>NC_135373.1:66863712-69263712 GCF_049243985.1 Paroedura picta | reverse complement strand
AACTGGACCCTGGTGATTGTATGTTCACAATAAAGATTTAAAACACAGAGCGCAGATGCCAAGCTAATAGGGAGATGGCTGCTTCATAACATGCTCCTCCTTATTTCCTTGTTCTTACCCTACCTCCAGAAAACACAAATAGGAATGTGTTTTAGGTGCCTGATCCCAATATTACCATGCACAAGAGAACGTTTTATTTGTATTGAGGGGACATCGCTTTGTGGTCCCGCAGCAATGTGGACTATGCCTTAAAAAAAATGCAATCCAGAAACAGAGAGGGGAGGGTGGGTGCGAGGGTGGGCAAAACGCAGGTCCATGAGTGGGGTTGACCCAGAAGGGGAGGCATGGGGTTTTCAGTGCTGGGTAACCTGGAGTGGGACCAAGGGAGCTGGGACACTTTTCCTTGGCACCCCACAGTTTACAGTGCCAGGTGGTCTGGAGAGGGGCCAAGGACTGTTAAGCTTTTGCAGCAGCTGCTACCATATCACAAGGATCATAGAATCATAAAATCATAGAGTTGGAAGGGGCCATACAGGCCATCTAGTCCAACCCCCTGCTCAACGCAGGATTAGCCCTAAGCATCCTAAAGCATCCAAGAAAAGTGTGTATCCAACCGTTGCTTGAAGACTGCCAGTGAGGGGGAGCTCACCACCTCCTTAGGCAGCCTATTCCACTGTTGAACTATTCTGACTGTGATAATTTTTTCCTGATATCTAGCCTATATCGTTGTACTTGAAGTTTAAACCCATTACTGCGTGTCCTCTCCTCTGCAGCCAACAGAAACAGCATCCTGCCCTCCTCCAAGTGACAACCTTTCAAATACTTAAAGAGGGCTATCATGTCCCCTCTCAACCTCCTTTTCTCCAAGCTGAACATTCCCAAGTCCCTCAACCTATCTTCATAGGGCTTGGTCCCTTGGCCCCAGATCATCTTCAACACTATCCTCTGTACCCTTTCAATTTTATCTACGTCCTTCTTGAAGTGAGGCCTCCAGAACTGCACACATTACTCCAGGTGTGGTCTGACCAGCGCCATATACAATGGGACTATGACATCTTGTGATTTTGATGTGATGCCTCTGTTGATACAGCCCAAAATGGCATTTGCCTTTTTTACCACTGCATCACACTGCCTGCTCATGTTTAGCCTGGATCTTTACTATATGACTGAAGATAAGCTGCTGCAACCATTTTGTTCCTCCTCTTGTTGCAGACATGTTATATCAGCCATTTTATTGCTGCATCCCTCAGAATTCCAAAGGAACTCAAAGATGTGTTGGGGACTTTCTCTGGACCACCTGACTCTGAAGGAGAAACTCTGTAGTTTTAGCAAATGGAGAAATACATCCAGAAATTGCCAACCAATCCCAGCTTTGCTGGTATGCTCAATATAAACACTTCTAGCATTCTGAGTCTTCAGCTTTCTTCTTGCCCTTCGATTATTCCAACTACTTTTAAGAACCTTATGGTTTTACTTATGGCTCCATGTTCCATTCAGCCACAGGAGACCAGTATGTGAAACAGAAGCCCCATACAAGATACCTCATATGTCTCATTAGAGTAGGGGTAGTCAACCTGTGGTTCTCCAGATGTTCATGGCAGGGGCTGAAGGGAATTGCTGGCAGGGGCTCATGGGAATTGTAATCCATGAACATCTGGAGGACCACAGGTTGACTACCCCTACATTAGAGTACATGCAGCATTGGTCCTTATAAGAGGGTCACTGTCAACAGCACTAGGATGACATGGTTCTTCTGGAATACATTATGTAGAAGAAGAAGAGTTGGTTCTTATATGCCGCTTTTCCCTACCCGAAGGAGGCTCAAAGCGGCTTACAGTCGCCTTCTCATTCCTCTCCCCGCAACGGACACCCTGTGAGGTGGGTGAGGCTGATATCGCTGCTCGGTCAGAACAGTTTTATCAGTGCTGTGGCGAGCCCAAGGTCACCCAGCTGGTTGCATGTGGGGGAGCGCAGAATCGAACCAGGCATGCCAGATTAGAAGTCCGCACTCCTAACCACTACACTAAACTGACTCACTTATGTATTCCATAAAACTTAGCTGAGTTTTCTGGTGACCAGCTTTTAATTTTCTTGTATTCTTATCATGGTGGATTTCCCAGGTCTCATCCAGATTTTGACAGGATTACATAGTATATTCTGTCTAAACATCTGGAAGAAGTTCCTGACAGTTACAGCAGTTTCTCAGTGGAACAGGCTTACTTGGGAGGTGGTGGGTTCTCCATCTTTGGAGATTTTTAAACAGAGGCTGAATAGCCATCTGATCGAAAGGCTGATTCTGTGAAGGTTCAAAGGGGTGGCAGGTTACAGTGGATGAGCGATAGGATTGTGAGTGTCCTGCATAGTGCATGGGTTGGTCTAGATGACCCAGGATGTCCCTTCCAACTCTATGATTCTATGTTCCCCTTTTGTGTGATCTTTGTTCACTTGTATTTCAGTTTGCTTTATTCTTGCTATGTTTTAGTATGTCACAATCACAAAGGCTTCTACATATTGAAATATATTCTATGCTCTTCAGTGTCTTCAGAATAGATTCCTTAGAATCTTCTGAAGCATTCAGTTTTTTGTACATTTTATTTTGATACCTGCCTTTGAAATAATTCCCCTTTTGCAAAATCTCAAAGAAGTCAGATTAGCAAACATAAATTCATGGTTCCAGATGAATATCACCAGAGACATTTTATATGGTTTCTGTTCCTCCTTGGATCATTGTGAATACTGAAAGCAGTAGCCAATCAAGTGAACGAAGTCTTGAGCATTAAGAGATTCAAATAAAATTTTATCAAAGAGAGAAGTGAATGATCATTTATATAGCTCAGCCTTTCTCAACTTTTTTACCATTGAGAAACCCTTGAAACATTCTTTAGGCTTTGAGAACTCCCAGGAGTGGCATGATCATGCAGAATATAGCTGTGCACACTCCCACCTGAGGCCCCTCCCCTTCCCACTCCCTCCAGGCCCATTATTAGTCATTTTGGGAGAGGAGCTGGGTTGACATGACCATATAGGGTCATAAAGGTAAAGGTATCCCCTGTGCAAGCACCAGGTCATGTCTGACCCTTGGGGTGATGCCCTCTAGCGTTTTCATGGCAGACTCAATACGGGGTGGTTTGCCAGTGCCTTCCCCAGTCATTACCGTTTACCCACCAGCAAGCTGGGTCCTCATTTTACCGACCTCGGAAGGATGGAAGGCTGAGTCAACCTTGAGCTGGCTGCTGGGATTGAACTCCCAGCCTCATGGGCAGAGCTTTCAGACTGCATGTCTGCTGCCTTACCACTCTGCTCCACAAGAGGCTCATAGACTTCTATATAAAAAGGTAAAGGTAAAGGTATCCCCTGTGCAAGCACCGAGTCATGTCTGACCCTTGGGGTGATGCCCTCCAGCGTTTTCATGGCAGATTCAATACGGGGTGGTTTGCCAGTGCCTTCCCCAGTCATGACCGTTTACCCCCCAGCAGCAAGCTGGGTACTCATTTTACCGACCTCGGAAGGATGGAAGGCTGAGTCAACCTTGAGCCGGCTGCTGGGATCGAACTCCCAACCTCATGAGCAAAGCTTTCAGGCGGCTGCCTTACCACTCTGCGCCACAAGAGGCTCATATAGGGTTATATCACCCAATTAATATTTAACAAATTTTAAAAAACCTTCCAGGGTTGCTTGAAACCCTGGATGAGAAAGCCTGATATAGATTGCCTGGTAGGTGTGGTTCCATCCATAGTGATGGGAAACTACTTTGGTAGGTCTTTAAGGTGTACCAAATTTGTACCACTGTACCAACTTTGGTAGGTCTCTAAGGTGCCACTGGATTCAATTCCAGACCAACATGGCTACCATCTGAAGCTATCTCTACAAGCTAGCAACTTCTGGCATTATTAGTTTGTTTGGTACAGTGATTTGAAAACTACTATGAGAAATTATGTGTGAATTCTAAGAGATGGGATGATTTTGGGGACATCATTAAACATTTTGAAGGTCAATACTTAGTTAATGTTTGTGTAACAAACTATGCCTATTTCACCTCCTTTGGCCACTTAGAATGGTACCTTCTTCCCCTAATAGAGCAACTTTCTCTTTGATTCCAAAGGCATGAAGCCTGCTCATGAATTCTGTTTCTACAGTAATGAAGGAATGTACATGAAAACACACCTGTCCTTTCCCAAGATCCCTCCCTATCCCCAAGCGTAACTAATAATGCCATCAAAACATCTACTTTAGGGGACTATAATGTGCAATCCATGGATCAAAGGAGAATATAAAAACAACAAAATATCTTTTCATTATGCTGCCCTTGACACATACTCATATGAACTAGACAGAAGCTGCTAGCTTGTAGAGATAGCTTCAGATGGTAGCCATGTTGGTCGGGAATTCAATCCAGTGGCACCTTTGAGACCTACCAAATTTCCAGGGTATAGGCTTTCAAGAGTCAAAGCTCCATTCATCACAGTTATAGTTTGTCTGTAGCCATATGGATTTCCTTCATTTGGTCGACAATCTTCAAATAACACAGAAACAAAAATGTACTGGTCTGTGATCTTGACATGTTTTGCCACAGTCCTAAGAACAAGTCTGATTTCATGCTGGTAAAATATAAGCAGCATTTTCCTTCATGAACTCCCATACAGCAGAGAGAACTGTCCTTGTTGCACATTATGATGTAAATAGTATTCCACTGCTTATAGAGGAATATTGCATTGGAGTGTTTATGCTATTTATCATGTAAACACACCTACCTTTTTTTCTAAACCAAATGATGAATAACTCCGAATGCTGAAAAGAGATTTAGTAAGCACCACTTTGAAAGGCAATCCTGGAAAACCAAATCTTATTTTGGCTAGGCTTTCAACTGAGCTTTGTCTCAATGCTTCTAAGATTCTTGCTAAGGCTTTAAAGTGCTATCAGCGACTGATTCAGTAATCGTAAAATCCATAAGACTGAGAAGACTATTTAAGACTTACAATGTATACTTCGGCAGGTTAATTAATGTATTCAAATGTTAGAAAGCATTAATGATTTGAAATCTGAATTTCTCTATAGGTGTATTTTGATTACAAATAAAATTATATATATATATATATATATATATATATATATATATATATATATATATATATATATATATATATATATATATATATATATATATATGTTGTTGTTGTTATGTGCGAAGTCGTGTCCGACCCATCGCGACCCCATGGACAATGATCCTCCAGGCCTTCCTGTCCTCTACCATATATATATATATATTTAGTAAGCACCACTTTGAAAGGCAATCCTGGAAAACCAAATCTTATTTTGGCTAGGCTTTCAACTGAGCTTTGTCTATATAGTCATCTGGATAGTTCTCGGTCGGTGCTATATTTATTTTCTTTCGTAAGCCAAGACTTCAACTAGCTTAGGAAGGTCACAGATGTAATTAACGTAGAAAGTTTCTTCTAATTCCCACTTGAAAAAGGATCATTAAAATATATCTGGTACAATTTTAGTTTGAAAGATGCTTGGAATATTTGCGATGGCTGGGGTCCAGAGAATTGCTTTAGGCCTGATGGAGAGCTTGCAATCGTCTACAAGGGTACTTGACTGTTTTTCGCAGACACGAGTACCATACCCCACTGATGGCCCTTCTTCCCAGTTCTAGTGTTTTTCTGTGCTTTTGCTCAATTACTTTATAATTTTAATGTTGATTTTAATTGTTCTAATGTTTTATATGTGCCACTGTATTTATTATATTTATATTTCATCCCCAATCAGAAGGAAAGGTGGCATAAAAGTATCTTAAATAAACAAATGAAATTAATAAAATATCAGAAACTGCCTCTGATACATTCCTCAGTTACAAATAGGATTTGCAGTGCAGCAGCGGTAAACCACATTAAGAAGAAAAAAACCAAAAAGACCCAAAAGCCAGCAGAAAAACCCCCCAAAAATAAATGGCAGCAGGCTCTAATCTTGGGAGCCAGTTCTGATTCCCCATTCCTCCACATGCAGCCAGCTAGGTGACCATGGGCTAGTCACAGATCTCTTAGGGTTGTTCTTGCTGGGCAGTCCTCTTAGAGCTCTGTCAGCCCTACCTGCCTCACAGGGTTTCTGTTGTAAATAGAGGAAGGGAACAGTGTCTGTAAGCTGCTTTGGGACTCCTTTGGGTAGCAAAACATGGGGTATAAAAACATGTGGGGGGAGGTTCCTGTCAACGAGCAAAGAAGGTACAGGCATATTCAAGAATTTTTAGGGAAAGCAAATAGATGTTGTGCTCACTGAAATGGCCTTCACTGGTTACATTTAGGAGGACATGCAAGACATTTGAAGAAAGGTGAACTGTCTTTGCAAACTGAGTTGTCTGTTTTAAAATGTTTTGGTTTAATATGTGTGTTCTACATGCATTGTCTCTATCAGCATAAGAAAGTCCGTTAGCACACCTATGAGAGATGATTTAAAACCCTTTTATACACATTAGCAAATATGATGCAAAATTAACACAACCATGATAACAGTGCGGGTCTAAATAAAAAAATTAACATGGGGGGGAGGTAGGGCAGAGCAATTGTAATGTTTCTTACTCTGGCCTCAGGTTTCTATGTTCTGAAGTTTAGAGCCTCACTGGGAGAGATGCTGGAGAATCTGCAATTGATTTTTTCCAGTGAGTCCCTCTTTCAAATTGGAGCCATAGTGATAAGAAATACTGAGGGAAAGGCAAACGAAACAAAAGAAGTCACTCGCCGATAGAAGACAGTGATAGAGGGAGGGAGACACATTTCCCTTGGAAGAGAGTTCTGAAGTTTCAGTGCCATGACAAAAAAAGCCCTTTCTTGAGGTTGAATCCATTTAGTCTCAGATGAAGGGCGGGCACACAAAGCAGGGCCTCTGGAATTGACCAGAGTGGTTGGGCAGGAACATAAGAAGAAGGTGGTCCTTCATGTGTACTGGCATCAAGCTGTACAGGATTTTAAAGGTCAATACCAACACCTTGAATTGGGACAATTTAAATGAAACAAGACTGGAATGATATGGTTCCTATCCATCCACCCTATCCAACTGCAGATGCCCCATGCACAGCACATGGCAGTAATCTAATCTGGTTGTTATCAAAGTGTGCACCACAATGGCCAGATTTTGTTTTGTTATTCTAACTCAGCAGTCTAAAATGGTTCAACTGGCTAACCATACAAAGCTGGCCTGAAACCAGACTGGAATGGATTCAAACATTCAGGAATTCATCATATTTTGATGTTTTAATAGGAATCATCAATACTGAAAGTTCTTAACTTTTATGTTTCTCAGACTCTTTTTTCCATACTCACTATGTCCATAACAGCTGCTGTTACCAGCTTCTTAGTATTCTATGAGTCTTTGCAGATAATCTGTGAAGTTTCATAAATTATTTCTCTAGTTATATTTTTACTAGTTCCTGTTTTCAGTAAGGCCAAGAGGATCCCTCCATATTAGAAGAGCCTTTTCTGAAAGTTCCCAGACATCAATTCCCCTCTGCAATTGCATCAAGGCTAGGGAAGTACCCAGAAGGTCAGTGTTCAACCCAAGAAATTTTTATTTTATTTTATTTATTTTAGATTTTTATACTACCCTTCCATGCGGCTCTCGGTGGTTGTTTTCTTTTAATTTCCTAATTGAACAGATTAATGAGTTTATTTTACTAATTAAACAGTTTTGTATATGATTATGTTTGAACGTTGGCAGATAAGAACAATCCTTTGCCCAATATCTTATTACATCACCTTGTTTGTTTGTTTGTTTGTTTATACCCTGCCTCTCATAACGTAGTCGCCTCAAGGTAGCTTACAGAAAAAACCCATAAAAACAATACATGCCATAAAAAACATTAAAACAACAATAACATTAGTCACAATATCCCTGAGTTAAGAGGGCAATAACAAAATCTCCCCAGTCCAACTCTGACATCTTAAGGTTTTACTGAGGGACTCCTCTCTCTCCTCTAGCCTTCTCTGTTCTTCTCCCCCTTCTCCCTCTTCTTGACTTGTTTCCCTCCAAAACTATTATCTCTGGGTTTATGTGTGGGGGGTATGTTTTTGGGGGGCAGGGTTTGGGGTTCATTGTTGTTTCTGTTGCTGCTGCTGTGGGTTGGGGGGCACGGCAGGGCAGGGCACGTGCTTGGGTTTTTTGGTGTGCTGCTGTGTTTGGACTGAAGTTTAAGGAAGGTTGTTTAAATTGTAGGTTCTATTCTGGTTTGGGGGGGCAGGGCAGAGCTTGTTTGCCTGGTTGGGGGAAGGGTGTTTCTGGTGTTTTTAAAGTTGGTTGTTTGAGTCCATTTTTATTGTTCTAGGCCTGTGGTGTTGTGGTTTGGAGGTAAGGGGTGCAATGTTTGTTTGTCTGCTTGGTAGTGGTACTGTTTTTATACCCTAAGGATTAGTAGTTCATTGCAGTTGTTGTTCTTGTTTTTGTTGGTTGCCAACATTGGGTACAGTTCCCTGGGTTGCTTTTGTTGCGTTCTGGTTGTATTCTGGAGTGAACTGTTTGGTTCTTCTTCAGGCGCCCAATTAGGATTCACCCTCTATATAGGCAGTAAAAGAGTAGTTTTAAAGTTCTGCCTACTAATTCTGATGTTGATTCCCATAATAGGATTTTATGGAGAGGATGATGGCATCATCTTGGAGAACTCCTTTTCGCACGGGGATCTTTGTTGCAAATTGTTTGCGGAATGAAAAATCGCCATTTAAAATAGTGGAATTCGTCGTTATGCATACCTGCCTTTGTAGTGGAATCAGTTGCGTTTTTTAGCGTTTCCCACAGGCTTCCGGTCTCGGCAGAAATCGCTAGAAAGGAAGCGCTATTGCCAAGCTCGTCCCGCCCCTGGCCGTCAAGCAGCCAATGGGCAGCCGTTAGCATGCTCCCAAACAGCCCCTTTCCCTTTAAGAAAGGTTTTTTTTTAAAAAAAAAAAACAGACCCATAGCAACGAATCTAGGTAGATTCGTTGCAACGGAGAGACCCATCCAGCTGCCTAATGTGAGCTGTCGTTTGATTGTATGATCATTGGCACGCTGCCTCGAGTGATAAAAAAAAAAATCCCCCCCCCCTCTCACGGGCCCGATTTTCGGCTGAATTAATGTGTAAAAAATAAAGGGACTTTATTTCAGCAAACGGGCTTTTATGTGGTTTGTGCTTAGTGACTAAAGGTGAAGGACTGAAGCCAGGGAAGCCTCTAAACAGAAAGAGGCTCGCTGGTGCGTTTATCCCCGCTCGCTCGGAGAAAAAAAAAATGGCGATCGCTTCGCCGGAAGTTTGGAGGACAGGCTCAGGAGGAGGGACTTTGAAGAACCAGCAACAATGGTAATGCACAGGTCTTTAGCGCTAGTGTTGCAGATTGGTTGCAGGAGTGTATCGCTATCCGGAGGGTGAATCCACTTTTCTGGATTCCCCTGAAAGCGCTACAACGAAGTGCTTTTTGCTGATTGGTTTCAGGAGTGTTGCAGATTGTCTGCGACGTCGTGCGTTAAGGCAAATTAGTAGCGTTTTCAATTAGCAACCATTGTGCTATTTTGAAGCCGTGCGAAATGGCCCCTAGAATTGGACCCCTTGGTCCAATCTTTTTGAAATTTGGTTGGGAGTCAGAGAAGTACTTTCCAGAGATACCCTGAAAATTTGGAAGCTGTGCCCACCTCCCTCAAGCCCCGGGAAAGCCAGAAAAGCTAAAATTTTATTGACTTTAATGGGTGCCAAGGTACTTCAGCTGCTTTTGAAGTGGTTCAAAGCAGTATGAATCAGCCCTGGCCAAAGCGAAATCAGTCTGAAGCTGAATCAGTCCACACTGGACCCTTAGTGTAAGGTGACTAGATTAACATTGGTAAAGCGGGATACCATTGACTGGGGGGGGGGGGATTCTGGATTAAAAATTTGGTCTATAGGGAGCAACAAAAAGTTTCATAGAATGCATAGAATGCAAAAATAGTATTGTAATATATATATGTTTATTTCAACATAAGTGCAATTTTCCAGGTACCCCCAGATGTCCCTCCAAAAGTGGGACAATCTGGTCACCTTTCCTTAGTGCACTCTTAGTCTACACTTAATTGCTAGTGAGACATACTCCATTACTGAAGACAAAATCTTGGCACTCTGATGAGCCACTAACCAACTATCTGCTGGATAGTAAAGATCCTCTAACTTCTACAGCTGTAGCTTATTTTATATGCAAAGCTTTTTACTCTAATAATAAGGATTAATCATATTTGCCTTGTTAGAAATTACCTCTTTTATATTTGTTTTTATGATGCCATTAAAGATATTTTGACTTTTGAATATATTCTATATATTTCATAAATGTCCTTTAAATTTCTTTAAAATGTTGAATTCTTCACAAAATTTAAACAATCCTTTGTCTACATAGATCAGTTTTGTTGCAGGATCCATAGTATATATGATTGAAAAACATACAAACAGTATCCCACTGGGGACATCAAAAGAAATATATATTTAGCAGTTATATTACAAACTTCCTGATATTTTTCAAATCTGTGTGCTGATTGGCTCATTGGGAGACTTCTTTTGAGCACACTTCCTCCCTGATTGCCTCAGAGCAGACTGACTGACTACTAGGACTCTCCCCCCCCCCAAAAAAAGTTGTTTTTCTTCTAAATAAAACTATTTTATTGTGATAGACTTCAAATTCTAAATAAGCAAAATATTTGAATTAAAGTTTCTTTATTAGAAATTCCAGCATCTATGTTGAAGGCATAGTTAGAACTGACTCACAAAGTATAGGGTAGGAGAGGGCTCCCCCTTCCCTGGGAACTGAAACCAGGCACAGTTCAAAAGAAGTCATAAAATGGAGATAGCAGTCCAGGCATCAAGGACAGGAAGACATGGAACTAAAGAAACTAAATGGGGAGGAAAATAGAGGGCAATAAGAGAGAGATGGTGAGGAATGTTGGGGAGGTTGGTATGCATAAAATACAACAGCAGGAAATCAAGCTTGGGAGAAATACATGGGGTTTCTGACATTTATTTTTTTAATAGTCTGATGCATTATTCCTCTTTGCATGTTTAAACTCTGTCAACAAGTTTAATTATGTTGTATTCTTATAGTTACTTCAGTCTCTTTTCTACTTCTGCCTTCATTTCCCCACCTCTATTTGAGTGTTCAATAATTTAAATCATACGGTCCAATGATCATTTCTTTAATACTGAACAGCATTTCCCTTGCAAAATCTTCAATCCTGAAGCATACTTAAATGTTTTGTAATCCTCTTAGCTCCATAGTATTCAAGAAACACCAAAGAATGCAGTTTATTCTTAGCCATATTGCACTGTAGTTTAACCAAATGGTCCCATTCTTCAGGATCTCTTACAGATTCCAAATAGAAAGATCTCTTCAACAATGTTCTTTACAAAACCTCAATATTCTGCAACAATCTATACTGCAGTCCATAAACAGATGCTAAGATAAATACAAGAAATTAGAACATCAGATTTGATCCAGCCAGTTTTAATCAATATCAACTAATTCCCCTCCTTTCTCCATCCTTCTGTTGTACATGCCCATATTTCTTAATAATGACTGTCCTGTAGAATAAAGAAATCAAAATAGATGGTGTACAGTGTTTCTGCTGGAGTTGGTGCTGTTCCTCAAGGGCAGAGAAAAGGAGCATAGTTTACAGTTAAGGATAGCCATGGGTAAGCTATTTCTATCTCCACATAGATAAAATTTTAAGTGTATCATAATTCTAGATAACATATCAAAATATGTATAATCACAGCTAGTGAAACATTAATTAAATCAACCTCATACTGAGTAGGTCTTTGTGTTTGTTTCATAAAATGATTAATTGCAAATAAATATATATTCTGTTTTTCAGGGAGTGCAAAAGACTTCTTACATTAGTTGGCTCACCTGAAATCACATAATCTCAAATGATATCTCTTGTGTCCTCATACAGAGAAAGTTCAAAAGTTCAGTTACTTTTCAGGGTTTGAATGAAAGCAAATTTCTGTCATATTTGTATAATCCATTTCCATGTCTTCTTAAAAACATTCCTTTGTTAGAGTTGTAATAACCTGATCCTCTACCCCTTTCCCTCCTTGCCCAAAAGTATATGAATGATGGGATGGGGGGAATCAGTTGGCCAGCTATCTATAGCCTAGTCAGGAGTCCTGGATGAGATTTTTTTACCACAGCCCAACATTTTTAAAAAGGAAAGATCCTTAGCTACTAAATGCAATCTGAATTCCCTAGCTCATGAGAACACTGAACTATGGGGAATATGGAACATATGAAGCTCACTGTCAGAAATCATAGTGGCTAAGAACCACTGTTCTGTAAAGGAAATCAATGGCAAAGTTTATTAGTTAAATAACATTTACTATTCCATAATAAAGGTGAGAAAGATTTTGGGAAGGTTACATATACAGACCTGTCCTAAGCTGAAGTTAAATTCTCAGTGCGAGATTTGTGATCTGAAGAGAAACCAGAGTATTCTCAATATGTGTAGCCAAAAGTAAAGGTATTACAGAAAGTGGACTGAGATGATGAAATCATATTTAGGAATGAGTAAACAGTCCTGTAACTCTATGATGGAGAGGAGAAGAGGAGGAAGGAAAAGGAAGGAACAGTAGTGATATTGCTCTGCCAGAATGTTATTAGAAGGTTATGTGTGCAATACAGTAGATGGTAAAAAACAAAAATGTCATACATCAAAGCATACACAAGCAGTGAGTCTCGCCATTGAGTCTATAAGTGTAGATCCAAAATGACTTTCTTTTCTTCAGCTGCCTGAGAAGTAGATTGGCAGGGACAGAAACATATTCTATGACCCAGAAGCATAGCTCTGTATCAGAATGATTGAACGTCACAAAGTGCTGGATAAGGTGAGCCAAAAGTTTCTTAATCCTAATATGGCTTCCATGATGGTAGGTATGAGTTTCAATAGGTCTTATTTTTAAAAAACCACTTAAAGGAACTACATGTACATTCTGTAACATGGATGATGCCTTTCTAGTTACAATTGACAAAACAGAGATTCAAGCAGGTAGCCATGTTGGTCTGAACCAGCAGAATAAATTTTGAATCCAGTAGCACCTTTAAGACCAACAAAGTTTTATTCAAGATGTGAGCTTTCGTGTGCATGCACACTGTCCAGGGTTCAGTTACATTATATCTGAAGAGGAGTGCATGCACACGAAAGCTCATACCTTGAATAAAACTTTGTTGGTCTTAAAAGTGCCAAAAAAACCTGGACTTTTGTAACTCGCTCTACGCAGGCCTGCCCTTAGCCCTGACCCGGAAACTACAACTAGTTCAAAATGCAGCAGCCAGGATCCTCACGGCAACACCGTGGAGGTCCCATATCCGGCCTATTCTCCATCAGCTGCAATGGTTACCAGTTGAATTCCGGATCAGACTAAAGGTTCTGGTAATTACCTTCAAGGCCATACGCAGTCAGGGCCCAGTGTACCTGAGGGACCGCCTCCCCGCCTATGCCCCCAAAAGAGCTCTACGCTCTACTGCCTCCAATCAGCTAAGGATCCCTGGCCCTAAAGAAGTCCGTCTGGTCTCGACCAGGGCCAGAGCATTCTCTGTTCTGGCCCCTACCTGGTGGAACGAGCTCCCAGAGGAGATCAGGGCCCTGACGGAGCTTAAACAGTTCCGCAGGGCCTGCAAAAAGGAGCTCCTCCACCAGGCATTTGGCCGAGACCAGATGTAATCTACAGCGACCAAGGGCCCCTGCTCCCCCCACCCCCCCTCAGAATTCAATCAATAAGCCACCCCCCTCAGAATCCCATCAACAAGCCCTGGACCTGTTTGTGTTATGATTGTTTATTGTTATACTGTGTTGTGTTTGGTTGCAATTGTTGGTTATTGGTGTACATGTTCTACAGACTGTTTTATGTATGGTTCTCTGTTATAATGTAAACTGCCCTAAGCCTCCGGGGAGGGCGGTATAAAAGTATGATAAATAAATAAATAAAATAAATAAATAAAAAGGTAAAGGTAAAGATATCTGCTGTGCAAGCACCGAGTCATGTCTGACCCTTGGGGTGACGCCCTCCAGCGTTTTCATGGCAGACTCAATACAGGGTGGCCTTGCCAGTGCCTTCCCCAGTCATTACCGTTTACCCCAAAACAGCAAGCTGGGTACTCATTTTACAGATCTCGGAAGGATGGAAGGCTGAGTCAACCTTTAGCCGGCTCCTGGGATCAGACTACCAGCCTCATGGGCAGAGCTTTCAGACTGCATATCTGCTGCCTTACCACTCTGTGCCACAAGAGGCTCATATAGGGTTATATCACCCAATTAATGTTTAACAAATTTTAAAAAACCTTCCAGGGTTGCTTGAAACCCTGGATGAGAAAGCCTGATATAGATTGCCTGGTAGGTGTGGTTCCATCCACAGTGATGGGAAACTACTTTGGTAGGTCTCTAAGGTGTACCAAATTTGTACCACTGTACCAACTTTGGTAGGTCTCTAAGGTGCCACTGGATTCAATTCCAGACCAACATGGCTACCATCTGAAGCTATCTCTACAAGCTACCAACTTCTGTCTAGTTCATATTATTATGTGTCAAGGGCACCATAATGAAAAGATATTTTGTTGTTTTTATATTCTCCTTTGATCCATGGATTGCACATTATAGTCCCCTAAAGTAGATGTTTTGATGGCATTATTAGTTCGTTTGGTACAGTGATTTGAAAACTACTATGAGAAATTATGTGTGAATTCTAAGAGATGGGATGATTTTGGGGACATCATTAAACATTTTGAAGGTCAATACTTAGTTAATGTTTGTGTAACAAATTATGCCTATTTCACCTCCTTTGGCCACTTAGAATGGTACCTTCTTCCCCTAATAGAGCAACTTTCTCTTTGATTCCAAAGGCATGAAGCCTGCTCATGAATTCTGTTTCTACAGTAATCAAGGAATGTACATGAAAACACACCTATCCTTTCCCAAGATTCCTCCCTATCCCCAAGCGTAACTAATAATGCCATCAAAACATCTACCAGCCTCATGGACATCACTTCAGACAGCATTTCTGCTGCTTACCACTCTGCAACACAACAGGTGCTACTGAACTAAAAATTTGTTCCATTGACAAAAGAACTGATGTTAAAAGGTCTTGTCATTGGATGAGTTGTGAAACATGTGTCTTTTAACCGGAAAGGCATATACTGCACAATGCCCACAAGGGAAATTCCCATGTGGGATCCCTCTGCTATCAGTTGTGGTGTTGCTCATTCTAGATTCATGAATTCTGTTCCTAACTACCATATCCTGAAGGTTTCTAGACCATTTGTGGGCAAAGAGAATAGGAGCTTGCACCTGGGAATACTGGATAGGAGATACCAGTTGCAGAATAACATTTCTGATCAAATTGTGTGTTCTGTTACCCGTAAACATTATCACCACCCTATTCTGTTTGTTCCTCTTAGAAGTTGAAAGAAATGATCTGGTAGTGTTTTTAGCTCTGTAGAAAGCTTTTTTTAGAATCTTGGCAGAATAAGCCTTGTCTGACAGTTGTTTCATTTGAGCTTGCATGGGCAAAATGAGGCTGGACAGCCTCCAAATGTTGGCAACATATTCAGGCCCTTCCACATGATGTCACCTATATCCAGAGGCTGCTCATGATTTCTCCATTTTTAACTTGCGATTTTGGGAATCACAAAGATTGGATATACCATCATTAAATGCATGAGCCACTGGTGAGTAACCAGCAAGCAACCAGGGCAAAGAATGTATGGAGGGGAATGTATGTGATAGACTTAGCAGCTTTGTCCCACCCTCGCTCCTGCCCTCCCCCCTCTATTTCTTGCCCAGCGAGGTAGGCAAATTCCCAACCCCGTGTAAGTTCAACCTCTATTAAGTCTCAATATAGTGTTTTTTTAAAAAAAAATTAAGTGCCTCCTTCCTTTCCTGGTGGCACGGATGTGGCATGGGGTGGCATGGAAGCACAGGGAGCATGGTGGCAGTGCCCTGCTTAAGAAGTGCTCAGAGAGGGAGGGCAGGAGTCCTAGCCAGTTGTGGAAGGGAATGACTGAGTGGCAGGCAGCCAGACCAGCAGGGTGGGGGGGGGGAGAGAAGAAGGTATGGGGGATTGACAACTGAGGGGTGGAAGGGAAGGAAGCACTTAGTTAAACACTACAGAGAGATTTAATGAAGCTTGAACTGATGGGGGGGGGGATCTGCCTCCCTCTCTGTGTCCTCCACTGGCCGGCTGTGTTTGGATTTTTATGGGGGGGGATTTACCTTATGTAGCAATGCATATGCATAGCAACGAATATGCATTGTCCTGTATATGTTTCAATTTTAATAAAATGTAGACCAACAAACCTCTGATTGGTTCCCTCCATTGATTGAGGGGCTGAGGAATGATGAGTTAAAAAGCACATTGCTTTGGGCTTTTTGCGCAGCATGTGAGGATGGGAAAAGGTGAGGTGCCACAGCAAGAAGGCTTTATACTGTGGAGGGGAAAAATAACGTGATTGATATCCTGCTATTGCAGATAGGAGGCATCATGCGATTTGACCCCTGGTGCGGAAATGGCCATGAACTTAAGTGAATACCAAGTAGTTTTTGTTTATTCATCTCTAGTTGACTGATTTGCTGACTCTTTATTTATACAACTGGTTGCCAAGCAGGCTGCACCTTCCCTCCCCCAACACACACCTTGTTTCCCCATTATCACTTGATGGGGCACGATTGGGAAAGAGAGGCATAGTATTTATTCATAGTTGCTGGTTGTCTCATCAATTTGTCCAATATGATCTGCAGCTGCATAATGAAGGGAGATCACTGTGTTGTGACATGTTCTAATCCCCCTTCCCAACTCTGTGGATTCCACCATAGAGTAATGTGAGACTGCTGTTTCAGTAAGTCTCCCCCCCCCCCCCCAATTGCTGAGTGACAAACGTATAGGATAAGTCTTGGTGGGAAAAGGTAAACTCAGTCTCCTGGAAGGCTGTATGAGAGTGCATATCCATGAAATATTGCTGCTGATTGAAATGTGTTTGAATATCTGAAAAGTATCCCAGTGAGCAGGCTTGAACTGCTTATGTTCAGCTGGATGTTGATTGGTGGAGATTCTTCTCCCTTCCTTCCCCAACCATTTTCTTTTCTCAATGATAACCACAGCTGCCACACAGAACAAGTCTCTGTGGTTTCATAGTAGTCTAAAATCCCTAGAGTACTTGAGGCTTTGTTTCTAATTGCCAGAATTAATTTCATTATTAACCTGGCCTGGAGAATTGAAAATTTATCCAAGACTAAAATTCTAGAAGGTTCAGTCCATGAGTTATATAGATAGAAGATCTATATAACTCATGGATTCAGAAAGACAGCCAGATATATTGATATTATTGAGTTTGTAATCTCAACCTTATTCAGGACATTATACCATGTTGGAATTTGCAAGATCTGTAGTGTGCATGATGCAAAAGATTATGAAGAATATTCTAAAGGGACACTGGAGGAGATGTGTAGTTGACTTGCAGTCAGGCCTTATGGGCGGGAATAAGGACATGGACATTGTGATGGCTTAAACATAGCCACAGCTTTTATTTTACACACAACATTGTTCGCACAAAACTTGTCATGGAACTGGAGCCTGCCCTCTTGGTAAGTGGATTTTAAAGGGACAATAACTCTTTTAACACAGAGGACAAATCATAATTCAGCAAAATTATAATGTAGGTGTTAGTCCTTCAATTAACCTTTTGTGAGTGAAGGGTGTTTTAGTACTCAGAACTAGCTTATGGAAGGGAAGAGAATCTTATTACTAAGTTTATTCAAGAAGTTATCCCCTTAAGAATGAAAATTAAAATGCCAAACACTGGAACAGCTATCTCAACATATAAAGAATGACAAAAAACAAATACAATGTGATCTTATTTCAAGTATGTCCTAAAATTACCAGACCTAGAAGTAAAAAGGAGATATGTTGAACATTCACATAGACCCAATCAAGCACCTAGTGTGACTACAGAAAAAATATACTTTTTTTATTTCCAGTGACATTTTTGTGAAGGCAGGCATAATGCTTTCTGGGCTGCCAAGTAAATAAAAAGGGTTGTTTTCTTTATTGGAGGAGAAGCCATCACTGGACCCATGGGACCCAACCAACTACCACCTCATCTTGCATTTGATATATTTGGGGAAGATGGCTGAGTGGGCTGCCATGGACTACTCCTATTATAACTAGAAGAAGCTTCTATCCTGGATTCATTTCAATATGGTTTCCAGCTTGGCCATGGAGTGGAGTGCTGTGATGGATGACGTTTGGAGGCAATCAAGATAGATTGGCACTGCTCATGATGTTAGACATGATGGCTACATTCAGTGTTGTAGATTATAAACTGTTGGCTTGCCATTTCGTCAAAATCAGTATATAGGGAACAGCACTGCACTGACTAGTCTCCTTTCTCCAAAGTCAGGAACAGAGGGTTGCAATTGGGGTGAACCATGCCCGGTGTTGGATGCTGCAATGCGGAGCTCCACCAGGGGTGATCATTTCCCTGACATTATTTAATATTTTCCTGCACCCTCTTGGCCAGCTGGCTTGGGGTCTGGACTTGGGTGTGATCAATATGCAGATGATACCCAGCTCTACCTCCTAGACTCACCCCCAAGAACAACTTCCATATGTCTGGTAGCTGTGGCTGAATGGTTAAAGCAGAGTCACTTGTACTGAACCCTTCAAAGATGGAGGTCCTGTAGCTGGGTATGAAGGGATCAGTAGAGGAAGTGCATCTACCCAGCCTGGATGGTATGTAGTTTATTGCTGCACAGATGACCCAGAATCTGGAAGTGATAGTGAAGGCTTCTCTTTCTGTGAAGGCTCAGATCACCAGAGTAGCTTAGCAAGCATTTTTTTCATTTGCGCTAGGCTAAGCTACAAGCACCCTACCTGGCCCCAGATCACTTAACCACAGTCATCCTTGCAACAGTCACCTCCAGATTAGAATTCTGTAACTCGCTCTAAGCAGGCCTTCTTTGTCCCAACTCTGGAAGTTGCAGGTGGTCCAAAATGCAGTGGCCAGCATTCTCATCAGAATATCATGGAGGACCCACATATGACCTGTGCTCAGGCAGCTGCATTGACTCCAAGAGACTGGCTTTGACTTTCAAGGCCATCTATGGTCCAGGTCCCATATACCTGAGGGGGGGGCACCTCTCAGTATATACCCCCTGAAGAGCACTACATTTTGCTGGCTCCAACCCCAGAGAGGATTGCTTGGCCTCAGCCAGGGCCTTGTCGGTCCTGATCCCTACCTGGTAGAATGAGCTACCAGAGGAGATATGAGCCCTGTTTGGAGGTCACCAAGTTCCACAGGCATTCAGTTGAGGTCAGGCAACACCTTGTTATACCCCAGAGAGATGAATGTCAGACTGGACCTGGGAATTGAAAAAAGATGCCAATTACTGTTTTGTAATTGTTTTATTATTTTATTGTACTACTGGTTTTAAAGGTATACACTGCCCCAAGATGGCTGTGCTGAGAGGGGCAGTTATATAAATCAAATCAATCAGAAATGGTGATTTCATCTTGTGATATTTTTCAGAAGATGAGGCCTGTTAAACTTACAAAATTGCATTTTGAAAATTAAAAGCAGCGCACAGGGTCTATGTGTTCCATGATTTTGTGAGGTAGAATTTAGTCTTAAACATAACAAAGATTTCAGAGCATTGTACCTTGAATTACTAGCAATGACTGCGGAAAACATAGCCTTGAAGGGGTATGAGCAGTGAGTGTTACCAGTGGGGTGCTTGAGCAGGGAATCCAATGTTCAGAGAATGGAAATTCACTTATTTGCATATCACTTTATTTTACCAGGACAAGCAGTTCAGCAAAAATAAACCAAACAGTGTCAATGTGCTTTATTTGCATTTTGTCTACAGGCTGTGGAATACAGCTTTAATAATCAAGCTATTTTGTGCACAGAATTTAGATTGTCTTGGCACACAATTTGAAATAAACTGGGCTACCAGGTACTGACTGTGTGGCCAGGGGCCTGTTCACTCAGCTTCAGTTAGTATGTTAGTTCCCCTTCCTAAAAAATGGAAAGTTACCATTATTCTGCATTGCCTAGGGACATTTTCAATGGACTACTGTGATGTGTAATACATAGGTTCCCTATGAAGCCAGATAGGAAAATTAGTCCAGAATACATGGATGCTAGACTGGTACGGTTGTTAGCCAGCAGGTTCATATAATAGCATTATTGCACTGCCCCTATGTTAACCATTTGTTTCCAGATGTTTTTCAAGATGGTGGGCTGTATTAAGGGTAAATGGAATACCCAGCTCTGTTCCTTTATTGTTCTAGAAGTTTGCTTTCTAGAACAAGTTAAGAACAAAAAACCTTAGGAGAATTTTTCAGATTAATTCCTAAATTGTTATATGTGTCAGAGTTTCTGGTTTCTTCAGTTAAGCTATATCTTTCAGCTGCTGACACCCAAGACCAGTTGCATAGCAACAGCAGCCACAGATGCCTACCTCTTGTGATATACGGTGGTGACAAGATTGGGATCCCTAGAGCATCAGGATCTCCTTCAACTGTCCCAATTGAGCAAGTAGGATGGCAGTTAGCTGGAGGAGCAGAAAGTGTGACACCATTCACTTGCCTATTCCTCTTATGTCTGCATATGCTGAGTGATTCCAAATGTGAATTGAGAAAAATTGGGTCAGATGGATTTCCTAGAAACATTTCTGCTTGGGGTTTAGAATTGTTGAAGAAGCAGAAATGCAAGAAAAAGACCACCGGAGCTGCTTGCTCTAAGTAAAAGTACTTTATCTCCACTTGCATTTCTACCTAATATTTTGTCCAACTGTTATACCGTTGCACTGTATTATATTTTTTTCTGATGTAGAACAACTTAAATGTATTGTTTATATTCTATGTGAACTGCCCTGAGTCTCAGGAGAGGGCAGTATACATATACAATACTAGAAAAAAAACATTGTAGCTGATACAATGAGTGCTAGAATGGGGGGGGGGGGTAGAAAGGTAGGTAGACAGGAAGAGAGTGATAAAGGGAGAGAGAGGGAGAGAGAGAGAGAGAGAGAGACAGGAGTATAGGTAGAAGGAAAGAAAGCAAGTAAGAGAGAGAGATAGAAAGGACAGAGAGAAATGTAGAGAAAAAGAGAGGGAGAAGAAGACCAAGAAAGAATAACAAAAGAGAGAAAGGAAGGGATAGAAATTAAAAGAGGGACAGAAGTACAGGAAGAGAGGGGAAGAAAAAGGGAGAGAAATATATATATATATATATATAGAGAGAGAGAGAGAGAGAGAGAAAATAAAAGTAAAAGAGTGATAGAAAGACAGAGAAAGGAAGGGTGAGAGATAGATAGAAAGAGAGGAAGAGAGAGAGGAAGAGAGAGATGTAGGAATAGGTAGAAATGAAAGAGAAAGAGAATAGAGAGAGAAAGTGAGGAAGGCTGGACAAGGGGGAGCACAGCCTCCCCCTGCCCCTCATAGTGGAGCAAAACCTCCCCCCGCCCCTCAAAGTCTGCGAGGCTGTGAAGGGCCTTCCTGGCCCCAAGGGGAGTGCAGCATCTCTCCTCCTCATCCCCTGCACTTCTTACTGATCTGGGAGGCTGAGAAGGGCCTTGTCTTCCCACTTTGAAATGGGCTGGGAAGGCCCTCTGCAGCCTCTGTGAAGCCTCAAAGGGCCTTCCCAGCCCAGGGAGAAGTGCAGCCTTCCCTCCTGCCCTCACTTACCAGTGGGCCGGGAGTGCAATGGCAGCTAGGTTGCCAGAGCACACCTGGTCAGGCTGGTGGGAGTGGCCCAAAGTCCAGGTGGGGCTGGCCCTGGGAAGATCAGATAGGCTCCCCCCACTTACCCCTTACCTTCTTATTTAATAATGCAAGCTGTTCCAAATAATAAGAGCCGGCTTAATGTAGTGGTCAGGAGTATGGGCTTCTAATCTGGTGAGCCAGGTTTGATTCTGTGCTTCCCCACATGCAACCAGTTGGGTGACCTTGTGCTCGCCACAGCACTGATAAAGCTGCTCTGATTGAACAGTAATATCAAGGCTCTCTTAGCCTCACCCATCACACAGGGTGTCTTTTGTGGTGAGGGGAAAGGGAATGTAAGCCGCTTTGAGACTCCTTAGGGTAGAGAAAAGTGGCATATAAGAGTCAATTCTTCTTCTAAAAACAATTAAATAACCAAATAAACTAATTTGGTGGCACTATACTATATAGGTAAGGAAACATTCAGCATTTCTCAATATATTGAGCTAAGTCCATTTATGTTTTTGCAACTGTATTGCTGAATCCACATTGTAGTCCTGAATTATATGGGCCCTAGGGCATGATGTAGCCAGTGGTTCCCCAACCTTTTTATTACTGGGGTACCAATCAACGATTGACAATTTACTGAGGACCGGGGGGGGGTAGTCTTTTACCGAGGGATGTTGCCACTGCCTGAGCCCCAGCTCCACTTGCTTTCCCGCCGGTGCCCCTGACTTCCCGCTGCCCACTGGCGGGCGCTGCACAGTGCCATGCCGAGGGGGAGCCCCAGCCATGGCACCCGCTGGAGAGCACCAAAGGTGAGCCGGCAGCAGAGTGGCAGGGCAGCCCCTGAGGAAGCAGCCAGAGAGGAGGACAAGGAGGAGCTGCAGCCTGGTACCGACTGATCCATGGACCAGTACCGGACTCTGGATCGGGGGCTGGGGACAGCTGATGTAGACTATATTTTGCATAGATATTTTGCTCTTTATGTTTCTTATGGTTTTTAACATTGTTCTCCAATCTGAGGGGTCGTGGTGCAGTGGTAAATCATCTGCTTGGCATGCAAAAGTTCCAAGGTCCAAACCCTGGCATCTGCAGTTAGTTGGATCACGCAGCAGGTGATGTGAAAGACCTTTATCTGAGATACTAGAGAGCCATTACTGACTCTCATGGACTAATGGCCTGATTCAGTATAATACAGCTTCGTGTGTGTTAATGTGTATATTCAATTTACATTGAGCTGAAAAGTGGATTGTAAATCCTCAAGTGAGTAAAGAATAATTACTCAATACTCATGTCTTGCATGGATGACCATCACCCAATGACCAACTCTGCTTAAAATCTGCAAAGGAACACTGAAATATGTAGAGATTCCAGCAAAGATTAAGTTTCACAAACTTCTTATGTATTAATGTAATCCTGGAATGAGCATATTATTTGTAAATTGAGAGCTGTCTAAATAATTCATTCTTCCTTTTAGCTACATGGTATGTGCTTTGTTTAAATAATGATATGCTAAGTAATAGAAAATGTTCCCTGAGCAGAATTTTATAGCAATCCAATCTTTGATTGTTCTGATTGAGAGCAGACTTTTAAGCAGTTCGTATAGCCTAAAGTCGCTGCCTTTTTGCAGACTTTATTTTTCATTGGAAGCCTCTAATTGGCAAATTAATAATGTCATTGATTTCAATGGAACTATTCTCATGTTTAAAATTAATCACATAGTTCTGTGCTCTGCTCACTTAAAGGCCCAAACATTTGGGAGTTAAATATAATGGAAGAGTATATTAAAATGTTTAATAGGAAAACAGTATGTTTTTGTGCAAAGATTTTTTTTTTGTAGTACATACTTGGACCGAACAAAGACAGGATTATTTGGTTCAGTGTTATGGATATAAACAAAAGTGCAGGGGAACAGTTTGATTTAACCAAAAGGATTGTGGATTTTTCTGTATACCAGACATAGATCTGATCTAGCATGCCAAAAAGGTTGTTTAGAAACCAGAATATAATAGAATAACCTTGGAAAAGGGCAAGAAACAAAGGAGGAACACAATAATATGGCCTATTGAAGATTAGAAACGATATCAGTGGATATTCTGGTGCCCTGGTGTAAAAATGTCTGAGAATAACAAGAATGTCCATCTTCACAGAAGAAAAGATATAATTCAAAGACAGAATGTATTGGATCAGGATCCACAGATAACTACCGTATTTGCCACCGTATAAGATGACTGGGAGTATAAGACGACCCCCCCAACATTTCCACTCAAAATATAGAGTTTGTTACATTACATGTAATGGTGGATGGATATGAACTGTTCAGAAAAAACAGAATAGATCAAAGAGGTGGAGGAGTGGCACTGTATGTGAGGAAAGGGCTTACCTGTCAGGAAATTCTAGTGAAGGAGAGCATATCTACAGTGGAAAGCATCTGGGTGAAAATAAGCGAGGGGAAAACAAACAGTGTGGTGGTTGGTGTCTGCTACCGACCGCCTGACCAACGAGAGGATGTGGATGCTGCACTTTGTGAGCAGCTTGAGACAATATCCAAGCGGCAGGACCTTGTCATCATGGGTGACTTCAATTTCCCAGATGTGTGCTGGGAAACAAACTCTGCAAAGCGTCCTCAGTCATGTAACTTTCTGACCTGCCTGGCTGACAATTTCATTTATCAAATGGTAGATGAACCCACAAGAGTTTCAGCCATACTGGACTTAATACTGACCAACAGGCAAGAGTTGGTGGATGAGGTGAAGGAGGTGGGGACCCTAGGGGGAAGTGACCATGTCCTCATAGAATTCCTTTTGAGATGGGGAGCCAAGGAAGCTTGTAGACAGACGCGGATGTTGGATTTTCGTAGGGCAAACTTTAATAAACTCAGAGACATGATGAGTGTCATACCATGGACGACAATGCTGGAAGGGAAGGGAGCATGCAAAGGGTGGGCGCTACTCAAACAGGAGCTATTGCATGCTCAATCAATGACTATCCCAGAAAGACGAAAACACTGCAGGAGCTCTAAGAAGCCTATTTGGATGAACAGAGAACTTCAAGAGGAACTAAGAAAGAAAAGGAAAATGTTCAGGAAATGGAGGGAAGGACAGAGCTCTAAAGAAGAGTACCTACAGGTTACTAGGCACTGTAGATCAATCATAAGAAAGGCCAAAGCTGAAGGTGAGCTAAGATTGGCCAGAGAAGCCCATTGTAACAAGAAAAGATTTTTCAGCTATGTGAGGAGCAAACGTAAAGTGAGGGAGGCAATAGGCCCACTGTTGGGTGCGGATGGACAAACTCTAACGGAAGATGCAGAGAAAGCAGAAAGGCTTAGTGCCTATTTTACATCTGTTTTTTCCCACAGGTCAAAGTGTTTAGGCACATCTAGAGATGGCCGTAGCCAAAGGACAGTGTCTGGGTGGCAGGTTAACATGGATAGAGAGGTTGTCGAGAGGCATTTAGCTGCACTGGATGAGTTCAAATCCCCTGGTCCGGATGAAATGCACCCGAGAGTACTCAAAGAACTTTCCAGAGAACTTGCACAGCCCTTGTCCATCATCTTCGGAACCTCTTTAAGGACTGGAGATGTCCCGGAGGACTGGAAGAGAGCAAATCTTATTCCGATCTTCAAAAAAGGGAGGAAGGATGACCCGGGAAACTACAGACCAGTGAGTCTGACCTCTGTTGTGGGGAAGATAATGGAGCAGATATTAAAGGGAGCGATCTGCAAACATCTGGAGGACAATTTGGTGATCCAAGGAAGTCAGCATGGATTTGTCTCCAACAGGTCCTGCCAGACCAACCTGGTTTCCTTTTTTGACCAAGTAACAGGTTTGCTGGATCGGGGAAATTCGGTTGATGTCATTTACTTGGATTTTAGTAAAGCTTTTGACAAGGTTCCCCATGATGTTCTGATGGATAAGTTGAAGGACTGCAATCTGGATTTTCAGATAGTTAGGTGGATAGGGAATTGGTTAGAGAACCGCACTCAAAGAGTTGTTGTCAATGGTGTTTCATCAGACTGGAGAGAGGTGAGTAGCGGGGTACCTCAGGGCTCGGTGCTCGGCCCAGTACTTTTTAACATATTTATTAATGATCTAGATGAGGGGGTGGAGGGACTACTCATCAAGTTTGCAGATGACACCAAATTGGGAGGACTGGCAAATACTCCGGAAGATAGAGACAGAGTTCAACGAGATCTGAACACAATGGAAAAATGGGCAAATGAGAACAAGATGCAATTTAATAAAGATAAGTGTAAAGTTCTGCATCTGGGTCAGAAAAATGAAAAGCATGCCTACTGGATGGGGGATATGCTTCTAGGTAGCACTGTGTGTGAACGAGACCTTGGGGTACTTGTGGACTGTAAACTAAACATGAGCAGGCAGTGTGATGCAGCGGTAAAAAAGGCAAATGCCATTTTGGGCTGTATCAACAGGGGCATCACATCAAAATCACAAGATGTCATAGTCCCATTGTATACGGCACTGGTCAGACCACACCTGGAGTACTGTGTGCAGTTCTGGAGGCCTCACTTCAAGAAGGACGTAGATAAAATTGAAAGGGTACAGAGGAGAGCGACGAAGATGATCTGGGGCCAAGGGACCAAGCCCTATGAAGATAGGTTGAGGGACTTGGGAATGTTCAGCTTGGAGAAAAGGAGGTTGAGAGGGGACATGATAGCCCTCTTTAAGTATTTGAAAGGTTGTCACTTGGAGGAGGGCAGGATGCTGTTTCTGCTGGCTGCAGACGAGAGGACACGCAGTAATGGGTTTAAACTTCAAGTACAACGATATAGGCTAGATATCAGGAAAAAGTTTTTCACATTCAGAGTAGTTCAGCAGTGGAATAGTCTGCCTAAGGAGGTGGTGAGCTCCCCCTCACTGGAAGTCTTCAAGCAAAGGTTGGATACACACTTTTCTTGGATGCTTTAGGATGCTTAGGGCTAGTCCTGCGTTGAGCAGGGGGTTGGACTAGATGGCCTGTATGGCCCCTTCCAACTCTATGATTCTATGATTACAGTACTATGGGCAGCTATGTCTATCCCAACTGAAGTGCACCCGGCGTATAGGACGACCCCCCCCCCACTTGGAGGCATGTTTTTCAGGGGGGGGAAAGTAGTCTTATACGCCAGCAAATACTGTATATAATATAATTGAGTGTGCATACTTCCAATGACATGCTGAACATTCCAAAGCTTCCCAACAGAGTTCAGTCCATGCCAGAAGCATTCAAGAATCACTCCCCATACACACAGCTTTAGCAAGCAAAGCTGGGGTGGTATTTAAAGGTCTACTACATCACGGCTAATCACGACACTCATAGGTTGTCATGATCAGCTATAATGCAGGGGCCCCTTCCCAGCTTGGAGTGAACTTCCTGCCTTACCAGCTTGGAGTAAACTCAGACACCAAGACAGTTGAAGGGATCTCAATCCCTTTAAAAGCCTCAGATTTATGGAGCTGAAAAAATTTGCATTCTTAATTACTTCTGACTCCCAATACCTCATGGGACTTCATGATCAGCTGTAACATGGGGACATGATCCCTTTAAATGCTCCCTACCTCTACTGATGCACACATACCACAAAATCTAATTAAAACACACTGTTATTCAGAAGTGTACCCCACATCAAGAATAGATACATGGCTATGAATTGTCAAGAATAAGGCTTTTGATCAGGCTTTGGTCTTGGTCTTTGGTCTTTGACAATAATTACCAGAATAATTTCATTTTATTCAATTTATGATAACAAGAATGTTATGTCAGGAACTACATTATGATTGTTACAATTGTTTCATCTGTCCAGAGTCAATTTTGTCACCATTGGTTGTCATTGTACATTATCAATAATAACTGAGGCTATTGTGAGGGCCAATATCTGTTGTTAAACTGCAGTGCAAGAAATATATGTATTTTGTATATTTGTTAATATTGATTAATGTTTAAAATTTGACTAACAGTTTTAATGGGTCTGTAGTGTTATATTTTCTTAAGATTTGGGTACTTAATTCAGGATGGTATGCCTGTCAGTCTTATATCTGCCTGTCTTATGGGTGCACATAGCACACCAAAGAGAACTGAAGAGCAATAGCTTTTAAATTCATACTTGAGGAAATATCTTCAGGAGCTTTACAATGTCAGCCAACCAGCATATACTTTAGGCTATCTTCAGATGTCAGTCTCCTCTCCTACCTTGGACAAATCTTTCTATTCATTGAATATTGATGGCCTTCTGCTCCTATGATCAAATAAACAATGACATTTTTCCTATGAAGTACCAGAAGGATCTTTCCCAGCAGCCCCATTTCACAGTGGCACTCCAGACCACCAAAATTTGCTGTTGTGAGTTTTGTTTTCCTCATGAATAATATGCAATAAAGCACAAGGATCTGTAATGAAGTATGGAAGTAGGTACTATACTCTTGTACCAGTTTAGCCTCTTGCATCAATAAAAGCCATTGAGGTATACAAGTGAGGTTTATGGGCTCCCATGTGGAGTACCTCAGGGGGCGATACTCTCCCCTACACTTTTCAACATCTATATATGCCCTCTAGCCCAGCTGGTCTGGGGCTACGGGCTGGGTTGCCATCAATATGCAGATGACACCCAGCTCTACTTCCTAATGGATGGCGCCTCATCATGGCTTTTTGCCTCCGAACGTGGCGGCAAGGGAAAGCAAAGTGAAATTCTCCCCCCCAGTGCTTGGCTTCTCAATCACTGCAAGCCACCTATCCCAGCACCATGGTTGTTTCAGGGATTCAAACGTCCCACCTCCCTGAGCCCCAAAATTATATATATTTTTTAAAGGGCACTTCTGCATTCCTATGCGGTAACACCATGATATGAAAGCTTTTTTTTTAAAAAAAATTAACACTTCTGCATTGCTATGCAGAAATGCCACATCAATAAAACATTTCCTCCTCTTTTGGGGATTCTTGGTGCTATGGTTTCTATTTATGTTTGCGTACATTTGTGAGAGGCTAGACATGGTAACTGGACCCTGAAGTGATCGTATGTAAGTAAGGCTTTTAAGAGCATGGATGCCCAGCTGATTGAGAGAGGGCTGCTTCATCACACACACACATACCTCTTTCTCCATTAAAACCCAAATGCCAGGAAACACAAATGGGAATGTGTCTTGACTACCTGATCACAAAACGTCCAAGGACAATTAACAGAATATTTTATTTTAACTCAGAAAATGTTGTGAGGCAAATCTGGCCAAAACACACACCAGCCCTTGCACAGCCTCAAGTTGTTGCTGACATCTTGTGGAAGCTGAACTAAAACCCACCAGCAACAAGATGATGAAACTCTCCTTGTGGTTTACATGAGGTATCTTTCTTAGCATAATAATGGTAACAATTTTCATTATCCTGTTTGGCTATTACTAAGGTTACTAAGGTTTCTTTTGAGAGGGATTAGATAACAGTGATAACAGTGAGACCACACACTTTATATGCTGCTAATGCACCAAATTGCTGCACCAACCGATCTTTTATATTCCCATTTTGATTTGGGATGCCAGATGTGAGGGCAATCTGGCTGAGACATATGTCACCCCATTGATCGCCAGGATTGGTTTGGCTGATTTGGCTGGCTAGGTGGATGTCTCCTACCTCCCTCACCGGTACTGGTCCATTTATGACACAGAAATATACAGTGTGATCCTATGCAGAGGGTGGAGAAATGCTTTTTTACCCACAGGAGTTCGGGCTTGACTCAAAAGATTTGGGAATATAAGGGCTATCTTCACAGAGATATTTGACAAGGATCTTTGATCAACAAGGAGACAGAAAAACAGGAGAGATAATCCCCCTTAATGCAGAGGAGAGAGGTTACAGGGAGAGGCAGTTAGTAAATCTAATCATCATCATCATCACAATAATTTTTGGTGGGCAGACCTCATCCTATTAGCTTCACATCCATGTTCTGTATTTTAAATTTTTATTGTGAATATGCAATCTTCGGAGTCCAATTACCATGGCCAGCCTATCAAAAACCTACCCAAACATAAAGAGGGGCCATACAAAGAATTCTGAAAAGAGATCTAAAGAAATGTTTTATTGTTGTGTCATGATCCCATAGCAACGTGGAATTTTTTATTTAAAAAAACAGCTGTTTTATTGTTGTGGCATGTCCCTGTAGAAACGCGGAAGTGTATTTTTAAAAATTAATTTAGGGACTTGGGAGGATGGGGATGGGAGTTTGTGTCCCCAAAACAATGACTGTGAAGGGATTGGTGGCTTGCATTGATTAACAACCTGAGGAGTGGAGGGAAACCTCCGGGTTGTCCATGCTTCCATCTTCTCCTCCACCTCATTAGGAGGCAAAAAGCCATCATGAGATGGCTGGATAATGCAGGAAGGCTCTCCTTTCAAGAAGCATGCAAACACACAGTTTACTATTGTGCATTTGCAAGCAGGAGGCAGCGCACGTTATCCACTTTCATGTGGAAATGGTCACATGATTTTACCTAACTTCTATATTCTTTGTCTACTTGTTACTTTGCAAAGTATGCATATGGGCTTTATACTTTTCATACCTTCTTTACTATTTTAAATGCTGTCTAGTATTCTCTATGCCGGCTATCCATTTTGCATCCCCACTCTTCCAAAGTCTCTCCTGTTCCAGCCTCAGCCAGTGGGTCTTGTCACAAAAACACTCATGCACCATTCCTTACAGCTATGTGGATAGCCCACCTCCTCCAGAACTGATGGGCATGTGGCCAGAGCTATCAACACTCATGCAGGGGATGTGGCCAGAGCCATTACATTTCTCTTGTGTGGGACAGGCTGGCCCAAGATCGTTATTCTAGCTTTCTCTCATAAGAAAATAGATATTTTCATGAGTTTCACAGCTATTTCATCATAGTAGTTCAGATTTTTTTTAAATGGTATTTACTCTTTTAGATTATATTTTCCAAAAAGTAGCAGATTTAAATTACAGTACTGCTATTCTTGATGGTGATCCGAACATTTGCAAAAATTGAATGGTTCCAATAAAAAGCTATCCACTTGAGAAAGTATATAAGTTATCCCAGTGGGTATTCATATACACTCAGTAATTTGCTGAAAGAACTGTTGTTTATAAGTATTCTATAAATCACAAATATGGGAATCATTAACTTTCATCGTGTATTATGGTTTGCAAAATTTAAAAAAGCCCAAGATATTTTATATCTATAGTTCACTGACAATCATTGGGAAAAAAACATTTGTGCACTTCAAAGAAAACAAAAGAATGTTAAATTAACTAATTGTTTGCTATCATTTTATGAAAATGATATAACAATCCATAACTTGAAAGTCGCTTGCATTTTTCACAAGAGAACAACTTTTGTTTTAAAATGTACTCATAACTTATAGACAAAGACAGCAACATGAACAATAATATTGATATAGAACTTCCACCTTTTCCAAGACATTTATTGCAGAATTTAGCAGCAATTTTTAAAATAAACTTTATTCATCAAGTGGTTATAAATAATGGAAAACAGTCGTTCTACACAATTTGTTTAAATAGGGAAATGCTTCTTCTTAAAAACAAACAAAAAAAAACACACCTTTATACAAGCTTTGTCACATACAGAGCCTGAGGCCTTTACCAAGTCCTTTGGAGCCCTCTGTTCCACCATAGACAACTCACATAATTCATCCTTTTCATAACCAATTAGAGCTGCCTGACCCAGCCTCCTTCTAAGTCACCGCATATATTTGCAGAATGACAAACCTCCTCATATTAGGAAGGAAGGCAGTTTTCAAGAAATGGACTTTGATAGTGAACCCTCTTCTCTCCTGTCTTTTAATGTTTAGATATTTATACTCTTCTTTTTGGAGCTGAAAGCCTCCTCAGTTTTATACTCACTGAAACAATGCTTTCAAAGTTACAGTATTTTTTTCTGTCGAGGACATACTCCAAGGACAATCACACACCAGAAGTCCCACTCTGGGCTGCCAGTGGTGTGGTGTTGCGGAGCTGCACTTCAGTCCCAATAGAGTTGTCAATTCCTTGTATATCAAATATGATTCAAAATCATATTTGGGACGCATTTCAGTGCCTGATTGACTCTGGTGCTTTCTGTGTCCCCACGGATGACACATTTCAATGGGGCACCCAGTCTGCCACAGAAATATATCCCCTTGGGGGACATGTGGAGGGGCAAGGGGGCTGTTATTTGCAGGAAGGTGGGATTTCATGAGTATGCAATCCCACATCCCTACAATTTGTATTTAAGCTCCATTCCACTACACGACCCCATGAAGGACCGCAAACCTAACAGGGGCATTTTTTGTCCCCACCTGGCCTCCAAAGGGCAGCGAAGAGCCAAGCCTTCCAGGCCTGGCTCCTTACTGTCCACATGGGACTGCCACAGAACATGCCTCATTGACCTTTGCAGCACAGAAAGGGAACACGGAAAAATCTGCATTTTCTTAGTGCGGGGCTACTAAGGGCCCGATCTTCACCAGGCCCAGAAAAGTGCCGGCCTGGCAGTGACATTATACGGGCACAAGGATTAGATCATATGAGCCCCTCCTAGCCTTTTCAACCCATGCAGAATTGGCTGAAGTGAAACATTTTCAATGGAGTGCCAGGTAATAAAAAGAGGAGACTGGAGGACATATGGTTTATTATGGTATGTTTGAGATGTTTATTTAAAAAACAACATGAAACTGGATGGGAAACAAGGTCTTCCAAGTAAATTATTTTTACAGATCTACTTAAATATTTCTGGTATTCCTGTGATGATGCCACAACAACATTTTAATTAATATTCAATATTATATTCAGCTCTAAATATTATCACTACCCCACTGCAGAAGGACAGGCTTTAAGTTTCATTGTGAAATCATTACATGAAGCAGCTTCTTGGTTGTGCTTTTTAAAGACATTAATTTTCTTTTCATCCCGTTAGTTATTGAACGTCATCTGATTCAGTCATCTGATTCTTCAGAAAACTTTGGCTTTGCCCAATATATCATCACCATCTGGCCCACATCCTTATTTCTAGTAAAATGGCCATTATTTTAAGTTCTTGAAAAGGTAGACCTGGTGTCTAAGTTATATCCTATAACTATTTGCATTCTGAATGTAGCTACTAGCTACTTGCACTGAACACATTCCTAGTCCTTCATCATACTGGCCACCGTATGTTATTTCTGTAGTCTTATCTGGCCAATAAAAGCCATAAAGATAGATTTATTAAATAGAAGTGTGCTGATTTTCTCCTAAATGTTGTTGATTCCAAGTTGAGATGCCTCTGACTGAGATTCATGATTCTGAATTTAAGGTAGCTCAGAATTATTCCCTTCAATGACCCATTATGCACAGCAGCAGCCACGTGTATTCACAGGGGAGAGGATCCACCAGCATATGTGGGCTGCTTTGGCATATCATGTGCGATCGCGCAAAATGCTGAGGCTGGAAAGCCCAGCATACTGCCTGGAAGCACCAGCAGCGGGGGGTGGGGGAGCAGGGAACATGGGCCCCCCACCAAATGATGGCGGGGAATGGCTTGCCACTCTCCCATCAAGGTGGGGGTAGGAGGGACTCCCTGGCCAGCTCCGCAGAGTTGACAGGGCGTGCTGTGCCCCTGCAGGGACACTGTAAATCGGGGGATGGACTGGGACAAAAGGCTTGGCTCTGACGATTGTGCACAGTGCTGGTGCGATCCAGCCACCACTGGCGCCCACAGCATCCCAGGGAACATGGAAAATTCTGCGTTCCCTTGCTGTGGATCTTCCAGGGTGCTGTGCCAGGCCAGGGCTGGGATGGTGGCAGCATCATGCACAATCGGGGCTGCCCTGCTGCTGCCCTCCCAGATTTCCTACCTCGTGCATAATCAGTCAATGTGAAGGAAAGTACTTCTCAATTTTATTTTGTGTTGGATAAACTATCCTCTCCTTACTCCTCTCTTTCTCCCCATAATTTCACACAATTTGCTGATGTTTTGGCAGAAGGAATACCAGCTAGCATGGAACCTTCAGCACCTGGTATTTTCAGGATGCATCTCATACCTCAGATATTGCCCTAGGTAACCCAAGAGAAGTACCCCTGTTGGGCTTGGGACCTGGGGTCAGTTAAGGAAGGATTGATGTCATTTAAGGATGAAGAAAGTTTTGGGAAATCCTGTGGTGTTCTTCATTATGTTACTGAGAAATTCCAAGGCTCAGAGAGAGAGAGAGAGAGAGAGAGAGAGAGAGAATTTTCATGGCAGAAAAGCTTAGTTTACCAAATTAAATTCCAAATTAATCATTTGCAAGGGAACATGTAGTCCATCTCAAAATTCCAGAAATCATCAGGACCCTGTTGGAACTCACTGAGTTCCACAGGGCCTTCAAAACAGAAGTCTACCACTAGCCTGTGGTTGAGGTCAGTAAAAGAAGAAGAAGAAGAGTTGGTTCTTATATGCCGCTTTTCTCTACCCAAAGGAGGCTCAAAGCGGCTTACAGTTGCCTTCCCATTCCTCTCCCCACAACAGACACCCTGTGGGGTGGGTGAGGCTGAGAGAGCCCTGATATCACTGCTCGGTCAGAACAGTTTTATCAGTGCCGTGGCAAGCCCTAGGTCACCCAGCTGGCTGCATGTGGGGGAGCGCAGTATTCTGGGGAGTGCAGAATCAAACCTGGCATGCCAGATTAGAAGTCCGCACTCCTAACCACTACACCAAACTGGCTCTCCAACAACGAAAACCTAAATTGCTCTCCCTCTTATATTGCACCCTAACCAGGATCTATGTTCTGGCCTTAGACATTTATTTTTAGGCTTTTAGATTCTGAAAAAAATGCATGATTGATTGTATTACAATGTATATGTTATTCGCCGGCCTGAGTCCACCTCCAGTAGAGAGGGAACGTTACAAATCTAAATGAATGAATGAATGAATAAATGAATGAATGAATGAATGAATGAATGAATGATTTCAATACATGCCATAAAATTTGACATACCTGTCCATTCATGATCTCGGTAGTATACTAATGGAATTTTGTGATAGTCTTTCTTGGTTCTTCAACTTTTTTCTTTGCTGAGACTTTAAATACATTTTAAATTGGATGGATTATTCCTGCTTCTCTATAGTTAAAAAAATCATCAAAATATCTTGGGGGATCATTTACTTTTCAAGTTTTTTTTTTCTTTCCAACTTTCATCTGTACATTTTAATGAGATTTTGTGAATGTTATATTAGAAGTTTCACTCTTCCTTGCCTAATTGACCATTAGTATTCTTATAGGTGCAGAAATTTTGTATTAGATGGAATTTAATATTCAAAAATTAAAAGAACTATAAATACTTTTCTAGGTTAGTGAGGAATCTCTAAAACTGGACTGAAAATAATATCAGTCTTTTTTTCTGAAACCTTCTTCTGAAGTAAATGTTATATTTATCTTATTTTTATTTTCTTATTCTTTTAGTATCATTATTTCATGCGAGGCATATTGCAGTGTTGAGACTGTGGGATAGAGGAACTATTTTGTGTTGTAAATAATAAGATTGCACTGTAAAACATTTATTGCTGTAGGACTTAAAAAATATCCCACCTTATGAACAATAGGTGACTGCATTTAGCTGCATCCTTTTTATTATTTAAATAGGACATTTCATTTCCACATATAGCATGCTGAAGTTGGGATCCTAAATCTTGTGCTGATTCATGGCTTTTTTTGCCAGGAAGCGATTGAGGATTAAACCTTCCCATCAAAACAGATGCTCATCAAGACAGTTTTATGGAGGCTAGGTCAATCAAAGGCTACTAGGCTTGATGAGTAAAGGAAAACATGATATTCAGAGGCAACAAACCAGTGCTTGGAAACAACTTCATAAAATCATAGAATCATAGAGTTGGAAGGGGCCATTCAGGCCATCTAGTCCAACCCCCTGCTAAACGCAGGATCAGCCCAAAGCATCCTAAAGCATCCAAGAAAAGTGTGTATCCAACCCTTGCCTGAAGACTGCCAGTGAGGGGGCGCTCACCACCTCCTTAGGCAGCCTATTCCACTGCTGAACTACTCTGACTGTGAAAATATTTTTCCTGATATCTAGCCTATATCATTATACTTGAAGTTTAAACCCATTACTTTGTGTCCTTTCCTCTGCAGCCAATAGGAACAGCATCCTGCCCTCTTCCAAATGACAACCTTTCAAATACTTAAAGAGGGCTATCATGTCCCCTCTCAACCTCCTTTTCTTCAGGCTGAACATTCCCAAGTCCCTCAACCTATCTTCATAGGGCTTAGCCTTGGCCCCAGATCATCCTCGTAGCTCTCCTCTGTACCCTTTCAATTTTATCTACGTCCTTCTTGAAGTGAGGCCTCACAGTACTCCAGGTGTGGTCTGATCAGTGCTGTATACCAGTGGTCCCCAACCTTTTTCTCTCCGGGGACCAGTCAATGCTTGGCAATTTTACTGAGGCCCGAGGGGAAGTAGTCTTTTGCCGAGGGACGTCGCTGCCTGAGCCCCTGCTCCACTCGCTTTCCCGCCAGCACCCTTGACTTCCCGCCGTTCACTGAGGTGTGCTGCCAGCAGCAGCTGCGCAGTGCCACAGTGAGGGGGACCCCAGCTATGGCGGCCGTTGGAGAGCACCAAAGGTGAGCCGGCGGCAAAGTGGCAGGGAGGCAGTTGCCAGGGAGGAGGACGAGGAGGAGCCGCGGACCGGTACCGACTGATCTACTGTGGAATTTTCTCCTGTGGAATTTTATTTTATGCTTTTAATTAATTAAATACTATGGTTTCAAACAACTTTGAGTGTAGTCTGAAACTTGAAAGTAGAGTTGGAATATTTGCATAAATGAATGTCAACAGGATCACAAATGTCTGGTTTCAAGATGTTGGAGAAGTTGAATATTCTGCAGTTATTTGCAGTAGATGGCAAGAATAACCAAGAAGATACAAAACCACTTCCCAAACTGCATGGGTGCATTTTGGTGATTGGTTTTGGGATTAAGTTTGCAACCTAATGGTAGGAGAAATGTGTTGGGAAAAAATAATCATTTTATGAATATTGAATTTGCATTACCTGATTTTTGTCAAATTTGGTAAAATAATCTGAGTATCCATAGGAAACAATATTGAGCACTGCCGTGATTTATTGACTTTGGAATCCTCACCTACTTTTAATTGGCATGTAACCAATTTGTTCTGTTTCCATTAGATACCCATCAGTCAAATACAGGTGTATTTTGTCTCTGAAACTGACTGTGAGCAGGAGCTAGTCACAAAATGTAGAAAATAACAAGCCTATTCTATGTTCCTTGGTCCGCAAGTGATACTTATTTTCCCTGCTTTTTTTCTTAACAAAAGTATTGCTATCTGGTTATACAGCTTGTACTGGAGGTCACACTAAATAGTGTAGCTTACGCTAATATAAAAGTCATTAAGGATTTTCAGAGTGCTCAGGAAAATATTCCTTAGCCCATTCACACACTTCCAAAGTTCATTGTGCAGTAACCTTTAAAGTCCTCTCTTTTTACTGATTTCAGATTAGTGTACTGTAATTTAAACATATGTAAATGGATGCAAATCAGAAGTAATAAAATTTTATGCCAATCATTACAGAAATTGAATAGCAGACATTCAGTTTGAGAGAAACCATAAGTATTTTATTTAGCTTAGTCACACTTCCTGGAACATAACCTGGGAATGTGTCTTCAGATATGCTAACAAAATGCAGAAATATTACTGGAAATGAATAAAGTATATAGTCACAGACTACAACATAATGAATCAACCTCTGTAAGGTCATGATACTTTTAACAGCTTTATGACCATGCTTTTCAAAGTATCTCTAATTGGTGATGGTTGAAAACATTTGGTTCCTCTAACAGAAGAAGCAGAGTAGTAGAACAATTTGATAGTATTTTTTCTATCATGTGGAAAACATACAATGAACATACTGTCAAAGAGAAAGTGCTATCTTGGAAACTACTTAAAATAAATTTGGATAGTCTAGAAATAATGAACCATGATACAAAAGAAGAATAAAAGGTAAGAAATGCTAAATTTAGGGGAGAGAAAGAAGGAAGTGTTGAAAGAAGCGATGGTTTCCAAACCTGGGTGTAGTCTGCATGGGTCCCTGTTTTTTTTACCCAGTCCCTGTTCAAATGAATCCCTCCCATCTACACTGAATTTGGCTTGCATTTTGATTTGGGGTGCTTTAAATTTTCTCTCTGCAACAAGAATGATTGATTCACGGTGACCCTACCTTTTCCCCGTGATATCCTTGCGTCGATATAAGACTCAATATTTCAAAAACTGCCACCAGAATGTATGCAGATTTCTGGTCTTTGCAAATTAACTCTGCCTCATGCCTCCAGTCTTCCCTGATTTGCCAGGGTGTCACTTCAAAGTCTTCCTGGTTTCCGGTTGCAAGGCTTGTCTTAAAGTGACTGCGCTCCAGAAGCCCTAACTTCTCTCAGCAGAGATTTACCTTTTGGTTTCACACCCCCTCCTCTACTGTCTCCAATATACTCTCCCACCCCCATTCAAGAAAAGAAAGAAAGAGGATCCTGCTGCAATTGGCAGACCTCCCCCTGCTCCCCCCCCCCCGTTCTGAGCTTCCCCAATTGAGTGCAGAACACTTTCTGTTTCAATGGAGGGAGAATAGAGGAAGACCCGAGTTCAAATCGATCTGAATACAGGAGGATCCACAATGGAATAAACAAAGTAAGTGCAGAATGAGCCCTGGTGTCAGAGTGATATCATATACTGGATCCATACTATGTTGATCTTGAGCTACCTTAACCCAGTGCCTACATTTTCCTGGCCCCCTTAGGAAAATCCAGGGGGTAAATAATCAGCATACAGCAGGGGAAGCCAAACTGTGCTCTCCAGATGTCCATGGACTTCAATTCCTAGCACTGGCAGGAACTCATGGGAATTATAGTCCATGGGCATCTGGAGAGCCACAGTTTGGTCACCCCTGCATAGAGGAATGTCTAATGATATGTAAATCCTACTACATTCAATGCACATGATTGCAAACTTTGGTCTTTACCATTCCAGAGATTCGTGATTTGGAGATCTCTCAACATTACACCTGGTTGGGATCTGAAAATCTCTTGAAATTACAAGGGATCTCCTGATTACAGAGATCAGTTTCTCTGAAGAAAATGGATGCTTTGGAGGGTGCACTCTGGCATTATACAAGAGACTAGGGGCAAAGCCCATTGTATTTTAAAATGAGTGCCAGCATGGGTGCTAGTGGAGTGGGGGGGCTTGCAGGGCTCCTCGCGGGTCCCCCCGCCACAGCATCCCCACCTGACTCCGCAATTTTGGGGCCTCTGTGCAGTGACAAGAAGAGGCCTGGCCCATCTGCAATGAGCAAGGCCTGCTCTCTGTGGCGCGGTAAAGCCTTTTGCCCTCCCTCCCCTCCGACACGTTGACCCTGCTCTTCTTGCTGTGGCGTGGGCTCCCCCGAAGGAAGAGCAGGCCCGTCACGTGCCTAACACAGCAGACCTGATCTTCTGGCCACGTCGAAGCCTTCCCGCCACCCCCTCCCTGCCCAAGGTCTTGGGCTCGCTGACGGGAAATGAGCAGGGCCGCTGCGTTGAAGGTGCAGTGGCCCTGCTCCTTTCCCAGTGGCGAAGCCTCTTCCCCAGGGCCACTCATCAGATAGTCCAGGACGGGACAAGTGGCCAAAGGGGAGCCGTGTTGTGCATGGTTCCCCATTGGCCACTTTGTCCCAGAGTGACACTCGGACGGTGATGAATTTTGGCCACTTTGCCCCGGAGTGATACTCGGACGGTGATGAAAATTGGTGATGAATTTTGCTTCGTGGTTCAGTTTGTGCGCATCCCAGTTTGAGAGCCAGTTTGGTGTAGTGGTTAGGAGTGTGGATTTCTAATCTGGCATGCCGGGTTCAATTATGCACTCCCCCACATGCAGCCAGCTGGGTGACCTTGGGCTCATCACGGCACCCACCCCACAGGGTGTCTGTTGTGGGGAGAGGAATGGGAAGGTGACTGTAAGCCGCTTTGAGCCTCCTTCGGGTAGGGAAAAGTGGCATATAAGAATCAACTCTTCTTCTTCTTCTTCTTCCCTAATTGGAGGCTCAGGCTAAAATACTTAGGAAGTTCCTCAATGGATTTTCCTTAGGAAGCATGTTCTGGTGATACATGCTCTGATCATGTCCAGATTAGATTGATGTGTTGCTTTATGTGGGGCTGTCTTTGAAAACTGCCTGAAACTTCAGTTGGCCTATAATGTTAGTACTAGGCTATTGTTGGTACCTGGGTTTGTCTTACTCCTGTGGTTGAATATCTGCACGGGTTGCCTTTTTGTTTCCTGGCACAATTGCTGGTTCTTCCTTTTAAAATCCTATATGACTTAAGGCCATGGTACTTGAAGGCTGATTCTGTAAGCTAGAGACTACCAGTTAAAGCCCTATTCCCCAGCGCTTCTTTCTATGTCCCCATCTGCAGCGCTGAGGTAGGTTATTACAGGTTTTTTTTCAGTGGTAGCACATTGCCCTTTGGATCACCCTCCCCTTGAGGGTTCCCTGCTTACCCACCTTACTCTCCTTTAAGCACAAGACAAAAATGTTTCTCTTAATCCAGATGTTTTATTGAGGGATTACATATTTTTAACAGTTAGGATAAAAATTCTACTTCTAAATTAAGAGTGTTTTACAGACATTATTAATAATTTTTAGGCTGCTTTTAGGCTGCTTGTTTTATGCTGTTTTATATCTCAGCTTGTTTGTAGGATTTGTTTGAATAACTCTTTCACGTTAGGTGTTTTTAGTATTTAATTATATATGTATTATTTTGTAAATTATTTTGTAAATTTCCAGCAGGTCTCTGGAAAGCCAGCAAGCTCTAAATGCTGTTAACTAAATATGTTAGTAAATAAGATCATTTCACATTTGGGGAAAGGCAGGAATAGAGACTCTCTCACTTCATACAATTTTGTAACAAGCACTTTTGGTGAACTTGAAAAGGTCTGCTTGATTTTTGACTCCAGTATAAATTCCCCATGAAGGATTAATTTCAAATGTAGCAGGCAGAAGTGACCAGAGAGCCATGCAAACAAGGATCCTTCAGTGTCCCCCCCCCCCGCATGTCTTGTTCAATTGAATCTTAGAATTAAGTTCTGTTCCTCAATATTTTATGCTAATCAGCTGAACTGATTTAGCATATGTAGGTCACATCTAAATCCAGGCTTTTCAAAGAGCCTAAAATTCTCCTTTTGCATTTCACTGAGCTTCTAAATCCATTAACATTCAGTAAGACCCACTTAATATTGCTTCCCATTGCAACGATTCAAAAGACTTAAGAAAGGGAGGAGATAATAAATGCTGGAAAGAATAAGCATTAAGTAAAGCACATTTAATCTGAAAGCCAGGAGGAAAGTATGCAGATTTGTCAGGTATGCAAAATATGAGGGCAAATCACCTACCCAAAATGAGCTGAGATCAAGGAGCAGACAATTGCTCTATTTCAGTTTCATTCCACCGGCAGGCTCTACCCTGCATTTTCATTCCATCTGTTTTCCAATTTCATATGGAGAATTTCCAATTCATTTTAGAACTGTCACATGCTCAGTTTGCCTTCATTTGTTTATACCAGGACTTTTTTCTGCCTAAGAAATCCATGTGCATAAGCAATCCTTTAAATATAAAACAGAATTTAAAAATGTTAAGTATATGGTTGTGCTCATGAGTTCACTTTTGTATCGGGTGTGAGGGGGGGGGAAGATACCATGCATTTCGTTCAGAAAGGGTCAGTAACAATTGCCAATGCCGATGGAAAGACACAGGTGCATAAGCAGTAACCTCAAAGACAAAGTCAAACATTGCTGAATTGACATGGATCCATCACAAGGTTATATTTACTCCCTTTTTCGTCCAAATATTCCCCCAGCAAAGTTATCAATATGAATTTGTCAATTGATAAAAGTCTCCTACAAGATAAAATATCAGTTGATGTGATTGCTTATATACATATATGATTCATCAAAATACTTTCTGTGTGGTATTTATTGATATACACATTCATGTCCTACAGTAAATGATAGTCATATTAAAATTTCATCCAGATTGCTAAATTTGAAGTCAGAGCATTGTACAAGAAGAATCTTGATTCAAATTTACATGTCAGCACATCACAACTGGATGTTTTGCATTTGATTTAATGCAAATCTTAGTAATGAGTGTGTGGGGGGCAATGAACTAAAACTGTGGCATACTTCAGGTACATTCTTCTAGTTTTGTCCTTCGACCAAGAAGCTTAGCACAGCAAACATGGGTTTTCATCCCCTATATATCCTCACAAAATACTCTGAGGAAAATCTGGCTGAGAAAGAATGTGACAAGATCAAGGTCACCTGTAGTACTATCCTGTGCAGACTTATTCCTGTCTAAATTCATTAAAACCAATGGACTTTAACTGGAGTAATTCTGCCCAGGACTGTACTGCTAGAGAGTTTCTTGACAAGGTAGGGATTTGAACCTGATCTTCCCAGCCTAATAGCTAACCAAGCTAGAATACTGCACAGTCCTGGCCTTCTCACATGAACAGTTGGTCCCTATTGGCTTTGAGTACAAACAGGAGAAAAATACAGTTCCCTCAGAATCCACAAATAAGTTGCTTTCAGGTGTGTGCTGAGTGACAAATTGGCTAATACCATCCCCAAGGAAATTAGTGTGTTAAATTTATTTGAAAACATAATTATCAGAATGGTGATTGGTGACACCTTTTAACACTGTTTGAAGACTGAAATGGAAAAGCTTCTTTCAACAGACCTGACAGAATATTGAACAGCAAAGCAGCATATTTTTTGCAGGTAAATATATCATCATCTGCTCAAGAGTATAATCATTTAATCATCCTTGTCAATGTTGTTCTAAACAAAAATCTATCAAGTTTGGCAAGACTTCACCTAGAAAGATAAACTTGGAACTATATCACATACCTGTCATATAAATCCCGAGAAAAGTTGCCCTGCTCCCATTAGCCTAAGAAGTATCTCCCTTTTGTGTCGTGGGCCAAACAACATCACCCAGTTCCATTTGGCTGAAGACTTCTTTATTAACAGTAACTGCAGGGCAGGTAACTTTGCTGTTAGAATAAGGAATAACAATACAAGCTGTTTCTAGAGCAGTAGGCCAGGATTATCCTGGTCTGGTTATGCAGATTCTTAGTAGGCCCTGCACTCAGGAGGGCTACTGAGAACAGAAGCACTGAGTCCTTCCTGCTCTTCTGATTGTTCTGAGGCAGTTCCCACCTGCTTTAATATTTCTGTGCCAAAGTTACAGGCCTGATCCTAAGGCAGCCAATCCCTTTGGGGCCTGTTAAGAACAGGTTTCTGCTTGGACAAGCATATATTTCATAGAATCATGGAACCATAAAAGGGTGTATACAGGCTATCTAGTCCAACCCCCTGCTCAATGCAGGATCAGTCTAAAGCATCCATGATTCAAGCCACTGCTTGAAGACTGCCAGTGATGGGGAGCTCACTACCTCTTTAGACAGCTGATTTTACTCGGACTGTGAAGAATGTTTTCCTGATACTGCAGGTCCTATCCGCTGTTGTCAACCAGAACCATTCCCTGCCCTACTCCAAGTGACAACTTTTCACATACTTAAAGAGTGCAATAATGTCCCCTCTCAAACTCCTCTTTACCAAGCTGAACATCCTCAAGTCTCTCAGCCTTTCTTCATAGGGTTTGGTCCCCAGGCCTCAGATCATTCTTGTTGCTCTCCTCTGTAGCCTTTTGTTCATGTTCTTTTTGAAGTGAGGCCTCTAGAATGTCACTCAGTACTCCTGGTACAGTCTGACCAATGCAGTATATATCAGGACTATGACATCTTGCAATTTTGATGTGATGCCTCTGCTGATACAGACTGTATTCACCTTATTTACCACTGTGTCACACTGTCTACTAATATTTAGCTTACAGTCCACAAGTACCCCAAGATCTCATTCACACACACCGTTACTGAGAAGTGTATCTTCCATTCAGTATGTGTGCTTCTCATTTTTGTGAAACAAATGTAGAACATCCTTATTGAATTACACCTTGTTCTCATTTGCCTAGTTTTACAGCATGTTCAGATCTTGTTGAACCCTGTCTATATCTTCTGGGGTGTTTGCTACTCCTCCCAATTTGTTGTCATCTGCAGATTTAATGAGGAGTCCTCCTACCCCCTCACCCAGTTCATTAATAAAAATGTTGAAAAATATTGGACTCTAAAATAACCGGTTCCCACCCCCTTTTCAAGTATAAGACCTCCATGTGCTACAGGGCTTTGCATAAGAGTAGGGATGAGTAAATTTGGGGGAAATGCACTTCCCTGTAGGATGAATTGGACGCTTGGACTCTTGAGAGCCATCAAAAAGACATCAAAATGATGAACATCCAAATCCATTAAAAAAAATGTCTAGTGTGCTTTACTTTGGCTGTTTGAATAAACCTGTGCAGACAATAAATGGCTCCTCATCAACAATTCAGTATGCTTTGGAAACAAATGTCCATGATATGTGGATTCTTCCTTGCACAAAATATTACAATGCTTGCTGTCCCTGCACAGGACAATAAACAATTATTCAGCAGTGATATTGGTGTTCCTTGACAGGTCAAAATGCTTCTATTTATTTGTGTTTTTGTTGACTATATTTAGAGCCGGCTTTTCAGATAATGGTCTCCCAAAGCAGCTCGCATTCATAAACACACCAGGGAAGCAGAAGAAAAAAGAGAGCAAAGGGGGATCACTTCAATAGTGTCATGACAAAGTTTTGATATCATTTGGAAATTTTCCAGCACTGGCATTCTTGCATAGAAGGAAGTGGTGCAACTATCTTATGGACTGCTTATATAGGAGTAACTCTGCACAGGATCAAACAGGGAACCTCTATAGTCAGCAAATCTCTGAATACCAGTACTCATGGGGCAACATGAGGTGTTGGCCCTTCAGGACAACTGATTGGGCACTGTGCAAAATGTGATGGCTACTTAATCTGATCCAGCAGGGAGCTTCCCCATATTCTTACTGCTAGTCTTCTGAATGGGGGAAGAGATCAGAATCGCCTTCCCTTCATCTCTATAAGTCACTAGAAAGTGGGCAGTTAGAGTTCAGTTCTTCTGGTTATAAAGTGGTAAAAAAAGCTTCCTGTTACTGCTCATTCAATGACTGATGCCTAGGACTGAGACTGATGCCTTACCCAGGCAGAGCTTTCTTCCTCATGGAAGCCGGTAGCCTTGGATTTCTGGCCAGTGGCAAAGATTACACTGTTTTCTTTTCCCTCATCATTCTGAAAAATTGGTCTGTATCCCATATAGTAAATTGACAATCCTATAAAGTAAATTGAAGACTGTGGTGCTACTGAGGCCTAGATATAATGGCTTACTGAGGACCACCCCAGTAAAAATACCACAACTTATGCTGGTCTCCCAGAAAGCTTTGGGTAATTATAAGTTATTTGGACAAACCATCTTAGACTAACTTTACCTAGTATAAGGTGGTAGTTTATAAAGAATGGGATCAAAACCTGTCTGAAGGAAGCTGCCCTTCTACGAGCATCAAGGTAAATAAGCTGCTATAACATGTGCCTCTTAAAAGGACTACCAATTTGCTGTAGTAAGATTGGTTCTGTGTAAAAGCCTTGTGAGAATTGGGAGTTTAAATTTTAATTTTAAAATTGCTAGTTGTTAACATCATATAAGGAACATGAATTGTTTGCTAATGAGATTCTCAGTAGGCAGAAGATCTGTATCATATAATAAGTCAAACAGATTCATATTAGTTAAGTGTTGCACTTTTAAAAGTGAAAAGCAGAATGCTTGACCACATACACACACAAGCACTTATTTGGGCCTCTTTTCTCTTAATGAGAGATTGAGACAGAACTCTTTCATTCAGGCCTTAATGTTATGTTCAATCACTCCTACAATACAATCTCCAGTAATACATTTCACTAAGCCAGTTTGGCTTCTAATCTGGTGAGCCAGGTTCAATTCTGCACTCCCCCACCTGCAGCCAGCTGGGTGACCTTAGGCTCACCACAACAGTGATATAGCTCTTCTTCTTCTTCTTCTTCTTTGAAATTGAAAGTTGGACTTCCAAATATTGCGAGGCGAAAATTAAAAATACTATACACAAGAAATCTTTTGATATTTGACATCTGCCTTACCTTTTATCATAATCTGCTTATAGAGAAGCTATAGTTGCTGAATGAGACTGTTTCTATAGCTACAAAAGAAAGCCTTTTTGAATTAAATTATATCTAGGATCTCAAAGAAGACTGAATGTGTACAAATAGTGTAATTTAACATTTCAGCAACTCAGTATTCTAACTGATAATTTCCCTACCCCTTTTCATGTCCTTAAATCCATTAATATGGATATTAAAAGCCAAGTGGAATAAATGGACAATGTAAAGACAGAAAACTTATCTTCTCTAAGAACTATGCCCCAGAAAGAACATGAGTTGCACAGAAATAATTCCCTAAGTAACATATGAAGAGAAAAGTATTTTCAGACCTATCCCTAGTCAACAATGACCTTACATTGATGGTGTAACACAAGATGTAACATAAAACTGCCTCTGGTAGGCATTCATATATGTACAATTTTGCTCCATGTGGATTAATCTACTAGCATGGACTCACTAAGGAATTGTATAGCATGGTTACTCCTTTGGCTGGGCCAACAATAAAATTAATTTTTGTCATATCCCATATCTATGTGAATGCCACAAATCGTGTCAATCACATTTTTGTTCAAAAAGCTGCTGAACAGCTATATTTAAGGTTAATGTCATCAATTTTCCTGTTGCTTTTCAGGAGTCAGATACAATCCAAGTCCAAATTTGCTGATGTTTTTGTGAGATACGCAGTAGATTTGATCACCTATCAAGATGTAGTGTTATGGCAAAGTTAGCATGATAAATTAATCAAAGGACAAAGACTGCATCTATGGTTAGTGCCAGCTGCTACTTGACGTATGATTGAATATCTACTGTAGAGGTGAATTTCCTAGATACAATAAATGATGGTTTTCCTTAGGCAGCTTGCTTTGGAAAAAAAGAACTGAGACAAGCAATTGGAGGGGGGGGGGCTGGAATCCAGTGCTTGCCTATGCAGAATATAAGAACTGGCTCAAGAACTGGCACAGCTTGGCTATCAAGAAAAGAGTCCATAATTGGTAGTGCTATCATAAGAAGAGTTACATCCTTTGAAACCCATTGATTTTAACAGAAGGGTGCAATTATTTTTTTGTCAAAAAGCTTCAACAAGTTTTCATAATCAAGCATTGTGGTGCTGTACAACTGGCAGCATTTCAAGCATGCACTTTCTCACACCACCTAATGGGAGTTTTAGTTTTCCCCACCCATGGTGCTTATGTGTGATTCAGAAACCAATAGGTTAAAAGCCTCACAATTTAGTATTGGTCCCAGTCCATATTGTCAACAATATTTTGCAAGTTTGCCATAAAGTTGTTCAGCAGCTGCCCAAGTCAGATACTGACAAGGCAAGGATACCTGAGGACATTTAAGAAAACATGCACATCCAACCAAATCTGCAACAGCCAATTGGAAACGTTGCCTGCAGAAGCCCTGTCTGTCCCTGCCTACTTTCTAAAAGCACTTGATGGGTACTAGGAAAGGTGTTAGGGTGCCATGGCACCCACAGGCACTACATTGGGGACCCTTGGGTTAGATTAACATGGATACTAAAGAGCACTGAGGTAAGCACAAAATAAGGTAAAAATCTTCTACAAGACAGAAATGCTAAGGGGAAAAAATGAAACTAATAATGAAATAATCTCACATAAGAAACTGTATTCCTTTATCTGGACATTCACTTGTCATCCAGATCGTGCATTTCAAATAAAACAGGATAACACAAAAGAGGGGGGGAAAAGATCAAACAGAGCTACATGGGAGACGGAAAGAAAATTAGGACCTTGGGCACTTTTATGCCCCCTAGATGTTCTCTCTGCTCCTAGGTCTCCATTCAACTACTGTCTTGAAAATAAATAGTAACTGAAGCCCAGTTAATTCAACCAGTACCTGAACAGTAATGTTTCCTTTAACATCAGTGTTGCTCTTGCTATTAAGTTTCATTCACTTTTGGTTCAAGCAGAAAATGGTCTGTATTTTGAACTGAATGATTTACTTCTGAAATATATAAAACCTACTGCTGACAATTAAATTAGTGCACCAGCAGATGTATCTGTGATATCTTGTAGTTTCGTTTACATTTTTCTTTATATTTTGAGTTTCTTTTGGGTTTAGAAAACAACAGATAATTCTTCAGTTTGTTATTCTGCTCCTGTAATATTCAGAAGAATTAAACTTTTCAAATGCATACAATTACACTGAACAATAATGGAATACATAATGTTAACCAGTCACGTCTTAAAAGGAATTAAAGTTTTAGCTGTGGGTGAAATAAGCACACACTTTTCATTCCTGCTTGCTTTTTTGCTGACCTGTATATTTGATGAGGTAGGAATGAGTAATGAAACGCTAATGTGGTGAAAAAATTCTCATTATATTGGGTGACCTGTGGGCAACCTATGTCCATTTCAAAGGTGAATTTTTATCTCATAGATGGCATCTTCAACACAGGATTGGAGACAAATTCCATTGATCAGGCCACAGAAGGTGCTTCTGAAAGAAGGAAAAGTAATTGACTGTTAATATGCTTCACAAAACTGGACCTATCAAAAAGTCTGACACTCAAATCTTTGACAGTAAATTTTAAAAATGAAACACTGCAGAAATGATTCAGATATGTATAACAAGTAGAGAAAGCAAACACAAATGAATTTTGACCTGTCACCTCTAGGAATAGACATGAACTGTCTTAAGAACTAAAATTTGTGATGAAATTTGGTCAGTTTACGGTTCACAATGTGAATGACAGAGCCTCCTTCCCAGATCAGTTCCTGGGGCTTTCCACAAAAATAACAGAGTTGTTAGCTCTGCCCTGAAACTAGCAGTTGCTTAGAGAGAAGGACTCTGACACCAGTGATTCAGAAGGGAGGGGGAAGCATCCTCCGCTTTCACATCACAACTCCCTGTTGCTGCTCAAGTTCACCCTTCTGTGGCCCCTTTCAGCCCAGTACCAGGAAGCAGCTGTTTTTCACAGATTCTCCAGTCCTGCAGCCCCATTTCCACTCTATTTCCAAACCATCACGGCACAGCCCAGGCCCCATGAGGGGACAACTAGGCTATACTGTGTTTCTGTTCTATGCACAGAGGATGGTCATAGATCACACAGTTCAAAACATTGTTGCTGTGATACAGAGTAACCTGAGGGAGTAGTGGGTGGTGACAACATGGTCCATGGCTACATGGTCCTGTCAGTGCCACCATGCTAGCAGGGGTGAAGGTTGTGTGCTTTAAGGGCATAATCTGCCTGGTTACACATACTTCACCTTGGGGTGAAGGATGCTCCAGGAAAGGAGAGCATAGTCAAGGGCACCTGGGTCACTGCCATCTTCAAGATGAGGTCCTTGCTTGAGAATTGTCAGTGCCTGACTACCTTCTTCCCATAGAGTACCCAGTCTGCCACACATGACCATGAGAGGCAGTGGGGGGAGAGATGAATTTGACTGTCCTGCAAAGGGAAGAGGAGCTCAACATCAAATCCAATGACTGGCTGACCCTCTCCCAAATCGTGCATGCCCTCACGCCCTTCCAAGACACCACCAACATGCTCTGCATCCATATGACCAGCCTGGGCCAAGTCATCTCCCTGATTCAAAGGCTGGACCAGGTGCTGGCTTCCGCACTGGAGCCAGGCCCCTAGGGGATGACTATTCTCCCACATGGCTATTCTCCCTTGGCAGAGAAGTTGCATCCTCTCTGCAAGAAAGGGGAATACATGCTGGCCTGTGCCTGGGCACAGTGTTCTCCAAAATGCAAAGTTAATAAAATGGAAGCATGAATTTTGCAAAAAAAAAAAAAAAGTGTGCAGGATACAGGCTGACAGATGTGTACAGAAGGAACAGTGTGTGGAAGTGGATGGGGAGGAAGATAAATACAAATAGGCGGAGGAGCCACAGCCCAACACTTGTGCCTCAAAGAGCTCAACCAGGGAGAAGCCCTACTACTGGCTGTCAGTCACAACTGAGAGGTCCCCCACTGGTGGGGTTGCCACAGGTCAGGATACTGCTGAGGATACAGCAGAAGGCATAGTCCCTTGAGTCTGCCTCTGCCTATCCCCTGGAGAACTGGTCACACAAGCTGTCATCTGTTCCAACCTTTCTTGTGTGATTGTGTCCACTCTTGCTTTCCCATCAGTGTTCAGAATGAGCAGGTGTTCTCCCACCTGGAATACATTCTCAGCCCACACTGTTCCTGCACCATCCCAAACATTGTGGACAAACTGACTTTCATTAATCTGATAGACAGGATGAAAGAATGCTGTTGAGAAATTAAGCTGAATGGATTTTGAAGTTAAAAACCCTGAAATCTTATGGGCTTAATGAGAATGCCTTTTGGCAGACACTCATGTAGATTAGGGGCAGGACATGTTCATATATGGTATATATTAATGTTGCATTGGTTTTCTAATAATAGTAACTCATGAATAACAGTTAAAATGTCTTTTGTTTTATCAGCTATGTATCATATATGTTCTATTGTTATCATTTCATTAGATTTCCCCTGACAAAGATACATGCAAAATGCATAGAAGTTGCATAACAATTAAATATTCTATTTCATTTTAACTAATTTTTTTCTTCATCTTCATTTTTCTTAAGGTCAGTCTCCCCTGCCTGGCTTACCCCTCTGTGGACCTCACAACTTGGAGAGATTGTAGAGAATCAGGCAGCAGGAGGTATTTCCTTGTGCATTTGGTATCTATAGTTTTCAGTGTGACTTCTGTACACTTTTAAACCTGCACCTGACTTTTCCTGAAGAGTACTTTCCTAAGGACATCTTCTTGCGGTCCCCCTAAGGCCAATCTGCACACTACTTGGAGAGTATGTAGAGGGACATCAGGGGAGGTCCATTGTGAGTTTGAGTTCTCTAGTTTTCATATCCTCCTGAATGTACTGAACCTGCATATGTCAATTTCCAAGAAAGTACTTTCCTGGAGGAATCTTTGGAGGGTTGTAACTTGGACCCCATGAATCCAATCCTCACCAAATTTAGAGGGAAGATAGAGGAGAGTCATCCACAGTTTGATGTATCTAGCATGATGGAGGGCATTCTACCACTTCACAAACTGGTTCATTTGGCATCAAAAGGTACCTGACAGTTTTTGGATTGCAAACTTGGCACACCACAAACTACAAACCAATTCAAATAGTATTTTCAAAGTCCATACACATCCCTAGTCCTCTCCCTCTTTTTGCTAGTTTTTGGCCAATCAAATTGCTGCTGACTTATAGCGATCCAATAGGATTTTTAGGGCAGGAGACATTCAGAGGTAGTTTGCCATTGCCTGACTCTACAGAGCGGCCTTGAACTTCTATTGTGGTCTCCTATCCAAACATTAACTAGGGCTGATCCTGCTTAGATCTGTGGAGATTGGGCTAACCAGAGTCCTCCAGATCAGTTTTCATTCCTACGTCTGCTATATGGCCCCAAATAAGGATGGTAGAACTCCCCCAGTATAAGACCAAGGGATCTCACATTATAATTCAGAAAATAAATACCTCATATAGAATCTGATCAATGTTTCTTTTAGCACATACTGTGCATACTCTAGCTGACAGCAACTCACCAGAATTTGTGCCCCCCCCCCCCCCGGAACCTGTAAGAATTTAAATAGAGATGTCAGGGACAGAATCTAGGGCTGCCAGTCTCCCGGCTTGATATCTCCTGCTGTTTCAGTTCCAAGCAACAGAGATCAGATGACATGGAGAAAATGGCTGCTTGGGATGGTGGACGCTGTGGCATTATACCCCATGGAAGTCACTTGCTTGTTCTCCAAGACATTCACTTGGGCTGTTTAAGAACTTCTCAGTAAGAGAGTATAGAAGAAAAGACTCATTTGGATTTGGGTTCTTTGCAAACTTTTAAAATCTTGAAGTACATATCCATCGATCTCTGAAGTAAAGCTAACTGTAGTTGCTCCCACTGGTATCAATGGGCTATGCATTAGCAAGTGTAACTCTCCCTCCAGAACAGGGATGAAAGTATCAGTGATTGCAAACCAACTCAAGGGAGCTGCCTTTCCAAATTCCAGCCAGATAAGAGCAGGTTATCCTTTACCGAAGGCAATTAAAATGCTCACTTGCTGTGCAGGCACAGGGAATTGTGCATTGGCGTGTTAGTGAGCCTTCCCATCCTTTCTTAGGAGCCTAAAACATGTGAGGCTGTTTTTTCCCCACACAAAAAACTAAAAGGCAATGGGCCTGAACACTTGCTTCCCCCTGTGTCTTTCCTCATAGCATTGTCCTGTCGTGGCCAATTAATGTCCATATAGTGGTGGAGTAGTGTTTTGTTTTTATATTCTGTGAACCACCGCGAGCCAGCTTGCTGGGAGCAGCGGTCTATAAATCTAACAAACAAATTTTCCTCATTGGACCTTGGGATAGATGTAAAAGTGTTCAAAATCTACCACATTTTAAGAGTTGTGAAGAAGAGAAAAACTGAGCATGGTCATTCAAACATGCCCCAAATATGTCCCACCCTTTTTCTTCATCTCTTAAAGTCAAAGGATTCCTATCTTTTACAAAAGACCAAATGGTCTGTCAGAGGCAGAAGCCAGTGACTGCATTCACTTTTGAAACAGGAAAAATAGAAGTTTGGTTTTTGCTTTCAGTGTAAATAAATTTAATGCAGACAAGAAAAAGTCCACCAGGGTTGCTTTCAGAGGAGAATAGGATGAAGAGCATTTCTTCAAAGGTGCTAGAATGAACTGCCAGACGGCAGACCTTATCTAAGCCCTATTTTCTTCATCGAGCATGCACAATTGCTTGGGATAGCAGCTGGTGACATTGCATTCAGTGCTTTCCAAAAGCTAATTGAGAATGATAGGGGGAGAAATTCTTATGCAATATATAACTGCACACATTTCTATTTCACCCCAGATAATTATCATGCACATCTGTTCTTTAGTTCCAGTAAACAGCCCAGTTCTTCCAAGCTTCTTCCTCCTCCAAAACTCATCAACAGACGGAAGACAAAGAGGCACAAGGGAGGTACATGCTGAAGCTTGTTGCTTCAATTACAATCCCCTTCCCATACAATTTGAAACACATCGTTGGAGGTTACTCACTTTACAGTTTCCACAGGGAATCGTCTTCACAGCAGTGTTCACATGGTGCTAACTATGGCCTGACCATGCTGAAGTGGCAATTCCTTGCGACAGAAAAATTTGGCAATTCCTTTTTTAAAGCAAACACTTCCAAAAATGTAATGTCAGATAGTAGTTGCCATATTGACCACATACATTAAATTAAGAAGGGGAAGGTATAATAGTTAAGCTAATGTCCTGCAAGGCAATGTAATATTTACAAGCATGCAGTTTGCCCCTGAGGCACAGCCTTAGCTTCCATTTATTCAGTATTCAATAGAAATATCAAGAATTTAGATTTGCCAGCAATGAAATCAACTAAACATATATGAACTAGGTCTTTATTACAAACAGCAGTAGCTTCAGCATGAGAAGTTTTACAACTGAAATGAAAAGTATTTGAGTATTTAAATGGCTTACACATTGGGATGGAAAGGAATTTTATTAGATTAAATTGGTTTTACTTTTAACTAAAGATTAATGCACTAGTGTCCTAGTAATGATAATAAATCATGGTTTTTAAAAGGATTTGGAAATTAATCCTGCCATAATACTTACAAAAGTTAGAAAGGCACCAAAGAGAGTTTTTAGAATTTTATTTCTATTAAAGGTTTGGGATAAATTAGTAACACATCTTGACTTGGCAACACCGTGGAGGTCTCATATCCGGCCTATTCTCCATCAGCTGCAATGGTTACCAGTTGAATTCCGGATCAGACTAAAGGTTCTGGTAATTACCTTCAAGGCCATACGCGGTCAGGGCCCAGTGTACCTGAGGGACCGCCTCCCCGCCTATGCCCCCAAAAGAGCTCTGCGCTCTACTGCCTCCAATCAGCTAAGGATCCTTGGCCCTAAAGAAGTCCGCCTGGTCTCGACCAGGGCCAGAGCATTCTCTGTTCTGGCCCCCACCTGGTGGAATGAGCTCCCAGAGGAGATCAGGGCCCTGACGGAGCTTAAACAGTTCCGCAGGGCCTGCAAAAAGGAGCTCCTCCACCAGGCATTTGGCCGAGACCAGACGTAATCAATCAGCGACCAAGGGCCCCTGCTCCCCCCCCTCAAAATCCCATCAATAAGCCCTGGACCTGTTTGTATTACTATATTGTTACTGTTATACTGTGTTGTTATTTGGTTACAATTATTAGTTATCAGTTATACATGTTCTACAGACTGTTTTATGTATTGTTTTCTGTTATAATGTAAACCGCCCTGAGCCTCTGGGGAGGGCGGTATAGAAGTATGATAAATAAATAAAATAAATAAATAAAGAAGGAACATAATTCTGTGAGAAGACTCAAAGCCACATCCATCCTTAGATTTCTCCCACTTACGTAACCATCCTCCTTGCAGTGGAAGTACTATGATCCTGTGTTGTGTTCTGTGTGTGAACAATAAGTGGGCTGATGTTGAGAGGGCTATCATCATGCCCTTGTTGGGAAGATCAGACCTGAGGAAGATAGCCTTCTGTCTTTTTAAATTTCATTGCATCTCACCTGAAGGCAAGTTCTGTTGAAGTCAAAAGCTTGCATATTATTTTTTACCAATTTGGTTGGAAAATCTGTTCTCCTATTTGGAATATGACCATACATCTCTGCCATCACGGGGCACTACTGGTCATGCCATGACTGGTGGATTGCAGTAGGATTTGCTATGGACTCCTTTGCAACAACTATGCTCTCTGAACTTGTCAGCAGAATGGAGATAGCAGTACTGGTTCCAAGGCAGCACTGGAATCTTTGGATGAGGCTTCCAAATAACTATGCAATGTTAGGCTAGGGTGAACAAGTTTTCAGTTCCATCATTGGTATTGGTTATAGTTGCAATTTTGCTTTTTGAATTCTACACATGGCTGTTTGTCAAATATCACCAAAAGTGCAGAGAGGCTGGTGCTCCTTGTCCAATAAAGACTCCCCCTCCCACAAGTTTCAAGCAAACTAGGGGTCCGATTTTATGGGTTCCTGAATAAGGTGACCCAGTCATCCTACTTGCAAACTAGGAGGATTAAATGGCCCTTGGTATTGGCTTCATCCACACAAAGATGAAGGGAAAGAAAAGGAGCCACGCAGTTGTAGAGCTCTGCCAGGCACTGTACCTGGGTTGCACTAGTCAGGGGTTACTCTTCCTGGGCATGCCATCTGGGAATTGCATTCCCTGGGCCAAGCAACACTCTTTTGATTGGATCTCATTGGAAGGGAGAAATGCCTGGGAAATGCAAAGAATCAAAGAAAACAAGATTCTCGAGGCTGCTGAACACGAAAAACTTCACAGATTTTCCAGGAGGTTGTTTTTCATAATGCCTAAACATCCTGGAGTTATGTAATTGTTCTGGAAAAACATGGTAACAACCCAAACCAGCAATTTTCTTGTATATTTTCAACTTAGGAATTCTAGAATACACATTCCTAAGTGAATCCAAATTAAATATTTTAGTAATGGTGGTGAAACTCTTCATGAAATAAGTATTGCTGCTGTAACTCTATAACAAGTTCTTGTTCTCTTACTTTTCAACGATGGGCTGGGAAGCCTGACATCTGTGTCTTGTGATGACATTTCAAAGCAGAAGATGTTGAACATGCTTTTATGACTCTGTGACTCAGTTCACCTGTAGCTCTAGAACAAAAATGTCAGAATAGAAGTTGCTTAGAGCATTCTGCATGCATGAGGCAAAATCCCTGATCTTGTCAGCCATGCACATTCCAGGAAAGAAAAATCTCTATACCAAGTGGCTTGCCCCATTGTTCAGATCTACGAGGCACCAGAGAGATCATGTCAGATGTGGATTTATTACACTTTCTGGGCACTGGAAAACAATAGCACTAGTTCAGGCTGCTCCCCATTCTGCAACAAGGACAGTTAGAATTCAAAGAACTATTCTAACAGGAATGGAGAGGGGAAAACCCTCCAGTCGTCTATTTAGTTTTACATTTCCTGAGGCAAGTTTTCTATGCTTCTGGGCAATTTCAACTGAACACTGGAAAGCCTTCCTTCTGTAAGTGACCTTTCCAGATTTCATTACAGAGAGTGCAATGAGTGAAATTACCACTGCTATGATCCAGCCCAAGCTGCTGAGGCTGTTGGAATTAATACTAGGGATGTTGCAAATTTGACATAGTAGTTGAACAGACAGTGTTTGAAAGTGGGGATCAGATATAAGCCAATTACCTCATTCATTATGTACATTTGCCAGAAGGGTTTGTATTGGGGTTTTGTGGGGTTTTTTTTGCAACAATGGGCATTGCTGAATCAAACAGATCAGCAGCCATTAATGTTGTTAGCAAAGACTAGTTGGACAAATGTCAAAGGGTAAGATAAGTTTAAAGTGGCATTTATTGATGACAACATCCACTTGGGAGTTTTGCATGCACTTTCTTCCATCAACAACCGATTTCCCTGCATGTTTTCCCGACCATGCTCTTGGAGGGGTCAACACAAAATACATTCTTGCTGATGCAAAAATGCTCACTAACATTCCAGCGATAGATACGTATTTCCAGCTTTCTTATTTTTAAAGCAATTCTTCAGTCTGTTTCTTTATAGATGAGGAAAGGTGTACTCCTTAAGGAGTTATCTCTAGTGAAAAGGAATGTGGGTAATTACCAACCCATGCAGGGATGTGTACCATAGAGAAAAAGAGGGGCTTTTTAAAGACAGATATCAGGAAGCTGCAAAATAGCGGACTGGAATGACTATTCCTGCAACTAGATAGACTTCGCTAGTCCTGGAATGACAGTCCCCGGATTGGAATGATGGCCCTTGACAGTAGCATACGTGATCTGCAACTGAAATGACTGGCCGCAATAGAGAATGGCTATCCCTGGAACAAGATAAACTGCTTTGGGACTTGAGTGATGCCTACCCTGAATGGAATTACATTCCCTGGGAGTGGCATACATTTTCTGCAACTGGAATGATAGGCCTCAGAGTACAATGACAGTTTCTGGAACCAGATAAACTGTTGTCAGACTGGAATGTGCATTACAGTATATCTGGTTTTAGGGCTCATCGTTTCACTCAGGGACTGTCGTTCAAGTTGCAGAACATTTGTGCTACTCCCAGGGGCCATTATTCTACTTTGGGAACTGTCATTTCAGGCTCTGCTACCCCACAGGGCTGTCATTCCACTTTAGGGGCTGTCGCTCCAGGCCGAAAGCACTTTATCTAGTTCCAGGGACCGTCATTCTACTTTGGGGTTTCTAGTTCCAGAACAATTTCCAGAAGTACAGGCAGGATTTTGAAGAGGCAGAGGAACCTCATGAGAAGGAAGGGCTCCTTGGAGAAGAGCCTAATGCTGGGAGGGATCGAGGGCAAAAGAAGAAGGGGACGACAGAGAATGAGGTGGCTGGATGGAGTCCCTGAAGCAGTCAGTGTGAACTGAAATGGACTCCGCGGAATGGTAGAGGACAGGAAGGCCTGGATGATCATTGTCCATGGGGTCGTGATGGGTCAGACATGACTTCGCACCTAACAACAACAATTTGAACATTCCCATATCAAATTATCCTTTCTATTTATTTTATTTTATATAGTGCAGTTCTATGCTGCCTCTCTGGGGAACCTGTTTAAGGCAGCTTATAAAATAAAACATCATAAAAACATAATACCTAGCCAGAGTATGAAATTATAACAAGTTAAACAGCATAAATTAAATTCTAAACAGTTATCAGAATAAAAAGCAGTTAAAAAGTCATTAAAACAATTAGCAGCCTGAGTAGAAAGAAACAATTATGGCTGGTGCCAGAAGAGAGCAGCACAGGAACCAGGCAAACCTCAAGGAGAAAGGCAGAGCATTCGAGCAGTTTGCAGCAGAGCCACTGCAGGCATCTCAGGATAAAATATCAGCCCTTGACCCACTCCGTCTGGCTTTTAGGACAGAATTCCGAACTGAAAGAGTATGATTAGTCTTGGCTGGTAATCTTTGACTATAATTAGAGACGGTCCATCCATTGCTGCTGATAATGTTGGATCTTTCAGCAGAATTTGACAGTTGACCATGTGATTTTGGTAGATTGGAGGGACAGCCCTCTGTTGTTTTTACTTTTCTTGTTGACAGGAAACCAAGGGTTACCCCAGGACAGATGCATTCATCGAGCTGGGACCTGTTGTGTGAAGTACTTAAAGGGTCTCCATATATTTAATATATTTAATCTTAACACAGCCAAGCGCGGCTGCCGTGGGCTCCCTTGGGCATCAGGCCACTGGGCAGGGAGCCCCCGGCAGCCGCGCTCCCTTGCTGGCGGCCTGATGCGTCGGGAGGCGCGAAGCGCCTCTGACACATCAGGCCGCCGGCAAGGGAGCCCCCGGCAGCTGCGAGGAGTGCTTTGCGCCTCCCGACGCATCAGGCTGCCAGCAAGGGAGCGCGGCTGCCGGGGGCTCCCATGCCTACCTCCAGCTGTATTTTTATTACAGCGGGCTTGATTACTAGTAAAGAAATATGTTCTTTAAAATCTATATTAAACCTTTGGCCAAGATCGGCAGGAGCTTTGGTTGTTATCAATCTGTAGATAACACCCAGCTTTATATCTCATTATGAAACTCGCTGGAGGCAACTGTGAACGGTGTGGGCCAAAGTCTTGAATCTGTGATCAAAAGGGCAAACAAACTGAAGCTTAATCATAAAATACAGAAATGATGCTGGTTGGGAAAGCAAAGAGTTTGACTCGCGTTTATCTATCCAGTCTAGATGCAGCTAAGCTCTCTTTAGTAGATCAAGTTAAGAACCTGTGGGGGCTCCTAGATATAGCCTTGTTGATGGACAAACAAGTCAACATCATTGCTACAGGTTCCTTCTTTCAATTATTGTTCCTTTATCTAGTTCCACAAAGTTCACTTCAGAGGCAAGTTTCATTCAGTGGATCACCAATATGGTCTAGACCAGGGGAGTCAAACTGCGGCCCTCCAGATGTCCATGGGCTACAATTCCCATGAGCCCATGCCAGCATTCATGGGAATTGTAGTCCATGGACATCTGGAGGGCTGCAGTTTGTCTACCCCTGGTCTAGAATTATGGTGAAATAGAATGTATCCCATCATACATCCATACATATCCCATCCCAGCATCCAAATGCACATTCTAATTGTGTACTACCTAGGGATTGAAGAACTGGTCTTCCCCAATAACAACCCAGTTTGCTTGATAATCCCTCTATTTGGGGTATCTAAAATTAACATCAACAAGCTGGTGATCCCTGGACCCAGGGAAGCTCATTTGACCTCAACTAGAGCCAGAGCTTTCTCATTCCTGGCTTCCACCTGGAGGAATGAGCTCCCAGATGACATCAGGGCCCTGCTGGACCTGAAAGAATTCCATGGGGCCTGCAAAATGGAGCTCTTCCACCAGGCTTTTTGTGGAGGTCAATGAATCTGCCACCAACCAGAGTCCAAGACCCCCCTACTATCAAACTGCACCCACAAAAGAACAAAACCCACAGTGCAGCAAAACTGAATCAAGTGATCATTGCTGAACGCCAAACTAGAGTAACAATATTGATATCCTATATTACATTACGTTCTTACTGTCAGTTGTTCTTACTGTTAAGAGAATGGTATGTATTCAAATCAACACATTATGATTTACTACATTATGAAAGTTTAAATGTAAACTACCCTGAGCCTATAAATATAAATATGGATAATTAAAAAAAAACACACTACAGCTTGAGGACTAGTTGTTGAAAACTGGTTCAAAATATTTTGCAGATGTATTTTCTCAGACTCATTTTCATATTCACTATCTTTGCTATGTATACAAAAATAAGTTTTAAAGGGAAGTGTTTCCATTTTGCCTTAGGAAGTTTGGTGTGAAGCTGAATACTTTATCTACTTTAGCTGTGCCATTTTGCCTCATTCACTGTTCACTGGGCTTGAATCACTAACAGGTTGTACATATGTGTTGGCTAATTTAATGCTCATCATATCTAGATTGCAAATGCTGCACATGGACTGTTGCATTCCCTATCCATTTGCCCAATGCATTCAGCAGGAAAGTATATCAACTTAGAAAGCGGGTGCTTTTCTTAGTTGTCTCCATCTTACTAGGGTCAGATGGGGGCAGCTGTGTGGCTTGCCTCCAAATGTTTGAGCCTTGCCAATGCCTCTCTGCTGAGGCCAGTTACAAAGTTTTTAGATGTTCCAAGTCAAATGTGGTTCTGTGATGGAGGCAGCTGCTTCTAAATGGGTGCTCCCTGCCTCCTGCTCCCATGAGGTGGAGGAGAGCCAGAATTCGATCTTTGGTTTGGGGAAGAAGGAGGTGGGTAACAAGAAACACAAGTGCCAAGTTGGGAATCAGAGTTCCAGGCCAGTACTAAGACTTTTGGGAAATTGTGGTTATATATAAACAGATAATCAGAGAAGGAGTATTAATTATGCATAAGATTTTTATGTAGCACTTTTCCTAAGCACTTAAAGCAAACTCAGTTATCCTTTCAGCAGCTTTGTGTGACATATTTATTGCTTTCATAACACAGGTTAAGAGTTGAAGAAGAGAAACCAGCTCATAGCTGGGTTGAGATTTGAACTGGGACATTAGAGCACATAAAGTTACCAAATACCAAGTCAAATCATTCACCTATCAAGGTTAGTATTATCTACAGTGAGATCAATGGCTCTCTAAGGTCTCAGGAGGAGTTCTTTCACACACTTACACCTGGATCTTTTGAACTAGAGATGCCAGGAATTGATCCTGCGACCTTCTGCTTACAAACTGAGTGCTCTACCATTATGCCACAACCTCTCTGCTCTAGTAAATAGGTTCCATAGCATTACTCCTATTAGCCCTCTGATAGTATGTTAATTTAGATAATAGTGCAATAAGCCTAATCTTGTTAAATTGCTCACTGACACATTTAAATGAGGCTACACAAGAAGACAGCCAAAAGCTGTGCTGGTGAGAAGCAATCCACTCTCCAGCAGCACAGCTGATCCATGGGCTGGCTTCCCCTGCAGCTCGTTTAAACAAGGCTGCATAAAAAATCAAAAACCAAAAAGGGGAGGGGGGACTGGAACCATAAAAACCTAACTGATGACAGTTAGGACCTTCAAAGGTTGAATGTCTGTATTAATGTTAACATTATATAACTTTTATCGTGCACAATTAAAAACTTTAGGAATTAAAAACATATATACAGCTCATAGGCTATTGTAAAATAGTGTTCTATGCATTATATGAACTAATTCAGACGTGTTTCAGCCCATATAGGGCCTTCTTCAAAGGTCTGGTTTAAACACACACCAGTTCATTATACATGTGAAATATGTATAGCAGCCAATAAAAGCTCCAAAGTAAGAGTCAGAGTCACTTAATGAATGAAGATGTCCATTTATCAGTCATTAGCTCTCTTCCAAAGGCTGCCAAAATTCCATTGGTGTATTCTCTTATTAGTGCATGTATTAGATTGAGTGAAGTGGTTGAAGAAGTCAGCCTGAAGTTGTACTGATGTGGAGGAGTTCACTCCCTGTTGGCACCACTGATCTTCATCCCTTGTTTAAACAGGGCTGGAAGAAAAGCCAGCCTGATGCTGTGCTGGCTAAAAGTAGTCTTCTCTCTACTAGTGCAGTTGATCCTCTGGCTGGCTTCTCCTGTAGCCCTGTTTAAACCAAAACTGTGCTGGCAAAAAAAGTGGTCCCCTCCTTGACAGTACAGTTGATCCTTGAGCTAATGAAATCCAATAAACAGCTGAGAGGCAGGTGCAAGCTGCTTCAGCCTCCACACTGTTTTTCAAATCTGCCTAGTAAATATATCCGGGATTTGGGGGTAAGTTGGTTTCCCCCCAGAAAAAGCCTAAATAACTTTTGGATGCTGAAATGTACCCCAAAATACTGATAAGGCATTTTTCAGGTATACTTTTAGCTCAGGTTTTCACCCTACTAATATATACCTGGGCCCCCCAAGCTTCTCAGATCCTACTCAGAATGTATTTTCAATACCCATTGCTGTAAAGGTAAAGGTATCCCCTGTGCAAGCACTGGGTCATGTCTGACCCTTGGGGTGACGCCCTCTAGCAGACTGTTTTCATGGCAAACTCAATACGGGGTGGTTTGCCAGTGCCTTCCCCAGTCATTACCGTTTTAACCCCCAGCAAGCTGGGCACTCATTTTACCGACCTCGGAAGGATGGAAGGCTGAGTCAACCTTGAGCTGGCTGCTGGGATTAAACTCCCAGCCTCATGGGCAGAGCTTTCAGACTGAATGATTGCTGCCTTCCTAATTTCTACACCTTATATTTATACTCTTTTAGCTTTTTACCAATAGAGTCCACCTTAGTCTTAATATCTGCTAATTTATCTTGCTCTTCTAATTTGGACTCTGTTTTACTTTTCCATACTCATCCCTACCAAACAGTCTTCAGAATGATTTAATTCATTCACCAAAGTATCTTTAATAGAATCAACCAATGAGGGTGCTTCAGAACTTTTTCCTTCTTCTCTAATTTCTACATTTGCACTTTTTTGGACCCATCACTGGGAAACTAATGTCATTTTCTCCTTTTCTATATAACATAAAATTCAAATGCTTACAGATCACAGGTGGGTATAATAAAGTAGTCATAAAGAGTTAACTAATTACGTCACTCAAGTTCAAAACTAATCTCCCAATATTAATATTAAATTTAATCTATGTATGAGACTGAATTCATCAGTTAATAACAAAAAGAAGGGGAAATAAAAACAAACATCACATTTTTATCAGACTGTAATCTCAAGTCTCTAAAAGTTTTCAAATTTATTTTAATACAGCACCGCGGCCAAATAAAACAGATAGCGAGAAAAAACATTTCAGAGTAGAAAATTGCAAAATCAGGGAGCCAGTACAAAATTTAAAATATATAAAATTGTATAATTGATGGGTACATTATAAAAAATACATAGTAAAATCTCTCTAAAAATCTTCACTTAAGCTTAAGTTGTCTTTCCCGTCTGCTAAGCACATGCACACAAAATTTGGCAACCTGCTTAATAATGTGGCCCCCTACTATTCCACAGGAGGAATTTTACTTTTTCTTTGTTTGAGCTGGTGGAGGAATTCCTGAGTAATGGGAGGATGAATAGCCTGTTTTGGTCAGTCAGCAAATACAAAATAAGATTCTTCAAATCAGAGGAATAGTTGATTGTCACCAGTTCCATAGCTTTCTGTAAATTCTCCCTCTGAATTCCTGCCAAGGAATTGCACGCCAAAGCCAACACAACTTTCCCTAGAGAAATTAAGTCAGCTTGTTGGAATTGGGTCATTAGCACCAAGGGATTGTTTTGGCTGTTTCGAATGTACCAGAATCTTTGTGGGGTCTGTATGAATGGTCCACAACGCAGAGCTGAGTTGCACAATGTAAGCCCAAATCAAGGATTCAGGTAACAACCCAGCATGTTGCCGGGGCAGAGGTCCATCGTGTTGACCCCACTTTCTTTTTGTGAAATAGGCATCAGCACTAGGATCATTGCTACTCATCATGGTCTCTCCTCCGGCATGGAAATCATCTCTAAAAGTTTAACAATTTCCAGATTCTCTGGTTTGTTCTCACCATAAGGAAATAATGGAGATCAGATAAGGCACCCACTTTGGGTGCTCAAGAATTGACTCCCTGGTCCACTCTTTTTGCAACTTGGGGATTCTATTGAGAAGAGGCTTCTGCAGCCATGTTGCAAGCTTGGTGCTCATACCCCAACCCCCCCAAAAAGATGGAGCTTTTCTATCAAGCTTACGGTTGAGGCCAGCAGAAACCCACAAATATGATCTGGCAGGGCCTTCCTTTTCTGGGTCCTCCCTTCTTGCCCTCTCTACCCCTTCCATATATGGCAATGTTTATGTATTGAATAACTGCATTTTTACTGTTATGTAATTGTGCCCATTTATATTTTAAGGTGGTACATCACCCCCGGACAACTGGCTCAAGAAGGGCAGTATATCAATCAATCAATCAATCAATCAATCAATCAATCAATCAATCAGTCAATATAAAGGGCTCACAGGTTCAACAAGATTGAGAACCGTTTATCTAATCTATGGATGTACATGTATGTGGGTCTTGGCTTTTAAAATCTAAAATGAAATAATCAGGTGGAACTTGAGGCTTTCCTTTCTTAGCAGGATTCTGACCTATTTAAATCATATTCTTGTAATTTTGAAAGACTGGATATTATATATTTAACATAGGGATATAACTTTATTTTATGTCTCCTGAAAAGCTATGAACTATCATGACAGAGGGTTTATTTTTATTAAACAAAACAGCATGTTTATTCACCTGTATATTAATTTTCAGTCTAACTTTTCAATTGAAGGAAATGTAGTTGTTGTATGATAATATTAAATAAAGCAGGGACATAATATTAGAAGGCTAGTAGGGAAAGAGTGTGTGTAACAATGAATGAATAAAATGTTTGTTGAGCGATGTTATTTATTCAATTACATTTACCACAGGTCATAATTTCTCCTTATTCTCCTCCCACTCTGCCTCTTCCAAATTCATTAGTTTCATTACTGATTATTATAATTAAACAGTGGGTAGCTGAGCAATAAAATTTGCATGAATCCAATTTCACTGAATGGTCCTAAGTTAAAGCAGTCTTTGCAAGAACCTGTCTCCTGTGCATACATTCATTTGGTTTAAACAACGTTAACAGAAAGGAAAACAAAAATATTGTGCTCACATGTATTCATCACTATGGTTTGCTTAGCAAAATTTGATTCCAGTGACATCTTTAAGATCAACAAAGCTTTATTCAAGATATTAGCTTTTGTGGGCATGCACAATATCATGCTAGCCTCTACTTCCATCAAATACACTTACCTGAGAACCATAGAGAAAAATGAAATAGATTATCCGGCTTTCCTTGAGATCAAGTATGGAATATACCTCATATTTTAAATGTTTTTATATTTCTACCCCAGTTTTATGAGAAGATTAGGTTGCAAGAGAGCCGTGGTTACCTTGCAATTTCCCTAGATTCTAGCCAAACCACTATACTACTCTGGCTCCTTTTTACTATTAAAACGTTGGTTTGACAGAGATACATAAACCTTTGAAAGAATACTTCAGGGACTAGGCACAGTCCAGCCAAAATTAAGTTCCAATTAATTTTAAAGAGAACATTAAGCCTTCACTTGAACTAATGGAACTTTTAAAAAGTACTTAAGATTGGCAGAATTGTGAGCAAAGTTTTGTGTACTGAGGTGAGTGGCGTAATCCAACTATGCACTAATTTCAATCAGTTTTCAGTTTAACTTTCTCTGTCACACTAAAGAAAGATAATTTTAGCATGTACTTTTGGAAAGACATTAAATTTAGACATGAATCATATTTTGACAAGATTTCATCTCAAGGGCCTGAGGGTGTTAACTCAAATGATGTGTCATTAGCTTGAAAAATATTTTATGAAAAATATTGCTGAGATCTAATGGCATCAAAACCTGTCCATAATTACAAAACAACTCTTAAGTCTAATTTTTAAACTGTAGTAATTGATCCTACAGTGAGATTTATTCTGTAATCATGGAAGCGACAGCATTTACAACCAGAATAAATTAAAGTAAATGAAGAGGAAAATTGTATTCTGTGTAACATTTAGTTCATTATAAGCTTAAACAACTGCACCAATCCATGTTCATCAATATAAGTTATGATGCTTGCAGACATAATTAAATAAAATGTTATCACCAAGAAACAGTTCGTGTTTCACAAGCATAGAAATTGGTACATTACAACTGAGTTGCTTGTCTTAAGGGCTTATTGGCAGAATAAGAATGGCAGGCAGAAGAGTGACAAGCTCTCTTGTGTTTTGATCTAGAGGTAGAAATATGACATTTCTTAGCCTTTCCTTGTTGCAGAATGTGCTTCTTGGAGATGGTGGCAGGTAGTTTTTTGTGTGCCTGAAGTGCTTTTCTGTATTCTAGTAGTACCCTCCTATGTAGCTTTCATTTAGTTAAGTGTCCCTGTCAATTAAGGATGAGGGAATGTTCCCCAATTATTTGTTATTGTTGTTGTTGTTGTTAGGTGCGAAGTTGTGTCCAACCCATTGTCCAACCCATGGACAATGATCCTCCAGGCCTTCCTGTCCTCCACCATTCCCCGGAGTCCATTTAAATTTGCACCTACTGCTTCAGTGACTCCATCCAGCCACCTCATTCTCTGTCGTCCCCTTTTTCTTTTGCCCTCAATCACTCCCAGCATTAGGCTCTTCTCCAGGGAGTCCTTCCTTCTCATGAGGTGGCCAAAGAATTTGAGTTTCATCTTCAGGATCTGGCCTTCTAAACAGCAGTCAGGGCTGATCTCCTCTAGGACTGACCGGTTTGTTCGCCTTGTAGTCCAAGGGACTCGCAGGAGTCTTCTCCAGCACCAGAGTTCAAAAGCCTCAATTCTTTGACGCTTGGCCTTCCTTATGGTCCAACTTTCACAGCCATACATTGCAACTGGGAATACCATAGCCTTGACTAAACGCACTTTTGTTGGCAGGGTGATATCTCTGCTTTTTAGGATGCTGTCTAGATTTGCCATAGCTTTCCTCGCCAGGAGCATCTTTTAATTTATTTGCTGCAGTCCCCATCTGCAGTGATCTTGGAGCCCAGGAAAATAAAATCTGTCACTATCTCCATTTCTTCCCCATCTATTTTTTTTTTACATTTCATTATATTTTGCTCTGTGGCTCTCCTGTTTTCTTTCATGGTGTGTGTACTTTATACTGTATACTAGGAAAATAGCCCGTTGCATCCAGGAATGCAACAGGCACTAGCGGAGGGCCCCGACGGAGGAGTGGGCTACAGCCTTACCTGGAGTTGTGGCTGGCAGCTGGGGCTAGGTGGGCGGAGGCAGGAAGAGGTGGGTAGGCTGGTACATGGCATGCTGACGGCTGTGTCAAGGCAAGGCAGCCGGGTGTCGAGGTGTCCCTGTAGCCCTGGTGGAGGGTGAACCGGTGGCCGGCAGCCAAGGCAGAACAGCGGAGGAGAAGCGTCCTTGGTGGCCAGGCAGCATCTGGCCATAAGGCTGGATGCATGGCTCACAGCCGGTTTCTGGAGGCAGGCACTCCAGGAGCCAGCCTTATTCAGTCGCACCCAGCTTTGCTGGGTGGGGCCAGATTGGCCTGTGTGGGCAGAAGCCCAGTCCATACACAGGATGTGTCCTGGACAATACTCTGTCTCCAGGGGCCTTTCTCAAATATTAGGGAAAACAATGGTAAGATTGTGTATGTGTATGTTTGTATATGTGTGTGTATGTATACAAATACACACACATATATTGTTATATATGTTCGGAAGGGCATAATATTGATTCATGGGTGAGAAAATAATGGTGGCTTCAAAGGACATTAGACATTCATGGAGGAAAGGTCCATCGGTGTCTACTAGTACTAGGGAACCCACATATCCAGAGGTAGTAAACCTCTGAATACCAGTGCTAGAGGCAGATGATTCTAGAATAAAGGCCAGGGGAAGGAGGTAAGCAGTAAGGTGACAAAGGGGAGAAACAGTCCCAGAAGCATGCCCATCACACTAGAACATTTTCAAGGTTAATCAGAGATGTGGTGCAGACAGGCTACAAGTCTGGGAAGGAAACCAGAGAAGGCTTGTGAAGGTATAGGATGGTTCAAATTGTATAGTGTTAAATCATTTTAATAAAGAGAAATAGCAGAGAGTCCCTCTGCATCCAATAAGATATATTTACTGTGAGCTGTCTTCATATGAGCTGTCTTCACACACAAATACAGTTTTCTGTATCGAAATGTTTTGCACTGGGATGCCTTTGAAGTTGATAATATATGTCCATGCAAACAATGCAATTTGGGGTCATGAATACCAGTTAGAGTTTATCAAAATACTGATGGTGAGGAATAAATATTCATTTGCTGAATCAGACTAAAGGACAAACTAGATGATACCATGTCTCCAAGTCCACAACAGGAACATGGCACGATTTTAGGTACTTAAAAAATTATTTAAAATGCTGCAGGAGCTCAATCCTTCTGGGGACTTGATGTTGGGGGGATGAGGAACTTCTATCTCCTCCCATTCTGTACTCAAGATCTGAAACAGCCATGTGGCTGTTTTGACTCTTGAAAAGGGAGGGGGGCAAGCAACCCTTGTCCCTCCAGTGCCATGGCCCCCAGCTAGATCAGGCTCAGTGGAATTTGCAAAAAAAAAAAGTTCCCATGGCAATCTCAGGGCCATGGCATCATTCAGTTTGGCCCTAAGGGATCTGTGTTTGGTGGATGCATACATGGTATGGCAGTCTAGCTGAAGTTTAGCAGATCTGGACCTACCCTGGGCTTTGATGGCTCATCTGCAAAGAATCCTAAGTATACTACATTAGTTCCATGATGCAAAAACATGGGAGATAGATGTAATAATAAATATTCTAGTACACTTTTTTTTCAGACAGTAGGTAGCTCTGGACTCTGGAAGAAAGTATCTCATGTTTCATCCCAAGCATGTAGATTTATGTATCCGTATTCTGTCTTTAAAGTAATATACATCTGCACGTAACATACTATGATATTTTATGAAAATTAATATGTAAGGGAACACATGATTTGATTTATCCACTGTATGCCTAAGTTTTAACTGACTTTTGCAGAATTATACTCATAAAGTTTGACATATAATAATTACCAAAACATTTAGAAGAGGATGGTCTCCTCATTCACTTTTAATCTTCTCATGTATTCATACCCTCAAATGACTAGATCCATAAATATGAATTGATAATGGCTTGACATAAGTTCCACACAATGTGGTGTCAGGGTGCCATGGGTGAACTAGAACTTGTGCATTCTTAAGGACCTTTATACAGTTCTGTGGCTTTCCTTCTTCCTTAAAACAGACATCTCACAGCTTTCCCCCATTTCAAGTCCAAAACTGATCTCATTATTTTCTTTCTTTCATTCTTGCTTTTGGCTTTCTAAGGTTTCCTTGCTTATAGTTAACTGTTTCCTTGCTTATAGTTATAGTGCTCTTGATCTGTGCCTTGTTAGCAAGCCTTGCCCCATCATCTGATCTTCTTCCCAAGTATTCATACTACCCTCCTGTTTAAACACTGGGTCACCAAAGTTATCAATATCCCAATTTGAAATGAACCAGATGACCTAGCCAAATTTGATGTTATTTAAATTATGTGTTACGTAGTTATATACTATTATTGTTTACATATATTGCAACTCCTAGCACTTTGCCTTGGTTTAGCACACTTGGAAAAAAAACATGCTGAACTAAATTGGTCTTTCATTGTATGAAGTAAGGTGATTCTTCTGTTTTCAGGCTTCTACTAAACATAGACTCTCTAAATTTAAAAACAAAAGTGGGCAGAGATGAGAACATTTGAGTGAAGATTTGGTTTAGTCGAGATTACAGGCTGAAGACTTAATTAGATAGGGTTCAGTACATTTTGACTCTTTAGACTGTTCTTGTAGGATGCTTGTATATATTTTCTCCTGCAGGAGTCTGAGCCATCATAGCCATTCTCCTCATCTGCAGATGCAACAAAGACCAATTTAAGTTTCTGTTTTTGGTCCTTCTTTGTCTCTAATTAACTATAATACAGAATTCTAAATGGGCTGGATTGCTTTTAAATGCTTAGCTGCTGGGACTTAGTGGTATGAATCTCTGAAAGCATTTTATTTGGTACATGTGAACTTTGGAGGGAGAGGCCATTGACTTAATCAAACACAACTGGAATACATTAATTACAGTAAACAGTAATAAAGTGCTCGTCATTGGTTATTTCTGTGTTCTACATTGTAGGCTGCTTGTTTGTTTTTTAATCGCATGTATTAGCAAAATAAACACAGGTAGCTTAATGGATGAGTGAGAATGCTATATACTTTAGCATGATAGTTGTCAAAGCATGCCATGGGCTCACCTAATGAAAAATGGTCAACTGCTACAGGAAGGTAAGTTCATCCAGTTTTTGACTAAAATGAGCTGAATTTCTGATGCCAGATAGGCTCTACATTTGGCCAATAGTACTTCTTTACCTGGATTCAGCTCCAGTTTTCTCTCCCACTGTGGTACTGTTGACTATTTCACTGTTGAGCATCCTTCTTACCTCACAGTGGTTAGGTAAGAAGGAAAGATGACAAAGGACCTAAATAAAGGGAAACTATTTATAAATTAATTTATTTATAAAACTGTCTCTCCACAAATGTGCTTGAGACAAATGAAATCATAAAATAGATCCAAACACAATTTCTATTCAAACAAGCTATAAAACAGCACTCAGTATCCTAAAATGAAATCCATAAAACAGCCCTCAGGGTAGAAGCAGACTATATAAACAGCTACAAAAAAATGAAAGCTTGCATAAAGTGGCTGTCTTTGCCTGGGGCCTAGAAGACAGGAGACACCAGAAACCTCAAGAGGGGGGGGGGGGTACATGTCAATGTGTGACTGCTGAAAGAGTGTTGGCTATGGTTGGTACCTGCATGAACTCTGATGGCTTTAATACAAAGATGAGAGGTTGGTTGCAAACTAGATCTTAACCAGTGAATTGTACTGCAATGGTGAAGGTTATTCTTCTAAGTATCCTGGTCTAAACTTCTTCACAGTACAATCTTTTAAATCCTATTATGCCACTGGTCTTGGGAGGGAAAAGCACCACCTGCACTTCTGGTGGTGCGACCAGCCACAGAAGATGGGTAGCGGAGGTGGTGGTGTCTGAGCCTGGCACGGAGCCCCACTCTCATTGTTGCTGCTGCCTACACTGCCCATCTTCCATGGCCAGCCCCACCACCAGGAATGCAAGGCCAGGTATGGAGATGGGAGGTGGAGGCAGCACAGTAAGTACGGCTCAGCACTGGGCCTTGCCAGCCATCATACCCATTCCTCCTGCAGCATTGACAGAGGGCCCTGGTCTCTTCCTGGCTTCATGCCAGGATGAAAGAGCCAGAGCTGGGGCCATGGGTGGATGCTGGTAGTCCAAGCAGGGCACAGCACTGGTCCTGATAAGCCACCACTGCACAATTTCTTCTTCCAGCCACCCCAGCTTCTGCTGAAGCCAAGGACCCTGGTCTCCTCCTGACCATGCCAGGACAAAAGAGCCTGGGCTCGGGCCAGGGCTGGACATGGAAGATGGGTGTTGCCACAAGTGGGGTTCAACACTGGCCCTGGTTAGGTACAGCTGCAAGAATCAGGTTTTGGCAGATTATGTATTTCCATATAATATGAGACAAACTAATTATCATGTATTTTAAATATATTTTCTAATTTGCTAAACATTTTTCAGGTGATGTGAGCATATATGGTCATGTTGACCTGCCCCCTTCTAAAAATAGCCAGTAGTGAGCCTGGAGAGGGTCAGAAGGAAAGGGGCATGTACACAGTTATGATTCTTAATCCTATTCTGCATGATCACACAACTTTTGAGGTTTTTTGAAGCCTGAAGGAGTTTCTCAAGAGTAAAAAGTTTGAGAAAGGAGGAGTTATTTATTTTTATCTATTTATTTATTTATTTATTTATTTAGATTTATATACTGCCCTCCCCGAAGGCTCAACTTTAAAGATAGAGTTAGAGCTTTAAAGATAAAGGTAAAGGTAAAGGTATCCCCTGTGCAAGCACCGAGTCATGTCTGACCCTTGGGGTGACACCCTCTAGCGTTTTCATGGCAGACTCAATATGGGGTGGTTTGCCAGTGCCTTCCCCAGTCATGACCGTTTACCCCCCAGCAAGCTGGGTACTCATTTTACCGACCTCGGAAGGATGGAAGGCTGAGTCAACCTTGAGCCGGCTGCTGGGATTGAACTCCCAGCCTTATGGGCAAAGCTTTCAGACGGCTGCCTTACCACTCTGCGCCACAAGAGGCTTTAAAGATAGGCATCAATTATTTGAATATTCCAATGAGACTTTAAAAAAATGAGACATATATAAAGAATTTTTTGGGGAGGGGGGGTTAGAGTCACTTACTAAAGCATTATTTATTTTAGTTCTTGGCATTACATTTCAGATCAAGGAAAGATCAGGTTGAAATAACATCAGTGCAAAACCTGTCCATTAATAAAGCTCACTGAAAGAGTATGAATATGTAAAACCTCCCCTATTAAAGGTTACATATTGAGGAGCTAAGACGTCTCTTCCTAAAGCATGAGTTTTCCAAGATATCATTACAACTCCCATTAGAAAACATTGATTTTTGGTTCCCATTTGTAATTGTTCAGGTCTGGTTTTATCACCGCAGGCTAGCTCCCTTCTGCTGCTACCCTCCAAGCCAGCTGCAACCCCCCCAGCACACAGACTCACTGACAAGAAAGCAGTGAGGGCATGGAGCCCTGGTGCCAATGATGGGGCAGTCACTGAAGGAGAAGTGTGGGGGGCCAGCCAATGAAGGAACAGTGTGAGTCTGCAGGGAAGGAGGGTGTGACAGAAGGACATTCACTGGCTGTGGCCTGACAGGAATCATAGCACACACAGCCAATGCTGCAGGTAAGGAGGATGGAAGCACAGCTATTCCAGGCAGGAACCAATGAACCTTACCCAGAGAAGAGGGACAGGCAGAGGAACCCATAATGAGGGAGAACTGTGAGGCTGGGAGGAATGAGTGTGAGGCTGGGAGGAAGATTCAAACAGAGGCTCAGACTAACAAACCAGAGAGGAGACCCTTGTGAACCTCCAGAGAGATGAGAAGGTGTTAGGTAAAGGGAACCCCTTTCTCTCTCATTTCTGAGGTTTGTGGAACATCCCCAATGGCAGGATGTTAGGGTGGTGGAAGGCAATGCACTTACCAGAGGGTGTCCCAGGTGTGACTGTAATAGTGTTTTAAAATTCTTTATAAAAATGATATTGCAAAGAAATACCAGGAATAAAACATGATAGTGGCTAAATATTGGAAGGCATCTAAAACTTCAAGTATACTTGAAAGATTACTTAGTATATGGGGAATTTTTTTTGTAGGATTAAAGAAGTCTTTAAGAAAAGTTCAGGAACTGATTGAAATGTGGCCACTGTAGATACTTGACATTTTAATGAATTTTCTTCATAAGATCTTAGGTGATGTTTAAGACTGTTAGAAGTGTTTGACAATGTTCCTTAAAATCATTATTATATCCTCATAGTCGATTCTTTCACTTTTTTGTATATCATTTATAGAGGAAAATTATAATAATTTGAAACATTTGATATTGGTTACTGTTTAAAAAAAAAACATTCTGCCTCATTCTGTATTTTCTGATCCTGGTAAATAAGAAGTTAGCATCCGTTGTTAGAAAAGTGGACACTGATAATAATATCCAGTGGTTGTCTCCTACTGATGAAAGGGCATTTTCCTGGTAGTAGCAGAGACAATTTTTTTTATCAATTTCTCTTGCACAAATGACCCACAGCATTATACCCAGAAGTCCATAGAGTTTTTCTAACTCTCCAGGACAGTCTTTCAAGGGTCATGGAGAGCTAAATCTGGAAAGGTGAGATAAGAGAATTCCAAGGACAGAGCTTATTGTTGTTTTGATATAATTCACATAGGCCAGGATTTCAGTTTCTTCACTTTACTGTCCCATTAGTTTTATGTATAAATTTATATGTCTCAGGATATTTAATTTGCAAGTAAGAAAGGTCTGAGGTGAAACCTAGAATTACACTTTTTTAAAAAAGAGTGAATGGTCCCAAAACCAGAAATGCAAACAGTGGATCTCTCCCCAAGAATGTACTGCATGTCATCAAAGGATTCCATTTTGCTTCTAGGTGATTCCCATCTATAATCTGTGGACTTGCTTCATCAAAACATTCAAAGAAGCAAATGTCAGTTTTAAAAAAAGTTCTAGGTGCTAGGCAGTTGAAAAGAGGTCAGGTTAATGTTTTCATTGCTCACCTAGTCAACTTCTATGACTTCTAGAGGATAGAATGAGAAATGCTGACATGTCTAGATGTCAGCATTTCTCATTCTATCACTTAGAAGTCATAAAAGTTAACTAGATGAGCAATGAAAGCATTAATTTGACCTCGTTTCAACTTCCTATCACCTAGAACTTTTTTTAATAGTCACTTTACCATGTGTATCTGTGATTGTCTATTAATTATTCTTTCAGGAGCAAGTCAGTCTAGTTTTAGGTTCTCTGCTGCTTCTTTCATATCATTCATTACTTGAAAAATCTTTGACCCTGAATGAACAAGTTTTTCATATAGTGGTAGAGGACAGAGATCTGTCAATATGATTAGCAGTAACAAATTTTCTAGTTTTATATATCTCTACATAATGAAATGAGTATGTTTTGAGCTCTGCTATGACAAACCATCTATGATGACCTTGTCTACTTTCCTTCCTCAGAGGTAGATTTCCCTTTTTAAAAAGTCTGTTCCTTCACTGACTGAGCCACTCAAATAACTTAGTTTCTTTATTGGGTTTAATAATGCTGCCTCTCCCAGCCTGTGTCTGAAAGATAAATTGGCTTTTAGCTCAGCTTTGGAACATCATGGGAAAGTGCAGGGAACTTCTTTACTGAAACCCATTCAGAATGACTCTTGATTCATCATAAAAGCCAAACAGAATCAAATATTTTATTCAACACACAGGTCAGGTGGAATAAGGAGTTGAAAATTTGACGTAAAAACCAGTAGTTGTTCAGTCTTTATTTCATAAATTCCTTAGTAGTTTCTAAGTTTTTAATAGTGAGAGGCTTTTTCACCTGAGCCTTCCTAAACACTACAGAATTCTTTTTTTGAGTTTCCTGAAACTCCTCTGGTTTTCTGAAGCCTGGTATCCTCTGTCAGTCCCAGATCTTCGTTTTTCTGAAACACCAGTTTCCTTTTAACTGCTGAGGTGTATAAGGCAGTGTCCTTTCACACCAGACCAGGGAAATCCTGACAGCTAATTTCCTTGTTTAACTGGACATGATTTTTTCTTCTCTCTCTAGGAGATATATTCCCCTTTCCTTTGGCCTGACTGGGAGTCTCAGCCTATTTATGCACTAATGATATAACTCAGATATGCATTTTTAATGGCCAACTTTTCTGTCCATTTCTGCATTAAAATACTTCTTTTCAGGTGTAGATCTGAATCATCCTCACGTACTGTATGGTTAAGAAATTCCTGGTTACCGTGATTTCATTTTTCAAGGTGGAATCTAATTCAGGGCTGCCCAATGGAGAAACATTTGCATGCAGATTTTTCCCTATAATCAAAATTTTGAGCCATTTTTGCATACCCCTTTACCCATCACAGTTCTCTCTCTTCCCTCCCTTCCTCCCCTCCTGAAAATCTGAATTTGTTTTTTGAAAGGTGTGATTGCATTACAACACTGTTTCTAATAAAAAATAGCAACAGTTTTGCTCATTATGCTGCAGCAGTATCGTAACGCAATAACCTATCATTTATTTTTTTTAATAGCATCCAGTATACATGGGGGGTGGAAGCAATCAAGGGCACAAAAGGGGTGTAACAAAAAGAAAGGTGCAAGCAGGCACCAGTTTGAAAAAAAATGGAAAAGCAGAAGGAAGCAAAGCATCATGGGAGGCTGCCTCCTTCTGATTCTCAATACAGAAAACATATGGTGAATTTCTGCCTGGGAAATGAGGGGAGGAAAGCCAAAATGCAGAAACCAAATAGTCAGTTCAGAGCATCCAATGGAAAGCAAGGCTAAAGCAAAATGTGTCTCATATGTGGAAGTTTCAGTCTACTACACAAATCACCCTGCCAAATATTATTCCCAGTTCTTCTGTCTGTGTAGAAATGCCTTCAGTTTAAGCTGAACCCAGACTTTTTTTTGTCAAAACCATGTTTTCTGGCTAAAATCTCCTCTGAGTAGGTATTCAACAGCTAACATACAGATATTTAACAGCTAATATCTCTATTAGAATCCTTAATTCTCTTAGACAACACATTCATAGGACTTCTCTCTCAGCTGTTTTTTCCAATGCTTGGAGCAGACTGTCACTCAAGCCGTCTAGCTGTGGGAGGTTTAACTTTTCGCCTCCTGGTTCTGTGATACTTTGGCACTTTGAGGCTTGCTTTGAAAGCACTGTCTGTCACACCATTGGATCCAGCTTTCTCTTCTTTACAAAGTTAAGTAACAAATAATGTATTGCTCAGCACTTAATGGCAAATTATATTTTGTTTTGTGCCATTTGTGCCTTGCAAGGACTGGAAGTGAATTTTGTTTACAGTTTGATGAAACAAACCTCTAAGAGAATAGATAGCCCTAGATTTCATGACTATATCAGTATCCACAAGGTGCAGCACAAGGTGTTGAAGTTCTGTTCACAATCCATATTCCAAATGGCTTCTCAAGAGTCATTTTCAAACATTAGGAGGCTCATCTAAAGATGTGAAGGCCTGAAAAAAACAACAACAGAAAAATGGGAGTTGTTCCTAGTTTCCCCCCAATTCCCCTCCCCCTTTCCAACTGACAAAAGTTTTGGAGAGTACTAGAAAAAAACCCGCCCCCTGAAATATTTTAACTTAGAATGAGTGAAATGGTTTTAAAGCCAAGATGGGCTTTCTGTAGACATACACACCTCTTAAATTCAAGGTGTATTTCTGTACTTAGGATATGTCAACTTCATGAAGGGAGCAGGGCTTTCATAGCTTCTCAACTGTTGCATCCCTTCTGTTGTTCTTGTGACTCAATGTGCTTGGCCTTTCTACCTCGTGCCCAAATCACTGTGACACAGTTTGGTGTAGTGGTTAGGAGTGCAGACTTCTAAACTGGCAAGCTGGGTTTGATTCCGCACTCCCCCACATGCAGCTAGCTGGGTGACCTTGGGCTCACCACAGCACTGATAAAGTTGTTCTCACCAAGCAGTAATATCAGGGTCCCTCAGCTTCACAGGGTGTCTGTTGTGGGGAGAGGAAAGGGAAGGCAATTATAAGCTGCTTTGAGAATCCTTCTGGTAGAGAAAAGCAGCATATAAGAACCAAGTCTTCTTTTAATTCACAGCCTGTGTAAGAAGTAGCTTATTGCACTACCACTAGGAGATGGAGCAGAAACTGCACTAAAGTCTTAAACTTAAAATGTAATTGAGAATGTTCTTCCCCATTAAGTGACTCCATAGGGTTTTCAAGCCAAGAAATATTTAGAGGCATGTGTATGTGTAGTGATCCTGGCTATCCCTTAATGGTCTCCCTCCCTCCCAAATATTTACTAGGGCTGACAGTCCTTAGATTCTACAATCTAGCATGTCTGGGCTATCCCCATCTTGGCTATCTCATTGTAACCAGATAACAAAGATTAAGGTATGTATGCTAAGGTAGCATATAATGCATTGGATTGCCATTCTCTAAGGCATTTATAACTTTTAAATTCCATAAATATGTGAAATATTGCAGCTTTTGTGAATTATGCATTTTATGGTGTTAAAACAATTTAGGTGTGATAGGAAAGTAAGCATTGCATATATTTAGTTTTTCTACAAAGTTTTGTTTTTCAAAGAAAAAACAATACACCCCCCCCCCCCCCGGCTTCAAAATTTCTGGAAATTAGGCACGTCTTTCCCTTGAGTCTGGGATTTGTGACTGGGAATAGTCTTAGTCAATTTATCTTTATAGATGTGTCTTTATGGATGTGTTTCATTTGCTAGCAGTGGCAGCATCACCTACTTTGAGATGAGATGGGTCTGGGACAAGCTACAAGAAGTTCATTATATGCATCTTTCAAGCCATGTTCCATTTATGTTCCATTTATGATAGCTGAGGATATGCAATGCCATGTAAATGCACAGTAACTGTGTTATTGGTTAGAAACTCAGCCTTGGGACTGACATGTTTGTAGCAGTCAATATGGCATTCATTCAAGAGAATGTCACAGCTGATTCATAGAGATGACCTAGTATTTTTGTTGGAATCTGCAACAATTGTAGTTATTGAATGGAAACTGCAATGTTACTTTTTTTTAGCTTGAACAAGTTAGCTGGGATGCTGGGAGACAGCCTGGAAAGAAGGGGGGAAACCCATAGTAGGCAGGGTTCTTTTCCCCAGTGTGCACTTCTTCGGTAAGTCTGACAGTAGGTGCTTGTCTGTGGGAGCTGTCTCTTAGTGTATAGAAGATGTCAGTTAGTCTAATCAGGAAAAAGCATTTCTTATATCTGTTCTATCCAAGTGTAATTTACCTCATGACATGTTATTTACAAACTTACTCATGTAGAACTGAGAGTGTTTTTAGACAAAAAGACTACATAATCCCAACAGTTTTCAAGGCAAGAGTCATACAGGGATGATTTCTTCCTTCCAGTTACTAACCATGGTTGACACCGATTAGCTTCCAAGATCTGATGTGCCTGGGTTAGCCTTGGCCATGCAGGTAAGGGCATTAAAGTAAGAACTTAGTGTTCCTCATCACTATTACAGCTTTTTTTTGATAGTTCAAGTTGAACTGTGGATGTCTTTGTCACTTTATGATTTTCTCTTTGTCACAAAGAAGACGTAAAGAGGACTGATATGTTTATTTGCAATACAACCCATTGGTTTCTGATCTTGAGGAGTTGCTGAGCATATCAGAAGGTATAACAGTTTATTCCTTTTGTCCTAAGGTGCTCATTGTGAACTCTCCATGATTTAAGCAACAAGGCTGAAAACTATGTTAAATTTATCTCAGTTCTTGAAAAATAATTGTATTTTCTGGAATTTCTTTCAAGCGGCAATGTGTGGTACTCCAAAATATGAAAAACAATCATCATCCATCCATCCTTCTTGCTGGGCTTTGAAGCTTTTAAATCTTTTTATGCAAGCAAATCACACACCATCCTCACAACTGGAATATTATTATTGCTGCATGGATTATATATTGTATATGATCAATGGGCTTGATTTTCTTTCCAGCAGATGCCATGTTGATTGGAGAACTATGACAGCTACTGAAAACATTGATTTAAAAGCAAACCTGAAATTGTAAGGAAATTAACAAAATTAATAAACAAATGCTTGGAAATGAAGCACTTTAGAATGAATAGTGTGTAAACTGTGATTAGCATACAATAAATGTTATTACTAGAGTTGTTCAAAATTAGAATTGGCCCTATGCCAGTATGTCATCAGCAGGCAAGACATTACATTTCAGCACAGTTCTCATAATCTATGCTGGATGGAAATTACACTCCATTGTCCCATCCACAGTGATCACTTGGAGTGCTGTTTCCCCAGCCTGTACAAATTAGCCATTTTAACTGTGGTGCGGTCAGTTTGGATGGGATTTAGAAATGGTGCAACTTGTGGGCATCACATACATATTTATAATTAGGATGGGAGTTAATTTGCAACCAATATACCCTGTAAACAGATCAAGTGATCCCTTGTTTGAAATGTATGTACCCATCACTGAAGAACTAATTTTGAAAAATGGCTACCATTGCCAAAGAGTTCAAATGTAAGTTGTCCCTCTCTCCTGTTTTATTATCATGATAAAACATGACATTTAATTTCAAATGAAAATGCATTTTCTCACATACCAGATATGCTGAAACAGAAAGCTTTTCAGTAGGACTTCAATAGCAAGTTCAAAGTATAAGTAGCTGAGCTAAAGGATACATTTTGTCAGTGGTCTCCACACACTTCTATTGGGCAACTACTTAGGAGTAAAGAAACCGTATGACAGCACTTCCCATTTTGCATAGTAAGGCTCAGTCTGGCAATTATTAGGTCTCGAGAAATGATCCCTGACATGGATCCTTGGGCAACATGAAATCTGCTGATTTATTATCTGGTGTTCCCTTCCTTCTTCTCCAAAGTATTTATTCCAAAAAGCAAGTCTTTTCTTTCTTTTTCACAATGCAAGAACTCTTAGGCACTCAATAAAATTAGAGTAGTAGGCTTAGAACAGATAAAAGGAACTACTTCCTCATGCAGATAAATTAACACATAGGATTCACTGCTGCTGATGGAGGCAGCTACAAACAGACAGTTTCAAGAGCAGATTGCATAAACATATGGAGCATAGGGCCATTTGTGGCTATTAGCTACAAGGTATAGATGGAAAACTATGTCTGGGGCAGTGTTGTTCTGTATTCTTGCTATTTGAGAGGTGACAGTAGGAGGGCTTCTGGAGTTGTGGACTTCCTGATGACATCTGAGTTTTGGCCACTGTATGACAGAGTGTTGGACTGGATGGGCAGGCTTGATTCAATATAGCTGTTCTTATGTTCAGGAATTAATGTGTAACTGTATGGAGGACCTATCCACAAACAGCTGCCTTCATCATAAGAGAATGCTTGGCTTGGCACTTCTATTGAATTTCTCAATGATTTGTAATTGGACCCAGCCCATTTATGCTTGGTGACCATTGCCTGTTTCCAAAACTAAGAAGTGTCCACAAGTTCAACATGGTTGGTCTAGAATATATTCAATATTGGCAATATTGTTATGGGGTGAAGTAAACTATAGAAGAAGATGATGATGTTAAGCTCATATATAGTTTTGTCAATGTCCCCCCCCCCAATTGTCAATGATGGGCTTGGACAGGATCGAAAGGGGAGGGGCCCCAGTCGTAAAAAAAAATCCTTGCTGGCTATGGTAGCAGCTGGGATCCATTGTAACTTCAATGGGTTGGGGGGAGTGGCAGATGCCTGTCCCAGCCCTGTCCCTAGGCCTGTGGATTAGGCTGCTGGGGGTGCGGGGGTGATGGAGCATGATGTCACATCCAGTAGGTATTTCTGGGTGAAGGAGGAGGTGGTGGTGATGGTGGTGGTGATTCTTATATACAGCTTTTCTCTACTTTCCTCTCCCCACAACAGACACCCTGTGAGGTAGGTGAGGCTGAGAGAGCCCTGATATTACAGCTTGGTGAGAACAGCTTTATCAGTGCTATGATGAACCCAAGGTCACCCAGCTGGTCACATGGGGGGAGTTTGGAATCAAACCCGGCTCACCAGATTAGAAGTCTGCACTCCTAACCACTACACCAAGCTGGCTAATGCTCCTCTTATGTTTGTGAATTAAGCTCAGGTCCATCATCATCATCTGCTCTGGGGGTCTTGGAATTAATTTGGAATGGTTGGATTTGAGTGGCCAGTGTTCCAGTCTGAACATGTGCATTTTCTTAGAAGTCAGGAATCTGCTTCCATTATTGTTCTGGCCTCAGTGATCATAAATAAAGTTTGTTTGCTTTAAAGGTCTCTTTTTACCTAGCAATGCAAGATCTTCTGCTTGTATGGGTTTAAATGTTATGATTTTTTTTAAATTTCATCTCACCAAGCATGGTAAATAGTTACAAAGAATGATATATATGAACAAGAGAATACATGGAGGATGTGCCATCTGCCTCCTAGTAGTATCTGGAAAAAAGGTGAGCTGTGGTTGTTAAGGTGGCTGCTGGAATTATTAGGGCAGGTTTCAAACCTTTTTCTGAAGACTAGAGTTGCTTGCTCTTAACCACTATGCCACACTGACTGTCAGTCAGCTCAGGGATCATTAAGTGGTTGCATTTTAATCCACTTTTTGTATCGTGAAGTATCATAATTCTCGTAATAAATTTGTCTGCATATGCATTCTCAGTTTAAGTTTAACTGATAGCTGGAAATTTATTAATTCACAGAAGTTATTAAATAACTAGGGGGGATCTGCTGCATTTGGAGATACTGAGGGGTTTTTTTCTCCTTTGGATTTAGAGAATGTCATACAGTTTTCTAAAAAAAAAAACACCTTCTCCCATGCTATCAAGTCCACCAGTTACAGAATACAAGACTTTATTGGTGTTCGTACAGCTATAGAAGTAAGGCAAGTGGAGAAGAGGTAGGGCTTTCTTAGTAGTGGTATTGCTGTCATTTTCATTTTATTGTGCTATTGTTGTTTTTTACAGCTTCCTCAAGCTGGCTGCTGGCAAGGTACCATATAGTTTCCCTAAATAATGGTATAATCCCTTTCCCATTCAAAGCCTACTTAGCACTTACTTTACCTTGGGAGGAGAAATGCTTTGGGGGGGGGGGAGCAGGGATGGATCTGCTCAGTCACAGTCCAGCCTGACTGCCTGCTGCAGTGGTACTCCACACCCAGCCAGGTGTCCCCTGTTCCCTGCCTTCCCTGCCTCCAAATAGCAGTGGGGTAGAAGGAGCGCTAGTTGCCCTCCAAAGCAGCTGTTTTCTCCAAGGAAAATGATGCCTGGAGATCAGTTGAAATTCCTGAAGATCACCTAGAGATTAGCAAACCAGCTGGCTGCACATGGAGGAGGAGTAGAAAATCTAAACAAGCTCCCAGGGTTACAGTCTGCCACTTTTAAACCTCTATACCACACTGGATCTCTAGATCAAGCAGGGGAAGGAGGGCCAGTACCTCGGATGGTCACAGTGCCCATGTGGTAGTTCCCATTGCCTTCCTGATGCAATGGGCTTTGCCTCTAGTCATAGGATAATGCTTGGTTTGGAACATCCTGTTTTCCCAGTTATATCCCTCCCCCAGAAGCATTAGCCAGCTACCTGGAAGCAGTGACAAGATGGCCCAAGCAGAATCGCCTGAAGCTCAATCCTTCAAAGACGGAGGTCCTGTGGCTGGGTAAGAAGGGTGCAGGTGAGGAAGCTTGCCTGCCCACCCTGGATGGCGTAGAGCTCACTACGGCTCACTCCACCAGGAACCTGGGTGTGATCCTGGATGCTTCCCTCACAATGGAAGCTCAGGTCACGAAGGTAGCATGGCTGGCATTCCACCATCTCTGCCAAGCCAAGCTTCTAGCACCCTACCTGGCCCTGGAACACCTAGCCACAGTGATCCATGCGACGGTCACCTCCAGGATGGATTTCTGTAACTCGCTCTACTCGGGCCTGCCCTTAGCCTTGACCTGGAACTACAACTGGTCCAAAACGCAGCGGCCAGGATTCTCACAGCAACACTGTGGAGATCCCACATCCGGCCCATCTTACATCAATTGCAATGATTGCTAGTTGAATTCCGGATCAGGTTAAAGGTTCTGGTAATTACCTTCAAGGCCATACATGGTCAGGGCCCAGTGTACCTGAGGGACTGCCTCCCTGCCTATGCCCACAAAAGAGCTTTACGCTCTGCTGCCACCAACCGGCTAATGGTCCCTGGATCTAAAGAGGTTGGCCTGGCCTTGACCAGAGCCTTCTCTGTCCTGGCCCCCACCTGGTGGAATGAGCTCCCAGAGAAGATCAGGGCCCTGATGGAACTAAAACAGTTCCGCAGGGCCTGCAAAAGGGAGCTCTTGGTTGGCATTTGGTTGAGGCCAGGCACAACCAAGCAACATCTACAGGGCCCCTGCCTCCCCATCCCTCCCCTCCAGAAACCCCTGGACCTGTTTACTGGTTGTATCCGTTAATAATATAAATGTTATAGTTATTGTATGTATGGTTCTATATATAGTTTCAGTTTTGTGTAAACCGCCCTTTGGGGAGGGTAGTATAAAAATATGGATAAACAAACAAACAAATATTTGAAATTGTACCTAGGCCCTTTTTTAATTACAGCCCGTGACCTATTCCCCAAATCCAAAAGTGCCTGTAAGCTCAGCAGAGACCACAGCTCTAATCAGACAATGTATTTAAGAAGCTTTCTAAGGGCATATTACTAAATAATGATTTGGGGGTCTTTCTTCTTTGTCATAGGTGATACTATTAAGTCCACTGTTATATGAGATTTGAAATGGAGATTTTAACCAGTCACACACTAGTAGAGAACATTGTTAAACACCCTGAAGACAGAAGTCTATTGACTACAGTTGTAATATTGGTATTTAATATCACATGTCACTTTAGGAGCAAAATCAAATTAAAAGAAAATACACAACAAATTCAAGGATAAGGATCCAGTAGAGAACTGTTCTGTACTCTTTTCTTTGTATAAACACCGAGCAAGTCAATGACACTGGTGTAAACCCCATTTTAGACAGCCCTGAATTATTAATTACTAATTAACCCTTAATTAACTTATAGAACTTATTACCACAAGACACCATTAAGGCCAAACAATTTAGTAAAAATTCCAACCTATTAGAAACAACTTTTCAATGAATAATGAGAACATCCATCGCTACATTAGACAAGCCTCGGAGCATAACATCAGTTAACAAATTAGGGTAGGAAGGAAGGTCTTTAGTGACCAAATGAGGCTATAATTGTCCCCTCTAGGGGATTCTGAACTTTCTTGTAAGATACCTGATAGTAGCAAAAAACAGATATAAACATTACTGAAAATAGTCAAAAGAAATGTGTTGAGTTTAGTGTGTAGAACAGCATTATATCATATATTTATGGTCATCATAAATAGAGGATTTAGATTTCTTACTGGATAATCGAAAGTAGATATTTCATTGCGGTAACCCACAATTTCTACTTCTTCAAAATCTCCAAATAAATTCTATGTCCTCCCTATGAATTATTACTAGCATGCCATTTCAGAATTAAGAGTCTTCCTTAATGTCTCCTACCTGAGGTCTTTTAGAAATGCCAAGGGTTGAACCAGGGACCTTCTGCAAGTAAAACCCACACCAACCTTTTCCACACTGGGAATTTGCCCCATATCACCGCTCGTCCTGTGGTGGGGAAATTCCTTGTTCCACATGATGATATCACTAGGCTGGAGCTGTCTCAGGCCTGGCCCGACTCAGGCCCTTGTTTGCCGTGTGGCATGGGAACATGGATAATTCCACATTCCTTTTTTTTTTTTTGCCCTGGGCACTGACAGGGCCTATGTTGGGCCTGGGCCATCCATGCCCAGCTACTCCTCACCCATGGCTGTGACTATGACATCCTGAAAGGGACAAAAAATGACCAAGGTAGCTCTGCTGTGCTGCATAATGCCTTGGGGTATTTTTTTTTAATTTTTAAGAATGTGGTATAGCATTGTAACGCAATACCTATTCTTAAAAATCAAACACTGCCCCCCGCCACCCCACAGCACAGCAAAACCTCACCACCCCAGTGGCCTCATCTGGAGGCACAACTCTGGGGCAGACCAGGTCCAGTGGGGAAAGTGTTCTCCCATTTGGAACCTGGAAGACTTGGGGTGACTTGCTCCGCATTTGACACCCTGAGGCAGCACAGCATGGAGATGCCAGTGTAGAATAGATAACTGTATCCCTGAGCTATGATCCATCCAATCAACCATGTCAACTGCATTAATATTAGCATAGTGGACCTCATGCATTAGTGGCAAGGGGTAGAATGTGGTGATGAATCCTTTTTTCATCCGCGTTCTCTTGCTACAAATTATTTCATTTTTACAGTCATAAAAAGAAGAAAAACAGTTGGGAAAAGGTAGTTTACTAGGAAAAAATTGAGTGTATTCCAGCATCTTCTCACAGCAATCCTTATATGCTTTATATAAGCCCTAATGTATCCCCCTCTGCAATATAGCAGGCCAGTGAAAACCCAATATTCTTCACAGAAATGACTGTAATGTTGACTTTGGCCTTGAGAATTATTGGATCACATGAAGGGATGATGTAAGGATTTCTAAGTCAGTATATATGAAGTGTTGATGAAATTTAAATATACAAAGAGGAAGCATCAAGTGGCTTAAAATAATAACACAGATTTATTCAGCAGAGAAATTGGGTGAAGAAAGAGGAGAAAGAGATTTAGCAGTCTAATTGTTCTGTTCATTCTGTCTGTTATGGAGGCAAACAAGGGAAGTATTCTCAAAGGAACAGGACATCTCCAAATGAGACTATCAGGACATAGGAGAACAGTATTTGAAAACCATCACATGGTTTATAATCCAGCTTTGATAAATTCCCATGTCCAATGCCCCTGTAGGACATTCTTCATATGCTTTTGAATCATGCACACTACAGATCTTGCCTATTCCAGCATGAAGTGTTTTGAAGTGTTTTAAGTTAATATAGCTTGAAATGACTGTTTTAATTATTTGGGACTGATGGAATTCTTTATGGTCCCATTGAACTTAATGACAAAGCTTTAACCAAGAGCTCAACAGTGCAATCTCATGTAGTGTTACGCCAGTTTAACCCCATTGTTGTTGGCCAGCCAGAGGACCCAGTTGGCCATTGTGTGAAACAGGTTGCTCAACTATATGGACCATTGGTCTGATCCAGCAGGGCTCTTCTTATGTTCTTTTGAATAGAGTAACCTTGCATAGGATTGCACTGGAATTCTCCCTTTGAATTTACATGAGTTTAGAAACTGGATTGTGCCATTTTTGTCTGTCTCTCAATTGTTCTCATTCCTACATCATGGAACTATGGATGGGGCCAGAAAAAAGGTGGGGCTGCTTATAAAAATTTATGAAGGGTTTATAAAGAAGAAGAAGGGTCAGTTTTTATACACTATTTTTCACTATCTGAAGGAGTCTCAAAGTGGCTTCCAATGACCTTACCTTCCTTTCCCCATGACAGCCACCCTGTAAGGTAGATGAGGCTTAGAGAGCTCTGACAAAATTGTTCTGAGAGAACTATTCTAACAGGACTGTGAGTAGCCCAAGCTCACCCATCTAGCTTCATGTAGAGGAGAGGTGAATCAAACCCAGTTCTACAGATTCGAAACCGCTTCTCATAACCTCTACATCAAGGCTGTTTTCAGTTCATTCAGGCTGAGCGACTTATGCAATAGGGATATTTGAGCTCAAATCTGGAATGCTTCATTAAATTAGCTCCTTTGGGACCAGATCAGGAGTTGGTCTTTGAGAGGCTGAGCTGTTTCTATTTATAGTTCAACTAGTAAATAAGCCCACCGTAGGCTTAATGCAGCGGGCGCTAGTGGGGCTGGCGAGGAATGCTGGAGCTGGGGCGGCTCGGGCTGCACGGCGCGATCCGGGGGCGCGGCCTACCTTAGCGGCCAGGTGGGTCGGCGGGTGGGTCGGCGTGGAGGCGCTCGGAGCGGCGCCAGAGGGTGGAAGGCCAGGTGGGGCGCAGGGCTGGAGGTGGGGCGTAGTCACAGGCACGGCAGCGGGTGGTGGCCAGCGCGGCGGGTGGTGTCACGGGGCACTGCCGGCGAGGGCCAGGCGTGGTGACGGCAGGGCCACGGCAGCTGGCGGTCGGAGGGCGCGCCACCAGGGAGCGGCTGTCCAGGCCGCATATCAGCGTGGAAATGGCGCCAGGCGGTTCAGGTAGGCAAGCAGGAAAGGGGGTGGGGCGGGAGGTGCTTTGTGCCTCCCAATTAGTGAGGCCAGCGGCAAGGGCTTTGGCCTGCCGATTGGGCCCTCCGAGGGTCAGTCGGGGGAAGGGGCCTATGGGCACCGTTCCCCATCACGCCCCATCACCCTTCCCCACCCTCGGGGCCCTTAACCGATTATTTAATCCGCTCCGCTAGGACATTGCACAGCATTGATGGGGAATTACCATACCATCTTCTGGGAACTCCAGCTGGGACAGCTCAGCTCATTTGCTGAATGTAGGTAGATATTCTTTGGGTGACTCTATCTGGGGCTTTCCAGAAAGTCCATAGCCTTCATTTAAAAATTACTGAATATTTTCTAAGGAGAGGTACATGTTAAAGAAATTAGTGAAAAAAAACATATTTAATATTCCTTGTGAAACAGGAATAGTTTTGTTAAGTCTTGCTTTTTATCTGTAAAAAAAATAAACATACAAACAAAACCACACATATTCTATTAGAGTTACGTTTCAGAATTTTGGTCACTGTGAGGTTTCCCAATAGGATGTTGATGATGTTTTACTTAAACAAGAGCAGAAAAATGTCCTTATCCCTTGCTGGATATATCTATGTTATTAAAAAATAGAAGACAAGTTCTTTCATTTAAACCTAGACTCAAGTGGCACACTGCAGTTCACAAACCCTGTTTCCAAGTTAGCCATAACAGAACTCCACAAATGAAAAATAGTTCCCTTCTTTACCAAAAAAAAAAACAGCCATTTTCTATTTCTTTAGATTTTGTGTGGGTTTTCTGTAAGCATTTTTGATTTTCTTTCTTTGCTAGTTTTCCAATTTTATCTATTTATTTTGTGCAATTTTTGCATCATTTGAACTTTTTTTATCATACGCCATTTGCACCTCATTTACACACTAATTTATTGCCATATAATGCAAAAAACATGCATTAATTTTAACATCAGCTTAGCTATTAAGTTATATTTTGGTCAGGAAAAAGATGACCACAATTTCATAACTGAGTCCTGAAAACCCACAATAGAAACGCCAACTTTTGACATGAACCAGACTACTACTGTCATGGCCCCTCCAAAAAAACCCTCTGAAGTTGCTCTCACATTTTCAAACTTATCATGGCACATGAACTGCTCCAGAGTACTAGAGGGTCAATACCAATATTTCTGCAGAAACATCTTAAGGTACCTTCTTTTATGACCTTCATATTTCCTTTGTTCAGATGCAGAGAAAATTCTAGCTTCCTGTTTTAATGTCTGGGGTTAGATCAGCTAATTAACACCACTCTACCAAGATCAATGGTGGAAATAATTGGTTTTCTCTGTCTTTGCCCATTGTCAAGAAACAGAAATGGAATATAAAAATAACATGAAGGGATAATAGAGTGAGATGGTTCTATTATTAGGCCTAGGCAAATGGGCATTTTGCAAAAACATAGTGGGAAAGAAAATAAAGTCCCTAAAGGAAATAGAATTTCATCACCAATGACACTGCAATAAGAGATACCTCAGAAAGGAAGTACAGATTAATAATCAAATAATATAACATATATGTGTTCTGCTAATAATGAAGACACCTATAGAAGGGGGGGGGGGACACTACTAAAGTGAAAAATACTTTAAGAGCTTTGCTGGATCATATCACAGGTCCATCTGCCCTGAAGTCTTTCCCTTCATGTTGACTCCTAGCACTGGTATTCAGAAGTTTACAGTCTCCATATGTGGAAGTATCACATAGTATGTAGTTATTGATGAACATGGGCCAGGTGTGACAGAAAAAAACATAACAAAATAAATGCCAAAGTTCCTCATAATCATTGCATTATATAAATACTATAATTATGAATTAGAAAGCTTAAATGGAAAACTTTGATGCACTTTAGTTGAGACTTCATCTCTGTTCACGTATTGGAAGCTGTCTGTGGAGGTAGACCAATAAACTTGGAGACATGAGTGAATTTAGGGGTGTGTGCATCTGACAGACATTCTTATCACACTGCTGAAAAATGCAACAGTCTAACCTGGATGATCCAAGCTAGCCCAATATCATTAAACCTCAGAAACTGAGCAGGAGAAATCCTGGTTAATACTTGTATGCAAAACCATCAAGAAAGTCCAGAGTTGACTAGCAGGTGGCGACTAACCCAATGACAACGTGACTCCATTTTGGCAAATAACTTGGCCACAGCTGTTTATTAACAAACCCAATGAAGGGTTGACCTGATGCCAGTAACAGGGAGCCTGACCCCTTCAGCTGTCTGTTTGCCTGATATGAACCAAGGTGCTCCAGTTCCACGCCTCACTCTCAGCCAGGAGGATGGGATGCCTTCTGCCGTGGAATTGCCTGGGAAGTGACTGCAAGGGACCCAACAGGTGTCCGCCTCCATTGTTGTCCCCGGCTGCTTGGCCCCAGGCCCCTGGCCTCCCAGCCAGGTAGACCGCACCCGGTTACTATGTAGATGGGCCTCACGGCCAACAGGCTCCCTACTGAGCATCACCGCAGCTGCAACGAAAACGAGACTAACCCAGTAACAACAAAAGGGGTGGGAGGGTTGCTATCCAGGCTGCAGCTGACGCAAAGAGGGCGAGGGTGATTGTGCCCGGCCTATTTATAGGCTGGGAGCCCTCACCCTCTTCCCATCAGACATGGCCCGATGATGTCACAGGGAGCCACGTCATCACCAGGGCCCTTGCCTCGTCAACGGTGGCCGTGCTCAGTCGTGGCCGCTATTTGTTACATGGGGTCAGGCAATGGAAAACTGTTTCTGAATGTGTCTTGTCTTGAAAACACAAGGGGTCAGTTGGCTCCACCTTATGGTACTTTCCATCCCCACCACAGAGTAATACTATCCAAAGTTGTTTCCAGTATGGACCTGATTTAGGAAATATCTAATAATGCAAATATATGTAGTACACGGCAATGTATGCTGATCATTTCCGTGTTTAGGCAGTGAGACTTTCCAGAGCAATACATATTTTATATGCTTAACCTGAACAGATTGTTCCACGTGTTTGCATATTTGCATATTTTATATGCTTAACCTGAACAGATTGCTCCACGTGTTTGGCCTTTATTTTACACATTTCTTTACTCTATAGATTCCTGCCCATAGCAATATCCGTCCCCAGAAGTTTAAACAGTGTCATTTTATTTGTGAATAAAAGTCAGAGAACATTCTTCTTAAAATGCCACATAAAGGTAAAGTTGGTTAATAGATTTCAGTGTTGCTACCAAGGCTAATAAAGAAGGCCATGAAATCATTTTGGTCCCATTTATTTCTGTTCCTAAGTCATGAATTTGACTTTATAAACTGTTTTTTGTTGCTGGTCTTTATTTTTTCTTCCTGGGAGTAATTTAGCTGCTAACATTACTCCATTGTACAATAAATTGTACCTGAACTGCAAACCCTTCTCAGCTAGAAATCTCCCTCCCCCATTTTTTTTAATATATCTGAATTTCACAGCTAGTAGTGGCTTGAATTTCAGCCATCTGTTACCTAAGTGAATTTAATTGGTGAATAACACAAAAATATTTACAATCTCCCCCTGTAGACCATTGGCAGTTATTGGTTTCACTTCAATAGCCCAGAGGTAGGTAGCCTTCTGGAATGAAATCCTGAACACCCCTTCTACCTGTGAACCTGTCACTGTGCTAACATACAAAGGGATTGGGGAGAGGTATAAAAGTTGTGTTAGGCCGGACACCTGGAGAGTGTCCTAAGGCTGAGTGGAGCTCATTTTGGCCCATAAAGGCAATTGTGCAGATCTGGAACATGATGCATTAGCAGTTCCTATTACTTTCACCCATGTCACTAGCCCCAGCAGTAACTCAGTAGCTCTCTAAATATGTCCTGAATTTTATATTTGATCTAATACCTTGGAGGATCCTGTCCTCATGCATTTATCTCTTCTCTTCTATCCCAAATCACAGATCCAAGACCTCTCCTCTCCTGGATAAGACAACAACACTCCTCCAGTTAGGAACTAATGAAGGATAACACTGCTGGGATTGTATCCTGCAATGATGTTTCATGTTTTTCTTTCACTTGCATTCCATCTTTCTAGCCTTACATCTTTTTAGAGGACTAGAGATTATTTCCTTTTGAAATTATCTCTCTCTGGGCTTTTCCACATGGGTATTTATCAGCAGTTTAAAGCCTAGTACTACAATGCCTAGGTTTATCCCCTGATTTCTGCACATATTTTTGTGCCTTTAGTTTTCACTTGGGTTTTGTTTGTTTTTTCCTCTTTTTCCCTGTTTCTTTTGATACCACTTTTAACTTGATACTTCTCTGGAAGCCAATTCTGAATTTGCTTTCCTCATGCATAATGCCTCTATTGGTATTCTTTGTCCTGCCTATTCCCATCCACATCCAGTCCACTTTTCAATGATTGGACTGTCATGGTAAATTCACTCTTTCTCCTCCCCAACAAACATGAAGATGAGTGATTTCTGTTTCTTTTTTTTTTAAGTGCATTATTGATGATGGCATCACTTCCCCTTGAAAATCATCAATATTGAAGGCAAAGGAAAAAATAAAATGACTCCACAAATGTGAAAATGCCCAAAGAGGGCAGATGTTGGGAAGAACTGGGCCTAAAGTGATTCTGATGCTTGTGAATCAATGGCCAGACTGTTTCCCCTTCCTAATTGGCATCTTGTGCCAGCCTGGGATCCAGGTATACATCAGACTGTTCAACTACAAAATGATTACTCTGGTGACACAGTCTGACCCTACACATATAGAGGATATATCAGTGTAGGTAGCATTTTTAATAAAAAGGCATGAGTGTTACAAGTATCCACTGTAACAGAACCATGGGCCTCATATTGCATTTTTAAATGACCTACCTGATTACATGTCCATGTGTTTGCTTTAAGCCCACAGGACTTAGAAGCAGTTATTTTGCAAAAACTGCAGCTGTCCCTGAAATGCCCTGTGGGCAATCACTGTGATCAGCAATTTCTGGTTGCTACCATATCCTGTTTAACCAGTGTATTCAGCTTGTTTAGCTTATAGATGCATATATAATCTCTAGCAATGGTGAGAACATGCAAGCATGAAAAACAGAAGTATGGCAAGGCTGAAGGCTGCTCCTCACCTCAGCTCTGAAAATATCTCTACACAGTCATCTTGTCCTTCCAGCACTACCCAGCTGGTAGCAAGACATAAGGGCAACCATGAAACCAGCCGTAGTCCTGGAGCCAGGATTGCCTGTTCCCTGACAGAAGCAGGGGATTCCCACCTTGCCTCTTGTTTCCCATTGCTGCTTTGAGAGATGGTGTTTAAAAATGGTCAGAGGATTCATGGTGTGACATCAGTTCTGGGGAAAACCCAGAAGTGGTGCCACTCCTTTCTGGGGAAAACCCAGAAGTGGTGCCAATAAAAACAATATGATTTTACCACTCCTTGGCCCTTTGGCTAAGATCAAATATGTAGATTTGTATGACATCTGGGTGTTTCCCCCCCCAGAAGTTACATCACTCAGTTGATGAGGGCTGGCCCGCATGTCTTTGCTAGTTTCCAGAACAGGCCTGGCAATTACACAGAACTGAGATGTCTGAGTCAAGACCATCAGAGATGTCAGTATATGGCATTGTGGGAAATAACTGCTTACTAAGAACTGGGTTTGCTGAGAGAGAGAGAGAGAGAGAGAGAGAGAGAGAGAGAGAGAGAGAGAGAGAGAGAGAGAGAGAGAGAGAGAGAGAGAGAGAAAGAGAAAGAGAGAAAGCGGAGAGATGTCAGGACCAAAGTTGTGGAGATGTACAAAAAGAGGCCATAGATGCTGTGATGTCACCAGCCATACAAATGAGAAGTTCCAAGCTTCTACTTGGAGTGCTCCTGTCTAGACAGTCTTTTGTACCTTTTCACCAGGTCTTTTCAACTTCATAGAATCATAGAATAGGAAGCCTGTTCCACTGAGGTACTGCTCTAACTGTCAGGAACTTCTTCTGGATGTTTAGCTGAAAATTCTTTTGAATTAATTTCAACTCATTGATTTTGGTCCAACCCTCCGAGGCAACAGAAAACAACTCTGCTCCATATTCCATATGACAGCCCTTCAAGTATTTGAAGATGGTTATCATACCATCTCTTAGTCATCTTCTCTGCAGGTTAAACAAACTTTGGGGTGAGTGTGTGAAGTATGTGTAGTATAGCATGAAAACTGTAATCCATAAAGCTTCATTTCTTTTAAAAGTCTCCTTGCTGGTGACTTTCCATCTGTTAACTGCTGGAACAGGAAGCCACAGACTTAACAGCCTACTATAAGGTCTGATCAGCCCTGGGGTAAGCCAACAGGATCAAACATACAAGTTTTGCCTTACAGTTCATCCAGGTCCCACTGCTACAACTCTGCTGTGGTGGCATTACGGAAAGATCACAGTGCAGGTTTATTCATAAGCCAGACTACCCTTTCAAATCCAAAGAATCTGATAACAAAATTGGAAATTTCAATGTGTGACAATAATGTGGAAAGGTAGGTAAGGATTTAGGCCATTTAGCACTGTAAACTTAATGATGGATATTCTGAAGGTACTAGATCTTATCTTTTTCAATGTGACACAAAAAGATTATGGTGAAAGAGGCCTGTTCTGCTGAAGATGCTATGGATTTTCTTTTCATCCATCCATAAAATCAGAGAATCCTCTTACTCAATCTATTTATTTCTCGCACTACACCAACTTGGTGTAGTGGTTAAGAGTGCCAACTTCTAATGTGGAGAGCCAGATTTGATTCCCTGCTCCTCCACATGCAACCAGCTGGGTGACCTTAGGCTAGTCACAGTCATGATAGTACTGTTCTCACTGTCAGACCTCTCTCAACCCCACCTGCCTCACGGCCTGTCTGTTGTAGGTAAAGGAAGGGAAGGCAATTGTAAGCAACTTTGAGACTCGTTCGGGTAGTGAAAATGAGGTATAAAAACCAACTCTTCTTCTTCTAAAGAATCTGTAGCAATTAAATGGCTTCATGTGCTTTGTTCAAATGATGACAACATTATCAATGATTTCCTAAGCATTTATAACATTTTATTGCCATTGACTTCAGGATATAATTTTGTTTAGAATGGAATTGTTACTCAGAATTCTGTAAAGGGTTTAAAAATACCTGTTTAGTACTGACTGAAATGAAAGCATCATAAAGAGTCTGTCCAGTCATATCTTACTGGAAAGAAGCCTTGAACAAGCCTTATTAATGTGTCCCTGCCTACTCAAGGAGAAAGAGATTGGATTTATTGGAGTAAGTGACTCATCTTACCTGGACACTGGGAGGCTCTGCATCCCTCTGTATATAGGTGTTATCTCCTTGGGTGGGATGCCTGTCTTTAATTGGAGCTACCATCTGATCCCTCTCCTCCCCCCACTCTCCCCCTCTCATTCACTCACTTGTCCCCTTCACATGGCCTTCCATGGTGACACATGTCTCTGCAGGTAGATATAATGCCTTCATACTCCCACACACGATGCCAGACAAGCCGGCCATTTGTGTGAGGGAAAGTACACTTTAGATTAGGCTTCTCTCTTTTGAAGAAGAAGAAAAAAGTTGGTTCTTATATGCTGCTTTTCTCTACCTGAAGGAGGCTCAAAGTGGCTTACATTCGCCTTCCCTTTCCTCTCCCCACAACAGACACCCTGTGAGGTCGGTGAGGCTGAGAGAGCCCTGATATCATTGCTTGGCCAGAACAGCTTTATCAGTGCCATGGCAAGCCCAAGGTCACCCAGCTGGCTGCATGCGGGGGAGTGCAGAATCGAACCCAGCTCGCCAGATTAGAATTCCTAACCACTACACCAAACTGGCTCTCAGAGCCAGGAGGCAACATCTTTTCTTTTCTTTGGATTGCAACCTGAATGTGAACTGGATCTACTTAAATAAATGTAAGGTTTTACCTTTTCCAATATACTTTTTGGGAGATTTATTTACTGTACTCAGATGTTTACCAGACTGCAGCTGGCTGGTTGACTGGGGCAGGTCACCCCGCCTCTTATGAGCTAGCACACGCCTTGTCCACCCTGGATTTATGCTCTTGTACAAGAGCCGGGGTGGTAAGATTCTGCCACATTGTGGGGTGGCATAGGGCTATTTTTTTAAAAAAAAATTAAGAATGTGGTATTGTGGTCCACCATGTTCTTAAAAATGAAAACAATGCAGTGCTGCGGAGCTGTCTCAGACATTTGTTGTCCCTTCTGGGACACTGCAGTCAGAGGAGGAGCTGGGCCAGGATGGCCTGCCGCATGGGCTTATCCGGCCCTGACCCCATTGCTGTACAGGGCAAAAAAGGAAATGCAAATACATCTGCATTTCCGTGGCATGGGGCAATGCCTGGGATGGTCTCGACTCACTGCCAATGTTGAGTGGAACCAGCAATTTGCCCTGCCACTGGACAAGCAGTTAGGTCGGACTAATTCCCAGTGCAGAAACAGTCTCAGTATCACCACTTTTATTTAAATATAGTATACTTCTTGCCATAAGTATTTCTTCATAAATAGGGATTTTCTGTCACAGTGACTGACATGTATCAAGTTCATAAACAAGACATAGTTATTAACTGTATTGTAGGTAGGGATATGCAAAATATTAAGCAAACCACCAAAGCTAATCACATTACAGCAACCTTGGTTGTCTTATTTATTTCTATCAAAAGCACATTTCCAGACATAACTTTATTCTTTGACACTCCGCACAAATGCCAAATAACTTATGCAAGAATGGGAGGCAGGTTGATTAGAATCAGAAAGATTTCCCAAGACTAATGAAATGATACAATCATCATGGAAAGTTGAAATTGTGCACAGAAATGTCAATATCATTGTTGTTAGGGAGGATGATTGACTGTACTGGTTGGGCAACATTAGTGTTAGGTAGATGTCTGTGGAGCTTATGCCAATACCATTTCTGCATGGATGGGTAAAATGTGAGTGGCCTCCTGCTTGCAAATGTGGGAGTGGTATCTGGACAAAGCTCTCCCATACCTGCCATCTAAAGGCTGGTATTATATGCATAGAATTTTGATTACAACTTTGGTTGAAATATTGAAAACTTCTAGGATAAGTTTCAAAACCATAGGAGGAAACAACCACCAATGAAAGGTCTACTTTGAAAACGGAACAAAATCTAGAGTCCATTCTGGTTGTTTCATTTATCATTAAAATAGAGATTGTATAAATATATTGTTAACTGATTTTGATAGCCTGTGGCAGTTTTTCTCTTTTTCTGTTGGGATATTTATTCAGAACCTCCTGTTTTTTTCATGTTGTAGTTGCAAATGCGGGATGGCAAACCTCGCATTTGCAGCCCTCCTCATGGGAGACCCCTCCTGCGTTTTCCCTCTTTTTTCTCCTGATGAGGCTGCAAGGGAAAGCAACATGAATTTCTCTCCCCCCCCCCCCCATCCTGCTTTTTGGCTTTTCTATCACAGCAAGCCACCAATCACAGCACAACAGTTCTCTTGTGGACTGAAAGTTTCTTTCCCCCCACAGCACCAAAATTTATTTTTTGAAAGACATTTCTGCATTGCTATGTGGTAATGCCACAACACAGATGCATTTTTAATAAAAATCAACACTGCCACATTGCTATGGAGAAATGACAGAATAATACAGCCTCCCCGTTTTCAATTCATGTTCTTTTGGACTTTATTTATGTCTAGGTGGATTTCTGAGTTGCTGAATGTAGTAACTAGAGCCCCCAAAGTAAATGTTTGTAAATGGTTGGCTTAAAATTATGCACTCAGAGCTCTGTATGATTGGGAGAAGGCTGCTCAATCACCCCCCCCCCCCTGGAATTGATATCAACAGACCACACCTCCCTCCCACAACCCCACAACTATATTTAAAATGTGATTTAAATTGAATTTTTCCAGGTTTTATACAAATATGTACAAGTCAACTGATTAAATGCTGAAAAATAATAAAAGATGTTCCATGCCTGAGGTGCTTATACATAATTATGACATCAAAGACAAGAAGGATATATAGAGTGGAAGAAAATAAATAATCCACACTGCTAATATAAAATATAAAATAATATGTCATCTTTTTGCCCTTTCTAAAATAGAAAAATACCTAGGTTGACATCTTGTAAGATGAATTCCATCACACTAGGAATTAAAATCACTGAGTCATTTTTAAAATTGTAAAAAACTCTTAAAAACCAAAGACAATAATAGAACAGTGCTAGGAGATATAGGTATAATTGGTCTTTAACAAATGCCAGTGACAGTAAAATACCAGGTTTAATTCACTCCAGAAAAAAAATCTTTATTCATTAAAGTCAACATGGAGTCCCATATCAAAAGAGAATGTTTTTAAATTCTATTTGCCAACATCCTCCTCAGCATTTTTAAGCTTTCCAGGGCTTTAACTATAGCTTTCGGTTGTTGTCAGCATTTGCTCCTCTCATTTCCAGGCCTCACCAACCCGTTTTTTGGTCTTTTACATTTTGATAAATTTAATCGTATTTTCCTGGATATCAGGGGAATCTCCTGAGTAGTTACTAACCCATGCTTTGTCTGCAGGGAGCTTTTTGTATGGTTTTCATTATCAACAGCTTACAATTGAATGATGATGAATATTTTATTTGTCTTCTTTTCACCAAGCAATGTAATATTTCTGTTTTACTACTGGTATGGTAGAGAAGCCTGAGAGACCGCGAAGCCTCTAGTCAACCAAGTGGTGAAAATATCCCATGAAAAACATGTAGAAATCTCAGGAATTGTCCTTAGATTACTACTGCCCAGGATGCATTGTGTACTGGTGATCTGACTTTAACCTTTAAATGTAGACTCTGGTGAAGAAGCACTGAGTGATGTGGTGGCAATGGCTCCAGGGGGCAACCAGGCTCCCCCTTGGACTCCCAAAGGGGATAGGGGCATAGCAGTGACAACAGCACTTAAAATTGGCCCAGCCGCTTATGCCCTGTTGCAGCTTATGGCCCACCTGAGACAGTGTTGCTGCTGCAACCAGCCTCCTTCAGTGCTCCCTCCAGTGAAGGAGTTACCCATAAGATGCTGCCACATGGTCCTCTCTCGGCATGGGGAATATTCCACCAAGAGGAAAAGGATGGTCTGGATTTGCCAGTAATTGCTGGACAGATCTCGCAGACTGCCATTTTCCTATTGATGGAACAACCCCACACACACTCAGGGCCAATTGCCTCAAGTTTTAAGGAGTGGGTTGTCAAGGCCAAAAATAGGGTTTTATTAAGTTGAAAGCCTCCAGGTGACTGTAGCAGTTGCTACAGTCAGCTCCCATGTGGAGCTGTAGGGAATCTGCCTTTGGCTGATAATGGAAATGTCATTCTATTTTGTCATTATATTTGTCATTATATTTTGAGACTCGGGGATTGTTTCTTATCCCACCTCTCTCACCTTTGTTCTGAAAAACTTGTGCTCACGGCTGAAGAACATTTTGAAAATAATTCAAATATTTGTTGTATACAAATCCGCACAATTTGAATTTGGAAGTTATTATTGAAGTTTCAGGATTTTGAATCTTGACACAGCTATTCAATGCTAAGGGACAGATTGCACACATCTGGTAGCTCCAGAATGTGTTATGCCTCAATAGAATGCAGACAAGGTTTAAATAATCACAATTAATTAAGGATATTATCTTACATGTTTTGTAATTTCTTTTTAAAAATCACAAACACAACATATCACAACTAGTAAATTACTAACAGGTCTACTAAGATGCTACCATACCTTTTGGATTGCAGTTTTGTTTATCTCTTTTTCCAAGTATGTACATTGCAGCTGATAGGTTGATTTCAACATGTGAGTCTAGAAAGAGTCTCTCTCTTGTGCTTAATTTTATCTTTTACTCCTTCTAATTACAGCACATGATACAGTCTGGAAGTGAAATTGAATCACCAAAAATTTTCAAGTGATGATGATGAACCTCCAGGGAAGTTCTCTTATTATTTTTCCCAGTATGGCTATTCTATAGCATTCTTATTTTTTTTTAAAAAAACTTCCCTAGTGGTATCTTATGTGGAAATGAAACTATATAGACATATGATCAACTGAGAAATCTATTCACTGTGACAATTCCAAGCAGATGTAATAGGTGACTTTTTCCATAATTGATGATGATTGGATTCCCCTTTGGTGGATTGCTATATGGCCATGGCATGCTCAACTTTATGAGTAATCAGTGGGTGCCGGTACCTACATGGCCTGCTCAAGTGAATGAGTAATCTGTGGGTGCTGGTACCTATGGCCCTGGAGGTACTGGCAGGGGAGAATGTGAGACATCTCAGGGAAAGGCTGGAAAGAGCGAGATCTATGGCATGCCTCAACATAAAACATATGCAGGCAGCACAAAAGCCCTACTATGATTGGAAGACCCAGGACTGGATCTTCTAGGTTGGAGACCACATCCTAGGCAGTCAGCAGGCACTTGCACCCTATCAGGGCGATCCCTGGCAGGGGTTGTTCACAATCTGATGTGCCCTGGGATTACTGACCTAGGATCCTCAGTGTGGAGAGGATCTCCATGCCCAAAGATGAATCCATGTGAACCATCTTAAGGCTTGGTGGCCCTCAATGGATCTGGAGCAGTGTGGGTTAGCTGGAGATCCCTTGGACCTGCTGGAGGGAGAGATGCCAAGGCAAATGGATTGTTCTGGAGAGGAAGAACCCCAGATTGATGCGACCCTATCCCCATAACAATGGTGGGAAGTCAAGGAACTCCTGTGTAATGTTCACAGGTCTTTTCCTCAGTCCCCAGAGTGACTGCTTTGACCATACACAAGATCACTACCCCCCCCCCCCATGGTGGTCATAGTTCAGCCACCTTGGAAGCCTCTTCCCTAGAAGCAGTGGGAAGAGGTTAACAAGGAAATAAATTAAATGTTGTGTTTAGGGATCATAGAACCATTGGAGAGTGATGGGCGGAGCCTGATTGTCTTGGTTCTAAAGCTGGATGGGACAATACAGTTCATAAAATCATAGAATCATAGAGTTATAAGGCCATCTAGTCCATCCCTTTGCACAATGCAAGAATTCTGCATAGACTTTTGGGATGTGACTAAAATTGCAAAGTTCAATGCCTGCCCAGTGCCTTGGATGAAAGTCCTGGTTGACCAACTGGAACTGGCTAAATTTCTGAAAGTCCTGGACCTCACCAAGGGGTATTGGCAGATAGCTGTGGAACCAGCAGATAAGGAGAAAACAGGCTTCGTAACCCTTCAGGACCCATTCCAGTTCATGAAAATGCCATTTGGGTTGCATAGGGTGGCGGCCACATTCCAGCAACTAGTGGATAAGGTGTTGGCCCAGTGCGGAGCCTTCTCCATTGCTTACCTTTGTGACATCATAATATATAGTCCCGTCATAGAACATCTGTGATGGGTCCTAGAAACCTTTCAACAGGTAGAGCTCTGGGCTAATCTGTGGAAAAGGCCACGTGGGGCTCAGGGAACTGAAATACCTGGGATTTATAGTGGGGAAGGGATGGGTACTCCCAGTGCATCCCAGTGCCAGAAAAGGTTAAAAACCCTATAGAACAGCTCCCTCCCCATGACAAAAAAGCATGAGATACTTTCTTGGACTCATTGGCTATTAAAGCCAGTTAATTCCGAAATAAGCAACCCTGGCAAGCCCATTGACTGACTGTCTGTGTCACACAGAACCCAATCATAAACAGTGGGATGGTCCCCGAAAGGCAGCCTTTGATTGGTTACAGCACAGTGTCACCCACCACCACCAATCCAGACCATTCCTTTTGAACAACACCTCAGGCACCAGCCTCGGGGCTGTATAGTCACAGATCATCCTGGGGCAGGAATGTTCAATACTCTACATCAACCAAAAGCTCCAGGAACATGAGAGGTCCTATGCAACTGTTGAAAAAGAGGTGTTAGCCATGAAGTGGGTCGTAGGGGATCTTCAATAATATCTCAATAACAACCCCTTCACTCTGGTAGTCGACTGTGCCCCCCTAGTGTAGATGCAAACCATGAAATATCACAACCCCTGGGTTTTACAGTGGTATGTCTCTCTTCTTCCCTACAGCTTCAAGGTACAGCACCAGGTCAGCATGCATCATCTCAACACTGACTACATGTCCTGGGTGTTCAAGTGTCCCATGGATGGCCAGGATCCAAGGGGATAGGTATGTCCCAATCACATAGCTCTGGCAGCCTTCCCAGTGCTTCAGTGTGGGAGCTCAGGACAACAGCCCCCATCCTCACCCAACAGATGCCAGAGCAGGCAATGACAGTGGAGCAACAGCAGGTGGGAGTGACACAGAGGGGGCAGTCAGCTGCATTGAAGCCAGTGGAGAGGTGGCTCCTGATATGCCAAGCAGGGGGACCAGCCACCAGTGGTGGGCACAGCTATGGTTCATCGAGAGATGGTAGGGACTCTGCTGGGCGGTGTTCGGGGGAGTCTGACGCTGGTCCCGGCTCCCTTGCCAGGCAGTTAGGGTAACGGACTTATCAGAGTGCCTCCAGAGGAGCTGCTGAGGTGGCAGAATTTGTAGGCTTCAGCTGGATGGTCAGGGAGTGGAAATGGACCCCATGTACACCAGCATATGTGGAGCCTCCTGGGAGTAGTGGGAGGAAGAGGGCGAGAAATGAGAGAAGAGACAGGGAGGGAAGGAGGAAGACCTAGAGGAGGAAGGAGTTGGTTAGGGACAACCCAAATTCACGGCAGCCTGGAGGATGAGAAGGGTAGCCTCCAGCAGTTCAGACAGAAGTTCAGGGGACAGTGTGATTGAAAACCCTACACTCCCTTTTTTGCCTTCTGTGCCCCCACTGGACTCTGGAATAAAAGAGGAAGACCCCCATCACTGGAAGCACCCATTGCCTTGTCATTCTTTACCACACCAGGGTAGGCCAACACCCAAGATGGGGTGCCACAATGACAGCCTACCTTGCCAGGCCTGCAGGGGGAGCTGTGGGGGACTCACGGGAACCCCAGAGTTCTTTCAGGTCAGTAAAATGATGCAAAGAAAGAATTAGACATTTTTGCTTGTTTTTGTGCTTGTTTTTGTGCTCTAAGATTATTTCCACCCTATTAGTAGACAAGGGAAATGATCTCAAAATTTTCTGTCTTTACAGCCATTGATAATGGGAAGTTGATAAAGTTGGATATTTAATTGGTAAAGTAAAGGATTTAGTCATCTGTTAAATTGATACAACTAGCAATGTGGTGGAGTTCAAAAAGTTTGCTGTGCTCCTATGCAATATTTGTAACAAGAATTGATGCCAGGAGTTGCACAGGCGAGTACCAAACATTTCCAAAATAATAAATGTTTGAAATAAGATTCAACCAAGTTCAAAGCTTGTATATTATGTTAGTATTCATTACAGGAGCTCTATAATGAGAAAACCAGACTCATTACAAAAGACAATCAAAGAAACCTTCTTCCTAACTCTGCATGACTTAAGCAAGACTTTTAACAATAGGACTTTCTGGAGGTCATTAATTCATAAGTTTGCTGTAAGTCAGAAGCAGTTTAATGGCACTTAATGGACACGTATGCACACAATAAATATAGTGCTTAGACTGTTGAATAGAGAGCAAGTTAAATTCTTGCTCAACAATGAAATTCACTTATAACTTGGAACTTGTCCCTGTGGCTCACCGTAACCTACCTCAATGTCTGACACAGATGAGGAAAAGGTATCAATGCTGCTGTGAGCTCTCAGGGAAAAGGTGCAATGAATACATAACAGATAGTTATAAGGATAACTATTATGTGACCAAAGTATAACAGTTTGCTCCTTTTATTTTCTAGGAAAAGTTCGTCCTTGATTTGGAATCCACTTTGTGTGTCCTTTTGGTAGTCCATGGTAGTGATAAAACAATTGTAAGGACCCTGCCCCCTCATCCAGCAGAGACCCCTTGGTTAGTGTATCCCCATCTCATTTGGGGACTTAGTTGTTTTAATATGCATCCTTTTTTCCAGCCTACGTGCCAGGAGACCTGAAACATGGAGTACAGCTGTGAAAGCCTAGGAAAGGGGGTAGGATGTGCTGGAATTAAAACTGATCAAATGCAATCTCTCTTAATTCAAAGTTTTTAATAACTATGAGACCTTACTTCATTCTCAATAAGAAAATACTTTTCAACATTGAATACCTTATACAGTGGTCCTCAACCTGCGGGCTGCGGCCCGGTGTTGGGCCGCGGCTCCCTCTCCCCGCCCCCCCCCCCGCAGTAAAAAACTTCCCAGGCCGCAAGCTTGCGGCCCGGGAAGCTTCTTACTGCGGGAGGGCGGGGAGAGGGAATCAGGGCCGGGTCGCGCGGCCGTGCGGGCGCGGCCTGATGCGCAGGCGTGGCCCACGGGGCGCGGCCTGCGGGCGCGGCCCAATGAGCGGGCACGGTGCCCTGCCGGTCCCCAGCCTCAGAAAGGTTGGGGACCACTGCCTTATCATACTCCCAGAGCTGTCTGCCCAGCACAAGGAAGTTGCTATTTCATTAACCATTGCCTGATTCATCTTTTCCCTGCTTTTACTCAGTTAAGGAAGGCACTCAAGTCACTAAATTATGCTCTAATCTGTTTCAGGACCTATCTTGACTCACCCAAACTTTTGTGTCAATGCAGATCTGGCTAAATTCAACTTAAAGTATGTTAATCATATTGTACCACCTAGGTGGCCATGAAGCTTTGGCTCAAAATAACCTGATCAAGGGATCTTCCCCATCGTTGCCAACCACAGTTTGACAGCAGTTAACTATAAACCAGCCAGTGAGATTCAAAATTCACATCTTGAATCGGGTCCAAGTGGATTCCCATGTCCAGCTATGGGCCTCTTCTTCATACAAGGATCATTCCAGGTTAGCAAAAAGTATGCCAGGTTTCCCACTACTACCTGAACACTCCTGCCCTGTATTTCTTTACTTAAAATCAGGCCAACAACAAATAATACCCAGTTGAAAACGGTAATGAGAAAATCATCTTTATATCTCTTTTTCCATTAGTGTAGGTGTTTCTGCCAGACATTACATTCTTTAATATTGCGACACTCAATTTTGAAGCACAAAAAGTTTAACTTTCTTGACATTTAAAATTAAAAATATGTCAACAGCATTTTTTTTCTCCCCCAAAGCAGCCTAACTTACCAAGGCAAGCCTGCTGGTCAGTAAGTGAATGATAATGGAAGTCATAATTTCCCTCAGAGGATTTTTAGCACACTGCTTCATGGCAATCCAAATCCAGTAATGAACCTCTAAGCTGTAAACTATTTTAGTGCACTCTGATAGGCTGTGATCCCAGAACTGCATGCTTTTACTGGATGGCAAAAGAAGGACATTATCACATACAGCTGTTCAGTCACACTTGACCACATCTTTTTAATAACTAGGTGTAGCTCACTCTTGGCTTTGATGTTTATAGGTTACAGGAAAGGAAGAGCACTACTTGAAAGAAGAACAAGTTTACTGATAAAATTGACATAACTTTCTTTTAAAATGTAACCGCCTGTTCTGGTAGTGGTATGACTTTTTGACAACTCACTGCTCTCCCAGACAAATTTTCTCACAGGCTTTCAGATAAGACAAAATTATTAAGGACTGATGATGAGGTGAAGACAGATTCCAAATGACACATTATGCCATATTATTACAGTGTATCATCATTAATTTCACAATCCTGGAGTTGGAAACATCTCTTTCCCACCCAACAGCCAAACTACCTATATCTAGCTCTCAGTCTTTAGCTGTCCCTCTCTGCCTTAGCAGTCTCTGTCGAGGAAACTATGGTCGAGTTGCATAGTGCCAATCCACTTGCATGGTAAGGAATCTTTAAGGATTCCCTGTATGCCCTTCCCCACACTATTTCTACTTTTCTTCCCCCTGGCAACCCTAATATCATCTCCCTTTACCTGCTCTTTCTCAGCCATTCAACAACCTATTATTTGCCTCCCATTTTTGACTATATTTATTATTAATTCATTGATACCTCACAGTGGGGAGCAAAATGACTTTCATTATTCTCCTCTCCTCCTTTTTATCCTCATGACAGCCTGGTGGGGTAGATTAATCTTGTTCAAAATCAACCTGTGAGATTCACCCAGACCCTTCTATGAAGTTCTAACTGGTTTTCATTACAGGGGTTACATAAAGGGGTTTTCATAAAGGGGTTACATAAAGCAGCGAGATACAACTGAGTCATGCTAGTCAGATCAAGTCACCCAAAGGTTGATGCAAGGCTTAGGGTTACCAACCTTCAGCCAAGATCTGGAGAATCCCAGAAATGCAACCGACCTCCCAATGACAGAGATCTGTCCACCCAGAGAAAATGGCTGGTTTGGAATGTGGACTCTATGGCATTATATTTGACTGAGGCCTCTCCACTTCATACACCCTATTCTCCACAGACTGCACTACAAAATCTCCAGAAACTTTTCAACCTAGCAATCCTAGTCAGGTCTGGCCCCAATGAGCCCTAAGGAGTCCATCAAATCTCAAAAGAGGACAGGAAAGGGTCCTTGACTTTTACTAACATAACCCAGCCTGGAATAGGTTGCCTGGTAACAGCCTCTGAAGGAAACTGCTATTTAATAATTTTAGGATTTTTTAAAGCTTCCAATGTACTTTTTCTTTTAGATTTCACTTTTTTTTTGCAAACCTGGGGCCTTTGTCAGGCTTTTAGAAAGATCAATCTTGCCTGTTCACAGCTCCAAACACCAGATTTAAGTATCCAAGACTGGCCAACTGCACAACTTCACTATTAGAATATTAGATGAGGGAAGGGGGGGGGGGGTTGCTTTGGAACAATGATCTTTTCAAGACTAAATCTTCTCTGACATCCAGGCCTGGTACCTTTTATACCATATTGTCTAAAAAGTAGGAATGAAGAGGAATACAGTAAGGATATGTGAGAATTTGTATGTCTCTCAGGGATGCCAGGACCCAAAGTGAATAGTAGCTATTTAAAATAACACAAAACAATTTAATAAAAAATATTTAAAACAACACATTAACCCCCCAACATTAAGAGACTCTTGGAAAATTGCTCAACTTTTCTTCACTCACCAAAAAAACTTGCAAATACCAAGACAATTCTGAATCAAACTAAAAGGGAACACTGAAAATACCTTTCTGGCTTAAATGAAACATATTCATTATATGAATGTGTACAAACTGGGAAAATGTTATTCAGTTTGTGTTTTGTGGCATGCCTCATTCATGAACCATGGACCATCACAGTCTTTTAGGGGCCAAACAAATTAGTTTGGTTTGTGAGATTTGTGGTCCAGGGTCCATGATAGAATGGCTCTCTAGTGTTCTAAAGATACCAAATCTACCAAGGCTCTCTGCCTGTTCACCTCTACTTGCCCCTTATGTTTGGTGAGGATTGGATATATATGGCCATTCCGCACCGGGATCCATGTAGCAAATTGTTTGCTAAACGAAAAAATCGCCATTTTAAATAGTGGAATTCATCGTTATGCATAACTGCCTTTGTAGTGGAATCCAGTTGCGTTTCTATCGTTTCCCACAGGGTTCCGGTCTCTGCAAATATTGCTAGCCAGGAAGCGCTATTGCTAAGCTGTGTCCCGCCCTTGGCCGTCAAGCAGCCAATGGGCGGCCGTTATCATGCTCCCAAACAGCCCCTTTCCCTTTAAGGAAGTTAAAAAAAAAACACACCCGTTGCAACGAATATGCATTGATTCATTGCAACGGAGAGACCTATCCAGCTAGCAGGTGGTGTTTGAGCTGCCGTTTCATCGTTGCCACGCTCCCCCCAAGTGAAAAAGAAAATCCCCCCCCACGGGCGCAATTTTCGGCCAAAAACAGTGTGAAAATAAAGTGAAAATAAACCAGCAAATGGGCTTGTGCTTGGTGACTTTAAACAGAGGCGCTGCAGCCCGGGAAGCCTCGCTGGGTAAACGAAGGCTCGCTGGTGCGTTGACCTCCGCTCGCTCGGAGAAAAAAAAATGGTGATCGCTTCGCCAGAAGATCAGAGGAGAGAGCCAGGGGGAGGGACTTTGCAGAAACCGCAACAATGGTAACGCACAGAACTTTCCCGCTAGTGTTGCAGATTGGTTGCAGGAGTGTAGCACTTTCCGGAGGGTGAATCCACTTTTTGGGATTTCCCTGAAAGCGCTACAACGAAGCGCTTTTTGCAGATCGGTTTTAGGAGTGTTGCAGATTGTCAACGACGTTGTGCATAATGGCAAAACTGTAGCAATTTCAATTAGTAACCATTGTGCTATTTTGGACGAATGCGGAAAGCCCCATAGGGTCTATGTTATGGCCCTCCAAAGAAAAAGTCCCCAGAAAAATGCTTCCTGGGAAATTGACAAGTTCAGGAGTTTCAGGGGTGAATAGAATGGATCTTGAAAAAACACGCCAATATAAAAATACAAGTATGGTTATAGGATGCATGGTTCTTCAAGGACAAAACTATGTATATCATCCATTTTATGTGATACAAATCACTTGCAGGGTTATTTCTTTCTCTGAAGATGTGCTGCTGATACCTAATCAATTACATTGGTATAGTAACAGCTGAGATGACTTGAATCTTTGATTTGTTTTCATATTTAAAAGATGAATAGAGGGCTGAAATGAATTGAAAGACAATCTGCAACTTTTTGAAATAGCACAGGCTTCTTTCTCTTATTCTTCTTGGAATGAATGAGGATGAAAGGGGGGGGGGATCTCAAAGTGTCCTGGAATTCTTTTGCTTGTGTGGGCAGACACAACATATGGAGTCTTGGGTAACAACCCTGAAATTGTCTCTGTTATATCTGTATATTATATCTGTCTTCAAACACACAAAAATTATTCCAGCATGTTACATATAGCTAAGCATTTTATGACATTATTGCATTTTATTAACTACTAGCAGAAAAGCCCCTAGAGCCTCTTGTGGTGCAGCGTGGTAAGGCAGCTGACATGCTGTCTGAATCTGTCTGCCCATGAGGTTGGGAGTTCAATCCCAGCAGCCGGCTCAAGGTTGACTCAGCCTTCCATCCTTCCGAGGTCGGTAAAATGAGTACCCAGCTTGCTGGGGGGTAAACGGTAATGACTGAGGAAGGTACTGGCAAACCACCCCATATTGAGTCTGCCATGAAAACGCTAGAGGGCGTCACCCCAAGGGTGAGACATGACTCGGTGCTTGCACAGGGGATACCTTTACCTAGCAGAAAAGCCCATTGCATTCAGTAATACAATGTGCGCTAGCTGGCTGTGCGAGAAAGAGGGGGAGTTGGGGGAGCATACCTGAAGGCCTGGCAGCGTTCAGGGCATTGCGGAGGTGAGACAGGTGTGGACGTGGAGGGGCAGGACATGGCCACAGTGGGTGGTCTCAGGCTTCGATTGTGTGCTGGATGGAGTGGGCTCGGTGGGCGCGACTGGAGGGGCTGGTGAGCAGGTGCACCTTGTGAGGGGCTTGGTGACGATTGGTGCAGGGTGGTCACGGCAGGCAGTTTCACTTGCCGGGCAGCACTTGGATAGAGGAGTGGTGATGCATGGGGTGGCGTTGGGACCCAGAGAGAGCAGCATGAGAAGTGGCAGCTTCAGCAAGGCTGGCTGTGGCATTGAGCCGGGGCGAGCGCCTTGCTGGCAGCCCAGGTCCAGGAAGTGGGTGTAACTGCGGGGGGTTATCAGAGGCTGGAGGGACACCGTGGTATGGGCCAACCGGTGTGGAGGCGTGTGGGTTGGGCTGGCTGCTGGTGGGGCAGTGCAGCCTCGGAGAAGGCTGCGAGCCATGGGAGCGCCCTCCTCACCACTGAGGAAGTGTCTGGCAGCGAGGTTGTGCTTGCAGCTCATGAGCTGGTGCTCCAAACTTGCCCAGTTTTGCTGAGCACATCTGGATGGGCCCGCTGGAGTGGCTGGATCACTGTTTCCTGTCCCAGGCAGCACCTGGACAGCAGGCTGCTGACCCGGACAGGACCGCCCAGATGGCTGTTTTGGAAATATAAAGAGGAAATGTGGTAAGGATAACAATTGTATTTTAAACATGTTTATAGAAAAATCATAGCTGCGCATTCTTGACTTGGCCATAGACATGTAATTCTTTCCTCAAAGAAAAGAGCTCAGTCTCCAGAGTTGCAGAGAGTACCTATTCAGAAGCAGCTGCCTCTGTCATAGAGGACATTTCATTTGAGACCTCCCAATGTAGTACCATCCTAATTTTCCAATTGATGTGCTTCTATTGCAGCCGTGTCAATGTTCTACCATCTGTATAAATGTCACTGACCTAGAAAGAACTCTTATCAAAGGAGAATATTTTAGTGTCCCAAGCATTTGGGAATGGATTGCTCTCATGAATCTCTTCTAAGGAAATCAAATCACAGATACATATTCCTAGTCCAGTACGACTTACTTCCAAGTAAGTATAGTTAGGACTGCAATGCAACTTACAGTTGCCTAAACAAATTCCAGACCATACTTGAATCTACGAGAACTGTAGGCATTTTGAAAAAGAGTAGTTGGCATCAAATGAAGTAGTTGCCAAGGTGGTGGGAGCAATTATAAAATGGCTGCCATGGAGGTGCATTAATTGGAAAACTTTGGATGGTTCCAAAAAACATTATGAGGTCTCAAACTAAATGTTCTTGATGACAGAGGCGGCTGTTTCTGAATGGGTGCTCTCTGCAGTTCAGGAGGGCTGAGAAGAACTTTAATCAGCTGTTTTTTTGGAGGAAAGGATGGCTTGTCTATGGCCAAGTCAAGAGTGCACAGCTATGACACCCTAGCACCAGCAAAAATGTTTTTCTATTTAATGAACTCATAGAGAGCAACAAAAGATTGCTTGCTGTTTTTCCTGTTCCATTCAAAATCTTTTGGCTTTTCTTCCCAGGGCTCAAGAATAAAATGGGCACAAACACACACATTTGCAGGTAGCACAGCATTCCTGGGCAAGACATTGGGGGGTCATTGCTCTAGATTATAGAATATCAGCAACTTCATTTGGGCTGTATGTGTAATTTGAGTTTAAACTCTGTTATTACAGAACATTCTAACATTTCTGAATATCTCTGATTCAAAGACTTGTAGAGGCTAACATATTATTTTTGTAGTTTACCCATAAACTTCTTGCCATCTTGCTTTATACGGTCAGCATACTTAAACCATTAAACCCAGGATTATGTACATTCTGGTAGGATTTTTGGATAGATGATTTCTAACATACTACAAATGTGTATCAAAACTGATGGATGGATAGCTTTCATTTCAATAAAAGTGATACCTTAGGGAAACCTGTAATAAATGTGGTAGAAAGCATCAACCACTGAAACAAATAGACTAAGTCATTTTATTTCTTTGAGAGGTTAATGCATGCTAGCTCAGGTTCTGAGGTTATGAAGCCAGGATAAATTACTGTGTAGACAAATAATCCCATCAGGATTGGAGCAAGAATAATGATAAAACAACTAGAGTGAGACAGTTTTCTGCGGTAACCAAAATGAATTAAGAAGATTCTAAGACTTTAAAATTAAACCCCAGTGTCTTCTTGTTGTTAGCACAGTCACAAAAGTTCTGCAATATTTTCTCCTTTTATAACCATTAAATAAAAGAGCCTATACCTCAATAAAGCTTAATTAAACACTGAAGCTGCAGTGACTAAAAGAAGCTCCCATCAATTTTTTCTTTAAAAACTTCTTCTAGGTGAGATATCTTATATGATTTTGTGTGGGGGGGGGGGAGATTCACTTTAATGTCTAAGCCAAGATAATATAATTGCTTCCAAAAGACCTATGTAAAAAGCCTGCAGTTTGATATACATAGTTATTAAAATGCATAACAGTATATATATAATGAGACAAAGATGAACATTAAATTGAGCTCTAAATTGCATCAATGTGTTAAATTGTATGTGATAATGGACCATTTCATCAAGTGTTATTAAATCTTAACAGGCAGATAAAATTTTGTTCTGATGATTGTTCAGAAGTATTTCTTGTTTCCAAAATCTGAAGATTTCCCCCTTTAAAACATTGTAAACATTAAGGTAGGCTATTTTCAGAAAGAATGTCATAATTTATGGATAATATTTTCAGTAGTATGTTATCAATAACCATTTTACAGGGCTATACCACTCGATAGCACTATTGTAGTACACATAGTACTTTATGCCACTGGGCTGTACCACTTTATTCTTCTGATGATTGTTCAAATGACTGCAGCTCCTCAATACAAAAACCTTCTTATTAAACATTCATTTTCAAAGAAAAATTAATGTCAAGGAAACAGAGTTCCAGACTGGCCTTCATATGTATGTGGAATCATATGTATGGAAGAACAGTCAGTCATGGGAGCCAGATGAAGATTTTCCAGCTCAGATAGCAGTGAGAATGCTATCCTAAGCAGAGTGACACCATTTTTAACTCTTTTAACTTTGTGGGAATGTGGACTGGCTCTCCCTGGCTTCTCTATTTAAAGGGATCAGGAAGCAGGTGATGGAAATGCCTCAAACCCTGGAGAGCCACTAGACACTCTGGAGAGTAACATAAATTCTGACCTTGATTGACCAAAGGCCTCACTCAATATTAGGCAATTTCATGAAGCTTCATGAACTGATTATGCACGGGGCGGAAAGGCTGCTCTGGCAGCAGCAGCAGTGCAGTGGGGCTGATCCCCGATTGCACATGATACTGACACCATCTTAGCAGCCACCCAGCCCTGGCCTGACCCAGTGCCTCAGATGGCCTGTGGTAAGCAAACGTGGATATTTCCATGTTTCGTTTGATGCCGTGGGCGCCATCTGTGGCCCTGCTGGGCCAGCCATGTGCATAATGGAGCCACGGAGCTGGATGGGGTGTTCTCCCACCCTCCAGTGCGTGGTGGAGCCCCCATTTCCCCACATTGCCACTGCCACCGCAAAGAACACCGGGCTTTCCCAGCCCTGGCGTTGTGCACATGCATGCTACATCAGGGCAGTTCCCCAATGCATCTGCAGGAAGCGGTGGGGCATGGCACCCCAGCACAGGACCCAGCAGCATCCTGGTGTGGCTGCTGCCATGTATAATCAGTCATGAAGGTGTAACTCTGTTTAGGATGGCAGTGTAAATTGTAAGCCTTACGATAAAAGATGTTCATGATGTGACTTCGTTTTTAGGATTGGCTGCTTCACAGGCTCATACATTTTTTTTTAATCATTGTGAGTCTTCATAAACGGAATGATCTTCCTATGACAAGCAGTTCTTCCTAGAGGAACTTCAGAACACGTTGAATTCTTAGTGGCTTTCTTTCTTTTATCTTTGACATGAGAAATAAATGTACATGTAGCATTAATGCCTAGATGGTTCAAAAATATAGCCACAGATCTACAGATAAGTACCAACAAACACGTCCTCCTCAAATGCCTGAAGAATTGTATTTTAGTCTGAAATCCTTTCTTCCTTCATGCATTTACTTTTGTATCTGCAGAGTTTAAAATTTCCAATGTACTATTGTTTGCTATGTATCTTTATTATATTTCAAGCAGAATTTGGGCCCCTCACAAAAACATTTATACTACAATTGTTACTGATGTATCTTTGGAAAGAAATTCCAAAGTATGGTACTTTAGATATTGCTTTTCTAAACACAAAAAGTGTTACCGCTAAGCACACAGTCTTGGAATACTTTACTATTTTTTACCGACTGTTGTTAAACCGGCAAGAACAGCCTTGTTCTACTTGGTCATATTTCAGAAAATGGTATGTCATTTTCATAATTAAAAGCAGTTCAATTTACTGACATGGATTCTCTTTCAATGTTTCCAATGCTGTTTTTCCTAGCAGGATGATTTCCAACAAATAAGGGTACTGTCATAGATTTCACAAATCATTTTCATTACCACTGCTTGTTACCAGGCTCTGAAACAAAACAACAGAATTACATACAGACCACTGATGCAAATTAAAATCCAGGTTTTTTTCACAGCCATAGTAATACACATACATTCAAGCAGATTATAGTAATTTTGTATGTATTGTTGAATGAAAACAACATTTTTTCCTTCCATGTGCATGGCATAGCTGCATTCGAAGCAATACTTTTCCGTTCGAAATAAGAACAGAAACATACGTTTTTTTTCCTGAAAATTGAGTCATCAATAAAGTAGACATTCCCTGATAAACTGGAACCATTATTCTTGAACTGGAGGGAGAACTGGGGACTTGCAATGTTGACAGATGTTCATCTGACATGGATGAATAGAGGTAGGCTCGTATCAGATTCAGCTGGGAAAATTCATGCTTTGCAGATGCTGTAATCGCCAGAAATGTCAGTAATATTCCCATTACAATATGACATTTTGCAGATATGTTCCACTGTAGATTTGTTTGGCACTGAAAGGAAGAAGAGCTATATGTACTTTTTCTCAGACGGACCAGAAGAATCTTCTTTAACTCTCTTGCCATCTCCATGAGTGATCTTTCATCCACTTCTCACTTGTTTCTGTTTGATTACCTGGCCCCACATATTGAGTTCTATATCTCTGTCCTTTAAGTGGTATTTTCAAAATGCAGTTCATTAGAGTGCAACAACAAAAGTGTACACAGGACAGAAGAATAGCAAGAGCTGGGGTTCAGATACAGAGATGAAACAGTGAAAGCCTTCAAAGGACTTATTGCCATAGGTATTTTCAAGAACCCTGAACCCCATAGCAGCTGGCGGGATACAACAGAATGTTATAAATAGCCTTGGGTCAGTAACCAAAAGGAAGAGAAGCCCTGTTTTGGCTATCAGGTGGTCTCTTGTTTGATTCTCCTTTTCCATTGCATTTGAACAATCCACAACAGATGATTTTCTATCTGTAAGATGTGTGATGCTAATGATGAATAACCAGAAATTTAATCTATAGAAGAGCAATGACCAGAGGATCTCTGTGTCTGAGCCTAAGGGGGCCTGAGAGCATTGTCTCGCTGAGCTCCAGTGCTTGCCAGGGGTCCCTGCCAAGCTTTCATGGGGTATCTTTGGGGAGCTCCTATATGAACTCTGGGGATGTCTGCCTCTCTGTTGACCTGAACCCTTCCCTCCCCTTGGAGACTCCAGGGTAGCCTGGCTAGCTCAACATGTGTTTCTGTTCCTCTGTAGAGTATAAGAATATATGTCAGTTGATGGATATGCTCTGGACCTGTGTGTTTCAGCCTTCCATTGCTTGGGGTGTGGTTAGGGTGTCCACCAAGCTGTTGTGGGATTAGTCAGGGAGCCCCTGTCAGAACTCTGCCTTTCTGTCATTCAAAAGCTGCCTCTGGAGACTTGGAGGTAGTGCAGACAGACTGAAATATGTTGTAATTCCACTGCAGAGTTAATGAATATGCTCTGGACACTCTTGGGATGGGTCTGCCTTTTGCAAAGAATTCTGATCCTTACTGGGGAGGGATTAGAAACTGTTGCTCAGTAACAAATGCCCCAGAACTGAGAGGGCTTCTGTGACAGTACAGTGCCAGACCAGTATCTATTCTTGCAATTTGGCTATTGAACAGCAGTTTTGAAATTTTGTACAGCTGTTTTGCATGGTGTTGTAGTGAAAATTTTATATGTGCTTCAAAAATCTTGTAAACTATCTTCAAAAGGCAAAGCAGGTATGTAAAATATAGCTATGAATAAATAAACAAAACAGCCATGCAAAATAGCTTTATGGCAATAACAGCAAGTGAATATTTACTGCTATAAGTTCTACATCCACAAAATGTCTGTGAAATAAACTGTATTGATCAAAATGTCTCTTTGGATTCAGATAGTAAGAGGTCATTGGTCTGAGTGGCTTTCCTCCTCAAACAAGTTTGGATCTTGTCCAGCATATTAAGAATACACTTATTAAGAATTCAATTATTTGCAGTCATGAAAATCACCAACAGGAACAAGGGGAGTAGAATCTCTTGACATTCACTGAATTTTTTTTTCATTTTCTCAAAATCACTTTTGATTGCTAGGTAGAACTACACACCCACTCTGCAGATAAATATATGTTTCTGTTTGTGAAGCCTGCTACTATATTTGGGACATGTTACTGCAGATAGGCTACTGCAAATATGTAATTTCATTTCAGGAAAATCAAGCATGTTCATTGTGTCCCTAGTTGTTAACAGATGCGTAGTTCAAAAAGTCTTTATTTCTATTTTGTAATTAAAATATGTATGAGCCCAGCTTTCTCCCTGGTAATTGGGACCCAAAGGAGATAATAGATAAAACAAAACAAAACAAATATATCAAAGGAAATTTAAAACATCAAACTATTAAAACAGAGAGCAAAAACCTCATAACTTCACTCACAGCTTTTAAAGTCTCAGGTGTCAATGTATCAATCCCGCTGTTCAAAGGAGTTGGGGAAAGCTATTGGCATGGTTTGGAGAATTCCAGCCAAATGGGAGCTACACAGAGTTCCTTATGAATAGGCTCTGCCTTTCTAGTGCACGCATTTGCCAGATGTTGCTGGCCTGACCACATTCCTATAGGGACATGTGGGATCAGCTGGTTGCCTTTGTGGGGCTGAATGAGATTTTTGGGGATCTTCTATGATTAGCTCAATTTTGTTTCATGTTGTTTTGGGGATGAGAACTGTGGGGGTCTTGGTCTTGGGACTAAGTCATAGCAATGGAATAGGCTCAGCACAAGAGGAATGAATTGATTAGCACCATGAGGCAATGACAGATGAAGGGATATTCCTAAACATCCCATAATTCATCCTGTGGCAGGAGAGGGACACCCTTGTTGCTGAGCAGTATTAATCATATCCTTAGTTTTCTGTGTGGCACATTGAAGAAGGAGGATGAATCTTGGTCAATTGAATATACAAGCTGGAATCATCTAAGACAGCAAAAGTTTTGGCTAAATTTGGAAACTCAGTAGAGTTGCACTCATGGGTAGCTGTTACAAATCATTCCAATATTTAGAGAAAAAAATAATGCAGATCAGTTATTCAATAATCCTAGTCAAACCCACACATGGTTGTCTTGTGAACTTATTATTTGGGGAGCCAGGGAGCTATTGGAACAAGTAACATCAATAAGAAACCCCTACCCCTAAAATTCAATAAACTACACAAACAATTAAGAATCTACAGGCTATAAGCTTTGTCTCAAACTCTTTGGAAAATGTAAAAGAGATGAAACCTTCAAAATGTGTTTTGACTGTTCTGTAACCCATTTCAAGAGATTCATTATTCAAAGATCTTGCCTGAACTTTGCATAGGACCATAAGCAATTGCACCAAAAGCTTGAGGAAACACATGATAAGCTAGTCCACAGAAGCTCACATTTTTATAGCAGAAAAGTTAATGAATACTACCAAAAGGTTTTAATGTGTGTATTTCTTTTTTAAAGAACAACACACTGCTGTACTCTTTTTTTCAGTAATCTTCTGCTTTTTTGCTCTGTGACTGTATTAGCTGGTGAAGTGCATGAATATTTTGTGCTAGTCAATTTACATATGTACATTAACTAAGCTCTCTTGCACACACCAAGAAAGAGATATATCTTTCAGACCATTTCCACACTAGGGGAAAAGGCCAGCCTGGTACTCCTCTGTCAGTGGAGCTAATCCCCACTTTTGTCCCCATGATGTTGCCACTGGCCCAGGCCTGCTCTGAATCTGGCCCGAAAAAGGTTGGGGACTCCTGCTACAGAGGACTGAGCACATGGTCCATGGTAGGATCTAGTAGAACTGGACTCTAAATGTCGTGGCCACTGTGATAGCCAATCAGTTCATATTAATCAAGGGGTGGAGGCAATGGCTTGCTTCCATGGCCAGCCCTATTGTTCTCTGTATGCATATATGTTGGGAATTTCTGGGTGGGCGGGTTAGAAGAGTGAAGTCTTGGTACTTTCTGTATCATGTGCTCTCACGATTAAGGAGCTGCAATGATTCCAGTGTCATGTGGATTTTGAACCCACATATCTTACACCCATCTTTGTGAAAACAACATACACACTCCACCATGAAGTGTGGTGGAACCTCTCCACACAGGCTGCCTAGTTTGGAGGCAGTCATCTGGGCAGACTGGGTCCAGTGGGGAAAATCTTCCCTGTCTGGACCTGGGAAGCAGCAGGGCTAACTGCTGCAAGGAACAGGCACAGCCTGGTGTAGCTGCCACCATGCGGAATGAGTCTCAGAGGACTTTTCAAATGCATTTCTGGTGAAAGGGATATGATGTCATGGTTAGAGTGTTGACCTTGGCCTTCAAGTACCTGGGTTCAAACTGTCATACAAGTTCTGAAGCTCAGTGGGAGATCTTGGGCCTGACACACTTAGCCATTTCAGCCTTATTCACAAGATTGTTGTGGGGAATGCTTACATATGCCACCTTGGGTTTCTAGGAGGAGAGACAAGACAAAAATCTACAGGAGGTGGGTTATGGATTAATTCAGTCCTGCAATTGCTTATACAGCTTTATTTTCCATATTCTATTAATTCCTATTAATATAATTTATAACACCAAAGATTTGTATGGGACCCAGCCAAGAACATATTCAATCACAATTACTGAATTATGTTTCTTCTCGGGAAGCATTATTCAAAAATGACTTCACATATGCATTCTGTAAACATGCAAAGTTTCATATTGTTCAATGCAACATTTCTTCATTGCTCTGCAAATAACCTCTGGAGGGCACCTCACTTACCAACGGTATTGACTTGTGGAGTTAAAGAATAATTAACGAACACTCAAACGTTTGCTTTTTGTTCACAGAAATTGCGGCTAACTGCCAACCTAAAGTGTTAGTTTGCTATAGAAATTGTCATTCTATACGCACTGAAAAGCTACAGTCATGAACCACACAAAAGAGGATTATGTAGCTTGTTTTATGAGAGGCTGCTACAAATATGATGGGAAAATCCTTGGGAAATTACTGTAAAAGTCCCAAGAAAAATCTGGTTATATCTATCATGAGCCAAATGTGTAAGCAACATAGCATGCTATCTAAAGTTGCCAATGACATTTCAACTCATGCCAGATTTTAAGTGAATTTAGAAATTCATGTTGAAGTGAAAACCTCTGATGAGTCTGAGGAAAGGAGGGGAATATTTGCAATATCAGAAGTAACATTTCACAAGAGGATTCTGCCTTTTTGTAAACTGTTAGTCTAATCTTTTATTTAAAAACATTAAATATATACTGTTATTTATTTACTTTATTTGTAAGGGCCAGTTTAGTGTAGTGGTTAAGAGAGGGAGCCTCTAAGCTGGAGAATTGGGTTTGATTCCCCACTCTTCCATGTGCAGCCAGTTGGGTGACCTTGGGTTAATCACAGTTCTCTTAGAATTGTTCTCACAGAGCAATTATTTCAGAGCTCTCTCAACCTCACCTACCTCACAGGGTGTCCGTTGTAGGAAAAGGAAGGGAAGGCAATTGTAAGCTGTTTTAAGACTCCTTCAAGTAGTCAAAAGTGGGATACAAAAAGCAGCTTGTTCATTCCCAACTTTTTTCTCCAAAGGGGACCCAAAGCAATTTACAATATTCTCCTGCCATCTATTTTATCCTCACAACAACCTTGTAAGGTAGATTAGGCTAAGAGAGTGTGACTGGCCCAAGGTGACCCAGCAAATTTCCATTGTAAAGTGGGGATTTGAACCTGAGTTTCCAAGATCTTAGTCCAATACTTTAAGCACTATATCAAACTGGCTTTCTATTTTAATTTCTGAATTAATTTAGAAACTAATATAATTTGTTATGGACTAGAATCCCCTACCCGAGCCCTGACCTAGATAGCCCAGGCAAGCTCGATCCTGTCAGTTCTCAGAAGCTAAGCAGTGCCGACCCTGGCTAGTATTTGGATGGAAGACCACCAAAGATTTGGAAGAGTTCCTCCAGGGAACACTAGGAGTCAAGACACACAGGCAGGAAATGGCAAAGCCTCCTCTGAATGTCCCATGCCTGGCTGCCAGATAATCCTCGGACCTCCTGCTTACACTACACATCCCACACGATAATATATATACACCCTTACCAAAGAAAGTCTGGAAAGGCACAGTATATAGACATACCTGGTTTCTGAAATCATTTTTGAAACAACCTCCAAAAGTATTAGAGATCATAATGAAAGAGCAAGGGGACAGGATATGTCTATCTTCTGCATGCGACGAAGTATCCCTAAGTTTTCTTCCAAATCCACTGACTCTTCCCCCTATCATGCACAGCTGAGGAGCATATTCTGATCCAAAAACAGAGCATGATGCCTCTATGCAAGCAATTTGCTCCAGGAAGATAAAGAACAGACAACATAATTTCAGAGAAGTCTACATCATGTTGGAATCTGCAATCAACAGCATCGGAATTCCTACAAGGGGCACTGGAGGGGATGTGTTTTTAGCATAGCTAGTTTATGAACTTTCAAATAATCTCCTCCAATGTCCTCATTGGCTCATTTGGAGACTTCTTGCTCCTTTGAGCACATATCCTCTCTGCTTGCCTCCAGACAGGTTTGAATGAACAGAACAGTCGGACTAATATTCTTTCTCTTTCTATACAAAGTTGTTCTTTACGTAATACAACTATTTTATTATTTTAAGCAGTCTGGTACTGTGATCCTCTTTATATATCCAGACTATACCAACATATCACTCATCATCTAAATCTAGACAAAGCAGTAGCCCCAACTCCCTGCTATTAGTAATATATCCAACCTGTCATGCCCACTCTGGCTGCACCTCCGGCTCAGGTGCCAGAGGCTGCTGACCCCTGTGTTTTGACCGGACTCAGTTCTCTCCCGGAGCTGCTGGGAGACTCCCCAGATGACAAACAGCCTGGGCCCAGCTAGGCTGGAACCCAGACATATGTGCCAATGTATGTCAAACCCTGGAACAAGACCCCACCTAGCCCTGAGGACTGACCAGAGGAGCAGCACCACTGTCTCCAGGTCAAGACCCCCACGAGTCCCAGACATGTGCCAGAGTGGCAGTGATGATGGAGGTGATCTACCTTCTGACAGATGTCAGAAACTCAGCAAGCTTGGTAGCTTACTGTCAAAGTAGAGGGGGTCCAGCTGCAAATCCTTCCTCTGGTGAGGATTAGCTCCAGCTGCAGGCCCTCTGGCTGAGGGCTGCTCCACCCTGTGCTGTGTATTTTAGGAGGGCCTTGAGACAAAGTCCTTCATGGGGGCAACATGTGTGTTTCCTTGCTTGTCTTTCCAGATTACTCCTGTTCACCACAGAGAAGCTCTGCTCCTTTGTCTTCCGGCTTAAGAGCCTCAGATCAGCTTTTGACTATGCTCCTGGCTCCAGTCTCTCGGCTTGGCTTTTGTCTATGCTCCTGGCTCCAGATCCTCAGCTCAACTTCGGACTCCTAATTCCAGTTTGGCTTTTGACTCTGTCCCTGGCTTTTGACCCTGGCTCAGCTTGACTCCACTCTCTACCCCACCTGCTGTATACTCTTTCTCCCCTGGCACCTGACCTCCTGGACTGACCTCTGGCCTCTGGCTAAACCTCTGTCTCAACACAACCACCCTGAGTAGCTGCAGCCTGGCAGGGCAGCACACAACCTCTGAGTGACCTAACTACCATTGTGGACTCCTGCCAGACCTTGCTATTGAATGATTTAAGGTCATACTGGCCATGTGCTAATGGAATTCTTGCCATACCTTGGCAGCACACCCCTGTGAGCATTAGGCAGGAACAGGTAACATGAGATTCAGACTCTCTCATTGACAAATAAATCCAATAATAATAATAATAATAATAATAATAATAATAATAATAATGCACTGAATTCATATCAATACTGATTCTGGGTCTTCACAGGAGAACTGTATGAGTACGAGTTCATTTTATTGCTTGTAGCCAATGACCATCGCAAGCCTTACAATAAGCAACTTTAAAAGTAGCAAACTACATACATAAAAGTAACAAACTACATACATAGACATCATTAATATGGAATAAGTATACCTGGGCAAATCAAATAAAATTATGTTTGACAAATATGTCCCTGTTTTTTCTTGAAGCTACAGCAAATGAGGCTACTTTGTATGTAATAAGAGGGTCTACATTGAGAACAACATGCATAATATTTCATCCTCTATATGCCCGCTACACATATTAAGCACCTCTCCCAAAAATTTGGATCTTGGTCCTAGATAGAGAGATCTTCTATAGCTGGTTCCCCACAAACATATCTTTAAAAGTACCGATATCCAAGCATATCTACCTTCCAGATAAGCTATTGGCATAGTCTGGAAATGCAGAGCAGTAAAATTGTTCTAATCTTAAAGCTACTGATATTACTTAGGTATACTGCACAATCATACACAGGAGAACTGGAACCGGGTCATGCAAGAGGGCAGAATAAAGCATGATTAATGAATAAGAACATATGTTTGGAACAGGGTTTCCCATGCTGTTCTCAACAAAGGGTGCATTCTAGCTGCAGTCAGTCTGACAACCAGCACACCCTGCATGTTAATGGAATATTCTCTCTTCTGAGCAGCTTCATTGTCAATAATTTTATAACAGCAGGTGTATATATATCCATTTACAGCTGCATACCTGAACTGGATTGCAAGCCCATGCAGTGACATTTTTACAAGAGCATTTCTTCTTCTTTTCCTGAACGTATAAAACATTCATTCACAGACTCTGATTTACAGTCAGTTGCACATATATGCAGTTTTTATTACAGCTACATTATATAGCAACACTCAACTTTTTCTAGGCTAAATCTCTGACAAAAGCACCTGCACGAGGTATTCTTGAAATATAATAAAAGCAGCAGATACTGAAATATTCTTTCACTTATTAACCAGTTTACCATGCAGCTGACAGGAAAAGTAAAACATTTTCCCCCAACCTGCCTCACTAGTATTTTGGCAAGAGATGGGGTTATCTTTGGTGTCAAAACCCATTCTCTGGTTTTCCTCTTCATCAATATTTAATCCTGAGCTTTCTTTGACAGGAGAATAAAAGTGGTAGCGTAGCTGATATATTGGCAGCTAACTTTTCAAATAGCATTATTCTCATGTCAGCTTCTGCACAAAAGTATTCTGCTTTTGTATTGTTCACCAAACAACCAAAGTGTCCTCTGTTGCTCCTCCCTTCTTTCTTGCTCTCGAGTAAGCAGATATGAAGAATGTTGCCCCTTTGAAGGTCAGAACCTTGAAATAAATTGGGCTGTTTTGCCTTTAGACAGAATGGGACCATGTAGTCTAGGCCAGTGGTCCCCAACCACCGGGCAGTAGCCTGGTGCCAGGCCACAGCTCCCTCTCCCCGTCCCCCCCCTGCAGTGAGAAACTTCCCACACTGCAAGCAAATAGGCCGCACGCTTCTTTTTCTCCATCTAGTCCAACCCCCTGCACAATACAGAATGCTCACAACCCTATCACTCATCGACTGTAACCTGCCACCCCTTGAACTTTCACAGAATCAGCCTCTGTCAGATGACTATCCAGCCTCTGTTTAAAAATTTCCAAAAATGGAGAACCCACCATCTCCCGAGGGAGCCTGTTCCACTGAGAAACCACCCTAACTGTCAGAAACTTCCTCTGGATGTTTAGATGGAATTTCTGCTCCATCCTCTGTATGGCTGCCTATTAAATACTTGAAGATGGTTATCAGATCCCCTCCCAGTCATCTCCTCTCCAGGCTAAACAGACCAAGCTCCCCCAACCTTTCCTCATATGTTTTGGTCTCCAAACCCCTCACCATCTTTGTTTCCCTCCTCTTATTGATATCAAGGATGGATATTTAAAAGGTAGCCCTGAAATTGGTCCTGCTGTGCAATTTTAACAGTAACATTTATGTATCTGTTCCTTCTAAGGGTAGAGAAGTAATTACATTCTAATCACATAGCTGTGCTTTCTCACACAGGTGCCCCAATGGAAACATCTAAGTTTCCAAAATCAATTTGATATCCAAATACCTCTGGCTCAAATGCAATATCTTCCAGAATAGGGACATATCCAGGAATGGCTCTTGAAAGAATCATGTTGTAATCATTTGTCACAAAACCACAGGGTTCCTGTAGTAAGAAATCCTGTGACAGCTTAAAGTAAATGCATTTTTATTTGTCAGTCTTTGGAATATATGGTCTCACTAGATGGAGTGAGATTAACTGGAAACTGTTCCAAGAGACACCATGATTTCTGTCATGGCTTGTAGGTATACGTTTCACATATTTCTTTTATCTTACTTCACAGGATTGAGTGATCTGTAGAGAAATCCCAGTTATTAACCAAAGCCAGACAAAGGTAGGCAGTCAAAAATCAGGACATTTTGTTTTGAAGAAAAGATCTTAGTGGTATGCTGATTGAGAAGCAGATATATGGCAGACCATCCACTTTCAAATAGTTGTTTAATTCAGATGCAAAGGGAATAACTTTTACTGAATGGAATAGAAAAATGGGATGATGAACTCTGGAGTTCATCTCTACATATTGAGTCAGGAGCCATATCTTTCTAACTAGGAGGAGGAACAGGAAACAATGGATAAGTGAGAGACTGTATACAAAGTGGACTGACAAGCAAGAGTAGAAAAGAGAATATGTCCTAAAACAGTTACCCATTTTTCATATCTCTTCATACTCAGAAAGTAATTATGTAAAAACCTGCAGGAATGATTCCATTTCTCCTTGGTTCTTCCAGCCTCCAGTGTGAAAACCCAATATGTGAATCCTTAATTCTTCAGATAGCCATTTTGCAACATAGTCTTTTATAATTTTTTTGCACTTCTACACAATTCCCTCAACTTTGACTTTGAACCTCTAAATAAAATGTGAGTATTATATTGAGAAAATTTCACACATTTTGTCGTGATGAATCAGAACACAAATCCTGAACCCCAACAGCTCTCTGTTATTACAGCTGGTTAAGCTTTATGGTTTCTTGGTCAATTTTATAGTCCCGGCTTTTTATGCTGAGTGTCATTCATTGTTACTTTTGTGGGTGATCTTATTTTTAATGATTTCTATGACTGTAAATAATGTTGGACAGGATTTTTTTTCTTGAAGATGCAGCATAGAGCAAAATGAAATTACACCCCCACATGTTAAGGACAAGACAGTATCAGTAAGGCGAAGGGCATAGTAGGGGAATTGGGTATCCCAATAACTTGCTGACCTTGCAGCCTTTACCTAGTGGACCATAGTGCCACGGCCAGTCTTGACCAGGCCAGCACATAACAAAACCAATTTAATATTCAACTGGATAATTCACAGTTCTTTCCCTACAGCTTTTACCCTGCTTTCAAGACATGCAGGAAAAGATAGAAATATGCACTCTGTCACCAAACTTTAAACCTAATGGCAGCTGTATTTAACAGACTATTGATTTATGATTTATAGCTGATGATAGTTGATTGTTGTATAAACCATGTTTTTACCCACTCCGAGCTATACAGGAAGGGTAGGTTATAAAAATAAATATTTATTAATTATTTATTTTATACACAGTTATTATGTCGTGCTGTCAGCCATAGATTAGGGGTACGATTCTTTCCCATGAGGGGATCTCATATGTATGGAGACCTGCATATAGCATTACAGAGCCCTTCAGATCACTTGTAGTGTAAACTGAAGTAGAGTTGCATACATGTAATTATACTAACATCAAAAGGATTAGAACGGTTTAACTCTGCTCAGGTTTGCAGAATATTACAGGAGCTTTTGAATGTGCATTCCATACTCTTGTCCTGCCTTTATGCTTCCAAAAGGTACATGAGCTCCAAGTTTCAGTTCCTTGAGTAAGCATAGAGATGCCTGGATGAAAGACTGTGCATGGGGAAGGAGCCTTGCCTTTCTGGCTAGCTGGTGGCAGGGCATATTCCTAGTTATGCAGGATGTTGATGGCAGCCCAGCCCACTCCCAGCCCTGGCTCAGATTAGGGCTTCCAGTGCCCCATGTTAAGGGAATGTGGATAGTTTCTGCCCTCCCTTTTTTACTGCCGGCACCATCAGCAGCCATGCTGGGCCAGGCCTGTGTGCACAGGGAAGAGTTGGGCCTTCCAACGTTTGGATGAATAGAGAACTTCAAGAGGAACTTTGGATGAACAGAGAACTTCAAGAGGAACTAAGAAATAAAAGGAAAATATTCAGGAAATGGAGGGAAGGACAGAGCTCTAAAGAAGAGTACCTACAGGTTACTAGGCACTGTAGATCAATCATCAGAAAGGCCAAAGCTGAGAGTGAGCTAAGATTGGCCAGGGAAGCCCATTGTAACAAGAAAAGATTTTTCAGTTATGTGAGGAGCAAATGTAAAGTAAAGGAGGCAATAGGCCCACTGTTGGGTGCGGATGGACAAACTCTAATGAAAGATGCAGAGAAAGCAGAAAGGCTTAGTGCCTATTTTACATCTGTTTTTTCCCACAGGTCAAAGGGTTTAGGCACATCTAGAGATGGCAGTAGCCAAAGGATAGTGTCTGGGTGACAGGTTGACATGGATAGAGTGGATGTCAAGAGGCATTTAGCTGCACTGGATGAGTTCAAATCCCCTGGGCCGGATGAAATGCACCCGAGAGTGCTCAAAGAACTTTCCAGAGAACTTGCAGAACCCTTGTCCATCATCTTCGGGACCTCTTTAAGGACTGGAGATGTGCCAGAGGACAGGAAGAGAGCAAACATTATTCCGATCTTCAAAAAAGGGAGGAAGGATGACCCGGGAAACTACAGACCAGTGAGTCTGACCTCTGTTATGGGTAAGATAATGGAGCAGATATTAAAGGGAGCAATCTGCAAACATCTGGAGGACAATTTGGTGATCCAAGGAAGTCAGCATGGATTTGTCTCCAACAGGTCCTGCCAGACCAACCTGGTTTCCTTTTTTGACCAAGTAACAGGTTTGCTGGATCATGGTTGATGTCGTTTACTTGGATTTTAGTAAAGCTTTTGATAAGGTTCCCCATGATGTTATGATGGATAAATTGAAGGACTGCGATCTGGATTTTCAGATAGTTAGGTGGATAGGAAATTGGTTAGAGAACAGCACACAAAGAGTTGTTGTCAATGTCAGACTGGAGGGAGGTAAATAGCGGGGTAACTCAGGGCTCGGTGCTCGGCCCAGTACTTTTTAACATATTTATTAATGATCTAGATGAGGGGGTGGAGGGACTACTCATCAAGTTTGCAAATGACACTAAATTGGGAGGACTGGCAAATACTCCAGTAGAGACAGAGTTCAACGAGATCTGAACACAATGGAAAAATGGGCAAATGAGAACAAGATGCAATTTAATAAAGATAAGTGTAAAGTTCTGCATCTGGGTCAGAAAAATGAAAAGCATGCCTACTGGATGGAGGATACGCTTCTAGGTAACACTGAGCAAGACCTTGGGGTACTTGTGGACTGTAAACTAAACATGAGCAGGCAGTGTGATGCAGCGGTAAAAAGGTGAATGCCATTTTGGGCTGAATCAACAGGGGCATCACATCAAAATCATAAGATGTCATAGTCCCATTGTATACGGCACTGGTCAGACCACACCTGGAGTATTGTGCGCAGTTCTGGAGGCCTCACTTCAAGAAGGGCGTAGATAAAATTGAAAGGGTACAGAGGAGAGCGACAAAGATGATCTTGGGCCAAGGGACCAAGCCCTATGAAGATAGGTTGAGGGACTTGGGAATTTTCAGCCTGGAGAAAAGGAGGTTGAGAGGGGACATGATAGCCCTCTTTAAGTATTTGAAAGGTTGTCACTTGGAGGAGGGCAGGATGCTGTTTCCGTTGGCTGCAGAGGAGAGGACACGCAATAATGGGTTTAAACTACAAGTACAACGATATAGGCTAGATATCAGGGGAAAAAAATTCACAGTCAGAGTAGTTCAGCAGTGGAATAGGCTGCCTAAGGAGGTGGTGAACTCCCCCTCACTGGCAGTCTTCAAGCAAAGGTTGGATACACACTTTTCTTGGATGCTTTAGGATGCTTTGGGCTGATCCTGCGTTGAGCAGGGGGTTGGACTAGATGGCCTGTATGGCCCCTATGATTCTATGATTCTTCCAGGTCCAGCTCCTCCCCTGCCTATGGTCATGGCAAGAACAGAAAACACCCCATTTAGCTCCACAGCGTTTTGCATAGAGCTGAACAGGGCATTTTAACATAAACTTTCATGTACATGGGATTGCATTGTGACACAATCCCACCTTCATGAAAGCAAAAAAACCCACTGCCATAGCGAAGTGTGGCAGAACATTTCTGCCCTGGTGTGTGTGCATGCTGAAATCTGGGGCAGACCATCAGGAACATATTCCCCCATTCCTACATGGGAAGCGGTGGAGCATGGTGTCCCGCTGCAAGAAACCAGTGGTGGCCTGGCATGTCCACCACCATGCATAATAAATCAAAGCCTCCCATTCATTGCAGTGCTTGCTTGTATGTTTTAAGGAGGAAGAGATAATAGGGTCCAGTTACTGCTGCATGTGGTAGTGGCTCTCACATGGTGGATCAGAGTCCTAAAGACGGCCACGAGTCTCTCATACATGGGTTATAAGTTCGGGAGGCAGGAACAGGTGGAGCCGGGAGAGAAGGTTCTGCCAGACTTTTTGGATTGCCTTTTACGTAGTGCAGGCCAGGGCCATGGCATATTTAGTTTCTCAGTAATGCTATATATTTATAAATACTGGGGGGGGGGGGGAATCAAACTTGCTCAGAGTTAAGCTTTGGAGGAAGCAAAGTAGCATTGGGTTATATAGCAAGAGGGTCCTGCAAGGTACAGCAACTTTAGAAGGGAAGAAGTCCTGCTTTAAAAATATAAACCACGTGTCTACAGTGGTAAAGCCTAACAAAAAGGATTCTAATATACTTTACAAACAGAAGTGCACAGTCACAAACTTAGGTAGGCCTTAAGGTGCCACAGGATTCCTGTTTTAGTTTGTTGCTGCAAAGTAACACCTGAAATTGTCACTCCAAAAATCTCAAGATCTCTTTGCACGCATATGCTGTGCCTAAATGTGCACTCATTGGATGCATTAGTGTAAATGTTGGGGACTAAAAATAAACCTGACCTACACTTACAGAGAGACAACACTAGTTTCATAATATGTTAGCTGTACTGTATGACAGCTCTTCGTTTAGTAGACCCTTTCTTAACACTCTGTCACAAAACTACTTGTAATACTGCCCCATGGTAACTGGCAGGCATACGATTTCATGTCTCTCTTCCTGGTGGATTTCAGCTGCCAGTTCACTTTCTAGCAAAACCTGCTTTCATTTGTTGATGTCTAGGCCAAAATTTGGCTTTCTTTATGTGAGTAAAGAGATCACACCTCACATATTGCCTGTCTGAGTTCCCTGATGCTATTCGCCTACTTTAGACAAAAACAATTTACTGAACTTTATTCCCATGCTAACCCTACAGCAATGATTCCCAAAATGTTTGACGCTTGGATCAGAGTTTTCAATTATATTTGTAACCAAACTTCACTTTTGCACTGTAAGGCACATATTCATGAATTGTTTGTGTATATATATATTCCATATATACTCACCTTCATGTGCAGATTTGGAAAGATAGAATAGAAATGTTCTATACAAATAAATAAATGTACCATGTATGACCAGCCACTACTTCCAAACAGCTGGCAAATGTATGGGGGGGGGGGGAGTCCGTCTGGCTATCCATCAGGAGGTAGAACTGGGTGTCATCTGCATATTGGTGACAACCCAGCCCAAAGCTAGGTTAAAGTTAAAAGGTAAAGGTATCTCCTGTGCAAGCACTGAGTCATGTCTGACCCTTGGGGTGACGCCCTCTAGTGTTTTCCTGGCAGACTCAATATGAGGTAGTTTGCAAGTGCCTTCCCCAGTCATTACCGTTTACCCCCCGGCAAGCAAGCTGGGTACTCATTTTACTAACCTCAGAAGGATGAAAGGCTGAGTCAACCTTGAGCCGGCTGCTGGGATTGAACCCCCAGCCTCATGAGCAGAGCTTTCAGACTGCATGTCTGCTGCCTTACCACTCTGCACCACAAGAGGCTCTAAGCTGGGCTAGGGGGCACATAAAGATGTTAAAAAGTATAGGGAAGAGTATTGCCCCCTGAGGTACTCCACAAGGGAGCACAAAGGAGTCAGATATCTCCTTCCCCACCACCATAATCTGAATCTATTTCTAGAAAAAGGAGACCAGCTATTTCAGTGCAGTCCCCCTAATTCCGGTCTAGGTGAGGCGGTGGGCCAACAGCTCATGGTTGACTACATCAAATGCGGCTGACAGATCTAAACGTATGAGGATGGTCTTCATCCCAGTCCAGCTGGTGTTGGTTATCATCAGTCAGAGTGACCAGTGTGGTCTCCACCTTGTAGCCACGATAGAAGCCAGTTTGGTATGGATCTAGGGCCAAAGTTTCCTCCAAAAATGCTAAGAGCTGATCCGCCACGGCCCACTCAACCACATTTTCCAGGAATGCAAGATGTGAAACTGGGTGACAGTAGGCAGGGTCCCATGGGTGCAGCAATGGTTTGCTGCACCCATGTTGCCTTGAGCTCCTCAAGGAACTGACTTGACATCAGGGAGAGGTTAACAATCTCAAGATGCCTCCTATCCGATGTGAGCAGCCAAGATGGACAGGGATCCAAGTGACAAGTAGTTGCCCTCACCAAACCCAGCAGTTTGTCCACTTCGGTTAATGAGAGCCATCTGAAGCCATCAAACACTATCCCCCACAATGGCCACGGAGCTTCCAGTTCAGTCTGTATCAATCGTGGCAGGGAGGTCCCAGCAGAGTGACAAGACGTTGTCTGCAAAATAGCTCACTAATGCCTCACAGGACAAGTACAGAGGCACTGGGATACCAATATGTCAAATCAAATATATAAAAATGACTTTTATGGAGTCTTCAAACTTCCATTCTTCTTTATTCTTTTATATAAATCCGAACACATTTAGCTCTTTGGCTATATCACGGGTCTTCAATTTTCATATTTTGAAAATATAGCTACGACTAACAATTGTTAAAACTATCTTACTCTCTGTTAGGAGATTACTTCTCTATACCGAAGTTGTTTTTCAAAATATCAAAACTGAAGTCTCTAGATTAAGCCAAAGAGCTAAACGCGTTGGGATTTACATAAAAGAATAAAGAAGAATGGAAGTTTGAAGACTCCATAAAAGTCATTTTTGTATATTTGATTTGACATATTAGTATCCCAGTGCCTCTGTACTTGCCCTGTATCTGATCCTTCACTGGGTTCTACCCCTCTTACTTTATTTTGGCTCACTAATGCCTCACAGCATAAATCCAATTTCTTAAAAAATTGGTGCCCCTCCTTGAGGGCAGTAAGAGATCTAACTACCCTAAATAATTGTGCCAGGCAAGAGCTTGTGGATGCAATTTCCATGGCGAACATCACCGCCATCTCATACGCCTTCATAAGTGTGCAATAAGATGTTCTTTTCACCTCGTTGTGAGTCTTCCTCCACGCTCGCTCTAGTTTTCTCCCCTCTTCCTCTCCCAAAGCTCCTGGGAATAAAGGCAGTGATGAACATGATCAGTGTCACATGTGAAGGACAGAAAATGCAGCCCACTTTCCAAGGTATTCCATTGCAATGCAGCCTATGGGGACAACTGTCCTAATGCCAAATAGAAAGATAGGGTGCAATTATTTTATTAACAAGTAAAATAATATAGAGCAATACATTGGTCAGGAAGAGTATCTGGTGAATGTTTCTGGTCATGTCTTGCAGTTTTTAATATATGGGAACTACTATGACATGGTAACGGTTGAATATTTACTGACTTATAAAAGTTATTTGTACTTCTAAACAAATTCAGACCCCAAGAAAAAAGCTATATCCCAGACAAATGTCATTAAGACCCCAAAGTGAACTGAATGTATTACAAGGAAAATAATTACTATTGAAGCATGTCTAATACACTCAGCACAAACTGAATGAACTAAGCAAGCCTTCCTTATTTTCAAGTGTACTCCTTTCAAATAAGCTGTGTGGGTGCAATAAGATTTTTCTTTGTTTGGACTTTAAAAAATCAATTATAATTTTGCCTAAAGAAATAGGAAGCCCAGAATTATGTTTACCATGATATAATATCATGTTGATGAAGATGCAAGCTACTAGCTACAGTGGTCTCTAACACAATTTCGACACTTCATTACCAGCATGATATTTAATATATTAGTACCCTCTTTGCCACTGCATATTTGTTGTGATCCACTGTAAGCTTCTCAAATCTAAAATTAATTTGCTGCTTGTATTAAAAGGATCAGATTTTGTCGTTGCTTCCATGTGTGCCTCGCGGACAAATCAATTACTTCCTTCTGTATACAAATATGTGTGTGTTGCCAGTTCTCTGTGGCCAGTGCACAGTACACTGGATGTAAGAAAAAGTTTTATCCAAATATGCTGGGATAAATTTTGCTAGTCCTTAAAATGCCACCAGACCAAATAACATGTTAAACCTACCTGGATCCAAAGGTTTAACTTCCTTTCCATGCCTGCCAATGTTGAAATGTTCTTGGGACAAGAATATAAGAAGAGCCCTACTAGTACTGTTAAAATGTTGTGTATTTTGCTGTTCACTGCCCTGAAATGGCTAATCTGAGAGGGGAGGTATATAAATCAAACGACAAATAAATAAATAAAGTACTAAATAGCTGTCCGCTGTACTTGCCATACATCTAAGTACAGCAGTTGACAAAGGGCAGGACCCACTGATCGAAACCCGGGCATTCCCTCCCCTAGCATCAACCAAATGCCAATCAGAAGAGCTCTGTCTTGCTGGCCCTGTGGAATGTTGATAGCTCCATCAGGGCCCTTAGCTCTTCTAGGAGCTTATTGTACCAGATCAAGGTCAGACCCTGGTTGAGGGGCTCAGGACCACCAGGAGATTCATACCTACAGAGCAGAATGCCCTTCAGGAGGCATAGGCAGATAAGCTGTCCCTCAGATAGGCAGGACTCAAGCTGCTTATAGCCTTAAAAGTCAAAAACAAAACCTTGAACCTGATCTGGAAACAGACAGTACAGCTGTCTTTACACCTGACAGCTTGAATAAAACATCATTGGCCGTTTTGTTGACCAGATTGGCAGTAGGAGAAGTTATTGGGAGGTACAGTATTTGCTGGCGTATAAGACTACTTTCCCCCCCCCTGAAAAACATGCCTCCAAGTGGGGGGGGGTCGTCCTATACGTCGGGTGCACTTCAGTTGGGATAGACATAGCTGCCCATAGTGGCCTCCTGATGCCCGCCCACCTCATTCTACACACCATCCAGTATTGCGCGGTATCCAGCACGGCCGCAGTGGGTCATCGGCGTGGCTGTGACGAGCATCAGCAGTGAGACAGGAGTGCCAGCCTTTTCGGCGTGACCGGCCCATTCTGCTCGGTGGGAAGCAGCGGCGCTTTGGCCCACCCCTTGTCTACACAGAGCTTGCACGTGCGCACTAGTGCCGGTCACAGGGAGATGCAGGGGCAGGCCGGAGGCACTGTGGCTGTACAATGGTGACAATGACAGGTACTGTAATGTAATGTAACAAACTCTATATTTTGAGTGGAAATGTTGGGGGGTGGTCTTATACGCCCAGTCATCTTATACGCTGGCAAATACGGTAGTTGGATTTTGCCCGCCATCTTGTTGTTGTAAACTGTTTTTATTGTTAACATTGTTTCTTGATTTTACTGTTTTATTGTGATAGGGCCATTGGGCCCATTTTATTCTGTAAGCTACTCTGAGCCAACTTGTCGGGAGGGGCAGGATATACATTTAATAATACACAAACAAACAAACACCTCCAGTATAGAGTTTGCCTTATTGATTATTGTAGAACACTGGATTGACATTTTCATTGAGCTACCTAGTACAACCCCAAGAAACATTTCCTCTCTCATTCTCAGCAAATTCATACCCCAATAAAGTCCATAAAGTTGTGATTGTGTTCCAGTGGACATCAATTTATATTTACCAACACTGAACTTCATCTGCCCTCTTACCCAATTTGTGGAGATCACTTTCACTGCTTCAGTTGGTGACTCCTCCTATAACTGGACAAAACTGACCAGCCACAAGTAGTAATAAGGACACCAACCCATGACATTGTATAACAATGATGGAAGAGCAGAGGAATCAGATCAACAACGGGCCAGCTATAAAAGATCAAATGGGGCTTTGAGCCTCAACTGATTGAGAAATGGCACTGAAATTGATATGTTTTGAAAATGTACCTGTCATTCTCCCTTCTCCATCCTGGATTACCTGAAACAAGGCAGACCTGCCATTGCTGTATTCGCATCCAGCTGCTGCATGTGGAAGAAAGGGAATCAAACCCATTTTACCAGATTAGAAGCCGCTGCTCCTAACCACTACATCATGCTGTAGTGGGTGCATTTGCCATTCTGATTGTCAAAAACTAAGACATTTACACTTTTACATTCCATAAACACACTTTTAAAATGCATTTCAATATTGTAAAAAAAAAGTTTAGGAATTATAAGAAATTGAGTGTCTATTTCAATTTCCCCCTCAAATATCTGCTCTCGTCTTTTAAAAGACTGTGGGAATGCATTTTTTCCACTTGAGGTTTCAAAAATTCTGGAAACTGTATGCATTTAAAAATGGCCACTATATTCTGAGAGCAAATAATTACCATTTATTTTCCTTTCTTATTTTCCAAAGATATTTCATGAACTAAAACTTAGAGCAGGACACTGAAGAGGCAACAGAAATACACTAAATAAATAAATCTCTTCAATCTCCTGAATGCTGAATTTTTATCGAAAAGGCTGTATATATTTTATGTGTGTAGAATATAGGTAAATATATATGCTATATTAAGGAAATGATATACATTTTCTACATAGTTTTGTGGAAAGAATGAAACATGTTTCTTTCTCTTGTGCTATTTTTTTTTTCAGGACAGAGTGTTTTTGAAGGGCCAGGTAGAGTCTTAAATTTATACAGAATTTATAGAAGTAATGAAAGAGGAAGAAAGAGATGAATACAACAGCATGCTCTCCTAGCAACCTAGAGAGAAAGATGATTTTGAGGAAACTGCTGAACACACTGCAGAGAATGACTACACAAAGAATATTATGCAAAATACTAATGCTAGATATGATTACATGGAAGACTGGAAGAATAGAATCCATTTCTTAGAAACTGGGAAGTGGAGTTATTAATCTGAACAGGAGTGGGGAGAGAGAGTGAAGGAAACACAAGGAAAAAAGAGTGAAAATGGCAGCTAATTTCATTCAACATATAGCTTCAGCTGACAACTGCTAAACTCGGACACTTTTTCACTTTAAGGATATGACTACTCTGCATTCATTCCCTCTGCGGTAGCTGGACTAAAAATGAGCTTATGCAAATGCCCAGACACATTAGCGATTAGAAACAGGTTCTCAGTGTCTCGGTCTTGTCTTTGACCACTGGCTGATAAGGCTTTCAGAGTTTCATTTGCAATACATTTGTCCAAAGTGCTGTGTTTTTGCTTCTTGAATCCCAGCAAATTACAGTTTATACTATTGCTCATTTCCACTTTTTGAGACGTTTGTAGGACACACCAGCTGTGCTAATCTGTAAGCGGAGCTGAAGCCCCCGTTTTTTGCACACAATGCATTTGGAATCAAGTATAAAATCTGTAAAGAACGTCTGCTGCCCTCGAGTGCTTAATCTACCTCCTTTCACATTTACCTGCTTGCTTTGTGACTTAATTCCCAGAACTACTACATCTGGAAGGTGATGGTTCCTGGAAACCTATTTCAGGGCAGTGCAAATCAATGTCTTGATAGTGAAAATTTAATTTTTAATATTATAATATCTCATTCCAGAAACCGTATGTCCATGAATGATAATGAAACACTGAGCAAAGGCCATGCTTCTTGCAGACAGAGAAGAAGAAAAAGGGCAGACCTCAGTCCTTGACTTCAAACATCACTGCTTCCTTGATCCATACTTCATGTCATTAGTACCGGTATAAGGGTCCATTGGGCTGAGTGGATAAGCATAGGAATTTTTGTTAAAATTATACTCTAATATTATTTATTGGACCAACGTAGAGTAATAAGAGGTAGCCAACCTTCAAGTTCTACAGATTTCTTAATCAGAGAAAATGGATCAGTAGCTAATTTTAATTGAATTTATAATTAACTTGGCGAGAAGTTCCTCTAATTTCCATAGAGATCTATCTCTAAGCAGAAGTGTTCGTTATTATAGCCTAAAACCACACTCTTAGGGTTGGTTGCACTTTACATAAATTATATCATTGGCACCAAAGCCAATGATTAAGCCTAATACTGGGCTCTTCAACATCACAGTGGTGTAACAAATGGGACACTATTCCAAAGAAAGAAGCAACCATTGGCAATCAACTGACACTTTAAAGCCTAAGTTAAGAGGTGTAGGAAGATTGGAAGTACATTAGAATGCATCAAGAGAAGACAGAGTGGGAATCTACTGGGTCTTCCTCAGGATAAGAAGGCAGTCTATAAAGAACCTACTGCATGTTCCTCATGAGATTTTTCTCAATAGCCCATAGTTTTTCTTGCCGTCTTTTCTAGAGAAATGAGATGTTGCCAGATTTTGTATTTGGGCTCTGTCTGTAGCAACTTATAGTACACACTTAAGATTTATACTGCAAAATGAAATCCAGCAAGCAATACTCACTAACATTGTAATCCAGAGGTTCTTGAACTTTTTGAACCAGGACCAACTTCTAAAATTGTGCTTTGGGGGAGATTTTAAAAATTACTCTGCTTTTCAGGAAGTAAATGTCTTTCAGGCCAGACTGGCCAAGGATTCTGGTTTGGTGTAGGGCATCATATATGCATGTTACTGGGTTCAACAAAGGTGAACAAGTAGCTATGAATTTCTGCATTCCGCAGGGGATTGGATTAGATAACCCTGGAGGTCCCTTCTGTTTCCCTGAATCCACAGCAGTGGACTATTGACTACTTTTTGAATTTCAGGTACTTACAACACCATCTGTTATGCAAAATGATGAAGTTAAATTAATGGCAAGTTGTAATGATCCTGTTCAACTGAAATCAATAAGACTGAAGATTGTTTCATACATGACTTGGGTCCGTGCTTTTGTTTTTTTGTTCAAGAGTTGCTTTCCCCCCTACTTTCAGGATTGGCAACCAGAAACATTTTGGTGACTAACAGACATTTACTGTCTTAAGACATGGATATAAAATAGCTTGCTACATTTGTTAGCATTGTACAAATGCTCAGTAGTCAAGAATGATGTGAGGCTTAATTCCAATTCTTCCCAAGATTAGTGAACCCCTTTGAGGACTACAAAATCTCTTTTGCACATACACGCATCATGAGCACCCAACTGTCATTTCAACTGTAATTTCTGCTTTATGAAAAATGACTTCAAGACAGAACTACATTGAGCTTCAGCTTAGACAGAAGTAGGACTGTATTCTAAGACTGTACTCTAAGAATACTTTTTGGATCTCATTTTGATCCACTCATTGTGAAAATTCAATGCCCTTTTATACTTGATGATCCATTGGCTATTTTTCCTAATCCAGCACTAAAGTAATGTATGCCACAGAAGGCATTCTGCCTAGGTTGGAACATCAGCAGATTTGGAGGTCAGTTGCCAGAATCTGCAATAGATTCCATCTAGTTCTGGATTAGAAGCATTAGAACCTCTTGGCCTATGCACAATCTAAGCATGAATTAATATCACAATAGTGCTATAGCCAATGTCTGTAATCAACAAAGAATCTTTAGCCGGTTTCACTTGAATCATTATGCCATAAAATGACCTGATCTGTCAGTATGAGTATGATATCAGTGTCTACATATAGAAATACCAAGGTCATATTCATCCTGGCCAGTGTGCCAACTTAAATGCCTTTCATCCAGTACTGCAAATGTGTTAGAGCTTCACATTCAATGCACCTCTCCTTCCTGCCACAGTCCATTATAAACACCATTTGTACAGCGACACCTTAGAAATGTATTTGGTCTCCCTTGAGTAGCCATTCACAACCGTTGATTTCACACACTATCAGCTTTAGATCAGATATATTTCCCTCAGCCTATGGCTGCCATTTTGATAGATAACTTCTTCCTTGGCAAGCCTTGCCCCTGAATCAAAATCTGACAGCTGGGTTGGGGCCAGCTCTCTTTCCCATTGACCTCTTTGGGAGAAATTCAGGGATACTTATCAAAATACCTTCCTTTGGGGATTAGATAGCTGGCCATATGCTTTCTCTTACCATTGAATTATTTAAACCATTTAATACTGAAGTTGAAGGAAGACAATGTAAGGAAAAACCACATGGAGTTAGTTTACCTGGAACAAAAACAGTTTATACAAGCAATAAGTTCTTAAAGTAAAAGATTCAGTAAAGAAACATACAATCCATATTTCTAAACTAATGTTTGAACCTCATCTAAAAGGTTATACTGGCCTAAAACTAGCAAATCTCAAAAAAAAATTACATTCTTACATTAACACACAGGATAGAGGTTAATCCTCCCACCACAAAGGCTAAAGAAGAAACAAGACAGTCTTATAAATGACTACTTATGCACAGTAAACTGCAATGCAGAATAATTATCTGGAGCACAGAGCCCTATACCTCAGCAGATGCATATTGCACAGATTTTTCCTTTTGCAATAGATTTGTTGTGTTACAATTGTTCATTTAAACATTCTCTGCCCCTGCCTTGCTTTAAAATAGTCTAGATAGAATACTGTACAATCCAGTTTGTTTATAGGGCTTTACTGAACAGCTGAGGGCCAGGTTACTTTATGCTGGGGACTGAAAATCAGATCCCCTGAAAAGTAGCTCAACCTTCACAAAGCAGCAGCAAGGAACTCAAGTAGAATCAGGACTGCAGTGCTGAGGAAGGGGGAAGAGTTTATTTCCCCTGCCTGCCTGAAACCACTCCTGGCCTCTATTAGTATGAACAGCAAGAAAGGACTCTCTTTTGTCTGCCCCCCCCCCCTTGAACAAATGGAATGCTGAATTAGAATCTGGTAAATTCTGTTTTTTATCCCCACTCTCCCCACTCTCCTATCCCCTAGGATGCCAGCCCCTAGCCCCCACATCTGCTCCACGTCCCCTAGGATGCCAGCCCCTAGCCCTCCACGTCCCTGCCACCATTCCCAGGCCCACCTGCAAAACTCTGCAGTGATGTGGCACCACCAACAGCTCTGACTGTCCCTGCAGATATGATGCCTGACTTGGGGGAGGCCGTCTCCTGCACTCAAGCCTTCACCCAAGCGAGGTGCCTGCCCTGTCTGGAAGCCTCGAGGACAGCTCAGAAGGGAAAATCTGTGGACTCCCCCCACTTCCCCACTCATCCCGCAGCCTTTCATGCCCAACACAGGGGACAATAGAGCACATGCTGCGCCTCCCGCAGATGAGCCATCTCCAAGCCTTCAAGCTGTCCCCCATGCCTCCTGACTTCCAAACTTGCGGTTTCAGAGGTGGCTTGCCAGGGGGGAGACCCCGCCTCACTGCAGCTGCTCTTCAATCCTCTGTAGCCCTTTACGGCATGCATCAAAATACTCCCAGCCTCCCCCCTGCGGGCCCATCCAGGCACCTCTTCGCTGCCCTCTGCTGCTTTATCCCAACTATGCCTCTGCTCTCCTCCAAGGTTCCTTTCCCCCCAACCTTAAGATGCCACCAAGGGCCAATGCCCAGTCCCCACCACCCTTCTACTGCCCTCCACAGAGCGCAGTGACCTCCCCAAAGCTCTGTGCCTCCACCCCTTCTTTCCTCCTCCTCCTTCCTTCCTTCCTCCATCCTTCCCCACCTTTCCTTCCTGCCTCCATTACTTCTCTCCACCCTCCTTTCCCATTCCCAGACACCCTCCCGCTACTCATTCCTTCTTTTCCTTCCTTCTTTATTTCCTTCCAACCTCCCTCCCTCCCTTTCCACCCTTCCTTCCTCTATCCCTTTCCATGCAGGGAGATGCTAGCACCCGTTGTATCCTTACATGCAATGGGCTTTCTCCCCTAGTTTAATAACTTTAATAAACCAATTTTATTGAGCTTAAGCAGCTCAAGCATCGCTTTACTGCATATTTAGACTCTGGCAACAAGAATGAGGTTCTGGCTGACAGCTGCAATTGGGAAAATGTACTTACTAGACTTATCAGGTCAAATCTTTGCCAACACTATTGACCTTTTAAAGTCCCGTCATATAATAAAAAGACTCAGATCTTATGCTGGTCAACATATTTCAATTTTTGCTTAATAGGAAGATACTTATTGCTGCAAATCATTATGTGTTTTTAGGATAGACAAGGATAGAAATTCTATACCAGAACAGAATGTGAGATGGACATTGCTCTTATTTTGTTAATTGTTGTCTTGTTTCAAAATTCCCAAATCCCTTCAAAGCAACATAAACAATAGGGGGCCTAGGATTGCACATTGTATGTTCTTACAGACCAAGGTTCTGAGCTTGTCTCTCATCCTACAAGTAGACTAGATAAGCGGGATCAGAAAATGGCTTAACAACAGGCAAGCAGGCAGGCAGGCAAGGAGAGAGAGAGAGAGAGCACAGTGCTCAGGAAGCTATTCTGTATCAAATTTAAAGAGAACCCCAAAATTGTTCCTCAGGAAAATCCTTTTAATGGTGTCTTTGATTCATTCTATTCCGCCTACAGCCCAACAACTCTTGAAATCACTGGATGGAGCTAACCTCATTCATAATCATTTTCCAGCCTTAAGCAACCAGGTGACCTCAAAATGGTGGCAAAGGAGCGTGACGAGTTTGAAAGACTGCCAGGAAAAAGACAGTTATAGACTGCCATTACTTTTAAGTGGATTATTAGGATTAAATTTTTATCATGGGGTGGGAAAGAGCAAGGGGAGCAATATTTCTCAAGCTCTTAAGTTTAAAATATTCTTGTCTCTCTATTGCTGTTGTGTTGCAGTAAAGGTAGACAGTATTTTTCAGTACCAGCTGTTTTAGTACCCGCCATCTGTGAATACTGACAATAAGCTTACCCAGGAGAGCTTGTATCATAGCACTTAACATTGAGAATATTTTAAGTGTTTTATGGACTTGGTATGCTGACTAGAATGGTACATTTGGCTGGGAGAGACTGGGATTCAAATCTCCCCTCAGTCCGGATGTATTATTAGTAATAATAATAGTAATAATAATAAGATTTGTATATCACTTTCCCACATAGTGGTTCAGGGCAGTGAACATCATCATTAAAACATATAAAATATAAAAATATACTGATAATAAAAAATAATTACAATAAAATTCTATTGACTGGCAGGATGGCATTTCCGTCCCTAATACATTCAGCACTCAAACTTGTCATCAAATAAGGCCACAGCTTTTATTTTACCACCTTCAAGAGGACTGGCCTGGCATGCAGGAAGGAAGCCTGTACCCATAGCTATCCTGCTGCACATCCCCAGGTCCAGTATCACCCTGGAATCTGCACCATTCCCAGCTGGGTGAGCGGGTCCCTTGCCTACCTGGGAAGTGACCTGAATGGGGCCCAATAGGCATCCACCTCATTTGCTTGCCCTGGCCAACTGGCTGTGACCCCCTGGCCTCCCAGCCAGATAGGCTGCGCTCATTCCCCCACCAGTCTCTTATTGAGACTCCCAACAGGCTCCTCCCTTTGCCTTATGCCGTAGCTATGACAAATAGTACAAAATGTATCTTCAAAATGTGACAACAGAAGGTAGGGTGGGTGGGAGGGAAGCTGTCCAGGCTGCAGCCCAGGTGAAAAGGCTGGACCTCAAGTACATAGCACCTAAAGTAGGTCCCTGTGAGCTTGCTTCCTCTGCACGATGCCATGTGTACCATGCCTGGTATGCACCCGCTGAGTCTCAGGACTGCTGCACCTTTCTGGGACACCCTCTCTGGTTAGTCGGCTGCCCCATTAATTCGTGGCCACTCTTATTCTACAACCAATAAAAAAAGTTTTACAATTGTAGTTAGGCAGCTGTTCAGTCAGTTTTTTCCAGCTTACCATGGATGTTTTCCTTTGGGCATCTTTGATGAGGAGTTCTGAACATACTGATGTTCAAATCCTCACATTGTCAGAGATATTGAAGTCCGACAGATAGAAATGCATATGAGTAGGGAATCAGGGAAGGGCATGAACCGGCACATCAACTAAAGTTCATGAAGAATTGGGTGGTTTGTGGCAGATCAATTAGCAAGAACTTTCAAGCTGTTCCTGGAGTTTCATGAATAGATACATTTCCAGACAGTTTGTCTGCATACTATCTAAAAGCAACAAGAAGAGGCAGAACTTAGAAGACATGTAGATGAGCATCTGGGTGAGGTCCTCTGAGATTTTGATGTCTCTAGCCTATACAGGATCTGTTCTATACACTCCTGAAATGGCATCTGTCAAAATGATTATAGAACAAATCCTGTGCAAGCGTGAGATACTAACCTCAAAGAGAATCTCCAGATAACTCTTCTCTACCTGTCCGCCAATTTTTGGATTGGATTGACAGAGTTCAAGCTACAACTTCCCAAAGAAAGTACCCCCAGGAAATTACTTTCTGGGGAAATGACAGGTTGTCATTTCACAAGAAAGTACTTTCCTGGAGGCATCTTTTTTTTTGGGGGGGGGGAGGTGAAACTCCATACAAAAAATCCAACTTGGAGGGCAGGTAGAGTAGAGTCAGATCCCCTGTGACTATGATGTCCCTAGTTTGCACAGGATCTTTTCTACCATAAACTGGTTGGTTTGGCTGCTAAATGTTTATGATAGTTCATTAATCAGGCATGGCATGAAACACAAACCAACTTACATTTGCCTCATCCAAGCCAATACCTTGTCTTGGTATGTGTCACTGCTTGGTATGTGTCACTGCTATTTTTGATATTTTTATTATGAAAAGCAGCAGGAATGAACTAACATAGTTTTGTATATTCAATAAGATATTTGAACACAGATGACTTTTTAATGATGTTTGAAATTACAAGATAATTAGCCAAGGATATGGGTCCTACCTGGTAGGACAGACAGCTATTGTTGCAAGACTATATGGAAAACCTATAAATATAGGAACCTGGAAGACTGTCTATACCTGTAAGTCCTGCTTACTTTTGGCAAGCCATTTTAATGGATTCAAATAATTACTCTCTTTTAACTATCTATGTAGAACCAAAGGATAGCATTTTTAGGTGGTCCTGTGTTAAATGTGTAAATATTTATGTCATCATGAAAGAAAGGAGGCAAGATTCTTTAGTACTCTTTGTACTTATGTGTGTGTGCTTATGAATTATGGAAACCGTATGAAGTAATGACATCAAAAATGTAATATTAACAGCCTTGCTCATGTCTTGCTAGCTGTGGGCTGCAGCTTCCTTTATCAATTCAATCCATTTTATGTTGGGTGTTCCTGTTTTCATACTGTCTTCTCCAAGCATTATTGTATTTTCCATTGCTTCTTATATTCTCATTATGTGACCAAAGTGTGATATCCTCTGTATGATAATTTTAGCTTCTAGGTAGAATTTTAGGCAGATGTTGGGCTTGTTTTGATCTAGACCCCATTTATTATCTTTCTTCCTGCCAGCTTTCTTCATTGTCCAACTTTACACTTATATAGTAAGGGGAAATACTATAGTATGAATTCATGTTGGATGCCAGCCACACATCCTTAAGCTCTTTAGTTCCTTCATCACTGACTTACCTCATCTCAATCTCCATCTGCTTTCTCAGTTGCAATCACCCTTTTGGTTGATGATTTAACCAAGGAATAAAAAATCTTAAACAATTTCAGTTTATTCATCCTCAACTTTAAAGTTGCATAATTCCTCAGGATCCATTACTTTGGTCTTGCTTGATGTTTAGCTTGGCACCTTCATCAGTTGTCATTTCTTTGCTATTTTCTCTCAGTAATGTAATGTCATCCGCATTTCTCAAATGACTGATGTTCCTTCCACCAGTTTTCATCCCACCTTCTAATGCAGGTTTACTTGTGATATGTTCTCCATATAGATTTCTACTGGTATGCTCCAGTAATGGTAATAATTTTGCAATATGATCTTCAGTGCCTCTTTCGTTGATGAATCCAATTTTAACATCCGGCATTCTTGATCTAAATATGGTAAACATCTTTGTTTTAAAATATTGAGCATCACTTTGGTTGCATGGAAAATTGAAGAAATGATGTGGTAGTTTTTGCAATCTTTGCTTGTGAGCCCAAAACACTGTTGATTGTATTTCTTGTCAAGAGATTAATAAACTGGTACAGGGACGCTAACTACAGGGACGCTAACTACAGGGAGCTTCTTCAAGTGCATGCATACATCTGAAACAGGCCTGATCAGAGACATCCAGAAAGCATACTCTCATCTCAACCTACTGCAGCTTAACATTGCAGTTATGATAAAATGGAAGTGAGGGAAGCAACGTAAGCCAAAGTGAATCCTCATTAGGGAATGGTGGGATATAAACAAGGTAAATAAATAAAATAATGTCCTTTTCTAGTTCAAGAAAACAGTGTAACTGGTCTGCACTTGTGCAAAATGAAGACTTTTAGAATATCCCTCATTCCTAATTGACCAGCCACATGACATTTTGTGAAAGGTGAATTGCCCGTTATCTCCCAGAGTAGTCGTCTCCCAGTAGCTTGTTCCTAGCAATACTTTGCACATAATCAACAACAGAACCAGAGAAGAGGCACCAGGACTTTGAAACTGGTGAGTGGGGTGCTACTCACGGAGATGAACTTTCCTCCCTCCTAACTGCAGTATGCTGTTTCCCCTCCAAATCATGGCCCCGTGGGAATGGAGACACCTTAGGAACAGCATGCGGCACTGCAGTGCTACTAGTAATCACCAAAATTAATCCCTTTCTGAAGGTAGAAGTGCCTTGTCACTGCAGCTACCTAGAACAGTTTTCCAATTGCTTCCTAGCACTGATTAGTGTTTGATGATAGGTTTTGCCTTGCACTATTTTTCAAAGAATCCATTTCCACAGGAGTTTTCCTTTGCATTTTTCATGGCAACACATTCTAATATTGCAGCAGGTGTGTGTTTGTTTTCTGGCTAAGGAGGCAACTATCCATCTACTCTTTCTCTCTGGGAGCTGAAATAAGCTCTTTTCATATATAAGAATGCTGATTTAATTTGAGTGTTACCTTGTCACCACCCTCCTTTTGTTTGGAAGAAATTATTATATTGATATTAACATAAAAGAGAATGTTACTTTGTTCTTTTGAATATGTGAATGGATCAGCTTTGCATGAATTCTTCTTTAATGAGCACTTCATTTATTTCCTCTTTCCATGCTTTCAGAGCTTATAGATGCTGCTTTGAAGTTTACATATCCAGTTCTGATCTCCTGATGACTCAAAATGAAGTGTTGTCTTGCAGTTCCAACAGCTATTATCCCTTTCTTCTTAATTGCACTTTAGTCTCCTTAAAATAGAACTGTGAGGCGATTGCTAGTGAAGCACTTCATTGGTAATGGATTCTTTAAAACCACCATTTTGTCTGTAAAATCATTTGCGGCAGCCTTGGCCATTTTAAATATATATTTGTCAGTTTGATGTAGTGGCTAGGAGTGCAAACTTCTAATCTGGCGAGCTGGGTTTGAGTCTGCACTCCCCCACATGTAGCCAGCTGGGTGACCTTGGGCTTGCCACGGCACTGATAAAGTTGTTCTGACCGAGCCTCTCCCACCTCACAGGGTCTGTTGTGGGGAGAGGAAAGGGAAGGTGACTGTAAGCTGCATTGAGACTCCTTCAGGTAGAGAAAAGTGGCATATAAGAACCAATTCCTATTGTTTTGTTTTGTTTTGTTTTGTTTTGTTTTGTTTTGTTTTGTTTTGTTTTGTTTTGTTTTGTTTTGTTTTGTTTTGTTTTGTTTTGTTTTGTTTTGTTTTGTTTTGTTTTGTTTTGTTTTGTTTTGTTTTGTTTTGTTTTGTTTTGTTTTGTTTTGTTTTGTTTTGTTTTGTTTTGTTTTGTTTTGTTTTGTTTTGTTTTGTTTTGTTTTGTTTTGTTTTGTTTTGTTTTGTTTTGTTCTGCCACACACATTGAAGTGTTCTTTTTCAGGTGCCCAATTTTCTCAGAAATATGACCTGGTTTCTCTCTTCTACCTCACTATCTGGTCTACCTTGAGGGCTGCTTCTGATCTATATTCTCATTCCCTTGAATTTCCTTTTTGTGACTGAACTGAGCCATTAGCCTAAAGCTTATTCCAGAGTCAAATGTGATCTGTCCTCACTATATGATTCTCTGTATCTTATTTTCTTCCTTAGTTCCACAGCTTTAAGCATGGTGTTTCTATGTTCATGTACTGCCTTTCCTCTATAGAGTCTCATTTTATACAGTCTATCTAATAGGCCTAGTTAATTGTTTATATTTAATTGTGTATGCAAGTTTGCAAGATCTGTGGTGTCCATGATTCAACAGAATATGAAGAATATTGTACAGGGGCCATCAGAAAGGATGTGCATTTAGCATAGTTAGATGAGGAACACCCTAGACTTTAAAAAATAATCTCCTCCTACCTTCAGATTGGCTCAGTTGGAGACTTCCAGAATGCAGCCAGCTGGGTGACCTTGGGTCAGTCACAGTTTTCTCAGCCCCACCCACCTCACATTGTGACTGTTCTGGGATGATGAAGGGTAGGCAATTTTAAATGGCTTTGTGATTCCTTTAGATAGTAAAAAGCAGGGTGCACAAAAGTTCTTTTTCTTCTTCCTTTCAACACACTTGCGAGTTTCTTGCGATTTGTTCTGGGCCTCTAATCTACCTTGGCTGCCCAAGCCAAGATAAAGGAACCAAAGTGTGGCATCTATAGACTTTCATTTGGCCAAGACCATGCTTCCAGGAACAGGAAGCCAACTAGACTTGCTCAAAATTAGTGGCAAATTAATGAACATAGTAAACTGTAGCTCCACTTCTAGATAAAATAGATAACTTATGTTTTTGCCCTATTGTCAATAAAGCAATACACTCATTATATTCCTGGCTGGATAAGATGCCAGGAATGAGTACCTGCCATGAGACCAATTCTTACAAACAATGCATTGTGTGGTACAAAGGATTAAACAGTACTATTCTATTGCAAGTCATCAATAGAATTCTAATCAATATACAAAACAAATAAATATATACATCATATAAAAGCAGAGACCACTGTGGTGTATATTGTTTAGGGCAGGCCTAACATTCAACACTAACTAAACATTTGCATGTAATCCACCTGTTAAGATGCGTAACCAGCTGTTTGTAAACTGTTGGTACAAGTTTTCTAAGCTACAGTATTTGGGGACAATTGTGACATCTTCATTTTCTGTATTTAGAATGTTTTATTATTTCAATTAAAAGCTAATGACTCTGTAAATTTAATTGAAATAATAAAGCATTTAAAGAGGGTGGAGGAAAGAAGAGTTTTGATCATTTAATCAGATATTCTTTTTTCAATTAGCATGCTTCTTAACAGCAAAAGACAGCATGATACCAGCAAGAGATTTGGACAAAGAAAATGATGCTGTGAGGGGGGCGTATATAGAAAAGCATTAAAAAGAGCTGTAAAAAGGCTTCATATATTTCTAAAATAAAGAGAATACAGTCAAAAAATCAGGGACTACCTAATCCACCTTACAAAAACCTATGCTGCTTCCAAAACTTTCAACCAAGTAATATCTTATCAAATAGCAAGTTTACTCTAAGGGCCATTCTGCACTTCTAAAAATATAGCTTTAAGCAACCGCAATTGCTTAACACTATTAAAAAATGCACCCCCACCATTTCTCACCTCCTCGCTCTCAGTTTCTTTTCCTGATTTCTCATGCTTCTTGGCACTCTGCATGGCTGATTAAAATGGCTGCGGAGAGGGACTTGGAATACCAGCAAGTCTCTCCCTGCCTGTCAATCATGGCAGCCAGCCAATCAGCTTCTCAATTGCTATGCCTATGCATATAATCATAGATGCATAGTGCATAATTTAACCAGCCCGTTTTGGAAGTCTGACATTTACAGATGAACAGAAGTAATTTTTTCCAGATTTTTTTTTGGGGGGGGGTAATTTGAGAGGCATGCTTTGCGTGCCAACTTGTAGGTGGGAATATTTTTTGTTTTGCCTCTATGGACCAGTGCATATTCATTGGTCCAGGCAGCTTGCTCCAAAATTGTCAGGAGAATGGTGGTCAGGAGGATGGTGAGGATGGTACAGCTGCAGCACAGCACAGCACAGCACAGCGGAGAGCAGCTGGATGGCCATCCCTGATTCCCTGTCTCATCTCTTGCTGGCTCTCCTTCCCCATTCCAAGCGCCAGGAAGCTGCAAGGAGGAGGAGTAACATGGATGTGGGGAAGTGCTTCTGACTGGCCAATACCATATTGATGGATGCTCCCCAGAGAGGTCCAATCAGAAGCTCAGCATGTCATTGAAAGGATGGTCAACTTTGTATATGGTATGATGTTGCTTTGGGACTTGGCTAGCAGAGTATAAATATCTAAATAAATAAATATCACCACATCCGTACACAATACTCCCATACATGAATGAGTTGTGTGAGAAAGAGGACTTTTATCTAAATCCACCTTTCTCAAACCACAGAAGTGGAATGATCATACAGAATATGGTTGGGAAGCATAGCTGTGGATATGTTCACCTGGGACCCCTCTTCCCAGACCCATCATTGGCCATGGACGGGAGCAGGGTCAACATGACCAAAATCTTTTCAGGGCCATTAAGAAGCCCTGGTTATGAAAGCCTGTTCTAAACTGATCACGATTTAGCATTATTGTGTAAGTTAAAATTTTAATGCAATGAGAGTGGGGTATCTATCCTCTTTTTCTATATACCACTCATATTTACACATGATCTATTTTATACTGAATCAGACCACATGTTCATAAGGTCACTATTGTCTACTTAGACTAGTAGTCACTGTCCAAGGTCACAGGTGGGGGTCTTTCATATCACCTAATACCTTGTCCTTTTAAAATGGAAATGCTGAGGATTGAACCTGGGACCTTCTACATGAAAAGCAGAAGCTCTTCCACTGAGCCACAGCACCTCTTGCCATATAACTTCCTACTATGTCCTTCTTCCCCCTAAAGAAGCCCCAGCTAACAATCTCCTGAGCCCCATGTTTGGAAGAAAAGGAGAGATGGCTTATTTGTGCATAATGTACATAAATGTACTGAATTCCAGACTCATTTTGTACATCTATTATACACTGCTGAATAAAATTGTCAAGTGTGTGTTGGGTAATAATTAGGCTGCAACTTGTGTATGACTGCACCTTGGAATCAAAACAAATCATTTTAATATAATTATAGGTGGATAACAAAATGGAAGTGATGTTATCATCTGTTTGACACTGAACAACATATTTCAGCTATGTTTCTTGGCACTTATTTTATTTATGTTTATTCTAGAACCATTTAATTTCTAGAAACATAAACTTTTATGCTTTCATTTAGTGCAGAAGAAATGATGAGGAGCAATGTTCCGACATCTCAGTACAATTGAAGGTCATAGAATTACACCTTTATTGTTGTCCTTCAATTTAACACAAGTCCATATGCTCTTTGATGTCTGACATCTATCTATTTTTCACATTGATTCAATTGCAAACATATGGCAGCTACTTCCTCTATGTGATATTGCTGTAAATTTCTGGTTGTCTGCTTAAATTGTTATGGTAGGCATGAGGACAGGACATTGCTTTTACTTTCAGTATATATATTCTCCAGTATTTTATATTCTGATCAGTATTTGACCACTGAATTTCTCTTTGTTCAGTACTTATGGTTACTTCTGAATAAAGTAATATCTTCAGTATTATAGTCAAATATAATAATTGTGAATAATTATATGTTCTAGATGAGATATTCCATTTCCTTTAACCTATCTCACCCCTTCTGCAGTATCCTAACTTTCTCCCTTTTCTTTCCTTGCTGCATTCATTACTCTCTGATTGCACATCAGAAATCTTCCTTTATTTCTCTCATTAAAATAATATCCCTTTCCCATATAAAAAAACTTGTGAAAGAAAGTGGCTCTGGTTAAAATATGATCTAGAGTAATATTTCAATTGTTAGGTATCAAAGTAGTAAATTCCAGAGCAGCTCTAGACTGCTTGTTGTTATGATGCCAGTAATTTCTCCATTTTTATCTATAAATGTTCTATATATCAGTAAATTGTGTCACCATATGGTACAATGAATGCATGCCAGTAAACAATCGTTAAAACACTTTGAATCTTGTCTAGTTCACAGAAACAAAAATCTACCCATGGTACAGGACAAATATCAATAGATGGTTAAAGCTGCCTTGAGCAGGATCTCTGGAAAGGCATCATAGGAATGTTACAATAAATAAATTATGAAGCGGAATAACTGCTTGGTCACTCTGTCAGACATCTGAAGTGCTGTCCAAAATGTTGTTCTGCAATTCCCTCTGATCACTGTGCAATAGCCTTGGTGGAAAGCACTGAAATCAAATCACCATTTTGCTACAAAGCTGACTTTATGGAACATTATATTTTCCTGGATGACAGTCACTTGATATAAACATTATCCCAAGTTGACTTCTTTACCATCGATGTTCCAGAAAAGCAAAAAGAGTGGACACATGAACACACATTCTCTTTCTATAGTGCTGAGTTGTAATGGTCGAAATGCCCATTTTCTCAATCAGGGAATTTATAACTATCCCCTTATTTTGTTACTTTTTGGTCATGGATTTTGTGATTTGAGCCTTTTCATTTTGGCCATTTTTGTTGTTGGTCATTCTGGATTGTTTCATTTATACCACTTAGGGGCATTTTATGTCATTAGTATATGCCAATTAGATATCAAAAGCATACAAATACATATGAATAGCGATGCCCGAAATGAGCAGAGAAATAAAAAAAATGATATTAAAAGATGCATAGGAAGAAACAATATCAAAGTAAGGATGTTCTGAATCAAAATGGTGGTGCTACAACATTTAGTAGCATACCTATATTCAATGCATTGTGGACAGATGTGCATTCTCCAGCTGTGGATTAGACCTGTCATGGAAATGGAAAGCAAGGCCAAGACATTTCCTATCGTGCCTCTGCCAGAGCTGCTCTTAAGGTTAATTTTCAGTTACACTTATCACAGTGCTGACAATTAAATGTCAAAAAAGTGCTTAGAACTACTTTGAATGGTGGTTTCTCCTTGAGATAAATATAAAACTAGAGGAAGCCATGAAGTTCAAAATTTCTGTGAAATGGCTAAAACAATTACCCAATACAAAAAAAACCTCTCTCCCATGCTTCATCCAAGAGTTTTGTATCATTAATGGAAAGAATAAATACACTCACTAATTCATAAGGCTTACAGCTCACAGGCATACATAAAACTAGTCACAGTTTGCTTACTTAATCAAAGATTTACTTGGGGGGAAAAAAGCTTTAAAAGTCCACAGTTTGATTTTCATTCTAAAATGTAAATGGAAAAAGTCGGAGCATATTAAAACAGCCAAATGTTCTTCTGGATGTTTCTTATTTTATGTTCTCATATGACTTCAGGCACTTGTACTTATCTCGTGCTTTGGTATAATCCTTTTGTGGATTACTGTGAAACTGTAAGCACATCTCTACATTCACAGTTTCATAAATATGTTCAAATACCAAAGGCGCTTTTCATTTTAAGTGGAATGAATACTCTATCCCACTGGAAGCCATTAGATATTCTCTATAGCACACAAAAAGTGAAAGACTGTAGAATCTTTGAAATGTAAAGCACTTTTCTCAACAGACGAATGCCTCTTGTGGGACATTCTTTAAAAATCTGGCACAATAAAGTTGGAAGAGAATATCTGTCCTCTTCTTTTATAGTGAAAAGGAACCAATGGAGAAATTAGAGTCTTAGTCACCCAAAGGGTGGAGTCACAATATTTATGATAGACACAGCATTATTAAATCCATTAAGAGTCACTGGAGTGTGACCTAGGAGACAAAATTCAGGACTTGGTCCTAAGAAAGTTTGGGTTCAAATCTATGATCTCCTCATTTTATGACCCAGGGCTAGCATTTTGTCTTGGTCTCAGTTTAGGCACCTCCCACAGGTCTGAGTATGAATTTCATCAAAGTTGAATAGTCAGCATGACTAAATTTACAACATGTGTTTCAATTAGGTGTGAGCATTCAGTATATCCAAGCCCCCCACGCCCAAAAAAAGCTGAAAAAAATACCTTATTGGTATTTTACAGCCATTATTTCAGCTGGATAGAGATTGGGGGTGAATTTCTGCTTTCCAAAAAAGGCCAACACCTAAAAATCTAAAAACATAATTGTGATTTAAGAAGAGGCACCAGCTGCTATGCTGCAAATTTGATGCCTCTACCTCAAAAACCAGTCCTCTCCTGTTCTGCATTCCCTGAGATGCCACAGGTGCTAGCGGGGGCTGGGCCAGGCCAGCCCCATGCATAAGTGGAAGAGCCAGGCCTTCTGGCCCAGCCCTTCCCTCAGCCAATGGTGTCCCTGGAGGCACACTGCACGCCCCTGTCAGCTCCGCGGAGCCACAGAGCCAACCAGGGTGTCCCCCCACCCTCACCTTGGTGGAAGAGCAGTATGCCACTCTCTGCCATTGTGAGGTGGGGGCCCCATTCCCTCTGCTCCCCCCACTCTTTCCCTTGCTGTTGCTGCCTCCAGGCAGCGTATTGGGCTTTCCAGCACTGGCGTTGAGCATGTGCACGTGCCCACACTATGTCTGGCAGCCCACATACTCTAGAGGATTCCTCCCCTGTGAGTACACTGCTGCTGTGCATAATGGGTCAATGTAAAGCTTTGATATATGCAAGCTATGGCATGCTTGGCCACCACCATTATAAAAATAACTTCACTTGAGATGGATTCACTTGAGATGGGTCTTGCTTTTCATAATGTGCATAGAATAGAAAAATAAGGATATTTACAAATAAAGGGTATTTTGACCATCAAGCAAGGTCTTTATACTCTCAAGATATATGGAATTTATTCTCACATTGCTATAGTGACTTGACATAGACCAGATCCAGGCATGCTATTTAGAGGGGCATCTCTCTGTATGCCATTTAAATGTGCTTAGACCTCAGAATCACCCACCTATATTCCTGGTCAACTTACACTCTACACACAAAGTAGCAATTACTATTAAAATTAAACAAACCTGCCTTCTAATTGCACAAACATCTTTTCTCTAAACAGTCTCAGCCATTTGATAATATTGTTATACATCATTCAACATAAAATGTGATTGCATCAAAATAAGCTGCAGTTTTTGTAATTTGATATTGAATATATCTAAGAATGGGCCACTGACATCTTGCTGAATCTCTTGTCTGTCTGTGTCCAATTCCAACCAACTTGCTAAGCTCAGATGTTGGAGTCACCCAAAGCAGGGCTTCTGATGGTTACCAAAATGATTGGTTATGGGAGTAGGCAGTCCTTGAGATAAGCTGGCCCAAGCAGTATTGGGGTTTAAAGTTCAACACTAACATTTTAATTGGGCCTGGAAGGTAACTGGGGTCCACTATAGGTGGAATAAGACTGGAATTATATGGTCCACATATAATCTACTCCAGTCAATTTTGTGGGCACAGAATTTTGTACCAATTATATCTTTCAGGCATTCCATGAAATGCTTTTGCTATGGAACAAGGTGGGCTACATGAACATATGGGGTATTTGAGATTATAAAAGGAGAAGGAGCTAAAGGAATACTTTTTGGCAGTATCTGTTCCATCCATAGACATAGGCAAACATTTCTCCATCCATAGATATTCTCTATTAGATCCAAGCCTGAAATTTGGTAAGATCAGCACTGGTCAAACAGTACAAATGAAATGAAGTTTGTCAAAGTAGAGAGAAAGAGAGTATAATTCACAGAAAAGAAACCAATTCACTTTGAAAAGGTCAAGGAAATGATCAAAGTAAAAAGCAAATATTGACTAAGTACCTCACATCTGACGTAAATGTCACAATAAGGTACAATGAAGAACCACACTTGTTCAATTCGTTTTTGCCACGTTGCATTTCAACAGTCCACCATAGGCATAATCACAATGGTGGTCCTTACTAAATTAGCATTGTACATTATGTTCTGACATGTTTTGAATGTAGTGTTAAAAATGCCAGAAGGCATTCTTTTCACCTCCTTACTATTGCTATAGAATAAATGAGAATATTGTGAAACCAAAATCACCCCTGGGAGACATGAATGTTTTCTACGGGATAGTGACATCCTAATCAAAAATTAATGAGAGACTAGATAGCTCCTGTAGACTAATAGTTCCAGAATCCCATTAATCTTCACAAAATAAAATGTACCAAAGTTAAGGTTGTTGTTGTGGCAAGAAAAACTAACAGAAAGAGACTTTTATTGGGTTGTAGTTTCGTAGGAAAGCAGTTTTATTTTATTATAAACATTCTCATTTGAAATACTAGCCTCTTATATATCTGTGTAACATTTTAAAATGAACCACATTGTTTCATTTTATTCTTCTGTGGAAGTACAGAAGTCAGGACTAAGAGCTCACTCATACCCAATGCTTGATTACTTGAATATAATATTAAACCAGGCCAGTCAAAAGGGCAAATCCTGACATAATTAACAGGGCTCAAGTAAGATTCAACTGGGTTGCCATATTGGTCTAAAGCAGATATTCACAGATCTTATCAACCACCTTAATCTGATCTCAGCTCTAATCACCTAATTACTTAGGGCTCCTGCTCCCTCCCTCCCAGAATTCCATCAATGCACTCTGCTCCTGGACTTGTTTGCACTGTTACAGTTATCAGTTAGTAGTATTAATATTACATTTATTTATATGTTATGGATTGTTTCTTGTATTATTTATATGTTTTATGTAAACTGCCCAGAGCCTCCAGGGAGAGTGGAATATGAATGAATGAATGAATGAATGAATGAATGAATGAATGAATGAATGAATGAATGAATGAATGAATGAATCTTGATTCTAACCAGTCCTTCTAATCCCTCCCCACATAATGTAATGGTTGAGGAAGTTCTGTTTCACTGGATCTGAAAATGTGTACTTGTATACAAAAGTTTCCCTATTCTCCCTCCACATTTTAATAGACATTTCAGACCCACTCAAGACAATAAGCCCACATCATCAGCATAGAGCAACAAAGGTACATTAATGGTACCAAGTCTTGGGCTGTGGCTATCTGTTCCTGACAGAGTAGGGGCCAGATCATTTAGAAAGAGGTGAAATTGAAAGGGGACAAGAATACAGCTATGTTTAATTCCTTTATTGGTTGACATTTCTGTAGTTAATCTTCCTATCAGAGAGCATTAAATTTGACAGTTTGTAGAGGTGCAGAGCTGCTTTATAAGAAACAGTAACCTCTTATCTATGTTCATCCTAGATAGTTTATCCCAGAGGAGTTCACATGAAATGGAGTCAAGGGCTCCTTTAAAATCTAAAAAAGCAGCAAAAAGTCTGGACCTTAATTTTGGTGTATCTGTTAATCAAATGGCATAAGGCAGCACAATGATCAAGGTACTTTTTCCCTGGCAGAAACCCACTTGCTTTGGACCCAGTCTGTTCTGTCGAGACATTCAGAAGGTGAGTTTGGATAATAAATGATTGACATATAATTTCCTTATTATGGAAAGAAGACTTATCGAGCTGAATTTGGAAGGTAACATATGATTGCCCTTCTTGTAGATAGGTACTACTATAGCATTTGTCCATGCCTCTAGCATTAAGCCTGTATCATTGTAAAAAAAGAGGCAAGTAGGAGTGCTAACCAATTAGGGCCTATTTTTAGAATTTCAGGAGATATAGCATCAGAACCTGGAGATTTCCCAGATTTTATTTGGCTAATTAATTCTACTATTTCATCAGATATCACAGGTGGCCAATCTGGTATATCATCCAGAGATGGTTCAGACAGACTTAAATCCAGTTAAACCAGAGGTGCTGTTGGCTAGGGATTCTGCTGACCTGGAGTGGAGTGTTGGATGTGAAATATTTTGGATGAGGTTGTACCCTACTGTGACTATCCATGTTTGCAGTAGGGGTTATGTAAGTTTGGCCTGGCCTTATTCTTGGATAGTCAGGTGGCAGCAGTGGCTAAGAGTATATTTTAGGTTGACCAGCTACAACCCTTCTAGGGTTACCTGTCCACAGTGGTACATTTAGGACCAAACTGGATTTCCTAGACTCAGCTCTGTCTTCCTGCAGCCATTCGGAAGCTGTGGGACTGTCACTTTAGAAATAAAGGAGAGCCAACTTAGCTGAGAACAGAGACATTGCAGGGGGGAGACAAAGGGATTTTGCCCTTCCCCGTGCAATTTATCCCTATCAAAAATGGAGCTGGGGAAATAATTATTTCCCACCTTTTTGGTTGCTTCACATGCACAGAGTAAAGTAGTAATGTTTGGCCCATGGAGTATTGTAGACAGTGGAATTCATGGTCTTAGGGTTCTCCCCCCAATCATAAATACTATTTACAGAACTACAACTGACAGAATTCACGAAGGAGCCGGGTATATATCTTTATCTACAGCCTATACTACAGCCATGGTTGCTGCTAAATTTCAATCCACTGCCTGGCCATTTATACATGCTTGGTAACATCCATATTAGACTATTGTATGTAGAAATGTATTTTTAAAAATACAGAGATTTCAGTTACTCTAGTGCCCATTTTGCACGGCAGCACCATCAGGGCATTGCTGCACAGCTGCATGCTCCACAACATTCTATGTCCCCACGGGAGACACATTTCAGTGCTGGATCTGCTCCAGTACCAAAATGTGCCCATGGGGGACTCATTTCATCGGGACACCCGGTGTCCTCGTGAAATGTGTCCTCTCCAGGGGTCACAGCTATGGCAGGAAGGTTCCACTGCATGGGGTGGGGTGTGTTGCAGGAGAGGTTATTTAAAAAGCCCTGGTCTGCCCCCATGCCACAATGAAGCACTGTGAAGCTGTCCAGGGCATTTTTTGCTTTCTGCCAGCTTGGAAGGCCTGGCTGTTCCTGTCCAGGCAGGCCTGCTGCAGGACAGACCCCATTAGCCCCCGAAGTACAAAAAGAGAACACGGAAGAATCTGCATTCCCTTCATAGGGTTTCTGAAGCCCAATCCACACCAGGCCCAGGAGGGTAGCAGCCTGGCAGTGATGACATTTAGACTTGTGGATTAGTCCTGGGTCTGTATTGACACTGCCCCAGCCTTTTCTGCCCAGGCAGAATTGGCCTAAATGTGGCTGTCAATTCTTCTCTAGGCTCACCACACATACTTTAATCCATTTATACTGATTATAAGTTCCTCATTTCTGTGTCCAGTTCAGTGTAATGGCTTGGATCTTTAAAGGCTTAAATAGCTTGAAGCTAAAATTGTTGTTGTTGTTGTTAGGTGCGAAGTCGTGTCCGACCCATCGCGACCCCATGGACAATGATCCTCCATGCCTTCCTGTCCTCTACCATTCCCATTTAAGTTTGCATCTACTGCTTCAGTGACTCCATCCAGCCACCTTATTCTCTGTCATCCCCTTCTTCTTTTGCCCTCAATCCCTACCAGCATTAGGCTCTTCTCCAGGGAGTCCTTCCTTCTCAGAAACTAAAATACATGAACATATTATTAATTATGTATTGTAATGTTTTAATGTTTTACTGAAAGTTGTTTTGATGTACTGTATAACAGTAGTCCCCAACCCCCAGTCTGGAGACCGGTACCGGTCCATGGATCATTCGGTATCGGGCCATGGTTCCTCCTTGTCCTCCTCCCCGGCTGCTGCCTCAGGGGCTGCCCTGCCACTCTGCCACCGGCTCACCTCCAGCAGCCGCCTTGGCTGTGGCTCGCAATCGGCGTGGCACTGCGCAGCTGCTGCTGGCAGCACCCCCCAGCAGGTGGTAGGAAGTCAAGGATGCCAGCAGGAAATCAAGTGGAACAGGGCTCAGGTGGCGGTGACGTCCCTCGGCAAATGACTACCCCTCCCCCGGGCCTCAGTAAAATTGTCAAGCATTGACCAGTCTCCGGTGATAAAAAGGTTGGGGACCACTGCTGTATAACGTTCCATGTAAGTTATACAATGTTCAATGTAAATTGCCCAGAGCCGCAAAGAATGGGCGGTATAGAAATCCAAATAAAAAAATAAAATAAATAAACTTCATGCCACCTTTTTATTGGAAGGAAATGCACGAAATGCCTTTTCAGTGCTGACATTGTGGAATGCTCACCTCCAGGAAGCTTGTTTGGTACTTTCCCTGACAGATTGTGGAACAAAAGGTCTAAACACATCTATTCCACCAAGACTCTGGCCTAGACAACTGTTCTGTAGTTTTTTGCTTTATGTTTATTTCACTGAGATTGGTAGTATTTGTTTTAGTATGGTTCCTTTATTGTATCAACACGGGAATATACTGTACCGAAAAATAGAGAATACCTGTTCAGATTAACTAACTAAAAATTATAGGAACGCCTGCTAGAGGCTGATTTCATTTATGATGAAGTTTCACCTCCACTGTGACATCTGGGTTTCTTAAAGGCCAAGTGAAATGAAATTGACATGACCAGTAGCTACTACAATTTTCTATCTGAGATCATTACTGTTAAATGAACTGTTGTGTTCTTCAACCTGTGCGTGCATGGCATACTGCAGAAAACAGCTAGGTTGAGGCTCTCTCTGTGTGTAGAATTCTGCAGAACAATCTTTCTTCTGTCTTGAAGAGCTATCAAGTGGTGTTGTTTGTGGAACCAAAATAAAATCCACTCTAACAAGCTAGGTCCCTAGCCACTGTCCTTTCTATAGTAGCCACCTAGTGTTAAATAAAGACACAACAGGTTTTATTCAGTTCTTTCCAGAACTGACAGTTGTGCTTGCCAGCTACATGAATTTCTCCTGCTCCTATTATGTTTGCAAGGATAATAAAAACAACATCTTTATATGGTTTTTCTAATGGAGAATGCTAACCTGACAATAAAGGGTATGTTGCATAACCTCAAAAAAGCCAGTCTTGTACATGCAAACAATCTCCTTTCTTTGTACTGCCATTTCTAATTATGCCATATACTTCAGCTTCTGGTACGGTCATTTTCTTCTTATCTTCATTATGTTGCAATGTCTTGGATGTGATCCAGCCAAAGTCAAGATCTCTGCCTCAGTAGATAAACAGTGCAATCCTATGAAAAGTTATTCTAGCCTAAGTCAATTGAAATTAATAGGCCTAGTGACTCTGTCTAGGATTGCATTATTATACATGTATGATGTATGACGTCTAAGAAAATACCCACTTCCACTAAATGATGCCTCTTACTTCCACACTTATATACCAGTATACCAAAGTTTAGTGATATTTAAACATGAGACATTTTCAGCTATTGATTTATTTATGAAATATGTATGCTACCTCTCCAGATCTCTTAGGGGCAGCTCCCAGTAAAACAGATTGATAAGACAAATCACATGATATAAGGAGTCAATAGAACAGCCAAAACATCAGCATAAATAAATCAATACAGAAAGTTTATGTGGATGAAAGCGGCTATCAGTGAACTCTGTTAAAGATTATCACTACTTGCAACTCTACAGATTTGGTTCTTTGAATGGAAAACAACGAGTGTGTGTGTGTGTGTGTGTGTGTATGTGTGTGTGTGTGAATTCCGCAAATGAATGCAGAATTTCATCTCATCAGAAGGTATGCAATATAGTGATAACTTTCTGCCCAAATGACCTGGAAATTGCCTTGTAATTATCTTTGATGATATTACTTCCACTCTGACTGATATACATTCCCTTAATTCACACACTGCTCTCTGTTTCTGTAAAGGTCTTCATACTCCTCTTTGGCAAGTACAGGAAACACATTCCTGTTGACTTAATCAAGAAGGCACATAGCTCTGAGTTGTATTAGAGGATGAAGTACCAAAGGAACATTTCATTTAAGATAGACAGTTTACATGTGACAAAAGAAAAAAGATTTCAAATATGATGTGAAAGCTGGACCTTGAAGAAAGAAGACAGGAGGAGAATAGATGCTTTTGAATTATGGTGTTGGAGACAAATTCTGCGAACACCATGGACAGCCAAAGTTACCAAGAAGATAGTTTTAGAGAGGAGCAAACCAACTATGTCATTAGGAGGCAAGATATTGCAAACAAAACTCAGTTCCTTGGACACATCATGTGATCAAACTCGTTGGAAAAATCATTAATGCTGGGCACGGTCAGTGGCAAAAGGAAAAGTGGTCGCCAAAGGATCCGCTGGCTTGACACGATCAAAGCCGATACAGGGGTGACCATGGACCAACTGAAAGAGGCTGTCATTGACAGAGACAAGTGACGAAGACTTTTCTATAGAATCGCTGAGAGTCGGACATGACTGAATGGATATCATCATCATCATCATCATCAATTAACTAATCTAATACTTTATGATATATAACGGGATCATGTCTTTCTTTCATTATTCATTTATTACTGTGCCTGTTTTGCTTCCCATTCACACACAATTAAATATGAGACCAAGGTTTGCAAGAAGCATACTGTGGGCCCTTCCTACCATATTTTTTCACCATTATCCTTATGTATTTTTCCCATAAAAGGTACAGATTTTCAATGTTATCTGTGTATCCCTAGCAATTAATCTGTATCAAGGAAGTAAAAATGGGAACTAAAATGGACTGGCAAGACTATAACTCCTCCAGAACAGGACAATCAATGATAGCAATGAAAATAATCAGACCAAAACCAAAGAAAATGGCAACTTGCAGAATAAGAAAGGAGTAAAAAAAATATCACCACCTCAGCTTATTTCTATTTGGGTAGTAGTGTGGGTCAGTGGTAGAACACACACTTTAAATTTATAAGGTCCCAAAATCAAACCTTGGCATTTTTACTTTATAGGATCAGATGCTATGACTAGTAGCTGGGATCCTGGAGAGCTGCTGCCATTCAGAAGAGATCGCAATTTCATTCATAGACCAATCATCTTTGATTCAGTAGAAGTCACTTCATGTGTTTGTTTGCTTTCTTTGAATTTCCTCTCTTTAATTATATGCTATAGCTACACATGAAAGTAATATATTTTTTTTCTTCCTAAGCAACAGAGAGGAGGGATCTCTTTTGGACTAGAGCTGTAAGTGAGGAGAGGAACTGGGTGAGATCATCTCTCATGTTAGTAGAAAAGCTGTTAGGTTCCAAGCCATTTAGAGTAACCATTTACAGTAAAAAGCCACTGCAACATAAAATTGAATCCACTGCAAGATAAAAATAAAAATGCATATTTCCTGATACATCCAAAACAAATTTATTCAGTACATTTCATTCAGTATGTTTGACTGAATGAACAGAGAGTTGAGGAGGGGAAAAAAACCACCAGGATGTTTGTTCTAGTTTGGCGCAATGCAGAAGTGGGGGGGGGGGGGAATGTTTTGATATTGGGTTCCAGCCAGGATAAATATGAAAGCATCCCTATTGCCTGAGTCTTTGGTATCTGTGTACAAATAGCATGTGAGACAATGACAAAAGATAGCTCAATTGTATGCATGTTTCCTTGGAAATATAGCCAGGGCTTTGATCCATTGGACCAAGTGTGTATAGGACTGAGCATGAGGCTGTTTAGCAATGATTATTTTCATGGCTCAGGGGAAGATACTTGATCCTTACTGCTGTGTTGGCACTAGCCTTGATCCTGCTTCAGCAGGTTGACTGACCATGGAAATGGAATGAAAGAGAGGGGGCGGCCTTGCTGCAGGGAAAGGGTCTTTCATAAAAGGAGACACTCATTCTAGTGCTGGAGAGAAGAAGAACACCATGTCCTAAGAAAAAGAGATTTGACACTACAAGAAAGTGGTGTATTGCTGTGGGGAAGCAGCCAAGCTTTGTACTGCTTCTCCTGTTCTAAGTTCTATATGGGTGTATATGTTGGTAGGCAGGAAGCATTTATCTTTCAGAAACCCCAAATAATAAAGGAAGGATACAAGCAAACCTTCACAAAACTACTTTTATACTGAGGTCAGTTATCCATAACACCCAATTGCTGTAACAGTCAGACAGTGTGTACATTTATGTATGCATTATAAACGTTTAAAAATGACTTCTGAATCTGACATTAATTGGAATCATTTTCTTTTATCCCTGGGAAAGCCTTACTTTTAACCAAAGGCATCATGGAATGGGGGTAAGATCAATGAACAAAAAAAGAAAATATTTGTTTTGATATCTCAGTGCAACTATGAATCATCAGAAGAATATCATTGTTTATTTTATTGTTATTTCAATCCCGATTCACTGCCTGAATGATACCAAAGCAGCTTTCCCATCATTTTCCCATCTCCCCTTAATCCTTGTGAGATAGGTTGGCTAAGAGATTGTAACACCCCAGGGTCACCCAGTGAGTTTCCATGGTAGCATGGAGATCTGAACGTGGTTGTCGTAAGACCTAGACCAACACTCTAACCTCTACACAACCATGGCCAGCTCAGTTTGATGAAAATTTGGCTTTATGAACTAATGACACAATTACAAGAAGGAATAAATTATCTATAAGAAATTGATACAAAGTCCTGTCTGTTATTCTCCTAGTATCAACCACCAACACAGCAAATAGCAGAAAATCTGTCAGCTTTCAAGCTGAGCACTGGACATAACTGTGTACATTTCCTATTGCAACAGCACACAATTCAATCTCTTCCATCTTGTTCCTATCATCTGCTCTTAGCTGATGATAGGACTGTGGTGGAAATGGTTGTGGAAACTATGGATGTTTTTCTCCTTTTTTTCCTAAAGTCTATAGTTCTCCCCTCCCCCCAGGCTAAAAAGTGGCAAACTGAAATGACAAGCTACATGTATTGCAGTGAGCAGGGAGAAAAGTGAATGTACACAGACATTTCAGTCATTTAATTTTGGTCTTCCTCATTAGACATTCTGAATAGACTCTTATATGTAGACTAGCAGGAAAGCCGGTTGTATAGAAAATACAAAAGGCTATAGCAGTCCCCCCACTGGGAGGGCTGGCAGTGTGAAGAGCATGCAGGCTGGCGTGAGGCTTTTGGGGGCAGGCAAATGTGGTGAGCATTTCACCCCTGGCACCCCCCAGAGCCTCACATAGGGCTGAGAAGGGTGGGGTAGGGCTTTGAGGGGACGCAGCGATTATTCCCACCTCCCTCCATGCCAGCCCCCAGAGCCCTGTGGAAGGCTGGGCAGGCTGCTGCGGGGCTTCGGGGGGGGGGGGTGGCCAGCATTCCCTCCCCCTCTGGCATCACGCAGAGCCCTGTACCCCCCCCAGCAGAGCCCTGTACCCCCTACCCCATCAGTTGCAGGAACCTCATCTACAGGCAGAGGTAAAGGTGAGCAGCGGCCAGGCAGGGCACCACAGGGTGAAAAGGCCACATATGGAAACAAGCTGAGCACCTCACAGCCCACCACTGGGGTCAGGTGCTGCAGGGGCCAGCCCAATCTGGGTGAGCCCAGCTTTGGTCTGTGGAGGCAGAAGTACTGTCCGGACACCTGGACGTGGACCAGACAGGGCCTGGACACCGCTTCTCCCACACCGCTCCTCCCCACTCCTCTTCTAAAATATTAAGTGCCACTAATGGTTAAAGATGTATCACTTGTTTACACCATGTGGTCAATTGGGTGTTTGTTTATTTTCATTTTAATGGGAAACCCATTTCTAAACCTCATTCTGTCCTCTTCTCCTAGAATGAAATTCTCATGGATTGTAAAATAATTGTAAAATAATTTTTCCCCAAAATTTCTTCCTTCCTTCAAAAACCTAATTTTTCTAGAATTAATAAAACAAATACATTTCTAGAGGATCATACAGGCCATCTAGTCCAACCCCTGCTCAATGCATGATCAGTCTAATGCATCCAGGATAAGTATCTGTCCAGCTACTATTTGAAGACTGCCAGTGAAGGGAAACTCACCACCTCATTAGGCAGTTGATTCCACTGCTGAACTGCTCTAATTGTGAATTTATTCCTTATATCTAGCCAATATAATTCTATATGTAGTTTAAACCCATTATTGCGGATCCTATCCTCTGCTGACAAAAGGAACCTTTCCCTGCCCTCCTCTAAGTGACAACCTTTCAAATACTTAAAACAGCAATTATATCCCCCTCTCAACCTCCTCTTCTCCAGGCTGAACATTCCCAAGTCCCTCAGCCTTTCCTCACAGGGCTTGGTCCTCAGGCCCCGGATCATTCTCCTTGCTCTCCTCTGAGCTCTCAATTTTGTCCACATCCTTTTTGAAGTGAGGCCTCCAGAATTGCACACAGTACTACAGGTGGTGTCTAACTAATGTGACATACAATGGGAATAACTTAGAATCATAGAGTAGAATAATAGAATCATAGAGTTGGAAGGGATCTCCAGGGTCATCTAGTCCAAGCCCCTGTACAATGCAGGAACTCACAACTACCTGCCTACTCACAGTAACCCAAAGTACATGCCCAAGTGATCCCCCCACCCAAAAATCTCCAGAATCCAGACTGCCCTGGAGGAAATTCACCCATCATCCCACAACCAACATCATTCATCCAAGTGGAACTCCTCCCTACTATGTGGAATTCTTTCCGTTAGAGAAACTAGAGTGTGTCCAGTGATGGGCTATGAAGATGATGAGGACTTTGGAGATCAAGTCATATGAGGAAAGGTTGAAAGAGCTTGGCTTGTTTAGCCTGCAGGGAAGGCAACTAAAGGATGATATGATAACCATCTTCAAATATTTGAAGAGCTGTCATATAAAAGATGGAGCAGAGTTGTTTTCTGTTGTCCCTGAGGGTTGGACCAGAACCAAAAGGTTGAAATTAATTCAAAACAATTTTTGGCAAAACATCTGGAAGAAGTTCCTCACACAGACCCATTATGCACGGGGGTTTTAGCGCACATTCGGGGTGGAATGGCGGCGACTAAAATCACGGATAACGCACGGAGCCGGCTGCAACTGGCTGTAGCTTCGGTGCATGCCGCCGAAAAAGCCGCGTCAGTGAAACGCGGAAGAAAGCGCAGCTTCCGGGTGAGCGGGGCGCAACCAGAAGCGGCGCCCGGATCGGCGCGTGCATAATCGGTTACTCTGGGTTTTGCCGCCGTCGCGCCCCGCCCCGTGCATAACCGGTATGCGTCGCGTCTTCCCCCTCCGCGTTTTCCACGTGACCCGAAATCGCCGTTTCGGCGGCCGTGCATAATGGGCCACTGCGGTTCCTCAGTAAAACAGGCTTTCTTGGGAGGTGGTGGGTTCTCCTTCTTTGGAAGTTTTTAAGCAGAGGCTAGATATTCACCTGACAGAAATTCTGATTTTATAAGGCAGATTGTGAGTGGGTGGGCAGAAAGGGATGTGCCAGTGTTTGTCTCTTTTGACCCTTCCTTGCATACTCAGGGAATTGCTGATCACCACTGTGAGATGGTAGGTAAATTTCCTCCATGCAATGCTGGATTCTGGAGATTTTTGGTGTGTGGAGGATGAAGCTACTTGTGAGTTCCTGCATTGTGCAGGAGATTAGACTAGATGACCCTAAAGGTCCATTCCAACTATATGATTCTATTATTTGAAATGGAGATCATTCTTTGCAGACAGAAAGCAGAAACGGTCCTGATCTTGCAGGTCATTAAAATTCAGAACAGATGCAGGTCTGGATATGAGATTCCCCCCCCCCCTTAGCCCTTTTTACTACTTTGATCCTGAAATAGGTAGAGAGTAGAATATTAAACCTTGCACAAGCACACCACCCTTGTGCTAAACGCATTCATTTCAGTATTTTCCTTTCAGCAAATACCTGATTTAACATACCTCCCATTATCAATTAAGTAACTGATGGGACTACGTTGAGAAAATTAAATGTTTCTTCATGGTTATGTAAAATGAGTGCCTTCTCTAAGGCAATGGGCCAAAAATGTGAATAGAGAAATCACTGTACACAAATGCCAGTCAAAGGCAATACTGTTTAATATGAACATGGGCTGAGTGTTCTAGATGGGCCAATGTACCTGTCAGATATAATCCCTTATTGCCCTTCATGTATTTCTTGATATTCCACGCACATACACACACACAGGTTTCAAGATGGCAAAGGAAACTGAAAAACAACAGCCATATAGCACAGCAGGACTGACCAAAATAATTCAAAATTATTCTCTAGAATTCTTCATCAGGATGGATTTTAAATAGAGGGACATTGTCTCAGTTTACATACTTTAGACTTCAGGAATGCCATTTTCAGGTTTCAGTGGGAGGGTGACAATATTCATAGCTAAGTTGTATTGATCTAATTATGCTTTCAAAGTGTTTGTTGTGTTTGTTTGTTTCTATGTTTTAAAACATGAGAAACTCCTGATAACAAAAAAGTCTGAAATACATACACTAAAGGGGGTGAGTGCATAATTACTCTTTCTTAAATTGTTCCCATCAGTGTCTCCTTTCAAAATGTTAGTTCTTGATTTTGAACCAACATAATATAACATAACTCAATCACCTTATATTCAAATAATCAAGCGTGGCCCAATCTATGATATCTAAATCCATAGATTATCAGGGCCACACTGATGCAAAAGTAATTTCCCTCCAAACTCATGGAATCCCTCAGGTTTGCAGAAAAATCCAAAAACTTTTTTAAAAAACAGATGGCGGGACTTAAATCTGCCCCTTCAAAATTAAAGGGCATTATCTGTACAAGTGCAGAGAATAGATTGGATTGTACCTCCTGCACCATTCATAAATGTCAGGTTGCTACTCTGGGCCCAGGAGCTACTCTGGGCCTGGTGGGGATAGCAGTGGAAGCTTGAAGCAATTACAAGCTGGCAAACTCTGAATAAGCAACCAGGCTAGCTGGTACCTATAGCAGAGACTGGGAGCTGCTTCAGAATGGTGGTGGCCATAGAGGTGATAACCATAGAGACTTGAAGTCATGATGACCAGAGTCTTAGAGCCACTCTGGCCTTGGAAGTTGCTATGGTGGAGCCTAGCAGCTGCTCTGGGAGTGGCTTGGAGCCATTCCAGGGCTGGCAACAGCTGCAGAGGAGACTGGGAGCCTCTATAGGCACAGGAATAGTGGCCATAGAGGCTTGGAGCTGCTCTGAACCTGTACAAGATCAGGTGAGCAAGTGATGAATTCCCCTAAGTCTTGCAGGTCCTTGCTTGGTATATTTTAATACTCAACCTAGCCAAATATGAGGATCCTTAAATCCAGGGACTGCAGCTGTAGTCAGACAAGCCAGATAATTGGACTAAACTGAAATCTTAAACAATTTTTTTTTAATCCAACAATGATAAAATGAGTGTGTGTAGCTTTAGGAAAAAGATGCCCTCAGCAGCTGTTGCTAAGCAACCAGTAGTTTATCTAGCATTCTGTAAGGATCTTCTTTAGGCCAAAAACACAAACTGTTTCCTTAAGCAAAGGTTACATGACTTAAGCCAGCAAGTACAGTTATTCGTGATGAAACTGGGGTTCGAGGTACAGGTATTTGCATATATGTTCCACTGGTCTCTCCCTCCTCCCCCACATGGGAATCCCATACAACTAGAGACCTTTGCATAGTCAAAACATTCTGATAAGAGTCCAGGCTCCAGGATACAGGAGCAGGGAAATGCAGGAGATGTGTGAGGTGGACGGGAGGGAAGTGAAAGAATGCAGGAAAGGAATAGAATTGCTATAAACTATAACTCAGAGGCCAGCTGCTTTAATTAACACAAGGCCAAATTCTAAACACCTAACTACATTTGATATACAGGTCAATAAATGGAGGGTGGACAGATAAAAGATTGGTGGGCAGAAGAAGATAAATAAACAGGGAAAATGAGTATATGGGAGTTGCTAGGATGAGGGAAAGATTAAATAGTTTGAGGAAGGGATAAAGTGAACTCCCCACAGTCCTTGCAGGTATCCCCCTGTGCAAATGGGCCCAGCTTAGCTAGTACCATGCAACTGTATCATATTTTTCCTTGGGGGAGATCCAGGGGGAGTGAAGGTAGAAAAGTTGAAGACATAGGGGAAGATAAAGGTTGGTTGGCTGATGGGTAGAAAGGAGAGAAGGGAGCAGGAAAATGGGAGTGGCTGTGGGGGCTTTCAGCAAAAGAGGACATAGTGAGGGAGGGACAATGAAATTTCCCTCACAAATCGTTACAAATTCCCCACTGTTATAATATAATATTGTTGGAAGTATTTTTTTTCTCCCTTAGGCATTATGTCTCTTTGTGGCTTTTTCCATATATAATTTGATTGAAACGATAGCTAACCTTATGGAACATTCAAACCAACAGTTAGTATAATTTATTCTATAGATACTTTGGTGATTAATTAAAGGCCAGCATTTTGCTACAGTTTATGTCTATCACTTTTCCTTTGCTGATTGTTTTCCTCATTACTAATTGAATGAATTAATGCCCCTTTGCAATCCGTTAGACAATTTAATGGTTCCTCTTTCCAACTACAGCGATTTATTACCTCCCATGGATAAGTGTCAAGGTTGCCTGGTTCTGGTTCCAGCGAGTGCATTTAATCTTGCGCAGGTACAGAGCTGACCTCAGTTTTGTTCAGTCTTCTTAATTGTGACAAAGAGCCTCCTTCATCAAATACTTTCTCCTCTTCCAGACATCTTGAGGAAGAGCAGTGAAACAAGTAATTAAAAGAACTGGTGGCAGCTGACACCCTTCCTATTAAAAGAAAATCCATGCTGGGTCAAGCAGGCCCACTTGCCAGGGGGTTGAAGCGCCTTCCTTTACATTTTTTAGTTAAAAGAAAAGAGAGGACCAGATTTCAGATTATTGGTGTATACAACGATCTATAATAATTCTTACCAAACCATCAGTAATTCTGTTTTACACACTGTTTCTCTTGCCAGCTCAACATGCTGGAGGCTGTCAGTCATAGCAAAGGGGGAAGTAGGATCATATCTTGCTTTTGGAAAGAAGCATTGCATAAATGAGCACTGCCCAGAATGCATCCTAGACTTTCACCTTTAAATGTGCCATTGAATTATGAGTCAAAGAGTTGTGATTCTTCTTGTTTATATGCCCCAACCCCACTCCATCACCAGTCCTTTTATTAACAAGCATGAATCTAAGCCAGGAGTCTGAAACCGCTGCTAAATGGGGACTTAGGATACAAGTAAATGTAGTTTTTTGAGGAAAAACTTAAATCTTTAAGTTAAGATCTATTGGAGGGTTGGTTGGATGGAAAAATAACCAGTATACAAATGGAATGTCCGGGCTTCTAAAGGGCTTCTTAGAGAAGATTTACAAAAAGTAATAGAGGTGCTAGTAATCCAAGTGCAAATGATGCACATACATATGCCAGGACACTCATTAAAATAATCATTTAAGGTACTCCTGTGAATATTTATTACTGTGAGACTGTGTTTATTTTATTTATTTATTTGTTTGTTTGTTTGTTTGTTTATTTATTTATTTAACTTCTCTACCGCCTCCCAGTGAACTGGTGTCCTTTCCTCTTCCTGATAAAGGACTTGCAACAACCAGTGTTTGGATAGCAAGAAATGTATAGTTCGTCCATCAACATGTCAATTATCAACAATGTTAAATTCTATATCTTCAGTTATATAAATTTATTTTATTTAATTTCATTAGATTTATAGGCTATTGCTCCCAGCCAGCCAGCTCCCAGTGGCTAACATCAGAATTCCAAATCCTTATCCATTGTTGTTCCTCTCTATATTTTTGAAACAGCCTAGGAGGTGGGACGTGTCTGGCTGTCCAAGTTGGAATAGGGCCAATCAGGGTGCAGCCAGCATTGCCCTGATTGGCCCTGCCCGTGCAACTCCCACTCTCTGCCTCTTTGCTCTCAAACGCCTCAGTGCCTGGAGCCAGCAGCAGGTAAGGGGAGAGGGCCCTGGGCAAAGAATCGTGGTGGAGGGCTTGCTAATGAGGGCCTCTTGGCCTGCTACGCTGGGCCTGCTGACAAGGGCTTCCCAGCCTGCTGCCTGCCTGTTAAGGAGCTCTGTCCCGGCCCTTCTAACAAGCTACCCAGCCCCCGCCCGCCCCACTTGATCTAGCTGGGAGTTGCCGTCCAAAGCCACCTTACGCTGCCTGGCCATGGGCCAGGGGAAGAGACCTATTCAAGGCCCGTTCTTAGGAATCTAGATGGGGGATAATGAGGATAATTGGTTCGTTGTTGATCTCTTGCTCTGCATTCTAACATGGATTAGCAACTTTCATTATAAAAGCAGGAAGACTCCAGATTTCCCACTTCACATAACTCACCAGTCCACTGCAGGAAGGAAAATGCATTTAAAAATACTTCCAAATCACCAGTACAATGCTAGTGCAACATCACTTCTGGCAAATACCCAGAAGTGATATCATGTCACTGGTGACATAAGGTGAATGATGCACTGGGATTTGTCCATAACTCTAACTTTTTACCATAGAATTTTAGCCAGATTCTAGAGTGCCGCCTCGACACATCAGCAATGAGACTTCACTTCTGGCTTGCCACTGCCATGTTACCATTTTTCCCTTCCCACCCCCATCTTCCCTATAAAAACTGCCCTAAGCAAAACAGGTAAATGATAGGATAAAGGACTGTGGGAGAAAGGTGTGTTTTACATTGACTGGGACTCATGGGTGGGCTTGTTCAGATGCCGGAACTCCTTCCCCTAGATTTGAAGTTGGTAATGATCATGGAGTTCTTCTGGGCTGGACTGAAAACTTTATTTTTTCAGAAGGTCTTCAAGCTAGATTGTGGAGGGTCAGAACCCGTTGCATGTTATTTGTTGTGCACCTGTGGTGCTTTGGTTATTTTTTAAAAAAATATTAGGGGGGTGAGTTGTAGAACCTCTTTCTTCCTTTGCAATGACACTGTCTCAATGGTAGTCATGTTGTATCTAGTTCCAAGCACTATAATGCAATATAAATATAAATATAATATAAAATATAAAAGAAGAAGGCAAAAGCACAAGAGAGATCCTTAAACCAAATATCTGTGAGTATTGCCAAAGGTGAGTGATTTTGTTCCCCTTAGAAAGACCAGAGTATGATTTCCAAAATATTGGAATTGTCCTATAGGATCCAACTGCAAATGTTTACGTATCTATTTGTTTCCAACAAGAACTTGGACTACAAAGGTATCCTTTAGGCTGAAGTTTTAATTTCACAGCATAGTCCCTTTTCACAGTTACAAAGAAGACCTGTGCATATTCATTATAAGTTACAGTCAAATCTGCAAAAATGCAAAACAAACCATTCAACAAAAATAAGACTAGGCAGTTATATCAATTTTATAGTCAACAACCCCCACTTGGCTAATTACACTTAAAAAAAGATTTGTATGATCAGAAATCTCTTTCACACTTTACAGAACTTCTATAGTAGCTGTTGTACTTTTGTATTTTACTGTGTGAGGAGAGGTGTGCATTGCACAATTTTTGAGCCAAAGATATACATAGAAATTGCTGGTTTCGGTTTTAAAAGTGATTTTTTGGAAAGAGAATACAAGTCTGTGATTCTTGGGAATTCACCTCCCCCACCAGACACACAAAGAATCTATCCCCTTCCCTGCCACTACAGAGTTCACATGCCTGCCAGCAATGTATCATGTACTCACATTTTTTTTTGATTGTACTGATTTCCCTAGCACTGGTATTTCTCCCTTCCAATCATTTCTTTGCAAGTGCACAGAGCACATCCAGCCAATCACATTTAGAGACAAGCTACAGAGAGGGCTTCTTTGTTGGGGTAGATCCCTTTCCTTCTGTCCATGTAGGATAACTGAGGACACCTTGTTCAGGGGTCTGTGGAATTTGACGCCTTGGTCTGGTTGACAGAAAGGTAATCATTTTGCTGTTGTTAGTCAGTTACTGTAAGAGTAGGGAAATTGAATGAAATCAGATAATGAAGTTTTGGGTTTGTTAGCTTTTTAAAAAATTGCCATTGGCTGGAAAAATTACCCCATGATAGGAATCAGTGAAGAAAATCATGCCTGTGCTGCAAGGCACCTACTTCAGGGGTCAGTAAAATCAAACTCATTGGTCCAATTTGCTTGAAATTTGGGGGATCTTCAGATTCAAGGTAAGAGTAACAGCTATCCCAGGCCTTCAAGTAGTTTCCCTATGGAATGTAATGGTCTTGAAGCACTATAACCTAAAAAAACATTTGAATTTGAATCCGGAACCAGAAATGACATACACCAAGATAAGTAAATAATGGAATTAAACCCACTCCTGATCCTCAGTAAGGAAAGCATAATGATTTTTCTTGTGCACACCACTATGCAGGGGGGGGTATTATAAATATAAAAAATCAGTGTGATCACTTCCTTATCCATTCTATAAGATCAGATTTTCCTATTGAGTTGTCATTTATATTATTAATAGTAGCAAAGCTGAATAGATCTCCTGAAAAAGACTGTACAAAAATTATTAATACAATTTGTCCTTAATCATTTTATTCTCTCTCATCCAGAGTACAAAGTTTGTCATTTACTTGCCTTCCACTACTCCCAGCAGCTCATGTACACATGGTTCCTATCCCCCATTTTATCCTCACTACAATTCTGTAAAGCAGATTATGCTAAGCAAAAATGACTGGCCCAAGTTTGCTTCAAGGTAAGTAGGGATTTGACCTTGGCTCTCTTGGAGTCTAAATACCTTGACACACTGGCTGTTTCTCAACCTTGTCAGGTCCATATGGATAGGCAATGTTCTTCAGGCCTCTTGAACCACTATTGTTTAGTGCTTTAAAGGTTAAATCCAGCATTTTGAACTGGGCGCAGAAACACATTAGAAGCCAGCACAATTGACACAATATTTGCCTTATATATTCATATAAGCTTCTCATTAACATCCTCGTCACCAAAAATTTTGTTAGACGTTAGGCGAGCACCAAGTGAATTAAAAAAAACAGCTTTATGTTATGAGAATCATTCCAGGGTGGGGAGGAATTATCGCCTGCTGTTTTGAATGAGCTCTGGGCATTGTAATTAGGATTGTCTCCAACACTCATGTGTATTGAATCCTACAAACAGTCGACTAAGATGGGAAAGAATTCTTGCCAGTAAATGTTTTAGCATTACTTTTGGACCATAAAGGCAGAGTAGGTATCTTGAAATTGCCTACTTTATCAATCTATAAGGGTAGCCGTGATGGTTCTGTTATACTCTCAAAACAGACGAGACTAAAGAAAGTGATGAAGTAAAGATTTTTAATGGGGCTCGAGAGAACTGAAATACACATGATATGGAGAGGGCTGGGAAGCAGACTATACTAATCAGCGAGCTGAAAGCTTTAAATTCACTAATGGAAGACTGTGCAAGCATCACTCTTCAGCTTCTGACAATTGGTTGGCTAGTCCTTCACCTTTCTTTCATGATAAGGACATAGTGCCCAGTAATTCATTTGTGGAACACTGTAATTTGAAATGCAATTGTTCAGAATATTTACAACCAGCCAAATTACTTGCATAATGGTTACACCTTCCAAAGACTAGTTGAGGTTATGCCAAATCTGCTCAGAACTCTTATTAATCAGTGTAAAACTTGAGGCTTTGCGTTGTATTAGGACATGTTGAATATTGCATAGATATTTAATCTAAGATATTGTATGGCTGCATAAAGTAACAAAGAGGCCAGCATAGGATTGCCAACCTCTGGGCTTGAAATTCAGTAATGTGATTGATCCCCAGAGCAAAGAGACAAATTCTCATGGAGAAAATGGCAGCTTTGGAGGATGAATTTTATGGCATCACATCCTTGCTAAACTGACTCCCCAAACTTCTCCCTTCCCTGGCTGCACCATTGAATCTCCAGGAATTTCCATACCTGAATGGCACTGTGTTTTTATCAACAAAACTAAATATTTTATTTCCAAAGAGGGAATCAGTTTTGTTTATACAAATCAGTTCACAGTTTCTAGTTCTTAGTTTAAGGCTTTTTCACATATTCTTAGACTTTTTTTCAAGATGTCAAAGTCTCCTTAAATTGAGAGGTTTCTTTACTGTGTTTATTCCTAAAATACATTTGTTTTTCTTTGTCCTTTTAATCTATAAATTTTCCCTGAACTTCCCCCTGGTTCCCAGAATATGGGTTCTTTTCACTTGTACCACTATTTTCTCCCTTTCTGCATAAGCCAGTATCCCACTACCTTCTAAGGTAACTGAAGCTCTTCCTGTTGCACATGTATCTTAGGAAATATCTCTGATTCCCCTTTACTAAATAGGTAAGGTTCCATCTCCTCTTCCTTAAAAAGATTCACCTCATACTTCGGCCCACTTTGGGAGCAAATACCTGACTGCCAGAATTCTTGTTGCTGGAAATTCGAGTTTTTACACAGAGGAGTTTATCAACTAAGTATCTTTCAGTAACAGACTTCCAAATTAACTGTCTTCCCTCAATGCAGCTGCATTGTGCTTTGGTCAGGACCTGCAAAGAATTATTGTTCCTCCTGCCTGAAACTGGGATGTGGTTGTGCACAGAAAGTCAAGCACTTCTCGTTCTCGAAGCCACCTTGGTTTGGGCCTTCTGCTGCTATAATTCCTGCAAAGAGACATTCAGCATACAATGAAATAGGATTTGGTTTGTAAAACCAACCAGAAATGTAAGGAACAAAATAAAAACAGAATTAAAACAAACACATGCAATAATGCAACATATACAATGACGGAAGACTGCATTGTAGGATCCAGTGTAGCAAACTATACACAGCAAAAAAGATCACAGTCACTAATAAGTTTCCAAGTAACTTTGTGAATTATTTTGTACGGTGCTAACCTATCACCCATATAGAAATATAGTCTTGAATAATTCAGTTTCACATAATTTATGTAAAATCACGAAAGTCGAGCACAATAACTGATGGGCAGTCAGTGGAGTGACTGCAGAGTGAAAGTAAATATGTATCCTCCATCACTTTGCACTATTCTGCACCAGCTGGAGTTTTCACATTGATTTTGAGTGAAGACCAATGTACAGGGCATTGTCTAGTCTCAATATCACCATGACGTGGATCTAGGTGGCCAGCCCTATCAAGGTAGGAACCATTTTTGGAGCTAGACTGAGTTGTAACAATGTATTTTTTGCAATTATGTGTGTATGTGTGTATGCATGTGCCTGCACATGCATATATACATTTAGTAAAACAATGATAATAATACTACTAATAACAACAAGCTTAATATACGAATACATTATGAAGAGAGAACAGGAGGAGTGGAGGAACTGGGGAGGAAGTAACACCAAGCCATTTAAAGCGTTATCCTTGGGGTTTTGCTGTGGCCTGAATAATCTAGATTAATCTGAATTTGTCAGAAGACAGCAGGGGTCTGTGAAAGAGCATCTGCTTTGTAGGCAGTAATCATTGCTGGGGGGATTTTGTTGGCAGGCTTTCTGGAACAGCTGCCTTGTACTCACAGAAAAAATTGGAAGCAGTTCTTTAACCCAAATTGGGCTTCAGTAACTTCTAGAGTCCTGGCACCTTAGAAAGCTGAGCAGAAGAAGGGAGGCATGGGTAAACATCCACTGCCTAAGAGGCCTCCCATACAGTTAGTTGGAATATGCAAAACTAGGGGCAAAGCCCGTTGTATCCAAGAATACAATGGGTGGTAGAACTTGGCAGTGGGAAGAGGAAGGGGAGGAGTTTTCCAGTCTGTAAGGGCATGGGGTTGAATGTGTGTGTAGTGTGGGAGGTTGTGGTGGCATGGTGGCAAATGAGGGCATAGGTGTGGAGATATGGGTGTCAAGAACCTGCATGGGTCAGAAAGGCCAGGCTAACGGCAACTGGGTAGTGGGGCTAATCCCTGCATACGCATGATGTCACTCCCATCCCGGCCTCCTCCCAGCCCTGGCCCAAATCAGAGCCTTGGATGGCCTGCAGCAAGGGAACACAGATTCTTCTGCATTCCCTGCCTTGCTGCAGTGGCCAGCAGAGCCCCCCCCCCACCCCACCCCCCACAACTTACGGTGTCCCTGTAGGGACACAAAATGTCCTGTTTGACTTCCTGGTGCTGTGGAGCTAAATCAGGCATATCTATCCTGCCCCCCTCATGAATCAGGCATATCTATACCATCCTGCAGTGGGATCCCTATGCTCCCCACCCTGCTGCTGCTGTGAGGCATAGCAGACCTTTCCCACACTGAAGTTTTACGTGCACATGCACAACTCTGGGGTGGACTGTGTGCACCAGGGTCTACATCAGGCCCTGCATGACATTACCATCAATGGGGGGGAGGGGGGAGGAGCGTTAAACTATGCTAACAACCTTCTGTAGCAGGTATCGGGCAGACTAAACATGATAGGGATAATGAGCAAATACTCTGAGGTATCTGTAGGAAAGGTTCTTTACTACTTAGGTGGCTGGGAAAGAATGCACTCGTCCTGAGCATCATCGTTCCAAGTCTAGTAGTGGCCATGCATCACATCAGGGGAGGGGCTGGGGATCAGCACTTTTGGATACATTGTGTGCAAATGATGATAAAAAAGGCTGGCAGAAGACACTGGCTGAGGTTAGGGTCAGGATGGTGTACCAAACAACATATCCTGCCCATAAGAATGTTATCATATTTAATAGTATTTTGTAAGTAGCCTTTACAATTTAAAGAAACCAGTTCAAGCCAAACTGTTGTCACATATATTAATTTGTGGGCTGCCAGGTCCAAAAGTTGAAAAGTCATGCATTCGACTGCAGATGACTGAAATCTTAAGTAAATGGAAAAGTATGGGGAGCCCCATCTACATGCATATATGTCACACAATGCTTTTGCCAATGATTTAGGAAGTGATAACACAATGATTTTATAGACAAGCATGCTATAGTCATTATTGCCTCATCAATATCTCACCTACAGCCCTGGACATTAATCTGTTTTATTGAGAAAATCAGAGACCTGGCTAGGAAAACAGTGGTTTCATCGATACTTAAAAAAAATAAAAATAAATCCTATTTGGACAATTGTGGGAACAAAAGATTTAACTAACTCAAGTGACTCATCTTCCTTTTATAAATGCTCCAGTGCTATTGCTATCATCTGTCTAGGTCCTACCAGACCTGACAAATATCCACAGATAAAAATGCAGGGAATAATCTCTGACCAGCAAGTTTTTCAAGGCAGAAAGTGTCAGCGTTGCAGTTTATGTAGAATGACAGCGTTTGTGTGATATCATTCATTCCTAAATATATTACAGAGGCTGTATATTCCAAAGGATATCAAACGCACTAGCCTCCAGGTGGCAATGTTTGGTATATGTGTCTGTTTAATATATGTGGGTGACTTTGCTAACTTAGCACTAAGGCATACCTTTCTTTGTAGTTTATCCTGTAGTTACCTGGGTTGAAAAGGTTATAATCCAATAAAGGTCTATAGCAGCTCTCCAGAGGCGATGAATTTTTAATATGAGCATTGTTAAAATGTACTTGCCCTGTCTAGACTGTAGAAATGTGAGAGTAAACATAGGTGGATCCCTCTTTCACCTAAACGTATTGTGTTGGCTGGGTTAGTTTTTCAGTCTGTGCAGGAGTTCTTCCACTGTACAGACAGACATTCAGACAGTTCTTCCACTGTACAGACAGACACAGAGGAGCAAAGGACTTTGAAAATGATGGCAGCTAATGGAAAATAAGTCTCTGTTAATGATGGTGATGATAAACCATATTATTTGTGAGCATGCCTCATGTTGCTTTCTGCCTACCACTATGAACACTTTTGCAAAGCAATAACATTCCTTTTTGTTTGTTTTATTAATAAACACTGCTAACTTTATCAATTTTTAATTTTTTTAAAATCCTTTACAATTTTTTTCCTTCCTATACCTGAATTGGATGTTGTAATTTCAAAATAGATTTCTTATTTTCTCTCTTACAAGAAGAAACCATGTCCATAAATAAGAATACTTTGAAGGATTTAACTGTATATTTAATACAGTTAATCTATAAACTTGGCCCTTTTTACTTAACAGACTCCAGAACGTGGACCGTGGCCCAGAATTTGTGGACTGGAGGCAAAACATATATTTGAAACAGCAAGCAAAAATTTTAATAAGTAGGAAACTGACAGAAACAATTTTAATTGGAAAGGGAACATGCCAAGACAGCCCTTTGTCAAGTCTACTCATCTTGGTGCTGGAATTTCTAGCTAAAAAAATAAGACAAAACTCAAGGATTAAAGCAATAAAGGTATTTGATGCAGAATCAAAAATGAAACGTTATGCAGATTATATGGTATTAACAGTTTTGGATACACAAGAGTTGCATAATAGAACATATCAAAGAATTTGGATCCTCCTCAGGATACAAAACCTACAGAAAAAAGACAAAAATATTAATGACATTTCTAAGAAGAACAAGAAGGAAATGTTATAAAGACTACAAAATTCGCACTTAGTTACTGTTCTTACTAAATATTTGGAAATAAACATGACTGGACAAATCTGCAACCTTTTCAAAAAAATAACTATTAGAAGACCTGGAAATCAATAGAAACTGATGTATATAGATGGGAGAAGTTAAAAATCTCCTAGCTGGGTAGAATTTCAGCAATAACAATGAATGTACTTCCCACGCTAAATTTCTTATTTCAAAAGTTGCCAATATATATAGAAGAAAGAACACTGACAGAGTGGCAAAGACAGATAAACTCATTTATTTGGAAAGGCAAGAAACCAAACATAAGCCTTCAAATACTTCTGGATGAAAAAAGCGAGGATTGGCAGTTCCAAATATGAAGTTATACTACCAAGCAGCAGGATTGGTTCAGATTGCAGACTGAATTAAAGACCATAAACAAAGAATAGTAAAACTGGAACCAGAAGATGTAGAAGAAGGTCTGTGGATAAAGAAATCAACTAAAATGACTACAGCACAATAAAAATGTGATGTAATCAGAGATGGACTTCTCTGAATCTGGTTCTCCCACTGGAATGCATTAAGTTCTCCAAACTCTCCACTGATGTCTCCAATAGAAGAATATCATGATAGAAAAATGAGAAACAAAATTGATGTTCTGATTTATAGTAATATACTAAATGGTCAAGGAAAACTCATATCCTGGCAAGATATTAAAGATGATGGATTTACTATTCAATAGGCAATACACTATCAATCAGTTTCAAGATTAAAGGAAGCAATGAGTATAGAAGGTGGAGCTTTAAGAGAAAAGACTGGGATTGGATAGATGATTATAGAACAAAAAAGATTATCTGCTGCAATGACTATAGAAGTTACTTCTTAAATCCACAAAAGAAGAAGTAAAAAATAAATGATCAAATAGATGCAGAATTTTAGAGAGCAGAACTGGGACACCTGACTGTATCCAACTGGAAGATGAAACAGTGAGGTCTTCTATATTGACCTACCTGGGATTCCATGCTGTTTGGCTCCCTTCTTTTAATTGTCTCATGCGATGGTCATTCTACCTGTTCATTTTGTAATCGTCATTTATTTCATAATTGATGCTTGAGTGTGCGTGTTTTATTCTCCCAGTTCCTTCTACCTTTTCTGTTTGTGTATTAAACTGTTGAATTCAGTTGAAGATAAAAACAATGAGTATGTACAATGATAAAAGATTAAAAAAAAGATAAAAGATTAAAACAACGAATATGAGTATAAATAATAGATACAGGAGCAGTTTTTAAAAAAATGTTCCAAAAGCACAGAGAACTCATGCCAGATTCCTGCCTGAGACTGGTTTTAATGATCATGTAACATAATCCCAAATTATTAGGTGGGATTCTGAGCTGAATTCAAAAGTGCTTGTCCTGAAGCCTCACATAGCTGTGGTTCAGTTATTGGAAGACGAATCTTCTCCCACATTATTTCCGTCCTGCTATTCATTTCTGGTATGCCCATTTCTTTGAAGATATGTGTGTGATCTAAACTCCTTGAGTAAACAAATCCAGAAATGGATAATGTTTTGAAAACCACTGGCTTATTTCAGTGAACTAACACTTTTTTCATTCCACAAGATTGATTGTTCAATTCATTCTCATGCTCTGAAGACCCTTGAATAAGATTTTTAAAGTTCTGTTCAGTGAAAACACCTTTGGTGGCCACCCTACCAGGTGAGGCCTGGAGTTCTCTCAGATTTGAAACTGATCTCCAGACTGTAGTGATCAGTTCTCCAGGAAGAAATTGAAGTTTTTGAAGGTAAACTTTATGTAATCCAATCCTTGTAGTCTCCCAGCCCCAAACTCTGACCTCCAGAAGCTCTGCCCCCACTATTCTCCAGGCATGTCCCAAGCCAGAATTGACAAGCCCATAGTTTTCCCCACTGGCTTACTGTGACCTGATTAACATTTAGACACAATTCATAAGGGGCTTGCAAAGGGACTCTTAAAATGGGAAGAGAATGGGATTGAAAGGATTTAGGATAGTGTATTCCTCAAGTTTAAGGCATTAATTGCTTTCTAGAAGCCTGGGTATTTGAATTCCTCCTATTTCAAGCCCCAAACCAAAACTACAATCCTCAGGCTTCCCAGCAACAAAGAGCAGCTGAACAAGCTGCCATTGATGTGGCGGCACAGTGGGCAGGAAGGCTGGTGCTCCCGGGAGAGCGTGCGTCACTTGGGAGGTGTGGGCTCACGGTGCCTTTATAAGCACCACATGCCTCAAGCCCGGCCTTTCTCTCCCAGCAGCAGAGCAAGCAACTGCCCATCCTCCCTCCTCGGGTTCTAAGTGGTATGCCATGTTAGCGGCTATGGGTGGAGTATTATATATTTTTCACAGCTTGCAGAGATAGCAAGGGTATGGAGTCTGTAGAAGGGTTAGGCACTCCTGATGGGGAAAAGTACTTCCTGAATGGTATGCTGCCTCAGGATTGAAGGGCAAAAATGGGGTGGAGCTTACCCAGCTGAGTAGCTTGCTGGGACCCAAAGAGTGGGTGACCTAGGGTGGGGGGGTATATGATTTATTAAGTCTTAAGGGCCACATTCCAGGCTCCCTCTCCCCTTGCTGGCCAACACAATGTTTTTTGTGAAATTGTTGGATTAATAAAAGTTGTAGCCTGTTTTTGCCAAAAAATTATGAGAGTGAGTGTCTCCTTTCAGACCAAGAATGCCCGCCTGCCTGAAAGTCAATAGTCATTTAGAAACATTATCATGAGCCTCTGTTGCTTCCAGGAAATGTGGAAAACCTGGATTAGTCTTCCACTATCTCTAACTTTCCATCAGTTTCCCTGTTTTTCGTATAATATAAATTTAAGAAAGGAGGGAATTAGCAATGCTGGAGGACAGGTGGGGAACATTTTTTAACTTCATCCTTCTGAGCTCTCTAGAACAGGGGTAGTCAACCTGTGGTCCTCCAGATGTTCATGGACTACAATTCCCATGAGCCCCTGCCAGCAAACTCTGGCAGGGGCTCATAGGAATTGTAGTCCATGTACATCTGGAGGACCACCAGTTGACTACCCCTGCTCAAGAGGACTCCTAGTAAAAGGTCAGGCTTCCTCCACAAATGTTCCCTTAAAAGCTCCAAAAGACTGAGCTTCTAAAAAACTGAGTTGGATAGAGACCATCACTCATGTATGAAATGGATGATTGTAGCAAGACTTAAGATTTACAGTAGAGTGTATCATGTATTTGTGTTACTTGATTAAAACAAACAAAATACTTTGTCACTGGGAAAGAGCCAAATGCCTGCAGTAAATTCAGGTTGCCCGCCAATGACTCTCAAAAGCATTGTTTGCATGCCAAGTGCATGGCTAAACTTTATTGCTTTGATGCCAACGTAGTTCATTCCTTGGCTGCTAGCAAAGCACCAAATAACAAGGAGCAGTGTGATGACAGACCTCCTCCTGTTCAATGGCAGTTGTCAGCACTGTCATTCAACAGCTAACATGATTAAATATTCCCTGCATGTACCAGGCCAAGCAGATGTCTTCAACCCAGCCAAAGAAAAACACCTGGTGTTCTAGGGTCTATGGCTATCTTACACAAATGAGTTGTTTTTTTTACAAAAAAATTTGTAACCTGAACACATGGCAGTAAGTTCTATTTATTAGAGTGGGACTTCCATGTCAATACTTAGGGCCATTTCGCACGGCTTCAAAATAGCACAATGGTTGCTAATTGGAAACGCTACTAATTTGCCATAACCCACGACGTCGTAGACAATCTGCAACAATCCTGAAACCAATCAGCAAAAAGCGCTTCGTTGTGGCGCTTTCAGGGGAATCCAGAAAAGTGGATTCACCCTCCGGATAGCGATACACTCCTGCAACCAATCTGCAACAATAGCGATAAAGACCTGTGCGTTACCATTGTTGTGGGTTCTTCAAAGTCCCTCCCCCTGGCTCTCTCCTCCAAACTTCCGGCGAAGCGATCGCCATTTTTTTTCCCCCGAGCGAGTGGAGATCAACTCACCGGCGAGCCTCCGTTTAGCCAGTGAGGCTTCCCAGGCTGCAGTCCCTCCTCAGAGCAGTTTAGTCACTAAGCACAAGAAGCCCGCAGAAGCCCGTTTGCTGATGTATTTTCCCTTTATTTTTCACACTGTTTCGGCTGAAAATCGCGCCCGTGGGGGGGGAGGGGAGGGGGGATTTTTTTTTTCCACTCCATGGCCACGATCAAATGACAGCTCAAACAGAGGCTTCCCCGGCTTCAGTCCCTCCCCTTCAGTCACTAAGTGACCTTCAGTTTCACACATTCCATTCAGCCGAAAATCGGGCCGTGAGAGGGGGGGGGGATTTTTTTTTTTTCACTCGGAGCCAGCGTGTTAACGATCCAACAATCAAACGGAGCCAGCGTCTTAACGATCAAACAATCAAACTACAGCTCAAACACCCCAGGCAGCTGGATGGGTCTCTCCATTGCAACGAATCTACTCAGATTCGTTACAATGGGTGTGTTTTTTTTTTAAAAAACCTTTCTTAAAGGGAAAGGGGCTGTTTGGGAGCATGCTAACGGCTGCCCATTGGCTGCTTGACGGCCAGGGGCGGGACGAGCTTGGCAATAGCGCTTCCTTTCTAGCGATTTCTGCCGAGACCGGAAGCCTGTGGGAAACGCTAAAAAACGCAACTGATTCCACTACAAAGCCAGGTATGCAAAACGACGAATTCCACTATTTTAAATGGCGATTTTTCATTCAGTGACCAATTTGCAACAAAGATCCCCGTGCGAAATGGCCCTTAGTACTGCAGTCAGAGTGATTTTCAATGTGATCTAATCGGTCAGTAACTTAACAGTGAACATATGCTGTAATCACTGGTATGTTTTTTTTAAGTAGCTAATAAACCATTTTTTGGTTTTAGATAGGAAAATATAACAAGCCATTCCAAAGCCTTTTGGTCACTAGAAGAAGAAGAAGAAGAAGAAGAAGAAGAAGAAGAAGAAGAAGAAGAAGAAGAAGAAGAAGAGTTGGTTCTTATATGCTGCTTTTCCCTACCCGAAGGAGGCTCAAAGAGGCTTACAGTCACCTTCCCATTCCTCTCCCCACAACAGACACCCTGTGGGGTGGGTGAGGCTGAGAGAGCCCTGATATCACGGCTCGGTCAGAACAGTTTTATCAATGCTGTAGCGAGCCCAAGGTCACCCAGCTGGCTGCCTGTGGGGGAGCGCAGAATCGAACCCAGAATGCCAAATTAGAAGTCCGCACTCCTAACCACTACACCAAACTGGCTCTCTCTATGACTATGGTAGTCATCTATCTAAAACACCCAACTGTCTTTTTTTATTTGTGGTAGATCTTGCTCACTATCACCAGCAAATGTAGCCCAAAGTAGAGCCTCTGCTTAGCCTGTAGAAGATCCCAGGTTCAGTCCCCAACATTTTTCCTAGAGAGGCTCAAGTTATAGGTGATGTGAAAAAATTTCTCCCTCCTACCCTGGAGAACTACTGCCAACTAGGACAGATATTGACTTTGTTCTGAATCATTGGAAGGCAGCTGCATGTGCTTTGGTCAGTTCTAGGTGAAATATTGTCAGCCTAAGACATCCATGGATTTCAGTGGGTTTAAGACTGGAGTGATTTGGCACTGAAACCAGACTGCTAGACAGTCAACACCTGACTTGCAGCCTCTAGCATTATTTATGATCAAGACCTGATCATTCAAGAAAAGTTAGCAAGCAATATGCTTAATGTTGCTACATCTATAAACTGAGCATGAAAATATAATCTTTAATGGGGCTACTTATTTAAAATTGTTGAAATTAAATGAGGTGTTAAAATTTAACAACTGCAATCCAGGCATTTTTTTCCTCATGTTTGTTTCAGGAAGCATCCTTCAAGCCCTTGATGAGTGAGCTCTAACCACATAAAGATGAAAAAAAATGATCCATAAAGATTTCAATTAATTCTGCTATTTGGGAGAAGAACTTGCTGAGTCTATCCAGGCTCCCTTCTTAATATTCTTCATTAAAACTGTTTTTAAAGAACTGTTTAGCCTGCATATTTATTTGGAATGCAAAAAAACAAAAATAACTTTTTTGCCAAGCCAAAGAATTCAAAACTGCCTAGCAAAGGTGTATCTAAGGGAGAGGGGTAATGATTTGTTGAATCTTCTAATGATTTTGGTCAGTGAACAACATATACTCAATACTTCTTCCATCATGAAATGCAATATTATGCATGTAGGATTCCTAGAGGGGCATGCCTAAACTCCTTTCCATCGGCTTGGTCCAGAGGCAGATATGAGAGGGTTCCTTATGAGGATAAGCATCGTTCTTGTAATGCAAATCAATCCACAATAGATGCACCCTTGCTACTCCATTGCCTCAGTCTTGCAATTCCACAATCACATTATCGTACACCATGGTTGAGTAAGAAACTGACTTACACTGATGCAACCCAGGTGTGGCTTCTTCTGGAAGATAGGGATCCCCTTATATCAGAGGCTGTAGCAGGTTTTCTGTGTGAAACACTTTGCTGCCATTAAGCTCATGGAACAGGTATTTTATCCTTTATAAGTATTTTGTATTTAATTAAATTCAAATTTTATCCTGATACCTATTTATGTATTGTTTCATAGCCTGTCCTAATAAAGATCTTTGATTGATTGGTTCCTAGAGGGTGTCTCATAAATGCCCTGATCAAACTCAGACTTAAATTCAAAAAGGTTGTTGTTGAGTCTTGAGTCCTCTAACCAAATCCTGGAACTAAATAGACTGGAGGGATCATGAGATTTTCCAGAGCCCACTTTTCAATGATAGCATAGGCCCCAAAATTCTAGAGTCTGCAAAGCATCCCTAAGGCTAAATTTATGCTTTGCATTTCTTCTCTGTATTAATTTAGATTTTCCAGGACATTGGACACAAAAACTCCCCTCAGCAAAATCCATCAGCTCCTTCACTGGCATTTCTGTCAGCAGGTTAAGACTTTCTGTTTACCAAGACATTCTGACTCCTGAATCTGTCAGAATGTCCACCTGTCATTTTCCCAGAAAGCACTTCCCTGAGGGCATCTTCTTTGGGGGGCTGTAATTCAAATATCATTAATTCAATCCTCACCAAACTTGAAAAACAGGTAGACGGGAATCTATCTTACAAGCCTCGTATCACTAGCATGTTGGGGAGGGGATATTCTACCACATCACAAACTGAATGGGTTTGTTTGGCAATTAAAAGTTTATGATGGCTTGTGGTTTGCAAACCAGGCACAACTCAAACCACGAACCAAGCTGCATTTCCTAGTTCATGCCCATACCTGTCTCTTACATACAGGCATATTGATATAATGAAGCATCCTAGGCACTTCATTCAGACATATTTTAACAAATGTCATAGATTAAACTTTTCTATATCTATGATTTGTTGATCAAAGAGGAATTAAAATGCATTGTTAAATGTTCCAAGTTGTGCTGATTTATGTAAGCCAAAAGCATGCCTATCTTGTTCTGGAATATACACACAGATTTTTTTCCCTTTTTTGCTCTGAGGTCCACAATAAAATAAAGATGTCAATAAAAATCTATTCAACAAACACTGAACAACAGTGAATTATTCACCCAGGCTGCTTGTTCTCATATTTCATTGCTGTGTGACTCCACTTAAAGGAGCCTGTAGGCCAGGTGAAGAGAATATATTCCTGGCAATTATTGATTCAGCAAAGCTATAGGCTACAAGGTTCTATAAGAGGCTAAAGTTTAGATCTATGGCTCAAAGCATCATGATGCTGTTTGGAAATCTCTGAGAAAGTCAATTTCTGTCTACCTCTATTCTAGCTCACATTTTTAACAAAGACATCCATCCCAAACAATAAAACACACCATAAGCGATCCAATGAGTTGGCACTAACACTACTAATTATGCTTTGGGTCGTGAACTAGAAATCTGCAAGAGCTGGAGCTGTCTGGGAATATTAAAGGAATGTACGGACTCATAGGGCTTCTATACTGAGTTAACAGGGCTAGCACTGAGGTACATGGATTCCCCACACAGCTCCAATTCACAACTTATTCCTGCATCTGTAGTTGTCTATATTGTTTTGTGCTTGTGGTACTCAAACTCCTGACATGAATGAGGTAACCCAGTGTGACGGATTGCTCAGGAAAGAAATATTTCTCAGTCCAGCTTCTATGTGGGAAGAGATATAGACAGACAGACAGACAGACAGACAGACAGACAGACAGACAGACAGACAGGAAGGAAGGAAGGAAGGAAGGAAGGAAGGAAGGAAGGAAGGAAGGAAGGAAGGAAGGAAGGAAGGAAGGAAGGAAGGAAGGAAAGAAGGAAGGAAGGAAGGAAGGAATTGGCAAAGGATTGTAGAGAGGTTCTGGGGAACTGCGAAGCTAAAGAAGGATTTCAGATGCCAGGAGGTGTGAGCTGAGTTATCAATAAAAATAGGCAGCTGAAGAAAAGATAAGTTGAAAGAAAGCACACTTAAGGTTTTATTTCTTGAGGGCTGGAGATCCTAAACAAATTTTGATCACTGAATCTGAGTGCTGTTTGGGCCACACAGTGGGAGAGGCAGTCCTACAGATACAAGGGTCCCAAACCATTTAGAGTTTTAAAGATGAGAAGAACCAACAGCAGGATCCTGATTCAGTCATTGATCTGGAGCCACTGAAGCTGGGACAGCACAGGTCACATATGTGCTTTCCACTGAGTCCCAGTAAGGACTCATACTGCTGAATTTGGATAATTTGAAGTTTCCAGAGTGGCTGTTGCACTGAATTACCTAGGACATTCTGGATCAGCCAGAGGATTTCCATCTAAGTTCGATTTAATTTCAGCTGAATTCCCTTGAGCCAGTTCACCATGGCCTCCAAGCACCCAGCCAGTAGATCTGGAGGAGTGGACAGATGGCCATCCATCAACAAAAGTAGCTGGGTGGCATCTGCATATTGGTGACACCCAAGCCTGAAATTCTGGACTAGCTGAACTGTGGGACCCCACATACTAAGGCATGTTGCTGGGAGGTTCTCTTGTTAAGAGGAATTCTCTCAATTCCTCTTCATCCATCTTCATCCTAAAATCCAATGATCCATTTCTTTTCCTCTGGTTAGGAATGTGGAGTCTTTTTCAAATCAATTCCATTTTTATCAAGACAGAAATGTGAAGAGGAGGTGAGTTTGTGGACCTCCCATTGCATATATTTAGTTCTGCACATTGGAGTACCAACTGTTATTAGACAGATGATAAAATGATATCACAGTGGTTTAAATAGAGTCTGAGCTTTGCATCAATAGTAACAAAGAATAATGAAAGGGCAGTCATCCATCAGTACTGTTTGAGAACATGAAGATCATTCGCTGACAACACATTGTTGGTTGTGTAACCCAAAACTCTTCTTTTGGCTGTTGACTCTTTTAAATATGTAATGAGCTGGCAGTCAGGACTGGGGCAATTGAATAGACAAATGCAACATATTGGTATTAATTTGCGTAGTTGCATGTTATTGTCAGCTGGCAGAGAACCCCCTTCCTTGTGCATTTTGATTATGCCACAGAAATAATACACACCTGTTTAAATGATATATTTATGAACATTTTCCTTCCAGCAGTTATCAGTCACACACTATGTGAATGCCAAGCAGACAGCTTCACAATAAGAGCTTTAGAACTTGAGAACAAAACCGTAACAAAGATGAGTACAGTGTAAGTTACTAAAATGCCTTTCAGCGCCAATTGAGCATTTACATCCTTTGAAACTTTCTACATTTCTTTTTCCAGGAAGGGCATTCTTGGTTTGTGTGCTGTTTGGCTTTCCAACAAGCAAACAGCTTCCCATTATATATCTCTTATTCACAATGTCATGCTGCACATTTATCAATTCTTATTTCAGATGTGTGCAATGTATCCTACTGATTTTTCTAAAGCTTGGTTACTCTGTAGATGTCTCTGTACATTGTTTAAAGGGATGCCTGAGATAACATTCTTTACCAAAAACAATACCAAAAAACATTATTTACCAAAAACAAGGAGTAAAGACTCCTTGAGGGAATGAAAAACATACAAAAACGAAGGAAAGAAAGGAAAGGAAAAGAACTTTCATATTATTTTATTCTTTAGTATTAAGACAGAACACCAGTAAAACATTTGATCAACAATAAAACAAGCATTAGTGATTTGTCTAATGACATTCTGATGCTTATGAGTAAGGGACTATGAATCTGCTTTTTTAAACTAGCTATCTGGTACATTGACTTGCAGGAGGGCATTATGTGCTGGAAAAAGACACAACACCAGTGTTGGGATAAACAAGGCCATAGCTTTATTACCTCCCCATGGGTGGTTTGGCACAGCATGGGAGAGGAAGCCTGACCTAGCAGTCAGCAGACTGCACCAACAATGCACGGAGTCCAGAGGACCCGCACCTATCACAGCCAGGAAAGCAGATCCCATTGCCTTCTGAAGTCCACCATTAAGGGAAGCGACCTAAGAGGGGGAGCCACCAGGCACCAGCCTGATTTGACTGCTCCCAGGCCACCTGGCAAATGAGCCCCTGGCCTCCCAGCTAGGTAAGCCATGCTCATATATGCGAAGCCTTGTAGGGAGACCCCGAACCCCAGGGAGTCCAGTTGCACACTAGACTCCCTGCCAACAGGCTCCATCCCATGCTAACCTGCAGCTGTGACAATTATTGAACAAAACATTCACCTCAAAATCCTGAACAATTCTGTATACAACATAGGGTGAGTGGGAGGGAAGCAGCTCCTGCAGCATCACTGGTGAGGAGGGCAAGACCCATGCACATGATGACTTAAATAGCCGCCATGGGTCCCACCCTGCCCTTGATGCTGTGTGCACTGCATTCTGGCAGCACACACAGTAGTGGGCCTCTGGCTGGTTGCCTCTCCCTCTGCCATGTCAATGTTTGGCTGAGGTAAATCTTGTCCTGGTTTTATTTATCCTACCTTTTCTTGGAAGAGCTCAGTACAACATACATGGTTCTCTTTTAATCCTTACAACCCTGGAAGTAGGGATGTCAGCTTTCAGATGGGACCTGGGGATAACCCCAGAATTAAAGCTCATCTCCAAATTACAGTTACCCTGAAGAAAATGCATGATTGGACTCAATGGTTCCATTGAGGTTCCTGCCCTGCCCAGGCTCCACCTCCAATTTCCAGGAGTTTCCCAACCTGAATTTACCAGCCTTACCCTCCCATCCCCCACCAATGGCCAGGAAGGACCTGGCAACCCTACCTGGGAGGTAGACTTACATGTGAAATAGTAACATATTGTACCTTCCTTTATGGCAAACTTGGGTCTCCCCAATCTCAGTCCAGTAGCTTAACTTCTACACCTTACTGACTACACCTTACTGTCATTTTTATCCCACATAGGGTGCACTACATTTATACACTACCCATATAGGGTACACTACATTTATACACTACTTAGGGTCAAACAAGCTGGGAGTTTCCGCAAGCCTCAGCACCATGTCGAATAAAAAAAATGGTATAGGATGAAGGCAGGATCCCATTCTTCCCCCATGCCACAGTGGTCCCAATCAGAACAGAGTCCCTGTAGTGAAGTTTAAAAGAGTTTCCAACTAGGAACTCATTTTTTTAAAACGCAGCATATGCACATCTTGTCTCATTTGGCTCTTATACACAATATATTTATTTAGGAATTTTATATGCCTTTTCTTTTTCCTGAACAGGCAGGTCCCAAGGCAGGTAATGACAGAAAATGCAGTACAAAAATCAAATTATTTCAAGATCTAGTTATCACAATGCAATAAGGAATAATGACCTGTTATATGTACCCCTGCTTTCATAGAATCATAGAGTTGGAAAGGGCCATACAGGCCATCTAGTCCAACTCCCTGCTCAACGCAGGATCAGCCCAAAGCATCCTAAAGCATCCAAGAAAAGTGTGCATCCAACCTTTGTTTGAAGACTGTCAGTCTTCATAATACCACCTTCGCCATTCTTCTGCATGAATATTTTAAAGAGCTCCCCCTGTTTTGGAGTGAAGGCTCTAGTGGTGGTTAAAAATTAGTGTGTTAGAAAAACTCCCAGATTCTATTTTCCTTTGGTCAGTGAACACCAATATGCATACATAGCCTTGTTATGACCTTAATTATAATGCATTTGGCCTAATTTTGCCTCTAAGGAGGGGGTCATCAACCCCCAGTCTGCGGCCGGTACCAGGCAAAGGCCACGGTACCAGGTCGCCTGCCACCCCCCCTCCCACAGTGAGAAGCTCAGGGAAGACGCAGGTCCAGCACACCGGCGATGGAAACGCGCATGCGCAGTTGACGCGCACTCTCGTTTGAGCCCCCTGGTGGCAAAAACGTGCACGTGCAGTTGCAGTGCATGCACGTTAGCGCCCCTGGTGGCAAAAACATGCATGTGCGGCAACTGCGTATGCGCATTTGCGTGCAGCTGCCGTGCGGTGCCCGGGCCTTCGGCTCATCCCTCGCCCCGGAGGTGGTCCCTGACTAAAGAAAGGTTGGGGACCGCTACTCTAAGGTATCCACAAAAAATGAACTCCATAAGTGTAATAAGTTAGCAATGGATTAGTGTTCCCTCTTCTCCCCTTCTATCAGTGACTGAATCTCTAGCCTTGATGAATGATAATCATAATGTTCTCACCTTCCAAGGAGCCAGGAGTAGGAGTACTAGATACCAGACATTTCAAAACCTTTACATGGCTTTGTCAAATAATTTTTTTGCTACATTTGAATTTATTATCCATTTTCAAGAGCAGTTCATTCTTCCTGTATTATAATGTACTAGATCTAAAGCCCATTTTAATTTAAATAAAATGGGTGCTAGATGGGCGCGGCGTCCTGCCCCTGACTCCCAAAGGCTTCCACGGGTGTGGGGCCGCAGACGCCTTTGTCCTCCTCCCCCCTCCGGACGGCGTAAGGCTTCAGTGGGGTCGGGGCTGTGGGGAAGCGGCCTACCTGTATGCGCCGCTGGTGGGTAGCTGCTGGGAGCTGCGGGGACACAGTTTCACGAGCAGCCACATGGTGTGCCACGGGAGTGGCGGGCGAGCTGCAGCAGGGGTGGCAGCGTAGCAGCGGAGGCGAGAGCAGCGGCGTTGCAGCTGCAGCGTGGGCGGCGGCGTGGAAGCGGTGGCGTGGAAGCGACATTGCAGCCATGGCAAGGGTGGCGGCGTTGCAGCCGCGGCACAGGTGGCTGTGTCGAAGCGGCGGCGCTGCCTGCAGCATGCTAGCCATGGCGAGGGCGGCGGCAGATCTGCCGCAGCGGGGGCGGCCTCGGCCCAGCCTTGTCATGGGCAGCGGCGGGGCAGGCACGGCGGTAGCGGCGGAGCGGCTCGGCAGGGGTGTGTCCAGCCCAATGGCGGCAAGCAGCCGTTGGGCAGGGCCTGGCGACAGTGGTGGCGACGAAGGCCGGGGACAGGCAGGGATCATAGAAGCGGCTTCGGGTAAGTTCTGGTGTGGAGGTGGGGGTGGGAAGGGGGCGGGGGGGGTCTGCGGCGGACAGAGGCTCATAATGGGTGCGGGAAGGGCATGCGCAAGGGCAGGCAGGGACGGAGGGATGGGTTTGTCGGGCGGGGGTGTGCGTGGAGGGGGTGGGGAGTCTCGGCGAGTCCCCTTGGCGTTGGAGGGCAGCTGCTGGGTGGCGGGAAAGTCATTTTCCCAGAGCCCAGAGGTGTGGGGTGAGCCTCCTCCCTGGCTGCCATCCGTGCAGGATGGCGGCCCGGGAGGACTGGAGTCTATGGCATGGCGTTCGGGGAACGGGCCAAGTGTCCAATCCAATTGGACACTTGGCTCTGGAGTGCCACTCGGAGGAGCTTTGCGGCTCCTGATTCGCTCCTCCGAGTTTTTATCCAGGACAGAGCCCGCCCTAACTCCTCCCCACCAGCCCTTACTGTTTTATTTAGTCCACGGTGCCTCGTGCCACGGGACGTTTAAAGATTTTTAAAAATTATGTGTCCCTGAACAATTGCTAAGACTGAAACAATGTGATTCTGAAGTAAATTAAAAGTGAACTGTTGTGTGTGTGTATGTGTGTGTCTTGTTTGCCATTTATATTCTCAGTAGACTTTTTCCTATTTATCTGAAGAAGAGTTTTAAAACAATGTGTTCTTTTCTGATCTAGCCATTTCTTTTATTTAACAGCACACATTTTTATTTACGTATATCCTTATTTTGTTTTGAAAACCCAGGATTAATTCTCTCCAGTGTAAAGCATGGGGTCTGTGTTTATCAAATAGAACAGCTTTCTGTTGAAGTTCAAATCTGCATTCATTCTAGACCAAATCTGAGAATGATTCCAGACTTATTGACATGCTGAAGAAGAAATACAAAATTGATCATGATTGTTTTCAGATCTAGATGGTTTTCTCCACATGAGAGGCATAGCAAAATTGACAAACAAAAGTTGAAAAATGGTCATGTTGTAAGGATTAGTTTTTGCAGCCTGCTATCATTATAGGGCTGTTACTGGAACAATTGTTCATTTTGCGAGGGAATCATGTCCAACAAAGGTAATTGCTTTATGGATCATCATGGAATATAAAGTTATGCGGGCAAACTTTTGATCAGCTTTCCCAGATATTTCCATGTTTGAATCCTGTATAATTGAGAAACAAAGATGAAGAGAGAGAATGAGTATCTGAAGAATACATACCAATAGATCAATTAAGACCAAATTATAATATTAGAGAATGTCGTAAAAGCAACAGTCTAATACATATAATAAACAGTGTCTTAAATCTGGATTTCAAATTCAGAAAGCAATGGAAAAAGTATTGTAGGAACTGCGTACAAAAATAATATAATTGCCTGTTTTTTTCATTAGAACAGAGCTATGTTAAGCACTAGTTTATGTATAGGCTTAGTTAAACACGCACTGTTTTTTCACGAAAACACTGGGGAACAGCATGAACTAAAAGAGGTGTTGTATTTTTACATTTTTAAAATATGAGTATTTAATTCATTGAAAATAAAGAAGTGGGAAATGTCAAGCTGGGAAACTGCACAAAAAGAAAATAATGAACCCTTTGTTTTTATATACAGAGAAAGACAGAGAAACAAAATTAGAATGGAAGATTTGACGCAACAAAGTGCTTAGGTTATCTAAAAGTACAGCCCTAAGCTCCGTTCACATGAGTGGATAACTCACCTGTATTTGACTGTTGGAGAACCAAGTTCATTGAACATATGCTGCTAGATACCTCTACAAATCACATCTGTGGTATCTTTTTAAAATAGTTGTCCCAGGAGTTTAAAATCCTTGTAAAGAGCTACTCTGAACTGATCAAAATCCCTTGAAAAAGTATGATTAAAAAATTGAAACCTAGGGGTAAACTGCACGGAGCTTTTATTCCAACCCCAGGTCGATTCAGTCTCTGCCCTCTACACAGAATGCGATTTCCGTTTGGATTTGGGGCAATTTAAATTTTTCTTCTGCAGCAAGAATGATTGATCCAGAGTGACCCAACCTTTATTGTGCGATATCTTGGAGTGCTTTTAATGCTCAATATATTTTAAAATCACATTGTTTTGAATCTGGGCTCTCCTCCATGGTAGAAGACCCATGATTGGCTACAGGTCGTCATGTGACAAGCCTGCCTTAAAGGAGAAGCCGCTAATTTCTCTCAAATTCTGTCAGTCTTGGGGTTTTTTTTTTTGCCTTCTTTGTCCCCCCCCCCCCCCTTCAAGAAAATAAAGGATTTTTTCCTCCCTCCTTTGACTTCTTGGATACTCTCCCCCCCTTCAAGAAAACAGAGTCTCCATTTGCCTCCCCCCCCCTCTTTCTGAACTACCCTAACCACGTGCAGAACACTTTCCTGTTTCAATGGGGGGGGGAGGAAGACTCGAGTTCAAAACAATCTGAATTCAACAGGATTGACAATGGAATAAACAAAGTAAGTGCAGACTCTGGCCTAGTCTCAAGGTGAATTCCCACAGCTAGAGCCTTGAAGGAGTTATTGCAATTCTGCTGGGCCTGCAAAGCGGCAGTCTTACTCTGGTTGAGGTCAGGGTAACCTACTGAAAGGGCCTCCCTCTGATCCCTGCAGTTCTTCCCCATTCTTCTCTCATCCATGCCGCTGTAGCTAGATAAAGCCTTCTTTCTGGGCCTCATAGGTGCTGGCAGATAACACTGAGTGTGAGCCTGACTGGAACCAGGTTGCTCATCATCTGGAGCATCTGGCTGGTACCAATACCCAACAAGATCTTCATTGGCTGGGTTCTCCAGGTGGCTCTGGGAGAGTACTTGCCTTGGACAGTGAACCTGTGTTGGCTGGCTGTGTCCTCCAGAGTCCCCTCTGAAGGCTCAGCTGGCGGTGCAGCAGGTATAGGCATGACAGCTCCTGAGGTATCTATCCAACAGGTGGGTAAGAAAGGATGCGGGGAACAGGTAGGAAGATAGTAAATTAGTTAATATTAGTTGCTAGGCAGAAAATGGGTTTAGAATGTAGATCTAGTAATAAAGTATATATCTATGTATTTCAACATGTTGTAAACTGCCTCAAGCCCTATGGGAGAGAGGTTTAGAAATATAATAATAATTGTAAAATAAGTCATTATCACTCGAAAGCTAGCGGCTTCTTGACAGAATGGGGTAAACACTATCCATGATTGCTGAACAGCAAGAGTCATTTGGCATTTCCACACCTGACTGGCCCTTTTAGATAATGCATGGTTTGCACAGATAATCCAGTACATCAAGGAGAACAATAGCATATTCATTTGGGTTTTCTAATGATTATTAAAGAGCCATTCCTCTTGTGATGCACAGAAGGAAGTCCTCAGCATCCAACTAAAATAAGTTCTTAAATTTCATATATAAGGATTTATTGGGACATCTTTGATGTTCAGATAAAGATCAGAGCACTACATCAATGATATCATATTCTGTTGGATATAGTGGACTTCCATCAGCAGGTCTCCTCCACTAAATTCCATTTTAAATCCAATGCTTGGATCTTGGGTAGGAAGATCTAGTGGAAAAATGGATAATGCATTCATGGATTTGGGGAATGCATATCACAGGATGACAATCAGTATGAACTTGCACCTGCCTTTGGTATCCACATGTACTAGAATGCATTCAATGCTGTTTTTTTTTAATTGATAAGAGATCCAAACCAGCTCCTTTATTTCTGCAGAATTTTCAGCTGATGTGTCCAGTGCACTTAAACATCAACACAAAACCTGCAGAATATCTTCAGAATCTTTGTTTCCAAACTTTTGTTTTAATTTCACCATCAAGAATTTAGTAAGGATTTAAGACCTTTGCTTAGTGAGCCAATGTTGATTCAATGCATTTTACAGATGTCATATTCCTTCCTGTAAACCTGTTCTTTGACCTTTGATCTCTTAGCACAATTACCTCAGTCAAGGGTTGATGCCATGTTACCATGGTTTCTTTCCCTTTCCTCACTGTTGGGAATGCGACTCTACTCTAAACAGAAGAAAGGGAGAATTATGTTTGGGAACAAAATAGAATAATGCCTTTTCAAGATAAACTCTGTCTGCCTTCTTTTTTTTCTTATCTATAAAAAAGGAACTCAGTATCTGTTCAGTGTTCCAGCTTGGGAGACCCATCTCTCAGGTTCACATCAAGAATTATCATTATTCTTAATAAAATTTTATGCTCTGCCAGCAAAAGCCTTGAGTAAGACTTTTCTCTCCCAGGTTGACCTGGGAGAAGGGGGAGGTTTGCTGGAGTTTAGCAAGCTACCATAATAGTTTTGAATTCTAAAAATTAAACTCTTTCTATATGTGGCTCTAATGAAAAAAATTAGAAAAATTGAAATTGCTTTCATGTTGCTGTTTTCTCTGCAAAGTAAAATCTTAACTGTGAAGCACAAGCAACTGTCAATTCTTCGTACTGAATGCGTTTTGAAAACCTTTTTTTTTGGGGGGGGCTTATCAGCAGTATGGTGGAACATTAATGCAGTCTGATGGTTATAGAATCAATTGTCGGGTATGGAGAGGATATGCAATGTATGAGAATGTATTTGGTAGGCTGCCACTGCCTTATAGTGATGGGAGAGGGGAAGCTGTTCAAGTTACTGTGCACGGGACAACAGGGAGAGTGATACCTGTGTGCTATTGGAAAAATATTGCTTTATACAGAATGGCCTCTATATGTGTGTGTGAGAGAGATGTGTGTGTGTATAATATAACAGTTTGTGATAGAAAGCTGCTTAGCAAATTCCTCAAACAAAATCATGGCTTCTATTCCCACTCTCAGTACAGACACTGCTGAACCCTCATCATAGCAGGGGTGTTGAGAACCAGAACAGGCCTTTGGGCAAAGATCCTCATTGCTGCCACACATCTAAAGACACACACAATTAAGGAGGAAAGGAACAGAGAGCAATAGAGATGTGCAAATGGTGAGATAAAAGAAACAAACCCTGTTGCACTCTGTGGAATTTGCTTTGCTTCTCTTCCATTACTTCATCTCAACATTTCAAACCATACAGAGAGAGAGCTGGCACATAATTTGGGGGGGGGGGGGCAGAGAAAAGGAATGATCTCATCAAAGCTTATGAGAGCAAAGGAAGAAATGTAGCAGATCCACATAAGTCAAATGGTGCCATTTTTTAAAAAGCAGGTGAAAACTTTATATCAAGTTCATGAGAATATGAAATAGTGAGACAATGAAAGATTAATGAGTGAGTTATGTGTAAGCAAAATGAAAGCAAATAAGTGTCTTTGAATTTTTAATGAACATAAGAATTGTCATGATGTGGCAGAATAGCCCATTTAGCTCAGCTTGCTTCTTACAGTAATACAATAATGCCTAACCAGATGTCATGGAAGTTCAAAGAGAAAAAGAAAGGTGCACATAGGCCCCTGTACTATAATCCCAGAATCAAAGGGGGAATTTCTTTGTCATACTGTTTCATGTTTTATTAATAATGATGATGATGATGATCTCATTGACTTTTGTATACAGTTAGCCATTAAAAAGGGGCCTAGCCAGCAGGTCTCAAGGGGTGCATAGTTAGGGCCAAGGCAGCATGCTGGCCTCCTCATTTGAAGGGAATTTCCATGCAGATGTGTCGTGAGGTGATTTCCTCATTGAGAGGGATGGGGGCTTGGACAGCTGACATGCATTTCTGGGTGATAGGGGAACCTACCAGAGGCTAGCGCCTGATGGATTCCCAACCATCTGCTACCTCCTGAGGGTGCAGCAGACCATATGGGGGGGAGGGGATCCAGGTGGACTCACCAAGAGGATCCCTGGGGGCAGTGGCATGCTGATGGAATAGGCTGCCTTGTGGTTGGCTGACCTCAAGAGGGCAGGATCCTTCCCCAAGCTGTGCAACACTCTGTATGCAACAATAAAGCTGTGGCCATGTTATGCCAAAAGAAATATGGTGCCTGTGTCCTTCATGGACATGGGAAATGTCCCCCTGCAAGACAATGTGACAGCTTGAAAATGAAAAAGGACACTGAAAACAACAGAGAGAAGCTAGAACAACCAGAAGCACAGAGAAAGAGGGTGGCAGATTTTTGAGATTTCTCTTAATAACAGACCTAAAGGAACAAGAAAGCCAAAACTCTGCCCATGTCCTGGTAGTTATTCAGAGTTACTATTGTGAGGAAGACACCAGTTGCTTCCTAGTCTGGAGAGATACCAGATCGATGATCTGTGTATGGGCAGTCCATCAACTGCAAAGGCAATCTCATGATGGTGTTATGACCCAGGGAATTCCAGGGAATTTAGGTAAAGTATTCTCAAGCATATCGCTCAACATCTACCCTGTGACCATGTGCATGTAAATGTCAGGAAGGCATCTGTGGAAGCCTACGGGGATGCAGATAATTTTATTATTTACCTATGGGGCCCATACTTGTATTTTCTATTTTTATATTCCAAGTCTTAATAGATCTCCATAATTCATTAATTATTGAGTAAATCACATGAATACAGTGAAAGGGAGTTTTTTGTATCACCATGACTTTACTTCCTAGGTATAAGCTAAATTTCAATTGAGAAATGGAGATTTCCTTTAGAAATAGAGTATTATTAAATTTAACATGAAATTATAATACTAATTGAACTTTGAAACAAGCTAAAATTAACTCTAGATTACATATTACTTTTATTGAAAAGTTTATGGTCATCACCAGAAGACAAACTGAGACCAAGAACAACATTATTATGGTATGGATTTCAACCACAATCTTATTTTTAAACTGCGTGCAGCTGGCTCATTTTCTGGTGTTAATCTGCATTATTTCCAGACTAAACCTATGTTTGAGAGAAGGATCTTTTAAATCTTACTTGGGAAATGATATTTCCTGAAAAAGAATGACCTTGGACACCAAGTTCATAAAGTTTATGGGATTTTATTAGTATACAAAAGCTCTAACAAGGATTTTCTCCTTAATCACATTTAGAATGCCTGGAACAGAATTGAAGGACATATTCCTGTTACTTGTTCTCTTTCCCTTTATAATAATCCAGATACCTTGTACTGATCACTGAATTGGCAGTCCTTTTGGAGTGTCTATGTTGGAGACAGCTCCTTTGTGTGTGTCACTTCCTATTGAATCAGCAGTCTTCCTTCTGAGGTGTTTCTTCTGTCACTCCTCCCATCCATCTGTACTCTAATGTCTCATTTGGGATTTCAACAGATTTGTTTCCCATATGCAATATTCTCTCTCTTTTTGAATTCCAGTCAGATGAGGCCCACTCTCTCCTCACTCTATGAAGGTGTGAATTGTTCTAAATTTTGACAGTTTTGAACGCACTTCACTACCCTTTTTCCCTGGAGTAGTGAGGAGATTCATATGCTTCTTGATATGTTCTTTTGTCACTTTTCATGCTTCGTGTGGCTTCAAGTAAAATTAATGCTTCACTGTAAATAAGGGTAATTTAAGTAAGCTTTAAGTAAGCTAAACTCAATTTACTTCTGTTCTGTTTGGGCATATTCTGATAATTCTGTATGTGATTAGTACATTTCCCTAGAAAGCCCTTACCTTGGGAACTTTCATGCGTGTGTGTGATAACATACCCATACATCTAATTCTAACCAAATTTAGAGGGCGGGTAAAGAAGCATCAGGTGGAGATCACCTGTGACTTCAGTGCCTCAAGCTTGCACAGGATCTATTCTACCATTCATGAACCTCACAAAGCAAACCAGTTTGTTTTGCTGCTAAAAACTCATGATGATTTATAGTTAATGAACCAAGGACACCATAAACCAAACTGCATTTTTCCAGATCATGCCCGTCCCTAGTCATGTTCATACAAGACCACTGCTCTGCTAACTCCAATGCCACATCATTTACGAATGAATAAAATAGCACCAGCCCCAATGCCAATATTTGTGGGACCCAACTGCTTCCTTCCTTCCATTGGAAGAGCTGTCTGTTTATTCTACTCACTGCAGCTTGCCATCTAACCAATTTTTAATCTGTAAGAGAACCTGACCTATTATCTTACAACTGCTAAACTTGCTCAGGAATCTTTACACTTTTGAAAATCCAAGTTTATAATGTTTACCTGACCACCATTATCTACATGTTTGTTTCCTTTCTCAAAGAATTCCAAAAGGTTGTGAAGGCAAGACTTTTCTTTACAAAAGTCATGATGTCCCCCCCCCCCAAAAAGGGGCTTTATTCCTCTGTATATAATTCTATATTTGATTACAGTTTCTACTAATTTGCCTGTTATCAGAGCAAGAGACATTATAGTTTTAAATTTCCTGTCATCTCTTTTCTCCTTAATATGACTCACTTCTTCAGACCTCCTTTCCTGAAAGCAATTGCTTTGACCTTGGTATGTGCCCCACACTTTCCACAGTGAACACCAGAGCAAATATTTTGCTGAGGTTCTGTTCCATTATTGCTGAAAATATTTATACAAAAATATATGTAGTGGCAGCCACTCAACTGTTATCTGAATGTTAAAATAATTCAGTTACGATTTTAAAAATACATTAAACAGTAAGTCAATTACAAATTCATATGAAAGAATGCTGAGTCATAAGGAACATTTAGAAATGGCTGCTTGTGGCTTTTCTCTTACTTATGCCTGGAGCATCTTATTCGGAGAAGTTCCATTCTCAGATAAATGTCCAAACTTCCAGTATCCCCACATTTCAGGGTTAAGAGACACATAAATATACTCAGTAACTTTTAACAGACCCTGATTTGAAAAGTTTCTAAATATAAGATATATAATTTTTGACAGCTGCTTCTTTTTGAAATGCATATTGAAAGCAAATCTGCCACTTTTTGCTGTTCATGTAATGTAAATGTTGAATCCCAAATCAAAGGGCAAAGAGTATGCAAGCAGAAAAGGAGCAAACTCAGAATGAAGAATCTACCGATTTATATATTAAGTAGCTTCAAAGCCTGTTCCTAAGAAAGGGCCTTGAAAGGGTCCCCTCCCCCAGCCCCTTGCCAGGCAGCTTAAGGTGGCTTTGGGCTGCAGCTCGCAGCCAGATCAAGTAGGGTGGGCAGAGCTGGGCAACTCGTTAGCAGGGCCGGGACAGAGCTGCTTAGCAGGCAGTCAGCAGGCTGGGAAGCCCTCGTCAGCAGGCCTAGCTTAGCTGGCCCTCATTAGCAGGCCCTGCTTAGTAGGCCAAGAGGCCCTCATTAACAAACCCTCCACCACGACCCTTTGCCCAGGGCCCTCTCCTGTTACCTGCTGCTGGCTCCAGGCACTGAGGTATCTGAGAGCAAAGAGGCTAGAGTCCAGGGACGAAGGGTGGGAGCTGCAGGGGCAGGGCCAATCAGGACAAAGCTTGCTGCACCCTGATTGGCCCTATTCTAACTTGGACAGCCGGACACATCCCACCCACTAGGCTGTTTCACAAATATATAGAGGAACAACAATGGATAAGGATTAGAGGCCAGTGATTCCAGCACATTAGAAAGATGAGTTGATAAGGACTGTAGCCTGACTTCCCAGCTCAAAACACCTTCCCACTGATACAAATTTAGTTTTGTAGTTCAACAATTTTTTGTTGCAAAATTAAGAGGACCCCACAGGAATTCCTATACTTGCATAGCCTAAAAGACTCTGATAGACTTCAGAGGCCTGGATAATATGATTTGGTTTAATATCAAGATAGGGCCCCTTAATTAGCAGGAATTTTCCCATGGATGCTCTCACATGAGTATGGCCCATCTAATAGAATACCCTAAAAGAGCACATTAATTAAAAGTTTTTTGGTCTCTACCTACCATAGATCCATCTTACCTAAGACTAATTGACTCAAGTTTGCTAGTTAATACCATAAGGATATAAAGCCCTTTTCACTATTCTGCCTACCCCATAATTCAACACAAAATTCAGGGAATGTTATCAAACTGCTGCTCAGTCATTATCACTATGGCCCAAGCCATTCTACTGGAGCAGTGGCTTGGTGGTGCCACAGCTGATGGTAGTGTTGGGGTGGCATCTAATTTCCATGAGCGTGGCAGGAAGTTATGGCTTGCTGACATCACTTCCAAGGTTTCTCAAAGCCTGAAAAATGTCTCAGTGGTTTCTCAATGGTAAAAAAGTTTGAGAAAGGCTGGCCTAATCAGTTTCCCCTCATGGTTGCCAGATCCAAGTTGAGAAATTCCTGGAGATTTGGGGGGTGGGGGGTGGAACCTTGAGAGGGTGAGGTTTGGGAAGGAAAGCAACCTTACCAAGGCATAATGACATAGAACTTCAAAAGAAGCCATAAGTGATAATAAGGCTAGTAGGCTTTCTTCACAACCAATCAGATCTTTAGGATTACTAGAACTGTACATGAGGTAGGTTCTAGGACAGCACAGGGTGACTTCGGTATCCAGTTAAATGACTGAAAATGGTAAACATATTGGAGATGGTTTCAATCTACCTGTCTGGGTTCCATCCTGGGCACCTCAGATTTGTCCCACCCACACTGGGAGACCTGGCCCTGCCCAGACTGACACACCAAGGGTGGGAGCTCCCAAACTCACCAGGTGGATAAATCTGGAGCAAGATGGCCCAGTCATAAGGAGATTCCGTTGCAGTCTCCACACGTAACAAAGCCAGTAGCTGTCCCCAAGCTCCAGCACATCTGGACGAGATGACACTTGCTGACAGCCCTCGCCACATAAAGGGCCAGGGGTGCTGTGTTGAAGCAGTAGAGCCATGCAGGACTCTCCCACTTGTGAGAAAGGGTCAAGAGATGCCTGAAGAGCAGGGCCAGCCTGGCCATAGAGTTTGTGTTCCCCATAGCCTGGGAAGCTACCCCAACCCTCTAGGCATGTATTATCCCATGACCACTGCTTGGGTGAGATGAGCAAGGTCCCATCCTTTTGGCTGGTGGCCAGACAGCCCCAGCATCTGGTGAGCAAATGGGTGTGGCTGTGACCAGCCCTTTGAGACATTGGCGGCAGGAACCTGAAGATAGAGGCACTGGAGACAGCTGGGTATAATGGAAGGACGGGTGGAAGCACAAGGGATCACATTCAAGGAAGAAAGAAAAGCATGGACAACTGATGGAGAAACAGGAAAGAAAGCAAGAAGGGAGAGTGATGGAGGAAGAAAGATCAGATGGAGGACAATAAAGAGGAGAGTAACGTCAGAGATGGTGGAGGAGAAAGGCTGTGGAAAGTGAAGGAGAGAGGCAGAGGAGTATAGAGGAGAAGGGCAAGGAAGAGCTGGAGGCCCAAGAAAGCCAACTGAAGGGCAGAACTGCCATAGGAGGGCGCTGCACCCCTAGAGAGACCCCAAGTTCTTCACACTCCCTTCCGAAGGTGACATTAACTCTCCAGTATTCATAGCTCAGAAATCATATGCAGATCTGATGCTATCCCCTTGTTCATCAGTTCATTCTGGAAACCTGGGATCTTCTGACTAAAGTCCTGCTGAGGTGTATCCTCAACAGAGAGTTCACCTTGTTCAGAGCTGAAGCAATGCATTCTACTGGGGTTATGGTCTCTATTTGAGAACAGCAATTTCAATATTCCAGGTTTTTTTCTAAATACATATCTGCTCCTGCAAAGGTTTTAAGTTGCTTTATGCAAATAGTCAAATGTTTGGAAAAGGAAGCAAAAATGTTAGGTCACACATTGATTATCATTGCTGCTGTGGGATTCGTCCATTCTATGATTCCTTCAGAACAAGGGATGTATACCTGTTCAATATCTTTTTTTGTGAGATTCATCCACTCTCTCTCCAGTTGCACAGATCACTCAACTGTTATCCTGCACAGCTCCTGTCTCAGTAGATCCAGTAATTGCAGGAGCAGTGGAGGTAGTTGGAGCAGCCGAGCACCAGAAATCTTTGCATGGTCCCTGCCAGGCTGCTTTGTAATGGTTCCACCAGACAAGGCAAGAGGAGAGCATCTGTAGCCTAAGCTACATAGCAAGAAACTCAGCCTAGGTTAAGACACAAGACCATCCTCACTGACCCACTGCTTCTCCAGTTATGACATGCTACATTTTAATATGCATCTTCCCCCCACTCAGCATGTATGGTTAAGTGTGCAGAATGGTTCTCCACACGATTCAACATGTGTGGCTGAATTTTCTAAATAACCAACTTATTGTACCATATTGTACAATCTTAATATCAAAACATATGATTCAAATATTGTTTCTGTGTTCCCTTGGGCAAGGGTGTACAATGCTACCAATATATTAACCACATGAAAAGCGTTTTCTGTAAATTAGAGACACTTGCAGAAAAATTGGTACAAAGTATACAGAAAATACTTCTGTGCCTCAAGAAATGGTCACATTACCTAATATCTTTCAAAATTCTGCCTAGTCTGACTAAATATACTACCATATAAGATCCTGGCTGTGAGCAGAAGAGATTATAAGTTTTTTTAATCAAGAAAAAGAAGCACTTGCAAGCAAAAAGCACAAATTGATTTTTGAACCTCCAAAATGATACACAGTAGGAAAAGAACAAACTCATTTTTCCTCTCAAAAAAAATTCCACCATGGGAAAGATTTTATTATTATTACTACTATTACTATTACCTTCCTCACTTTTCTTTTTGGCAAGGAGATATTCAATTTAGGAAAAGGTGCAACAGGACGAATACTGGGACTGATCTATGACACCAACAAGCTAACACCAGCCCATATTTTCTGAAGGTTTCCAAGGAAGCTATTTCACCTTGCTTGATTGTATTGTAGCATTAGTATTCTGTCCACACTGGAAGCAAGCAGAAAGGGCAATGTTAGAGTTTCCATTGTGCTTGTTTGTGAATTGAAGCATAAGCTGACATTCTGTAGTAGAGCAGGGAAATGCAAGCAACACAGTTCATAAACTACCTTTTCTATGGGTTTACCACTTGCCATTGCAGTTCTGCAATGCCTTCTTGCTCATTATAGTTGCCTGCTTTCAGGCCCTTATATGATTTGTTTTAATTTTTGGTCAGATCAATATATGATGGAGTATACACTTTCCCCATTCTTCCAAGCAATAACTCAGGTTGGTTTCCAGACTCTTTACAGAGAATGGGTTGTTTACATCTCCAAGGTAGGCAATGTCATTAGCTCAACTTAGGTTATCAGCAAAGCACTCTGAGTGGTATGTCCCCTTTCATGTATTACCTACTTTGACATCTTGGAAAGAGAGTACATATACAAAGGTTCTATGCAATACAGAAGGCACTTGAGTTCACTATAGCAGGGTTCATAGGGGATGCAGTTCTTGAATGCCTTGAGAATAGTAGTGGGGGGGGGTCGGGTTTTATTGATTTTCTGCCATGTTGGTAATGTTTTATGTCTTTTAAGGGGGTTTTAATGGGGGTTTTAAGACCCTGTAACCCACCACGAGCCGTAAGGGATTGGCGGATAATAAATAAATAATAATAATAATAATAATATAATCATCATTTAGATACTGAGAGTTGGAGTCTAGGGATGCACAATCTAGAAAGCAAAAAGGCAAGCTGGTTTACAGAGATTAGGCTTTGCTTCCATAATAGGTAGTCAGCATAAATGTTCAGGGGAGGGGTGGAGAAGAAGGCGGGGCTTCAGACATGAGGGCTATTACTGGCTTTTCTATTGAATAACTACAGTTTGTACTTCCCCTTCACACCATTTCAATTAAGCATGAAAGGGATCCAGGATACAAGTGGTTTAACTGTCACACAACCCTGAGACCCAGTTTCTACCTTTAAAAAAATTAAGTTGTGCTCAACCACAACAACTGTATGTTTATATGGACTTAAATGTGTGTAAAGACACCTGAACTCTTCTAATGTCCTTGAGATTTTTTACTTGTCAGTCATGAAACATTGTTAATGGTTTTGGGGGATGGAGGTTTGTTTGGTTTTTGTTTTAAGCTATTAATATTTAGAAATTAATTATTTTAACTTTGAAAGTTCTAAAAGTTCTAGTGTGTTCTAAATAAATCAAGACATTTTCAGTATGTATTAGGAAATCAGTTTACTGCTGTGTAGTTTGGAGAATTTCTCTGTAGACAGTAGCAGATTCAACTGCAGTAAATTCAGGGGAATTTACTCATTAATGGGTTGCTCTTGAAAGAGTATAAAATGCCTTTTCTGTTTTCTCTTTTATTAAGACATGTTTATATAATTAGAAATCATGAGCTCAGAGCAAGGACTGGAATCCTGCATTCTTGTTAGGGATTAGCCGGGTCCTGATTTGCAACCAATCAGCAAACAGACTCAAGGCCCTCTCACAGGCCTTTGTTAAGGGCCAATCATGTGTCATGGCCAGAGTCTCAAGCACATATATAAGTTCCCCTGTTCTGATTGTCTGTGGTCAGTATTTCTGCTTCCAGTAAAGCTGTAGGTTGTTGGAGCTGAGTGTCTGAGTCTTACTGAAGTCACAGATTTAATAGATATTAAGAACGGAGGCCATTAAGTTTAAATATCTAGGAACCAGGAACAATTATTCTTTACTTTGTCCAACTTAAAACAAAATTCTTCTTAAAAAAGTAAATTGCCCTCTTCAAGAAAATGTATGACTATTGAATGCCCAACTACAGCTATTGTTCCACTCTAAATAAAGCCTTTGTGAATCAGCAGTATTATCTAAATATAGTCTTATTACTCAATTATCTCTCAAATTAAACTAGGGAACAAAAGATTTTTTTAATTACTTGGGGGGGGAGTTTCAGCATTATAGCGTGACATTATGGAAAAGCACAGGACAGTTTTTTCCAGAAATATCACTTAAAATGACCTTTATCTTAATAAAAGGGCCCTAAAGTTAATTGAGCATTTTAATAGAGTTCCTAGTATGCCTGATAAAAATTACTCATTATATAATGTGTTAGTTTAAACAGTACCGCAAAAGTGTGGTGGCCCCCTCTGCAGTTATTTATGGATAAACTCTTTTGTGAACATGCAACCCCATTTGAAGCTTTGTATACCTCTCCATTAGGCCACATTAAAGCCACAGCTTTTTGATCTTGTAGAGAGAACACTGACATATGAGAGAACTTTTTCAAGGTGCATTAGTCTCCAGTGTCTAAAGTATTAGCACCAAACTGAAGGGATAAAGTATGAGGTATTAAAACCATTACAAAGTAAATATGGTTCTAAGTCATCATAACACGGATCAAATCAAATATACCTTTATCACTTCTTTACAACCTCTGGCCCCACAAGGCAAATACGCTTGGCCAATATCAAGCTATTTTGTTGTATAATAGCTATCATGAATCTCCTGAAGTATAAAATCTATTGTTGCCAACCTCCAGGTGATGCCTGAAGATGCCCTGATCTCCAGAATACAGTAAGAATATGGCTCTCAGAGGATGTGGCTACTATGGCATTTTACTTCTGTGCACTCCTTCCCCCAAACCCTACCTTTCATAGATTCTACCCGCAAATATCAAGGAATTTCCAAAGTAGGGGTTGGTGACCTTACAAATTATTATTATCCATGCTGAACTTGAAGCAGCTTACTGGCTATTTTGTCAAGAGAGTCAAGCTACAACAAATAAAACAAAATAAAAAGTTAATATTTAATATATAGTGTGCACATATATAAAATTATAAACATTAGGTGTCTGACTATCAGACTACAGTTTACAAGCATTCCTAATAGATGAGCATGAACTATGAACTACATGAAACCAGATGTGTTCATCCTCTGTGGCCTTCCTCAGTGGTCAAAAATATAAATGTACCGAACCCAAATTCAGAGACTATGAGAGAGAGAGAGACAGAGAGAGCACTCCTGCCTCTAAAGTTTCCTTATATGTCTTCCATCCTACAATTCCAATTTCCTCTTATCCCTGGAACCTATACTAGGTTTCCTTTTTGTTCTTCTTTCTGATATCCTCTCTATTACCTTCTTCAGCCATCCAGCCTTTGGGTCTTCTGCCTTTTCAGTTCTATGTTTTCCAACAGGCACATCATGTCAATACACTTTCCTGCACACTTTTTTATGGCAGCTGTACAGCAATTTTGCAGCACTATGTGACTCTGAAAAGACAGATTACATTCAATTGCATAACCAGTTTTCTGTTATCATACAAAAGACCCAGATGGAGCTAGGTCTGAAAATGTTGTTGCAAGCAGTTCTTCCAGATACTTTTATAAATCAAGAGCACTGTACAGAACACTAATCCTAAACGGAGTGACACCCTTCTAAGTCCATTAAAGTCAAGGGTGTAATGTTTTAGGGTTGTAATGGACATATATTGTTTTTGTTGTACACATCTTACAATTTAACCTGCCAATGTTCCCATTTTCCTGTCCGTCCTCTCTTCTTGTACCCAGGGGTATACTGGCAGATCCCTTGCTCTGCTGGAAGTCTGATTTCATAGTGTTTGGATTTCGAGGTAGCAGTTTTTGTTTGATGTCCTTTCCCAGATTCAAGAGAAAATTCTGAGGGGAAAGTCTTTATTTTCGTTCTAGATGACTGATGCAAATTAAATTCCAAACACAGGCTAAGCAAGAGCAGCTTTTATCAGTTTTCAGACAACAGCTGAAAACATGGCATCATTCTCATGAAACAAATTAACTTGACCAGCCCAAAGAATATCTGATAAAAGTGACAAGGGAACATGCATGACATTAACTACAGGGCAATTTCCATAAGAAAAGACAGCCTAAGTCTTAGTAGACAACAAATCTTGACACAGCAGTTGTAAAAGCTCAGAAGACATTGACTTTCAGCAAAGGTTGTACATAAGATTTAGACTCAAACCTTTCAGATGTGTAGCAGGGCAGATCAACATCTTATTTTTTTCCCTAGGGAATGCCCTGTAGTCTAAGATCCAGTAGCATTTCATATCCTTCTGAGTGGTCAGAGAGAGATAGCCTGGGTAGGGATAGTAGTGGCACCACATTACCTAAAATATCCAACGGCATATTCCGTCTTTTTTAAGTGTGATACAGACATTTAATAACTGAGGGAAACCTTTAAAACAGGAATACTAAGGGGTTTTTTTATGCACTGTCATCTGGGCCCTCCTCCCTTGAAATGGTCTACGAGTGTTCCACTATTCTGCCCTTCCAGCTCTAGCCAAAATCATATAAGACCAGAACCAAAACCAAAATTAAACAAAAATGCCAATTGTGTTTCAATTGTATCTATGATTGTATTAAAGTCCTTTGTGTATTGTTTCCCTGATACAACCATGAATGTTTGTGCACTGGTTAAACACATCATGTTGATTCAAATAATCTCAATAAAATTGTTTTGCTGTGTGGGATCAAGAAGCATAGGGATGCCAGTCCCCAGGTTGGACCTGGGGATCCTCCAGTTTTACAGCTCATCTCCAAATGAAAGAAATCAATCGCCCTGGAGAAAATTGCTGATTTGGAAGATGGATTCCATAGCATTATACTCATTGAGGTCCCTCCCCACTCCAAATCTCACGCACTCATGGCTCCATCCACCATGTCTCCAGGTATTGCCTAACCCAGAGCTGGCTCATGAACTCTGTATGATAGAAATGAACAAAAATGTAAATAAAAATTGAAGGAATGGGAAAGTGTAGCAAGGTAGTAATGCACAGTACTGTATATAACATCAGGAATTTAAAAGAAACTCTGGAGCATAACCCATACCTTGGACACAACGCCTAGCAATACAGAAATCCAAATTTGTGGAGTGATTTGGATTTAAAGAACTTTAGAAGCCGTCCTGTACCTAAGTTCCTTTAGCTGGAAATGTCACAAACTCCCTTTCTGCATGAAAACCATGTCCTCTTCATTTCATTTGAGTGGGCAACACAAAGAGCAGTGGGTGGTTTGTTTTGGCCAGAGACTGATGCCACTTGCTGACTTTTGCATCAACTCCTCAGAAGCTTGTCAGCCCATGAACACCCTGAAGATTGGTGAATGATGTGTCACTATGTGAAGTAAGTACAGGAGTAAGGCAGGTTCTACACATCATCAGAAAATTATTTTTCACACACACAAGCAAAGTTCTGGTCTGTGGCACAGTTGCTTTCTCTCACCAGATATGGCAGAAGGAAGAATGACATCCATGTGGTAAGCCCTAGTAGATGGCTGCATTTGGCAGACTGAATTATAATTTGTTCTTGTCTGGACCAAAACAAGCAGCCTGCCCCAGGGTGAATTTTTAGAAATGATATTGAAGGATCTAGAACATAGGATTGATGGAAATATTTGTAGTGAAAACAATAAAATAACCGTGTGTAATACTTCAGCTCTTTTGATTCCTGCCAAAAAACTAATATATATTACACAGAACTTGGCTATTAATAACAGTGCATAAAAGTTCACAGGCTAGCAAAAGGCTGATCCATTTCATATCAAGCCAAATAACAACACCCCCCCCCCATCACTTCAATAGGAAATGGAATCAGCTTTTGAGGAGTTAATCTAGCAAAGCATGCCAGCTTATTTTTCATTTCTGCAGCACCATCAATGTGCAGGGCACTTGCCTTTGAGCACAGTAATTTCTATGAAATGAAGCTTGAACCCCCCTGAAGCCATCATGGTGTTTTATTTTCAGATGCAGTGTTAATGTGAGGAAGAACTGTTAATGTGTAAAATATGCATAAACGCTTATCTAATGGGTAGGGACTTGGAAGACGTGGAGTGTAAAACAGTGATTACTGTATTGCTTACATTAAATACCCATGGATACAGAAGTCCCATTTATTTTGGATGCTATAAACTGAGAGACAGTCAGAAAATGTCTTGGACTGTGGGACGACTCCTTTGCATGCTAAGATCTACTAATAATCCCTTTTGAAACCTTTCTGGGAGGCAGATGTATAAATACCCTCCATGGGCAGGAGCTGTAGCTCAGTGGCAAAGCTTATGGTTTGCTAGCAGAAGGTCTCAAATTTCATTCTTGGTCTCAGATTCAATTCAATTCTTGGCCTGGCATCTCTAGTCTAAGAGATCAGGTAGCCCATGATATGAAAGACCTCTGCCTGAGAACTTGGAGAGCCACTGCCAGTGACAGCAGACAACACAGATATAGAACAGTTGTCTACTTAGGATTATTCAGTTAAAAGTGTATGGATTTCAGCCATTTTACATCCTGGTGCCAAGTGCACTGCTTGGAGAGAAGTCTATTGATTCCATTAGCTCTTAATTCAGTGTAATGTAGTTTTCATAGAGGTGCCAATCTCACCAAATTGCCTGATTAAGACAGCCTATAATTTTCCTTCCTTGTAGCCCAGGAACTCCTTTTATCTTAGTCTGCTGACAGAGCCTAAAGTTTGGCACAGGAGATACCTGGATGGCTACACAGCAGCTCCCTTCTCTATAGGACTATGTCTTTCTATGAGATGGGTACCTATTGAAAGTGCAAGGTTTACCATCTCTGAGTTTTAACACTGCTTGCTAAATACAATGAGGAAGGGAACATAAATAGCAGATTGCAACCTTGAATCTGCTTCCAGAAATACAAATCCAGGTCTGGACCCCAAATGCAAAGCTAGAAGGGATGGCAGTTCTCTTCCTATGTTATAAAGATAAAGATGTAGGCCTAATTCTGCAAGCATTTACTACTTTGGGGATGGTAGATGGACTCTAAACCATCATGTTTATGGAAAAAATGCCAACAACTATGCAATTTCTGCACTGAAACTTTTACAATTCTGTACCAGGAAAGGCTGATATGTGTAAATATTAAGCTGCTTTCTAGATTTCCTTAATCTTTTCCTGCTAGTTGAAAGGATTAAGGAGATACACAAAAGGGGGTCTACATTCTGAAGCCCTGCTACCTGGGTATCCTACATACCACATCCATTTAAGATGTCTCCAGATATTGCCAGAAACGAGTGGCATGCTTTTGAAAGACAAAAACAAACAAACAAACATAGATTTTCAGACTACTGAAATTTGCAACCAATGTCAACTTCATTTTTTCAACAAATTAACAGAATATATACAACCTAATATTGTCCAAGGCACCAATACAAAATGCTGCAGTGTTTTAGTTGTGCCATCAAAATCAACTCCAAATCGATATCCATTTCAGCCACTCACAATTAATTCACCTTAACTGACATATAAATATAAGAGAGCCATGATAAGAACGGAATATGATCTTGCTTATACTATAAGAACCTATTTAGCTTCCTTCATGTTCACTGAATTATCTCCATCTAACTTTAATTAGATCTACTTGAGGCTCAACTATTATAGCATCTGGTCAATGTTGTATGCTGCAGCATGGTGCACATAATCACAAACAGCTTCCATCTGGTTAGGAAGACAAAACACATTATACGTGTAAGGTTGGCAGCTTCTAAAATATTCTAAGTTCAATTGGTATCTGGTCATGCAGAAAACTCCTTCCACGTTACTTTCTTTGCATAGTGACATGCATGCAAACATATTTCTTCCCAGACATTTTCAAACATGCTTATTTACCTATCCTTATCCATTGTTGCTCCTCTATATATTTATGAAACAGCCTGGGGGGGGGGGGAGACATGTCCGACTGTCCAAGTTAGAATAGGGCCAGAGTGCAGCCAGCTTTGCCCTGATTGGCCCTGCCCCTGCAGCTCCCACCCTGGACTCTAGCCTCTTTGCTCTCAGACATGTCTCAGTGCCTGGAGCCAGCAGCAGGTAAAGGGAGAGGGCCCTGGGCAAAGGGTCGTGGTGGAAGCCTTGCTAACGAGGGCCTCTTGGCCTGCTAGGCTGGGCCTGCTGACAAGGGCCTCCCAGCCTGGTGACTACCTGCAAAGGAGCTCTGTCCCGGCCCTGATAATGAGCTGCCCAGCCCCCGTCTGCCCCACTTGATCTGCCTGAGAGCAAAGCCACCTTAAGCTGCCTGGCCAGGGGCCAGGGGAGGGGGCCTTTTCTAAGCCTGTTCTTAGGAACTGGCTTTGAAGCTAGGTGTATATAATCTTATTTGTAAAATACCAAGTGGTGCATCAAATTGACCACAGCATGACAAGTAGGGGATTAATTTAAATTAAGATGACAGAGGACCTATCAGAACAATCAACCACAACCCCAGATATAGGCGTCTTTCATACTGCACCCACCTTTTGAGTGGTCCATATAATCATTGCACTTTTGATGATCACCCTTTCATCACGACAAGTTAACACTCATATTACTTTTGGGGGTTTTCCCTGCCCAGCTTTCATCCATTCTCAATCACAGTCAATTGATTTTGTGTGTGTTTTGCACATGCACTGGAGTGCTGATTCAACCCTTGAAGGGGCTGTGTTCAAGCCCAATATCCTCCCGTCATGCATCACCTGAAGCTTGTACCTGGAGTAGATGTCTCTCCACTGATTTATTGTCTCTTCCCATGGTAGAGCAGGACCTCTGACTGACTTTCCCTAAAACTTTGAATTCTTTTACCTGGTTTGCATTAGGTAAGAGACTTACTGTACCACACCACAGCTATGATGATGGTTGATCACAGGTCTGCACTTATTTTACTCTGGCAGCTGATCATGTTTGTTTTTGAAAGCAACCCAAGATTGTGCACTAATGATCAAAGAAATGCACGCTGGTGATATAGCTGGTTCGCTACAGCATGCTCCCAATTAGGCAATTGGCCAATCTGTTGCCCTTTATTTTCAAAATGGAGAGTATCTATGGAGCTGGCTCTTTTCCCTAAGCTTTGATCCAATGTTCAACAAAAAGCTCATGTTGATTTTAGTTTACCATTCCAGTACTGATTCACTCCAGAGTTGGCCACCAGACAAAGAGGTCATTTTATCAGGAAAGGGAGATGGAGGCCATTCTGGCCATTCCTCTGGAGGTGGAGCAGGGCGCTTGGCTCCACACACATAGAGAATCTGCCCTCTTCAGCACAGTGGCCATCATGCTGGAGGATCAGGGCTTCTAACATTCCCCTGAGCAGTGCTGCACAATATTTCAGTGGGCAAACACTTAAATCCTTTTTTGATGCCCTGGAAACATGGTGGGGTTTCACACAAATGCATTCCTGACCTTCTTATTTTGAGGCCATGTGTAGGATGTGGGATCAGGGTAGCTGTCCCAAGCTGGAAAGAATGCTATCACGCTGCTATCACTACTGCCCCCCTCCCCTCTCTCGCAGTTCACACATTCTAAAAGCAGGGTGCACATTCATTCATCCAAAGATTTCTGTCTCCACTCTTTCCTTGGGCTACTTTGGGGCAGCTTACTCTTTTCCAGTTCTAATAGTAGCCTCTTTTTCAACAGGGTTTCCTACCCTGATCTGTTGCACAAAGATACAATTGCTCTAGATAAGATGGAAAGTAGACAACAGGGAGAACTAATCCCTTGATTCTGAACCTGTTGTGGAACAAAGTTTGAGTTAGAGAAGATTGCAACTCAACCTGCTTCATCCATAAGAGAGAAAGTTAATGCCTTTCTTCTTGTAATTTCGCAACATGTGTAATGAACATAGTATTTCAGATCTCTTCACTTTTCCACCATCCACCTGAAGCAGCTATCCAACAGCTTTGCGGATGCTGTTGCGGATGGATGCTAGATGGATTTGGAAGTGCAGGAATCAGGGAGAAATGAGGAAGGGAATTGAAGGCTGCTGTCCTGCTGTGCACATGTGCATGCAAGTAAACCCCTTTACAGTCACACTTTAAGTTAATAAGGCCAGGTTACAGGTAACTAGAGCAAGACATAGTTTTGCATGTACACGTGTAGGAACTCAAGGCAGACTCAAATGTAAATGGTAAAACAGTAAATTTAAGCTGTATTGAAAGAAAAACAAGGGAAATGGAAGAAGGGTGGAAGAGAATGCTTGGTATAATTAGCTGTCCAAAGCATTGGTTTATCTGGGTGTTTACTAATAATACAGAGACGATTAATACATTATTTTGCCTTGTGATTCCTTTTTTTCTGGGCCCAGGACCACCAGCAGATTCATACCTGCAGAGTGAACAGCCCTGCGAGGGGCATAGGCAAATAAGGGGTCCCTCAGGTAGGCAAGACCCAAGCCACATATGGCTTTAAAGGTCAAAAACAAACCTTGAACTTGATCTGGAAGCAAACTGGCACTTGGGCTGAATATGGGCCCTCCAATATGTCCTAGTGAGGACTCTCACAGCCACATTCTGAACCAGTTGCAATTTCTGGGTCAGGGACAAGGGTAGGCTGTGTACAGCGAGTTACAGAAGTCTAATCTGGAAGTGACCATTGCATGGATCACTGTGTTCTGAGGACAGGTAGGGCGCCAGTAGCCACACTAGGCATAGTTGGAAAAACGCCATAGAAAAGGTGCTTAAAATCATAACTTCGTGTATTATCAGTGCTTTAGATGTGTATAAGATAGTGCATGCTATTTTTGTTTTTAAAGGTGGCCACACCGTTCATGGTTGCATTAATACAGCCAATGTCATGCCCTTTCCTCATGATTTTCTACCACAGCGATGCAAGTGCAGATTGTATCTGTGCTATCCCATCTGGGAGAAATCAATGGAGGCAACCAAAGCCTGGCAATCCAAGGGGAAATCAAAAGGGAATGAGCTGAAAATTTAAATTGAAACCAAATGTAGAATTTAATCCTGTTTCTGGTTTGTAAATGTAGTGCCTCCGAATTCCTACCTAGAGCCTGGTTCGACTAAGATCACTTCGGAGAAAACTGCTTTTCTTATTAGGATACAGGCATTGTCACCCGGTAGCCTCAGTGTCTCTTATGCATGCTGCAGCGATATCTTACAAGCAGCTGTAAACATTTGAATTAGTCTCAGTTGACTTGCAGGATATAATAAAAAAGAAAGCTGTGCAGAAAGGAAAGAATCCATATAGGAAAGAACAATTAATACCATATCTAAATTCTCAAACTGTACTAGATTTCACAAATATGCATTTTAAGCTGCTGACACCTGATTGTGTCAAATCTTCAGTGCAATTAGATTTCAAAATGCCTCGGATGCTAGTTATTTACATGAAGCTGCTACCAAATAAAGTATTTCTCTGAACAGAATAGTAAATATATGTTATGAGCATTCTGGGGGTGTTATACTCTGTTCTGAAGATATATTTTCAGCAGGACAGATACATGGCTACCCAGAGCATTCACATGACTTAATATTTGGGTGTTTACCAATAATCTATGTCAATCTTTATAACTAGGGTATTGTGCAGTGTGATGACACCAAGTGGCAATCGCAAACTGGTATTTGCTCCCCCTCCAGAGCATCAAAATTCCAGGGCATCCTGTCCTTTAAATAGCCACTTAAGCACAAGACTTGTCTTGACATCCAAATATATTTCCTGTACAATCTTTCCCATTATAATGGAAAAGAGTCATGGTAGCCTGAGAAATTCTATTCATTGGTTAAGCTGATGGGTAGACAAAAGCTAGGGGGGAAAATTCAGGAATTTTCCATAGAAAACATCCATGTTTTCTATGGACAGAAATCCTGCTTCCCTGTGCATATGAGTGCATGGAGAGTAGTTATTCAGCAGCCATCATAGCAGAATACTACACCACCATCCTGGAAATATAAACAAGTTTTAGAGGGGATCAAGGTCTGTTAATTTCAAGTACAGATTAATGGGCTGACCCTGTGTACTTTATACCATTGATTTTTCTCACTAGGACATAGAACTAAAGAGATACAATGAAGCCCATCTGGATGGGTGGTTATATATTTGTGACCTAGACTGTAACCTACAAATTTAATTTGTCCACTTAATAGCAGTACAGATGGAGTTTCAAAAGACATACATTGAAACAGAAAACAAACCCAAATGAAACTACACAACTCAATTTATCTAATTTTATACAGAATCTAAAAATAAGCAAAATATGAGGTGGATTCTGAATATTTACCTAGGAATTGTTACCTAAAGTAGACTTGTATCCTGAGTTTATGATGGGGAAACTAGTGATTCTAGAGACTTGCTGGATGAGAGGGATAATGTGTGGTATTCTAAGAGGATCCTAACCCAAAATCTCAGGCAAAGGTTAACTCTGAAATTAATCAAAAAGGATTTATATTGACAAACAAAATTAAAGTCACTAACACATCCACGTTATTTAAACCAAACAATCACACAAGAAGACGGAGGAAAAGTTCAGATGGAACCAAAGATTAATTTTTTGGGTCAGAAAAAGTTTAATATCTGACTTCAGCAACATGGAGAAGTCCAATAAAGATGAGAGAAGCAGTAAGAGTGTGGTGTGTGGTGTGGATCCAGGAACAGCACACACAAGTCCAGCCAGGATAGAGTAGTTAGCCACTGAAACAATGAGTTTGAACTAATTACCAATGTGAAATAAAGAAATGAAGACCAGCGAATGGCTTTAGCAAGTCAGTTACAATGAAACTTTGACTGAAGTAATTCAGAAAAGATGTTCTGTGGCAGCTGCAATGTTAGCATTTTTGCCTGAAGAGGTGTTTGGGTGTGAGAGAGCCACTTTGCTAAAAATAGATTTTGACAATCCGGTGCACATGGGTAGGGAAATGGTTGGTACCCAGCTTAAGCAGGGAAGGAATTAGTGAAAGAATGGACACAGATGTGCACAAGTTCCCTGGCCCAGCCATATTTGGCTAATGTGTACCAGAAATATTATGAAGGGAGGTTCATGGACTTGTATGGTTCATGGACTTTGCACCAGGAGGGGGCTTGGGGTCTTCACAGAATGACAAGAGCTTGTGCGCAAATAGGGTATAGCAAGTCACCATATCACTTTCAACAGCTGTGATCACTCATGACTGCCACCCAACATGCACAGTGGATGAACAACATAAAAGTAGAATAAATGCACAGGATAGTAAATCAGCCAACAATCCAAAAGCTACAATGATGCATATTTGCCCTCTATAATGTCCTGAATGAATTCACTGAACCGCTTAAACTAAAGACTATCTGAAATAAAAAAAGGATTTGCATGCTATCCAGACATTCTCCAGCAACTTGTTTCATAAGATTGGTCCAATTATCAAATAAACTCTGGTGTAAACAGAGAAAACAGACACAGGGCAGTGGGAGGGCACTAGAAGCAACAGTTGATCAGAGGAACAAAAATTGGTATGTTCTGAGCAACCTTTTTAGGCCTGTGTGTTTATTAGTGATACTGAGGGATTTGATTCTTTGTTAAAAGCAGGTTAATTCCTTGATTCCACTGGCTACTACTTGCTGCCTTTTCCCAGTGTCATCTCCTTGCATTTCCATTCTCTGAGATTAAATGCACTTGATGGCCCATGAGCTAATTCAAAGCTGTGTCATCTTATATTTAAAAATATGTCCAACAATGATAATTGAGGTTCACAAATAACATTGTTCTAAATATTCTGCTTAAATTAATTTGTAAGGGAGGCAAATCATTGTGAAATGGGATTGGAGTGAACTTGCCTTGACTACCTATACCGAAGAATGTTTGATTGCCACTTTTCACCCCTTAGCATATCCCTGTACCTTTCACCCCTACATATCCTAGTTGCATGGCACAAAACTGACTCAGTAGACAAAGTGTATGGGGATTCAATGTGGGAAAAGCGTTTATTTAATTTTTCTCACTCATGCAGCTCTTAAAATAGAGGAAAATCTGGAAACCCTTAATACTGCCAAAGAACTGGAAAATATTTGCATAAATCTGTAAGGAAGAATTGATAATTATTACACTTAACACTTGGTGTAGTAGTGGTTAAGAGTGGTGGCTTGTGATCTGACAAACTGTATTTGATTTCCTGCTCCTCCTCCACATGCAGACGGCTGTGTGACCTTGGACTAGTCACAGTCCTTTTAGAGCTGTTCTCACAGATTAATATCAAGGCTCTCTCAGCCCCAGGTGAAAAGTGGGGTATAAAAACCAGCTCCTAATCCTCCACCACCTTGGATGAGATCTACTATCATGCCTTTGACAACAGCTCAGCACATTGAGATTCAGCAAGTAAAGCTTCTAACAATGCAATGCTATACATAGCTACTCCCTTCTAAGTCTATTAAAATCAAAGGGTGTCAGGAATGCATTCTCAATCTCTCAGTATAAGGATAAAGGTAATATTCTATGGGTGAGAGAATGTTATCATTTTGTTTTGTTTTTATATTAGTGTGTGTGTGTATGAGAGAGAGAGAGAGAGAGAGAGAGAGAGAGAGAGAGAGAATGAACGAACTTCTTAGAGATTATTTCTTATTATATATGCCTGTATAGTTTATATAACTGTTATGTCTAAAATGTATGTCATATCTTTCCAGATAATTAAAAGTATACCAAGTGTACCATACCGGCAGACAACATCTTAAAAATGGAGGCAATTGATTCAGAGCCTTGGAGGGCAGGCAGGACTTTGGGGAATGATTGCCACAAGAGTTCTAATTGCTGTCTCTTGGGGTAGTTGCCACCTGGTGTGTAGCTAAGATAATACTTGCCATGTTAGCTGGGGGACTGGACAGGGAGGAGGGGCTGAGGGAAGGGTTGGCCCATATGAGAAATGATACTGAAAGGTTTAAGGGGTTAGAACAGGGTTGCCAGGTGTCCCCTGACCACCTGTGGGGCATGGGAGGTCGGATTGCCAGATTCAAGCTGGGAAATTCCAGGAGATTTGGAAATGGAGCCCAGGGGGGACAAGGATCTCAGGGGGGAACAATGTCATAGATTTTGTGGTCCAAAGCATCCATTTTCTCCAGGGAAACTGATTTCTGTTACCAGGAGATAAGCTGTATTTCCAGGGGATCTCCAGATCCCACCTGGAGGCTGGCATTTCTAAGGGCAGTTCTGCACATTGAAAAAAAATAGCGTTATGCCAGTGAAATGGCACAACACTAAAAAATAATGTGCATCCAGCCATTCTTCACCTGCTCTCTCGCTTTCTTCTGCCACCTTCTCACATTTCTTAGCACTCTGCACAACTGCTTGAAATGGTGGAAGAGAGCAACATGCTTTACACACAACTCTACTACCCCTGTCAATCAAGCCAAGCAGTTAATAATCTTTCTCCATGTTTTAAAGGGCCCACAGTGCCAGCCAATTCTTACTCTGCTCTGGTTCGGCCTCACTTGGAGTACTGTTTTCAGTTTTGGGCAGCCCAGTTGAAGAGGGATGTAGACAAACTGGAGTGTGTCCAGGGGAGGGCAACAAGGATGGTGAGGGGTTTGGAGACCAAGACATATGAAGAAAGTTTGGGGGAGCTTGGTCTTTTTAGCCTGGAAAGGCTTGCTCCAGGGGGATGGACCAGAACCAATGGGATGAAATTAATTCAAAAGAAATTCGGTCTAAACGTCAGGAAGAAGTTCCTGACAGTTAGAGCAGTTTCTCAGTGGAACAGGAGGTGGTGGGTTCTTCATCTTTGGAAATTCCACCAAACAGTGAAACAGGAAATATTGTATCTGAAGAAGTGTGCTTGCAAGTGAACATTTATAACTTGAATAAAACTCTCTTGGCCTTAAAGGTGCCACTCACACTTTGTTCTGCTCCCTGAAAGGAGTGAACAGTGAATCACCAGAGCTCCTATCCTCCTTTGATCCTCTCCTTCACCTCTTACCAAACTATCAGTCATCCCCTGAGCTGCAGCATTTCTCCAGTGGCAGAGCACATCTCCAGACAGGGGGCCAACCATGTAGGCATTTCCTCCAGTTGCCATGGGGAACGTTTCAGGGATGTAGGCAGATAAGCAAAACAAAACAAACAAAACCAAAACCCAGTTGCTTGGAATTCACCAAAACATAATAATAAACTTTTCAACAAAGTTTGAGTCCAATGGCAATTGAAGACCAACAATGTTTTCTTCAAGGAGTGGGCTTTCCTGTGAATGTAGACTTCTTCAGAATATCTGCCATTTGCGACAGCAAAACAATCTCAGCAGGATGCCTCTTGCCCTGGGAAGATTACTATTCTGTTAATGCTTCTGCAACCACAACCACATAACCAAACAACACTCCCCAAAACCTACAACTAACCACTAGATAGTGACTGTTGTATTTCAGCACAACAATACTAGTTGATATATAAAGCTGAACAACTAATATTGACAAATACATACACTCTTTAGGTCTGTTTTGGTGTGCATGAACCAAAAGTAGCACAAAAATAATCCTAGGTTTGATTTGCAAAAATAATAATAGAAATCAAAATTTCTTATCAAAACAGCAACAGATATAGAATCAGATGTAGAAAAAGGTGGCAACTCCATCAATGACTAAGTTAAGAGAGTATTACTACTTTACTCCTACTGTTGGCCTGTTACTATCAAGCCACAAATTTTATTAATCTTTATTTTCCATCTATTGCCTAGAGCAGTGATCCCCAACCTTTTTATCACCGGGGACTGGTCAACACTTGACAATTTTAATGAGGAGTGGGGGGTAGTCTTTTGCTGAGGGATTTCGCCACCGCCGCCTGAGCCCCTGATCCCCCTGACTGCCCACCGCCCACCGGGGGCAGGGCAGCTCCTGAGGCAGCAGCTAGGGAGGAGGATGAGGAGATGTGGCCCGGTACTGACTGATCCACGGACCGGTCCCGGTCCCCGGACCGGGGGTTGGTGACCACTGGCCTAGAGGACATGGATCCAGATCAATATGCTACTCACAAGCAGCCTGGAAGCAGAGTTTCTGGTTATTAGCATCTCAGGATACTCAAGGACTAACAGAAAGCAGACCTTCCCCTAATCTCATTATTCCTACTAGAAGAATGTGTTCCAAAGAGAAGACACTTCTTTCCTGGTATCAGGGAATCAGTCAGGATCTTTCAAGCTATTAATCTAGATCCTCTAATGCCTTTGTTTTGTTTTGGTGCAAAAAAGTGATGAAATAACTTGTTCTCATTTCATCTCTCACCCTCTGGCAACTGAAGACAAAGGTAGAAGCCTGGCTTAGAATGGATGTATTTGCCTGTTTGTGGTGATGGCGGGAGAGAAATTGTATTTGCAAATAAATAAGGAACAGAGGGAAAATATAAAGCCTATCTACTCAGCAGTAAATGCCCTTTGTTCAAGGAAAGTTGCACACAGGAAAACATTTTGAAACTGAATATTCTGTTCCATTAATTCCTTATTTTGTAGAAAATTCCAAAACCAATCAGATCATTTATTCCTACAGCGATTATTCTGTGGTTGTCATTAAATATGGGATCAAGTGACACAGATCATTCTGAGCGCTATTATCTCCAGTGCCTTAATTCCTCTCAGGACTGGCAGAAACAAGCCATTAATTTATATTGACACGTTGTATAGGGGAGACACATGAATGCTGCTGATCCCAGACAGATAAACTAGCTAAGTCTTTACTGTAAAAGATTACCTCACTGGAAGAGATAATAATTTCAAATGCATAATGAAAAATCAATACTTCGCTGAAACAACCTGAACAAGCAGAATATACAGTCTGTCCCCAGCTGAAGAGACAACTTGATTTGGAACAGATGTTTGATATTTATTCTTTCTCAAAGCGATTTAGCTGGCCAATTTCCTTAATGGCATCAAGATATAAAAAGTCTCCCAGTGCCACTAATAACTTACATTGAAGAAATGGCTGTTGCTCCATTAATTGGCCACAACCAAAATGGACAAGAGAAGCTCTCTCAGGCATTGACAATGGGAAGACCTGGATTTATTTCCTTTAATGTAAAGTTGGACTATCTACAGCAGATAACTAATGATGGCAACTCTTGACAGCAAATGCATGCTGCAATTGTTCTAAATACCCAGGGGAGTATATAGGTAAATGATTAGCTTTAAGTTTTACAATAATAAACTTGTTTTATATAATTTTAACATTTGGTTTTTTTTCTGTTATTACTGGGGAATATTTTGCAACTTTCATGAATTTCATTTGAATATCCCCAAATTTGATTAACCTGGGAAGCAATCAAGCCAAGGATGCTGAACATTACAAAAAGAAATTCTACCCTTAGGAAATTTTCTGTTCCACCTCTCCAGGGATCTTCTTGAAGTGACTAGCTATAAAAAAATAAGCTCAACCTCCATAAAGCAATAAATCAATAAAATAGTGTTTACAGCAAAGAACCATCCAGTTATGCAATTGTGAAACCGCCAAAACTAGCACATAATGGTATAAACCAGTATTAAAACAGCAACACAGAAGCCATATGAAAAAAATCCCAACTGCAATTCATAAAAATTATAAAAGAATAGGTCTATGAGACAAACATCTAAAAGAATGGAATAAAATTTCAAATCGAAGCCTCTGTGGACAGTTTTTTGTGTTTTTGGCTTTGGCCTGAGCCTGAATGGCAGTAGGCAAGCCTCAATGGGAACCTTATTCCAAAAGTTGCCATTCATTTAATCTTTTTGGAAAGTCCTACCAAGTGCTGTGTTTGGGACGAGAATTGTAACCGACAAGCTAAACAATTCAGTTTCAAGTTAAACAGTTTTTCATTTGAAGCGGCCGTGAAAAATCAGGCCACTGGATATGTGAAGCCTTAGCCAGCCTTAGCCTTTGCAGAGTAGAGAGATATGTTTTCTAATTCTTCAGCAATCCTAGAGATTGAATGTGGGAACCTTCCTTCTGCAAAATGTATGCCGAGACATAATGTTTCACTATAGCCTATTAGGCATGGTGGCAGCCACACTTGGTTACCACCGTTCTGTTATGGCGGGGCAAAAAGCCCCACTGTTCCCTGGAGGTGCACGGGGGAGGGGGACATTCCTGTCAGCTCCATGGAGCCACAGAGCTGGCAGGGGCAAGAGGCGTCCCTGGAGGAGCAAGAGGCATCCCTCCGATTATGCACAGGGTTAGCCCAACCTAGCCCTTTCCTGTGCCCGCAGTGGACCCGGGAATGCAGAAGAATCTGTGTTTCCTTAATGCGGGCCTTCCAAGGGCCTGGGTTGGGCCAGTGCTCAGCGGCACCCTGTCACCGCCATCTTGGGTACTCCAGCCAGTGCATAATTGGTCTATGAATGTTTTCCAGGAAAAAGTTTGGTCCTGTGATTTTCTTGATCAGAGTAGCTGTTTTTGTTCCATCTCTGCTCCAAACAAAGAACATGCCAAAATGGTTGCAGGAGATTCAGTTTTTAATCCAATGGGAATGGCAGTCAACATTTTTAAGGGCTTCATTTTCATACTGTAGGAACTTCCCATTTAAGTCCTCCTCAAACTTTGTTTAGAGCAGTCTTTCTCAATGAGGGTTTTGCAAAACCCTGGGGTTTCTTGATGCCCCTGGAAGAGTTTCCCAAATGGGTGGGAGTTAATTTTTTTAACATATTTATTTAAAATTTGTTAAACATATTTCATGTGATATGACCATGAATGGTCATGTTGGTCTGCCCTCCAATGGCCAATGATGGGCCTAGAGGGGGAGGCAGAGGGGCTCTGGGTAGGTATAAACATTTTCTGCATGTTTGCACACTTCTGGGGTTTCTCAAAGCATGAAGAATGTTCAAGGGTAATGAAGTTGAGAAAGGTTGGCTTAGGTGTACTGTAAATTTTAGAGAGGCATAAAGTGTCTCAGGTTCATAAGCAATTTGATACAAAATATACACAGAAAAATTACCAGTAATGAAGAATGATAGAGTGCTTCTTATGTGCCACTTTTATATTTCTTTCTTCCTCTGACTATACATTCCAAAAATAATATGCCTGCTGGAATTCTCTGTTGACTGGATGTTCCAGTAACTGTTTGGATGTACCCTGATTGCATGAGAACTGCATGACCCCCCATTTCCTAGTAATTCAATAAGTAGTTTTCTGGGTACTATAGAAGCTTCCAGTTTTGTATTTGCAGACTGAAAAGACTTAATTTAATTGTCCACAAAAATAAGACCCTTCCTCCTGATTCTCTGAAATTTGGCAGGCATTGTCCCATGTGTAAGGGACATACTGTCTGAGACGATCCAAATTGGATGGAAAATAAAGACATTATGGCCATAAATGTGTTTTTTCTTTAATTGCCTATGAAATTGGGACCTATCTGTCAAAAATTTGGCAGGTATGATGATCCTTTTAGCGAACAATACAGTCCTTGAAAATGTCATCAACATAGGTTGGAAACAAAGTTATAGGCAAAAATTTGTCTCCAACTGAAACCAATCGTAACAAAAACAAATGCTGTTAGTCCATTTATTTTGATTCCTATTCATTTTTGTTTCAAAATGAAAGCAAAATGGGTTTTTCTAGTTTATTTTTTAAATTCATAGAAATTTCAAGACTTAACAGTGTGGGCTCATTGTGATAAAGTAATAGCACAGTTTACTACAGAGCTATATATTGCAAATGAGAAAAGGGTGAGCTTGGAACTGATATCAAGATAATCCATTCCCAAGATGCTGGCAATGATTCTCAGCGTTAGATGCTCATAGCTGTCATACTCCTAACTGTCTCTTCTGTACTTCTAAATATCTAACTCTTTTAGCATCTTGCTTAATGCTTGGCTCAGCTTCATCCTGTGGTACTGAATTCCAATCAGCTAATTTTCTTCTGTGCTGATTTGGACCCATTCCAGGTAGTTCATTCATCATGTGCTTAACTTTAACCAAGTGCTTAACTTAATTTACAAGGAAGCCCCAGAGCTTCACTAAATGGAAGCCTTTAATTGGTTTCCTTTATGGCATAGCACTCTTCACACTGGTTAAATTTTGTGTGTGTGTGTTAAAATAGATGCTCTGGGAAGCCATCTCATCCTCACACATCTATTTGCCTTACCTTTTACCAGGTGGCCCATGATTTTCAGTGGCAATGGATGTGCCCTGTTCATTGTCAACACTACTGCATTACTGAAAGTCAAGTCTATTGGTTGTGTTCAACTTGTTAGATTCCTTTTCCTATGCATGACTGATAGCTAGTTTGTTATTCCATACTCCAGTGTTATCCATTTCCTAGAAGTTTGCTAGAGGTCATAGGCTCTGGGGTGCAACGATCATATCAGTGAAGTTAATCACAGCTTAGAGGCTTTTGTTAAATGGATTGTTCTCTTTCTAAAGAAGCACAGTACATTCTGAACTAGCTACTGCTTACATTGCACCACTCCTTGTGGTGCAAGATGAATTTATGAGAGTAGCCATTATTGGGTTCAGTTGGCAAAAGCCTCTAAACCTTGACATGAACCATCAATGATGCTGGCATTAACTAGGGTTTGGACCCTAAGCAGGCCTGCACCAGTCTGTTGCAATAGTACCCAATAGTACCCAACAGAATCCAATCTAGAGCCAGTCAGAACCCCCCAAAATTCCACCTAGTCTTATTCCATAAACTGCTGTTATAGTCCAAATTTGTCCAGACTTCAGCAGAGCTCCATTTTATATTTATTACAGAAGTGATATTCAAAATAAGCTACAGGCTGACCTCTAAGCTACAGGCTGACCAGGTTAAGTTCTGTTTTTTATCTCATAACTGAATGCCCTGATATTGTTATCCTTCTGTTTTTTCTGTAGATTAAAGTACAAGTTCCCTTCAAATAATTTAAGAAAAATAACTTGATCTCTCCAGCAGAAAGGCTGTAGCTCCATGGAAGAATACATTAAAAATATCCCAGTTTTGCCAGTCCAGTTCAAGGATCTCCAGAAGCAAATGTGAGGGAAGAAATATCTGTGGCACGCACCTCAGGGGTGTACTGCCAGTCCAAGTATTAAGCATGAGGCCTTGGTGCAAAGCAACTTCATTTATAGTAATGTGTGTGTGTGTTTGTATGTGTGTATTTCAGCTACCATGATGTGTATCTCCTCTTGTTTTGAAAGTACCCACACTTGCAACAATTTCCACTGAACATTGCATAACTAAGAGTTGCTATTGAAATATTTAGGTATAATACTGCTTGCCTAGTATCACTTATGAATTAGTCCTGAACTAGTGCACATCTTACTCCAGCTTGCCAGAAACGTGATGGGAATGTTTGAGCAACCCTGCCTGTTTGCATTACATTTCTGATCTCCAGGGAACCATTCTGAAAACTGACTGTCATTTTCCCCTTCCACTATTGAAAATTATCTAGCCTGGAAAATGTTGCAGAGAGTGAAAAGGTAAAACATTGTAAACTGAAAGCTAATCACTGCAAGAGTTTGGGAGAGGAGCTTGAAAATAGTGCTGTGTAGTAGTAGTAGTAGTAGTAGTAGTAGTAGTAGTAGTAGTAGTAGTAGTAGTAATTTATTAAGTGTTATAGCCACAGAACTTAACATCATGTGATAGACAAATTAAAACAGTAAAATTCAATACAATTACTTAAATAAGAATACAATTCTAAAAGTACAGAGCAGACAGCCATAAGGGAGACAAAATACAGACATACTTTATCTGCTGTAGCAATATGTATTTTGAGATATAGGTCTATACCTACCCATGTTTCCATTTACAGATTGGCAGAATACTGCCACTGTGGATGCAAGACCATAGCAAGCCTTCTTCTCTCAGTGGGACTGCTCTACTTCTAGCTCAGGATTTGGATAAATGATTGGAAAATCAAGGGTTTCCTCATCAACCAACAGAAAACTGTAAAACCTAGTTCTAAAGCATGTCCATTTTAATTTTTGTCAAATAAGAACAGTTGTTAATGTCTCAAGACGTTTGTTAACTTACAATGAATTCAGGATTGCCTTGTGGCTTCCTAGATGAGGAACTGTCCAAAATCTGATTATGGGGAGGTCCTTACATAAATATCCTTCTAAATCTAAGTTGTGCCTGAATTTGGAATTCCTGCTGTAATTCTCTTCTCAAAAAGAGGTAATAATAACAATATAATACATTTTTATTTCTAGCCTGCCTTTTTCTGGGTGGGTAACAGCTGACTTTAAAAACAATCATGCAATTTTAATAAAAGCGTTTAAACCACCTCCTCCTAAAGGCTGGTCAGGAGCTTCTTATACCAATGAATGGGTTTTTAGGCAGGGAGGTCAGTATCTTGGTGTTTATACCTGATCTCAGCCTTAGGCCTGGCAGAGTAGCTCTATTTAAGGTTCCAGAAGGCCCCAGTCTCCTCAGGCAGAGTATTCCACCAGGCCAGGACACAAAATGCCTGGTCCTGGTCAAGGCCAGATTGATCTCTTTAGGACCTGAGACCATAAGTGGGGGGTGGGAATTGTCAAAGGGCAGGAATATCCTCCTTTGAGAAAAGGAGTAAGGTGTTTAGTACTTTTAAGATTCAATAAAATTTGTCAAGAATGAAGCTGATAGTTGGAAATTAGACAAAACCTTTAGAGAACAGTGCTATCAATGGTTATAATCTCTGATTACTAAATTAAATTCCCCTGCTTCTTAATATGGACCTCTTAGTGCCAGTTTCTGGGGGGCATCAGCAAATGATACTTTGGTCTTTATGTTCCAACTGTGGGCTTTCTATGACAACTCCTTTTTGTGCAAGCTTTATACTAGAATTGCAGCTAACATTGCAAGTTAATAGTGGCAATTAATTTCATTTTAACAATGCCCATCCAATTTGCTTATGAAGTTTTTGCTAGTTGATACAGTTACCTGTGCCTTGGTAGCATCTAAGAATGACTACTTCAATGCACTATTGTCTGGAAGTGTCAGATAACGCAGAATGATGCAACACTCGATCTGGAGGAAGGGGCATGCTTAATCAATATTGAGGAAATTGCATCAGCAGCTGCTTTGCTTTGGGCTCAATTCAAGAGTTCCATACACTTGGTCCAATATCTCTCCAAAAGAGATTATCCCTGTATGTGCTGCTCACCACTGCCAGATGAGATCTTCTAATACAGTGGTTGGGATCCCTTGGGTTTGGGACTCCTTTGGGGGTCGTATGACCCTTTCACAGGGGTCATGGCAGGGCAAGCAGCTTGGCTGAGTGGGGGCGCCTTGAGATAGAGCCATGAGGTCCCTTCCAACTCTATTATTCTATGATTCTATGAACGTTCATCTGTCTGGAGTGGCGGAAAAGAGTGAGATTGGCATTGTGGAACAAGAGGCAGAGCTGAACTGAGAAACTCCAGAAAAGAACAATTTATATACCATCATGAACAATGGATCTTCATGCCATTGTTCAGTTTCGGTTTAATTTCTGTGCAAGAACACTTGCATAATTTTATGGTTGGGAGTTACCACAACATGAGGAACTGTATTAAAGGGTCATGACATTAGGAAGGTTGAGAACCACTGCTCCATATTCTCTTCTTGTAGAAGAAGAGTCAGATTGAGTTACAAAAATTTGGCTTAGAGGTTATGGAATGATCTCTCCTTTGTTGTAAACCTCAATTTTAGCTTCTAGAAAAGAAATATTTGATCTGTTCTACAAGGAGTATGATAGTTAATATGAGTGATGACATGATCTTATCTGTGCAACTGGTGTGTGCCTATTGTTTGAAATCATGGCATTTTGAAACTTGAAAGTTCTTCACATGGACAGGTGTGGATACATGTCTTCAATGAATTAAAGTACTAACTATATACCAGGAGAAATTTCCTTGGCTGCTCTCTCACACTTTAAAAAAAAGGAATGTTGGCATTTAATTGAAACTCCACACACACACAATACCTTTATTGGCATAAAGCAAATTAGCAAAATAAACAGAGATAGTCAGGATACATTAGTCAGTTTAAGTTTAAATAATTGAAACTCAAATACTTTGGCCACCTCATGAGAAGGAAGGACTCCCTGGAGAAGAGCCTAATGCTGGGAGTGATTGAGGGCAAAAGAAGAAGGGGAAGACAGAGAATGAGGTGGCTGGATGGAGTCACTGAAGTAGTTGGTGCGAACTTAAATGGACTCCGGGGAATGGGAGAGGACAGGAAGGCCTGGAGGATCATTGTCCATGGGGTAGCGATAGGTTGAACACGACTTTGCAACCATCAACAACAACAACAACTAGGAATTTAATAGCCTCAGAGGCTTGTTCAGTTTTCAGACCAAGAATCAAAAATATAGATCCAGTGGGCCATATCAGAACCAAAGCCCTCCCCCACATGAAGGTAGGCCTTTTCTGTTGCTTATATTTATGATTGTAATGATATTAGCTTGAGAATGTAGCACATCGTCCAATCAATGTTGCACATAATTAGTGGCATGGGAGAAAAGCTGTCCTTCCACACACTACAACTCCCAGATGGTGGTGTGTATCCTTGAACTGATTCATATGCAGGGTGAGATCCTATGTTGTTCTAGGAATGCATGTGTGAAGGATGTACATGGGAGGAGGTTGTTGTCAGGGTTCCTTCCCCCACAAATATAAACTGGCTATGATCACATCATTGAAACTGGGCTCTTTATCGCTATGGGTATGTGCAAATATTCTCCAATTCTAACTTCTAACCTAATGTGAATGGTAGGTACTAGGATGCTATATAAAGTAGAACTTGGTATGAGAATCTTTTTTGAAGGCTGCTTTGAAGATGAAATCACAAACAGCAAGTCCATGATCTCCTTAAGGGAACTGTTGTCAGACTTTTGAAAAGCCCTGCTTGCATATACTTTTCATCAGTCATATTAACCTTGCATTGATGAATTCTGCCAAATCCAACAAATGTATATAAGCCAAGAAATTGGTAAAGAAAAAAGCTCTCACTGCTAAACAAATATTTCTTACAAAGATGAGTCAAATCAGTGTAAACAGACAAGATAACTCTTGAAGTCATCCCATGAATTCTGGAGAAATGTGTTAAATAGTGTTAACAGATTATATAGCAGGAAGAGTTTGCCAAGAAACCATGAAAGACTGCCTTAAAAAAAAGTCAGTGCAGAGTTTCTGCTTTAATCATTGTGCTTTCAGTAACAAGCAAGCACAACAAAAATAGTGAAATTCTACACAATGACTTTGGAAAAGTCTGCATCATTTGTCCTTGTCCCCTTTTTCTTCAATCGTTCCATCTTCAAAGAAGGTTTTGTATACAACTGAGAAGCAGCTTTGTTTCTACTTCATAAAGAGAAAATCCACAATACATGTTGACATTTCTACTGACTAACAATAACATTCCTGTTTGCTGTGCATTTGTAGCTACAGCAAATGTAGGGATGTGTAGAGCAGCTTTACATGCAAATGACTGGGGACATCTTTCATGCAATTTAAAATATCACACTTGCCTGGCTTCACATGGGAGCAGCCCAGTCACTTTTTCCCTTTTAAATAGCTCCATAGCCGCCACAGTTTAACTGGCAAATCAAGTGATTATGATGGTAAAATGCCCCCTTATACAGGGGAAGTCTCATATGAAGGGGGACATGGAGAAGAGGGAACCTGGGACAACAACCTCAGATAATCTTCAATTTAGGAATACTGTAAATTTTTCCATGGACATGGCAAATCATATCGTGTTCCAAAGTGTTATTTAAATTTGTGACAATCTCTCCGTCTCTTCATTTTGGAACTGATTTGCCTGTGGAGTGCAGAAGTTATGAAGCAAGGGAAAAGAATTCAATCAACCTATGTAGAATTTAATCAATCTATGTTAGAATTAGCACAAATGCTACAGTGTACTGTATAATTAGGAAGGAATGCAGTAAAAGAACATGCTGAACAATTATGAACAGGTCAATGAACAGCTTCCCATTATTTCCTATTACTTTCTGCAGTGCTGTGGGTTGGATCTCCTACCTGCTGCTTATGCTGACTTCAGCCTCCGATGGAAGTGGTCATGGGCACAAATGCTACACATTTAACTTGACACACTGGGTTTTGACATGCCTCTGAAGTGCTTCATGTTCCAATATTTAATATATAAGCTGGCTCCATCCTGAAATTCTGTCTGTGGAATGGGACAGCAACTTTCACCAATTCTCCCTTCCTTTGCAGACTTCCAACTTTCTTCAAACAATTCCTGGGAGTCTCCTGAGAGCCGCTGTTGGGGCATTTGGGTCTCCAGTGTGTTGTAGGGATGCAAGGAAGTCATGTTTCTATGGATCCAAAGACCATAACGTGCCACCAATAAACTGAAGATGGCACAAGAACAATTGGTATTCTTAAGAATTATTTGGGGTTTCTTATATCTTATGTTTCAATTTGAAATCTCCATTTTAATTTCATTTCTTCCATGTGAATCAAACTATACTTTATTCATGCTGTCTCCTTGAACCACAAAATGCAAATGACTTTAAAACCAGCAGTGAAACTGAAGAGCCCCAAACTCTTGTCACAAATATAAATAACAATGAGGAACAGTTGCTCCGTTCCTAGCATGGTACTGGAAGATATGAGACACCACCTAATGCAGATGTGATATTTTTATTTTAAAATCATATTTTAAATGCAGGAATTGTAGCATCCTTTATAGAAGATGCAATTGTAGATTTTGATGCAGTGACAGATGGGCCACACCCAGCTGTGCTTTAAATGCTAAACAAAGACCACAGGAGAGCCAGCTAAGATCCCACCTGCTGAGGTAATGTAAATACTAACCTAGATGTTGCTGCTGGAATCTTTAAAAAGTTAAATTGCATTATTAACTTGCAGAGCATTAAGGAAGAAATAGAATAGGATAAGTCCATGTTGTTTTCATTGAAATGGGCATTATTCAGTAATGTTTGTTATGTTTGGACCCTGCTGTTTATCTAAGAATGCTGGAGAAGAATCCTTTTAACAAAATATAGGCTATAATACAGGAAAACAAAACTGCCAGGGATAGAGATTAAGAACACAAAAACCCACCAACCCCAATCATCCCATTTGCCCATGGATAAGTACAAATCTTTATTTTTTTCATAGGATGGTTGTGTCAGATTTTGGTGGGGTGAAATGAAGTGGAGAATCTCTCTTGATAAACCCTTCATGCAAATCATAAATGCTGCCTAAATGCTAGAACATTTACCAGCATTGTACTTTATGGCAGCTTCATATGGCAACATATAGGTGTTGCTTTTATCTAAAAAGATGCAGGAAGAGTTAGGTCCAAATCAGAACTGGAATAAGAAGCATATTATTTAATTACTTCTATCAAAATTTCTCTGTGGGGCCTCTACATTAAAAGAAACACAAAAAAAGTTTCACAATAAAGGAGGGAAGTGTCTTATATTGTGTTTGCAGTTTCCATGGCAAAATGAGGACCACAATTCTGGAATACAGTCTTCAACACAGTGCTTTACTATCAGGACTTTGTATTAAGAATGCCCACAATGGACATGCAATTGGCTCCTTCTGGCACTAGAACTTGTACAATTCTCCTGTCTCTGGTTCAGATAGGCAACATTCAACACAGCAAAGGGCTTCCATGATAGTTTTCATCTGATTATTACCAGAAAAATCCAGAATTGGATTAAGAGACTTATTCTCTGTCCACAATTCATTCTGTTCCCAGCAAAAGAGAGGGAACAGGGAAAGAGAAGCAGGTCTCCCAGGTAATATGATCCCCAAGACCCATTATGCATGGGGGGGAATAACGCACATTCGAGATGGAATGGCGGCGACTAAAATCACCAATAACGCATGGTGCTGGCTGCAACTGGCCGCAGGTTCGGTGCATGCCGCCGAAAAAGCCTCGTTAGTGAAACGCGGAAGAAAGCACAGCTTCCGGGTGACCGGGGTGCAACCAGAAGCAGCGCCGGGATCGCCACGTGCATAATCGGTTACTCTGGGTTTTGCTGCTGTCGCGCCCCGTCCCGTGCATAACTTGTATGCTTCGCGTCTTCCCCCTCTGCGTTTTCCATGTGACCTGAAATCGCTGTTTGGGCAGCCGTGCATAATGGGCCCAAGAGAGAATAGCAAAGCTGATTTTAGCCAATTATGCTATCCTGTGCAGCAATTTCCCTCCCATCACTCTGGGTGTTTGGGTGGTTGAGTAAAAGACTTAAAGGCCTCTGTTGGATTTTACATTGGACTACAGTCTGATTTAATTTATAAGTTACAAAAGGCACACACCTATATTTTATGGGGTAGGGGAAGTGGAAGTTGATTTGTTGTTATTAATGCACAGTTATTATTTTAATTATTCTTCATTATTTGTGTTTTTTGGGGGGGAGTGGGAAGATGCCATTTATTTATTTATTATTAAATTTCTATATCACAACTCCCAGACTAGCCGGCTTGTTGTGGTTCATAAATAAAAACGAAAAAACATATGACAGCAAGATGACAATCTGTCCCTCTTAATAAAAAAGTAAGGGGTGTTGGAGTGGGCTGAGTCCAGGATCAAAACTCCTGGATTGGCCCCTTGGCCCCTGACTGACAAGCGGAGTGGCCAATCGGAAGGCGCGAAGCGCCTTCTGATTGGGCCCTCACCAGGACAGACCAGAATTCCATCCAGTCAGCTCAGCCAGGGACAATCTGGAGATATTGCTGACAGTCTGCTCCTGACCACCACAGGGAGAGGAGGTCAGCAGGGCTGCCAAGGGGCATGAGAACGGAGGACGACAGTCTGTGCCAGCCCTTTTTGCCCCAAGGCTGTCCTGTCATGTCCAACTGTAACTTTGCCTCATAACTCTGGCAGGAGGCTGGTGAGTGCACTCCCTCCCCCCGGTCCACTTAGGCCTGCTGCGAAGGAGCCTCTGACAGGCCCTGACTGAGGGGAGGGAGGCATTTCCAAGAGCAATGCAGAGGAGCCTGATGGCATTCCTTTTGATAGTGGGGAACTTTCCCCTTCTGCCAAACAGTTGGCTGACAGGGAGGCTGCAGAAAAGCCCCTTCTCACTTAATATACTTACTGCTCAGACCGGGGGTTAGACACAGCCAAGCCATGTGTTTAAAAATGACAAAGATGGCAGGCATAATAGTTCCTATTAGACCCATCGTCCTCATTCAACCTATTCCCAGCAGTGTAACAGATGTAAAACTAGGGCCCAATCTTATAGCCCAATACATTTAGCTTAAAATAGTTGCTCTAATGGGAGAAGAATAGTTGGGGGTACATTCTTCATGCCTGTAAAAGTAGACCCCATTGTCCAATACACTTGAAACTTGGAAATTATTTATTAGAGTATTTTTTAGAAATTATTAGGAACATATTTATTAGAAATTCTATGATTCTATGAAACTTAGAAGGTATTTATTGGAAAGAGAAGACTGGGTTTTGGTGCCATTTGGTAAATAAAACTGCTTTTGCAGAAAATATGCATCCCTCGGTAGAAAACAACGGGAAGATGTCTGATCAAACATCTATGAAACTAGAAATTTTTCCCAACATGATTTTTCAATACAATAAACTAACTTTCAACATATAATGAAAAATAATAATCCTCCCCCTTCTTAAATTATAATACATAATTAAAGCAATAATTTGGCAAGTAACCATACTCCTGCAGGCATAATTCAGAAGCTGCTCAGGTATAGTCAACCAAGAAAGGTTCTTCCTCTAGTTCTTTTTCAGAGAAAAAGGTCTCTAACATGTGAAATTTTACTTTAACTAGCTTGATTTGAAGATACAGTGAAAAAAGTATTTTTCTGATGGATTGAAGCTGATACTGACTTTATCTGCTGGAATATATTTGGTTCAGGTTGGGATTCAAAGAACCCTAAATACAGTTCATATAGTAGTAGTCCCAAATCCCATTGCACCCAGGAAGGCAACGGGCGGTAGCAGTGGGCCCTCCCCCCCGATGGCACCACCATCACCCTACCTGTTTGTCCACTGGTGGCTGGGCCGACAGCTGTGCAGGTGGCCAGCCTGCTGCATTTGCTGGTGGCCAGTTCAAGGGGTGAGCTAAGGTGCCACAGGAGCAGCAGGCAGACAGCATCTGGCCACAAGGCTGCATAAGCATTTCGCAGCCAGCTTCTGGGGGTGGGCACTCCAGGGGCCAGCCCAATCCAGGTGCACCCAGCTTTGCTGGGTGCACCCGAATTGGCCTGTGGTGCCAGAAGCAGAGTCCGGATACCTGGACGTGACCCGGACACCACTCCTCCCATATGGGCTCTTCACAATTATAAGAGCAACTACTTGTTACAGATTGTACTTCACTCTGCAAGTAGCAATTAGTGTAAAACTGTTATATACTTTTTTGAATAGAGTATTTAATCAGATTCTATTATTTGAATTTGGGTAGAAAATTCAATACTATATCAGCCTTAGTGAATGAGTTACTTTGCTACAAATAATGGATTATTACTTGCTAAAAACGATGACTAGCCTTTAGATTATATGCTTGCAAAATAGTGCATTTCTCACAACTGTTAAAATAATAAGTTATAATGCTCTCTTAGTTTTTCGACTCTGCAAGATTGCAGGGGTTTCATGCATAATACATAAAGTTTGTTCCATGAACCACTGCTCAGAGTCACAAAAGAACTTAGGTATGAAGTATGGAATCCAAAATAAATTTTAAAAAATTAAGCTGATATATTCTAAGCCGAAAGCAAGAATTTTAGTTAACGGGTTGGCAATGGAGGAATCAATTCAAATAAATCCAAATAAATAAAGGCACCAGACAAGGCTGCCCGTATCTACACTTTTATTCAATATAACATTAGAAGTACTAGCCAACAAAATAAGAGGAGATCCAGAAATTGTAGGCATGAAAACAGAAAATCTAGAATGTAAAATAAGAAGCTATGGAGATGATGTTGTTCTATCTGTGTAAGAACAGGACAAGTCCATTCCTAAATTTATGGAATGTACAGAAAAATCTGGAAGAGTATTAGGATATAAAATCAATCAAAATAAAATGAAAATCTTTCTTCAGAATCAGAATCCTCTACAGATTGTGTGGTAAACCCTGATAAGATTAGATACTTAGGCATCTACTTAGATAAAAATCTTGATAAACTAATGCAAAACAACTACAATAAGGTTTGGCCCCAAATAAAATCAGATCTTGATAGGTGGATCACACAAAAATTTTCATGGTCGGCCAGAATGGTGACAATAAAAATAATGGTATTCCCAAAATGAACTTTTTGTTCCGAACACTTCCCCTGGGCATTAAAGAACAAACATTACAAGGCTGGCACCACCAATCCAGCTTTGTTTCTCTCTCTTTTTAATTGGGGCTGCACAAGAGAGCCCAAGGTTGAGCCTCCACACAGGGTCAGTTCTATTGAGCTTTTTAAAACAGATCTGAAGACTGAAGCTGGACTGGGAAGGAGATTCCTCTTTGTGGGCTCAACTCTACTGTGCTCCCTTGTGCAGCCTCTTTAAATGGGGCTGTGCATGGGAGCCTGAATCTGGGCTAGCACAGATTCTGCAGCACAACCCTCTCTAGTCATTTTCAAGTTTAAAGGGTCTACACAAGACAGCTTGAAAGAGCTGAGCTGTGGGCAGCAGCCAATTTTCGGGTCTATGGTCCTTTTCAATGGGGTGTGCCAGACCACAAACCACAAATTGGTTCAGCTCAGGAATAGGCCTCCTAGCTTGGTTTGTATCATGGTTTTGTTAAGGGGCCAGCCACAATCTGCATTTTCCTGGTTTGTGCACATCCCTAGAACTGAATGGAACAAGTGCCATTTGTTCCATTTTCAGAAGTCCATCAGAAGAATAGAAGCTACATTTAGTTTACCTGAAGTCTAGTATAAAATATATCTATTCAGTAGCAACTATTTTTCTGCCTTTAAATTAAAAAGATTTTATATTTTCACCACCAAAGAAACAAGACTAACAAGCTGTTCAGAAGGGAGGAAAATCATTACCTTATTTTCTGCAACTTTGCACCAGGGAAAAATAAGGCCCTGTTATCTCCTGGCATTAAATGAAGAACAATCCTTTAAACCCTCATTATTCTTAAGCCTTCAAAGATTACAGCATTTATGCAGCATTTCCGGAAAACCAGTGCAAGGAAACAACAAAAATGTACAAAATTGCAAAGTCAAGCATTGTTTTCTTTCCAACACTGAAAGGTGAAACATCATATTCACAGTCCTTTCCCTCTTCTCTCCTCAGAACATTAGAGTAAGGAAGAAAACAATCCATAGCTTTAGTAGCATATGATTTTTTTCACAGACATTATTTGGAACTTTCTGTACCGGACAAGTACTTAATTCATTTTGAAAAAGTTGTAGGCAAAACTGCCTATACAAATGCAGTAGAAATATTATGCCCATGTGAATAGAGTAACATCCCTCCAACTGTGACTTGGGTGACCTGCCATAGGTCCAGCCTCCAAGCAGCCATTTTCCCATAACAACTGATCTCTTTTGCCTGGAGATCCGCTGAAATTTGCGAGATCTCCAGGCTTCACATGGAGGTTGGTAGCCCTACATTTACTTCATTTAGACTGTTTACGCACTGGAGGTTTCATGCCAGGTTTCAAGCTGGAGTTTTAGACGTGGCAGGTTGCCCCACCTCTTCCTGCACCCACACGGGGGAGCATTTGGCCTGGTGCACCTCATCCGCCCCTGATTTGTGCTCTTGCATGGGAGCCAGGGCAGTGAAGTTCCCAGTGCATAAACGGTCTTACTGTCTACTTTTCTCATTGAGAGTCAAGGTGGATTACAGAGTGATAAGAACACTCCAATAAAGACCAGGGGTTTGCATCCCACAATCAGTGTAATGAATCTCAGCTAAAGAACAATGAAATAAAAACAGTATTATACATCCAGTACCCTGGATTTCAAACATTATTGAAAACAGTAAACTAGATTTCACATTTAGAAAATAGTGAGATAAAGACAGCATCAATATACCCAATGAACTGTATATATACTGGACATTTTTTGATAGTCATAACTTGTTGTGGTGGGTATTACTGTAATTGCAACAAGTTGACAAGATAGCAATTGCCATGCTGTATCATATCAGTGGTCTATCTGGTCTTGAATTCTGGTTCCAAGTAGGGCACAGGGTAGCACAAAAGCAAGTACCAGTAGCCCTAGGGTTCTCAACTCCATGTTATGAAATTCCAGGCGATCTGGAGTGTAGACTGGGAAGACTGGCTTTGGGGGAAAGGGATCTCAGCAGGGCATGATGCCATAGAGTCCACCCTTCAAAGCAAGCATTTTTTCCAGGACAACCACAGTCTGGAGATCAGTGATAATTCGAGGAGATCTCCAGGCTCCACCTGGAGACTAGGAACTCTAGGCCTTTAATGGATGCTGACTGCTTTCTGGAATCTGTCTCTGTACCTAGAGGTCCCATTCAGCTTCCATAGCTAATAGCTAGGGTTGCCAGGTCTAGGTTGGGAAATACTTGGAGATTTTGGGGATAGAGCCCAGAGTGGATAGGATTTTAACAAGCTGCAAGCCACCTCAAGGCCCGAATGGGGGACATGTGGTCAGTTCCAGAGTTCTGGAATTGGTTATGGTATGGTGAAGACTGGCTCTGCCACATAAACATTCATTAGCACTTTAGCAGCCTTCAACAGTCCATTGTTGGAAAAAATATGCAAACAGGCCTCGCACTGCCACTGAAAGCCATGTCCTTCAATACTTCCATACAATTACTACTTCATAAAAGTAGGATCAGATAATTTATTAAAGTGGCAGAAGAGAAACCACATCCAAAGTTCCAATCTTGGATCCAAAGCAAATGAACAGAAGTGTACTTATAAACTATTGCACTTCATTACTGAGTTTGCAGGTAGATGAATCCTCCCACAAAACCTTCTGATAACAAGCTAAAGGTTTTTTTTTTTAACGTAGGGAAGTATTCAAGTCTTGAAGCACCTACTTGGATGCTGAAAACAGTAGAGCCCAGAATCAATCATTCAGAGGTTGTAGAAACACAAGAGCATAACTTCCCCCTTCTGACTGTACTGTACATGCTCACACACATGCACACTCATTTTAAAATAATGGTGCTGCTTCCATACCTACATAGAAAAATCATACCTACCTAGCAAAATCCATCTAATATATATTGAATAAGGGGGGGGGGGGAAATAATTTATTTATATTTCATTTTTGAAGATGACTTACGAAAAGAACTCTAAATGAAAACAAGTTTTAAAGCGCAGCTATCAAGATTTTTAAATGGATTTTTAAATGGTAGAGGACAAGAAGATTTTTAAATGGTAGAGGACAAGAAGGCCTGGCGGATCATTGTCCATGGGGTTGCGATGGCTCGGACATGACTTCGCAACTAACAACAACAACATCAAGATTTTTAATCAAAAATAAAAACACCAAGCAAGGACAGTTTTTAAACATCCACCTGTCCATTAAGAAAAAGCCCTTATTATAATTTAGTACGTATTTATTTTATTTTATTTATTTATCTTTGAATTTGTTGACCGCCACTCCCAGCCATGCTAGCTCAAGGTGGTTTATAAATAAAAGACCCATAGAATGGTATAAAATGATACAGTATTGTAAGCACAGTCCTATTTGTTCCCTCCCAACCAACCCACAGTCTAGTTCCCATTCAGACCACCTACTAGCCTCAGGAGAGCTCATCTACGCAGATGGATGGGCATCCAGGCGGCTTCTAAAGGAGGGACCCAGATCTTCCTTAGCCTGGCCTCAACCAAATTCCTCATTTCTTCCCAGCAGCCCAGGGCACTGCACATCATTCTCTCCATTTTTTCATCACTGACTGAGTGGCCCAAGTTCACCTAGAAAGCTGCATGGGGATTTGAAGCTGGGTGTTGTGGATCCAGTCCATCACTATGCTACGGTGACTCTGCCTTATGAATAAAACCATTTTGCAGGCCTTTCTACCAGTGGCCAGAGAGAGTACATTCTGACAATGAAAGAGCAGACTGCTCTACAAGTTTAGTGCCACCTCAGAAAAGACTATATGAAAGATCACAATTTATCTTACTTCCCTAGTTGTGGGGAGATCCAGAAGCAGTGGCTAAGTAAGGCATTGTGGTTCTCAGCAGTGAAAGATCAGTTCCTAGGGGGCTTTTCAGCTAGGGAAAACAGAGTACCACAGGAAAAAAAACACAGACGGTCAAAATGATACTGGATACCAGAGTAAAGCTACAATATGTTATTTTTGGATGTTAACATGTTGTGGTTTTATTCACCAACTTGAATCTATAATGGGAATATTAAGTAAATATCATTTCTTTCAAATATGAAAACGGCTGTCTCTGGATTATCTAACAGCTTGCTGGACAACTACACAAATTCCCTCTAGGAACAAGGAAAGTGCACTCTGCCTATGAATGAACAGGCTTGGCTGGCCAATCATTTGGACTCTCTTCTAACTGAAAATATCCAAATGTACAATCTTGCACCATGAATAAAAGAGAATGGAGGATAATGGGAATGATCCTTTCATGGGAAGTTACCAGACTGAGGAAATTACAGAACACAGACAACCAACTTTTAAATAAATGAATACTTTAATCATCTTTAGAGTTGCCAGGTCCCTTGCAGCTGGTGGTGGTAGGTGCCCATTCTGGGACATTAACACAACATGCTGACATCGCCTAAAAGTAACATCAGCATGTCAGCAACATCAGGAGCAATGCTCTGACTTTAGGGCCAAAATTCCAAAGTAGAACTACTCCTTTGCTCCTATACCAGAGTGTAATTCCCCTGATATCATAGACATGCCTGTATTACCCCTGAGTGACATCTGTAGATCATGATGGCTTCCTGTTTTTCCCCCCTCCCCATTCCTGGTAAGTCCCCCTGATTTCTGAGAGCCTGAAATGTGGAGGGCCTCCAACTGGGGACTGGCAACCCTATATTTAATTATGTATTTCCATTAATTTGAGGCTATCAATTCCTTTCTCACTGCTTTATTAAGACACTTAGCTAGTTGTAGACCTCTAAAAAAGAATCAATCATTAATTCCTTGATATATGACTACCAGAGCCTGTTGCTAAACTTGTCTTCCTGTGGAGACTGCAATCTTGTCTCTTTGTGACTAAACCATCCCACTCTCTTTGAAAATCCTGCCTATTTTGCCTGCTTGAATGTGCTAAAAGGGGTTCCAGGTACCCCCCCTTGCCCCTGGCAGGAGAAGATAGGGTTAGTGTTGCAAGATCCAAGTTAGGTAACTCCTGGAGATTTGGCAATGGGTCCTACATTTGGCAGTGGAGTTACAATATCATAGAGTGCACTCTCAAAAGCACGTATTTTGGTCCAGGGGAACTGATCTCTGTAGTCTGGAAATCAATTTCACTCCCAGGGGATCACCAGTTCCCACCTTAAGGCTGCCATCCCTCTGTGCTACTCACTTGGTTACTCTTCATTGCTCTACCCACCACTTGCCTTGGTTCTTGCAAGACAATAGCATTAAGCATCATCTCACTGATTATGAATTGCCTTTGTCATATTGCAAGTGACCTGATGGTTGTATTGGCCACCATTATAACTGGGCATCATAAAGGCCTCTCTATCCAGTATAGTATCTTATCTGAACCCATGTGTCATCCTTGCAGCAACACTGTAAGTTAGCCTGATACACATAGAGGCTACTTCAAAGTCACCCAATGAGCTGTCTGACTTTATGATGATTTGAACCAAAGTTTCCTAGATGTTAGCCTGACACCACTAGCTCTCAAAATGTTGGCTGTAAAGAGTGTGCTCAGGAGTTATATATAGTGAATTAACTAGATTGGCTTTGTCAGAAAACTTGCAGTAGCTCCAGTACATGATTTACAAGATACTTAATTTTTGCATCAAATGGACAAAATGTGATCTTTCTCATTTCTTTTGGTTCCTTGTGTTGTCAACCCTGAATACTGCTGATATTGGTAATTCATTTGTTTCCTGTGTATATTTTGATTCATCTTTATGCAATTTATACATCATTCATATTATTTGTAAGTATAATGTCCATATCAGAAAGAATCATGTTGAGTATACATACATTTTATGGGAGAAAATACAGTGTAAGGAAACAGAAAATGTCAAGAAAATAAAAATTCATGGGTTTGGTTTCCACAAGAGAGAAGGCAAAATTGACATTTTAGAATCAAACCAGCCACACTGCAAAATTCAGTTGCATCATTATTCCTTATTATTATATGGATGGCAATACTCTTGGGGGGGGCAGGATGAACATTCCAGTGCTGGTTTTAACAGTGCTGTACACTAACAAGAGGCATTTTTTTAAAGTTTACCAGCAGTTCTCAATAGAAAATATATACATTGGATTAGGAGAGCCATTTCCTGAATACAGTTTAAAACTTGGCCAACTGCCATTCAAACAGCTGCCATTATCACATGTAGAAGCTGGGCCTTTGCCACCTACCCTCCCTCCCTGAGAAATGTGCATGCTGAAGTTTCTCTTAAAGTTCTATTCCCAACATTTCACTTCCTCACCATTAAATGAAAATCAAATGCAAATAGTGCTCTAAAGACTAACCAGCTCTGACAGTTTTTTGGCAGAATGAACTTCTATCAGCCCTGAGGGAAAATAATGAACAGGTTGTCTTGATGGTATTAAAAAAGGAAAAACTCAAACCCAAACAGAACTCTTTCTGCCTTTAGTCATTTCCCCTTGATGGTCATGAAATTTATTTCTCCTGCTAAAGGGCATCATGAGCTATATATCTGAGAAAAAGAGCAATTGTTTCTTCAAGTTTTTTGGGGGAAAGCTTATTCAAGGAATGTGCTGCATAACTTGCCCCCTCCACACACAGCACACTGCAGTAATATAATCCAGAGATAAACTAGGGCATGCACCACAGTGGCCAGGTCTTGTCTGCCCAGAAAGGCCACAGCTTGCTAACTAGTTCAAGCTGGTAAAAGGCACTCTTGGCCGAAGCTGTCACCCGATTATCCAACAGTAGGCCTGGGTTCATGAGCTCCTCCAGACTTCAGACACATTACTTCAACTGGTGTGCAACCCATCCAGAATGAGTAACATCTTAAGTTCTGGGTCAGACATTTTGCCACCAGCAGCACTTCCATCTTGCCAGGCTTAAGATCCAGTTTATTAACTCCAGTTTAGTAGCCTGCATCCAATCCCTTGAAGAATGAAACATTTGAGACTGGTTGATAATAACTAAGATCTCTGGGGTCAAGAGTAGATTTCTTTAGAAGTGGATGCATCACAGCCTGTTTTCAGGCTGGGATGATCACCTCATCTCTTAAGGAAGCATCACACAACCTGGAAGATTTAAGTAACCAGGAAGGACAAGCAAGTGGTTGGCAAACTTACAAGGATCACCACATCCTCAGACTGAACAGTCTGACAAATATTCCACAAAATTAAACATCAGTACCATCCAGTCCTGTCACTGCTAATTTAAGAGTCCAAGTTGGTATAGATGCAAGAGATTGTATCTGCAAAGTGCTGAGCAAAAAGTCACAGGAGGCCAGTGAACAGTACACATCTGCCTGCAAGCCAGATCCCAACAGGGGTCTGACCATCCATAACAGTTCTGCTGCCCTACACTGTGAAGACACAATGGTGACCATAAAGTGTTATTTCATTACTGACATCACTGGGAATTTTAAAATGAGCTTCTACCCATGTTCTAGCTGACCCAAGCATTTCTCCACTGTCACTGTCACTCTAGTCATCTCTCTTATCTTTTCATTGCTCATAGTCCTTCAGTAAGCCATGGTGCTGCCTGGGATCTAACACCTGAGAGAGGGTACCAATGACCAACTAGGGCATTAATCCAAGTAACAACCATGTCAATAGGAAAATCCCTCAGATCCATCAGAAAGTCATTTGGATCCATCAAGCTCCAGGGGTGGACTGCCTTAATAGATCCCCCACCTCTCCAGAATCGTGGTATGCCTATATGTTTGGAGGGATTGAAATTAAAGATTGAAATTAAATGTTCAGCAATAGAAATGGTCACCTTACTATCTGAACTAAAATATCTATGGTCATGTCCAGTGACTGGGCCAGATATATGACAAGGTGAGATGGTCTCCCCAACTGGCAGACTTTGGGTGACAGCAATGTCTTGTTCCACTAAGTGTTAGGTAGTCACAGCTAGATGCCTATCACCACCTGCCTGGGAGCTAAAGAAGTTTTCTCCTTACCTCCTTGGCCAGCCGTGCCTCTTTGAAAGCAATGTGGCAGTCATACATCTCAGTCCTAAACTATCAAGATGTTCTTTTACCAGCCTTTCTCATATATCTTTTATTCCATCCTTCAAGCTCCAGACCACACTACACCTTTCTCCCCTCCCTAGTTTATCATCATATCAACTCTGTGAAATAGCAGTACACTGATGGAGTGGCTAGCCCAAGATCATGTAGCCTTTTATTTGAATCAGGGCCTCCCATGTCCTAGTTTAGGGTTGCCAGGTTCTTTTTAGATGTCAGCAGGTGCACATTCCAGGAGCAGGGAGGAACACCAAAAAATTAATATGGTGTGCTGACATCACCTGGAAATGATGTCAGCATGTTGGCAATATCAGGGGGCAATGCTCTGGCTTTTGGGGGGGAAACTCTATGGTAGAATTAACTTCTTACCATAGAGGGTTGCCCAAATGCTAGAGCCCACCTCCCCAATTAACCAACATGACTGAATCATGTCCAGGTGACATCAGTATCGCGTGTTTACATCCTGGTTCTTCTTTCCCACACAATGGCTTCCCACATTATTTTACAAAGAGAGCTGGATCATTAAAGAAGGAAGAAAGATTTTCCCCCTTCTGAATCTTGAACAAGATCACTGAGGCACAGAGGGAGAATATCAAAAAACTTTGAACCAACACTGCTTAATAACAATTACCACGTCTTATTTGCCTGAGGCAACTTTGTAGAGAAGAAACACACATATACACACGTATTGCAGAGGAATAGAGAAATCTGAAGTACCACTTGATGTGTGAATGCATGGTCTCAATGTAGGTATGTGATACTGTGTGGATGAGGGACCTCTTCCTCCCCAGTGGAGTATTTCCTCTTTCTCCTGCCTCTGAAAACAACCAGACACCAGAGGAGTAAAGAAATCTCACTTTATAAGTAAACGTCAGCAGAATTACATGAATTTAACAGTTAGAATGAGAAGCTTATTTGATGAACAACATTTATAATCATTGTTACTTTGCTGAAGCCTACTATCTAGGCCCTTTCCCTGAGAGAGGATTCTTCCCAGAGCTTTTTAGCTGCAGCTTCATAGCTGCTACATCTTATTTTAGTCAGCCAGGTTTCTACTGATTCTACTGTATCAGTCTACAAATTTCTCTTCAGGTTGTTGGCAACCCTACTTCACAATTTGGGACTGGAAGGCAAAAAAAGATACTAGCATGGTAGACTTCTACATAAATATAGTCCGCCTTTTTTATACATGGAAAAGAATGAGAGGGTAGCATGTTGAAACAGTAGTACAGACAGTACCATGGCTAACAATATTGGTGAATATATTCTCGATTGCACTTTCGCAATAAAAAAAATCCTCAATGAAAATAGAAAATGTCTACCCCACCTATTTTTGCCTACTATGCTGGGATATATATTTGCAGATAATTTTAAAAATATATTCCAAAATGTAGTAATTTACCTGCACTTTGACATCCTGCAGTCCATTCACCCCCTCATGATTTTACCAACTGACTCTTACATTCTTTTCCAGCAAACATATGCTGTGTGATGATATTCATGGAAGTCAGTATGTTTAGAAGAGTGTGGCCAAGTTTAGGGTTGCATTGTAGGTCTCATACATGTCCAGTAGATGGAAGCACATTTGTTGTGACTGAAATAGCCCAATGTGTACATTGTCAACAGATGATTAGTATGGATAGTGCTGATACTTGCAATCCCTTGGGTGTGGTGAGAGAAGGGAGTCTATGCATTAATTTCTCCCTTTCCCATCCTGCAAAATATGTTTCCTGATATCAGAGTACCCATGTGTTCAGAAGATACACAAGCACAGATCCTCATGTGCAGCACTGGGTGATTAGCCTACTGCCCCACATTAAGAGGATCAGAGCAATGCTTTCACCAACACCCAGATTGCCAAAAAGTTGTACTTCAAATGTGTTTAAAGTCAACTTCAAGTTAGGAAGAAATTTCCTAGAACCATAAAACAGATATGCAACTATCCTAGTAAATCATGGAATCCCTTAGCAGCCCTAAATTCCATCTTTGTCAAAGACATTTATTTGCACTTATTTTGCTGAGTCTCAGGTGAGCTGTTTGGCAAAACCTGTCAAAAATGTATAAGTTGGAACATCTAAGGGGCTTTGGAGAACATCTGAGTATCTTTCAAATTACCTCAAACTGTCATTAGAATAATTTAAAATTGTCATCAAAATAAAAACAATTGCTATTCTATAAGATCATATTGGTGATTATCTCTGTATTGTAGAAAACTAGGCCAGAGCAATACATTTTCGTATGTGGCTTTAAATGTAAATGTAAAGCCTTTTTCTGTACAAAGAGCAAAATACAATTTAAATTCAGACAGAAAAATAGAAGATATGCATCTCAAAGCTATTGCTGAAACCATAAATATTGAAACATAATAAAAATATATAAATATTTTTAGGACTGTCTCAGTAGGAGATCTCTTCAAGAGGTATGATACACTTATGTTAAGATCCAATTGAGAACTTCCTTAAAAGGGAGTGGATTCCTACAAAAATTTCATCTTAGGTGAACTCCACTTGTTTATACAACACTGCAGTATGATTGCTGCTATTGTAAGCAACTTTGAAATGAAACTAAGGAAGGACAGAAAGGACACATGGCTGAATTTCTTTGTGTTCATGTTATTGGTTTTAAGTAGCATCCAATCTGACCAACATTTTACATTTGTAGTAAATAGATACATAGATTTTGACAGCCACTCCAAAAATAATTTGAAACACTTTTGTCCACTGCACATATAACTCAGTATTTAATCATCAAGCCAAAATAAAAGTGCCCCACAGGAAGCTGCTAAGTGATCTCGCCAGGAGCCCCATTAGGGATGTCAGCCTCCAGGTGGAACCTCTGGGATCTCCTAGGATTACAGCTCTTCTTCAGACTACAGAGAGCAGTTCCGCCTAGAGCAGTGCTTCTCAACTTTCCTAATGCCATGACCCTTAATACAGTTCCTCATGCTGTGGTGATCCCCAACCATAAAATTATGCAAGTGTTCTTTCACAGAAATTAAACTGAAATTGACCAATATCGTGAAGATCCATTGTTCATGATTATATATCACTTGTTTTTATTTCTGGGTTTTCTCAGTTCAGTTCTGCCTCTTGTCCCACCATGCCGATCTCGTTCTTTTCCGCTGCTCCAGACAAAGGAACGCTGTATCTCAATCTATCCCGCAAGGCTGTTGTGTAGATGCCCCCGGCCAAGCTGCTTGGCCTGCCACAACCCCCGTGAAAAGATCATTCGACCCCCAAAGGTGTCCCAACCCCCTGGTTAAGAACCACCGCCCTAGAGATAATGTTTTGAAGGTTAGTATCTATATCATTGTAACCCTCTAAAGTCCCTGTCCTCTCCAGGCTCCATCCTCAAATCTCCAGGAGTTTCACAACCTAGATCTGGTAAACCTACACCTTCATATCCCAACCAATGGGTAGGAAGGGGAATATGGTAACCCTCATTGTGTCTAAATATTTTCAATAATCAGGCTTATAGGGAAGCCTGGTTATAGGGAAGATATAAGCAATTTAAAAGGTACTTGTGTTTTATATAAATTGTTCCAAAGCTGTTCAGCAAGTTGGATCCAGTGATACATGAATGGATATATGATAACCATCTTCAAATACTTGAGGGGCTGTCATATAGAAGATGGAGCAGAGTTGTTTTCTGTTGCCTCAGAGGGATGGACCAGAACCATAAAATCAGTTGTAAAGAATTTTTGGCTGAACAGCCAGAAGAGGTTCCTTACAGTTAGAGCAGTTCATCAATGGAACAGGCTTAAGGATCTGCAGTTATAGATCCAACTGAGGTAGAAATCATAAGAACCTTCACAAGCAAAGAGAAAGAACTGGAGGCTCACATGGCTGATATGTGTTCAGCTAGCTGGCAAGAACTACTGCTGCATCTGGCAGAAGAGGAGGAGAAGGATGGGCATGGTGACTCTTGGATGGTGACTCTTAATGGATGGTCCAATGCTCTACCCTACCTTTTGATCTTTGGGAGTGTGATGTTGGATAGAAGGAACCAGGAGACTTGCCTCTGATCTGTGCCAGTCCTATACAGGAGGATGGTCAAGGGCAGCTCAGCCTCTTTGCCCATTATTGCCACAAAAACAGTGGACACAGAATCCTCTGTTATATAGTGAGATTTATATGTTACATATATGTGTGTGTGTATATACGTATGTATGATTATGCTTGGTAAGACTGCAGGAAGCAAAGGAAGAGGCAGACAAAGAACAAGATGGATGTTGTTGTTATGTGCGAAGTCGTGTCCGACCCATCGTGACCCCATGGACAATGATCCTCCAGGCCTTCCTGTCCTCTACCATTCCCCGGAGTCCATTTAAGTTTGCACCTACTGCTTCAGTGACTCCATCCAGCCACCTCATTCTCTGTCGTCCCCTTCTTCTTTTGCCCTCGATCGCTCCCAGCATTAGGCTCTTCTCCAGGGAGTCCTTCCTTCTCATGAGGTGGCCAAAGTATTTGAGTTTCATCTTCAGGATCTGGCCTTCTAAAGAGCAGTCAGGGTTGATCTCCTCTAGGACTGACCGGTTTGTTCGCCTTGCAGTCCAAGGGACTCGCAAGAGTCTTCTCCAGCACCAGAGTTCAAAAGCCTCAATTCTTTGACGCTTGGCCTTCCTTATGGTCCAACTTTCGCAGCCATACATTGCAACTGGGAAGACCATAGCTTTGACTAAACGCACTTTTGTTGGCAGGGTGATGTCTCTGCTTTTTAGGATGCTGTCTAGATTTGCCATAGCTTTCCTCCCCAGGAGCAAGCGTCTTTTAATTTCTTTGCTGCAGTCCCCATCTGCAGTGATCTTGGAACCCAGGAAAATAAAATCTGTCACTATCTCCATTTCTTCCCCATCTATTTGCCAGGAATTGAGAGGGCCGGATGCCATGATCTTTGTTTTCTTGATGTTGAGTTTCAAGCCAACGTTTGCACTCTCCTCCTTCACCCACATCAACAGGCTCTTTAGTTCCTCTTCACTTTCCGCCATTAGAGTGGTATCATCTGCATATCTGAGGTTGTTGATATTTCTCCCTGCAATCTTGATCCCAATTTGTGACTCCTCTAAACCCACATTTCTCATGATGTGCTCTGCATACAAGTTAAATAGGCAAGGCGACAGTATACAGCCTTGCCGAACTCCTTTCTCAATTTTGAACCAGTCAGTGATTCCATGTTCAGTTCTCACTGTTGCTTCTTGACCTGCATATAAATTTCTCAAGAGACAAATAAGATGCTCTGGTATTCCCATCTCTTTAAGAACTTTCCACAATTTGTTGTGCTCCACACAATCAAAGGCTTTAGCATAGTCAATGAAGCAGAAGTAGACGTTTTTCTGGTACTCCCTAGCTTTCTCCATGATCCAGCGTATGTTGGCAATTTGATCTCTAGTTCCTCTGCCTCTTTGAAATCCTGCCTGTACTTCTGGAAGTTCTCGGTCCACATATTGCTGGAGCCTAGCTTGTAGGATTTTGAGCATAACTTTGCTAGCATGAGAAATTAGTGCAATGGTGGATAGAATCAAATACATAAGTGAATTGATCTTACAAAAAAAGAAGAAAGAAATGACTGCAGACAGAGCTGGATGGCAGACCTTTGTTGATAAAGTCACAATGAGTCAGAAACAACTCAATGGAACTTAACAACTAACAACAATGTGTATATATGACAGAAAAGGCTTACTGGAGGATCCCTTAAGACTTAAATAACAGGTTATCTAAGCAATAGTGGAGAAATAAGTTAACATCTTGGGTTGCATGGGTCTTTTTTCACTTGGCAAGTTAAGGGAAGCTTGTTTTCTGCATTAATAGTCTGGAAATTCTCAAAGGTTTTATCCTATAATGAACTTTAAGCAAACTCCAGTTGATCAGGACATCTGTCTTGTTCAGTTAAAAGCTATGGCAAATTGAACAGTAAGATTATCCTCTTTACTACAAGCAGTAGTTCACGTAACCACATATCAGGTAATGGGGTTTTCCAGCGAGTTCTCAGGTTTTCTGGATCAAGTTCAGATGGAACTGATTAATTTACCATTAGTGATTTAAATAGTCATCAGATTTCTAAAGTTGTGATCTGAGCTACTGTGTAACTTGAATGGTCCATTTGTAAAAAAAGAAAAAGAAAGACTGAGAGAAAGTGAAGCAGGATGTTATAAGTGACAGAGAGCTTTATCTTAAGAAGGTGCTCTACACCCCAAAACAGAATGTTGTACTCCTTTTCATCTCTAAAAATATAAATTAAATGCACATCTGAATTCAGAGGCTAACTGTCTACACAGCTCTATACTTCCCCCATTCATATCTAAATAGTAATGGGCATACATAACTAAATGTACCAGTGAAGTTAATCCATTGCAGGTAATTGACTTCCTCCTTCAAATGTGCATTTAGATGTATGTTTGTTACCTTAAAACAATTAGCAAAATCACTTTAGTCCAAAATAAGGCAATCTTCACCTGAAAATGCAAGAACCATAACTAAATTCACCTGAAAATGCTGTTTGTGTGGTTTTATGTATTTTATTGTAATTGTCCTTGTGGACCTTGTTCTGAATCACCACACTGACTGGTTGGGGGGAGACAACTGGTTGGGAGTCAATAAATACAAACATAAATAAATAAATAAATAAATAAATAAATAAATAAATAAATATGAATAAATCCATAGCATATCTGAATGCACTAGAGTTACCTACAGTTTCTGATGTGTAATTCCAAGTGCACATTACCTTCTCTGGATTAGAGTGTTTTGTCAATTGGTTTAAGATAAAGGGAATATGATTTGTATCTAATAATATACCTGTCCACTATACTGTGGATCAAAACAACAACAACCATATAGCGGGGCCAGTTTCAGAGAAGGGAGATATTTCTCCAAAAGTGAAGGAATCTGAAGTACCTTTAAAAGGTCATGTATGTCATTCTGAGAAGGTCCATTAACTGTAGGACAGGGATGGAAACTGATGAGCACGAGAAGGCAAAAGAGAAAACAGCGGCAAAGGTAGGGAAAATGAGAGGAAGCAGTAGTGCAGAAAAAAAAAGAAAGACTAAGTAGCAGTATGGACAGGGAGAAAAGAGAAAGTAGTAATGGGAGATGGGAAAGGGAGTGCATATATTTCTGCGGAATCAGACCAATGGCCCATCTAGCCTAGCATGCTGTCACACACAGCAGTCAACTATTTCTTCTGGACAGTGAACAACAGGGCATAGAGGCTGAGGCCTTCTCCTGATGTTTCCTCCTGGCTCTGGGATTCAGAGAATTAGTGCCTCAGTCACCATGCCTAGTAGCTATTGATAGACTCCTCCATAAGTCTGTTTATTACTGTGGCCATCACTACACTCTCTGGCAGCAAATTCCAAATTTTAATCCTCACTGTGTAACGTAGTATTCCCTTTTGCTGTCCTGAACCTAATATCCATCAGTTTCATTGGGTGCCCTTGTGTTCCAGTATTTTGGGTGCAGGAGGAAAAGTTCTCATTGTCAAGTCTCTCCTTCCCATGCGTAATTTTATAAACCTCTAACATGACCCCCTTTAGCCATTTCTTTTCTACAGGGAAAGATGTTCCAACCCCCTAATCATCTTGGCTGTCCTCCTCTACACTTTTTCCATTTCTTCAATGTCCTTTTTGAAATGTCATGACCAGAACTTTAAGAAGTATTCCAGATGAAGCAGCATCATAGATCTATAGAAGGCATCACAGTATCAGGCATTTTATTCTCAATCCCATTCCTAATAATCCCTAACATAGAGTTTGCCTTCTCACAGCTGCAGCACACTGGGCTGACACTTTCATTGAGTCATCCACTACAACCCCAATTTTTTTCCCTTTTCTGTCTCACCAAATTCAGACCCCATTAGAGTATAATTGAAGTTGGGTTTGTTTGTTAGTTTGTCCCAATGTGCATCACTTTACACTTAACAACACTGAACTTCATTGTCATCCACCATCCCATGTGAAACCCGCACCTGCGATGAAATATTATCCACGAATCATCCACCTCAGACACAGTTACACGGCTGTTTACACATCACATAGGGTGGGTGGGAGGGAAGCTGCTCAATGACTCGCCAGTTGAAGAAGCCAAGACCCACAATGCGAGGTGCCTTTATAGGCGTCATGGGTCCTTCCTGCTTCTTTATGCTGTGTGTGCTGTGTGAGTGTAGCGCACATGCTGCACAGACCAGAGGGCAGTCGCATCTGCCTCCAGCCCACCCTCCACTGCGTCAACCGGCGGCATGGGCTATTCCTTGCCGAGCATTGTTTGTCTTGATGCTTTTAGCAACCCCCGTCTCAAAATATATTTGCATGCCTAATTATTAACCTACAGTTCTTTGGCTGAGCCTGTGATCCCTTCTGTTCCATTCATTGGGGCAGAGCTTCCACTTTTTAAAAGACACCTCTTTACTTTTTTATAGCTTCTTTTACTTGTGTTATTAACTACACTGGCCTTTTTGACTTCACAGTGCCTTTCTCCCTCCTGTCTAATGCATTCTATTTGGGTTTCAATTAATGTGATTTTTAAATAGCTTCCAAACATACTATAGGGATTTGACTGTCCCTTTCTGCTTCCTTTTTACTAATTCCCCTCATTTTTGTAAAGTTTGATATCATATGATACTGTTTTGGACATTAGGGATAGTTTTCTATTAATCTGAATACTGAACTTTATATCATTGTGCTTACTGTTCCCAATTTGTGGAACAACCTCTGCATCTCTCACAAGATATTGAGACCCACTCATAACCAAGCCCCTTTGGCTGACTCTGTGACAAACTGTTCCAGTGCACAGTCATTTATGATGTCTAGGAATCTAATTTCTATAGCATGGCTTGAGTACATGCTTACTCAATCAATGTGAGGATAATTCAAGTCTCCTTCATTGTCTGCTTTAGTCAACTCCTTTATTTCCTTCTTGGTCACAAGATCAGACTCAAGGGTTTGAACAGGAGTGTGATAGTACACCCCAATTTTAAGGGCTCAGTATTTCTACTCATATCCTTTCTATTGGATAATTAATTCCCCTGCGGCTTTCTAATATTTGATTATATGTCCTTTTTGTTGTTCAACACAACACTACCACAAACTCATCCCTCCCTGTCCTGCCTATAGAGCTTATACACAGGAATAACTATATCCCATAGTTATCCCATCGATTTTACATTTATGAGATACATTATGAGATTGTCATTGAACACCAAGCATTCAGCTTTACTTCTAGCAGTGACATATAGTAGCGACCTCTCTGAATATTCCCTCATATCAAAGAAATTTAAGCAAATTAGATAGAAGGCTCACCTTGCCCCCTTTATCCTAAGGCGTTATCTTCCTAAATGAAGGGATGCTTTAACATAAAGGGTTTTGACATTCTAATTCTATCCATTGCAGACTTCTGAAATAGCATTCCCTGCATGTTTAATCTGACAGACTGTACAGAGGGTGAAATAAAAATTGATGTTATCAGATTGCACTGGCCAATAAATCTTTTCATAGATGTAGATGTGCATATATGCACATGTAGATTTAGGAATAGATTGATTGCCCAGTGCAATCTGATGACACCAGTTTTTGTTTATTGCCTAATGCAATCTGATGACACACATTTTAGAAAACCCACTGACTGTTAGACGTTGAGAAAGATAAACATGAAAAAGATCAAACATATCTTCATGGTGTGCTATATTGATGAAATAACAAAAGTAAAGGCTGCATTCCTAGATTTCAAGGTGGAAAAAAGGTAATCTCAGTGGTGCTAAAAAGTGCTCTTAATGCAGAAGAGCCTTTAAAATTTAGCAGGTTCAAAACTCCCAGTGCTCTTAGTGCATCTCAGAATTGTTATATAAAAAGCCTTCAGTGATTCAAAACAGGATATTAAATAATTTTTCCTACTAAATACATTTTAAGCACCTTTGAGACATTCTCTCCTTCAGCAACATGTATTCAGCAACTCTCCTTCAGCAACATGCAACATTATGCTTAATTTGCCAACTTCATAAACAGCATAGAAGACGGCCTAATAATACATTGTCTTTTGTGTTGACTTAGATCTGATCATCCTTCATTCTCCCTCTGCCTTCTTCTCTTTTTTCTCTGTTATGTCCCTGTCCAACCAGCCCAGCAACTTGGATTAAGTGTCTTTACTGGAAGAGTCTGAGGAACCAAAGCTGAGGAAGACCAAGGGGATCAGGGAGAGCCTGACATGTTAAAGGTGCCATTGGACAATATGCCAGAGCCCACCTTGTTTGTACCTGTAAGTGAAACCTATGAACCACTGTGATAGTCACTATGCCTCAACTGAGCAGATCTTGAATATAGCCCGGAGTAGTTGGATCCAGGATTTTTTCAAAAATCATGAAATTGTATAGGTCCAATTATCCTGAACCAAAAAAATACAAAGAAAAGAATGCAAAAGCCGCAAAGAACAACTCAGCCGGGGCTTTTGAGAATGACCTCCTGAAACTGGACAGACCCAAAGAGTTTGCAAAGTAGCTAATCCTGTGGAAGACTTCTCCCCACAGGTTCAGCTGGGCCTCTTCTGCACAGACTGGTTTAAATAGGAATGCCCAGCAGAGCCGCAGAGCCACAGAGCACCTGATCCTTGGGGGACTGGGCAGGATAAGTCTCCCTCAGGCTCAGCTGAAGCTCTCTTCAGCAGTTCACTTGAACAGTCCAAAAGAGCATCATCTGAGTTAATAGGAAAAATGCCCCCTAGTTGTTTTGCAGCAGTGGTCCCCAACCCCCGGTCCGGGGACCAGTACCAGTCCGTGGATCAGTCAGTACCGGTCCGCGGCTCCTCCTCGGAGGCTGCCCTGCCACTCTGCCGCCAGCTCACCTTTGGTCCTCTCCAGTGGCTGCCATGGTTGGGGCTCCCCCCTCGGCATGGCACTGTGTAGCTGCTTCTGGCAGCAGCCCCCAGCGGGTGATGGGAAGCCAGAGGGAAAGCAAGTGAAGCAGGGGCTCAGGCAGCAGCGATGTCCCTCAGCAAAAGACTACATCCAGTTTATGGGGACTGCAGAAGAAAGCATCAAAACAGCTGAGTAGAGGGAGCAATCTTAAACTGCTGTCTCTGGGTTTGTTGGTAATTCCTAGATATATATGGGATTTTTCTTTTGGGAGGATGGTGGATGGGAATCTGGTTCTCCTGAAAATTCCTGGATGCACCAAATATAACCTACGAATACTGAAAAGGCCTTTTCCAGTTATATTTTCATTTTGGATTGACCCTAATGCTCACCCCTTCTCACCTTGCTAAATCAGATACTAGCCTATGTGCCAGCTCCAGTGCTCTCAAGTCATGCTCTTTAGATCTCAATGCATTGTTTCAGAGTGCCAGTGTGTAGGACTCACCCTCTCCCTCCCCTTCTCTCACTCTTTCTCTCACTTCTAGGAGTGCTCAATACAATGTCCAATACGTCCTGATATTGGCAATATCTGATATTGTGAAAGGCACTTCCATTTTCTGAGTCTGATATTTTCTAGAAATAAATTATTCTTTTATTTTTATTTCATAATTCAATTTTGGCAGGATTAACATTCTCTCTGAAATAGGAGGATTATTTGGGTGTTTATTCCTAATATTTAATGGAAATGATAATCATGCCCTTCCCAGCTTTCTGATATAGAATTTAAATCATAGTTTTTGAAGTGAACACTCCTACTCTCTCCATTTAAACTGGGGATTGTCACACTTCCACAATTCTCCACTATTGGCTTTCTGAAAGAATTTTCAGAAAACTTGGGTACATTCTGCACGACTTAAATATAGTCTTACTTTTGGTAAACGCTACAAATTCAAGGTTCCGCATGATGTTGCACACAATCTGCTACACTCCTGCAACACTCTCGCAAAAATCGCTTCGTTGTAGTGCTTTACGGGAAATCGGGAAAAGTGGATTCCCCCTGAAAAAATCGCTACACTTCTGAGCACAAGCTGCAACACATCAGCGAAAGACATGTGCGTTCTCAATGTCATGGTAGAAAGAAAGTCCCTCCCCTGCTCTCACCCCCCAACTTCCGGAGAAGCGATCGCCATTTTCCCCCCTTAGACTGGGGAAAGCAACAAATGAACGAGGCTTCTCCGGCTAAAGTCCCTCCACAGAAGTGAAGCGAATGTCCGGGGAAGCAAGCACCCAAGAGTCAGCACTTATGCCTCAGCAGCAGAAAGACCCGTGGTCAGAATGGCTCTGGCTGAGCTCATGTGGAGTGGTGCTGCCCGGCAGGCAAGGCGACAGGCGAGAAGGAGCCCTAGAGCGGGGCTGGGTGGCGGCGGGTCCCTGAAGACAGCAGCAGCTCCCGAGGAAGAAGACGGGTGCCCCACCCCCTTTGCAGCCCCACCCCAACTACTGGAGTGTCAATCGCCCTGCAGCAAGTCCAGAAACCTCCCCCCCCCTCGCTTTTCAGCACGCCAGCAGCCCACAGTTTGCAAGGGGATCTTTCCCAGTCAGCGTGCTTGTTGTCACTCTCACCATGTTTTTTCTTAGACCGGCAAAAGCAACAAACGAGCAAGGCTTCTCCGGCTAAAGTCCCTTCACAGAAGTGATTAACACAGTAAAACAAAGCTCCCTACTGCAAGTGTCTTTAAAGTTCCCAAGAACAACACAGCCCCCTGTTCAGCACTGCCTGTAATTTTGGCTACAAATCGTGCCCATTGGGGGGGGGATTTTTTTTCCTACTTGAGGAGCATGTAAACGATTAATCGCCAGCTCCTACGCCAGCAAAAAGGTATTTCCAATGCAACAATTGAACACAGATTCATTGCAACGGGTGTGTTTGGTTTAAAAAAAAAACAGTTCTTAAAGGGAAAGGGGATTTTCAGGAGCATGAACACAACAGCCCATTGGCTGTTCCGTTTGATTGATGGCCAGGGGCAGGAAGAAGCACGGAAAAAAATTGCTTCCTTTGTTGCGATTCCAGCGAGACCGGAAACCTGTGGGGAATGAATGAAACGCTACTGGGACTTCTATATTCCACTAAAAAAATGGTATGCAGAATGATGAAATTCCACTATTTAATATAGCGTTTCTGCATTCTGTGAACAATTGGCAACATTGATCCTGGTGCGAAATGGCCCTTGGTGTTTTGTCTGAAAAAGTCAAAATCACAAACTTGGAAGAGCTTCCATTCCTCATTCTTTATCCTTGTCTCACTTTCCTAATCAAATCTAACTTTTGCAGGATATGGAAATTAGTAATGCTACAAATTTGTAGAGAATGTGTCCAATACAAAAATGTAACATGTTCATCTTTGACAATCAGTTGCAAGCTAATCATCTGGTCTGTTTGATCTGGTCCCAAAAGGACTTGAACACCTGCTGAATGGGTTCTCATCAGCTTTTGTAAAACTGCTATCTTTCCACATGGTTTATTTGCTTTAGCTTTGATGCTGATGGATTGTCATTTTATTTATTATCTTTATATGCCACTGCTCCAAGGCCTTCAATCTTTCAGCAGCTAACAACCAGCAGAAAACATAGAGTAAAAAGTTATATAATAGAGTCGCAATTCCCTCCCTAGACCCCCAAGCCCCAGCTTCTCCATAGCATAATGGTACATTTGCATTCCTCAATCCTGCTTCACTACAAGGATTTGGGAAAAACCATAGCCAAGCTTGGACAGGTGCCATGCTCACAGAAAAGTTTGAATTTTCCTAATCAAGCCCACTTGGCAGCCATTTTTTTTCTGATCCATCCCCATGGCCATTATTTCTCCCCTCCCTCATCACTGTAACATTGTAATCAGTGTATCAAGTTCTCTGAATTTTAAGCTTACATTGAAAGTCTTTCATTGTGGAGATATAAAGGGAAAGATATATCACAGCTGTGAAAGGGACTGGAAACGCACTTTACAAAATGTAAACTGGGAATTTGGTGAACCTGATACTGTGATTGTTATGCTATAACAATATTCAGTTTCTACCTTTTAAAAAAGTTGGGAAATCCCAATTTATATAGAAGTATATTTATTTAGAAATATATGTCTCATGGATTAATTTTGGAAGAAATGTATGTTTAAAGAAAAATGTCAGATGGCGTAATTTTTTTTTCAGAGTCCAGAATTGGAATATATTCCTGTTTGAAGCAATGTAGGTTTCAAGTTTAATTAACTAGTTAGGGAATTAAAGTAATTTTTGAAAAGCAGACACCAAACCAATGATGTTAATATGGTCTAGGGAGTGTAAATGAGCTCTTTCCATCTATTCTAGTAATTGCCTTGCTTTAACCATGATACATTTGCATTATAAGATATTTTAACAGTGTTGGTATAGCTGCAAAATCATAGTTTTCTATTACATGACCAAAGTTGCAATTTTCTGCCATAATGCACTAGTTCAATTAGATCCTTACAACATGTAATGACTCTGTGTTGCTGAGAAATACTACGGAAACTAAGTGTAGATTCCACATTGTTCAGATTTGCTTTTCAATTTATTGATTTGATGAGCAGCATAACTAACCCCTTAACTTTCTAGAATTAGATTTGGTAAGTAAGGGTATCCAGGTTTTGGAGGAGAAGCAATTGTATATGTTTATGTATATGTATAAAAGGTAAAGGTATCCCATGTCTGACCCTTGGGGTGATGCCCTCCAGCATTTTCATGGCAGACTCAATACGGGGTGGTTTGCCAGTGCCTTCCCCAGTCATTACCGTTTACCCCCCAGCAAGCTGGGTACTCATTTTACCGACCTCGGAAGGATGGAAGGCTGAGTCAACCTTGAGCCAGCTGCGCCACAAGAGGCTCTACATATATAGGTATAGGTATAGGTATATTTATCATAAATGGGTCTACTCCATCAATTTTTAAGGAATATATGAAGCATTTCCTAGTGAGATGGTGCTTACAATATTGCAATGAAGTTGAAGTATCAGAATTTCAAGAGCTCCAATTTTCAAAGTTATGCTACAGTTCAAGACCTTCTCATCACTTTGCTCAATATGTGAGAGGTACTTCAGACTAAGTGGCTTTTCTACTGGGCCATATTGGCCAGGACCATAAAAAGGACTATCAGAGGTGGTACTCACTACATGGCTGGCTAACATTGCTATAGATGTCCTCAGTGGGACATCTTTCTGTCATTCCGAATATCTGTTACAACAGCCAGTCACATGAATACTAGATGCAGTATGTAGCTATGTAGAAGAAGAGAGATAAATCTGTCCTCTGATATGTTTTCTGCTAGGTGTGCCTTTTAGGAGTACCTGCAAATGAGCTGGAAATAATAAGACTGCTTCATTGTAGAGGTAGCTGTTCTTGCAAATAAAAATCCACATGCCATATTCATTTTAAAAGGATTTTCCAGGTGTGATTATAAATAGCCTCAATCTAATAACATAAACTGAGTAACAACTAGAGCAACTCATATGCTTCATGCTCATCAATGCACCAGCCACCGCTAGAAGAATGAGTTATATGTCAAACCACAGTGTAATGTCCTCTTTCAACCAAAGGTTAGACATATATAATGCTGCAAAATTCCTGGTGGGTTTCCCCACCACCACCACCAATTCTCAGGGTATATGCCGATAGCTATAATAAATCTTTAACATAAAGATTTGCTAAAAATACAACTGGGAATTTGGGCGTTGTACATACTCCCACAAATTGGAGAGCCAGTTTGGTGTAGTGGTTAGGAGCGCGGACTTCTAATCTGGCATGCCAGGTTCGATTCTGCGCTCCCCCACATGCAACCAGCTGGGTGACCTTAGGCTCGCCATGGCACTGATAAAACTGTTCTGACCGAGCAGTGATATCAGGGCTCTCTCAGCCTCACCCACCCCACAGGTTGTCTGTTGTGGGGAGAGGAATGGGAAGGCAACTGTAAGCTGCTTTGAGCCTCCTTCAGGTAGGGAAAAGCGGCATATAAGAACCAACTCTTCTTCTTCTTCTCATTGTCTCTGAATTCTTGAGTTGGAATTAGGAATGTACAGAGAACCCAACCCACTGTCCATGAAGTTATGCCCATTACATCATAACCCTCCCCTTGAACTTATTCAAATATTGTGGTGAACCTCCATATTCTATTCAACATTTTATTTCATTCTATTCTAAGGAACATCAGTGTTACTTCGTTTTCTCCTCTTCAGCAGTAGACAAATGCAGGAGCAAATCCTGTCTTGCAAAATTTCTTGAGATGTTTTTCTTATCTCAAATATTAAGTCTATCACAACGCCACAAATATAATAAGTACATTTTAGTTACCAGATGTACTGCTTATTAGTTTGGTGCCCAATTTCTGAATTGCTTGGTTTGCTATTGCTAGTTATTCATGGATGGAAATAGTTTCTGCACATACTTAGTTCTAGATTTAAAGCCTTAACCAAATCTACCTTTGGTCATTTCATTGATATTCTTTCAACTTGGTTCAGTTTTCCCCAAGTACAAAAATTTTCTATTAGCTTATTTTTGTACATGAAAGCTCCAAAGAATCTGCTGGAGATCATACATCTTTTCGGATGTTATATATATCAGGGAGCATAGATTCTGTCAATATGTGTGGTTCCTATATCGTCACAATAAGGGCATTGGACAGATTCCGCATGTAATAACAGATTTGGGACACATGAACTGACTTCTGGATTTGCCATAGCTTTGTTTTGTGCATACATCATTGTGCAGAATGATGTATAGATACACAATTTAGGTTGAGAAATTCCTGGAGATTTAGGGATTGAACATGCAAAGGGTGGAGTTGCTGGGTACAACCCCGCCCAGTTCTTCTTGCAAAATAAATACACTAAACGCAGAGGTGAAAAACTTGACTGAGATACTTAGCTTTCATTCCTATTCATTGAGTGACTCCCTGTGAAGTAAATTCTGACTTCACTTTCACTTTAAGGGAAATGGGGGGAGGGGTGGAATCTCTTTGAAAATCAGATAACCTCATTAGGATCACAAAGCTACATGGTTGAAGTTCAGGTTGATGGTAGAATGGGACACATGTTCCTCAGGGCTCAAGAATATAAGAGACTAAATAACTGGGAAAGATTAAGGCTAGAAAAACAATCCCTCTCCTGACGGGAAAGTAGATTATGTATCTATTGGTTCAGGGAGGGGGGAAGTACAGAAGATTTCTGTATATAAATGGAAACTATTCCTGACTTTTTATAAAACAAAGGACTCTGAAATAATAGAAAATCCTGGTGGGCCTGAAAGGGGGGGGCACTAATGTGTTAGCAACAGAAAAGGAGTAATGGGTTCTGCATCCCTAGAGCACTTGTGATATATATACAATATAAAGGACCTATTTTTAAATTAGGCAATCTCAACTATGAACCCAGGAATATTTCTTTATTATCTTAAACTATTGTTTGATGAACCTCACAGTATGTTTCCCATCTCTGTACAGCGACACCATTTTACAGCCTGGGATGCTTGGTATTCAGAGTGATGTGAACTTTTTAAAAACTAATGTAAAGGTATAAGACCTTTACTAAGACACAGTGAATAGCAAAAACTTAAACTAAAATAAACAAACCACACAATAGAGATGTTGAATATGATGTTAACAATTTGCTACACCAATAAAGGATCCCAACAAAGGGTTTTAGTGGTATCACAAATGCTACGATCACAAATGCTATTAACTTACAATATGTTTACTCAAAATACTATATAGTATATTTATATTTATAGTCCTCCTTTTAGGAATAATCTGAACTATTTTAGGAATGCAACATTAAGAAATGTATTTATTGTGAATAAGAACGTCAATGTTTCAGAATGTTTCACTGATGACATTTATAAGGGTCCATAAGTCTGTAGGATATCAAAGTATCTTTGACTATCATGGGATTTACAATTTATTAAGTATTTGCTATTGGGTTGGTTTTGTTTCTGTGAATATCACGAGGTCCAAATTTCTAATGTAATAGAACGTTTCCATAATGGTTTGGCAAATTTCACCTTGCAAATGTCAAATACCAAGAACAGTCAAACTACAACTCAAATTATTATACATCTTCAATATCAGCAAATTCAGTTTTGGGAATCCTAGATTGACTGGAAAACAGAACAGCCTCAGTCTTAACTATATAAACATGGACCTGGGACTATTTGGAGAACCAACAATATCATCAGACCTTCAATAATACCCTGTTTGACCCAGCAGCTGCCACTTGCATAGGGCAGGGAAGTAAGCAAAGCCAGGTTATCTTATTTGAGATGTATATTCATTTTATGTCACCTAGTCCTGAGTGCCTAATCTGGGTTTTCCACAACCATGCTGCCTTGGTAACGGTTTCCTATTCACTAATAAAAACACCCTTTAGTGTTCTTAAATCTTGGTGAAACTCAGAAGTGGAAGTCAGATCTTTTCCCTGCAGTCATTGATCCACATTAGCATGAACAATGACACAATTGTCCTCCAAAAAGTTGTTGTCTTTGCCTTTTAAAAGCTCTGCTTCTTGTTGTAAGATATTGATTGGACTATGTCACAAGGTTCGATTATTCATCCTTTCCCAACCCTGAAGATTTTTCCAGTAAAGGGCAGGTTTCTAGAGAAATTAGCGTACAATGATTATACTTCCTTAGTTTGTGGCTATGGGAAAAAATCCTGTTCATACTTATTTAGTTCTCATCCAATGTGGAGAAACAGGTGGTTCCTTGCATGCAGCCTAGGGAAATAGATATTTGTATATAGACACTATCTTCCCCTTAAAATCCAGCTTGTGGGACAGAGGACACACTCACTAAAATTAAAGGTGATTGGTCATCTTTGGGGGGTGTGCCCCATCAATAGGAAACAGCAAGTCGGAGGGATCGGCCCAGCAGCTGCTGACCAACTAGGACTGCCTTTTCCCTCTTTGTGGGGAAAAAACCCTGACAAGAGATGACCATACAGCTGTGCTGCTCACCCTGGGTGACCTACTTGCAGAATGCTGCATCCCAACCCCCAAGGCCAGCCCCCAAGGCCAGCCCCCAAGGCCTGCCCTGTGGCCTGACTGCTCCCTATTGCCACTTGCACTTGGTTTCGGTGACAATGCCACAGAATCCACTCACCAAAGCAGCCATTTTTTTTCCTAGGGAGACTTATCTGTTGCCAGGATATGAGTTGCAATTCCTGTGGATCCTCTGATCCTGCCTGGAACCTGTCATCCCTAACCCTCAGTTGGGTGTGCTGCCTCAGTCTCTCTCCTCCATTTCCCCCTGGAAAGCTGTAGTCTGCAGATTAGGTTTAATTCTGAGAGATCTCCAGGCTTCACCAGGAGATTGGCTACCCCTGTACTGGGGATATTCCTTGTGGTTTGGAGCTGGATCCTCAAAACAGTGCAATGCCTCAGAGTCCGGCCTCCAAAGCACAATTTTGCCCTGCAGAGCTGATTTTTACATTCTGGGGGTGAGTGGTTTGTCATGACATGCATGTCTCTGTGCGTGAGGATTCCCTGGCAAGACCCACACCAGACCATAACCTTGTGCCCATTGCTTTTAAGGGAGCAATGGGTTTTACTACTAGCTTACCCTATGCAATCCAAGTAACTGGTTAGTGTGTACATGTAGAACTAAGCGGCACATTGACAATCATAGATGATTCAAATTCAGAGACCATTTACTGTGATAAACATTAAATTAAACTTATGAAATCAAATCACATAGAATTCAAAAGAGAACAAATCTCATTGCCAAAACTCTATTCTATGGTATAGGATACATACTTGGTTGACAGTGCCATTCTCAGGGAGAAAGGGCCCTTTAGCTACAAATAGGCTTCTGAGCACTGGTAGCAATTTCATAGCCTCTCTAAGTGACATTTGGAACATAGTGAGCACTCCATTTCTGCTTAGGAAAGTAAAGGAGACATCTGAATAGAATCTGATTGAATTGCTCTGTAATTGTGATGAATTTAGCAATTATCATACAATGTATTGAAATAAGAACTAAAAATATTCTTCATTCTGATAGTAAAATTAAGTCTGTGTTTAATGAAAATATAAAAGAAGATCTGATGGCACAATGTGATGTGTACAATGGAGGAATTAAGCGAGACAGCATATAGAAATGGAATTCTAAAAATGGAGACTGGAGGTTGTGGAAGATAAATGTTGGCTTCTGTTTCCCAGAGATAATCCATTGCATGAATAGCATTTTGGGGAGATGCACCTGTTTCTTCTTCGAAAGAACCTAGCAGTGGAAACACACATGCTTCTAGGTAACAACAAATAAAGGTGCCCTTAAGCTTGTTAACGTGAAGAGCCATTTAAAGATTTATAAAGAAATCTTAACCCAGGGGGGTTGTTATTTGCTGTCCTAACACTTTAATGTACTGACAGAATACTTAGGCAACCATTACCAATAACTTAAAGTTACTAATTCTTCTACTTTTCTTATTTTACTCATTTGGTAGAGATACTGCAAAATAGTGTTGGTCCACAACAGACATCTTTCCGTATAACAAAATGTGTACCGTACCAGAAGACAATACACTTCTTAAAACATGAGACAAGTGGTTCAGAGCCCTGAAGGAGAGGTAGGACTTTGGGGGATGATTGCCATAAAGGTTTTAAGGGCTGCCTCTTCTGATAGTTGCTTGGGGAATAACTTCTGGGCCATAGCATTTTTCCACACAAGGGGCAGCTGGTGCCTAGAGAAGATACTGCCTGCCATATTAGCTGGAGGACTGGACAAGGAGAAGGATGAGGGGAGGACTGATGGACTAGAAGGGTTGATGGCGTAAGAGCAAAGCAGAAATGCCTTTAGAGAATGAAAAAAAGCCTGGTGAAACTTATGTCCAGCTAGGTTGCTGTTTAGACAAAACCTTGAATAGGTGGGTTGAGGAGAGAAAGAAAAATCAGTTTGAAGAACTGAAGCAACTGATAGCTTAGAGCCATTCTACAGGCAAGTTTCCTCACAACTTAGATGGTTTCTGAAAGGTACAAAACCTAAAAAAACAGTGGTTGAAGCCAGCACTTTATTTGATGAGATTGAGGGGGATGTGAAGGGATCTCTTTTCCCACTTCCCATCAAGAAAAATAAAGTTTGGGGCACCCAAGAGAAAAATCAAGCCATCAAACCTTCCAGGCAGAACACTCCCAGACAAAATAGACAGGTAGGGATAGTGTGTTATCACTGTCAGACAAGGGCAGGGCTGTCTTAATGCATGGGCACACCGGGTCATTCCCTTGGGGCCCCACAAGCACAGGGGGCCCATGCTAATCTATGTGATATGTGAATGGGCAAGCTGTGAAGATGTGAAAATTGTAGAATGTAGACCTTAATTTTTAATCAGTGATTTTGTTGGATGCACTAAATATAAGTATTTAAGTTTAATTTTATTGACAACTGTCAAGTAAAAAGGGCAGAAACAGCCATTGAAACCCCAGAGACAGACTTTGAGCCACAGGAAGCACAGACAGACAGACCAGCAAGAGTCTTGAGATTAATAGTTAGAGCCGGAAATAGTAAATGATGAACAAATAACTAACTGGAGGGACACAGGGGCTAAAATCACTGTGGTAAGGCCTGGCCTAGTAAATAAAAATCAGTATTTTCCAAGAAGGTCCTACAAAATCAAAGGCGTAAGTAGCCCAGGATTTCAAACAGAGTTAGCTTGGAAGTTCAATTCCAAAGGCTTTACAGGAAAGTTAATGTTAGGAGTTTTGGGGGTGGGGGTGGGGGACTAGGTGTTCCAACCACTAGGTGGCTTTGCAGATGAGAATAACAACTGCAGTTTCCAGCAGCAGGCCTCAGGCTTCAGAAGGGCATCACAAGGGTAGGCACCTTAAAATAGAATAGTTTACTATATAAAACCATAAAACATTAAAAGCAGCATACAAAATATAAATATTTGCTGACAACCTTGTACCATGCCACACACTGTATTAAGTTTGGATTCCCAAATCCACCAGTCACCATCACACAAATCACCACAAGAACAACTCTAGAAGAATGACAAGAAACTGCAGAGTGCTTGACTAGTGCTCTAAATGATGAACAGATGGGAGCTTACAACACCATAACATCCACAAGCGGAGATGACACACTCCAAAGCAGATGGTACTACATTGTTGGACCAGGAGGCACAGGTAAAACTTACCTATATAAAACTCCACTTAACATATTCCAAGGTGCAGGAGAAATAGTATTACCAGTAGCATCAAGAGAGATTGCAGTGAACCTCCCAAAAAGTGGGAAAACTTACTACAGCCTATTCAAACCAGTACCACCACTAACTGAAACAAGAACATCAAACATTGCATGAGACTCAGCAGAAGCCAGAATGATAATGTACAGCAAAAGCAATAATTTGGGATGAGGCCACTAATGGTACTTGGAACAGCACTGATACTTAAAGAGATAAATAGCTGCCATGACTTACTGTGGCTGCCATTAGTGAGATGGAGGGCAGGAAAGTAAGGTGCCCCTGGTGGAGCATCAGAAGTGGGCAGAGCATGTGTGGCACGAATGTGCCACAGAAGAGGGGAGGATGTGTGTACACACAGTGCCTTAAAAGTTGCCACGTGTAAAGAGCCTGGCCTCTCCTCCCTCGGCAGCCAAGCAAATAGCTTCCCACCACCCTTTTATACTTTTTTTAAAAATGATGTTGATAATGGTTACTGGTTTTATGGAAATATTGATAATTGTTAAATGGTTCTTATGCAATAGTTACAAAAATCTGTCACAGCTGGCTGGATGGCAAGGGGATGGAGCCTAATCAGGGTAGTGGAGTCCAGGAGGGGGACAAATGTCTCCCCAGTGAAGGTGCCTCTGAAAAGGCAACAGTCTTGAGTAAAGCCAGCCTGGCTGGGAAGCATTCATAGAACCAGGTGAACTGGGGTGGGCCAAAGGAGGTCTATGCCTCCTGAAGCACCCCATCAGCCCATATGCCCACCTGCAAGCTAATGTCATTAAACAAGTCTTTTGGAGGAAAGCTTCTCACCTTGGGGGGAGACTTCTGACAAACACTCCCTGTGGGAATGTATGGGAATCATTAGTAATCAAGGTAAATTGGCTAAATTCTGTCAGGGTTTCTGGTGATATCTCCATCATGTCAGATGGTAAGCCTGGAGTTTTGTCATGGTCATCATTTCCAATTTTCAGTAGCCAGTCACTGAAGGCATCTCCAGTGGTGTGGACATTTTTATTTAGCTTGAGGACTGTGAAGTGCTGCCAAGAGGGTGTCATTTCTTACTTTTCTCAATCATTGTTGTTCTATTGTCATGTTTGAAGACAGGGAGTGTTTGTTGGATGTCTCCCCCCAAGATGACAAGCATTCCTCCAAAAGCCTTGTTTAATGACATGAGCTTGCAGGTGGGCGTTATGTATTGTCTTCAAACATGACAACTGGAAATTATGACAAAACTTGAGACATACCACCAGAAATGATAGAGATATCACCAGAAACCCTGACAAGAGAGAATTTAGCCAGTTTACCTTGACAACTTTGGCTTCCTTCTCAACAGGTGGCCACCTCATGAGAAGGAAGAACTCCCTGGATAAGAGCCTAATGCTGGGAGCGATTGAGGGCAAAAGAAGAAAGGGACGACAGAGAATGAGGTGGCTGGATGGAGTCACTGAAGCAGTTGGTGCGAGCTTAAATGGACTCCATGGAATGGTAGAGGACAGGAAGGCCTGGAGGATCATTGTCCATGGGGTCGCGATGGGTTGGACATGACTACGCAACTAACAACAACAACCTTGACAACTGGTGATCTCCATGCATTTGCACATGAAGCCATTCTGTTTCCCCAAAACACACATGTAGATGACCTAAATATCATGCATAGACAACGTACTACAGCTCTGACTCCATGGATTCATACAATGAAGACAACACAGTTCTTCCCCATACAGTTCCTACATTCTCTAAAACTAGCAGGAATGCTACTATATCAACTTACACTAAAGGTGCATACGCTCATCGTCCTACTAAGAAATTAATACTAAAAAAGGACTATGCACTGGGACCCCAACCAGACCTCAGCTTGATGGTAGCTTAGGCCATTAAAGGCTCAGCATCTGGTGAAACTGTCTTCATCCCCAGAATAAAACTAGCACCATTGGATATCAATCTCCCTTTCACCTTCAGATACTACCAATTCCCTCAAATTAGCATTCGCCATTACAATAAACAAATAGCAAAGGCAAACCATCAAAACAGGAGGCCTATATCTAGACCAGTGGTTCTCAGACTGGGGATCTTGACCCCTCAAGGGGTCATTCAGCCTTTCCTGGGGGGTCGCGGTAGTGGCGTGGCACTGGCCTCCTCAACGCCACCTCAGAACTCATCGAGACAGCACGGAGGAGGCCAGCACCATGTTGCTGCCGCCACCGCTCCTGTAATACTGGCCTCCTCCGCGCCGCCTCGGTAAGCTCCAAGAGGGCACAGAGGAGGCCAGTACCATGCTATATGTGCTGCTGTCACAAGTATGATACTTCAAGTACCTTACTGTGTACATTGTTGAAGGAAAAAAATTCAGACAAGATTCTGAAAAGGAACATAATGTCCAAAGAAATCATACAATAATGAAAACAACCACAACACACACAGAAAACCCAAAAGCTTTGTAACTACCACACCAGCCACATGGCACATCAGCTGTCTGTCAACATCCATGCAGAAAGCCTAAACAAAAAAAAACAAAAACTAGTACCCCGCACCAAGCAAAACAAAACCAACAATATGTGGGGTAACATGCAGAAGGGAGTCCACATCTCTCACCCTGGGAGGATTACTTTTCTACGAACATTTTCTCAAGCACAAACACTTGACCTAACAACACTCCACAAAACACACACCAAACCACTAGTTAGTACTCATTGCACTTCAGCACACAGCAGGCTTTAGTACTAGTTTAAAATAAATCCCAGACATTCCAGCACTGCAAGAATTTAACAATCAGCATTTGCTTTGTTCCTTCTTCCTGCCATGGTCTTCTCTAAAAACACTAATTTATGAAGAAGTCAGCTTGGCAGTAAAGAAGAGAGATGGGGCTATGGAAGAAACAGCACTGGTGTAGATGATACTGAAACCATAAGGAAACAGAAAATTGTTTTTCTTTTGTGAACTAGATAATGACACATTCAGAATAGTTAATATCTTGCTTCCTGACAACATTTGAGTGAAATCCAGTACAGAGAGGGAAAATAGATTTGTTCATTTCTTAAAGCTCTATCAAGAATAATAAATAAAGATTAGACTTAAGGCATGGTGCAAATTCCAAAGCACACATAGAAGGGGAAAGCTTACAAAACTAAAACATATTTTGCTCTTAAATGCCCTGGCCTTAGCATAGTCCCGCTGAGATTTCAGGATGACTGTATAACAGCAGCCCCTCAATGGCCATTTTACATTCACTACCATGGATAGATATAAAACAGCTTCCTAAGTAGGATGAATGCATTAAAAACCTTACCTTACTTTTCAAAATCCTTGCTGTGTTTGTAGGTCAGAGTACCCTGCTGTCTCAAGAAAATATGTGCCATACAGGCACTGGGAAATGAGTTGGTACAGTGATACAGTTAGTATTTTTATCCAACATAGAGGTCCTTCATCCAAATTCTATAAATTGCCCTACCAGCATGTAACCAGGTTAAAGGGTTGAGATAATAATAGGAAAATTAATGTACCAATAAAGAGAATGGTGTGTGTGATGGGAAGGGGGGGGGGGTCATTCCTTGAATTATTTTGCTTCCTTTAAACTTTTCATTTACTTCAGTCCTAAAGTGGCATTCAGAAAATTAGCTGGCCAAATGATTGCTACTAATGCTTGGTTCTTGGGTTATTGTTTGCCACAGAGTGGCCATCAGGAAAGTCATGATGTTGTTTACTGTCAACTGTGGCAGAGTTTATATATTGCCTGTGCACCGACAATGGTATTCATCTTACTATCTGGTACTCTGATGCAATCAGAATCAGGAAGGGAACTAAAATGGGCAAGATTGTAATACTAACAATATAAGCTATGCAGCTTCTCTCAGCCACTCACTTCATGATCCTCTGCATGATCAAGACAACCAACAAATGTTCCTCATTAGTAAGGTCTACTGGAGGGTGGAGGAAACCAAAGAACACTCTGATGGTCAGGTGCAGGGCTATGGGGAGGTATTGTGAACCCAGGTCCTGTTAATGAGGACTCTTCTGAGGAAAAGCCTTGCCAAAAGCTCCAGTTTTACCTGAGCCTCAGCTGTATGAGAACTTAACCCATCCAGATGTTCAAGAGACAGAGAACTCAGACCAGCAGGAGGTGTCTGCAGGAGCTGCAGACAAACCAGGGTTTAGATTCCAAAGTTGCTGCAGGAGCTCCTCATTCCTCTACCCAGTCTCCAGCTGCAGCTGTCTTCCTTGTCAGCCCACCAGGCTCACTGGAGTCAATTAAGCGATGCCAACTTACCAGCAGCAAGGGCTTTTAGAGAGGCCAGCACCTCTTCCACCCAGCAAGAAGCAGGAAGAGGAAGATGACAGACAAGCCTCAATATTAGCCCTCATTGGGGGAGTGCTCTCTCCCTATTGATAACACACCCCTGGGAGAGCCAATCAGTTAGGGAGTGAGTTCTCGGCATGCCATTTGAACTGATTGGCCCTGATTGGCAGAGTGCAATTTGAATTGATTAGCCCTCATTGGCAGTGCTCTCTTCCTACTGGTGGCATACCCCCAGGAGACCAAGTCAGGTAAGGAGTTAGTTGTCTGCATACAAATTCAACTTTATAATATTCAGTGATAGTTATACTGATTATCTTTTCTGGTTGGCCCTTATAGGTGCTTAGGCTCTGTTTCATTAGTTTGGCTTGGTTCTACCAGTTAGGTTTTATGTACTGAGTTTTAAATGTTTAATCATATATAATTTATTGTTCATCCTATTGCTATCCTGAGATGCTGAAAAAAAGCATCCTTGTTTAAAAGAAATAAATACTAGATTATGTGGCTAGCCATGTTGGTCTAAAGCAGCAGAACAACATTTGAGTCCAGTGGCATCTTTAAGATCAACAAAGTTTTATTCAAGGTATAACATTTTCAGTGTATACACATTTGTACCTGAAGAAGTGTGCATGCACAAGAAAGCTTATATATCTTTAATGAAATGTTGTTGGTCTTAAAGGTACAATAAATACAGAATGTAAATCTTGTGGTTTCTGGTATTTTGATAGGATGATCAATGTCACCCTGCATCAATATGCTGAAAGCAACACTGGTTTTACAAGAGACAAGAGGCTAACAGTGCAATCCCAGGCAGAGCTATATCCTTCTCGGCCTGTTCACTTCAACTGATTTAGAAGAGACTTAAGGCAGCACTGTTAAGTATGTCATTACATTTTTAAGAGTATCCATGTGTGTGTGAATTTTTCAAATTAATCTTGAGCTCAAAGATGTGAGATAAATAATGTCCTTAAGAATGATCCCGTCTCAGAGTCTTCAGGGATCACAACAACAAACAGTGATACAAAAAACAAGAGTGTTACCAAAAAGGATCAATGTAGGAGCTACTCTCCTGCCAATATGTAGTGGGGGTCCCATGCCCCCCACTCCCCCACTGCTACCGTGCAGCACATTGGGCTCTCCTGGCCCCAGCACGTGCTTTTCCTCCTTATAACATAAGAACATGTGTTACTGCTTATATTGAATCAAACCATTGGTCTAGTGTGGCAATTATTGTCTACTCTGACTGGTAGCAATTATGCAGGTTCACAACTTGAGGTCTCCCACATTACATTTTGGTTCATTTTAACTTGAGGTGCTGGAAACCTGTGACTTTTTGCATGCAAAGAGACTTGGCTCCTCAGTGTTATTTCAGCATATTTCTTGACCTATATTGTTGGTTTAATCATATTATGTGAAGTACAAGAAGCCAAAGAAAAGTGATCTGAATATATCTAAGTAAACAGTGAGGTGGGAGGAGATAAATCTTAGTGTTAACTGGGTAGGTTATAATGGGAAATGTAAATGTTCACCCTGCTCCATATTGAATTCTATCTACATAGTCTGAATCCTGCACCTCAAATACCTTTTCCCTAAACAACTGGAATGCTATTGAGATGAGAAAGGAATTTGAGGCCTGAGTTGTACAATATTAGATGACTGAAGTTTCATGCCAGCAAATAATTTTCTAAAAATGGTAGGGATTATATCTTAGATATGAATATTGAATTTATCCAATAAAGTGATCCAATCTAACCTAACTAATTTAGTTGATGGAAAGCGAAGTTTCCACACAGGAACTGCCAGTTTGGATATCAGCATTTTGTTCTTCATTCATGTTGCTTTAAGTCATTTAACTTCTGTGTTGGAATTGGGTCTAAGGAATTATGACAACAAAGTGATGTGAGAGCTGTAGAAAATGTGCCTATGCCATACTGCTGTCACTGCATTCAGAGGCATGCAGGAAGAGCTCATGGCACCTTCCTTCCCGAAAACGAGAACAATGCTAAGGGGGAAACAAAACACCTGTGGTGTGGGCAGGTCCCACATGATCACAGACTGAATATATAATCAAATGGTGCAGGAAGAAACTACACTGCAGCTCCTATGTCACTAAACTTACTATCAGAAAGACATTTGTGGAAAATGTGCTTGAAGTGCCTAGAAATCTTAGGGTTTTCCTGTTAACATTAAAGAAATGGCAAATAGCAGTAGTGATTTGTGAAAAACATCAAATGGCAAATAGAAGTCACTGCTATCTACCTTTTCTTTATCTTTCAGTTTTCTTTCTTCCTCCCTCTTGCCTTTCTCTAGACTTCTAAACATAGCCTGTGAAAACGGGACTGTCAGGTTACTAAATTACCTTTTGAAATGTGACTTACAGTGAACAGTTTGGCCATACTCTGTGCTAGAAGGTTATGACCTTGGCAGTTTGGGGACTCAAAACTTGACAGAGCTCCTTTTTTAAAAAGCACTTGAAGTGGCACCAAATACTGTGGGCAGTATTTGGGAAAAAATGGATCCTCAGGTTTAACATGAAAGGCCATTAAAATGAATTCAGAGACCTCCTCTTCTCCCCTGTACATTTCTACACATAATAATAAAACTGAGTGTGCTGTTTTTTAGAAGTACAACCCCAGAACATCAGAATTTAAAGCCCATTTACAGAGCTGAGCCAGAGTAATTTGAATTGTATCTTCTGATACTCTGAAACCAAGCCATAATGAGTGATTATGCACGGGGCTGGAAGTCTGGGGTGGTGGCAGCCAGGCAGTGGGGCTAATCCCAGATTACACATGACGCTGCCGCTATACTGTCCCAGGTCCGGCGTAGTGCCCTGGATGCTATGTGAATGGTATGTGAATGCAGAAACTCTCATTCCCTGTGATACTTTGGGCAATATTCCTGTGATACTGTGGTCATGCTACTCTCCTGCCAATATGTAGTGGGGGTCCCATGCCCCCCACTCCCCCACTGCTACCGTGCAGCACATTGGGCTCTCCTGGCCCCAGCACGTGCTACGCCGGGGCAGTTCATGTACGCCAGGGAATTCCCTTCCCCATGCACATGCAAGATGCAGTAGGGCATGCTACCCTAGTGCACGGACCCGACAGCAGCTCAGTGTGGTTGCTGCCATGCATAATCAGTCAATGTTATGCTTTGTCATGCTTTTTAAACAAAATTAGTGGTGGACAAATTGACTGGAACTTGATACAATTATTATAACTTTAAGGTGTGTTCAAGTTTATATTCCCTTGGCTCAGAATAGAAATTTAGTAATATTGCAATGCTCACTTGAAACCTGAACATTCTTCTCTGGCTCAGATTTCAATCTTCCCTGACTTGGGGATTCTGAATGATAAAGTTTGCTGGAAAGTTTGGGAAACACTGGGACAAAAGCCTCTCAACATAAAAATTTAAGTAACTTTGAATAGCTTAAGAAACTCTCATTAGCCTGAAACATGAAAACTAAAGTGCATTTACCTTAGAGTAATATATATTGAGTTAGAAATTTCACGTGACCTTTACCCTCTATGTTAAATAAAATATTTGAATTTTGAATTTCAAAACATCTCAAGTGCCATTTTTAGTGGTTTAAGTTAAAGGGTAATCCTGACCTTTCCCTGAGGTTCCTGGGCTAAGCCAGCAGTAAAATACCACACTGAGACAGCGTGGAGTTCTTCAGGAAAGAAGAAAACAGACCACTAGGTCTGCTCAGAGGAAAAATCTTGCCACTGAGGGAGGGAACTGGACAGGCCTGACATAAATGCCACATAGTCCAAGGCATCAGGTTACTTCAGGGGACCTGATCTTTGCAGCCTGGATATGAGTTGTAATGCTGGGAGATGGCCAGGTCCCAACTGGAGGCTGGAATTTCAACCTTCCTCTAACGATTAAAGAGACAACTGCAAAACAGTCAAGAGAAAGGATACTAAGGGATTTGATCTGCTCACCTTACTAACTCTACTGCCTCCTCTACAGTACAGGTGTAGTTAGTGCAAAAAGTGACCAGTGATCATTACTTGTTCACTTCATAAAAGCCCTGTCAAGGATATCAAGCTGCAATGGTGTGATTGGCCCAGTGAGCTTATGGCTGTATTGGGATTTGGATCCCTGCCTTCCAGATCCTAGTCTAACACGGAAACCATTACACCACACTGGCTGTCCAATAATTACCAGCTCTGCAAAACTGAGCTCCCCAGAGATATCAATTCAGTCAGTAGGGGCTATGTGTTCTTTATATAAATACCATTCCACAAGCAACATGAAAAAGAGACACAAAGTGTTATTTCTGGTTGACATTTGCTGTGATAATCCAATAACAACCATATATATATCCAGAGCTCGCTTTGATTTGTTTGTGTGTAGGCCCTTTGGCCTTGTCTCAGTTCCTTTTGGAATCTCAAAGGACCTCAGCTAAACACAACCAACAAAACCCAGACATACTGCAACATCTCTGATGAGAGCTCCTGAGGATATCTCCAGTAAAAGGGTATTGAAGAGAATATAAGACTAGTGGTGCAGCTAATTATCCATCTGCCCAATAAGGAAGCCATTAAAACCTTGCAATTAACATGAGGAGACTGTTTCCCTGCAACCGTCTTCCCTGCAACTGTATAGTATTTGATTATTCGTCTCTCCCACCCTCCCAGCATCAGAACTGTTCCACTGCTTCAAAATGAAACCAGGATGCACTGAATCATTTAATCCCTCTCCTCAATGGTGTTTTTAGCACCAAAATAAATAAAGCTCAGAGGGAAGGGAGCATTTTTCTAAATGAACAGCAGCATACAGGTCATTGAAGGCTTCCTGTATTGGAGCAATCATTCTTTCACACAGCAGAAAACATCTTTGAAGGATTAGAGCCACATGTTAATGAATTTTCCAGTTCGATGTCTTCTGTCCCATACATAAAATAGACAGCTAATGTGATTATATGTGTGCACATTCTAGAAATCAAGCATAGCTAACAGGAATTGCTTTCATAAAGCTGCAACTGGAAGATTTAAAAAAAAACCAATCTGTTCAGATTCTGATTCATTATTTTGGGGCAATGTTTTCATTCATTGTTCATGCTCACCGACAACAAAATCATTATGAAATTAAAGCAATTAGTTGGGGAATGCTCTATGGGAGGAGGGAGATTAAATATGCACCATACCCTAAGAGGGAAGTTTTCTAGCTATTTTATTTTTTCCCAGGTTGGAGTTTTAACATCAAGGGGTCAAAAGGACAAATAACCATTCTTTTTACATTCTTAATGTCAAGTAGTTCTCAGATTCCTCAAATGAAGTGAGGGAAATGGAAAGCTGGCTAACTGGAATAGCAGTTCAGACTAATACAGTTCACAAAGCTTCAGTAAATTTAAAAGAAGGAACTATATTTCAGATTGCACTGTAAGTCTTCATATAGATCTACAATGTGACAAAAGCAAACATTTTGTACAAAATAATAAGTAACTTCTACTCAAAATTAATTTGAAGCCATCACTATTTTTGAATGATTGGTGTAATGTTCAAGATTAAAGGCAATTAATGTTCTTTAACACTAGCTCAATAATGAGTTGAAGAGGTACAAAGGCAGCCTGCAGTATCTTTTAAAAATTTCAACTGTTCTTAGCAGGAAAAATTAAAGGCTTTCTTTGTAGCCTTTCATCAGACATCCTGCACACTTTAAAATCATCTATTTGGTACTCTGCCTTTCAAGACAACATAGCACCAAGACAGCTTACAAAACAAAGTGCTACATTAAAACAACTAAAGTCACAATGACATAACCTGCCTTTTAAAAAATAAAATTTAAAAAACATTTAAAAATAAGAGCTGTTTTTTTGTAGCCCACTTTTTACTACCTGAATGAATCTCAATAGGCCCATAGCCAGATTTATTTTGTTAGAGGGCAATTTTTAAGGGGGAAGTAAGGGAAACAAGACACACCTGGTTTTGCCAAACTCCAAGTGAGGGTTGGAGATATCCTAGCATGCTTTTGTTATGGTGGTGTTGTTGTTGTTAGGTGTGAAGTTGTGTCCGACCCATCGCGACCTCATAGACGATGATCCTCCAGGCCTTCCTGTCCTCTACCATTCCCCAGAGTCCATTTAAGTTTGCACCTACTGCTTCAGTAACTCCATCCAGCCACCTCATTCTCTGTCGTCCCCTTCTTCTTTTGCCCTTGATCGCTCCCAGCATTAGGCTCTTCTCCAGGGAGTCCTTCCTTCTCATGAGGTGGCCAAAGTATTTCAGTTTCATCTTCAGGATCTGGCAGGGCTGATCTCCTCTAGGACTGACTGGTTTGTTCACCTTACAGTCCAAGGGACTCGCAAGAGTCTTCTCCAGCACCAGAGTTCAAAAGCCTCAATTCTTTGACGCTCAGCCTTCCTTATGGTCCAACTTTCACAGCCATACATTGCAACTGGGAATACCATAGCCTTGACTAAATGCACGTTTGTTGGCAGGGTGATGCCTCTGGTTTTTTGGATGCTGTCTAGATTTGCCATAGCTTTCCTCCCCAGGAGCAAGCATCTTTTAATTTCTTTGCTGCAGTCCCCATCTGCAGTGATCTTGGAGCCCAGGAAAATAAAATCTGTCACTATCTCCATTTCTTCCCCATCTATTTGCCAGGAATTGAGAGGGCCGGATGCCATGATCTTCGTTTTCTTGATGTTGAGTTTCAAGCCAACTTTTGCACTCTCCTCCTTCACCCGCATCAACATGCTCTTTAGTACCTCTTCACTTTCTGCCATTAGAGTGGTATCATCTGCATATCTGAGGTTGTTGATATTTCTCCCTGCAATCTTGATCCCAATTTGTGACTCCTCTAATCCTGCCTTTCTGATGATGTGCTCCGCATACAAGTTAAATAGGCAAGGCGACAGTATAGAGCCTTGCCGAACTCCTTTCTCAATTTTGAACCAATCAGTGATTCCATGTTCAGTTCTCACTATTTCTTCTTGACCTGCATATAAGTTTCTGAAGAGACAAATAAGATGTTCTGGTTATGGTGAGGTGAAGGTAAATTATAACTTACCATTTCAGTTAACTGAATTATGTTGGGATAGCAGTCAGGCAATGGAATAATCATGGACTTCAATGAATACCTGTTTAAATTGCATATGAGAAGACATGCCACAGCTGATTCCACCACTACCTTCAACAATGAAATCCTTAAAATATTTTGCTTCCTTTTTCTTTTATCTCTCAGCTAAATCAATAGCTGTTAATCTGTTCACATATTTCAGATATTTTATTATTTATTTCTTTATTACATTTGTAGTCTGCCTTCCTCCATGGTGGGACTCAAGGTAGATTATTTAAAAACCCATAACATCCCCAATCCTTAAAACCATATATCTCCAGATGGCAGGGGGGGGAGCCTTCCACCCCCTCCAAGATGATCCACAAAGGGTCCAATCAATGATGTAGCAAAACCGGGGGGGGGGGACTCTTAAACAACCCAGCCTTGTGTGGAAAAGCTCCATTTTACAGGCCCTGTGGAACTTTGACAGCTCTGTCAGCTATCCCAGGAGCTCTTTCCACTAGGTCGGGGCCAGGACTGTGAAGGCCCTGGCTCAGGTTAAGGCCAGGCATAACTCTCTAGGACCAGGGATCACTAACAGGGCCCTGTGAGGGGCACAAGCAGTCTCTCAGATAGGCAGGGCCCAAGCCACCTTAAAGGTCTGGCCTTAAAGGTCAGAACCAAACCCTTGAACTTGATCTAGGCCATAACTTGTAACCAGTGCAGCTGTCTCAGCACAGGCTGGATATGGGTCCTCCAAGATGTACCAGTGAGGACCCTACCCGCCACATTCTGTATCAGCTGGATTTTCTGGGCCAAGGACAAGAGTAGGCCAGCATAGAACAAGTTGCAGAGGTCCAATCTAGAGGTGACCATTGCATGGGTCACTGTGGCCAAACAGTCTGGGGGCAGATAGGGCACTGGTAGCCATGCCAAGCGAAAGTGGTAAAATGTTGTGTGCGCTACTCCAGTGACCTGTGCCTCCATCGATAGGGAAGCATCTAGAATCACTCCCAAATTCCTTGAGATGTTAATCTGAGACCCCACAAAGATGTGCTTCCTGTCCTGCCATTTTCCTGCTCAACCAAAGGTCCTCCATCTTGGAGGGGTTGCGTTTCATGCAGTTCTGCTCTAACAATCCAGCAACAGCTTCCAAACATCTGGCAAATATATCCAGGGGGAGTCCGGGTGGCTAACCATGAGGAAATATTATTATTATTATTATTATTATTATTATTATTATTATTATTATTATTATTATTATTATTATTATTATTATTATTATTATTATTATTTATAGCCCGCCACTCCCCTAAGGCTCATGGCAGGTAACAGCATATAAAACCCCATAAAACCCCTAATACATAAAAACACCCTAACACACAATCATATCATCCAACCCAACAATGGCGACATTACCCAAGGAGGAGACCAAGGATCACTGCATGTGTAACCTGGAGAGGAGGGGAGGGGAGGGGAGGGGAGCTGGGTGTCATCTGTATATTGATGGCAATCCAACTCATAGCTCTGGACCAGCTATACTAGAAGGTGCATAATGATGTTAAACAATGAAAAGGAGAGAATAGCACCCTGTGGGACCCCACAGTGGAGTCTGTACAGGCATGACAGGGACTCACCCACTGCCATCCTCTATGTCAGGTTTTGGAAAAATGAGCATAGCCATTGAAGGGCTGTTCCCCAAATCCCAGCTCCAGCAAGGCGGTGGGCCAATAAATCATGGTTGACCACATCAAACATGGCCAACAGATCAAGCAATACAAGTATGGCCAATCCATCCTGATCCAGCTGGCACTGGAGATCATCCACCAAGGTGACCAGCACTCTCTCCCCATCCCATGACCAGGACAGAAGCTCGATCGGTATGGCTTGAGCACCAAAGTTTCCTCCAAGTATGCCAGGAGCTGGTCTGCTGCAGTGAGCTTTGGGGAGCCCACAGACATACAAACAGCATGAAAAACCATTTTTTAAAAACTATGTATATGATCAAGTTCTCATGTCAACTGCATCATAAAAGCTAAATAACCAAATTCACCAATTGGCAAACAATTTTTTCTGCACCATTCTTCTTCAGGAGCAGTTGATTTCACTGGCTGCTTCATTGGGATTTTGGGCTGTATCAAACGGAGTATTGTATCCAGATCACGGGAGGTGAAAGTACTGCATTTCTCTGCTCTGGTTTGGCCTCACTTGGAGTACTGTGTTCAGTTTAGGGCACCCCAGTTGAAGAGGGATATAGACAAACTGGAGCTTGTCCAGAGGGGGGCAACAAAGATGGTTTGGAGACCAAGTCATATGAAGAAAGGTTGGGGGAGCTTGGTCTGTTTACCCTGGAGAGGAGAGAACTGAGAAGGGATTTGATAAACATCTTCAAGTATTTAAAAGGCTGCCATATAGATAATGGAACAGAGTTGTTCTCTCTTGCCTGGAGGGATGGACCAGAACCAATGAGATTAAATTAATTCAAAAGAAATTCCATCTAAATATCAGGAAAAAGTTCCTGACAGTTAGAGCAGTTTCTCAGTGGAACAGGCTTCCTCAGGAGGTGGTGGGTTCTCCATCTTTGGAAATTTTTAACCAGAGGCTGGATAGCCATCTGACAGAGAGGCTGATTCTGTGAATGCAGAAGAAGGAGGACGAGGAGGAAGAGGAGTTGGTTCTTATATGCTGCTTTTCTCTACCCAAAGGTGGCTCCACATTGGCTAGCCCCAATTTAGTCCCCCATTAGCTCCTGCTTCAAAAATGAAAAACAGATTTCTGAGGATTCTCTTGCTGCAGGGCAAGTGAGAGGAAAAATTGTGTCTGTGCCTGAAAAGGAGAGTTTCAGTGCAGAAATGGGTTAAAAAAAACTTCCTATACAAATGCAAATTTGAGTCAAAACCCTAGTACGGAAACAGTTTCTCTCTCTCTTGCTTTCTAAGATCCACTGCCACAAGTACTCTCAAGCAGCTTATAATCACCTATCCTTCCTTTTCCCACATTGAGCCAAACTGTGAAAGTAGCAAGTATTGCAAAAACCATAAGAGGCAATAAAGATATGAACAAATATTGAAAGTGCTCCATCTTGATTAGTTAATGTTGTTCTGAATGAGTCAAAACTGTGCAAATGACTTTAGCCAATCGGCATCCAGTTATTGCTTGGTTTCAAAAAAAAGTCTCTATTTTTCTGGGAGGAATGCTCTTCAGAGTCCTATATCTATTTATGCAACACTTCTGAGCTTTAAAAAGTGCAGTCTGTCACACAGGTATAACCTGAGATAATTGAAAATTTGGATGTATATATATATAGACTTAGATATAGATGCTCTTGAAATCTTATCTCGTAAGTCATATGAGCCTCTTGTGGCGCAGAGTGGTAAGGCAGCCATCTGAAAGCTTTGCCCATGAGGCTGGGGGTTCAATCCCAGCAGCCGGCTCAAGGTTGACTCAGCCTTCCATCCTTCCGAGGTCGGTAAAATGAGTACCCAGCTTGCTGGGGGGTAAACGGTAATGACTGGGGAAGGCACTGGCAAACCACCCCGTATTGAGTCTGCCATGAAAACGCTGGAGGGCGTCACCCCAAGGGTCAGACATGACCTGGTGCTTGCACAGGGGATACCTTTACCTTTAAGTCATTTGGAGTTTCCTTGAGAGAAGAACATAGACTCAGCTAGTTAAGTAGCTCCTATTCGTTCAGACAGTGTGGAATCAATGTTATGGCTGGACAATCTTGAAAGCTTTCTCTCCAAGGAGTATATTGCAAATGTTCTAATTGCCACTGGCTAAAATATCACAGGAAACCATCAGAGAAATGTTGGGGTGCCTTGCTGAGGTGGCAAATGGACAATGTAAGATTTTTAAATGAACTAATATTTCCGGTGGTTTCTACATAATCTAGACGAAACCTCAATTAAAAGAAAAAGGGACAGAATAAATTAGCCTGATCAAGCCCCTGAGAGTTTATTGAATCATGGAGGTGGAGATTTTGAGAGTTGGGTGGGATTTTCAAAATGTGAGGCCCTCCTCTGATTCTTTGTGAGGCTTCCAGCTTGTGATTGTTCAAAAATTTAGAATCTAAATCTCGCCATCATTCATGTTCCTGATTTACCTTTATTTTTATGATGAATGTGACCTGTTCTATAATAAAAGACTAGCAACATGAAAATCTACAACTATGCAACTGTTCAACCAATGTATTATATAAAAGGTAAAGGTAAAGGTATCCCCTGTGCAAGCATCGAGTCATGTCTGACCCTTGGGGTGACGCCCTCCAGCGTTTTCATGGCAGACTCAATACGGGGTGGTTTGCCAGTGCCTTCCCCAGTCATTACCGTTTACCCCCCAGCAAGCTGGGTACTCATTTTACCGACCTCGGAAGGATGGAAGGCTGAGTCAACCTTGAGCCGGCTGCTGGGATTGAACTCCCAGCCTCATGGGCAAAGCTTTCAGACAGCTGCCTTTCCACTCTGCGCCACAAGAGGCTCTAATGTATTATATATATTACACATTATTATATTACTAAATATTAAGCCCACTGTGGCCAAAATACAGCGGGCCCTAGCATGGTGGGTGGGTGGAGGGATGGGACGAAGGAAGGAGGAAAAGGAGAAAGAGAGACAGAAAGACAGAAAGAAAGGGAGGAAGATAGAGACAGAAGAAGAGGCAGAGAAACAGGTAGCCAGAAGGAAGCAGATGGAAGAGAGGGAGGAAGGGAGAAATGGAAAAACAAAGGGAATGCTGGGAGGAAGGGAAGGATAAAGGGAATTCTGGGAGGAAGGGAGGAACAGAGTAAGGTAGGTGGCCTTGGGACCTTCTGCCTGGCCCAGGGGCAGGCTCGGCTGCCCCAGGGCCCGGCAGAAGGCTCGGGAAGGTGGCAGCAGGCTTTGTGGCCTACTGCTGGGCCCAGGAAGGCTCGGGGCGGTGGGAGTGGGCTTTGCCGGGCCCAAGGGCAGGCGCGCCTGCCCCAGGGCCCAGCAGAAGGCTCCCTGGGTGAGGGGGAGCCGGCTGGAGGACTAACTGCTGGGGAAGGCTTCTTCCTCTGAGCGGCTCCTGATTGGGCCCTCTGAGTTTTTATCCCAGACAGGCCCGCCCTAACTCCTCCCCACTTGCCCTTACTCCTTTATTCCTCCTGCTCCTCCGGAGCGGGGGGGGGGGGTTAAAGATATGAAAACAAAGCAGGTGAAATGTCTTTCTTTTTTTTAATCCTCCCTGTGGTATAATGGTATGTATATAATTAGACACCCACAGTTCAATTGCTTAAATAAGAGTAATAGCTCTCCTTTATGTGGAAGTATAATAAAGACTAATCCTTATCCATTGTTGCTCCTATATATACTGTATTTGCTGACGTATAAGACGACTGGGCGTATAAGACAACCTTCCAACATTTCCACTCAAAATATAGAGTTTGTTACATTACATTACAGTACCTGTCATTGTCACCATTGTACAGACACAGCGCGACTGCAGTGCCTCCAGCCCACCCCTGCATCTCGCTGTGACAGGCACTAGTGTGCATGTGTGAGCTCTGCTTAGACAAGGGGCGGATCGGAGTGCTGCTGCTTCCCACAGAACAGAACAGGCCGGTCACACCGAAAAGGCTGGCACCCCTGTCTCGCTGCTGATGCTTGCCGCAGCCTCGCTGATGAACCGCTGCCGGGGCGCTGGATACTGCGAGATATTGGATGGTATGTAGAATGAGGCGGGCGGGCATTGGGAGGCCACTATGGGCACCGGGCGGGCATCGGGAGGCCACTATGGGCAGCTATGTCTATCCCAACAGAAGTGAACCCGGCGTATAGGGTGACCCCCCCCCCACTTGGAGGCATGTTTTTCATGGGGAAAAAGTAGTCTTATATGCCTGGGCTTGCTGACTGCTTGCTAAGGAGCTCTGTCCCGGTCCTGATAACAAGCTGCCCAGCCCCCACCCACCCCTGCCCACCCCACTTGATCTGGCTGTGAGCTGCAGCCCAAAGCCATCTTAAGCTGCCTGGCTGTGGCAGGGGGGCCCTTTCAAGGCCCGTTCTTAGGAACAGGCTTGAAGCTAGTGGGTAAATAAAATGCAAATACTGTATATTATTTGCATTTTCATTTCTCTGCTTGCACAGTCAGACATACAAAGAAAAAGTCTTTGCGTGATTTGTAGATTGCCTCTTTTTTCGTAATATCCCTGAAAATGAATTAACACTCACAGCGATTTGAGGTTCCTAAAAACCTCATTGTCACTGCTCATCAGTTCTATGTCACTATATTTCTCATTATCAGAGTATCACTTTATTGAATCAGTGCTGTGTGGTCTAGTAATAAAGGGCTGTTATTATAATGTGGAAAAAGAACATTCCTGACTGTTTAACAATCTTGCTGCAATGAACATTTTTCTTTAATATCAACACAATATTGAGAGAAGCTTCAAAAGATCTTGTTATCCTTTTCTATGAGAAATATTTTTTCTTCCTGTGGAATCTGGGAGGCAATAGACCAGAGATTCATCCTCTGTTCTCTCATTTCTTTTGAATTCTCTTTGTTAGGACCTAAATTTAAATTCAGCATGATAGACTAGTAAATAAAAGCCTGAACAAGACTAGACTTCTAATAATAGATCAGCTATCAAGTCATTGTTATAACAAACAAAAAAATGCTGCAATACAAATGTATTCTCCAATTTAGTGCTTGACCTCAATTTTGGATTCTGACACGACCACTTCAGTCATGTCACCAGCTCACTGGTTTTGTGTCTCAGCTGGATAGACTCTTAGACAAGGCTAAACATAGACATGGAAATTATAAAGAGACAGTGAAATGACATGGGTATAAAGAAGACTCAAAGGGGGAAGAAGAACTTAGGGAGTCAATAATGTGTACCTTCAGAAAAGAAACAGACACATAGGGACTCCTCCAGATTTACACACCTAGAATACAATCCTAAATAGGTTTAGTGTGGTGGGCAAGAAAAAAGCTGAATTTTCTTGATTAAATACGCAAATAATTAAAGTTATATAGAGATCTTACGCAAAGGCAGTGACAGGCAACATCTCTATAGTACTGGCTTCCAAGAAGATGTAATGATTTTGCAGGAAGAGAAAGGCAAGTGATTTCTTCCTCTGCTGCCTTCCTTTAGACCAGCCTTTTGACTGTGGAGAAGTCCCTGAAATAATTACCATATTTGCCGGCGTATAAGACGACTGGGCGTATAAGACGACCCCCCAACATTTCCACTCAAAATATAGAGTTTGTTACATTACATTACAGTACTATGGGCCACTATGGGCAGCTATGTCTATCCCAACTGAAGTGCACCCGGCATATAGGATGACCCTCCCACTTGGAGGCATGTTTTTCAGGGGGGGAAAGTAGTCTTATACGCCAGCAAATACTGTACTCAGGCTTCAAGGAGCCAGCTGGTCTTGCCTCCCTGTCACCCCCAGCCCAAACCCGGAAGTGTCATCACCACTCTTGTTAACAGGTAGGCTTGAGGAGGACTGGGGGGGGGGGGGCACAACAGAAAGTGGTTTAAGCCAGAAGTGTGAAATCTCTGCTTTAGACTAATACCCACAACAAATATTTGTAATGGATGCAATTCTGTCTATCAGCCCAAGAATGGACTTACCGTATATACTCACATATAAGCCAGGTTTTCCAGCACAGTTTTTAGCACTTAAAAGACCTCCTTGGTATACGCAGGTAGTTGATTAACAGCCTGTCCCAGCCAGCCAATCGCAGCATTGCATTTGCTACCTGAGCTCTTTGCGAGTGAGCTAGTTGCCTCCAGTTAACCTTTGCCTTCTGCAAAGATCTTAAAAACTAAGCTCTTTGCAAGTGAGTTAGTTGCTCCCAGCTAACCATTGCCTTCTGCAAATATCTTGAAAGCTTATTCTGGCAGCTTGTAGGACATCAATGGTTTGACTAAGGGATTCTGATATTTTCCCCCTTCTTTTCCTAATCACTTCTTCCAAACTATTCTTTTGGTTTCTGTGGGTGGGCTTTGGGATTTACTGTTTCTTTAGTGTTTCTTCTTTTATCTGAGGGGCAGCATTGTTTGGCTTTTCTTCTTGGGGTTGTGTTTTTTTTAAGTTGATTTTTTACAGTTCTTTCTTTGAATTTTCAGTTTTACAGTTCTTTATTTCAGTGTTTTGTTCTGAGGGGCACTTTAGCCCCCAGTTTGGTAGCTGTTGTACCTGTTGTAGTAGGTAGCTAACTTTGGGTACTGTTGTTCTGCTCTGGTTTGATGGCCTGGGGGAACTGTTTGGTTCTCCTGCCAGAGCTGTTCTCACAGAGCAGTTCTGTCAGTACTCTCTCAGGGTGTCTGGCATCAAGAGAGGAAGGGAAGGCAATTGTAAGCCGCTTTGAGACTCCTTTGGTTAGTGAAAAGTGGGGTACAAAAACCAGCAGCTATTCATCCTCTTGACATTTCTGTATTTGTTGAGAGGGAGGCTGGATGGGAAAGCCTGTGATGATTGAGCATGGATTAAGTACTTAGGCCACCCTGCAAATTTACCAGTAGCCTGCTGCATTTCCCACTCTCAGCTTATATGCGAGTCAATAAGTTTGCCCAGATTTTGCGGTAAAATTAAGTGCCTCGGCTTATATGCGGGTAGACTTATATGTGAGTATATACGGTATATCTTGTGTGAGAAACCATAAGATCTAAAGACCCAAAAAGAATATGCTACTTCACTCATCATTTTTATCAATGGTATATATATTTGAATTATTGTTAGCTACCCTGAGTCTTTCAATCGGAACAGACCATTAATCTGAATAACCTAATAAAGAACTCTGGTCCTCCAAAGGTAGTTTTTGATGCCAAAATGTGTGGAGCTAGTTAATTAATTTTGGTTGTTTCTAATGGTTTTATTTTTTAGTCAGTCTCACAGACCAAGATAGCTAATTATCAGCAGCATGATATTGTAAGGAGAGCAGGAGTTAACCATCTATACCAAAACTTTGTGTCTGGTATTGAAGTCCCATCCTTGTTAAGGAGCACGAACATATCTAATTTCAGGCCATAATTACATGTGCGTTTTCAAAGTCAGTATGTTACCACATACCGTTCCCCAAAAGTGCCTTTGTGTTTATTTATCTTTAAAAAATTATATCCTTCCTTCTGCCTTCATTGGGGCACCAAGATGGATAACAGAGTAAAAACATGCACATTAAAACACATCTTTAAAACTATTAATAAGCAAACTAAAATGCATTATTAAAACAATTAAAATTATATTTTAAATCCACATATAAAAATATTTTTAAAAACATTAAAATACAGGATAGAAGAAAGGATCACTGAAGGAATGCCAAGTATAAAAGAAATCTCCACCTACAGATGGAAAAGGAAAACAGGAGGAGCTATACAGGAGGAGCTATACAAACTCCTCCTGAGGACAGAGTTTGAGAGTTTTGGTGCCATGGAAAAAACACCCTGTCCCAGGTTACCAGTTGTCTAATCTCAATAAGCAGGGGCTCTTAAAACAAGGACCTGGAAGATGTCTGTAGTGGTTTGCTAGTTTCCTTAGTAGGTCAGGGCATTAAAGGTCAAAACCAACATCTTGAATTGTGCCCCAAACCAAATTAGGAACCATTGTAGATGGTATAAGAAACAACTGTGAGTGGCCCAAGGTCACCAAACAGGCTTTTTATGTGGATAGAGTGGGGAATAAAACCCAGGCCTCCAGGTTAGAAACCCAGCTCTTAACCACTATACCACACTGGGTGCGGGTTGACAGGTGACAAGGAGAGCCTTTCTCATCTTTTTTTTACCATTGAGAAACCCCTGAAACATTCTTCAGGCTACAAGAAACCCCAGAAGTAATGCAATCATGCCAAATATGATTGAGAAGCACAGCTATGTACATGCCCACCCGGGGTCCCACCCCCTCCCATTCCCTCTCTAGCCCCAACATTGGCCATTTTGGAAGGGGGGACAACATGACCATATAGAATCATAGAGTTGGAAGGGGCCATACAGGCCATCTAGTCCAACCCCCTGCTCAACGCAGGATCAGCCCTAACCATTCTAAAGCATCCAAGAAAAGTGTGTATCCAGCCTTTGCTTGAAGACTGCCAGTGAGGGGGATATATGATCATATCACCCAACAAATGTTCAACAAATTTTAAAATTATAAAAAAAAAATCATTAACTCCTGCTATTCGGAAAACACTTCCAGGGCTGCCAAGAAACCCTAGAGTTTCACGAAACCCTGTTTGAGAAAGCCTGGACTAGAAGCATGATTTTCCTTTTGTTTTCCTAGATATGTTATAGCCTATTGTATAATCATCATTTTTCCTTGTAATGTGCTGCTGCAGTTTGTTAAGCTTTTCTCTGTAAGAAAGAAAGCCTCCCCATGCACCTAGCACTCAACAGACACACGCACAAAGACAGTTTCTACTGGTGACCCAAAACTATCAGTCAACATAAAAGGAGCTGGACTTTAGTTTGGGGTGGTCGCAACAGACATGCAAGCTGGGATGGGTTTGTGACAGATGTCACTTCTAGTTGCCCTGGGAGTGGCCATGGGAGGCCTGTTGGGCCAAGTTTTAGATGCTCAACCACTGATTATGATTGATTTGATGTCTCTTTTTTAAACTTTACATTACTAACACTTCTCTGTGTTAATTGTACGAAGTAAACCAACCAAAATACCATCTTCTGGTACCCTCAGGAACCTGAATCCTAAAAAATTTAGTCAATTGTATTGTCTCACATCTAAAAATGCTCTCAGCACATTTTCATTTGTCATGTTGAATGCTTTTGTTTCAGAAGAAAGAAAAAAAGATAGTGTGTGAGCAAGTACTTGTCAGCAAACCCGTTGCAGGGAGTTTCATAAATTCACTAAGAGTGGCATGAGGAAGCAGAAATCTGAGCAAAATTATTAAGGTTGCCTTTTTTTCTGTCAGAGCTCCTGTGCCTTTTGCAGACACAGGAAAGGCAAAGTGATCCAGCAGCTGTATTTTTTTCTCAGCAGGGAAAGGCAGTGAAGGGAGGAGTTTTACTTCCTGATTTCTCATCTGTCACTTAACTGTAAGGGGTGACTTTTTTGCATAGCAAATGTAAATGGCTCCAGTAAATGCTTTGGATGCAGTCTGAAAACCATGAACCAAAGGGAAAGGGGACTGTTTGTTATTGGGTTTTTCCATCTGCACATGCGGGCACACACACCTTTGAAAATGTTCTCCAGAGAACCATTAGAAAATAGGTTCGGAATGACATTTTGGTGCTATTTGAAATAGTTATAAATCCAGCATTAATTCCTTAACAGCTTGTTTTAAGAATGTCTTCTAAAGTTATATTTTTCATGGGTTAACCTTTTGAGTTGACAAGTGATTTTAATATTTTGTAGACATTATTTGGCTATTTATTCCTGTACTGAATTCTCTGCCCTTGTTCTCAGGCTTTCTGCCTATCTGTCCTCCCAGCCATCTGTTATATTTATCTATTGCTCTCCTTTCATCACATATCCATATATGAACCAAACAGGTATAAAATCTATGAAAATATGGGATGTTGGTTTTGATGGATTAAGTATATATAACTTCGCTTCAAAAGGCACTATTAGTCACTTTTCCCACTAACCTGTCAGCTGGTAACTCTTTGATTATGCTGTTGACTTGGAAAATGACTTGGAAAATCTCCTCAGTTGCCATTGTAAATTAGGATGCAAGAGTTTGAAGCTACAGGGGTGGAGACAGAGGGATTCACTCAATGTTTAAAATGTCGCATTTAAAGCTAAACACTTTCCAGTCATCTTGGGATTGTCTATCCTCTAATTAGTTGTGATTTGCTACCTTGATATTTCATTTTAACCTTTTGAAAAACAATATCTGAGCATTTTTTTAGGTGCTTTTGGTATGTAGAATTTTGGCTTTATTATTCTTTGAGGATTCTTTGAGTATTCAGTTGTTCCAGAAACTGAATAAAATAGTGGAATGTAATGAGGTAATCACAAGAATGGATTCTCTGTGAACAAATATTTGTGATTTCAGACTGGATAGCTATTGTGGAAGCATCTCTGGAAGTTATTCCCTCTGAAGTTTCAGACATTTTCCCTTCCTCCACTGCTGCCATGATGTTCTTAGTGTAGTGGCACCTACCTTTTACCCTGCAAGTAAAAACTTCCCTACCTTAAAAGTATCATTTTCCAAGTGAGAGTATAGATCTTCACCAAGTTTCATGCTTTTTGCATAAAAAACTTTTTACCCAGACACCCTCCTGATGTCACTCTGTTGATTTTTCAGCAATGTAGCTCATATTATAATGGAATGGTGCAACATACACAGGAAGGTAGTAAATCATATTCACTTTCCACGTGTGCTCGTGTCAGTCATCTGGGAGGATGATATACATTCCCTACCTACCCCAGCCAACTAAGCAAGGTGTTTTTGCCTTCCATGATATTTCACGATAAAAAGAAATCTTCCTTTGCTGTTGGTGAATAGGCTATTTATAATTCAGGTATTAATGTTGGCCATGATAACTTTTTCCTTCTATTTTGCTAAGCTGTGGTAGTTTTGGGGTTATGTCTTTTCTGCCACCCATTGTTTCTTCCCTAGCATGAATCATCTTTAAACAGCCCCGCGGTGCACCGCGGACTGAATAAAAGAGTAAGGGCTGTCTGGGAGGAGTTAGGGTGGGCCCTGTCCGGGATAAAAACTCCGAGGGGCCAATCAGGAGCCGCAAAGCAGCTCCTGATTGGCCCCTCCGAGTGTCCATCCTGGCCAAGCAGCCAATGGGGAGCCGCGCAAAGCGCGGCTCCCCATTGGCTGCTTCGCCCGGCCATGGAATCACCGCATAGACTGGACTGCCAGCCAATGCGGTGAATCCTCTGGGGGGCCGCGCCGCCTTCTCCAGTGGCTGGGAGAAGGCTCCAGAGGGCAGGGTGGGGGGCCGGGAACCGGCCTTCTCTCGGCCGGTTCCCTATTATTTGGTCAAAAAAGGAAACTAGGTTGGTCTGGCAAGACCTGTTGGAGACAAATCCATGCTGACTTCCTTGGATCACCAAATTGTCCTCCAGATGTTTGCAGATCACTCCCTTTAATAACTGCTCCATTATCTTCCCCACAACAGAGGTCAGACTCACTGGTCTGTAGTTTGCCGGGTCATCCTTCCTCCGATTTTTGAAGATTGGAATAACATTTGCTCTCTTAAAGAGGTTCTGAAGGTGATGGACAAGGGTTGTGCAAGTTCTCTGGAAAATTCTTTGAGCACTCTTGGGTGCATTTCATCCAGCCCAGGGGATTTGAACTCATCCAGTGTAGCAAAATGCCTCTCGACAACCTCTCTGTCCATGTCAACCTGCCACCCAGACGCTATCCCTTGGCTACTGCCATCTTTAGATGTGCCTAAACCCTTTGACCTGTGAGGAAAAAAACAGATGTAAAATAGGCACTTAGCCTTTCTGCTTTCTCTGCATCCTCTGTTAGTGTTTGTCCATCTGCACCCAACAGTGGGCCTATTGCCTCCTTTACTTTATGTTTGCTCCTCACATAACTGAAAAATCTTTTCTTGTTACAATGGGCTTTCCTGGCCAATCTTAGCTCACTCTCAGCTTTGGCCTTTTTGATGATTGGTCTGCAGTACCTAGTAACCTGTAGGTACTCTTCTTTAGAGCTCTGTCCTTCCCTCCATTTCCTGAACATTTCCTTTTTCTTTCTTAGTTCCTCTTGAAGTTCTCTGTTCATCCAAATAGTCTTCTTAGAGCTCTTGCAGTGTTTTCGTCTTTCTGGGATAATTCAGGATAATTCAGTCCTTCCAAAATAGTTCATAGTGTATTAAAACATTGCTGCATTTCCTCCCAGACTCCACAGTACTATTTTTTTTTTATTTATTTATTTATTTATTTATTTGATTAGTTATTTATTTGATTATTTATTTATTTGATTATTTGATTATTTGATTATTTAATTATTTATATTTATATACTGCCCTCCCTGAAGGCTTGCCTTAGATTTCTTAATCTAAAGCATTGTTAACTGGTACTGGAGGAGACAGGCTCTCGTGCACAGAGCAAGCTCTCCAGTGGGGAGAATTGTATTCACTCACCATTCTAGTTTTCATTGTCACACTGTAAATTCAAGGCCAATCAGTTGTCTCTTGTCAAAGTACCACATTTATGTCCATGTTGCCAATTTTTACTGGTAAAGGAATAACATTTTTTCATGGTCTTGGTGTAAATGTTCGAAACAAGCCTCAGAACACACACATTTCTGACAATTGCTTGTAAATCACAGTACAAGACAAAATGTGTCTGGAAAGACATACGTCTAACAAGCGTCAACTGCCAACCTCTGTTCAATGTCAACATTGATGACTGGTAAACAAGGAAATATGAAAGCTTCAGGGGACTAAATCCCCTTGAGAAGAATGGTACTTGTATCTGAGTAAACATTCTTAAAATTGTGCAACATATAGTCATGTTGGGTGAAGGCACTTGAATGACTATTGAAAAGTACAAATTGAAATTGTGTAGCAAATGCTCCTGTACTTACTCATTGGCTACCAGATTTTAGTCCTATCATCTTCACCCCACTCAGAGGTACATAGAGATTTTTTCTTCACCCAGCATGTTTTATACTGTATCTGTGTAATAGAAAGCAAGGGATTCATTTATTTATACATTTCTGCTATGGTTTTATGAGTGCTTCTCAACAGATAGCTATAAAAAAGCCTTTTTCAATCTTTATCAGGCTGATACCATAAATGGATCTTCTGATTGACCTTTAGATGGGATTTCCACAAGTACTTTGGTCGCTGGCCGGCTCAGCACTTCTACTCTGAAGGGCTCAATCCTTTTCTTGCTCCTAAATTGTGCATGTGGTTTCTAGTGAAACTAGTAAAAGAATGTTTCATGGTAACTTCTCTTTTGAGTTTTAGTTTTCATAATTGTTATTATACATAACTTCTAGCATGGGTAGGCTAATGAAGTACTTCACAAGATGGCAGCCTCAATCCAAAATAAATATACTGGAAATCAAATCACATCAGTTTTCATAGTCATTACTTTCAGTCAAGTGTCTTTACAGTACAATCTGTAACTCTGTTTAGGGTTGCATTGTCAGATGTGCAGACTGAGTCATTGCATATTTACATTCTAAAATACAAGCAAAGGAAACAAGCAGGACAGAAAGACTAGTAGAGAATAAAAGGTACAATATTCAGTGCTATTCTATGCAGAGTTGCTCTAGTCTAAATTCCTTGGTTTCCATGGACTTGAAATGGGGTGACACAACATACAATTCCACAGGAAGTGTAATGACAAACAAACTTAAGACAGTCATCTCAGTTACATCCTCCAGTCAGCAAGCAGAACAAAGATGACACATGAAAGTAAGATACTTTCTTCATTTCAACAATTCTCTCCCCATTTTCCAAAATTCTCAAGGTTTTAATGAAGATCAGGTAAAAAAATTAAGAAGTTCAAGTACAGATAATAAGTTATAGACAGCTGTTTAGTGTTGCAAATAAATGAGAAAAGTCATTGGCCAATTTGAGATAAGAGGTAAAACCCTCCTTGTGACAGGATTTGAGGATTTATTTAAAACTTGATTTCTAGGTTGCATGTTACTTTGTAATGAGATATTAAGTTTTACTGACTATCTGCTTGGGAGGTAAAAATATGAATTTTCTAGGGTTATTAACAGCCATTAACCAGAAATACAATTGCTTCAGCATTCGTAGAATATCTTCCAAATCCTCTGTGAATAATAACACTGTAGACAGATGAAAAGACAATGGCATATTTGCACTTGCAGTACTGTAAAAGAAACATAAGATAAAGAGGAGGGGTCTCCACTTTCCAGGGTATCCATCTGGGCGAACTGTTCAGCATCGGGATCTCATTTAATGGAGGTTGAACAGTACAAGAGGAATAAGATATGCTCAATAAGAACTCCATGGAAACAAAATTTAGACAGGTTGGGAATAGGAAGCTCTTGATTTTAGTGGATGCTATAAAACTAATCATAACCAAGCTTTTGTTGTTGTTGTTGTTGTTGTTTTGTTCATTATAGAAATAGCTGTGTTAAATTAGAAATTCAAGGAAATGCACCAAGGGATGTATTATTAGGACATAGTACTATGCTGTGAATATGTAGAAGCTGAGAAATTAGAAGTGGCAGAATAGATTGAGGTCTGATTTCTTGTGTCCTTTTATACTCAGGGATTCTTGCACATTCTATCAAGATAGAAAACACAAGAGCACTTTTCTCCTTCTCATGGTGTGTCTTGGGAAGTCTCTGCAAGGATCAGTGTTTTTTACTGGAGTGAGAAATGTATACCTACTATACAAATCCCACATTACAAACTAGACTCATCTTCAAACTTTGTAAGATTTTTGCAAAGGGTAACCTCAGCAAGGATGATAATGATATTAGCCATTCAGTACTGTCCAACTCCTGGCGATCCTGTGGGTCAGCTTTTGCCATGTTTTTCAACCTTGCATTGCTTCTTTTAGCTATATAATGTTCTGGCCAGTGTCCATTTTGATCACCTCTAACTACTGTGATATATTCCCTTTCATGTAAGAAGATCATAGTCTAATGAAGGGTGCTTGCACTCGAAAGCTCAAACCTTGAATAAATCTTTGTTGGTCTTAAAGGTGTTACTGGATTCTCATTTTATTGTTCTACTTCAGACCAACACGGCTACTCATTTGAATCTATCACTGTGTTATTTGTTGACCTAGTTTCCTTTTGCCACTGACCAGTCCTAGCATAATTGGTCTAAACATCCCTTTAGCCATTGCCACATATTGGTGCTTAGATGGCCTCGCTAGGTGATAGTATGACATCCCAAAAGCTTTTCGGGTTTCCAGAAAATCTGTTCAGCCTGCAACAAGCTTTTCTTCCAGGAGCTCCTTAGTGGATGGTTTGCCTTCTCTGTATTCTGATTAGCTGTTTGTTGGACATAGAACATTATGGGATGCAATATGTTGGCACAGAATTTGCTGGACAGAGAATGTAGGATTGCCATGTATCCTGTTTAAAACTGGATAGAAACTGACTTGAACATGTTGGAATATGTAAGATCTATGTCCATAGATACAGAGAGAGGACTGAAAAATTCTGCAGGGGCAATAAAGGGGATAGCTAGCTAGCTTAGCAAAGTTAGGGATCTCCCCTATTTCAAATTGTTCCCTTCTTGTCTCTGATCGGCTTATTGAGCTTTTCCTGGTTCTTCTGATAACAGTTTCTCTCTTTCTAGTTAGTATAGACAGGCTTCTATCTCTTCTCTTTCCTATAAAATATGTGCTTTTCATTAATAAACCTTAAGCAGCTTGTACTCAGTTTTTCCTGCATATTTAGGTTCTGCCAACAAAACCAGGAGCTGAGGCAAAACAAGTGCAACATTTAAATATATGTTTACAGTTTATTACTTGTCCCCTGGAGACCATAATATGATGAAGAACTCAGTATTTTTGCTTTTTGGAAGTTATTAAGTAGCAGTATAAGAAAAATTCAATCTATTATTAGCTTTGTTGAAATTCTATCAGCTGCACACCCATTTAAAACCCAGAAACTCCAGTATATAATTGTATGTATTGAATGTGGGGAAAGGGAATAATGTCAGGCTAGCACTAAGTAGAACCTGGTTAGGGTGGCTAGATGCCTGGAGAAAAATGTCTTGTCCTTTTAATAGCAGTTTAATAGGTCTTGCTTAAATCTATGCAATCCAGTGCTTGAACAACTCATTTCCACATGTAAGCTTCTATTAAAGGGCAGAACATCTCTCTCTCTCTCTCTCTCTCTCTGTGTCTGTGTGGTGCGCATGCAAGTTTGGGGTCGACACATTTTTGTATCCACTGTGTCCAGTATACCTGTTGAAACCATCTGACAACCTTAAAAGAATATGATGAACCATGATTACACAACCCAGTATTTGTGCTGCCACAACTAGGGTATTCTAGTATTTACGTTTATAGTTATTTGTGCTTCTAGACCCATAAAAGTAACATATCTTTGGAGTTCTTTTGAACATTTCTGAAGGATTACAATGAAGTATGAATTTACCCATAATACTCTTGTTTGGAAATGAAAGTGGAAGATGGACAGTAAAACAAAGAAACCCTGGTATTATATTCTAACCTGGAGTATTGATATTGCAAATCTATATTTTCAACAAGTCAGAAATGCCTGTCTGCTGTGCTTTTGTTTGGTGATGTCCAGGAATAACAATTGTCCATAAAAGTGTCTAGAATACTTAATGTTTTTAATAAGACTTCAAATGTGCAGCTTTCTTTATAAACAATACTGTGTCTGTGCATTCACTGCAATTTTGCAGGCTGTAGCTTGTCATTCCAGGATGCTGTTATAATTTATGTCTAAGCAATCAACCCTTGTTCTCAGTTTATTAGTATTGCTTTTTGAAGGAATGTAGTTTGGAAAGTTTCAGAATGAACTGGAGTTGGGCATATTTGGGGATTTCAAATAATCATCATAAAATATTCTCCAACTATCCTTGGGGACTTAGTTCTAGAGATACATTCTATATCCTAAGTTCATGCAGCCACAACGACCCTAAACTCATATGAACACAACAGCAAAACAATCCACCACATGATTGCAAATGTCAGTTTAAGATTGTCGTACTAGTATGCAATAATTCTAATGCATGTATTGCATTCTCCATGGGAAATGATTGTTTGGAAACAATGAGGGTCAATTACACAAAAAAGATTTTAAACAACTGGAATGGCTCTTCACAGAATCATAGAGTTGGAAGGGGCCATACAGGCCATCTAGTCCAATCCCCTGCTCAACGCAGGATCAGCCTAAAGCATCCAAGAAAAGTGTGTATCCAACCTTTGCTTGAAGCCAGTGGGGGGGAGCTCACCACCTCCTTAGGCAGCCTATTCCACTGCTGAACTACTCTGACTGTGAAAAAGTTTTTCCTGATATCTAGCCTATATCGTTGTATTTGTAGTTTAAATCCATTACTGCACGTCCTTTCCTCTACAGCCAACGGAAACAGCATCCTGCCCTCCTCCAAATGACAACCTTTCAAATACTTAAAGAGGGCTATCATGTCCCCTCTCAACATCCTTTTCTCCAGGCTGAACATTCCCAAGTCCCTCAACCTATCTTCATAGGGCTTTGTCCCTTGGCCCCAGATCATCCTCGTCACTCTCCTCTGTACCCTTTCAATTTTATCTACGTCCTTCTTGAACTCCAGAACTGCACACAGTACTCCAGGTGTGGTCTGACCAGTGCCGTATACAATAGAACTATGACATCTTGTGATTTTGATGTGATGCCCCTGTTGATGCAGCCCAAAATGGCATTTGACTTTTTTACCGCTAGATTTACACTGCCTGCTCATGTTTAGCTTATAATCCACAAGAGAACATGGATTTGCAGTAGTTGTCCTTTGAGCTGGTTTGGCAGTGGTGGGGTATAAATTAAATGAGAGATAAATGAGAGGGAGAGAGAGAGATTTTGGAGGAAAAAAACTGACAGTGCAAGCCTGTGCAGAGCCCACTGATAAACTTCTTTGTACATTGTAAGCTCCTTGGCTAAAGCAATGACCAAGCTCCACCAACAGTTCTTAATCCCTCCCACCTACTAGGTACACAATATTATCATTAAGTGCCTCCTTCAAGCAAAAATTTAGACTATATAAATAGGCCCTGCAAAGAACATCTGTATGACAACTCATTGCCAATTTCTTATCAATATATATTATTGTGGCACAAGAGCCTCATGAAAATTTGTTTTATTTTATTTATTATTGCATTTGTATACCACCATTCCCAGCAAACTGGCTCATGGTGGTTCACATAACAAAATACAAACAATATCCAATAAAAAATAAAAAAATATCCCCTTAAAACAATCCCCTCGCAAAATATAAATACATACAGTGCAATCCTAAACAGGGTTGCACTGTTCGAGCCCTCGGGGAGGAGGAGGAAGAGGAAGAGGAAGAGGAAGAGGAAGAGGAAGAGGAAGAGGAAGAGTTGGTTCTTATATGCTGCTTTTCTCTGTCCAAAAGAGTATCAAAGCGACTTACAATCGTCCCCACAACAGACACCCTGTGTGGTGGGTGTGGCTGATATTCCTGCTCAGCCAGAGCTTTATCAGTGCCGTGGCAAGCCCAAGGTCACCCAGCTGGTTGCATGTGGGGGAGTGCAGATTCAAACCTGGCTCACCAGATTAGAAGTCCGCACTCCTAACCACTACACCAAACTGGCTAGAACTCTGTTTAGAATTGTACTGATAGTCTAGTTCAGAGCCCACCCCCATGTCTTCCTGAACCTGGTGGCACACTGAAATTTGGAGAAGAGTCAGTGGGTGCCACAACAAAATGCCTGCCATGGAGGGGGGGGATCCAATCATAAAACGGGAGGTTCAACAATATGTCATAGCTCATAAATATATGGCCTCTTATCATGTTGGTTGGTCAGGAATGGCATTTATGTCAAAACAGAGTGATTAGATATGTTTTTGGTTGGTTGGTTTATTAACAAGCTCACATGACAATGTATTTATTCACTGCTTCAAGCAATATAGAGCCAATGGTTACAGTTAACATTTGAGTGTTTAATCCAGGCTTTCTCAACCAGGGTTGAGGTTTCTTGATGGCCTGGGAAGGGTTTCCCAAATGGGTGGGAGTTAATTAATTTTTAATATATTTTAATTAGTTAAACATTTATTAGGTGATATGACCTTATATGGTCATGTCAACCTGACCCCCCTCCTCCCAGAAATGCCAATGATGGGCTTGGAAAGGGAGAGGCCCCAGGTGGGTGCACATACAGGTGCATTTCCCAACTTTATTACGCACGATCACACCACTTCTGGGGTTTCTTGAAGCCTGAAGAATGTTTCAGGAGTTTCTCAATGGTAAAAAAGTTGAGAAAGGCTAGTGTAATCAAAAGAAAAAGACAACCAGGTGAATCAAGTACTAAATGCATGACTACAAAGATGAAGGACTAGGGATCATTTACATTTGGTTCCACTGTTACTCATCTAAGCATCATAATATCAAATATACATTTTGATGCAAGTAAATTCCACTGAAATCAATGAAGCTTACTTTCAAATATTGGGGAAGATTATAGAATAAGTATGGTTCATAGAAATTTTGACTTCCCAGCTTTTACTTCCATGTTCTGAAGACTTTTAAAAAATCTTTCTGAGTTTCCCCAGGTTCAAAGACTTTTAAGATTCCCCCCCCCCCAAAGACACACACCCAAGAATATTAAGGCCCATTCCGCACAAGAACCAATGTTGCCAATTGGTTTCACAAAGCAATAACGCTATTTTAAATAGTGGAATCTCGGTGTTCCGCACACCTTTATTTATAGTGGAATCCAGTAGCGTTCCATTCGTTCCCCACAGGTTTCCGGTCTCGCAGAAATCGCTAGAAAGGAAGTTATTTTTTTTTCTTGTTCCCGACCCTGGCCATCAATCAAACGAACAGCCAATGGGCGGTTGTTATCATGCTCCCAAAAAGCCCCTTTCCCTTTAAGCACAGATTAAAAAACACACACACACACACACACACTTCAACGAATATGCATTGATTCTTCCTAACATGTGAGCTGGCGAGTCATCATTACCACGCTCCCCCGAGTGGAAAAAAAATCCCCTCCCCTCAAGTGCGCGATTTTTGGCTGAAATTAGGGGGGGGTGTTGTGCTTGGGGACTTAGGGGAGCTTTAAAACACTTCTGTGGAGGGACTGTAGCCAGAGAAGCCTCGCTGGGTGAATGAAGCTTTGCTGTTTCGTTGCTTTCCCCGCTCGCTCTGAGGAAAAAAAATGGCGATCACTTTGCCGGAAGTTCAGAGGAGAGAGCCAGGGGGAGGGACTTTGTTGCAACCGCTACATTGAGAACACACAGGTCTTTTTCGCAAGTGTTGCAGGTTGTTGGCAGGAGTGTAGCGATTTTCTGAGGGTGAATCCACTTTTCTGGATTCCCCGGAAATCGCTACAACGATGTGATTTTCGCGCTAGTGTTGCAGATTGCTCATGATGTCATGCTGAACATAGTTTTAGTGATGAAAACAAAATGCAAGACTAGTGCTATATTAAAGCCGTGGGGAATGGACCTAAGTTTCAAGCAGCACTGCATATTTTGTGGAAGAATTGGAGAATATAAAAAAGTCCACCCCCCCCATATTTAAACAGAGTTTGCCTTTATCTTTTGTCTCCAAAACAGTGTAAAAATAATACAGATAATACAGCTTTTTAATACAGCATCTTCTCTAAAGTTCACAAATTGGAGAAAAAAACCTAATTTAAATGGGCTTTGAAGAGGCTAGAAGAAATTGATGCTTTGATATATTTTTGGCACTGTGCCACACTATTTAAGACGGTGTGAGGGAAAGGCCTTGGCACTTTAGAAGCAAAGCCCCACAAAACTAAACAAGCAGGTAACTGCACAGAAATAAATCAAAATAATAATTTATAAAGAAAGTAAGTCCAAGGAGCCTTATGTATACAACGAATTTTTATATTTTTTCTGCCATGGTGGGAAAAGCAAACTAGGTTGTCATTTAATGGGAATATAAGGTACTTAATTAAGGTGCGGTATTTTGAACTACAGTCAAAGTAGTTCAGCAGTGGAATTGCCTGCCTAATGGTGTGGCGAGCTCCCCCTCATTGGCAGTCTTTGAGCAGCTGCTAGAAAGGTACTTATCCTGGATGCTTTAGGCTGATCCTGCATTGAATAAGGGGTTGGACTAGATGGCCTGTCTGGCCCCTTCCATGATTCTTACCTAATGTGTGGTCACCTTCTCAATCATGCAGTTTAACTCTCACAAAACCCTAAACATAACCACACTACATATACACGTGAATTTTGTTCAATGGTGGCTACAAGTCCTCCCAAAGCACATGCAAAGATCTGTGACAACAGAGGGTTCCACACTTTCTTCTGTAGCAGGAAATCAGTTCCAGGAACTAATTGTGTAGACATCTGTGTGTACATCAGAACTGTAAAAAAAGAAGATAGTGGGGCATAACTTTGAGAGAAGTCCAGAAAGAATGAATGAATGTTTTAATAAGAACCCTCTGCAGTGGACTATCTGATATATACTTCTACTTACTTCCCCTAGTCTGAACTCTCTTAAAAGCACCAAATATGGGTCATAAGCTGTAGCCATCTTACAATAAACAAGAGTGTTCTAATGTGTGACATCACTTTCTAAGTGTATATATTTTCACTGCTATATACTATTGTTCTGGGATTACTCAGTCATATCCACTCTCAGAAGCTAGGTAGGGTTGGCCCTAGCTAGCACTTAGAAGGGCAACCTCCAAGGAATACCAGGGTTATGATGCAGGGTCAGGCAATGGCAAACTACCTCTGAAATGTCTCTTGCCTGGCAGCCAGCCAGTCTTAGGATTTCCTAGCTATATTAAACACGTGCCATGTGATAAATAATAAATAGATGTCCTGGGATTGTTCATTAACAGTAGCTAAGAACAAACATTTTACATTATCTTACTCAGGCAATAGCCAACGGTAAGGAATGTACAAAGGTCTACGATGGAAGAAGAAAGATATTCCTAAAGTTTCAGTGGGGTTTATGCCAACAAATGGCTGTGATTGGAGTATTAGTTAATAAGGAGTTGATGCATTTAGCCTTTGATTGCGGCAGAAATACCCATAGTCATCAACTGTAATGGCCAGTTCCTAAAGCACTCAGTTAAAAAATATTGTACAATATCAAATTCTGCTTAATTGCTTCACTTGTGTTAGTGACTGAGAAGCTTATCATTCAAATTAGAAATTGTATAATATAAATTAAACTATGGTAAGCGTTGAAAATCAAGAGCAGTTCCAAATTAAAGCCATTTTAATCTATGCTTTTCAACAAACTTGGGCATTCAATCAAGCAGGCTATGAAGAACTTTGAAAAAGCCCCTAATTAAGCTTAGAAATAACTTGCAGGAAACATACCCAGAAAGAGCCCCATTAAAGTTTTCACAGGTCATACCCAAAGTATTTGTAAAGGTAGTACGCAATGAAAGAAGGAAGAAGGTATGCACAAGGATTGTTCATCACAATAGCTTTTAAGAATCTATTGTCTAGACATCTTCATTAAAGGTTATGTGCTTTAATGTGAAAATAAAGTTCCTGCATGAAATTAGGAATGGTTTTTAAGAAGAGTTATGTTAGCAAATACAGGTATATGTATGACACTCCTGTTCTCTGAATGGCTTTTCTTGATGTTCAAGAGCTATATTCCATTTTACTAACAAACAGAGCATTATTAGTATGATGCATAGGGTTTATAAGATTTGTTTTGCAGTCATGCTAGGAGTCTGTTTATAGTGCCATAGAATAGGTCCTGAATGTATTATTACAATACTGGCTATGTTTACAAAAATAGACTTCTATATGGCGTTTTAACACTTCAGCAAAGATCTCAAACTGAAGAAGGCTATTCGAAATATATTCATAACACCTTCTGTGAAAGGATGTTGTGGCCTGATAGGCTTTGGGGCAGATGTAACTGGGGGACAGGGGGCAGGGTAGTTTATATCCTATAAAAATAGGAATTATCCAATTGCCTAAGAAATTTCACAGGTGTTTTACATAAAGAAACTCCAGATTTGTTTCAGATTTTGTGTAAGATTACATCTTGTGTCATGCTGAAGGCACATCAATACTTCTGAGAATCCCTTCCCTTATCAACAGTGTATCTAATTTTCAACATGGCATTGTCGGCCAATACTTATCTCTGGTGACTAAAGCCAAGGACAGACAAGACACATTTTTCTACAAACCTGAGAAAGCCCTAGATTTGCAGAAAACCTGAAATATTCAAAAATTTGGGGGCCTAGCACCCCCAATAATGGAAGCTGGTCTTGAAGCTTTAAGAAATTATAACCCCCAATGGTCCTTGCTAAGCAGCTACAGCTGTATTGCCAGTCTTCAAGCTGAATGTCAGTCAGCAAAAGGTTGTAAGATCCAAATTTCTACTTTCATGGGGAAAAGATGTCATGAAGTCCCAGTAGACAATTTGAGAAGCTGCCAAGAAAGGCCAAGGACATGGGCAAGTGGATGAGTGGGTGGCGACAGCAGGGGGCAGACTGAGTGATGAGCTAGAAGAGAGGTGCACAGAATGGTCAGGGCAGCCAAGTAGTCAGGCAGAGTAGTGGATGTGTCTACAGGCATCCAGAGCAGGGAGAAAGGGAGTGGACAAGAGGGGTGGGTGAGGGAGGGAGGCAGCTTCAGGGAAGCTGACAGACACTTCTATTGCTGTCTCCAGAATTTTTCAAATCCTTAATTAGAAGAGAGCTCACCAATTTTTTAAAATCTCTGGCCACAGCACCTGATCTGGAAGTCCTGCTTTATCAGTGCAGGTGTAGTGGATGTTGGATCATAATAGCAGCAAACCCTGAGGATGCCCTGGTTTTACAGCTCATCTTCAGGCAACAGAGATTAGTTCCTCTGGAGGAAATAGCTGCTTTGGGATGTGGACTCCATATCATTATACTCCATTGAGGTCCCTCCCAACCCCAAATCCTGCCCACTACTGGTTCCATCCCCCCAAGTCTCCAGGGATTTCCCAACCCAGAGTTTGCAACCCTAATGTTGAAATATGCAAGATCTGTAGTGATTCAAAAGGATATAATGTATATTCTACAGGAGGCATTGGTGATGTGTATTTAGCATAGTCATAATAGGAACTTCCTGACGTTTTAAAAAAATAATCTCCTCCAGTGTCTTGATTGATTTAATTGGAGACTTCTTGTCCCATTGAGCACACTTCCTTCCTGCTTGCCTCCAGAACAGACAGAATGAATGCAGAACAACAGTTAGATAGTTAGACAGGACTTTCCCCTCTGTCTGTATTCAATCTGTCATAACTTCTTTAACACTGTGGGGGTGGGGAGCTCCCTTTATTGAAATGAAGAAATGGAGATGTAAGCAAAATTACTTAGTTTGAATCATCTATTGAGAGTACTGACAGTTCCTTGGCAAAGAATGTAGCTTGATTGGGCATAGCAGAGTGCCCACACAGCTTTGATGATAGTGCAAATGTTTAGTTCCTACTCCGGAGTCAGAGAAGGTCATCAGCATCAAACATTCAAGAGCTCACTCCACTGGGCATCTGGGTCAGCTCCTGCATTGTTTGCCATTCTCCTTAGTGTTTGGCAAGACAGGATAAACAGGAGTGCGCCACATTAATTAATAATACACATAAAAAGATCAGGTCTGTTAGAATCAGTCTGTGCATCCAGAGCAACTTTTTCCAGAATTTTGTAGTCTGCTCCATGTAAGAATGCATAAATATCTGCGGACTCTCCTTCCGTCTTGTTGTAAGTTGCAAGCAAGGAGTCAGTTTTTCAGTGGATCATTTGTCTGTCCATTGATTCATCTGTGGCTGTTTGTTGGGTTGCTTCAACTATTAATTCTTAATAACTTGGTACATAGCAAGCAATCTTTCCATAGATGTGAATTTTCACTCAGCCTGATAGAGTTCTATTTCTCCATATCCTTTTTTCTGCTTTGGAGGTAATTCTTTAAGCAGGCTCATAATCTGTCATAAATAAGTATAATATAAACAAACTGTTGTTCAGTTAAGTAGCCTTTAGGGAGGGTAATGGATGACCATCTCTTTGAATCATCCATGTTGTCATGCATGCACAGCTTTGCAAAAACATGAGGCAAATCTATTTGGTAGGTGTTCAAGTTGTTACATGCATGAACAGACCCAGCTGCTGCCTAGGCAGGTTGCCTCACCTCTTTTTGAGCCAGGGCAGGTTGCCTCACCTCTTTCTGCTTCCCCACTGAGGAGTATTTGGCCCACTGCAGCTTTTCTGTACCACATCTGCCCCAAATTTGTGCTCCTGCATGGCAGTTAGGGCAGCAAGATTCTGCCATGCTGCGGGGCAATATGGGCCTTTTTGTTTGTTTAAGATCATGGTAAGGTAAAGGTATCCCCTGTGCAAGCATCGAGTCATTTCTGACCCTTGGGGTGACATCCTCTAGCATTTTCTTGGCATACTCAGTACAGGGTGGTTTGCCATTCCCTTCCCCAGTCTTTACCATTTTACCGCCCAGCAAGCTGGGTACTCATTTTACCGACCTTGGAAGGATGGAAGGCTGAGTCAACTTTGAGCCAGCTGCTGAGATCAAACTCCCATCCTCATGGCCAGATCTTCAGACAGCATGTCAGCTGCCTTACCACCCTGCACCACAAGAGGCTCTTAGAGATCATGGTATTGCATTCTAATACAATACCATGTTCTTAAACAAAAAAATGCTAGAGGCAAAGCTGCCTGGGCATTTTTTCTCCCTTCCAGGATGCTGTACCCAGGTGATGGTGGGGAAGAGCCAGGCCAGGATAGCCCAACTCTTCCCTTCTGGATAGATGTGGCCTGACATAGGCCCCATTGATGCCTGGGGCAAAAAAGTAAACACAGATTTATCTACATCCCCTTGCCATAGGGCAAATGAGGGCCTGAGACCAGGTCTAGAACTACCCCAGGTCAGTGCCAATATCATGCAGAACCCAGAATTTGCCCCACAACCAGACAAGCAGTGAGTTGGGCCAAATTCTAGGTGTGGAAAAGATTCCAGTGATCAATTCACTTCTAGTCACCTCAGCTAAACAGTATGAACACTTTTTGCTATAAAATTAGCAAAAATTAGACAGTACCAGAAATTTTATTTTGGATATAGGAATTAGGACTGATAAAAATTTGTAATGGACAGAGGATAAGAAAGAGAAATATTATTCTTTTGCTTTCCTGTCTTCTCATTTCCATCTTCTCCAGCTAACTATGCCAGAATTTGGGCTTGTTTGTTCCAATGGTGGCAAAGCAGATTACTATATCCTTTCCTTCCTCTCCCCACAACAGGTACCTCATGAGGTAGGTGGGGCTGAAAGAGCTTGGACAGGATTGCTCTGTAAGAACATCTCTAACATGCATGTAGAGGAATTGGCTGCATGTAGAGGAATGGACAATCAAACCCAGCTCACCAGATTAGAAGCTGTTGCTCTTAACTACTATATCAAGAAGGCAGGTACATAAGCCAAAGATACTTCTTAGTCTGACTGGGGGGATGGAACCATCCACTTTCCCCAGCGATCAATATCCTCTTCAGATAGATCTTGCTTCAGTGACTGTGAGCTAATGTCAGTTGACAATATCCATGTGGTACACTGGGGCACTGAAGGATGGTTTTAGAATTAAAATGCTTTACCTGGTCACCAGTTACAATATGTAATGAGTTGTATGAGTTGTATGAATGCTGAAGTTTGCAAGTGGGTTCTTGGTAATGAACCCAGACCATTGTAGGCCCAAATAATAGAAACAAGCAGAAAGTCATGTTGGTTTCAGTGTTAATGGATATGATCACACTCACTCATACCACTGGAGAAGTTTCTGCTACCAATAAAGTATGTTCAGTGTTGTATTATGATTCAAGTGGGTAGCCATGTTGGTCTGGAATAGCAGAACATAGTTGCAGTCCAATGGAACCTTTAAGATCAACAAGATTTTATTCAAGATGTAAGCTTGGAACAGCATAAAGAAGATGTTTACCGGATACAAGAGCCTTACAGAAATAACAAGCTAAGTTTATAAGGTCATAATACATCTGAGTTCAACTCTGGGGGAAACCTAGTAAAAGAAACAAAAAATGTCAAGATTAAAGATTAATGGACAGACAAATTTGCAGTGGTGGGATCTAAGAGTAATTATAAGAGAACCTGATGAAATGGGAATCACCAGTCCATACTCCTAGGCAGAGATTAAATCTGTCAAAATTGGGGATAAATGGGCAGATACAATCAACGATGACCTTGTCACCATACTCCACTTGGCCCCTCTAAAATAGCGATCCCCAACCTGTGGGCTGCGGACCACATGTGGTCCATCGACTAATTGGAGGTGGGCCGCGAAGGACGCCTTCTCCCCCCCCCCCGGCCCTTTACTTCACCCCCCTGGCCCTTTACAACACACTTCAGGTGTCATTGTCTCCCATCACTCCCAGATGGGACTAACTCGTTGCAGAGAAACAAGCTCAGGGTTCCCATTGATTTGTCATTGTCATGAGTTAAAATTTCCATGAAAATAAAATGTTCCTTATGTTCATTGTTGTGGCATGTCTGTATCTTATTTTGAAGGGATGTTTAAACATTACCATAGCGATCAGAGAGCGTTAGGGCAGTGGTTGAGAGTAGAGGAGTAAACTACCCCCCCCCACACACCGGGCCTCAGTAAAATTGTCAAGCGTTGAGTGGTCCCCGGTGATAAAAAGGTTGGGGACCACTGCTCTAAAGCACAGTGTCTTTGAAGTGAGGCAATTGGCTGTATAGAGTTGTCTCCCACATCTCCAGTCATAAAATGGGGTGGGTAGAACCTGCCACCACTCGGTGCCTCTGACAGTGGAGCCAGTCACATCATGGCAGCATGTACACAAATTGCAACATTTCAGAAAAGTCTACACAGTACTCAAGGAAACTTTTCCTTTCTTCCTTTCCAAAAGCAAACCACCTACCAAACCCCAACTTCTAACTTGCCCAGAAAGAGAGAAATATAAAGGTTACTTCTATGCTTTCCCTGGAAGAAACTAATAACAGCTTTAATGCATGGGAAAGAGTTAATAGCACACTCTTTTTCCATCCAGAGCAAGTATTTGGGAGGGGGAGAGGGGTTATAAAGGAGGAAGAGGTGCAATGGATGGAAGAGAGTGACAGAGCTATTATTTTCCCAACCAAAGCAAAGGTGGATTTGTGTGTGTATCACCACTTCCTTTCCATAGAAAAGAGAAGCAGCAGTTGTGGTTTGAAAAGAAAGTATAAGAAAAATTATTATACCAGGATTGGTGGAGTAGAGATAAACGTTTAATTCAGGGGTGGGCTTAGTGAACCTTGGAACTAGGATTGAAGTCTAGGATGGTGCTTCCGAATCACTGCCACATACTGTTGACTCCTCCACCAGGACCAAGCCCTAACAGATAGCCCTAACCTTATGCAAGGTTGGCAGGAGCTGCCACAGCCTATTCATCAAATTGGAGAAGAATTGCCCTGTAACAAGCAAAAAAATTCTGATTTTGCTTCTGTATCTGCAGTGTTGTGAGAGAAATTGAAACCTCTGCCTTCAACCAAATACTGGTTGCACTGGGTAGTTTAAAGAGGCTAATTATTTTCAGAAGTGGTTTGAAATGATAATGGTTTCAGTAAGGAGGAAGAAACCTAATCTGGAATGACTTTCAGCAGAGCAGTAATTAATTAATTATTGTATGTACTCTGATAAACACATCTGAGCCCTCAGGGGGCTTTTTGCTGTGGTTCAGGGGGAAGTGCTGTGGATATTTTGAGGAAAAGTTAAGCTTGCATGCTGGCCTACTGAGACAGGGGGCCTCTGTAAGGGGCTTTGTGGAAGCTGAGCTGTGAGGAGCTCACCATTCTGGGTGGAATCAGAATAATAGAATCATACAATAATAGAGTTGGAGGGGATCTCATGGGTCATCTAGTTCAACCCCCTGCACTATGTAGGATACTCACATCCCTATTGCTCATCTACTGTAACCTGCCATCCCTTTGCCTTCACAGAATCAGCCTCTGTGTCAGATGGCTATCTAGCCTCTGTTTAAAAATTTCCAAAGATGGAGAACCCACCAACTCTCAAGGAACCCTGTTCCACTGAGAAACCGCTCTAACTGTCAGGAACATCTTACGGACGTTTAGATGGAATTTCTTTTGAATTAATTTCATCCCATTCATTCTGGTATGTCCCTCTGGGGCAAGAGAGAACAATTCTGCTCCATCTTCCATATGGCACCCTTTTAAATACTTGAAGATGCTTATCAGTCCCCTCTCAGTCGTCTCCTCTCCAGACTAAACAGACCAAGCTCCCCCAACCTTTCTTCATACGTCTTGGTCTCCAAACCCCTCACCATCTTTGTTGCCCTCCTCTGGACATGTTCCAGTTTGTAAACATCCCTCTTCAACTGGGGTGCCCAAAACTGAACACAGTACTCCAAGTGAGGCTGAACCAGAGCAGAGTACAGCGGTACCATCACCTCCTGTGATCTGGACATGATACTCTGTTTGATACAGCCCATTTTCCCATTTGCCTTCTTAGCCACTGAGTCACACTGCTGACTCATGTTCAATGTATGGTCTACTAAGACTCCTAGATCCTTTTCGCACATGCTACTGCCAAGACAAGTCTCCCCCATCTTATATTGGTGTATTTGGTGTTTCCTACCTAAATGCAGAACTTTACATTTGTCCCTATTTACCCTATTTTATTCAGTTTGGCCTACTTCTTGAGCCTATCAAGGTCATCCTGCATTCTGTTGCTGTTGTCAGATGTGTTTGCTTCCCCTCCCATTTTAGTATCATCTGCAAATTTAATAAGTATCCCCTGTAATCCCTCATCCAAATCATTTATAAATATGTTGAACAACACAGGCCCCAGGACAGATCCTTGGGGTACTCCACTTGTCACTCTTTTCCAGGAGGATGATGGGTGGAGGATGAAGCCTGACAGAGGCGGATGCCCAGAGGGCTCTTACCCAGTGTCCACCTCCCATTGGTCACCAGGCCATGGAATCATGGGCATTTAGGCTGGCTAGCCAGAAGCCCAGGCCGGGAGAGCCTGCTGACAGGGCCTGCCTTGCAGTCGGCTGATGGCAAGAGGGCAGATCCTTCCCCATTTTATGCCTTGGTCATTGGAGAATTAAAGGCTGTGGCCAATTTTATGCCAAAATCAAATTGTCTGTGCCTGACTAAGGTGAGAAAATACCACCATGCAAAGCTTGTTTTGCTTTCTTCTTTATTTCATCCTCAAATACTAGTGCTGCTATTTGAAGCTTGTTTACTTGGACTGAACAGCTCTTAAAGTCAATCACACCAACCCAGTGATGGAGTTATGTGCATCACAAGGCAGGCCTGTATAACCTGTGACCTATCAATCAGCCATCAGAGTCTCTCTTAGACATGTTCACATAAAACTCAACTAGAGTAAAGCAGCTGTTACCTGACTGTGGCTACTGATAAGCATTTGGCAGGGCAGAGCATGCTTGGTTTATTTGCACAGGCCTGAAGCATGCAGCTTGAAATATACATCAAGATTCTAACAATGCAAGTTGGAGGTCACAGGAAAATTGGAGGGAAACTGGGAACCAGGCAAGGTGGTAGGGCTGCCAGCCTCCCCATGGCACCAGCGGGTGGCAGGGTGACAATCCTTTTCTGCTTATCTTTGTCAATACCTGGTCTTTCACTGGTTAAACCATAGCTAAGGCCAGCAGGAATAAAGGGAGTTACTACAACATAGGTAGGGAGCACTGCCAAATATCTCCAGAGCTCTAAAGATGAAAGACTGTTCCTAAAACAAGATAACAGTTCATGGATTGGTAGGATGGATTGTGAGGAGGATGCCATTCATGTTGAGCATCAATTGAACCTTTTATTGTCAGGGTAGCATGATGTGGGAGGGGGATAAGATTTATGCTTATTTATGTTTAGATTTATGTGACTGCCCTTCCTGGCATGCAGGCTCAGCTTCCCTTGGCTTGGCTTCCCTCAGCACAGTTAATGTGCAGGTCAGCAGTAGCTTTGGCCAAGTTTGAAGCCAGGGTGGATTTGTCCCAAACTAGGGTAGCCTGTCAGTTATCTAGCTACAAACTACCCTGCAGAGCAGATATTGAATTATTATAGCTTTTGTTTTACTCACACAAATAGTGGTGTTCACATTTAGGGAATTGAGGGTATGATACTTTCCTTGCCTGCAAATAAATTGTGATTTAAAATACTGAGTGTCATCAAGTTACAACTGACATGGTGATGCTTCATGAGGTTTCTAAGACAAGAAATGAGCAGAGGTGGTTTGACATTGCCTTCCTTGACATATAGCAGCTGTGTTCTTCTTTGGAAGTCTCCTATCCAAGTAGTGACCTGAAATGGTGCTAATCTAAACCACTAGGGTCTATGTTAAATAAGAGTGCAAGTCCCCATTGGTCAATTATACTGGTCAAAAATAGCCTTTCTCTTTTTCTGTTAATAAACATTATTCGGAATTTAAAAAATTAAATCAGCAGTAGTCACATGTGAGGTATTTTTGTTTGTAAATGCCATCAGATTAAGAAGTATGTGTCCTTCTTTTAAGAAAATTTGTTAAGAGCTGAAGTTTAAATCAAATATCTATTAACACTATTTTTTTTCTGCACTTACTACCGGTAACAACTGCTTCCATAATGTTCTGTGTTGATATGTACTGAGCAGATAAGAAAACTAATATCCATCAGATAAAATTAGATTTTCTAGCTGTATAGTTTCATAATTAAGAGATAATAAAAAATGAATCAATCATTTGACATATTAAAAATAATGGATTTTGACAAGTTGATAGTGCACCTTTATGACAAATGCAAGAATAAAATTTTAAAAATCAGAACTAATTTAGTTTGTTTTTATTGCTGCCTTAAACTAATCAGATATAATATGCATATTCCATGTCAACACAAGACTTGATTGTGAAGATCCTTCAGGACTCATTTTGTCTGAATTACCCCATAATAAGTCCGTCCTTCCTTCCTTCCTTCCTTCCTTCCTTCCTTCCTTCCTTCCTTCCTTCCTTCCTTCCTTCCTTCCTTCCTTCCTTCCTTTCAGTTTGGTGGCAGTTTGGTGTAGTGGTTAAGAGTGCGGACTTCTAATCTGGCATGCCAGGTTCGATTCTGCGCTCCCCCACATGCATCCAGCTGGGTGACCTTGGGCTCGCCACGGCACTGATAAAATTGTTCTGACCGAGCAGTAATATCAGGGCTCTCTCAGCCTCACCCACCCCACAGGGTGTCTGTTGTGGGGAGAGGAATGGGAAGGCAATTGTAAGCCGCTTTGAGCCTCCTTCGGGTAGGGAAAAGCGGCATATAAGAACCAACTCTTCTTCTTCTTCTTCCTTCCTTCCTTCCTTCCTTCCTTCCTTCATCCATTATACTGAAAAGAAGAATGGCTCAGTAGCACAGTTTGACAACTCTTGGAATGTTATGTCTCATATGAGTTTTTATACACTCTTCTTTTCTTTTCTTTTTTAGACTTCATACTCACTTGAATTTAAATAGAAGGAAAAAATACTCTGTTTCTGTCTTTCTTTAGATTTCTCTCAAGCTCTTACTGTCTCTTTAATTATCCATTAAATTCTCTAACTCTTCCTTCTGAGAAGTTTATGGCCTTTTTCAGGATGTCATTTGATGTCTTTTAACTGTATTTTTCAGCTCCTCTGACATCTTCTAGTGCTTGGTGTCACTTCTCAGTGTCATTTCTCAAGGTTGCACTCATTGGCAGCCATGTTTTCAGACTGACTGTACTTTCAGTTGCAATTCTGTCACACAACTCCTTTCCCCTAAATGACAGATCCACCTCCACATACTATCCTCCATGTTCTTCAGGAGCAAACATCTTCCATAGTGCCAAACATATCAAAACACCAGAAATGCTTCATTCATACTGAAGTTTATTTAGACTTGTTCATTACAAATACAAAGTAATTAAAATGTTTTATTTGATTTTTCCTAAAATCACAGGACATCAGGGGATCTTGCAAGAAAATAAAAACACATATACTAATCAGGTAAAAATGAAGAGAAGAAGACCAAGTTTTTTATGCCCTACTTTTCACTACCCAAAGGAGTCCCAAAGCCTGGGAGCCATGACTGAGAATATTTGTCACCAGATGGGTCAGCAGTAAGGAAGGCACTGCCAGAAGATATTTCTTAGCTGATCTGAGCTGATGAACACACTGATATTATGAGAGGTCCTCCTCTAGATATGTGGATCCAAAGCCATGAAGGTATATGAAGGCAAGTACAAGCAACTTGATTTGGATACAGAAGGCAACTGGCAACCAACATAGCTGCTTCAATATTGGAATGATAGAATGGCAAGCCATCTTTAATAAGCAGGCAGTTTGGGGTTTTGAAGTGGTTGAAGCTTGCAAGTCATCTTCAAGGTTAATCTCACATAAAGGGAAACTACAGTCATCTAGTTAAGACATTACAGGAACATGGATCACTGTGGCTAAGCAGCTAAGTGTGGGAGGGAGTTTCCAAGTAGCATAAATAAGATGCTCCCAGCAACAAGTTCCAAGCTGCTTTCAATTAACATGATTGAGTTTAAGAGCATCCAGCCTTTTCACCTGATTGGCCAACAACAACTTCACTCTCCTCTAATGCTGGCAAGCCCATTCCATCCAAAACATCAGTTGTCCCATGCAGCAATAATTTGAATTTTTTTTTTACCCCAGGCATTTGACTGCAGTACTTAAGCACCAATTCAGAATTGTGTTGGCTGCTTCTGGGTTTTTATAAAGAACCGTTAGAGCCAGATATTATCAACTTATTAATGATGCCCAGCTCCATATTAGAGTAAATGTGACTTTTCATGCTTTGGACACTAGAGGGTCATCTTCCTAGCAGGATGCTGGGCAAGCTCAAGGGTACATTCCTGCATTAGTGTAGCAAGCCAAGGAAGGCTGTCTGTAGGAAAAATAATGTACTCAACATGGATAACCCAGTGGTTGTGAACCTACTTCAGTTGAGTTCTTAAAATTGCTTCTGTCTTGCATGTTTGCTATGTTTCCACTCACACTTCATTGATGTGGACTTCTGCTAACTGAATAGAAAAGCCCATAAATTCCCCAATACTCCAGATTGACAGATGGTCACATTTAATGGTTTCATATAGCTATGAAAAGGACATTGGAGAGAGGATAGGTCCTTGAGAGTTTCTATAGTGCAGATCACAAATTGATGAATCATCCTCTCCAGTAGCGGCTTTTTGTAAACACTGTTTTCAAAAAGACCAGTTCTCTCACTATGCAGGCCGTATAACCCCTACCCCACATCTTTCAACAATAGTTGATGGTCAGCAGCAGCCAGCTGCAATTGTCATCTAAAATGCTTTACATAATGTTGGAAAAATATTACCAGTAATGATAGAATATATAAACACTTTGGGATTTAAGTGTCACTAGTACAAATTCATTGCTGGGCTTAAGTTTCCTGACATCTCTCTTCCTCTGGTATGCTATCTTTTGGAAGATTAAAGCACCTCATCTCTAAGGAGATGTTATATCATTTGCTTTGAAATGTAATAGAATTTGTCTATGCTACTTAGACAAAGATAGTCAAAGGAGTCCTGAAATCCAGTAAATCAATAAAAATGCTTCTCTGTTGTGTGTGGTTAAGTGTTTTTTTTTCTTCCTTTTAGTGGGGTTATGGAAATTGGGTTAGTTACATGAACCTGGCCGCCATTCTTGTCTTGCCTTATTGTGATTGGTGTACTGTGTTTCATTATTCTTGTTACTGTTTTTAGGGGATTGATTTTATGTGACCTGCCTCGAGCCTCTGGGGGGAGGCGGGATATAAATTAAACCATAATGATGATGATGATGATGATGATGATGATGATGATGATGATGATGAAACAGCCATCAAGCTGTAATTCAGTTTTCAGTGGACAAGCTTTTGTTTATCTAGAAATTGGCATGTTGACCAAGTCATATTTGTTCCACACAGATGAGCAATTTGAGTACAGGGATGGGTGCCTCCAAAGAAGGACTACACTAAAAATATTTCTGTGCTTTTGCAGCAAAATCTTTTATAAAGTTTCATTCAGAGTGTCTTTGAAAGTGCAGGGGAATGATGCAAAACTACTTATTCCATAGTCTCACGGCATGCTGGAGAAACTTAATGGAACACTAAAAGGATTCTTATCATTTTTTACTTATATGCATTCAAGTGTCTCTTCACTACACAAATCACGGCAGTTATATGTATAAAAGCCCCCTACGGGGTACCACTTTACCAGTCCCTTTGCACATGGACTATCTGGCCATGAGCACAGTAGTGGTCCCATTAATTGTTAGGCAGGGGGAACTAGATCTGGCACACAAAGAACACACAGACACACTTCATAATTTTTATTTGGTATAAACAAGGGCACAGCTTTTTAAATTGTTATTCAAATGAGTGGAGGCACACAGAAAAGGGGGCGGATCTGAAAACCGCCCCTCCCTACCTGTAGCCAGCCAACCACAGACATGTGCGGAGGGATCACCTACCAGCAGGCCCTCCCACAGAGACTGAGCAACACTCAGGCCAAATTGCCCATCAGGCCTCCTGAAACCCTGGGGAGGTGAAACATAGGAAAAGACCCACAGGTGTCAACATCTTTTGGAACTCCCCCCAGCCATGTGAGGCAACCAGCTCTCCAGCTGGGAAGTCGCCATTGTCCAGCACATGAGCAACCTCTACATGAGGTTCCTGCCAACAGGCAGAACCCTTTTCACAGACATGGGATCCAACCAAAAGGATCCGCTTCCATTCATCTGCTAGCTGTGACCATAGAAAACAGAAACATAAACTGAATAAATACATAGCGACAAATTAAGGAAAAAACAGGGAAAGCAGGAACAATTGTGGGGAGAGAGTGGTGAATGAAGCCTAGCACTTGCTTTCATTAGTTGGTCAGGCTGACTCCTTCCCCACCCTGGATCATGTGGCTCCTCACGAGCCACAAGGCTTCATCCTGTGGGCTCCTGGCTGGGGGGGATGAGGCTGGGTTTGTGTCCCCCCACCTTGAGCAATGGGGGTCACATGCTTATTTGCTACTGCCTCACTTCTCAAAGTTCTTGTGAGTGGCTACAAGCAAGTGCAAATTGGCCCTGAGTAAACACTTTAAAAGCACCATATCATCATTCAGAACCAACAACAGGAAGAACAAAACCCCTTTCAAACAGTTTTTGTAATCTGTTTTAGCAGCTGGTTGCTAGTAGATTTTTGTACTTCAGAAGCAATTTGCATTTCAGAAGCAATTGTTTTAGCAATTGGCTGCTAAGGATGGTCCCAACTTACCTGAGGCTGCTCCATTGCAGAAGCAGTTGGGAGTGGACAGAAGAGGGCGAGTGCATGCCACATGAACCAGAAGTTTACTATGAGTGCAGGTGGCATGGGCACCATGTATGGCTGGCCAGCCCCCTTGCAGACAAGGGGAAGAGGGCAGATCAAGCTGCCCATGTGCCAGGCCTCCATCTTCCTGCTGGCCAGTGACGATGCTTCCTACCCACCCTCCCTGTATTGGTTTATATTTACCAGTTGTGGTTATGCTTGTTTGTCAAAGCAGGAGACAGAACTGTTTTTGGTGGGCAGTCTGAGTCTGCGTGCCAGACTGCCTGAAATGGGGGTCTCCTTAAAAGGATGGACATACACTGAACAAGACCTGTCACAGTGGGGGTGGCCTGGCAGCATTCAGTGCCAGATGGCAGAGGGCGGCCACTCAAAGGCTCACACCCATTGGCACCCAACAGCTGCTGTTCCCAGATGGGGTGGTTCCCAGATGTCTCTGCTTGCTAACCAAGTGTGTGCCTTGGCTGCAAGAGAGGCCTCGGGTAACAGATGCCCCAAGCAGTCCGCTGACTGCAAGAAGACAGCTCCCCCCATGCTGCACTCTGCTCCTGTAAATAATAATGCTGTGGCCTTGTTTACTGACTATGTCTGAGTGCTCTTTCTGACCAAGCCCTGCCCACCTGCTATGCAATGTAGTTTATTTACATTTTCATTTAAAGTCACTTCCTTCCAGCTGACAAAAATGGACAGTCAATTCTTTTTTGTGCTTCTGAGTAGGGATGGGCACAAACCAGCAGATAACCAATGTCATAATAATGTCATAATAAATGTTACTGTTTGGTTTTTTGAAGCAAAGTTGGGTGTTTTGAAGCCTGAAGAATTGGGGTGAACTGTCATGAATTCTGGCACAGTTCCTAGTGGCTCTAATGTTCATGAAGATCAGAGGTGTTTCGTGTGCTTCACAAGAAACAGCTAAGTGGCTGGGAGCTCCCAGCAACTTTGTGGCTTCCCTTTTGCCTTTCTGTTGATCCATTTAAACCTTGCTTTTAATTCCCTGCAGCTTTTCACAGGGAGCAGAAAGGAGGTTTTAAATGAAAGGGATGGCATGACTTCTGAGCAACACTTCACCCCCACCTTTCCCTGCCCAGAAGATCTTCCCACACACACACAGCACCACCACTATATCTGCCTTTCACTGTTTTTCAGGTTGTCTTCTATAGTCTTTTTCAAGTTGAAAGTGATTGCTGAAAACAGTCTGAAACAGCTGCACAGTAGGGAATGCCTCCTCACTGCATTTTTCCAGTCCATGTCCATCCCTTCTTCTGAGTCATTGTAGTATGTTGTTTAAAATGTCTGTAGCGCTTCTAATAGTGTCACTTTTCCCCTTTCCGTGTGCAGTTTTTACGGACACATATGATGAAAGTTCAGCATTCTTCCAGTAACTCTGCTCCTCTAAACAATCAAGAAATTAATCAGGAGAGACATTCAGCCAAAATCATGGTTCTGCTAGGAAGGAAATCCTGTCTTATGGACCATTATGTTGGTATAATGGCTACCATTCATGCCAAAATTTACTAAAAATAATGTTGACATTCCATGCTGAAAACATTCAGGAAGGCAAATTTGGATGCCAGATATAAAACTTAGCACAGTGAGCTCTTTTCTTGCAATTTATTTTATTTATTTTATTTATTATATTTATATATCGCCCTCCCCAAAGGCTCCCCGAAGAAAAATTGCTTTTTCTACTCTATCCTGCTACTGAAGAAGGCAACCACAAATTCTCTTAAATCTCTTCTAAATCCTTCTACACAGAGAGTGATGAAGAGCCAAGATATCAGGCCTGTTTCTAAACTGGCTTTATCAGGCCCACCTTTCCTCTGCATTGTCAATCCTTAAGTCTGTGGGAAAAGTTTTTCCTTTCAGCTGGCTTCCCCCTCATTGAGTTTCCTGGGCTCTCTTCTCAAGAGATAAGCAGACTGAATTTAAAGATGCCAGTAAGACTGCAGAGAAACTATTGTACAACATTTGTTTTATTTTCTAAACAGCAGAAAATTCCCTTCTTAGAATCTGATGACTGTCTCTCATTTTCTTTCCTTCACAGCTACACTGCCTTTTTTATTCATTCCTTCAAAAATGATTTTGTTTTAAATAATCTGTAAACCGCTGGAAGCGGTATAAATAATTGGTTAAAGCCTAACTGGGAGGAGAAGGGGGTGGGGTCAGTCCAGGATAGTGGAAGGTGTTGATTGGCCCCTTGCCCAGACTGACAAGAATTCCAGCCAGTCGGGTGAGGGGCCAATCAGAAGGCACAAAGCGCCTTCCGATTGGGCCCTTACCAGGATAGACCAGAGTTCTATCCAGTTGGAAGGTGCAAAGCGACTCCCGACTCGCCCACCCAGGCGCAATCTGGAGACATTGCTGCCTGTCTGCTCCTTACCACTGCAGGGAGAGGAGTTCAATAGGGCTGCCAAGGGGGATGAGAATGGAGGCTTGGACAGGCTGCACCAGCACTTTTCACCCCAAGGCTGTCCTAACTGTCATGTCTAACTGTAAATTTCCTCAGAACACTGACAGAGCTGGCAGGAGGCTGGTGAGTGCGCTCCCTTCCGCTTCCCTTCAGGGCTGCTGGGAAGTAGCCTTTAACAGCCCCTGACTGAGGGGAGGGAGGCGTTTCCAAGAGCAATACAGGGGAGCCTCAGGACATGGGGGTGGGCATTCCTTTTGAGGGGGGGGATTTCTCCTTCTGCCAAATGGCTAACAGGGAGGCCACAGAAAAGCCCCTTGTCACTTAAAATACTGCTCTGGCTGGGGGTTAGACACAGCCAAGCCATGTTTATTTCTTCTTTGCAACTATCTGCAGATTTGAGGCCACTGCACAGCATTATTCTGCAGACTAAACTGGATGCTGTTGCAGAGGTTCTTTTGTCTCCTGTTTCATCTGCACAACAACCCTGTGCAGTAGGCCTCAAGTCTTTCAATTCAACAACAACCTGTGTGGGAGGCCTTAAATGTTTCTTCTCTACCACAACCCTGTCCAAAGTAGCCCTTTCTGCCTGGGGGACTGATCCTTATACTCTGCAGGTGAGCTCTCCAGGAGCTCTCCAGAACCCATCTGGAGGTTGGCTATCCCTGGGTTGGAAATATCCCTGGAGTTTTGGAGGTGGGACTTCAAAATCGTACACTGCCTCAGAGTCCAGCCTTAAAGGAGGCCACGGTTGCACTTCTGTGCCTGGAGGGAAGGCTTCCCCCCGGCCCCAAAAGCACACTTAGCACCCATTGCATTTACAAGTACAATGGGCTTGTTCCCTAGTGCTATCATAAAGTGACACATGAAATAATAACCAAGAGTACACACGGATCCGAGGTTCAATTAATCTGGCAGTATTGGAAAAATCTCTTCCCTATTAATCTGATTTGCATGCACCCTTTGGCTGGCTTAACAGAAGCATTAGCCCCTGTTGCCTCTTGTCAGTATAGTTGACCCTTCCTTCTTTGTATGATCTAGATTCATCACAAGTCCTATTCCATCTGATTTTTTGACTTATTTTTCTAACTATGCCTACTGGTTTGTATGCATGGTCATTCTTTTCTTCATGCACTGTATTTCCTTATGCTGTTGTTTTATCTTCTTTACTATTTTCCTTTCTTCATCTTAGGTTTCATTTTAGTTTGGCATGGATTTTCATGTTTATACTGACAATATTCAGTTAGTCTTCCCTACTGCTGATTTGTCATCTTCTTCATATTAATTCATTTGGTCTTCCTGTATTTTATTGTGGCTGTCAGTTTGTTCTTGGAAATTAAATTATTCACCAAAAAATACAGGTTGAATCCTATGGGTCTATTTTGCTAAGAGGAGTGCTTTCCTCCCGTTCATGGAGGTTTCCTCTTATTAGGTAGAAATTCTGAGTTGGATTCTACAGATCAGTTACTTTCTCTGGCTCTTTCCTTTTCTTTTATAGATTTTTATTTTTCTTTTCCAAGATTAAAGATAATAGAATACAAGTAATCAACATTGTTAATACAGAAAAAAGAGAGGTTATGCTCTTCATTTAATACACTTAGTTCCCCGTTTCCATCCCCTATTAAATTATTTTCTTAAATAGTTCAGGTAAGGGCCCCATTGTTCTTGAAAGGCCTCTTCTGTTCTTCCGTTGACTATCAGTGTCAGTTTAGCCATCTTGGCAAAGTCAGCTAATTTATTCAGCCAGTCTTCTATCGAGGGTAGTTCTTGCGTTTTCCATTTCTTGGCCAATTCTAGTCTTGCTGCCGTCATCGCGTAGAAGAATAAACTTTGTGTGTGGGTTGGGAGGCACTGCGGAGGTACACTTAATAGCATAGCTTCAGCTTTCATAGGAAATCTAAGACCCCACATTTTCTGCATAATAATGTGTATTTTTGCCCAGAACTTATAAACTTTTTCACATCTCCACCACATATGAAAGAAAGAGCCTATTTTATCATCACATTTCCAACATTTATTATTACAATTTTTGGCAATTTTGGCGATCAGTTTTGGTGTTACATACCACCTGTAAAACATTTTATACCAATTTTCTTTAAGTATTTGACTATTTGTAAACTTTGGTATTCTAGACCATACTAACTCCCATTGTTCCATTGTCACATTAGTCTCAATATTTTGCATCCATTTAATCATACATGGCTTAACCCGTTCCATTTCTCTCTCATACCTTAATAGCAATTTGTATATTTGGCCCTGTAAGTGTGGTTTGTCTTGGATTACTAAATTTTCAAATTCTGGTATTGGAGCCTCTAGATTTAACAGTTGCTCTTTCCTTTTCTCATGTGCCTGTATAAGGCCCTTTATGCCTGAGGAAAGCATCACTGGTAGCAAAATAAATGTGTGGCATTAAACTCAAAAATTTTTCATATTTCAGTCAGATTCTTCTGTTCCCACTCTTGTTCCTTTTATTAGTAATGTTGTTATGAAATCTTCTCATTAGGCCTAAAATGTCTTGGTATTATTTGGATGCATTTATTTTTTTCTTCCCTGTTTTCCTGATGCCTGTGATGTTCAATGGTCAGATATCACTAAAATTTGATGTCTTCTTTCTGTTGCTTCTTTCCATAGCTTGATTCATTCAGTTGTAGTATCCTACTGTAATGCCCTTTTCACCAGTTTTCATGGTTCTCCTCTTAAACCTTCTGCGTATGTGTTGCATTTTTCCATCTACTAATTCAATTAGTTTTTATTTGCTGCTGTATTGCATGATTACCTAGCTCAGAAAACAAACTTCAGCAGCTTAGAAAGCTGACTTTCTGTATTAAGGTAAGATTTATGTCACTGAGTTCTTAAGGGTGGATTTTTAGTCAGCTCAGAGAGCTTCTTCCCATTCTCACCTGCTTACTAACTGCTCTGTCTGCGCTTCGTCTCCGGCTGCAGCAGAATCCTCTCCTTCCCTTCCCTGGGGTCACAGCAGAGGAAGTATCAGCTTCTTTCAACTCTGTGTACTTTTTCGCCATCCCCAGCAAGCTGAATGTACCACAGCACTATTCAAGCTGCAAAAAAATCTGGAAATGACAGGGTGGTTGTTGTTTTGCCCCAGGGTACATGATACCAGGGCAGAGACAGATCCTGCCAGAGAAAAGGAGCTCAAGTGAAGAGATATGTAACAATTACAAGTTATTTTAGAATGCCTGGGGGAGAGATCCCAAGAGTTCCCTAGTGTGGCTCATAGATTGTCATCATTTATGTTTCCCACAGGTTCCCCCTCCCATTGTAAACTGAAAAAAATGTTATATACAACTGTGTATATTTATATACACCTCTGATCTTCACCTCTGATGAAGATCAGTATGATCGAGATGCATTAGGTCTGAACTTGTTGGCATTTGTTGCATACACGCGGAGATGTTTTATGTGTGCCCAATAAATAAGATATACTTTTATGGTTTATAAACACCTTTGAGCGCTATTAACACATAGTTTCTATTTTACTATATTTGGTCTTATCCCTAACCTTTGTGGTTCTCACTTGTTTTCCAGATTGGTTTTTTATTTCCATTTATGTTATTTGTTGTCATAGAATGTCAGTCCTATTGTAATTCAAGCACAGAAAAATTCTCCTGAATTATTGTTTTCTGTACATATATATGCACACACAATATTTGCATTTTTTCTCTCTTTTAAGTGTGGGGCTTTGTTAGTTACTTTTCTAGTTCCTGCTAAAATTTCATCTCTTATTGATCTATACGGTCCTTTATGGACTTTGCACTCTTTATTAAACCCTTTCCTGCTGATTCATGAATTCAGGTTTTCTTCTCTTATTGCAACTTAGGTATGGAACTCTTGAGTAGCCAGTGTTCATTCAATCAGATTTAAATAATATTTTAGGACATTGAATTAGATCCAGGCTATAGCTGCTGATTTCTACTGATTCTACCTTCCTACAGCAGACCCTCCTCATGTCATTCCCACTCTTTCCCCCTCCTTCCAAAGCTGCATTTCAGATAGATCAGTGGGGTGTAAAAAGCCCACAAAAAGAGCAGTCCTCAGGAGATCTACTCAATCAGGTATATTCAATGGAGCTTACTCCAGGGAAAGTGTTCTTAGGAACCATATATTCCATGCACCCATATACTTCATCTATACTCCTCTTAAAAGGAGAGGCAAGAAACTAAAGAGAGAGAGCAAGAGAATAAATCATGGGTTACAGAATACAGATGTTTAAATTCCCTTTTCCAAAACAAGGGTCTGACAGTCCAAAAATTAAGGGCATTTCTGCACATTGAAAAAAATTATCGTTGTGCCAAAAAAATAACGTGCCTTCCACCATTCCTCACCTCCTGGCTCTCCCATTTCCCTCTGCCACCTTCTCTCACTTCTTGGCACTCTGCACGCCTGCCTGTAATGGTAGAAGACAGCTACGCTATACATGAGCTTCTCCTCTGCCTGTCAGTCATGCAAGTGAGCCAATCACCTTTCTCCCTCTTTTAAAAGGTCTGCAAGCCAAACCAAAAAATTTTTAGAGTCAAACTTCTCCATTTAGAAGCCTAGGCATATAATCAAAGATGTATAGTGCTTATTTTTAATGCCACCCCTTTTGTATTCATGAGCCTTGTAGCCTTTACAAATTGATCTTCTTCCTGAATCGGGGGGTTGGGGGTTAGAGAGGCATATTTAGTGTGTTAACTGGAGGGGGAAATGTTTTGGGTTTTTTTTTTTTTTTTTGCTTTGCCTGGACAATTAAATACATATTCATTGCTCCAGGCACTTTACTTAAAAAAAAAGAAACCCCACCCCTGGAAGAGGGGAGAGGGAGGTGGGGCAGACTCTAGAGGCAGAGATAGCACTACATTGGCTCCACACAGTTCCTTAGCATGTTGCTTGCTGAGTGCTCTCCTCCTGCTCATGCTACATGGCTGGGGAAATCCACTTTATGCAGTTCCCCAGCTAGCACATTAAAATGGAGAATGTAGCTGCCGGTTTGCTGCTGGGATGCTGGATGTTGGCAACATTGTGCAAAATGCCTAAAATATGGTGTATGCAAAAGTAAGTATTTCACTACATTTGGAATTGCCCTGAATCATCTAAAAAGGGGAAAGGCATCTGTGACAAGTGCAAAATTGGGCAGAATTAGGTCTCCAGCTCTCACAAGGCCACAGTAGTCTTGGGCAGGCAAAAACTTGATTTGTGAGTGAAATCTGGAACTAATTATATGGCAAGACACATGATTTGAAAGAGCAAAGAGAGCACAAGACAAAGGGGTGAGTTAGGATCATGGGAATGTTTCAAAATAACGAAACAAATGAGATTTGATATAAGGCATATGGCTTTGGCAGGCAATGGTCTAATTGGTCTTATTTCCACTGTAGGAACAGTCAAGTCCCCTGTTTGTGTGGAATACAGATGTGCATAAAGTTGTTTCTTTGATAGAATGCTAAACAGAAAAGTTTTTGGGTAGCTTAAGGATGCCCAAGCCTTGACCAACTCTCTGGTGACTTGACTTGCAGGCTCTGTCTGGGACAGCTGTTTTCCATAGTAAAGGCAATTTATACTTGTGCAAATGGCCTGAGAATATCTTTCTAGGCCCGGTGTGATACACAGAATGGAACTGACCCTGGCATCAAAATCAGAGGGTGAAGGAATATGAACCAGTACAGAAGGACATTGACAACACACTTCTTGTACAGTAACAGCATGATCCTAACTAGGGGTACCCTCTAAGCCAGCTAAAGTCAATGGGCTCAGAAGGGTCTTACTCCTGCTTCAGGTTGCACTATAAACTGGATAAAAGCAAAGGACAGAAGCAACACTTTCTCTGTCTTTTGAAGAATCACAGTGTTCACTTTTTAAAAACATTGCCTTTATCCTTTGTTTTAAAGTAATGTCAAAAGTAGTATCTTTGAAACAACGATGAACAAGTTATTTATACTGAAAGAATGTTTGCCTGCAGAATTTCTGACTGTGTAATGAATCCAATGGGTGTAATGTGTGATCATTGTCTTAACATATTCTTGAAACTTTGCATCTTTCAGAGTAAATCATCAATAAAATTCAGCCTGAGGCTTTCATGGGTGATCACCAGCTGATGACAAGAACTGTACTGAAAAGAAGAACAAGAAATCTTTTACACTTAAAAAAAAAGTCCACAGATTGCTTCTTGTTTGAAATGATCTTTTTGTTTCTGTACTGTTGGCACAATTCTAGGGAAAGTACAGAGACCACAGAGGCATGGAATAAAAAAACGTCCATGTCAGAAGCCTTTAGGCAAAATTACATAGTCAGTCTTCTAGAAACTATTACCAGAAAGATTGCATTGCACTTCACATGGTGATCAATAGTGCTCCCTGATCCATGCTTACTTACTTTGAGGCATATCTTTCTTCCAAGAAATACTCTCTTGGTTTCAACATTAAGATAATAAATATTTTAAACCACAGAAAGTTACTCTTGTTTTACTATCCTACTGGTAAAAGTACACACAGTACTATAAGAATCTAATTCTGCAAACTGGCTGTTTCTATGGAAACCGAGGTAGGAATCCTACAGCTTTACAATAATACAGTTCAGAGTATTATGGGGTTTTGCATAACTTCTCCTGGAAGTATCTGAATTCTCAGAGAAAAACAGTGCAAGTAGATTGACAATCTGATTCCTTATATCTAAACCATTTATTGAATTAATGTAATTATTTCTCTAGTTGTTTATGATATCTGGATGGGCTTGAGCACCCCTCAGATCTCCATATGATAGAGAAAATTCCTGCTTAGAGCCATCCTAACTAGAGTGAAACCCATTGGCTACAGTGGATTTGAAGGTTGTTGAGGATTGCGCTGTAAATGTCAGATCCCAGCTGATCAAGGTATTACTAGAGATTATCTCCCTTTGCTTGTTGATCCATGGTCAATACTCAAAGATATCAAATGACATTATTTAAATAGAAATATAAACACACTATTTTACTTGACATGTTATTTTTAAGGTGGAAAGACAAAAGGGATTGTATTTTTAACACTCCTAGTATTAAATGAAATGAAGTTTCTATTAATTCATTAGATAGAATCTGAATTTCCTTGGGTAAATTTTCAGCATCACAAAATCATCCTTACATCCCATAGAATTCGTTTACTTATGGTAACTATCATACAGTTCTGCATGTATAATTTCTGGTTATTCTCTATAACACCTGTACTTTTCTTGAATCTTAATAGCCTCTGGAATTTTACAGAATGCATTTCTGCTCTTGAATTCCTGGTCATATTTGCAAACATGCATAAAAATGTACAAAGAATGTTGCTGGCTCAAATGCCCGAGCATGCTGCCTCTCAAATATGGCTCTCTTTCATGTATTTATTTAATTCTCGTTTTAAAGCTGTCTATCTCAGCTAGTGGTCATAATCTGTCAGTGAATTCCATGCATATATTATCTAAGTATTTCTCATCTGTCCTAAAATTTACTACAGTTCCCATCCCTTGGGTGTGTTGAGGAGCCATCACACGTGAGGAGAAGGAAAAGGATGCCCTCAGGAAAACAGTATGAGTGTTTCCACAGTTGTGTTTTTTCTCCAGGTTTCCTTTGTATTTGTCTCTGTAAACAGATTCTGAATTTGCACCTCACATTCCACATATATCGTCTCCAAATAGAAATACTGAGAATTGATTTAGCACCATGGAGGTATGGGCAGCTGGTCCCACCTCCCATGGTTTTCTTGGGAAGGTGGGTGACTCATCCTGCCTTCCAACTTGCCTCCCTTCCATTTCTTAAAGCTAAGCATGCTTAATAATGCAAATAGTGTACTAATGCGATAGTAAAGGAACATGCCCCCCCCCCCAAGCTTTCACCTATAATGAACAGGATGCATTGGCAGGCAGAATAACCCAACCAGATATTTTAAAAAACCCTCCCTCCTTCCTTCCTCTGCCCCCCATGGGAAAGGTGCCCAAATGCTCCCCTCTTCTATTTGCTTTTCCCTTCCAAGAGCCCTTAGAGATATCTGTAAGGGACTGGGAAGAATTCCCCAAACCCTTGCAGTCCCAAACATGGGCTCTTCAATGGATTTCTTCCCCCCCCCCTCCCCCCATAGGAGCTGCCTGCCCACTCTGTAAGGAACTGGGAAGGACTTGCAGACCTGAATAGGAGCTCTTCTGCTGGGGGGGAGGGGTCCCTCCATCTGTAATAGCTGGCTGCTGGGGCTTTACAAAATAATTCAGTTGTTACAATTTCTTCTTTCCCCTTAGATTAATTTTGACTAAAGCAGCCCAAAGGGAGCTCTCTTGCCATGCAGTTTTGTTCAAACAAAATAGCTGCTCTGCTTGAGAATGGAGTTCAACCAGGAAGAGAAGAAGGAAGTAGAGGCTGGCACCCCCAGGTACAGGCAGCACAACTTACAGTAATCTTGAGAGTTAATAAATGAACATTATGTTGGTCATGGAAAGGTACTTTTCTCCTTTTCCCATCAAATTGCTATTTGAACTGAAGAGTGGATTTCACACCCTTATTCTTTCCAGCAGTATATTGGCTGCTCTGATTTGAAGTAGCTCTCAGCACCTGATATCCTATAATGGGGATGCCAGGAATTGGACCCTGAGATACACACAGACCATATGTTCTACCATAAAATAGTAAATAGCACCATATGTTTCATAAGGTGAATGCAAGTCTCCTCCCATCACAAGAGTAGGGAGGGGTATGCTGTAAATATTTACTGGTGCATGTATTTTTATGTGTTATGGATTCAGGTATGGTTTATGGCTATATTTAACTATAGTATTAACATTCTCCTCAGAGAATAAAGCAAAATCTACATCTGTCTATTATTTCATTTTAAGATACTGGAATGCTGGTTGATATTATAGAATGCAGATGTTTTTGTACATACTTTTCTGTACTATCAGCAGCATCCATTTAGAGAACCATGAAAGTAAAAAGTATTTGTTATTTCCTGCTGATGTTGCTTGCCTTTATTTGAGTGAAATAAATGCTTAGTGGCACTGATATTTCAAATAAAGTGGACAAACAGTGCTGATGTGAAACAAACCTAGGCCATTAATCCCTGTCCTTTAGGCTTGCTTTCTTTCTTCCCATTAAGTGGGTAATGTAACACAGATGTAGAATTCTGAATGCAATGTCTGGACTGCTACATGCCTCCTATCTAAATTTTTGCACCTTCTCCCCATCAGATTATAGTTTCTATTACAGTAGTTGCATAAAAATTAAAATTACATGAGGTTTTCAATGCTAGTATGAAAGCTGCATATTTTTACTTAGAATCATTTATAAGTATCTGCAGAGAGAAGCACATTATAAATCAAATAAATAAATAAAAATTAATTTAGTCTTCACCTTATACCCCAAGCTACAAAGCTCAGAAATGATGCTGATTTCAACAGCCTTAATTTTTAAAAAAATATTGCACTGAGAAAACCACAGATTCCTCTGTAATATGTATATTTAAAACAGAAAATTTCCCAGATGTATGCCACCTATGAGCAAGGTAAACTTTTAATAGGTGGCTCAGGTCACCGACGTTGCTCACCAGGCATTTTACCATCTTTGCCAGGCACAATTAGTGCCCAACCTGTCAGCACTCAACTTAGCCACTGTGAATATGACTCATTCTTGACTCTTTGCAGGCAGCTATCCTTTTGCTGAGGGAGGACAGGATTGATTCCATTCACCGTGCAGTACCCCAATCATTGGCAGAACCTAAAGCACAACAGCTGCAATGCCCATTGCACATCTAGTTGCTGTACTGTAAGGTTGCCGGTTCAGTTGTTCTAGATGGGCTCTTACCCCCATTGCGAGATTCACCAGAGTACTTTTCCTTCAAAAGGATGTGCCATGATGATATGGACAGCTCTACTCATCATCCTGCAATCTGTCAGTGAAGTTGGCAGTGCCACAGGTTCCTCATTGGAACAAGAGACTTGGCAATCTCATTGTCTGCCTTTCTTTCATGAGGGCTGGATAGATGCAGGGGTCATTTCACAGCTGTGTCTCTGCTTACAACAGATAGATAAAGATTAGTTCCCACCTCTTGCTCCTGAATGACCTTGGCTTGGTTTTCAACAAATACAGGATTCATAGTTGAAAAAGGTAAGGGTGTCTTTCCGTATCTGTACAGTTATGTTCTAACAAGGAACAGGAGGCTCTCAGGCTGTCATATCACTGCTGGTGATCACTGCTGTTGGTAACAATGAAGCTCTTTGATGAAGGATAAAGCATGTGGGTTGGCTGACCAAAATGACTGCTGTGTATGGCAGCTAGCTGCTTTGAGTGGGCCATTTGGAGTGATTGTACTGCATGGTGTGACATCTTAGCTGTGCCTGGGACTATTTCTAGGGTGTCTTGTAGCTAACTCCATGAAAAGCTTAACTGGGGTACCTGTATGTGTGGTATTTGTACATTCTCACTATACTCTACATTTCTCTAGAGCACTGGCCCCCAACCTTTTTATCACCGGGGACCGGTCAATGCTTGACAATTTTACTGAGGCCCAGGGAGGGGTAGTCTTTTGCCAAGGGATGCTGCTTGAACCCCTGCTCCACTTGCTTTCCCGCCAGCGCCCCTGACTTCCCTGCAGCAACTGGCCAAGGGAGAGCCACAGCCATGGCGGCTGCTGGAGAGCACCAAAGGTGAGCCAGCAGCAGAGTGGCAGGGCAGCCCCCGAGGCAGCAGCCAGGGAGGAGGATGAGGAGGAGCTGCGGCCCAGTACCGACTGATTCATGGACCAGTACCAGTCTCTGGACCGGGGTTTGGGAACTGCTGCTCTAGAGTCCTCCCTGTCCTGGTTTATCTGATTAGTCTTGACACTACAGCTGGTGGGTGGGTCCTAATTCTCTGTGCCATACTTGTGAGGTGTACACTGGTGTGATTTGAAATGCTTTTGAGTGTAGAAGGTATAGGTTCTAATCTAAACTTTTCCTTCTGTTTTGCTGTTGGCCAAACATGAGCTTTGTATTTCTGCCAGCATACTCTCATTGTTCAAATCGATACTTCTTGTTTGTCACATGGAGAGAATACTGGCAAGGAACATACAGGCATACTCAGGCATACTTTGAGGGTCAGTTATTGTGACCTAGTGTCCACTATCTAGTGGTCTAGTGTCTGCAGCACCAGCTTTGTACTGTGCTTCTTAACCTCACCCACCACCCAACCTGGAGTCCTGCTTGAATAGGTCTTGGGCATTCTGCAAGGGAGCTATGGAAGCAAGAGGGTTACGTGATCAGAGCGGACATAGGTCCTTCTCTGTAAGTCTGGCTGCCATAAGAAAACATGATTGGAAGAGAGGACTCAAACTTTCTTTTGCAGAGCTTCCTGTGGGGACTTTGCTCCAGGATACCTACTGGTCATGTTCCAGACCTCTGTACATGGAAGACGCTGTTCTTTAGCTACTTCTATCAATGGCTAACATAGAGGCATTGCCAGCCTAACACTCCACAATTGTGAGCAGGGACTTGGGTACACTTGCTATGCTTCTCTGTACCTTGGAGACAGGTCTTTCTTTGCCGAGCAAGCTTTGCTGGTGCTGCACTGACCACATGCTGGCACCCAGGGCTTCAATTTGGGTACCTATAACATTAGAGTAATATGGAATATACATATTCTGTATAACTAAAAGAACTATGGTTTGGATACTAACAAGGATTGTTATATGAATAGTTTAAAAGTACAGTTTAATGGCGAAATCACCTACGGATGGTCAGGACTGTCCCCTGTCTGAGGAACTTGCTGATTATCCACCCCCATGATCCTGTTTCCATTGGTGGTGCAGAGTCAGTTTCCATACTGTTCATTGTTCAAGAGAGTTGAGAAAACTTGTGTCTGTGCTTAGCAGTCAATGGTCAAACAGAAACATGCAATCTACAAACTCTATACCTGAGTAACAAATCATCTCACCGGAGGAACAAGATAGGCAGCTTTACAGAATCAGATGGAACCCTCTTGGTTCTTTGCATTCACAGCATCCAAGCCTAAGTGCTTACTTTAAACCAGGTAGTTTAATCTATCAAAACAGCCATTTCAAATTGGACAGCCATAATCAGATGAAATTCAGTGAATTGGGATATTTCTTACCCTAGTCTATTTTCACAGGACTAATAGACTAGGGTCCGTTTAATTAATTTGTTTGTTTGTTTGTTTTATCTAGGCTACCATTCCCCCCCCCAAGTAGGATCCCCAAAGTAAGTCCTACTCCTTCCGTTGTTATCCTAAGTAGTTATCCAACCATAAATTCACTATGCAGACTATTTAATATTATATGCATTTTGTTAGTAATCTTAAGTCATTTATAAAGAACAAAGAAACATCGATCTCAGTGGACTACTGCTAATGTTTACATATAATCAGCCTGATACACAATCCAGTTAAACTGTCATGCAGCCCGTAAAACAACCAGCTGTCATATTAAGACTTATATAGATTTAGTCTCATTGACTTTCACTTTTTTGTCCTAACTGGAGCTGTTAAGAAAATGCCCAGGAGGAATGAAATACACAGCACTGTCTGAAATGAGGCATGAATTAAACAGCATAGATAGTTCATATAAAGAACCTGACATACAAGAATTAAAATTGGATCTCCAGACACAACATTTGTTTAGAAATGCAATAGTAGGTTTATATTAGTAGGTTTAATTAGACTAGTAGGATGATTTTTAGTTGAATGAGCTAGCCTTTTGAATGGTTCAACAATTCTCACAAGACTCATCTTTATTCCTCTCAAAAGCTGTGGAGGCTAAATGCGAGAAAAGGACAACCAATGTTTCACTTGCAGATTTTTTAAAACTTTTGTTTGCACTCCCCCATTTTACAGCTTATCTCCAGGTGGTGGCAGGTTACAGTGGATGAGCAATAGGGTTGTGAGTGTCCTGAACTGGGGGGAAAGTTGGACTAGATGACCCAGGAGAATCCTTCCAACTCTGTTATTCTATGATTCTAGGTGACAGAGATCAGATCCTCTGGAGAAAATGGCTGCTTTGGTGAATTCCATAGCATTATACTCCATTGAGGTCCCTCCCTGCCCCAAATCCTGCCCTCTCCTAGCATTACCTCCAAAGTCTCCAGGTATTTCCCAACCCAGAGATGGCAACCCTATTTAAAACTGAACAAAAGCTTGCCTCCTCAGCAGTAAGAGCTGCTGTGACAGATATAGCAGGTCCCCACCCCCGTCCCTGTAACAATATCCTTAGCTCAAGTCTTTTGTTCAAACTCTGCTTTTCAAGTAATACTAATACTTTACTCCATTTATGGGCAATGTCCCACTGCCTTAATGTGTATTATTCTGGGACACGATCTCAGTCTTCTCATCCCCCTCCCAAGTTTTCAGGGTCATCATTCTTTGGCCATTCCAACAGTTAAAACAACATCTTAAAGACAAAGGTAGTGTAGGATTAGTAGTGTTTGTCTCTGCTTACCTAAAGGTTAACATGATGCAAGATAGAGGAGAGTCTTTGGAGGAGCTGGGAGAAGAAGAGTATTATCTCAGGAACTGACTCAGGAGCTGACTGCTAGCTCTGCCCTCTGCTGAGTAAGCCTTTGTGCTATAAAAGTCTCTTGCTTGCCAGAGTAGGCAGTCTTTGGAGGAGCTGGGAAATGAAGAGTATTATCTCAGGAGCTGACTACTAGCTCCACCCTCTGCTGAGTGAGGATGGAACAGAGTTGTTTTCTCTTGCCCCGGAAGGATGGACCAGAATCAATGGGATGAAATTAATTCAAAATAAATTCCATCTAAACATCAGGAAGAAGTTCCTGACAGACCAGTTTCTCAGTGGAACAGGCTTCTTTGGGAGGTGGTAGGTTCTCCATCTTTGGAAATTTTTAAGCAGAGGCTGGATAGCCATCTGATGGAGAGGCTGATTCTGTGAAAGTTTAAAGGGGTGGCAAGTTACAGCAATAGGGTTGTGAGTGTCCTGCATAGTGCAGGGGGTTGAAATAGATGACCCATGAAGTCCCTTTCAACTCTACAATTCTATGATTCTAGGTAGCTGTTAAAGTGAGCAACGGCCTTTAAGGCACTGTGGATCAAAGCAAGGAAAACACTTGATTATAATGGTCACTGATTATGTGATCATCTTTGCAGGTATAGTGTCTCTGCTTTTAAGCAAATGTAGGAATTTGCATTCTTTTTTATATCTGGGGAATTTTGATTAGGTAGCTTCAAAACTTAAATTTACCTCATTTGTAGTGTCTGTATTCTCAAGCTGTTTCCCATACCATCGGATATTTTCACAGTTAATAAACAGTATTTGTTGACTGGTATCCTCACAAAGATGGTTGCATGTGCAAAATATTAGAGATGTAGTAACTTAAAGCATTTGAAGACCCCACTCATTCACGTTACAACAATTTGTGATTAGGTTATGATTGCAATAGAAGCATCACACTGTATCCAACCTGATTGTATATAACAAGCATACAACAGAGAAAGTTATCTACCTACATTCTACTATGCTCAATGCAATTCAAGACCATAGACCAATTCTTTCAACAGGACTTAGGTACTTCCTTTCCTTTCTGCTCATTGTTATTAACCATCTCTTCTAATAGCATATGCACCAATTGCCCAGGCCTTCGTCTAACAAATGTTCCCATTCAATTGACATCAATAGTGCATGAAAACCAGAAAAGTCTAAACAGAGAGGAGCAAATTATTTATGGCTGATGAGGACCATCCATTCTCTAAACATTTGGATGCCAGGCAAAACAATCTCTACCCTAATGCTCAGTAGGGGATTTATTGAATCTTATCAGTTGGTTAATGTACTGCCACATAATTTAGTTGGGGATACCAGGACAATTTAAGCCTCAGTTGTTAAATGTAAGCATTGCCATGATCCATTTTGAGCCACATAGGCAAGAAGTCAGTTTTATTTCCATGCATTTTCCTAGCAATGCAAAAAAAAAAAAAAAAAGCTTGTTAATGATGGGAATCACGTATATATTATTCTACAGCAACACATATTGAGGTGTGCATTCAAATATGTCCAATTTATATCCATACCCCAACTTCCAAGTTTATTTGGGTTTATTTCAGTCCTGTTTTCAATGGGCAGTAGTCCTGGTCTCCAGATCTGGACATCAGGTAGACTACATATTGGAATAAATTGGGGTCGATCTGGTCTCCAGATGCCAGGACTGCTATACCCATTGAACAATGTGAAAGTAAACTTGGAATCTGGAGACCAGATCTACTAATAACCAGTAATCCTGGAAAAAACAACAAAAATTGATTTTTGAAATGATATCAATACTCCCAAATATTGGGCGGGGGGTGGAAATAATCATGCCCTTCCTGAAATTAAATAATCATAATCATAATTTTAAATTCACTTCCCTTACATAAATTCGGTTTACAGGCTGATTTTGCTCACCTGTGTCCCATAATGTTGCATCAGACTATGGTATTTCAGGCTATTGAAACTGAAATCAGAAAGCAATTTGGTGAAAGCAACCATGAAGGGCTCTTGAGCTGTTTAAGCAGGTGAGCTGCACCTGTGTGCTCACTAGTGGTGCCAAATGGTCAGTATTAGGAATTGCACCCATGAGCCATGGAAAGTCCCCCCAAACTCTGAGGATTCCTTTATTTAGGGTGTTTTCGCTATATCCTTTGCCGTGCCTCTTTTATTGGCCTGCGGGCTGTTCACCCTTTCACCACATTGAGGGCTTCCATCCACTCCCTGATTCTTCAGGAAGAGCGGACCAATGTGTTCTGAAGCAAGGAACAAACCCCATCAGGCTCTCTGTTGATGTATAGGCATGTAGTCTGCTTGCAGTGCAGCCATAGAGGCTTGCAATGTGCTGCTTTTGTAAGTACTCTTTCAGCTTTTGTACTCTGCATCACTTCGAAGACTGAAGTACATGAATATGATATATGTTTGCAAATTATCTTCCCAGTCTGTGAGTCTGGATCTGTGCCTTATCCATAAAAGTAACTTAATAACAGCATACTTTCAAAACACACTGCGGCTCTGTTTTTCTGGAGGGACTTAGGACCAAGCCAAGTCCAAAAGCCTCAAAAGAGTTGCCTATTGATCTAATATTGAATCATCTCATAATCATACAGCCTTTATGCTTGCCTGGCTTAATATCCTTCCCTCAGCTATTTTATTTGGTGGAAACTTGGGAACCCCTTCTTGTGAAATATAAGACCAGGATTTCCAAACAATTACCTCATGTATTACTTTACTATAATTTTTATTTGGAGTGGAGGAATATAATTATTTAAACTCTTCTACAGGGTCTCCCAAAAGAGCAGCTGATAGTGTACCTCTTATCAAGCAAAAATCCCTTATCACCTTGCAGGTAGCTAAATATTTTCAAGCTGCAATAAGGATCTATGAATAGTTTATGTTTTTGGATAATTTTATCTTACATCACTATGTTTTTCTGTCATTTTACTTTGCTGAATGTAATAACTTCTTTTGAAAATGTCCCCTTGGTTCTGGTGAGACAACTGATGGTGTAGGTTCATGTTCTGGAATACCACACTACCTAGGTGTGCATAAACCTGACTAAGGTTAAGACTGCTGTGCACAGGGAGAACTCCTCATAGGGTTTCCATCTTCCAAGTTAAGCTCTCTACCCCACCTCCCTCACAGGGAGTCTGCTATGGGGAGAGGAAGGGAAGGCAATTGGAAACTGCTTTGAGACACCTGAGACCTGCTGGGTGACTGCAAGCTATTCTCAGTTCTCTCAGACCTCTCATAGCCCCATATCACTCACAGGTTGTCTATTGTGGGGATATGAAGGGAAAATGTTTTTGTAAACTGCTTTGAGACTCCTTAGGGTAGAAAACAGCAGTGTACAAAAATCCAGCTCTTCTTCTTCTAAGGAGCAACTGTGAAAAGTGTTTTTTATCAACAGTTTAAAAATGGAGACAGAGGGAGCAGGGTGGACACCTGTGTACTGTGACTACCCCATGTGGATTAGGGCAGGGTGACATTTTGGTGTCTGTGGCCTAATTGACACAAGAAGGGAAATTATGTTGAATGCAGAGCTGGGAGGAATTGGTTGCCATGTAATCCCCCCTAAGAAGAATCTCCAGACTGATTTTCCCTTCACATAGCTCTGGAAAGTACATCTGTAACCACTATGTCACAATTCCCAAAGACTAGTCCTCTCCCAAACTCAGCAAACATTCCAAACCACAGGTTCGTGACACCCATCTCTCCACACCCATGCCCTCATTTGTCACTATGCCACCACAACCCCTCACACAACACACACATTCAACCCCATGTCAGACTAGACAACTCCTCCCCTTCCTTTTCCCACCGCCAAGCTCTAGTGCTGTTGTATTCCTGGATACAACGGGCTTTGCCCCTAGTATTCTATAACACAGTCCTAAGGCTAGTATCAGACCATAGAACAACCAAGAAAGATAGAATGCCTCACTTAAAATCATATGTAAAAGAAATGTTTTGCTGTGGCACCTACAGGAAAGAAGAATAGGGTCCAAGTAAACCTCAAGAGGGAGGGCATTCTTAAGGCAAGTTACTATCAATGAAAAGCCCTTTTATAGTCTAATTCAGTAGTGGTTTGTCCAGTTCCCATTTATTAGATAAGCAATATCAGAAGAAGTATTAAATATTGCAACTATGCAAAGTGCAAGCGCTATTTTTCTTTTAAAAAAATAACAAAATAACACCTTAAGGTATTAGTTATTAATACAAATGAACCAAATGGGAGGAAAGTCCAATGTGTTAAATGTCAATAGAAACCACAGCCAGTACAAAGAAAATCTATTAAGATACTATGATGCTACTTTGACATTATAGAAATTAAATGTAATCAGAGGTTTGTCAGCAGTGGGCATAAATATAATTTGTTTGCTGTGCTTATACACATCTCTCACTGCCTCACCTCTTTACTTCTCTTGCACATGGAACTGTGCTGAAAATTTCCACACAAACCAGGATTTTAGACTGGGATTAATCACAGAATGATAGAGTTGGAAGGGGCCATACAGGCCATCTGGTCCAACCCCCTGCTCTCAACGCAGGATCAGCCCAAAGCATCTTAAAGCATCCCAGAAAAATGTGTATCCAACCTTTGTTTGAAGACTGCCAGTAAGGGGGAGCTCACTACCTCCTTAGGCAGCCTATTAAGTGACATTTACAGTTCAATCCTAGGCAGAGTTACTTCAATCTAAGCTCATTGATTTCCATGGCTTTAGATTGGAGTGACTGTGCATAGGATTACGCTGGTGGAATCCTAGCAGGTGAAAGCAGACAGATTCCAGTTAGTTGAGGTACCAGCATTTATACATCATGACAAAGCTTAATGAAGCTGGAAAATTCCATGTGTCGGAGAAGACAAGAAGTGGGAGGAAAGAAGGGAAGGTATGAGGGTGGCACAGATGCCCAATAGCATTGCAGTTACCCTGTGCTGTGACATCTGAATGCAGCCAGTATGCACTGTAGCACAGGAAATAATTCACTTCTACATCTTAATTCTCTATGATATTCCAACACTCTGGAGGCTTAAAAAAACCTTTCTGCATGAATCTAACTTTAATACAGAGGGACAGTATACTCTTATGAAAACAGGGGGTACAAAGAATCTAGTTTAAATATATATATATATATATATATCACAATTTCTATTTGAATTTTAGGGCAGCATAGATTGTTCTCCATTTTATCTTGACAACAATTCCAGAGAATTATGTTAGCCTGAGAGAATGTGAGAGGTCCAAGGTCACCCAATGAGCTTCCATTGCTATGTGCATTCAAACGCAGGCTTCTCGGATCCTAGTCCAACCATTACAAATAAAACTGGCTCTCTGAGGATTACATCAAGCCACTAAAATGTTTTATGCAAATTATGCAAAAAAGTGTTCTGAGATTATCGACAGATAATTATAGAATAGAATCTTAGAATCATAGAGTTGGAAAGGGCCATACAGCCCATCTAGTCTATTCCTCCTGCTCAATGCAATATCAGCTGCCCTAAAGCATCCATGATAACTATCTGTCCAGCTGTGGCTTGAAGACTGCCAGTGAAGGGGAGCTATCCACCTCTTTAGGTTGCTGATTCCACTGCTGGACAACTCTGACTGTGATTTTTCACCCCTGATATCTAGCCAGTACCATTCTACATGTAGTTTATACAAATTACTGAAGATCTTATCCTTTACTACTAACAGGAACTGTTCCAAGAGACAACCTTTTAAATACATAGAAAGAACAATCATGTCTCCCCTTAACTTCCTCTTCTCCAAGCTGAACATTCCCAAATCCCTCAGCCTTTCTTCATACGATTTGGTCCCCAGGTTCCAGATCATCCTTGTCACTCTGCTCTGCAGCCTCTCAATTTTCTCCATGTCCTTTTTGAAGTGAGGCCTCCAGAACTGCACACAGTATGCTTAAGTGCATTCTGACTAATGTGGTATACAACTGGACAATGACACCTTGTGATGTTGAAATCATGCTTCTGTTCATACTGCTCAAGACTGCACTTATTTTCTTTACTACTGCATCACACTGTCTGTTCATATTTAGCTTACAGTCCACAAGTAACCCAAGATCTCATTCATACGCACTGCTACCCAGAAATGTAACTCCCATTCAGTATGCATGCTTCTTATGTTTTTGTGAAGCAGATGTAGAACTCTGCACTTATCTTTATTCAATTGCATCTTGTTCTCATTTGCCAATTCAACCCCTTCAGCAGGAAAAGACATATTAATTCTTGAGGTAATGTAAGGAATATCTAGTTCTCCCTTGGTATAGCTGGCAACAGACTACATAACTTTAGTAGATGTGTCTTTTAGGGTGTCCTTCAAGTTATCCTTCAAGTTCCTGAAGAGTCTCCTCGCTCCTCCTTTAACCATATCTAATAGGCCACCCCCATAGCTGGACTCCATGTAAGCGGAAGAGGCACCTGAGCTGTTCATGGTGCTGTAGTCAAGTGGCTGGTGCTGCTGCTGTCGCACTGGGCTTCTTGCTGCCCTCACCACTCTGACCACCACCAGGATTACTCCTTGTCTGCCGAAGATGAGGCTGCCACTGGTTCCCTCCCAGCTGTTGCAGAAGTCACCGTTGCTGTCCACCAGCTGTCTGGCTTGTATGGCTCACCGTTGCTTCATAGCATAAAGTCCCACCACTCTCTCATTCAGGTTATTGATAAAAATGCTGAAAAGTACCAGACCCAGTATTTATCTCTGTGTTGTCCCTCTGTTCATCTTCTTCCAGTCTGATGAAACACCATTGACAACTACTCTTTGGGTGCGATTCTCTAATCAATTTCCTATCCCCCTATTTGAAAATCCTGTCTGCAATCCTCCAGTTTACCCATCCGAACATCATGGGGAACCTTATCAAAAGCCTTACTGAAATCCAGGTAAACAACATCAACTGATTTCCCATGAACTAGTTAGTCAAAGAAGGAAACCAGGTTAGAGACAAAGCTTCCCCAGATCACTAAGTTGTCCTTCAGATGTTAGCAGATGGCCCACTTTAATGTCTGCTCCACTATCTTCCCTACAATTGAAGTCCTACTCACTGGCATATAGTATCCTGAGTCATCTTTCTTCCCTTTTTTGAAGACTAGGATAACAGATTCTCTCTTTCCGTCTCCTGGGGGTGGAGGTTATCTATGGAGGTTATCACACAATCCATAATAAATCCATAATAAATCAATAATTATTAATAATCAATCATAATAAAAAGGGAGACTGGCTTTTGTGACACATATGACTATTCAATAAGTCTCTTGCTGCTTTTCACTGAACTAATAAATATGCACGTCATAAAATATACCCGCCTAATATGCTAAAATAATACAATAAATATGCAAATATGCCATACTTTCCTGACTTTGTGATCTATGGTAAAGCAAATTCTAATCTATCAGCCTTTGTAATTACAACATCCCACCTAATGAGAAATACATTAGAACATTGCTAATATAAAACTAATTGCCTTGGTGGTGAAAGCTTCATATCGCAGCCGTGTTGTTTGTTTATTTTTGTTTTTATGAAAATTATGGTCCAAACAGTATTGTGTATATGATTGCAATGTGGAGGTGGCAGCTGAAGAATAATTTCAGCAATTAAGCACAATTTTGCAAACTTCTGAAGAGAAATTGCTTTTCCACTGATTGCATTCAAAGAGAAGTGTGTAACTTAATATGCCTTCCTTGTAGTATTTTCAAACAATTACATTTTAAGAAATTAATAGCTTTAATGTCACTTGGCAATTGTTGACTAACTTATCAAAATATTGTGCTGGCTTCTTAGGAAGTGGAGAAAGTTCATCCTGAAGCAGGTCACATAGCAGGTCATGCTCACATTGCAAGGTGAAAGATTTTGACAAGTTTTGCCATGGTAAGGTAAAGGTCAAGGTATCCCCTGTGAAAGCACCGGGTCATGTTTGACCCTTGAGGTGATGCCTTTTAGTGTTTTCATGGCAGACTCAATACGGGGTGGTTTGCCAGTGCCTTCCCCAGTCATTACCATTTACCCCCCAGCAAGCTGGGTACTCATTTTACCGACCTCGGAAGGATGGAAGGCTGAGTCGACCTTGAGCCGGCTGCTGGGATTGAACTCCCAGCCTCATGGCCAGAGCTTCAGACAGCATGCTGGCTGCCTTACCACCCTGCACCACCTGATTTAGGATGACACTGTAAATATATTTGAAGTTTCTGAAAGCAAATGATGCTTGAAACTTTACACATAAAAGCAGTTTCCTTTGGATATATAAAGAGAGAAATCTATTTATTCATTATTACTGATATTGGACTTTGAATTGCCCTCTATAATGTTTTGGGTATGTTAGGCCTTCATAGCTTTGGTTGTGGTAGCAAATGTTATTTGTTGTTTTGAAAGGAAAACAGACAGCATATATTTGTTTTAACATTTAAGATTCTTATTAACCAGAGCTTTCAACCCGTGTTAGAAATTTTAGTTGATGGATCCAGAGATTTAATTTACATATTACCAAAATCTCAATTTGTTGTCTTTTTGGAATTTTGAAGGAAGACTAAGCTAATTCAGAGCATCATAACAACTTCTGATTGTTGCAGGAAACAAAGACCATTTCTGTTTTTCTCCATTCTATAATGCATTACCACACCGACAAAATAGCACCTGCAATATATGACCAATCAGCTCATTTAAATTGGCTCCCTGTGATTAAAATTAGCTTCTGTTGATCAAATAACTAAAAATCTGGTTGATTAATCTTCCGAATGAGAGTGGCAAAAAATTCAGCTGTAGCTTTTATATGCATTGGTAAACACTATCATCTAAGATTTGCCTGCTAGCCCTACTAAACTGGAAGCTACTTTGCATGGTTCCTCTTTAGAGAGAGAAAGAGATGGAAAACAAAGACTGCATGGAAATGAGAACCAAATGGGTATCCTCTGTTTAGATATAAATCTCTATGGCAGATAGTGCAAGTTGACAGATGGTGATATAAAATGTATGGATTCTTCTTCATGTATATCTCTTCAAAAGACTGAGAAAGGAGTTCAGTTGTCATATCTTGAGTACCAGCAATAATTCCTTCCATGCACTCATCATCTCTTATTAGCACCATTGTTGCAAGAACCAATATGCTCTTCCTTGTGACACTTCTTTCGTGCAGATTACATACCAATGCAAAATTATTTCAAAACACCTCTCTATATGAGGAAATAATCTTGTTTCCTCATATACACACAGGCCTCCACATTATATATGTTAACTTATTTAATGTAATTTTACATTCGATACATTTATTTCACTTTGAGCACTCTCACATACTGCAAATCTTTCAAAAAATGTACTATTTTTTAAAAAGCTACAGCATGCTCAAGCAACAACCAATCAATTCCCTCTGTTCAGTGAACAGTGAACTGTAAGGCAAAGGTTTAACCAACTCACCAATCAGTACCTAACCTTAATAAAAACATAAAACTATATATAGTGGAAAATGGTACCTCAACAATTTTAATAGTACCTAAATTTTATGAAGGATGCAGGTGCTATATTTTGGGTCAGAACCTGAGGGTAAGTGTGCAATCCTTACTGTATTTAAGAATTCAAACAATCTTAGTAATAATTGTAATGTGCACATTATAGCTGCCATCAAGCCTCCATCTGATTGGCTTCTCTCTTACTGTCCATCTTGGGAGGCAGCCCAACTCCCCTCTGCCAGCCTCAGGGGGTTCAAAAGATGACTTTGGGGCTATTTCCAATACAAAGATTAGGAAGCAGCACAGAAGGTATATGAACCAATATAATTACAGATAATCTTACCATGCTTGCTATAAACTATATCAGTCTCAAAGAGAAATAAGACTGTCATTTAACCTTGCACTCATATCATTAATCAGGACCTCTCAGTACTTTATAATATTCAAAACATAGAAAGAAATCAAGCCTATACCATCAGGTATTAAACATTTGTCATTGTGTCCTGGGTCCTGCTTGCTGATCACAGTCATGAAGTCTATAATTCACAGAGATGTTTGGATGTGACCAAATAATTTCCGATGTGTCAACTCAACAGATTATACTTCTTTGTATACTGCTGTTACCCTGGCCACCATCTTCTGCTGTCACCTCCAGTTATTAAAAGGCAACTTACTACTTAGATATTTATCCAGAAACCCAGTTAATCCTGTTACAAACTCTTGTCATCCCTTCATGAAGACCTATTATGCATGGCCGCTGAAATGGTGGCATGGAGAACACGGAAGAGGAAGAAGCGAAACAAACTGCTTACACATGGGACGGAATGCAATGGCAGCAAAACCCAGAATATCCGATTATGCACATGGCTACTCCGGAGCTGCTTCTGGTTGCGCCCTGGTCCCGGAAAGCTCTACTTTCTTCTGCATCTCACTAATGCAGCTTTTTCAACGTTACTAGTAATCGCATACACACATGTCCTGTAATGCAAACTTTTTCAGGCTGCAGACTGGCAGCGGTGGGGAGGGGGATCGCCCGGAGTGCCGTGCATGAGCGTTTGCGGCCGTGCATAGCGCAAACGCGCATGCGCGGCCCTACAGAGGCAGGGAGCTGCATCCCAGTGCCAGGGCCTTCACGGCCCGGCACCGGGCCGCGGCCCGGTGAATGGGGACCACCGCTGTAACGTGTATATTCAGCAGTGGGGATACAGCTTTGTGAGAGGTCAGTAACGTAGCGAAATGGACCATTTGCCAGAGGTGATTACACCCTTAAAAACTCAAGGCAGGCAACAGGTATACAGTAAAAATAGTAACAATCTTTATTAGAAGAAAAATAATAAAAATATATCTAGCACATTAGCAAATAGTCATATATGGAAAAATAGAGTGGTAAAAGAGATTTCACTATAATTACTGGTCTTGAAGAGTGGATAGGCAGAGAGCTGCAACACAAACCAGTGTGAAAGGAGCTTCCAATGGATCCCAATTTGGAAACAACAACGTGGCTTTGTGAGGCCACTGTTTATATGTGTTTTGGGGGTGGGGGCTAAGTGATGTAACCTAGGTGAGCACATGATGGAATTTTCCATGGAGCAGGATGTTGGAGCAATGCCTTGGCCAGGTCTGGAGATGGCCATTGATGGGCTTAGACAAAGGAGTTAATGGGTCTAAGAAAGGGAACCATCATGTCTTAATGGATCTAGCTGCTGAGGTTGGCGAAAAGATTTCCCTTTCAGAGGGGCCAAGTATGAGCCATATTTGTAAGACAAAGAGGTTTGCCTAGGAGCAGCTGGGCAAACAGACTTGAGCTAGGCCACTGAATCAGCAATACAATGGGATGGGAGAGAAGGAGGAGAGCAATACATGTGGCAGGCAGAGGCTGCCATTCTGAACCTGTGCCTAAGAGCAAGCTCTTAAGAGGGAGTCTGACCTGGCTTTTATAGTGTCTGGCTTTGGCCCAAGCCTGGACTGGGAGACAGGAGTCCTGCCTTGCTTAAGGCAGAGAGCCAGTTTGATGTAATGGTTAGGAGTGCAGACTTCTAATCTGGCATGTCGGATTTGATTCTGCACTTCTCCACATGCAGCCAGCTGGGTGACCTTGGGCTCGCCATGGCACTGATAAAACTGTTCTGACCAGGCAGTGATATCAGGGCTCTCTCAGCCTCACCCACCTCTTCTTCTTCTTCTTCTGGAGTGGACTAAATATCAGAGACATGTCAGACAGAAGGTTTTGCTATAGGACTGAGTCAAACTGATGAACTAGCAGATAAGTGTGCCAATCCTGTTATGTTGCAATATGTTTAAGTAACTCATAGTTTGAAATGGATGGTTTTCCATGAGAATATTATTTCTTATTTGTTTGTTTGTTTGTTTATTTTCATTTATAGGTTACTGTCCTAGAACCAATGATACTCTTTTGGGGAACAGAAAGAGACCAAGACTATTTTTCATAGAAAAAAATCGAAGCACTTTATTAGGTCCAAAGGGTACTTCTGGAATATATCATGACTAGGGGCAAAGCCCGTTGTCTCCAAGAATACAACGGGCGCTAGAGCTTGGCAGTGGGAAGAGGAAGGGGAGGAGTTGTCCAGTCTGTAAGGGCATGGGGTTATCGTGTGTGTTGTGTGGGAGGTTGTGGTGGCATGGTGGCAAATGAGGCCATGGGTGTGGAGATATGGGTGTCAAGAACCTGTGGTGTGGAATGTTCGTTGATTGTGGGAGAGGACTGACCTTTGGGAATTGTGGCATAGTGGTTACAGATGAGCTTTCCAGAGCCATGTCCTCAGAAATGTGAAGGGAAAATCAGACAGGAGACTCTTCTTAGGGGAAGATTACATGGCAACCAATTCCCCCCAGTTCTGCATCATTTCCCTTCTTGTGTGAATTAGGCCACATTCACCAAAATGCCCCTCTGCCCTAATACACATAGGGTAGTCACAGTACACAGGTGTCCACCCTGTTCCTTCTGTCTCCCATATTTTCACTGTTGGTAAAATGTTATGTGCCCACATGCTTCTTTCATGGTTGCTCCTTAGAAGAACGGATTTTTGTACCCTATTGCTTACTACCCAAAGGAGTCTCAAAACAGTTTACAAACACCTTTTCCATTTGTCTCTCCACAATAGTCAACTTGTGAGGTATGTAGGGTTGTGAGAGATCTGAGAGAACTGGGAATGGGCCGCAGTGACCCAGCAGGCCTCAGGTGTCTCAAAACATTTTCCAATCGTCTTCCCCTTCTCTCCCCATAGCAGACTCCCCATGAGGGAGGTGGGCTAGCGAGCCTCACAGGGAAGCTGGCAACCCTAAGAGGAAGACTGTCTGTGCACAGCAGTCTTGACCTTAGTAAGGTTTTTAATACTGTTTTTTTTATTTGCCAGGCCAAGGTTATTTGCCAGTTACTATTTCAGTAATGATGTGTCTCCAGACATTTACTTGTTCTCTATTTGGTTTCAGGCTGTAAATATTTATTTAGATCTTCCTGCACTTTCCAGGCTCACAGGACTGATGCTGGTCTGCCTGTCTGCACCCCAGAATACAAACAGTTGCTGGTAAGGGCTGGCCATAACCCATAGGCCAGGAGGGACACTCCTGCACCACTCCCTACCAACTGCAGGCAAAAATGGCTCATTTGAAGGCTGGACTCTGAGGCATTGTACGATTTTGAAGTCCCACCTCCAAACCTCCAGGAATATTTCCAACTCAGGGGTAGCCAACCTACAGGTGTGGCCTGGAGAGCTCCTGGAATTACAGCTCATCCGCAGAGTATAAAGATCAGCTCCCCAGGCAGAAAGGGCTACTTTGGACAGGGCTGTGGTAGAGAAGAAACATTTAAGGCTTCCCACACAGGTTGTTGTTGAATTGAAAGACTTGAGGCCTACTGCACAGGGTTGTTGTGCAGATGAAACAGAAGAACCAGTTTTGTCTGCAGAATAACGTTGTGCAGTGGCCTCAAATCTGCAGAGAGTTGCAAAGAACAAAGACACATGGTTTGGCTGTGTCTAACCCCTGGCCAGAGCAGTATTTTAAGTGAGAAGGGGCTTTTCTGTAGCCTCCCTGTCAGGCAACTGTTTGGCAGAAGGGGATAGTCCCCCCCCCTCAAAAGGAAGGCCCTGAGGCTCCCTTGGGTTGCTCTTGGAAAGGCCTCCTTCCCTCAGTCGGGGCCTGTCAGAGGCTCCTTCGCAGCAGGCCTGAAGGGGGGAGGGGGAGCACTCTGCAGCCTCCTGCCAGCTCTGTCAGGGTTCTGAGGCAATTTACAGTTGGACATGACAGTTAGGACAGCCTTGGGGTGAAAAGGGCTGGCGCAGCCTGTCCAAGCCTCTGTTCTCATCCCCTTGGCAGCCCTACTGACCTCCTCTCCCTGCGGTGGTCAGGAGCAGACTGGCAGCCAGACTGGGCTGGGTGAATGGAATTTTGGTCTGTCCTGGTGAGGGGCCAATAGGAAGGCGCTTTGCGCGCCTCCCCATTGGCTGCTTGGCCCTGGATGGACACTCGGAGGGCCCAATCAGGTGCCGCTTCGCGGCTCCTGATTGGGCCCTCTGAGTTTTTATCCTGGACAGTGCCCGCCCTATCTCCTCCCCAGGTGGCCTTACTCTTTTATTTAATAGGACCCTGTCCTATTTAAAGATAGGAAAAAGGTCTATGGCTAAGAACATCAGGAAACTACACTACAAGGCTCGATATAGGCTTCACCCCCTGCCCCCCTTTGCCTTTCAAATTCCCACCATTTTCACTTCTCACAGCTGAAAGACTTTTATCTTCAAAAGGCAGTTGGGCTAAAATGACAGTTACAGTGTTACAGTTTTACCCCAGGCACCCAGAAGATGCAAGAACATCAAAGACATAACAAGCATCCTTTAGATGAAGGACACATCTGCATTTCCTGGGAACAGGGACAGACTGACTAAAGAACCAGCATGAGGGGAGGAAGGGAGGGGGGATGCAAGAGAGCCAAAGTTGCAAAGGTTCTTGGGACACTGGCTTAGTGTATAGTTTTTCCATATGATGGCATGCAGTGGGGCATGACATGACAGTTACCTTCCTCACTGGAATTCAAGCTGTATTTCTAATACAATAGAACTATTTAGCCAATCAATATGCTAATTACAAAATATAATATTTGAGTGATAATATATGAATCTAACTACCCTTGGTTGGATATTCTTAGTTCAGAGTTACTCACAACTCAAACATTATATTACTTTTCTCTGAGGGATATATTTCCCAACCTTTCACAGCCCCTCACTAAGCCTGAGACTTTGCTCACTCATAATTCAAGCCTTATTTCTTCTTTTCCTATAATTATATTTTTTGCAAAATGAACTGCTGGCTTGTCAGTAGGTTGCGAGCTGAAGATATGCTTATGAATCTATTGAACTTCATTAGACCCACTCAAAAGTTGAAGTATTTCTAACAAATTAAATAACACATCTTAAGTGTGTGGATTTTCTGTCACAGGTGTAACATTCTCTGCAGGTGCCTCTAGAAAAATATTTTAAAGTAGGAGTAAAAACCATTTCACAAAAAGAAGAGGCACTGGTCTCATTAAGTAGAAACCTGAAATTAAATATGTCAGTTGCTTCTACATCTAGGTAGGGCAGTGGTTTTAAAGGATACTGTTGCTTAACTAAACTTCATCCTGCAGTCAATACAAAGTTCAGTATTTCTGAAATCTTAAGTCTGATCAGTGATAAAAGAGACAGCACATTCTGGGCCACTTTCACCATGCTAAATGGAATATGATGAGTATTTAAAGTCCATTTACTCTCAAGCAATAGTGACTTTCTAGAAATGGTTTGAGGAAGGACTCTTTCACACTATAGATATTTTACAAAATGTTTGGATCACAGAATATTTGGATCCAGGCCTTTGTCAAAAGGAACAATATTCTCATTGTTATGCTTGTTTCCATTCTTCTCCTGTGCTTCTCCAATGAAGAACACGGTTTCATTACAGAATGTGGCAGTAGAATTTGAGTTGACAAAGTACCACTTCAGGTGCAGGACTGCCACTTTTGAATGCATTCTTTAAAACCTTTTAGCACTTAAAAACTCAAACATCACGACAAAAGTTCTAGGTTAGCCTTTTTACTTCTGATTGTTTTCTCTTGAAAGGAATTTTTAATGTACATAAATAAACAATAAGTATGGAAAATCTGTATGCATACACCCATGCACAGAGTTCCAGGATGTGGTCCTCAAACACACAGGAACAGGTCCATTTTAAGCCACCTCAAAACATTATTATGGCAGTCTGACTCCATTCTACTACATGACCAAGACTTACTTCGGGCCGCTCAATGATATTTTTCTGCAGTAGCTATCTATCGCTCCATGGAACTTTCTGACAATTGCACAAATCAGCATGGACTGTATAGTTCACACACTGATGGGGGTATTTATCTCTCCACAAGGAACAAATATATATATTCTCCCTGCACATGACACTATGAAGCACATGTATAGTATGCATAGCTCATTCTTGTTATTTCCAGGTAACGTGCCACATGGTCATCATAGCACAGCCTCCTTTCAATAAATTGCTGTCTCATAGTCTGTACATGTGTCATGTACCTGGTGCTTGCATTCTGGATATATTGCAGTATCATCTAATATTATTAACCTCTAACAAAGTCTATTTTTAAAAAATATGATCTTCCAGTAGGAATATTTAACTGCCTATTAAAACTCATATTAATGTAAAGAAAATTAATGTTAGAATGAAATGCCATCATGCATACCATCACAGATCAGAAAACTGTTACGCTCATTTCTTGCATGGGTGAGTGCCAGAACCAATTAGGTTGTCATATATTCTCTGAGATAACAATGTTATACAATAAAGGTCACACAAAATTGCTGGTGTTGGTTTATATTATATTGAGCTAATTATACAGTAATAATAAGGCAGGCAAGCATTCTAAAAGGCATAGACTCTCAGACTAAGAGTACAAAGGAGCACAATGGTGATTCAGGATCATATAATTCAATTAAGGGGCATATCTGTTCCACCTAATATTTCTGGTAAGGCCTTGGAGTGTGTCTCATGATAAACAGACAGATAAACTGATTGATAGATTGATTGAATGATCAGTAGATAGATGTGTGTGTGTGTGTGTATAAACAGAGATAAATCAAATCATAGGCAGGAAAGAGGGATTACTGAGCTACTTATGAGCAAAGCAAAAATATCTTTTTAGAAGTGGACAGACAAATATCCTTGGTGAGGAAGTTCCACAGTATCAGACTAGTTCAACAAAATAGTGACCAAAAGGCCCTCATGACAGAATGCATAGCTTGCTTTTTGCTTCTGTCATTTCAACATCTGTACAGTCTGCAATATGTGTCTGAACAGTGAACGCAAGAAATTATTGCAAGGTGATCTGGGTTTCATGGGCAGACAGTGAAGACACAATGAATCATGTAAAAATAAGTCTCAAATTTTTAAAATCTTACATTTTTTTCTATTTGTACTATTTGAATTTTAAAAGTTGGAGTAGCACCAGACAGAGGACAGGTACTGTTAAAAAGAGCTTCTAATCATGCAAGAAAACAATCATGCAAGTGATTATATTTGAACTTGGACAAAGCCCTTTGCACCCAGGAATACAATCAGTGCTAGGACATAGACCTGCACTGTGTTCTTCCTGGGAGCTGACCCTCCTCCCCTGCTCCCTGTTCCAAGTTGAGATCTAGCATGATGAAGTTGTGAAATAGTAGCAGACTCTAATATCAAGGGCTAGGTCTGATTCCCCCACTTCTCCTTTCATGGGCAGGCAGTTGGGTTGCCAACCTCCTGGTGGGGGCCTGGAGATCTTCATCAGGATAAATAACTGATTTACTGGGAACCATTCCCCTTGACAAAACAGCTGGAAGGAAGGGAGGAAGGAAGGAGGGAGGGAGGGAGGGAGGGGGAGAGAGAGAGAGAGAGAGAGAGAGAGAGAGAGAGAGAGAGAGAGAGAGAGAGAGAGAGGCCAGAATCCACCCTGGACACTATGGGGCTAACAAATGGCCTTTTCTCCAACTTCTGCAGCCTACCTCTTGTGTGGGATGTGCAGATGAGTGCTGAAAGCTACATTGGCCCCTATGGGGCTGGCGGGAGGCCTTTTCTGCATCTCCTTCCCCCCCCCCAACTTGGGAGAGTGCAAAGGCTGCACTCAGTCCCATGGGGTTTGTTGGGGGGACCCCTTCTCCCACTCCCATCCCCAGGATCTTGGTTGGGCATAGAGGCCATGCTCTGTGTCCTGGGGCTGGATGGCAAGCAAAGCCTCTTCCTCCCTCCCAGCCACCCCACTCTCTGGCCCAGCTGTCTTTGGGATGTGGGCTAGCAGAAAGGCTGGGGGCATGGCAGACCAGCCATTGGCCCTCCATGAGAGGCTGGACACTCCTCAGGGTCAATCAGTTAGGTTGTGCATTGTCTGTCACACAACTTGAACTTTAATATGGTTAAAGAAAAGATAAAGATTTGCTTGCATACCTCCAGATAATTAACAGTTTAAAAGTAGAGAGCAGAGCAGGATTCAAGGCTTCCAGCATGTGTATTTCCTCCACCAGGCCTACCACAAAAGTCTAAAGCAAAGAAAGCAGCAACCTTCGTCCCTCATACATCCAATCTGCATAACTATTCACTTAGCTGTAAGAGACCTCCAGGTTACAAACTATGCATGAACACGTGTGCAGGCACTCCTCATGGGTACAGCAATGAATGCAGACATCCAGGGCTCCTGTGGTTATGAGGCCTCTTTTGGTCATTTTAATGCAAGATCAGCTTCTTCTTTTTCTTTTACTTTGAGGAGAGGTCTTATTTAGGCTTCCCTTGTTACAGTATAGTATAAGAAACAAAACTCATGGGCTGGTTCCACCACTTCTGCACAAGCAGCTTTGAGTAGAATGAAGGTGTATGGGAACAGATTGGAACAAGCTGTCCTCTTCATTGCATCAGCACAGATGCTCTGTTGTTGTTTTAAAAGGGCTAAAAGGGGAGGGGGAGTGTAAAAGTTTAGCAATCCTATTTTGAAGGTGGTGCTAAGCTCCATCTGCTTTTCTAGATCAGTGGTGGAAAGAACTTTACCACAGAGGCTCTGCCTGCATCCTGCTCATCTTCCAGCTCTTTAAAAAGTTATTTGCTCCATCTTAAAATGGAAAGCACCAGAAGCTTCATGGTCTGTGCTTGGAAAGAGTATGGCATCATGTGAACGTTCTAAAATAAAGTAGGAGCACATTGTATTCCACTGTGTGTGTGGGGAATCTCCATATGCAAACAGCCTTAATCTGTGATGTAATGCACCAAGTCATGATGCCTAAAGTGATAGACACCTAGATAAATAATTCCATATGCATGAACTTGGAATGCTGGGCACACACATTTTTGCAGGCCCAGGACTCCCACTCATTATTCATAAGAATTTCTAGCTCTACTTACATGACCAATTTATTCATATATGCTGCTGAGTAACTAAGACCAGAATGCTTTAAATGTGAAGTGAACAGTAATGACAAGAGTAATCAGTCAGGTTGCTACAACTTTGTATCTATCACAGTCTGAATGTAACCTTCCCATTTATGGGTGATAGCATGTACAAAGAAAAATATATTATCAAAAGACATCCGAGGACACATACCAGAGAAATGTAACCACATCCAAGTCCAACTACAAATAGTGAAATGTGTTACACATATATCTGGGGCTATCCATGTATAGACCAATGCTAGTAGTGGAGAACAATAGATAGCTTGTACATACTATGCATCTTTAAAAGGCTAGATTGTGTCCTAAATGAGCTACTACTATAGTACAGTAATAATTAATTCCCTAATTTCACATTTAAATGCCTGCAAGACTGTCAACACACTTAATGATGAAGACTGTGATCTACACATGAATCATGCATTCACTTAAGATTAGCCAAGTAATTCTGAAGCCAAAGGAGATTTTTTTGAAAACATGTTTGTCAAAATCCTTTACATATCCTATCAGGAAAAGAAGCCAATATTCAAAAATTGGTTTTTCTCTGCCATCTGTCAGTAAACTAGACACTAGAGCTCCAGCAAAAGTGAATGCAGCAGCAATGGAATGCTCTCCCAGTAAAATCATGCCCTAGTCTTCTAAAAGGCATATGGCACTCTGCTTGCGAATTTGTACATAATTGTTGCCTTCCTGCATTTATTACTGGGTTTGTAGAGAACATCTGCAGGATTTTTTTTCCTTTTCTCACTTGTTTTTCTCAATGAACCTTGGGGGAAAACCTTATGAGCTGACTGGGCAATGTCAATCTGAATTTGTATTGCATTGTGAATCGTTCTTTAAAGCTTGTACTTAGCTTGGTCACTCAGGCATTTTCCTTGGACGCCAAAGTAATGGTGTTGTGTGCTCAGCCATACTATTTGTTAAACACCTGCAAGAGTAGCACTTGCCATTTGTAAATTGACTGAAGTTCTTTATCTAAAATTGGTCCAATTGAATCTGCTAAATTTGATGAATGTGAACTTCACTGTGAGAGCACTCAGTTCTGTTGCAATGTTGACTTTACTATGTAATTTGTGAAGAATAAACTCACGTTTATTTAGAACTAACAGTAGAATGGAGGTCAAGGGGGGGAAAATGACTTTGTCTTCAAGACTAATTAAGATTCTCGTTTTCTTCCCAACTTTAGTAAGAAAAAACACAGAGCTTCCACTTTCTTCCTCACTAGAGATCACTTCAATTTCTCTTGTACAAAAAGGAGAACATAGCATTCCACAGAGAATTAAGGTGCCTAAAAAGAACTGGGACTGACTGGATATATTTTTCTCAGCACATGTTGAAGACAGAATACTGCCATTAAGATACCAGAACAGGAGGGGGAGGATTGACATATTAAAGCGCAACCCAGCAGGGACTTCTGGGGATGCTACCCTTCAACAGATGTTCTCTGTCATCCCTGCCTGCTCCCCCCTCCCCGTTTGTCTACAGAAGTCAGGAAGGTTCCCACATTTCACAATGTCCAGGAGGCCATTTCATAGCCATAATAGAACTATATGAAACAGAATAATTCAGGAAGGGGTAATATGATTTTCTGCATTGTTTAACTTACATTCATCCATTGTTTCAGATTTCTGTAATCTTGGTCCTATTGCATCACTTGCCAGACATTCATTCTATTTATTGCATTGACTTGCTGTTTGCAATGTAATTTTGAATTTAGCTATCTTGTTTCAGGACAAGATAGTTGGCACAACTTGTCACTTGCAGGGATGTTTCCACGCTTGGGTGGACATCGATGGGGTCAGCAACAACTGGGAAAGTGTCTGCCATTAATTACTAAGATGGACAATTTTGTTTCTCCAATGTTTTTGTGAACTACAACTCAAAAGGACCGATTAGCTGTTTTAGCAAAGAATCATCATATGGTATCATATGACTTAATTTGGATATTATGACAGAGTTTACTAATTTGCTATAATTTGCTTTTCCTTACATCTCCACAGTTATGACGGTTTTTCATTTAGTCTGAGGAAGAATGCATGCACTCGAAAGCTCATGCCTGGAATAGATCTTTGTTGGTCTTAAAGGTGCTATTGGACTCTATTTTTGTTGTGCTACTTTAGTTCAATACGGCTACCCACTCGAATCTATTTCATCCGATTTTCTAAGGTGACTGCATCATGAAGTAGAACTCCCAGGCTGAAAAACTGGGTTTTCAAGGGGCATATGACCCCATCTAAGGACGTATCTGAAGCTCTTGGCCTACCTTTTCTACTAACAAAGAAAATCTCTTTCTTATTACGAAGTTTCAGCTTATTCACCCTCATCCACCCCATTACAGCCTCCAAGTAATGGTTGAATTGCATGGCCTCTAGGCTGATGGGGCTCACAGAATTGTGTTCTCCCCATTCTGCCTCCTTGGCAGTACTCAGGCTAACATTCCAGAACACTTGCCTGAGAGGTACACATGGCCCTGTCACTTTCTGTCTTTAGGAGACAGTTGAAGACAGTTTTACTTAGCACAGTTGACCAAGTTAACAGCAGTCCTAAATAGTGATTTTAAATTTTGGGCTTTTAAAATGCAATTTAGGTTTTTTAAATATTATTTAGCCCAGATGCTCCTAGTCATGTTTTTGTTATCACAACAGGCAATAATTGGGAACCAGATGCAATGGTTATTAATGTAAAAAAACAAACAAATAACTGTGCTTCATGTGACACAGAAATTTCTGGAAGCATGAAATAGATCCATCATTACCCACGTGTACATAATGAAGATTGCCTCAATATATTAGCTCTTTTTAGTCAGTACATTCCTGGCACAGTGATCATTTGTATGGGACAAATATGCTACATGTGAGCCTTGCAGTATGATCACTGTCTCTTCAGAAAGGGGCATTATGTGTTTGTTTTCATCCTTGGAATGTACTTGGTGTTCAAAAGCAGGCTGACAATCTATGTCCCTTTCTGAAGAAATGGCAGTCACATATATTGGATGAAGCACCCAGTGTAATGAGTTTGACCTTTGATGAAGTCAAATGTAATGCCCAAAGGGGCATTGTTCTGAATCACTTCCAAATACATTGTAGATATGCCCTTTGGGCTAGTTTTGCACAGCATACCATCATAACTATGAGAGTAATTTAGAACTGGGTATTGTGTCATAGTGAAAGCACAGAAAGCTGCTATCTGGAGGTATCCTAGGTGAATGAGAAATGTACAAACAACTTTCAGTATAACAACATGCACAGAAATTGATCCATTTGGAAAGGTACACATGGAATTTACAATAATTAATATCATGTAATTCTAGTGTTATTGGCTGATTATTAAACTTGTTCATTTTGACATTTGCTGAATTACTTGAATGTACAAGAATTCTGCCTAATTCAGAACTTTCACACAGAAGAGGAAAATGGTGTGAGATTATAGAGGTTTTAACAAAGAAAAATATACTTTTGATCTGAAATCATAATGTTTAATGGAAGACCAGCATGGTGTCTGTTTTCCCCCACCTTTATTATTCTCTGACTGGCAGTCCAAAGAATTATATAGATTTCTAGTAGAAAAAGCATTTCTAGAATAACATCTGAAAGCTGAAATTATGGTTTTATTTGTTTGTGGAGTTGCCTGTGCTAGAAGACTATAAAAAGGTAAAGGTATCCCCTGTGCAAGCACCAGGTCATGTCTGACCCTTGGGGTGACGTCCTCTAGCATTTTCATGGCAGACTCAATACGGGATGGTTTGCCAGTGCCTTCCCCAGTCATTACTGTTTACCCCCCAGCAAGCTGGGTACTCATTTTACCGACCTCGGAAGGATGGAAGGCTGAGTCAACCTTGAGCCGGCTGCTGGGATTGAACTTCCAGCCTCATGGGCAGACAGCTTCAGACAGCATTTCTGCTGCCTTACCACCCTGTGCCACAAGAGGCTCTTAAGACTATAGTAAAGCATAAATGTCTAATGGAAGGGCGGTATAAAAATCTAATAAAATAAATAAATAAATAACAGTGGTGTCTAGACATATACAAGAGAGGATATGAAATACTCACAGGGGCATCCCATCCCATCTTTGTTTTATTCTCTTCCCCCTCAACCCAGTCACTATTACTGGGTCAATCTTGGCTCCTGGTTTCCCAACCACTACCAGCAAGCCCTCCACAGCTAGGTTTGTCACAGTTGTACCCTCTCCACTGTTTCTACTCCAGCCAGAGAGTCTGGCATGTCTCTCAGCCACTGTCACCAAGCCCATGTCACTCACACACACCCTTCATAACCACTGCAGCTGTGATTGGTGAGTCTGTCACGGTTTCTGGGTTCTGCTGCTTGGCCCACCTTGGCTTCCTAACTCAGTCATCAACTCTGCCACTGCTGAGATCAACCATGGTTCCTGGTACCCCTGTTTCCACTGCTGCTGGCAGGAAGCCTGGAACAGATGTTGGCCCCTGCTGCTGGGTCCACTGAGGCTCCTGCCCTCTGACCATTATTGCTGCCAGAAAGCCCATTGGTGCTCCTGACCTGTTGGGCCTGTTTTGGCTCCCAGCCTCACCACTGTCACTGCCACCAGGATTATATTGATAGAGGGGGTGGGTGCATTGTCTGCACATGCACAGACAATGCTTTTTGTTTGGGGGCAGATTTAAGCTCCCTAATGAATTTTTAATTTTGCAGATTTTTCTAGAAATTTGGTGAGTCCTCCAAGTTTGTAGACTGTTTTCTGTTTTCTGTCAGTGTGGGCCTAATATGCACATTTACAGATTGTGGGTCCACACCACTACTGGATATACGATGAGCAGGGTATGTAAAACATGTAAGAGACAGTGGTATATAAATTCAAACATACAAATAAATAAATGTGCTATAAATTTAAATACAAGTTCTTGAGATGGACCAAATGCATTAGAGCTGCTAGTTAAATCTTGCCCACTCGTCTTGTGACCTGTCAAAATGCAGCTCATTTTTCACAGAATCTTGGCTGTTTGGAGTAAGCTTTTGGGGCTTACAAGAATCAGGATGGTGCTAAGACATAAAGATGCCATATTTTCCAGGGCAGAGTTTGGTGGAAGCAGGTTGTGATACCTGCAAATCAGCATGGGACATTGGTGCACAAATCTTTCACAAGTGCTACCATTTCTGCTGAAGGTTGCTCCTTCTGGGCTTTCACTGTATATAGAATCATAGAATCATAGAACCATAGTGTTGGAAGGGGCCATGCAGAACAACTAGTCCAACCCCCTGCTCAACGCAGGATCAGACCAAAGCATCCTAAAGCATCCAAGAAAAGTGTGTATCCAACCTTTGCTTGAAGACTGCCAGTGAGGGGGAGCTCACCACCTCCTTAGGCAGCCTATTCCACTGCTGAACTACTCTGACTAAAAAAATTTTTCCTGATATTTAGCCTATATTGTTGTACTTGTAGTTTAAACCCATTACTGTGTGTCCTCTCCTCTGCAGCCAACGGAAACAGCATCCTGCCCTACTCCAAGTGACAACCTTTCAAATACTTAAAGAGGGCTATCATGTCCCCTCTCAACCTCCTTTTCTCCAGGCTGAACATTCCCAAGTCCCTCAACCCATCTTCATAGGGCTTGGTCCCTTGGCCCCAGATCATCTTCGTCGCTCTCCTCTGTACCCTTTCAATTTTAATATGTTCTTTGTTCATCCCTCTCTGCAGTGACAGTCATTGGTACCCAGTCTTTGCTTGCTGCCACATCAACTGCATTGCTAGCTTGGAGTCATGCTGGATCTTGGTTTGGTGTAGTTTGGTGTAGTGGTTAGGAGTGCAAACTTCTAATCTGGCGAGCTGGGTTCGATTCTGAATTCTCCCATATGCAACCAGCTGGGTGACCTTGGGCTTGCCACAGTGCTGATAAAGCTGTTCTGAGCAGTGATATCAGGGCTCTCTCAGACTCACCCACCTCACACGGTGTCTGTTGTGGGGAGAGGAAAGGGAAGGCGACTGTAAGCCACTTTGACACTCCTTCGGGAAGAGAAAAGCAGCATATAAGATCCAACTCTTCTTCTTCTTCTTCTTCTTCTTCTTCTTCTTCTTCTTCTTCTTCTTCTTCTTCTTCTTCTTCTTCTTCTTCTTCTTCTTCTTCTAAATTCAATACTGAAGTACAAGATTTCCAGACCATTTGACATGTCATCTCAAAGCTGTTTAATATTCTAATACAGCAAATCTCCTCTATAGGAAAATGTTAACACCACATGCACGTTAAAAAGAAAGTGGCATATTTCATTTGATGATTATTTTCACTAATAAAAGAATAATTCAACGTGACATTTGTCCTGACATTTTGCTTTATGGGCAAAATTAGCTCAGGAAAATCCCTTTTAATTGATAAACAATAGTATAATCTGTCTATGAAGTGATTCTGACTTTATTAAATTTTTATTACTTTAAAGTCTCAAAGCATTAATTCTCTTTTGAGAATAAATGGCACAGTCCTAATGTCATTTATAAAATTTGACAGTGTTTGCAGAAAACAGACTACTAAATTTTTTTTTTTTTTGCTTCTAGGAAATATTTCTGCTAGAGGCTGAGTTTAATTCTTATGTGTAATAATGCTATTTAATTTTTCTCTGTGACCTTTGTGCTATAAACATGTAAGACAGGGGAGAGACATGCAGCTTAAAAGACTTTTGCATTGTAACTGTTTTGTTTTCAAGAAGGTTACTTCTGTAACTACTATCATATATGACCTCTTAATGTCAAATGTCAAAACTCCTTATTACTTATCTCATTATTTATCTGAAAACAGGCTAAATACGCACATCGGGGAGGCTTTTTATTTGGACAACATATGGTAGCTCCTTTGAAGCATCAAGATTGATACTTATACATATAGCTTGATGACAGGAAAGAAAATGGATAGAGGAGAAAAGCTGTGAGGCTTATAACTATGTTCATAATATCTAAAATTCCCTAATATCACAACCTAGATTATCACAAAAATGTTTCTCAGCAATTGTACTAGTATCTGGATGCATTTTCATTCAACCTCTCTCATTCTTTCCAGTTACTCTTCAGTTTCAGTAGCATTTGAAGCCATGAAAATAGAAAAATAATCCCTCTTCTCCTTGCTACCTTGTGAGAAGTGTAGTGTAATTTGTTATGTGTATGGCCTGTTCTCAGAATTAATGGCTTCAAAAATGCTTTAATTTACACAGTGCTGAGAGCTCTTTGTATACAGCTCTCCAGTTTCCCACAAGGTATCAGGGAATGTCTCCTCTACGGCTCCATTAATCTAATATTAAAAATGAGACCTACTGTGATTCTGTGTCTGAACAAATGCCATATAATTTTCTTTTTTTCTGAGATGTTACACAAATTACTGGTTTGAGTTACACAGCTATAATTTTGGTTCTGTAACCACCTGTATATTAACACTGGTTTTAAGTAGGCAACCATAGGCCTTGGGACAGTATTTCTTTAGAGGCAGACATTGTTCTGAATCAGTTGATGATCCTCTGAGAAATGTAGTGAAATTTTTACCTTAGGCTGATGCTTTATCAAACATAGAGCTCCTCTTGAATGGATGGATATAGATAACCATTTCCAAGTACTAATTTCATAGTATGTGGTACATGCTTCTTTTCCAGTTTATGAACAGTTAATTTTATACATACAACTACTTCAATAATCAGCTATTTAATATTTGTATTAGCACAACCTCATTATGACCTTCCTTCTGGTGTGGGTGTTAGTGTGGGCCACCCCCTTGATGATGATGATGATGATGATGATGATGATGATGATGATGATGATGATGATGATGATGATGATTTAATTTTTAGACCGCCCTTCTCCCAATAGGTCTCAGGGCGGTTTACAACATAAATAGTTAAAACACAATAAAATCCCCATAAAAGCCCCAATTAAAAGTTACATATAACATATATGGGCGGTGGTCACAATTCTGATCTTAGTTCAGCCTGGTGGAGAGAATAATGTTCAGAAGAGGGTGGCACCAATACAATAGATCTAACCATGATCTCGATGTTAGAGATCTCAATATTGGAGGGGATCCTCTGATGGATTAGTGGGAGAGCTGCCCTGGCCTCAACCATATGCCTGGCGGAAGAGCTCCGTCTTACAGGCCCTGCGGAAAGCTGGTAGATCCTGCAGGGCCCTTAGCTCTTCTGGGAGCTCATTCCACCAGGTTGGGCCAGGACTGAAAAGGCCCTGGCCCAGGTCGAGGCCAGGTGAACATCCCGTGGGCCCGGGACAACCAGTAAATTCATACCCGCAGAGCGAAGTGTCCTGCGGGGGGCATAAGCAACCAAGCAGTCCCGCAGGTAGACGGGAACCAGGCCGCGTATAGCCTTAAAGGTCAATACCAATACCTTGAATCTGATTCGGAAACAGACTGGTAACCAGTGCAGATGACGAAGCACCGGCTGAATGTGGGCCCTCAAAGGTGTTCTAGTGAGGACCCTGGCAGCTGCATTTTGGACCAGCTATAACTTCCGAGTCAAAGACAAGGGAAGGCCCGCGTAGAGCGAGTTACAGAAGTCTAAACTGGAAGTGACCGTTGCATGGATCACTGTGGCCAGGTGTTCCGAGGACAGGTAGGGCGCTAGTAGCCGGGCTTGGCGAAGATGGAAAAATGCCGTCCGAGCTACATTGGTGACCTGAGCCTCCATAGAGAGGGAGGCATCAAATGTCACTCCCAAATTCCTGGCAACTGGTGCAGGTGTTAATTGCACCCCGTTCAGGCATGGGAGGCGCGCTTCCTGGTCCTGCCCTCTTCTGCCCAGCCACAGGACCTCCGTCTTGGAGGGGTTGAGTTTCAGGCGACTCTGCCTGAGCCATCCAGCTACCACTTCCAAACAGCTGGCAAATGTATCCGGGGTGGAGTCCGGCCAACCGTCCATTAGGAAGTAGAGCTGGGTGTCATCTGCATATTGGTGGCAACCCAGCCCATAGCCCCGGACCAGCTGGGCTAGAGGGCGCATATAGATGTTAAAAAGTGTGGGAGAGAGTATCGCCCCCTGCGGAACCCCACAAGGGAGCTCACAAGGGCTCGACATACTCTCCCCCATCGCAATCGTGGCAGGTAGGTCACGACGGAGTGACAGGACTTTGTCCGCAAAATAGCTCGATAATGCCACACAGCTCAATTCCAATTCCCTTATAGTTTGTCGCCCTTCTTCGAGGGCGGTAAGTGATCTAATTACCTTAAATAATTGTGCTGGGCGAGAGCTTGCGGACGCGATTTCTGCGGCGTAGAAGTCTCGTTTCGCCGCTTTCACCGCATTCTCATACGCCTTCATAAGCATGCGATGAGATGTCCTTGTAGCTTCGTCACGAGTCTTCCTCCACACTCGCTCAAGCCATCTCACTTCCTTCTTCCTCTCCTGAAGCTCCTGGGAGTACCATGGAGCCTGTTTGAGGCAAAGGCGGAGAGGGCGCCTAGAAGCAATCTCGTCAATGGCGGCCATAAGGCGGGACTGCCAGTCCTCCACCAAGGCCATCAACGAGGTGCCGGAGGGCATCGGGTCCCGCAGGGCATTCAGGAATCTCTCAGATTCCATGAGTCTCCGTGGGCGGGCTAGAATATGTCCGTCACCCAAACGGAGAGGGGGTGGTATCCTCAGTCGAGCCTTCAGGTCTGACCATGGAATGATGTTATTCGCCACCAGATCTACCGCTACACCTGCACCAAAGATCAGATCGAGGGTGTGACCAGCCTGATGGGTGGGACCAGCAACAATCTGCATAACCCTAGTGTCTCCATGGCTGACACTAGATCCAGGCCAAGTCCTGAAGACGGCGCATCCGCATGAATGTTGAAGTCCCCCAAAACTAAAAGTTTTGGGTACTGCAACGTCCAGGCAGCCACTGCCTCCAGCAGGCCTGGCAGGGAATCTGGGGGGGGGGGGCAGTGGGTGATCGATACACCAACCAGATCGCCACGTTCTTGACCAATTCCCACCCAAGCCCGACACACTCAATCCCCAGAATCGTTGGCGCAGGGAGAGCCCTGAAGGAGAAGGTCTCTCTGACCAGAATTGCCACCCCCTCCCCTCCCATGGAGCTGGGGTTGATGCAGGATGGAAAACCCAGGTGGTGCCAGATCTTTCAAGGCGACGGTCTCGCCTTCGCGCACCCAGCTTTCCGTCACGCAAGCCAGGTCAGCCTCATGCCTTACGAAGTAATCCCGCAGGGTTGAGGACTTGTTGTTTATTGACCTGGCATTGCATCTCCCTATCTCCCATCTCTATAGGTGGGCATGAACTTGGAAAATTGAAGTTTGTTGGATTTGTGGGTGGTCACAAGTAGGGGGGAAGTCACGAACACTGAACTTGCACACACACCCTCTTTTCACAAACCTCTGGGTTTAAGTTTGTTAACTGTATAGATGTTTCCTTGGGTACTATGCATGTGAAATTCACTGTGGAGCCCCCTAACTGCATCGCCTCACTGTGAACATGGTTTCTGGGTATTGTCCAGTGTCCAGCTTTTTCCCTTTGTCCCTGGGAGGTGGTCATCCATCCACCTGCCTTTCCATGTCAAAGTTTTAGAGGAGCAAGGTTTCCTATGAACTGAATGGATGATGACAGAAATGGGCATCAGGAGCCTACACACACAAGGGCCAAGTGTGACTGCACTTCTTCTTCTTCTTCTTCTTCTTCTTCTTCTTCTTCTTCTTCTTCTTCTTCGTATTCGTATTCGTATTCGTATTCGTATTCGTATTCGTATTCGTATTCGTATTCGTATTCGTATTCGTATTCGTATTCGTATTCGTATTCGTATTCGTATTCGTATTCGTATTCGTATTCGTATTCATATTATGGCATCCAACCCTCTCAATTCCTGGCAAATAGATGGGGAAGAAATGGAGGTAGTGACAGATTTTATTTTCCTGGGCTCCAAGATCACTGCAGATGGGGACTGCAGCAAAGAAATTAAAAGACGCTTGCTCCTGGGGAGGAAAGCTATGGCAAATTTAGACAGCATCCTAAAAAGCAGAGACATCACCCTGCCAACAAAAGTGTGTTTAGTCAAGGCCATCGTATTCCCAGTTGCAATGTATGGCTGTGAAAGTTGGACCATAAGGAAGGCCGAGCGTTGAAGAATTAAGGCTTTTGAACTCTGGTGCTGGAGAAGACTCTTGCGAGTTCCTTGGACTGCAAGGCGAACAAACCGGTCAGTCCTAGAGGAGATCAGGCCTGACTGCTCCTTAGAAGGCCAGATCCTGAAGATGAAACTCAAATATTTTGGCCACTTCATGAGAAGGAAGGACTCCCTGGAGAAGAGCCTAATGCTGGGAGCGATTGAGGGCAAAACAGAAGGGGACGACTGAGAATTAGGTGGCAGTAGGTGCAAACTTAAATGGACTCCTGGTAATGGCAGAGGATAGGAAGGCCTGGAGGACCACTGTCCATGGGGTCGCGATGGTCGGACACGACTTCACACCTAACAACAACAACAACAACTAGTAGTAGTAGTAGTAGTAGTAGTAGTAGTAGTAGTAGTAGTATTCATTATAGTGCCTGCCACTCCCAAAATTGGCTCATGGCAGGTTACAAATGTGTCCTATAAAAAAACATTAAAACGGACAATAAAACACAACAGAAAACAGCAACAACATGGTGAAATCACATCCTCAACCTCCCCCCACCCCCCACCTCCATCCCTACCTCAAGGGGGAAGAAAATAGGGGCAAGATGACACTGACTGCTGCACAGGGGGGGCACATTGATCTTCCTCACTGCCGCCAGCTCAACCATAGACCTGGTGGAAGAGCTCTGTTTTGCAGGCTCTGCAGAATGCTGAAATCTCCCGCAGTGCCCACAGATCACCCAGGAGCTCATTCCACCAGGTCTGGCCCTGGCTCTCGTTGAGGCCAGGCATGCTTCCCTGGGGCCAGAAATAAGTTGTCACCCACAGAGTGTAATGCTCTGCTGGGGGCCTAGGGTGATAGGCAGTCCCTCAGGTATGTTGATCCCAGACCACGCAAGGCCTTAAAGGTTAAAACCAAAACCTTGAACCAGCTCTAGAAAGCAACTGATAACCAGTACAGCTGCCTCAGCACCGGCTGGATATGGGCCCTCCATGGTATTCCTGTGAGGACCATAGCAGCCACATTTTATACCAGCTGTAATCACCAGATAAAGGACAAAGGCAGACATGCATAGAGCGAATTACAGAAATCTATTCCGGAGGTGACTGTCACATGGATCACCATGGCTAGTGGACATATAGGGTGCTAGTAGTTGAGCTTGGTGAAGATGGAAAAATGCCTGGCTGGCTACCTTCTTGACCTGTGCCTCCATATTTAGCAAGACATCAAAGGTCAAACCCAGATTCCTGGCCTGGGGCGCAGTGGTAATTTGTATCCTTGCCAGGGTGGGTAAGCGCGCTTCCTGGCCCACCCCCTATGTCCCAACCACAGGACCCCTCTCTTGGAGGGGTTGAATTTAAGATGACTCTGCTCAAGCCATTCAATCACTGCTTCCAAGCATCTGGCAAGTACTTCCGGGGGGGGGGGGAGTCTGGGTGGCTGTCCATGAGGAGATAGAGCTGGGTATCTTTTGCATATTGATGACAACCTAGCCCAAATCTCCGCACCAGGTAGGTGAGAGGGAGCATAAAGATGTTGAATAATTTTGGGGAGAGAACCACATCTTGGGGGATCCCACATGGGAGTCGATAGGTGTGTGACAACTCCTCCCCCTCTGGGTCTGGTTATGGAGAACGGAGCATATCCAGCTGAGAGCTGTGCCCCATATCCCTGTCCCAGAGAGACTGTGGGCCAGCAGTTAATGGTCGACCACATCAAAGGCAGCCAACAGATCTAACAGAACCAGCATGGCTGACCTGCCCCGATCCACCTGGCGGCAGAGATAATCCATAAGGGCAACCAACACTGTCTCCACCCAGTGGTCAGGACAGAAGCCAGACTGATATGGATCGAGAACTGAAGTTTCCTCCAAGAATGCCAGGAGCTGGTCATGAGGGTCCACAAGCTTGGAGGGGCCTGAATGGCGTGAAGCTCCCAACACAGTCCCTGAGACCTGACTCGGTGCTCTGACTTCCCACCTATCTGCCTGTCTACCATACCAACTGTCTACCTGCCTACCTACCTAACCAACTTTCTACCTACCTAACCAACTGTCTACCTGCCCACATATACCACCATCTTCCTACCTATAAAACCTGCTGAGCACAACTACCTATGAGCACTTGACCCAGGGCCCAGACAGTACAGTAACAGCTATATCATATCCCAGCTCCTCCAAACTTCTGGATCCTCCTGGTCACCCCTTGCTCCACAGGCATGCCCTCCAGATCCATTGTACAGAGGCCACAGAGTCCCCCCTCTCCCCAGAAGTTGTTGCAATGAACTCTTCGTAATGACTAGCAGCCAGGTAGCCAAGCAGAGGCAGTTCTACACTGGCCTGCCCTTGTGCTTGATTCGGAAGCTTTAACTGGTATAGAATGCTAGGGTACTCAAAGGTACATCTTGGAGGGCCCATATCCAGCCTGTGCTAAGTCAGCTGCATTGGTTGTGGGTTATTTTCTGGATACGGTTGAAGGTTTTGGTTCTGACCTTTAAGGCCTTATGTGGTCTGGGCCCAGCGTATCTGAGGGACCACCTGTCGCTCTATGCCCCCCACAGGGCCTCATGCTCTGCGGGTATGAATCTAGTGGTCATTCCCAGCCCCAGAGAAGTGCGCCTGGCTTCGACCAGGGCCAGAGCCTCTTCAGTTCGGGCCCTGACCTGGTGGAATTAACTCCTGGGGGAGCTGCGGGCCCTACAGGAGTTTTCAGTGTTCCACAGGGCCTGCAAAATGGAGCTCTTCCACCAGGTTATTGGATGATGCTGGGCTGCAAGGATGATCTGGCCCCCCCTTACAGCAGCAGTAGCAAAGACCAATTAACACCTTCTTTCTCCCCCCCCCCCAGGATGGGGTATTGGAGGGTAGTTTAGTTTGGCTTGAGTTTTTTGCTGCATTTTGGTTTATTGTGGTTTAATTGTGTGTATTGTTGTTTTTCTAGGGCTTAATATATGGTTTTTATTGGGGGTTTTATCTGCTGTAACTAGCCTTTAGCCTCCAGGGAGAGGCGAGTAACAAATTTAAATAATAACAACATATTGCCCTATGCCCCCCGCAGGGCCTTATGCTCTGCGGGTGAAAATTTACTGAACTTTCAACATTCTGCAGGGCCTGTAAAATGGAGCTCTTCCATCAGGTATATGGTTGAGGCTGGGGTTGGCAAGACAGATCTACCACCACCACCCTGGGGTTTTGAAGTGAACATTGTCAGGACCTCCTTCTCCACCCCGCTAGTAGTGCGGGTGGGAGTTGGGATCTTTATTATTTTTCGGCAATTTGGGGCATTTTTATGTCTTTTAATGGGGTTTTAATGGGGTTTTAAGACACTGTAGCCCGCTATGAGCTGCAAGGGAGTGGCAGGAAATAAACTGAATAATAATAATAATAATAATAACAACAACAACAACAACAACAACAACAACAACAACATCTACGGGTTCTGAGGCATGGCCAGGTATCTTTTTGGCCTCTCCCTCCTGTGGGAAGGGGCAGCCACAGCTCAACCCTAACACCAACCCACCACTTCCACTGCCCCTCTATGCAGCAACTCCAGATGTTTGATCCCCAGTAATGGAAGTTGCAAACCATCATTCATCAATGTTTGTGGCCAGACTTCCCATTGTGGCCTGCAGCTCCACTCTCCCATCCTGACACTCTCTCTTGAACATGACCACTTTAGATTTATTTTTCCATTGAGAGCGTTGGGTAGGGAAGGATACTCTTCCCATTAAAACCCTTCTGTGGGGCACCCTGAATTCCATGGGATGTAGCACTGCCCCTTTACAGGGATGTGGTTCTACTCCCCGCTGTTAATCTAACCTGAATTGTGGCCACACAGCCAGATCACTGAGAGTTTGCCTCTGTCTGGATCACCTACCAATGCTATCCGCACCTGCCCACCCAGATGGGTAGGGACCTGCCAGAATATGTGGCACATCTAGTGGAGGCTCCATCCATGGTGAGTCCCAAGCTCTAATGGGTCAACAGGACTGTTTCCATCCCATTTCCCAAAATGGTGATATTTTGAGCCCCAGTGCCTGTTAGCCCTTCACCTACTCCATGCACAAGTTCTGAGGATCCATGAGGATACCATCCAATCTTAGCATCATGGCAGAGTCACAGAGAGGTATGTTTGGAGTTTTCTGTGGTGATAAAAGTGCCCATACCCATAGCCATCATATGTAATTGGGTAATGATTTCGGAGTAACTAAAATAAAGCTCCATGCATCCATGGGGATCTATTCTTTGGAACCATGGTTTTGCTCCTTGGTGTGGCCAGTAAGGTGTGGATCTGTGATTTTTGAGGTGTATGATGTAGCTATTGATAGAATAGATGATCTTACATTGGGTTTCAGGTGACTGGATACAAAACCCCTGAGGTTACCTGAGGATCCATTATTTGGAACAATGTTTTTGCCCCGTGGCATTGCCATGAGGGCATGGATCTCTTATTTTTGCGGTGTATGCTGTGGCTATCAATAGAAGAAGTGATCTCATGGTGAGTTTCGGGTGAATGGATGCAAAAACCCTGAGGATACATGAGGATCTGACTTTTGGAACCATGTTTTTGCTCCATGGCATGGCCCTGTAGGTTTGGATCCTTTAGACAGTTTGGTATAGGAGTGAGGAGTCCGGACTTCTATTCTGGTGAGCCTGTTTTGATTCCACACACCCCCACATGCAGTCAAGTGGGTGACCTTGGGCTCGCCTCAGCCATGATAAAGCTGTTCTGACTGAACAGTAATCTCAGGACTCTCTCAGCCTCATCTACTTCACAGGGTGTCTGTGAGGATCCATTTGAAATCATCTAGGTCTGGCTTTTACCCACACCCTCCCAAAAGAACTTTGTACAAAAGTAACTAGAAATCAGGAACTATTTTTGACCCTACTTCTCAAAGGAAAATTAGGATAAAATGTTTCAAGGAAATCCCCCCCCCAAAGACAAAAACTAAAAGACTCCTGTCTGTACTCAGCAAGGCCCCTATAGACAGGCAATCAACCTCGGGGGGGGGGGGAGTGAATACCAGCCAGAAATGAGCAGCTGAAGACCCACAGGTAATGCTGAAAGTGCTCCTTCTCTCTAAACCCCCCATCTAACCCACAAAATTATCTCCCTTCAAATAGCTATGCATGTCTCCCTTTCACCCTCTCATACCAAGAGCAAAAGAATGCAATGAGCTCTCATAGGCAAGGCATTCTCATTGAAACCAAGGGGAGCACTACTCTTAGGTTAGGAGGATGTCAGTCAAGCTAAACAGGTAATCATTGGAGTAGCCTCATCTTTGCCAAGCTTCATCTTTGCCAGAAGAGACATTTTTGGGCACTTTACATGCTCAAGGCATGACCACTGAGAGAGGAAACTCTGCCCCCAAAAAGCCCATGAATACACACAGAGGGGTAAGACACACATGCGGACACACATGTAGTCTGGGGCATAGCCATACAAGCCCAGTTTGTGAGCCACAAACTACCCAATTTTGTGGGTTTGCAGAGACCCATGGGTTGGGTCGTGCTAATCTCTACCCATCTCTCCTTCTCAATTGTGGAGACAAGGTGGCTCCTTTGCTGGAGAGAGGGTGGTGGGATTTCAGGCACGGGGGTGGGGAGGGTTGCGAGTGGTAATTTCTCTATAGAGGCCCTGATCCTTGCCCCTGTATCACTAAGCCCTATTCATCCACTTCCCCTGTGCACAAAATAGGGTAGGTGTGCCACTGATAATATGTTTAATGGATAACAATTACCATTTTTCTCCTGCTTCTACCACACATTATCAAACATTAATGATTTCTTTTTCAAGTCATCTTACCACAGTTATTCCTTTTAATTAAGATTACCCCCTTCTGCCCATGAAACAGCTATATTTTTCTTTCAGTCAATCACCCTGGCCAAAATTGGGTATATTGATGATAAACTAATTTCTATTTGTTATTATTTTCATGTCCACTTCATTGCCTCATTTACTGATCCTTTGATTCTATAATTCCTTCATGTTTTATCTTTTTATCTTTTTATCTATCTATTTATTTATTTATTTATTTGTTTGTTTGTTTGTTTGTTTGTTTGTTTGTTTGTTTATTTATTTATTTATTTATTTATATACCGCCCTCCCTGAGGGCTCAGGGCGGTTTACATAATAACATAAGAACAATACATGGAACAGTCTTATAACTGTGCAATAATAACTGATAATTGTAAACATATAACATTATAATTGTATAACCGATAAACAATACAACGTTGTAACATACAAACAGGTCCAGAGTGTATAGGTGGTGTTCTGAGGTGGGGCGGGAAGCAGGGGCCCTTTGGTCATTGTTGGTTATATATATCTGGTCTCAACTGAATGCCTGGCGGAAGAGCTCCTCCTTGCAGGCCCTGCGGAACTGCTTAAGCTTGGTCAGGGCCCTGATCTTCTCCGGGAGCTCGTTCCACCAGGTGGGGACCAGAACAGAGAATGCTCTGGCCCTGGTTGAGACCATGCAGACTTCTTTAGGGCCAGGGCCCTTTAGCTGGTTGGTAGCAGTGGAGTGCAGGGCTCTTTTGGGGGCATAGGCAGGGAGGCGATCCCTCAGGTACACTGGCCCTGACCTCATATGGCCTTGAAGGTAATTACCAGAACCTTTAGTCTGATCCGGAATTCAACTGGCAACCATTGCAGTTGATGGAGAATGGGCCGGATGTTGGACCTCCACGGTGTTGCAGTGAGGATCCTGGCCGCTGCATTTTGAACCAGCTGTAGCTTCCGGGTCAAGACTAATGGCAGGCCTGCGTAGAGCAAGTTACAAAAGTCCAGTCTAGAGGTGACCATCACATGGATCACTGTAGCTAGGTGTTCCGGGGCCTGGTAGGGCGCTAGTAGCTTGGCTTGGCGGAGGTGGTAGAATGCCAGCCGCACTACCTTCGTGATCTGGGCTTCTATTGTGAGGGAAGTGTCCAGAATCACGCCTAGGTTCCTGGCGGAGTGAGCCATAGAAAGCTGCACACCATTCGGGGCAGGCAGGTACGCTTCCTCAATGGGCCCTTCCTACCCAGCCACAGGACCTCCGTCTTTGAAGGACTGAACTTCAGATGACTCTGCTTGAGCCATCTCGTCACTGCTTCTAGGCAGCTGGCTAATGCTTCTGGGGGAGAGTATAACCAATAAACAATACAACGTTTTCTATGCAACCTAGCATAAAAGCCCATAATTAAAAGAAATTAGTTACCCAAATCTCAGTCTTGCTAGGAGGCTGTTAACCAAACGGTAATGCCTTCAGTCTGCACCATGTCAGGAAAAAAGAATAAAGGAATACATATTGATTGGACTAAAAAATGGTACATTAAGGATTTTACAGGTACTGCCTATCTACTATAACATATATAAATTCCATTTGGTTGCCACAGACCAGTTTATTATTATTTTTAATTCAATCTAGTCTCATATATATTTTACCCTGAGTTCAGATAGCTGATAAGGGTAACGATTTGGAGGGGCTCTAAAAATCTATGTAGCTGTAAGCATAAAAGTAGGTCAAGTGGCTTTTGGATGTGCAGTATTGTATACCTTGTGCAATATGGCAGAATCCATCTTCCTATTGTTCTTAATGCATAATGATTATTGATTCATTATTCAGATATTATTTAGGTATAATATTTATATATTTATTTATTGGATTTATATACCACTGTCTCCGACTGGGCCCATGGCAGTTAACAAGGATAAAATAATAAAATACAATAAAACCCCATAATTCCCCTTAAAAATAAATATTATGAATACCAAGGTGGCAGGTGAAAACAACTATCTATTCCCCTAGTTCAGCCATGGGACAACCGTCTTGCTGTTCTCCTAGTGGAAGTGAGGCACCAGATCAACCAGATGGACATAGGGAGTCCTAGATCGAATGTTGGGACCCCACCCTGGCCTCAACCATATGCCTGGCAGAAGAGCTCCCTCTTACAGGCCCTGCGGAAAGCTGACAACTCCGACAAGGCCCTTAGCTCTTCCAGGAGCTCATTCTACCAGGTTGGGGCAAGGGCCAAAAAGAACCTGACCCAGGTCAAGACCAGGTGAATGTCCCGAGGGCCCAGGACTACCAGTAGATTCATACCTACAGAGCAAACAGCCCTGCAGGGGGCATAAGCAACCAAGCAGTCCCTCAGGTAGGCAGGATCCAGGCCATATATTTCCTTAAAAGTCAATACCAAAACCTTGAACTTGACCCGGAAAGAAACTGGTAACCAGTTCAGATGTCGCAGCACCGGCTGGATATGGGCCCTCCATGATGTCCTAGTGAGGACCCTAGCAGTCGCATTCTGTACCAGTTGTGACTTCCAGATGAGAGACAAGGGCCCACATAGTGCGAGTTACAGTAGCCTAGTCTGGAAGTGACTGCTGCATGGATCACTGTGGCCAAGTGGTCCGAGGACAGGTAGAACGCTAGTAGTCTGGCTTGGTGAAGATGGAAAAATACTGTCCGGGCTACTTTTGTGACCTGAGCCTCCATAGAAAGGAAGCCATCAAAGGTCATGCCCGAATTCCCGGCAACTGGGCAGGTGTTAGTTGCACTCCATCCAGTCACGGGAGGCATGCTTCCTGATCCAGCCCTCTCCTACCCAGCCACAAGACTTCCGTCTTAGAGGGGTTGAGTTTCAGATGACTCTGCCTGAGCCATCCAGCCAGTGCTTCCAAACAACTGGCAAATGTATTTGGGGGGAAGTCCAGCCGGCCATATAATAGTATTTATTTATAAATGTACAATCTAATTTATTCTTCATGATCTTATTCTTTGAATGTGGCATAGGAACAACCATCATAGGCCTCATGCATTATATTGTAGCCTATTGTCAGAAATAACATTCTTCTGCATTACTAGTTCTTATCACCCGGAGAGTTTTGGGGGGAGGTGAATCTTATTGATGGTTTGCCCCAGCAAAATACAACAACAAAAACAGAAATGGCATCATTATACAAGGATGATGGTTTAGGATTTATCCAATAGCGCAGAGTTTAAGGTGAATCCTAGAACATCACTGTGGCTTTTGGATGTAGAGTGTTGTGTACAGTATCTCATTTTTTTGTCAGAAGTGATGACACATATTGGGTTGACATTGAGGAGCCACCTTCATTTCCCCCCTGCCATCCTAGTAAGCTTTGGAGGGGAACAGCAAGCCTAGTCCCATCATTAATTAATTAATTAATTAATTAATTAATATCCTGCTTCTCCCAGCAAGCTTGTTTGTGGCAGGTCACAGTAAAACCAATAAAACATGTAATATTATCCCATTAAAACACCCATTAAAAACTTTCATGGTGGCGACAGTTCCAAATCCCATAGCACTAGCTAACATCTGGTCTCAGAGGGACCCCAAGTGCCGACTCCATCACCCACAGTGATGGTTGGCTGGTGGGGTCTCTCCAATTCTAAATCTTTCCTTCTCATTTGCTGGGGGAGAGGATCAGATCTTCCTGGGCTGGTCTCAGCCATAGACCCGGCAGAAGAACTTTGTCTTACAGGCCCTGTAAAATGCTGAAAGCTCCCTTAGCTCGTCAGGGAGCTCATTCCACCAGGTCGGGGCCATTTTTTGAGAGAACTTAACAGGGATGTGATTCCAGACTCTCCCCTGCAAAGCTACCATTTTCTCTAGAAGATCTTTGTAGTTTTGAGATTAGTTACAATTCAGGAGAACTTTAGGCCCTACCTGGAGGTTGGCCATCTTAGCCCAAAAATCATGTAGGGAGATAATGTGTCTCTTTATTCTTTGAGATATGGCATTTCTCAAGAAGGTATATAAGCAATGTACTTTGCTGTTATTTTTGCATTTGGTTAAGATTAATCATATGAATAATGATTTCCTCTTTGCAGTTCCTGCTGCTTAATTCATATTTGAAGTCCTAATACCTTTATCAAGTCATGACAATATCCTAGTAAGTGGTTGTGATGTCCCTCAAAAGAGGATTATGACATTAAGGGATTATCTGATTATGAAGCAGTTTTAATTTATATGAAATTACGTTTTGGAAATTATATGAGGGGCTACAACAAGAATGCGGATAAATACACAAAAGAAGCACTCATTGTTCATACTTTGTGGAGCTGAATCTCAGTTACATTTTAAAGGGCTGTTTTTTTGTTTTGTTTTTTGTTTGTTTATTTGTTTGTTTTGCAGAATAAAAGAAAAGCATAGACATGGTCAGGTCTGAATGGTTCCACATTTTATACAGTGTTCATCATGGGTAATTAGTGCTTCTGAAAGCACTAATGTCATTGCATATAAAAGGCACATGCACATGTAATACTTCTAGGTCCACAGAAATACAATCAGAATGAATAATGACTTTGACAGAATCAGAAACAAAGACACCTCTCGCTTAAGTCTCTAAGTCTTGTTCTAAAACAAACTTATGAACACATAATAAATAAATGTGTAAATAAATGTGGCGCAGAGTGGTAAGGCAGCAGACGTGCAGTCATGAGGGTGGGAGTTCAATCCCAGCAGCCGGCTCAAGGTTGACTCAGCCTTCCATCCTTCCGAGGTCGGTAAAATGAGTACCCAGCTTGCTGGGGGGTAAACGGTAATGACAGGCAAACTAGCCCGTATTGAGTCTGCCATGAAAACGCTAGAGTGTCACCCCAAGGGTCAGACATAACCCAGTGCTTGCACAGGGGATACCTTTACCTTTTAGCTTTTAAATAAATAGACAAAGGAATGTAGATTATACATTCTAGCACTACAGCTCTTAAACATATGCAGCTGTGGCCTCCAAACATGTACACAGATGTTTAGTAATAAGCATCTGTTATTCATATTTCACATAATTGCTCTAGGAAACATCAGTATAACACATAGAAAACATGACTGGTACATTCAGTTTGGAGAAAAGTATTGCTTGACTAGTTGAATGTCCAATGGAAATACAGATTCAGGGGGGTATCCTGAAATATAAACTTAGGTGGGTCTGAAGCAATAAAACAAAGTTTTGAGTCCAGTAAATGATGAAGGATGCAAACACATGAATGCTTTTATTCAAAATTAAACTCTGTTGGGCTTAAAAGTACAGAACTGTTTTTTGTACTCCACTTTTTACTTCCCAAAGGAGTCTCAAAGCGGCTTACAATCACCTACACTTCCTCTCCCCACAACAGATACCCTTTGGGTAGGTGAAACTGAGAGAGCTCTGAGAAAATTATGACCAGCCCAAGATCTTCCAGCTGGCTGCATGTGGAGGAGTGGGTAAGGCAACCGGGTTCTCCAGATTAGAGACTGCCACTCTTAACCACTATGCAAAGCTGACACAAGCTTATTTTGAAACTAGCTTCAAAGCCCATTCCTAAGAACGGGCCTTGAAAGGGTCCCCACCCCTGGCCCCTGGCCAGGTAGCTTAAGGTGTCTTTGGGCCATAGCTGCAGCTGGATCAAGTGGGGCAGGTGGAGGCTGGGCATCTTGTTAGCAGGTCTGGGACAGAGCTCCTTAGCATCTGTCAGCAGATGCTAAGTCAGCAGGTCAGGAGGCCCTCATTAGCAGGCCAAGAGGCCCTCCTTAGCAGGCCAAAATGACCTCATTAGCAGGCCCAACCTAGCAGGCCCTCCTTAGCAGGCCAAGAGAACTTCATTAGCAGCCCCTCCACCATGACCCTTTGCCCAGGGCTCTCTCCTCTTACTTGCTGCTGGCTCCAGGCACTGCCCCAGAGCTCCAGGGGCAGGGCCAATCAGGGTGCAGCCAGCTGCACCCTGATTGGCCCTATTCCAACTTGGACAACCGGACACGTTCCACCCCCCGAGGCTGTTTCACAAATATATAGAGAAACCATGGATAAGGGTATGTTAGCAACTGGTATTGTCAGGCTCCATTCTACAGTTCATATTTAGCCAGTTCAAGCTGAAAGAATTCAGCTTCACCTTGTTCATGGAACACTCAGGGCAATTCCACACATTTAAAAAATAGTGTTATGCCAATGAAATCCTCTAGCGCTAAAAATTATCGTGCCTCTGGCCATTCCTCATCATCTGGCTCTCTCACTTTTGTCTGCCGCCTTCTTGCACCCCTTACACTCCACACGCACACTTAAAATAGGGGAAGAGAGCAACATGCTTTACATGCAATTCAATTCTGTCTGTCAATCAATCAAGCCAGGCAGGTAATCCCCTTTTTCCATACTTTAAGTGGCTCACAGTAGCAGCAATTTTTTAAAAAAATAAGAGTTCTCCATTGAAACGACTATGCATCTAATCATAGATGCATAGTGTTTTTTATAATGCCACCCCTTATGGAATCATGAGTCTGGAATCTTTAAAAAAATGAATCTCATTCATGATTTGGGGGTGGACTTTAGAGAGGCATGCTTTGTGGGGATTAAACTGTGGGGATTTTTTTTTTTTTGCATTGCCTGCATGATTGAATGGCTATTTGTTGTTCTAGCCATTTTGCTTAAATTAAGTTGATTTCCTCTCCCCTCCTCCCCCAGCAACAAGTGGTTAGGTGAGTATTGAACAACCAAGGAGGGATGGAAAACTAACATGCATGGAGTGTACAAAAGATGGAATCTGCAAATCCAGACAGGTCAGCAGACATTAGTGTCACTCAGGCAGATGCCAAGGAACAGAAAGCCATAAGAAATCTTTTTTTTCAAAAAAAATTATAGTATTTATATACAACTGACTGTTTTTGTTCATTACTCATTTAAAAAATTAGTGGTGAATCCTGTAAGGTTTCAGTGATAAGTGGGTGTGAATGTGCACTGTATAATCTCAGGATCGTACTTTTCATGAACAACTCAACTGTCTAGTGAACAAATGTCTCCCTCCTTTTGACAGGCAACCAGAATGTGGACAAAACCAGCAGGTACTTGACTTACTATCAAGTAAAGATGCTAGCCTGATGTCTTCTATTTCAAAAAACAAACACAGTTGGTATTGGTTAATATCTGGAAAAGAGGAAGTCCAGGGTTGCCACACACAGGCAGGCAATGGCAAAGCACCTGTTAAACTCTTGCCTTGAAAATCAGTGGGGTTGCCATGAGTCAGCTGTAACTTGACAACACAGACACAACTGCACATAGTATTGCAGCCTCAGTGTGGGGCAAGTCCCATTGAACTCAGTGAAACAAACTTTTGCTTAAACAGGCTTAAACAGCAGTTATACAAAAGGTTACATTAGAACATTTTAAATAAGGCTACTTTGAAGTGGACTGGCCAGCTGAAAAGTGGATGTTTTTAAAGGATCTTTTTGTCGGTCATAACTTGTTGCTGTGCTACTGAAGACATCAATCAACTGCTTTGATAGCAGTCAAAACATTATCTCCCAACATTATTAGATCAGAGGTCCTGGCCTTTCACTTAGAATTGGAAAATGGTATCACTGACATTTGTTCTACATGCCTTGTCTAGGTTACAAGAAATTTAAGAGCAGGACTTTTTATAATACAATTATTTACTGCATCTTTGCGATATGTGGAGTGCTAAAGCTCTGGTCTATACAAAGTTCAATATGTAATAAGGCTTTTCAAAATGTCAGTGTATTTAGAGCATCACTCCTGCCAAATCCTAATGGGGTTTTCCTCCCAATGATCCATTTTCTACCATTCAAATATGCAATAAGCACTACTTGTACCAAATAGGGATGGGCACAAATCAGTCAACAAATTGAAGTTTGTCACAAACTTTGGCTGGTTTGTAGTTCATGAAGAAATGTTTGTGAACGAAAGAACCATCACAAATTTTCATTGATTTTGATGCAGTTTGTGGAAGTTCATGAAAAAGGTTGGTTTTATTATTTTATTGGTGTAAAAACATTTTATTATGATTATTTTAAACTTTGTTGTTAACTGCTCTCAGCTCACCAGTTAAAGGTGGTATAGAAATAAAAATTTTATGTAAAAACAGCCGAGTAGTTGGGAGCTCCCTGGTGTTCAGCTGCTGGGTTTAAATGCCCCCTGCTTTCTGCCCACAGGCAGCAGAAAGCAGGGGTTTAAACTTTAAATCAATACCAACTGGTTCAGTTTATGAACTAACTTCCTGGTTCATATCAATTTATGGTTCAAGCACAAATTACGAATTGAACCAAACTGCAAAAATGCAGTTTGTGCCCATCCCCACTGAGAATCCATATTATCCCTGTTGTAAAAAAACAGACAAAAAACCTCCCTTATCACCAGTTCTCAAAGGGTATATTTTTATTCACCCCATAAATACTCCAAGACCCATTAATGCAGCAATTTATATATATATGTGTGTGTGTGTGTGTGTGTGTGTTTTATATTTATTGAAGGACCCAACTGGTTTTTTTAAAGTGAGAGTAAACTATGTGTTGTTATATATATGTATATGTATATGTATATGTATATGTATATGTATATGTATATGTATATACATATGTATATACATATGTATATACATATATACATATATATGTGTATGTATGTGTATATGTGTGTGTGTGTGTGTGTGTGTTATATTTATTGAAGGACCCAACTGGTTTTTTTTAAGTGAGAGTAAACTATGTGTTGTTTTAAATGAAAAAAACTTGTGTTTGTCTACCAAGCACATTTTATTTTAAAATTATGTAAATGTAATGCAGCATTGTACCATCAACAATGACTTCATTTCTTTGCCATCATAAATCACTTCTGTAAATGCTGTACAGTACATATTGCATACCTTTAATCATTACTGTGGAGATACCTGATGTGGGAGCATCTGTTGAATACATTGTTAAGCATCCATTCTCTTTGGGCTGACTTTGGGGTTTAACTCTCTAATGACAAGAAAGGTTTAATTTCTGAAAGAGGTGTACTAAAAAGAAACACTTGAGTGGAAAAATACACCCTGTCAGCAAAGCGGTTCTGAGCATAGTTTGAAATATCCTTAGAATAAAATTAAGTACACCTTCTACTATTTATCCATAGATTTTGGCACCCAAGTTGTGGTTGATGGTCACATGCTGTGAAATGTTGTGAAGCTAAGTGAATCTAGATCACAACTTTTCCTGGGTGAGAGCCCTGCTGGGAATCCAGTGGAAGCCATTCAGAGCACCACAGTGGAAAAAAAGCAGGATGCAAATATAATTTATAATTTTAAAAGGGACTAAGTTGGAACTTTAAAAATGATCCTTGGAGAATGAGCCAGGCTGAATCGCAAGTCTTGCTAAAAAGTCACAGAGAACCAATTATGCTGTATTGAACACTGCTTTTCTTAAAATAATAAAACAAAATTTACATTTGGTTTTTAATTTTTACATACCTTTGTAATTACCTTGTGGGAGGGAAGACATCATGGTATAATCTGATGTCATCAGATCTCAGAAGCTAAGCAGGGTTGGTACTTGGAAGGGAGTCTACCAAGGAAAACTCTGCAGAGGAAGACAATGGGGAACTGTCTCTTCTTGGGATTTCCATGTCAGCTGTGACTTGAGGGCACTTTATGCACATAATAAACTTGTACATTTTTACCTGTGGCACTAAAGTGAGTAATTAAAGTAAATAGGTAGATTAGGCTGTTAGCTGGGGCATCACAAATCAAAGGGACTTTGTCATGTTAGGAATCACAGTATAGTTTTATTTTAAAAATGTTTTATTAATATATTTTGGTGGTTTTGCTAAATATTTTAAAGTTTTACTGTATATTGTCGTTTACATTTATAGAAAGGCAATTTACTACTTCTGTCAGCATGTACAATGTTTAATTTACAGTTTCTACAATTAGGATACAATTATATATTGGATTTCCGAATTTCTTGATTTACAATGCAATTCCAAGAAGCTTACTGACTTCAACAGACTTGGAAGGATGAATCTCTGGATAAAACAACAGAGCAATTGATTTTCAGGCAAACGCCAATTTTAGGTGAGCAAAAACCTAAGTGATATTTCTGACACTTAGTTGTGCTGTTTTCTATTTTTACAAGGTTAATCATAGATATACAGGTAGGCACCCTAACCTGGATAGCCCAGGCTAGCTCCATTTTGTCAGGATATGGAAGCTAACCAGGATCCGCCGTGGTTCCTATTTGGATAGAAGACCACCAAGGAATTCCAGGGTCTCTACACAGAGGCAGACGATTGATCAACCACCTCTGAAAGTCTTTTGCCTTGGGTTGTCATAGGTTGGTAGCAACTTGGGCTGACTTTTGCCTCAGTAGTTCTTATTGTGAATAGCCGTCCTAGGTTTCACCCCAGTGATCATCCTGCTTTGTACTACTTTAGACGCATAAAAGTGTGTGAGAGAGGGTTCCAGTCGCCAATGGTCCACCACAAATGATGGTTTATCATTCAGTATTAAATCCCGGTCAGATTTTGTTCCTTGAAGTTGGGGCGATGGAAGGTGCGGGGTAAACTCGTCCTCTACGCGCCATCTCGTGGCCAGAAAACGCCCCCCCCCCCCGGTTTGACAAGCGGACCAGATAGGAGGCAAACCAGAAGATTTGAGGGAAGCTTCCAGGCAGCGTCCCGTTCTGCCTAGGCGCTTTAGATGCGTGCTGTAAACTAAAGCACAGCCGCGCTTGGGTTGGATGATCTCGCAGGTCTGGGTTTTCAGGGGTCATTTGGAGAAGGAGGCGGCGAGCACATAAAGTTTAAACAACTCCTATGGTGGTAAAGGCAACCCATATATATATATTAAAAAGTCCCTCGTATTTTGCGATTTTCACTCCCTCCAGAAAGGAGAAGCCATTCCAGGTCCCCTGTGTTAAGAGCGAGCGAGCGCAGAGCGACACGCGCACACACCCGCAGACACACACCCGCGCTGTCCCTTCGTCTGAGTGTGTGCACCGATTTGTAATTCTCTTTGTTCCTCTCCGGATCGATGCCCTCCTGCTGCTGCTGCACGCCACGGCTTCCCGCTGCCTCCTTCTCCCTCCAGTGACATTTGCAGGCAAAGCCAGGCGTGGAAACCGCCTGCGAAAGAATAACCTGCAGCGGCGGCGGCGACGGCAGCGGGTGGGTTTCTCTCCCCCTCCCTCCTTCCCTCCCTCCCTCCCGCCCGTCTTCTCCGCAGCCCCACCAGCAGCCAAGCAGCGGCGGCAGGCGAAGCTCCTCGTCCAGCTCGCCGAGGCATGGGCCCCCCGGCGGAGCAAGGAGCAGCCCAGCCCGCAGCCCTACCCTCCCGCAGCCGCCCGCGGCATGGACCCTCCCGCCTGACCAGAGACGCCGCCGCCGCCGCCGCCGCCGCCCTGCTGGAAGAGGGGCTGCAGTGAGTGACCCGCGCGGTCGCCTCGCCCTCCCCGCGCGCCCGCTGTCGAACTTGTTGCTGCGGGGAAGCCGAGCCGAGCCGGGCGGGGTAGCCAGAAGCCGGCTGCGTCTTCCTTGGAGAGCCGCCCCTTTCCCCTTCAGCCTCTATGCAAACGGAGCGCTCTGGCCAGACTTTGCCAGGTAAGGAAACTGACGGGGGAGGGGAGGGCAGCCGGCCTGGAGCGTCCAAGGGGAGGACAGCGCGATTCCGTCCCCACCCCTCTCCTCTCCCCACCCACGCCTTTCCGGGGGTCCCGCAAGCCCTGCTCCATCGCGGCACTCCGGCCTCCGGGCCACCTGCTCAGCCTCGGGGAGGCGACTTTGAGAGGCGCCCAGCGAGGCGGCACTTCCGAGGGGACCGCGGGGGCAGGCAACTGGTTGGTGAGTGGGGTGTGTATGTGTGAGTCGGGGGGGGGGGGTGCGCGCGCGCGGCAGCGGCAGCGGCAGCGGCAGCGGCGGCTGAGGGGAGCTAAAGGCGCTCTTGCCTCCCCGCCCCCCCCCCCGACGCCCCAGGCAATGCTCAACAGGCCGCCCGCGCGACTTTCCCGCTCCGACATGCATTTGGTGGGCACAGGTCTTTCGCGCCTCCCTTCGCGATCCCTCCTCGCACCGACCTCGTTTTCTCATTCTTCAAACTCTCCACCGGCCGCTTCAGTCAGTCGCGGCTCTCAGGCTGTTGCATGTGGAGGAAATAAAGTCTAATCCACCAGAGGGCTGGCGGGAATAAAAGGTTGGTGTTCGTTGAGGAACCACAAGGCTTCCAGTTTATTTTTGTCCAGACCGTTTTTCTCCACTCTCTCACAACTGTTTATCCTGACGCCCATGAACAGCCCTCTACAGATATTCTCCTCATTTTGCACCCAATCAACCATTAGTGTTGCCTACTCTTCTCCAGAAAACTCCAACATCTTTTTAATCCTTTCTGAACTTGACTTGATGTTCAGGCCCCTCATGGGATTCCCTTGCAGTACCATTCATTGTAACTCACCCACTCATTTCTTTTCATCTGGAGAGACCTTTCTCTCGAACATATTTAGGACCCTTCCTTACTCAGCTCCCTAAAATCCTTGTAATATTTGATCAAACTGCCCAGCATGTCTCTGCCCCCCCCCCATCTCATTCTGCCATTTTATCCTTGGGCTCAATCTTCCTTCTCTTTGACTTCATGAATGACACTCCTGATTTTTTTTTCCTGTGTAAAATATGCCCTTTTCACTGGATTTTCTTTCACAGTCCCCCTTTTTTCCTTCTAACTTTCACACCTCCTTATACTTCTTCCATACCTGCATATTCTTCCATAATATTTATCTTGAGCCAACCAAATACAGATTTCCTCCAGTCTTCTCTTGCCTTTCACTCTAATGAAAGGATCCATTTTTCCCACCCCACCCCAAGTTTTTTTTCTCCAGTTTCCTGTTCTTCATACTATTATTCAGTATGTTTTGCTGAACTAAGGTTTTGATTTGTCAAAGTTTGAAGTTGCTGGTTTGCTATGTATGCTCCTTTCTTAAAATAGAAAGTGTATACAGGTGGTTTAGATATAATGTATGCAGGATATGATAAAAGAGGGGGTCTTCTTCACATCTCTGCTACATGCTGTTGATTGAATATGCTGTGGTAGTCACAAAACAATAAGGAAGATATTCTTTAGCTGCTCTTTTAAAGATTTATTGAGCTTTTCTTTCTCCTTAGTCCATTATTGGCAGCTGACTGGGATAATCCTGCAGTACAGGAACAGGTGGGAGGAGATTTGTATTTTAGACCAGGGGTAGTCAACCTGTGGTCCTCCAGATGTCCTTGGACTACAATTCCCAAGAGCCCCTGCCAGCATTTTCTGGCAGGGGCTCATGGGAATTGTAGTCCATGAACATCTGGAAGACCACAGATTGACTACCCCTGTTTTAGACCATATCACTAAGACCCAGGATGGAGCAGAGAATCTTCCTAGTTAGAAGGTTGTGTTTTTGGCCAGCCTGATCACTTTATTACTGCTTACTAGTCCAGACAGTATAAATGATTAGCTATTCCAGACACTAATCTCTGCCCATATTTTACTACTTATAGATTTTTCTTCATCTGTAACCATTTGGTAAATATAGGCGGTATTGGATTTTGTACAGTAGTGTCTGTCAGTTCATTGTGTATGATAGCTTGTTAAGATCCTAAATCAAAGTTTCTGAAACTGATTTGAATGAATGGTGGAACAAGGATAAACAGAAGAAAGTTACATAAAAGAAAATAGATATTTAGAAATGATGGACTGCCTAATTGCTTGATGCACTTTTTTCCTTTTTGCATTCTAGTAGATTGGATTGTTTCCCAAAAGATCTCTCAGCAATACCAGTAGCAGCAGCTAACAGAATGGCAGCAGGAGTCGCAGCATGGTTGCCTTTTGCTCGGGCAGCTGCTATAGGATGGATGCCAGTGGCCACAAATCCCATGCCGAATCCACCTCGCCAGGAGAGGAAGCGAAGCCAGGACTCCCTAATAGTACTGAATGTGAGTGGTACCCAGTTCCAGACCTGGCTGGACACCCTGGAACGCTATCCTGACACGCTGCTGGGCAGCTCAGAGAGGGATTTTTTCTACCATCCAGAGACACAGCAATACTTTTTTGACCGTGATCCTGACATCTTCCGACACATCCTCAATTTCTATCGTACAGGGAAGCTACACTATCCCCGTCAAGAGTGCATCTCAGCCTACGATGAGGAGCTGGCATTCTTTGGTATAATCCCTGAGATTATTGGAGATTGTTGCTATGAGGAATATAAGGATCGACGACGGGAGAATGCTGAGCGTCTTCAGGATGATGCTGATCAGGATAATGCTGATGAAAGCAATTTGCCCTCCATGACAACTCGGGAAAGGATGTGGCGGGCCTTTGAGAATCCTCACACCAGCACTCTTGCCCTGGTCTTCTACTATGTAACAGGCTTCTTCATTGCAGTTTCTGTTATTGCCAATGTGGTGGAGACGGTGCCCTGCGGGGTAAGTCCTGGTGCCATCAAGGAGCTGTCCTGTGGAGAGCGGTATGATGTGGCATTCTTCTGCCTGGATACAGCCTGTGTCATGATCTTCACCGTTGAGTATCTGTTGCGTCTGGTGGCTGCCCCAAGCCGATACAAGTTTGTGCGTAGCGTAATGAGCATCATTGATGTGGTGGCTATTATGCCCTATTATATTGGTCTTGTGATGACCAACAATGAGGATGTTAGTGGGGCCTTTGTAACACTCCGGGTCTTCCGGGTCTTCCGGATCTTTAAGTTTTCCCGCCACTCACAGGGTTTACGCATCCTGGGCTACACTCTGAAAAGTTGTGCATCAGAACTTGGCTTTCTCCTCTTTTCTCTCACTATGGCCATCATCATCTTTGCTACAGTTATGTTTTATGCTGAGAAAGGCTCATCAGCCAGCAAATTCACCAGCATCCCTGCTGCCTTCTGGTATACCATAGTCACTATGACCACACTTGGGTGAGTGCATTTGAGTTTTGTATTTTAGCGTTTTACTATGGATTATCTGTTGTTTTAGATATTTGCTAAGAAAAGTGAGAATGTATATCAGAAAAAGTGGTGGTTGTGATCCCTTTATGGTGATGTGCACAATGAAATAGATGGAAAGGATTAAAAATCAGTAATAATAGGACATCCTCATGGTATTATGTCAACGTTAATGTTTTTCTGAAGTTTCATTCACCTACTTTTTGCATAGCTAAAATAAAAAGAGAAAAAACAGTGATAAAGTTGAAATCTAAGCAAAGTGTGGCTTTGCTCCCCTGTTGATGTGAAAAGATAAAGTTGTCTACATTCATACAAGAAAAGGTAACTACATTTTTAGCAAGTTAACTTTGATGTCAGCAAATCTAGTATTAAAGCTCCAGCAGGATCGATATAATGTCTAACCATTTACACACATGTATGTTAATTAATTAGACATTATGATTATCAAAGATGTTTTTAACTGCATTTCTAATTAATTGCTAAAGTTAGTTCTAGTTGTGCATATAACTTCTTCATTGTGATAACTATTTAACCACATCATTTTGGAGTCCTGTAATTTAGTAAAAGATCTATCATTTAGTAAAGCTGGTTAGTTTTTCAAGGTTATTTTTACAAATCTAGTGGAGTTGTAGGAATATATTTGATTTCAAAGCAACATGTTTCAACATCAAATAAGATACTATTCAGAGGGTGGCTAATCCATCTCTAAACCGCTCATTGAAATCTAGCAGCATTGGGCCTAATTCTCTTGTGACATTATATGCTTATACTGTGACATGATAGGCTTAAATTGCTAAAGTAGAAAAGAGCAGGAGTCTAGTAGCACCTTAAAGACTAACAAAATTTGTGGCAGGATAGAAGCATTTGTGAGTCAATATCCACTTCTTTAAGTTTAGTCTTGAAGGTGCTACTGGACTCTCACTTTTTTCTACTTCTACAGAGAGATTAACATGGCTAAATGGTTACTTTTCAGTATCTTAGTATTAAATTGAGGCTTTAAAAATTGTGCTAGTATTCTTCCATGGACCTTTATCAAAACAGGAAGATATTTAAATGAGTAGCAATGTGTTTCTAAGCAGATTTTCACCATTCTCATCTATTGTGTAACTCGTATTAGTACTGAGTGAAAAGTAATTTGTATTTGAGTGTTACTTCATCAAAATAAAAATAAGCAATTGATTATCTCAAAATCGTAGCTACTTGAACAGTGCTCTATACAATGAGGTATGAGCATAGCATTCAAGAAGATGGAGAGAGTACATCACTGCCATCAATTCGTAGTAATGTATTGTTTGGGGTAATTATGGGAATAAATTTTGTATACTAAATAGCAGCTCCTCAAATAGAAGGTTTGCCATTTTAGTAATGGGCAGTGAAATGGATAGGCCCTGTATAAGGTATTATTCTTCACAGACAGAGCAGAATAGAGCCACTTAAACCCTACCCCTTTAAACAGGAGAGATTTACAGTGCCATCCTAAACAGAGTCATACCCTTCTAAGCCCACTGATTAAACTCAATTCAGAAGAGTATAACTCTGTTCAGGATTGTACTGTAAAGCATACAACTTAACTCTTTCATTGATATTAGTATGATTAAATAGTTCTCAAATCTGGCTGGATCATCATGTTATTAAATCAGGCAGAAACTGGATTGCATGGGGGTAGAGCTGCCTGTTACAGAAACTACTTACAAATGAACTGGGGGGTTCCCAATGTTAAGAGTAAAAGTAGTGTGTAGTTGAGGTACTGACCCATTCTTCAGATTTCCCTAGCTCATGTCTCTACATCCTTTGCAGCCAGGGCTCAGTTCTGTTTTCCTAGCAGACTATGGAAGACAGTCTGTGGTTGAGGGTTCAACACTTCTATCTCTGTATCCCTCATGCTGTTAAAATTAGTATGTTCATCTGAAAATTAGATCCACTGCTTCGAATATTTACCACTATAATTGAAGTTAAATAATCTGGACAGTAGGTGTTATAGCTCAGCTTGTGTTTTAGATATATATAAGTGACTCTATTAATTACAGTATGAACCATCTGGATAGTGTTGTCCATGGTACTGAAAAGGATAATTGCTATTTTTGTATCGGTACCTTATGGTTTCTGTTGCTCCAAGCTGGAAATATCATCATATTATTGCTGCTAATGGCAGGCACTATTCTTACATTCTTACTTGGTCTTAAAAAATCCACAGACAGGCCATATTGTATGGGGAAAAAAAACTTTTCACATTGACCTTCTCTAGGGAGCTTAGAAAACAGAATCCCTAAGCTTGTATGTTACTTCCTTTGGTTACAAGCTCATACACTTGTATCAATTATCAAGTTGTTTTATGAATATTAGTAGTAGTAGTAGTAGTAGTAGTAGTAGTAGTAGAGAAGGAAGATAACTAATACTTAGAAAGTATATTGATGTTAACCCTAAGATATGGAATGTTGTTGATAAAACAACCACAGCACTATACTGTAATGCTGGGTTTTCCATATGGTATTCAAATTGTAGTAAAGTACTAAAAGATCATTTTAGATGTAACTACAATATTCATTTCAAATGATATTTTTCTATGAGAACTCGAGAACTGGATCAAGAGAAACAACAAATGGAAGCTAGAAATACACACACACACACACACACACACATGCACACACATACACACATATATGACAACAGTTTTATATATTATGAATTTCTAAAAATGCTAAACGCATCAATCCTACTCGATAAAAATAATCTTTACTTTGCATGAATGGTTTTTCAAGTCGAAGTCTTTTAAGGTTTGTCTTCTATACAGAAATATTTTGTTATTAGCAAAGTCAAATTAAGCCTTAGAATTCTGACAGAAGCTGCTGAGCGTGTCATCAAAGATGCTATAAAGCCATATGAAAGTTGATTATAAATAAAAGTCTAACTTTATATATGTTGTACATATTGGCTATTATTGTTTTTTTCTAGAAACAGTAGGAGTATAGCAGCCTTAGTAATTTGAGAAGTGATTGTGCTGTGAGCAGAGCTACATTTCTCAGTTCTACATGACTGCTGTGCAATTAAACAGTGTTCTAAAAGTCCCATAGATTGCACTTTCTCTTTACAGAGCACAATTTATGTTAAATATTGCTATATTTTAACCTCCAAAGAAAGCTTGGTTTTCAATTCTGTCAGACAAGAAGAGGCTAATAATAGTGACAGGAAGAAAGTCTTATACCTGTTGAAATTACAGCCTAAGCAAACTTATACAACTATGTTTCCAAATCAAAGATACCTATAAACACTCGTATTAGAATTTGGTAGTTCTTGTTGCTAAAACATAGATTTTCTTTATTTATTTTATATATAGATCGACTGTATATAATGTTGGCAGTGCCTGAGATCTCATTAATAAATCCACCATGAAGACTCTGACTGGTAACATTTGGATAAAATGAAAATGTGTATTTGTTTATTTAGTTAGTGTTGCAGTTGATGAGCTAGCACACATTTTAATCTACAGCTGATGAACATACACATCTTTAGGCAGGCAAATCAAAATTAATCAGCCAGGTAATGTCTTCATATGTACAATGCATAGCTGTTTCTGATTATATTTCATTCAGAGACAGTAGATTTTTGAAGGTTGTTTCTAAACAAGACCTTAGATGTCTATTGCTGTTTTGCCGGGGTCACTTTTTCACACTGAAGACATAAAGCTTCCATTTTTACCCATGATATTAGATCATTTCCAGTCCATTTTGCACTGAAAGCAGACACACCCTAAAAACACTAAACTCTGGACTTATTTGACTTCACTGGAATACATGTTTTCTCTAACAATCACTAAAAGCACCATGTTGGCTGTTAAACTCACTAACCATATAGAAATAATTTTCTCCATGAATTCAAAGACTAAAGATTAAATTTACATTGCTTTCTGCAGTTCATAGCTAGCCAGTTATTGCATTGCATGTCATAGCATTGCCATTGACAGTCAGTTTCTTGTATTGAAAAACTAGATTCTCCTTGGCTAATCTGTCTGGGGCAACCACTCTCCAACTATGAGGCCTGAGAACATATACAATCCTCCCAAAGTTCAAGAAACTGACAGTGATACCTGAAATCTGAAAAGCAATCTGGGATAGGATAATATAGATGATGCTCCCAGAGGGCAGATTTCTCCAGAGTAAAACAGTTCTAAGAGTTTTCCTCTAGAGGTCTTAACGCTCTGGAGAAACTAGTTGAAGATTGGACTCCTGTTACATTGAGGTTGTTTTCTATGACAGGTAGCATTTTAAAAATAAACAACTATTTGAGTTTATCCCATGGCTTTTTGGCAGGTGGGATATGCTCCTACAAGAAGGAAAGCATGTTTTTTTCCCCTCATCCTTACCATCATTCACAATATGACTGGCTCATTATTTTACTTACAATACATGTCATCCACCTAGGAAATAAAGAGTCTCCATATCAAAGATCTGATCAAAGGAAGGTATCAGGGACTGGATACTGTGAATAAGCTACTAGTTGGCCATCAGTGACTTAAACAATAATTGCTTTTATCAAGCCATTGCTCATTTATTATTCTTATTGTAAATTATTCTCAGTATCACTTACCTTCTTCCCTTGGTTAACTTTTTGTTTGCTATTGACTATGCTTTATTAGTTTAGTTTATTAGACTGTGATGAAGATTTATCTTCTGGACTTTGATAGCATGAAGATAAAAGGCTGCTGTTGGGGATGTTGTGAAAGTGCTACAATTATATACAAGAGGGTCTTAAATTCTTTTGAAATAGTTCAGCTAGTTAATGCCTATGCATTCTTAATGATCCAGTTTAATGAGCAGTGATCCTAAGTATTTAGAATAGTGGTATTCATTTGGTGGTGCACAAAGAGCAACATTCATGATTGTTGTAATTCAAAAGAGCTGTTACCTCTGGCATGGGGCCTACAGCTCCAGGAGGCTTAATTGTTCTTCCATTGGTGGCTGGTTTAAGGTAGGAACTACCAGCTAAGTGGGCAGGAGCTTTGTCCAATTCCCTGAAACATGAGACACGCCAGCATATGGGAAGCAGTCCTCAGAAGAGTCAACTGTGCCTCCCATACCACAAAATGAGCCTTGCTGATTTAGGAAGAGGTGCTGTAGCTATATAGAATCCAAATTATACAGTGTAACAAATGGGGGTTGCATGCATACTCCATATGATACAATGGCTCAGTGAGATATACTAGCATTGATATAATGGCAGTAACCATAATTAATTTATACAGCATAGCAGAGTTGAACAAAGCTTCTAAATGGAACAGAATTTGATTGAAGGGTACATCTTAAAGAGGCAGGATGAAGTGTGATTCAACCTTGTGGTATTCTAATAGCATTTCAGTGTCAACCTAGGCATCGATATTAGCGATATGTGTACTTAACATATGGCAGTATTTTTACAGTGAGATTCCCGAGCATCTTAAAAACTAACAAATTTATTCCAGCATAATACTGACCAACATTAATACTGACCAACAGGCAAGAGTTGGTGGATGAGGTGAAGGAGGTGGGGACCCTAGGGGGAAGTGACCATGTCCTCATAGAATTCCTTTTGAGATGGGGAGCCAAGGAAGCTTGTAGCCAGACGCGGATGTTGGATTTTCGTAGGGCAAACTTTAATAAACTCAGAGACATGATGAGTGTCATACCATGGACGAGAATGCTGGAAGGGAAGGGAGCATGTGAAGGGTGGGCGCTACTCAAACAAGAGCTATTGCATGCTCAATCAATGACTATCCCAGAAAGACGAAAACACTGCAGGAGCTCTAAGAAGCCTATTTGGATGAACAGAGAACTTCAAGAGGAACTAAGAAAGAAAAGGAAAATGTTCAGGAAATGGAGGGAAGGACAGAGCTCTAAAGAAGAGTACCTACAGGTTACTAGGCACTGTAGATCAATCATCAGAAAGGCCAAAGCTGAGAGTGAGCTAAGATTGGCCAGGGAAGCCCATTGGAACAAGAAAAGATTTTTCAGTTATGTGAGGAGCAAACGTAAAGTAAAGGAGGCAATAGGCCCACTGTTGGGTGCGGATGGACAAACTCTAACGAAAGATGCAGAGAAAGCAGAAAGGCTTAGTGTCTATTTTACATCTGTTTTTTCCCACAGGTCAAAGTGTTTAGGCACATCTAGAGACAGCCGTAGCCAAAGGATAGTGTCTGGGTGGCAGGTTAACATGGATAGAGAGGTTGTCGAGAGGCATTTAGCTGCACTGGATGAGTTCAAATCCCCTGGTCCGAATGAAATGCACCCGAGAGTACTCAAAGAACTTTCCAGAGAACTTGCACAGTCCTTGTCCATCATCTTCGGAACCCCTTTAAGGACTGGAGATGTCCCGGAGGACTGGAAAAGAGCAAACGTTATTCCGATCTTCAAAAAAGGGAGGAAGGATGACCCAGGAAACTACAGACCAGTGAGTCTGATCTCTGTTGTGGGGAAGATAATGGAGCAGATATTAAAGGGAGCGATCTACAAACATCTGGAGGACAATTTGGTGATCCAAGGAAGTCAGCATGGATTTGTCTCCAACAGGTCCTGCCAGACCAACCTGGTTTCCTTTTTTGACCAAGTAACAGGTTTGCTGGATCGGGGAAATTCGGTTGATGTCATTTACTTGGATTTTAGTAAAGCTTTTGACAAGGTTCCCCATGATGTTCTGATGGATAAGTTGAAGGGCTGCAATCTGGATTTTCAGATAGTTAGGTGGATAGGATAGAACCGCACTCAAAGAGTTGTTGTCAATGGTATTTCATCAGACTGGAGAGAGGTGAGTAGCGGGGTACCTCAGGGCTCGGGGCTCGGCCCGGTACTTTTTAACATATTTATTAATGATCTAGATGAGGGGGTGGAGGGACTACTCATCAAGTTTGCAGATGACACCAAATTGGGAGGACTGGCAAATACTCTGGAAGATAGAGACAGAGTTCAACGAGATCTGAACACAATGGAAAAATGGGCAAATGAGAACAAGATGCAATTTAATAAAGATAAGTGTAAAGGTCTGCATCTGGGTCAGAAAAATGAAAAGCATGCCTACTGGATGGGGGATACGCTTCTAGGCAGCACTGTGTGTGAACGAGACCTTGGGGTACTTGTGGATTGTAAACTAAACATGAGCAGGCAGTGTGATGCAGTGGTAAAAAAGGCAAATGCCATTTTGGGCTGTATCAACAGAGGCATCACATCAAAATCACAAGATGTCATAGCCCCATTGTATACGGCACTGGTCAGACCACACCTGGAGTACTGTGTGCAGTTCTGGAGGCCTCACTTCAAGAAGGACGTAGATAAAATTGAAAGGGTACAGAGGAGAGCGACGAAGATGATATGGGGCCAAGGGAAGATAGATTGAGGGACTTGGGAATGTTCAGCCTGGAGTAAAGGAGGTTGAGAGGGGACATGATAGCCCTCTTTAAGTATTTGAAAGGTTGTCACTTGGAGGAGGGCAGGATGCTGTTTCTGCTGGCTGCAGAGGAGAGGACACGCAGTAATGGGTTTAAACTTCAAGTACAACGATATAGGCTAGATATCAGGAAAAAGTTTTTCACAGTCAGAGTAGTTCAGCAGTGGAATAGGCTGCCTAAGGAGATGGTGAGCTCCCCCTCACTGGAAGTCTTCAAGCAAAGGTTGGATACACACTTTTCTTGGATGCTTTAGGATGCTTAGGGCTAATCCTGCGTTGAGCAGGGGGTTGGACTAGATGGCCTGTATGGCCCCTTCCAACTCTATGATTCTATGATAAATTTTTGTAACAGATTTATACTCATAAAAAGCTTCTGCTGTAATAAATTTGTTAGTCTTTAAGGTGCCACTGGACTTTTGTTCTGCTTTGTATATTTGTTTCTGCATATTACTACAGATGGAGAGAAAAGATCAAGGTTCTATTTCCTATTCTTCTTCTGTAATCATTTTGAGCCAGATTAGTTAAGAGTGATGGCCTCTAATCTGAAAAACCAGGTTTGATATCCCACTCTTCCACATACAGCCAGCTGGGTGATCTTTGGCTAGTTACAGTTCTCCAAGAACTCTCTCAGCCCCACCTACTTCACAGGTCATCTGTTGTGGAGAGAAGAAAGGCAAGCAATTGTAAGCCACGTTGAGACTCCAGGTAGAAAAACAAACAAATAGGGAGCTTAAGTTAACTAATCAACTTGATGTAGTGGTGATAATGGCTTTTTATAGTGTTTTTGTTGCAAAATGGGATGTTTCAGAATGGAAACCATTTGTAGTATCAATGATGGAAAATATATATTGTTGAAAGGGAAGGAGAATTTGTGACAACTCAGGCTGACAAAAATGAAGGAGAGAAGGCCAGAAATATAGCAAGACAAAGAAAGAAATCCTAAGCAAGAACACTCAGAACTAAGCCCCATTTTATTCCCAGGAAAGAGTCTGCAGCCAAAACTGCAGCCAAAAAAGATCAGAAAAATAGGATGTGGCAAGGCAGTCAAAGTTTTCACAGCAGGGACAAACAAATGGTTTCAGAAGGGGCAGGGAAATGGTACACACTTAGAATATCAGAATATGTGCTAAAACTGGAAATTGTCCCTAGGGGTATGCATAATGGAAATCCTGAATTGAAAATATACACAGACATTGTTTTTGGAGGTTGTAACTATGAGTTCAATAGACAGTACTAGGAATCAGGATTCTTTGGTAAATGAAACTAACTTCCCTGAAAATCTGATGTTTCTAGGTCAGTTACTTACATGCGCCTGCCATGTTATTCTTTGATTCTGCTTGTTTACTCAGGCAATGGCAGTCTTCTAACCAGTTGGATCCTGTTAAGTGTTTAGTGCTCCTAGCCAGTCACCTTTGCAGACAAACTGCAGAGAGGGTATGCAATGCATGTGTACAGAAATAAGCTATTTTTGGGGGGCGGGTAAAACAGAGCAGTTTGATGAGAGAGGACTTCATTCTATATGATTTGGTAGCATTATATACCATGAATGCTGTATGGGAAACCCTTGAATTGGTTGTGCATTGAAAAGAACAGTGTCTACAACGAGTGTTTGTAGAAATGAGTCACTCTGAGAGGACCAATACAGCAGACCAGCTTGCAGCAATTTGGGGTGTCTGCAGAAAAGGAACGTGTTTCTTGTGATTTTGGTAGCACTATGTGCCATGACTAATGTGTGGGATACATTTGAATTGGCTGTGAATTGAAAAAATTGTGTCTATACTACATCTGGACAAAAAAAGGTCCCCAAAAATCTAGAACACAAAAGCACAACAGAGATTTAAACCTAAACCTCTTATGTCCTTTCTGAAACAAAGCAATCATGGTAATTCTTTTACTCCAGAAGTCTGGATTTATAAGTGTAATGAAATTTTTTGGCCACACACCCCAATTGTCTGACAATAAGCAGTTAACTTCACCAGGGATTTTTAAAATTGTTACATGCAGCTATACTTTGGTAGCAGGTATTCCATTTTCCTTCTTTTTGGTCAGAAACAGATGGAACTTGGTATGCTGGCAGCCAACTTATTATGAGTCAAAAACAACAGTTCAGCTGATGCTATGGAAGTCAAAAGGCAAGCACAACAACAAATATTGTGCCATGGTACTAACAGTAGGAGCTCTTGTGTGTCTTAATGACAGGTGGGGCATGGTTTATTGATTATAGACCTATTATTTAAGCGGTGCTCTGTGCTACTAGAATGAAACTAAGGTTACGATCGCAAACACATTTACTAAGGAGACTGATTTAAATAACAAAATATCCTGGAATGTCAAATGAATGTTAACTAGTATATGTATACTATCCCTAGTATACATATTAACTAGGGATGTGCATTTGGTTAATCCAAGCTGGAAACATACTTGAAAAATACCTCATTGGTATAAATTCAACTAGATTTTTTTTTGTTTTTCAGCTATTCAAAAAGGCTGATCCTGAAAAAACTGAAAATGTTCTGGATTTTCATGGACCACTGGATAGTTGCAATTGAAGTACATTTAATGGACTCTTAGTCCTTTTAAATGCATTCAGAGCTCTCAGCTTGAAGAAGGCCTTTAAATGGACTGAGAGCCCTTTAAATGCCTTCAGAGTTAACTCAGGTCATTGCTGCCACTTACAAAAGGTATTTCAGGTTTAATGCCAATTCCATCCATTGGAAACACTGCAGAATGAAGGCACCTTATTTGGAGTTTATAGGATTGTACCCATGGTCCACTATTTTTCAATCATCAGCAGCTGTGCTGAAAATGTGAGGACTTTATCTGAAAATACTGCCTTTCCAATCCCCAGATCCATCTAGATTATAGTGGTCCTCATGGATTATAATGGAGCCAAAAATAATAGGTATTCTCTAATATTTACCAAATCAAAATACTATAATGGCACTGGGAAGAGCTGGTGACCGCGCTGCTCAGCCGTCTGGGAAAGCCTGCAGCCCAGGAAGGAGGAGAAAGCCCTTCCCAGTCGGCCAAGCAGCGCGGTCCCCAGCTCAGAGAGCCAGCAACTGCCCTGCCCGGCCAGCTGGGAACAGCAGCTGCCTGGAGGGGGGGGGAGACAGCCCATCCCAGTCACCCGGGCAGCGCAGTCGCTGGCTCAATCCTGGCTGGCTGGGAATGGCAGCTGCCCGGGGGGGGGGGGGGAGAGGAGATAACCCTTCCCAGCTGGCCGTGCAGTTCGGTTGAAGTCTCAGAGAGCCGGTGGCCACCCTGCTCGGCTGGCTGGGAACAGCAGCTGCCCAGGGGAGGAGGAGAAAGCCACCCGGGCGGCTCAGAGAGCCAGCGACCACACTGCCTGGCCGCCTGGGCTAGCACTCGCTGTATTCTATTTACGGGCTTAATTTCTAGTTCTATTCTATTGCTTATACAGTGAAGATAAGCCTTGCAAATTAGATAAGTGTTTTGGAATAATATCTTAGTATACTGTCACTTTTTTGATAAAATCAGTAATAATCTAATTTAAGCTGTCATTTTTAGCTCTCTTAAAGTTATATTACCCACACAGAAGGCTTTTTGTATTCTGGCCTTGTGCCTTGATCCAGCAAGGATAATCATTTCACATCATCAGTTTTTGGTGTGATTTACTATACATATCTGAGTGTGCATGCACATTTAATGACTGTGGCTTCAATCCAAAGAACACTTCCCTGGGAGTATGTCCCATTGCATAAAACCAGAGTAGACCTGCTTATGATCCTTCTTTATAAGGATGATGTAGTGAAACCTAAGCACATTTCAGTCTCACAGACTTCAGTATAAAAATTAAGCACATGATTAATCAGGGTTATGCAGCTAGCTTGCTCTAAATACACATGCTTAACTCTCTCCCATGAAAATCAATGGATCTTAAGTGGTTAATTTGAGCCTGTTAACTCAATTTAAATTCAGCATGAACACATGAAACTGCCTTTTACTGAGCTGGTACTCCTAGCTTTCATTTTTGCTTGCTACTAAGTCAATGTGCTTTTCTTCATTCACAAGCACAATAGTGTTTCAGTTATAAGATATGTCTCACAGAGCAAATTTCCAGATGGAAGGCTTCTTGTGCTATAAGTTTCTTGGACCAAAATGCACATAACTTTCTTCAGCTGTAGAATGAAATCCTATCAGCTATAGGACTGAACAAAAATCAGCAAAAATAAGCATTTTAGCCTAAGTGGAAATAGCTCGACAGACAGATATGACTTTAATAATAATACAGAAGCCTATGCAGAAGAAGAAGAAGAAGAGTTGGTTCTTATATGCTGCTTTTCTTTCCCTGAAAAAGTCTCAAAACATCTTATATTTGCCTTCCCTTTCCTCTCCCCACAACAGACACCCTGTGAGGTGGCTGAGGCTGAGAGAGCCCTGATATCACTGCTCGGTCAGAACAGCTTTATCAGTGCTGTAGCGAGCCCAAGGTCACCTAGCTGGCTGCATGTGGGGGAGTGTGGAATCAAACCTGGCTCACCAGATTAGAAATCTGTGCTCCTAACTACTACAGCAAGCTGGCTCAGAGAAAATTCTACATAAACACCAGAAATAATCCATGTCTTATGAGCATAGACATCTGCAACTCAATATTTAAATCCCTTTTTTAAAAAAATGTTTGTACAGGTGAGCTTTCTTTGTCTATTCAGTATCTATCACATTTCTATCCTATTTGTTCTCCAATTAGCTCAGGGTTGTACACTCTTACATTTTACTCCCACAGCAGTCTTTTGAAGTACATTGGGCTGAGGGAAAGCTATAAACTTTATGGCTGGGGAGATGAATCTGGGTTTCACAGGTCTAGTCCACCTAGTGTTTACTGTCTCTGCAGAAACCAAAGGAAGAGTAATGGGGAAAATGTGGGTCTGGGGGAGGAACTGCAGCATCCCCCTCAGACTAGTAATAGGAATTCCGATGCATCAGTTCAAAGTCCAAAGGAGCATGACCAAAACATGCTTGCAAAATCTACCATTCATCAGCCTCCCCTCCTTTGTTTTACTCTCATAACTGTGTCAGGTGGGTTAGTCTTAGAGAGCGTAATTGGTCCAAGGTCATCCAGCAAGTTTCACAGCAGAATAAGGATCTGAACCTGGGTCCCCAGAATGATAGTGTAACACTTTAATCACTGCAGCAAGGTGGTTGTGCTGCACTATTGCATGCAACACTGTTTAGAGCAAGCGCATAATCACTATGAGTGATTTTTCTGAATCAGATATCTGTCCTATAGAGAGATAATCTTTCCAGAGGAAAAAAAATACCGTATATATATTAGGTCTGAAAACAGTAGTCGTTTATTTTGCCATGATTACCCATGTTTTTTTTTTTCCCTTTCAGACATTGGTCTGAAAAAACAAACATTGCAATTTTACCTGGACATACCCAGTATATATGTTTACCAAAGATGAAACAAACTGTGTAGCAATAAGAAATTCTTGGTTGTTTAGCTGTTAGAAATTCTTTGTTCTCATTGTACTCACAAACGTACCAGTTTTCCTCAACAAAACCATCATTCCCTCAGCCCTCTGTGTGCATGCAAAAAGAACATAGTGGATATGGACTTAGATAATTTAAAAAATGCAAGTCTGGTTCTTTAATATTGGAATTAATGCTAGTCAGTCAGTTTCAATTAGCTTCAGTGGAGAATATATTTCTACAAATATCTGTCTACCCCTCACCAGCCACCAAGTTGAGATGAAATTGCACTAGTTACTCATGAGATCCTATTTACAAAGCAGGGGGAAACATAGAATCATAGAATCATAGAATAATAGAATCATAGAGTTGGAAGGGGCCCATACAGGCCATCTAGTCCAACCCCCTGCTCAATGCAGGATTAGCCCTAAGCATCCTAAAGCATCCAAGAAAAGTGTGTATCCAACCTTTGCTTGAAGACTTCCAGTGAGGGGGAGCTCACCACCTCCTTAGGCAGCCTATTCCACTGCTGAACTACTCTGACTGTGAAAAACTTTTTCCTGATATCTAGCCTATATCGTTGTACTTGAAGTTTAAACCCATTACTGCGTGTCCTCTCCTCTGCAGCCAGCAGAAACAGCATCCTGCCCTCCTCCAAGTGACAACCTTTCAAATACTTAAAGAGGGCTATCATGTCCCCTCTCAACCTCCTTTTCTCCAGCCTGAACATTCCCAAGTCCCTCAACCTATCTTCATAGGGCTTGGTCCCTTGGCCCCAGATCATCTTCGTCGCTCTCCTCTGTACCCTTTCAATTTTATCTACGTCCTTCTTGAAGTGAGGCCTCCAGAACTGCACACAGTACTCCAGGTGTGGTCTGACCAGTGCCGTATACAATGGGACTATGACATCTTGTGATTTTGATGTGATGCCTCTGTTGATACAGCCCAAAATGGCATTTGCCTTTTTTACCGCTGCATCACACTGCCTGCTCATGTTTAGTTTACAATCCACAAGTACCCCAAGGTCTCGTTCACACACAGTGCTACCTAGAAGCGTATCCCCCATCCAGTAGGCATGCTTTTCATTTTTCTGACCCAGATGCAGAACTTTACACTTATCTTTATTAAATTGCATCTTGTTCTCATTTGCCCATTTTTCCATTGTGTTCAGATCTTGTTGAACTCTGTCTCTATCTTCCGGAGTATTTGCCAGTCATCCCAATTTGGTGTCATCTGCAAACTTGATTAGTAGTCCCTCCACCCCCTCATCTAGATCATTAATAAATACGTTAAAAAGTACTGGGCCGAGCACCGAGCCCTGAGGTACCCCGCTACTCACCTCTCTCCAGTCTGATGAAACACCATTGACAACAACTCTTTGAGTGCGGTTCTCTAACCAATTCCCTATCCACCTAACTATCTGAAAATCCAGATTGCAGTCCTTCAACTTATCCATCAGAATGGATAACATTCTGATGGATAACATCCCCATTCTATTACTAATCCAAGATTCACCTCTGAACTGTGAACATAGGAAGATCTGAATTGGCATGTTTGAACTTTCCTCTCCTTTCTGGGGATTCTCTGCCCTACCCCCACCCCAAAATACAGTGCATGGTCGAGAGTTGCTACACCATGCTTCCTACTGTTCTTTTTCTTACTATTTGCTTGTTCCTTCTGCATTTTCCTCTCTATTACACCTACTTCTGCATACTTCAAACAGCAGAAAACCAGAAGTGAAAGTGGGAGCAGATCTCAAGCATGCATTCTAGTTTACATCTTACATCTTACATTCACCTTCCCTTTCCTCTCCCCACAACATCTCTTGTTGAGATAAATTTGAATCTTTATTGACATTGAACTCTCTTTCACTTCTGTTCATGTGCATGGTCTGCACCATCATGTTTTCTTTACTATTGCATGTTATACATTTTGTGAGCAGTGGATGCTTAAATCTCTGTTTAGACATATTCCAGTTGTGCAGGAGTGATAGATTGTCTGTCATCAAGGAGTAAACCTGCAATTTTCTCAAAAGAACTGACCTATGTAGTCGAAAGAACAGGTGAAATTCTGGAAGAACTTCAGGTTTCACCTGAAGACTGGAATCTCTGAAGATGACATTTTTATTGGGTGGGGAGCTACTTTTGCCTTTATCCCTTACATTTGCCCTGCTTGCAAGCATTTTCAAATAAAGCCAAAATATTTGCATAGTATTCATGCGGGGGGGGGGGGCACACAACATCTCCTGGTATACTGTCATGTGCCAGTAATGTTCCTTAGACAATCATCTTTGGTGATAGTCTCTCTCAAGATCTTCTGTAAAGCAACAGTTGGATCATGGGCTTTTTCTGTTGTAGGTCCATTCCTCTGGAATGGCTTAAAAGAATGGCTGTAGAGGGCACCTTGACTTGCTGCCTTTAGGAAGGTATGTATCTTGATTTTATTTGAAAGGGCATTTGGTGGAGAGTAAACTATTCTGGAAGATTTGGATTTTTTTTTTTAAATGTGTGTCTGTCACTTTTTATCTTGTTACTGGGCACTTTTGTTCTTTTTGTGTCTTTGTAGCTATTGCTTTTTATTAGTTGTTGACTTAGAAGAGATAAGGCTGGATATAAATATTGTAATTTTTTTTTACAAAAATCAGAAATCCGCTGAGACACCATAGTAATTAAAAGAAATTGAAAAAAACTGTACATAGCTATGCTAACTAAAATACCTTATTCAGCAAGAAGATCGGCTTACTGTTCAGATTGGACAGCATCCCTGTAGGGCAGATACTGTTGAATCACCTTCTCTCCTCATTGCCCTCATGTCTTCTGCTCCTGAAATGCCAGAATATCTCTCAGACTAGAACAAATGTAGTTTGTCAGATCTTGATCAGTAAATATCTGAACTGATAACATTAATAATGTATAGTATGGTAAGGTTTATTAAAATAATGAATTCAAAGCACTCTGGATTACTACTATGGTACTTAGATCATCAGCTCCTCCTAGGAAGATCTCCCCTGAGGCTCGCTTCCAGATGATCTGTGAGCTGGAAAGGGGGAGGGAGTTTTGCCATGGGTTAATTGGGGGAGTGGGTTAATTGGGGATTTTAATATACTGTTTATGGTGTCTTATATTTGTGCTGTGAATGGCCATGAGCCATTTTGGGAGTGGTGGTATAGAAGGTGAACTATAAATAAACAAACAAACTATGGCAAAACAAAATATGTGAACTGATATTGCTTCTATTGATTTTATGTTATGCAATTTATCACCCTAAACAATACTTTAATTTCTACATCCTGGTAAATATTTTCTGAATTTATACCTAGGAAAATTGCGTCTCCTGAATATTTAAGAATGGCCACACTTCTGCAGTATACTTAACAAAGTGAAAAGGTTATTCATTTATGTTTCATTTTATTTTGATCTGGTCTTTATAATAGCAGTTGCACCGTATTATAATGGTGCAGAGAATTTACAATCGATTTGTGTAATCTCTATCTGTACAGCTTGCAACCTGCCAACATTACCTTGAGCTGCTTTTATCAGTTGTGGACAGGAGCTACAAGGCTGTGCTTAAAAAAAAGCCTAGGAATAGAGTTGATGTATTTTGCTATGGTGGATTTCAGCTGTATCACAGTTGTTATGTTGAGAAATAAGAGATCTATTGCCTATCATCAAATTAGAAGAAAGCACTGTATACTGTTTTTTAAAATGCATTTAATCTGGTCACTAATAAGGATCAAAACATTTTCATATGCCAATCATTCTAGTGAAATTGCACTGAACTGAATAGTTTGCCCCTTCATTTACTGGAGAACCAAAGTTCTAAAAATAAGATAATAAGTTATAGGAACGGATATGATCTACAACATTTTTTTTCCAGTATGTGGAAACCAGTCCCTAAATGATTTGTATGTTTTTCCTTCCTGGAAAGTTTCATAATAACATTTTCATGGTAATTGGCCTGCTGCACGCACATTTTGCTGGGATGAAAAATGGCATTCAGCTTATGTAGCACATGTCTAATTTCATTCAAATGTTTAGTGAGAGCCCTGATAGGTTCAAAGAATTTAAAGGAGAGCTGAGCATTCAGTTCTCCCTAAGTTATCTGAACAGAAGATTGGTGTTATCATCAATGATTTGACTGGGGTACAGTCTCATGTCCTAAATATTACTTTTCAGCCCAGGGAAACATACTTACCAGACATACTTACATAGATGTGCCATTCTCATTTGTTTTTGCAGCACATCTATGAAATGTCTTCTGACATCATGGATACTAATGCATAATGTCATAAAACATGATACAGTAGTACTCCAGAACATCCCAAAACATAGAAAGGATGAAGTCAATTAAAATTACTGTAACATAAACTCAGGACTCAGACTCGTGAGCTGAAATCAACAAGCTTAGACTTGAGTAACTAAATAGGATTGCACTCTTAATATTTTATATCACCTTCAGATCTTCTACAAATTGTCCAGATAGTTTGTCCACTCATGACTTTTTAAAATAATTGTGAAGGCTTTGTTTTTCAGAAGAAAAAAGCCCAATAACCATTAAACATTTATTCCTCTTCAAACATTTCTTCTGTATTCTGGCATCCTATGAACCCTCATCCCCCCCCTAGACCATAACATTCAGTATGAAGATACTATCTTCCTATGTTGTCAAAAATCACCTTGAATTTGCTGTCAGAGACCAAGGAAGCTCCTCTGATATAGTGTCAAAGTATGCCGGGATAGTAGAGAGATTCACTGGGGAATGTAGAGATAAACTGATACCAAGTCGCACTGGCATCGTGCTGCAGTAGTATAACCCTGCTGCTGGACTAGAATTTATCAGGTCAGGGATATGTCTGCTAAAAAGGCCTAGGGGCTGATTGTTGTATAGACCGTGAATTATTAATATTGAAAATAAGAATAAAGCAGAAGAAAAACACCAAAATATTCATTGTGTCCAAATACAACATTCCTAAGGAGTTTAAATCCTATGGAAAGAGAAGATTTGCATTACTAAATTGAACTGAATTTGGACTGGAAGAACAATGGGTTGAAACTAGAGGCATTGACAAGAAGAATGTGCAATGATCGTTCACATAACCGAAATAAAAAGCCTCAATGGATGACTGATGAAACTTATAAAATTGCTAAAGACATGTGAGAAGCAAAAGTAAAAGTTTGTAGAAATAGAATCCAAAGTCTAAGTGACTCTGTTTCAATTATAATGTTCTCTGCACTTTTGAGTTGGATATCTTTTGATTCTCACTTTCCCTATGCTTCGTAAGCATGTGGTACCCTACTATTACTGACACTGTGGGCATTGGTGACTAGGTGGCACCCCAGGAATTAGGTTTGGATTATCTATAAGTGGAATTGGTTGACTTGTCAACTCATTATATTTCAAACTAGGGGCAAAGCCCATTGTCTCCAAGAATAAACGGGCGCTAGTGCTTGGCAGTGGGAAGAGGAAGGGGAGGAGTTGTCCAGTCTGTAAGGGCATGGGGTTGTCATGTGTGTTGTGTGGGAGGTTGTGGTGGCATGGTGGCAAATGAGGCCATGGGTGTGGAGATATGGGTGTCAAGAACCTGTGGTGTGGAATGTTCGTTGATTGTGGGAGAGGACTGACCTTTGGGAATTGTGGCATAGTGGTTACAGATGAGCTTTCCAGAGCCATGTCCTCATATATGTGAAGGGAAAATCAGGCTGGAGACTCTTCTTAGGGGAAGATTACATGGCAACCAATTCCCCCCAGTTCTGCATCATTTCCCTTCTAGTGTGAATTAGGCCACATTCACCGAAATGCCCCTCTGCCCTAATACACATGGGGTAGTCACAGTACACAGGTGTCCACCCAGTTCCTTCTGTCTCCCATATTTTCACTGTTGGTAAAATGTTATGTGCCCACATGCTTCTTTCATAGTTGCTCCTTAGAAGAACGGATTTTTGTACCCTATTGCTTACTACCCAAAGGAGTCTCAAAACGGTTTACAAACACCTTTTCCATTTGTCTCTCCACAGTAGTCAACCTGTGAGGTATGTAGGGTTGTGAGAGATCTGAGACAACTTGGAATGGGCCGCAGTGACCCAGCAGGCCTCAGGTGTCTCAAAGCATTTTCCAATCGTCTTCCCCTTCTCTCCCCATAGCAGACTCCCCATGAGGGAGGTGGGGTAGTGAGCCTCACAGGGAAGCTGGCAACCCTAAGAGGAAGACTATCTGTGCACAGCAGTCTTGACCTTAGTAAGGTTTTTAATACTGTTTTTTTATTTGCCAGGCCAAGGTTATTTGCCAGTTACTATTTCAGTTACGATGTGTCTCCAGACATTTACTTGTTCTCTTAGTTTCAGGCTGTAAACATTTATTTAGATCTTCCTGCACTTTCCAGACTCACAGGACTGATGCTGGTCTGCCTGTCTGCACCCCAGAATACAAACAGTTGCTGGTAAGGGCTGGCCATAACCCATAGGCCAGGAGGGACACTCCTGCACCACTCCCTACCAACTGCAGGCAAAAATGGCTTATTTGAAGGCTGGACTCTGAGGCATTGTACGATTTTGAAGTCCCACCTCCAAACCTCCAGGAATATTTCCAACCCAGGGGTAGCCAACCTACAGGTGTGGCCTGGAGAGCTCCTGGAATTACAGCTCACCTGCAGAGTATAAAGATCAGCTCCTCAGGCAGAAAGGGCTACTTTGGACAGGGTTGTGGTAGAGAAGAAACATTTAAGGCTTCCCACACAGGTTGTTGTTGAATTGAAAGACTTGAGGCCTACTGCACAGGGTTGTTGTGCAGATGAAACAGGAGACAAAAGAGCCAGCTTCCTCTGCAGAATAACGCTGTGCAGTGGCCTCAGATCTGCAGAGAGTTGCAAAGAAGAAAGACACATGGCTTGGCTGTGTCTAACCCCCGGCCAGAGCAGTATTTTAAGTGTGAAGGGGCTTTTCTGTGACCTCCCTGTCAGGCAACTTTTTGGCAGAAGGGGAAAGTCCCCCCCCCCTCAAAAGGAAGGCCCTCAGGCTCCCCTGCGTTGCTCTTGGAAAGGCCTCCTTCCCTCAGTCAGGGCCTGTCAGAGGTTCCTTTGCAGCAGGCCTGAAGGGAGGGGGGAGGGGGAGCACTCTGCAGCCTCCTGCCAGCTCTGTCAGGGTTCTGAGGCAATTTACAGTTGGACATGGCAGTTAGGACAGCCTTGGGGTGAAAAGGGCTGGCGCAGCCTTTCCAAGCCTCTGTTCTCATCCCCCTTGGCAGCCCTACTGATCTCCTCTCCCTGCGGTGGTCAGGAGCAGACTGGCAGCCAGACTGGGCTGGGTGAATGGAATTTTGGTCTGTCCTGGTGAGGGGCCAATAGGAAGGCAATTTGCGCGCCTCCCCATTGGCTGCTTGGCCCTGGATGGACACTCAGAGGGCCCAATCAGGAGCCGCTTCACGGCTCCTGATTGGGCCCTCTGAGTTTTTATCCTGGACAGGGCCCGCCCTAACTCCTCCCCAGGTGGCCTTACTCTTTTATTTAATAGGACCTTGTCCTATTTAAAGATATGCACTTAACATTAAATTACACTGTACTCTGAAAAGTTCTATGATATTTTGTTAAAGAAGATTTTGAAGACTCCTGATGCTTAAACAAAATACATTTAATGAAAAATTATTTTTTGTTTTATCAGTCAATCAAATCCACTTAAGACAAAGTTAATAAGCAGCACAAACAAATATAAATATGCTATCAGAGATGCATACCAGATGGTAGAAAGTTGTGTTGGGGCAAGTAAATAATTGAAATAATAACAGACTTGTACTGTTTTGATGTTACAATATTTTTTTAGATGCAACACTATCAACTACATTAAAAATCTTTGTCTTCTAAAACAAACTTCAGAAGGCAATCAGTGAATCTTCAGAAGTGTAGTGAATGCTAATTTTCATCACTCTCATTAGTGAATAGAGGGGTTTACAAAAGAGCTTTGCACTCTTCTCTCCAAGTTAAGGGTAAAAAAGTAGAGAAAACCCAAATATTTGTAGGAACAAGGGTATAGTTCCTTGTTATACCAACAGTGCTCAAATTCTAAATCTGTAATGATAATCATTGTTAATAGGATATTAGCTCATTCCATAAGTCTTACTGTAATTATTATTAAAATCCCTTGGGTATAATACATAGCTCTGACTATTCTTTTTGATTATAACTGTAGAAAATTTGAAAATGAAATGCAAGGGAATAAAGTATAAATCAAGATATGGATCTTTGATATCAAAGGTTATCCAAGTGTCAAACAATTAATCTTTGTCTGATATGCTAGTCCAGTTCAAAGTCAGTGTGTTGGATCGAACTATTTGCAGACAAGGAGTTTATAGAAGCAGATCTTTCACACTTTCCTTTCTCAACAGAACTCCTCTGTGTGCTGAAAAGCATCTGCTTGAGGGAGTGTGGTCCTCCCAAACAATATGCCATGTAATGCAGTGAGCTGCAGGGAGAACGGGAAATCAGGCAAAACTGCACCCATTCTCTGCCTCACTGCATGAGAGGTACAAGCTCAGCTCTGAGTCTTAATGCTGTGGTACAAGACTGTAATTTTATATGATTTTCCATCCTTACTAGAGACCTTTCTTGGTCTATTGTCCCAAAGAGACACCTGGTACTTAAGGGAATAAAGAGGCTACTTGGGAAGCAAAAGGCTGAGAGGATGAAATCCTGTGAGAATTTTCCATCTGATGATGGGAGAATTCAACCCAATACCGTGATATCCAGTCCTTCTAGAGTGCATGTTAGAGGATCCTTTGTATCGGGATTGGGGATATAATTGATACTGGCGATAAAATAGTATGTATTGATTTTTAAACATTTGGAAAAACAAAAAAAATATATTATTTAGAAGTATATTATTTATGTAAGAAGAAATAGTGTAAAAATCGTTTCCATTTGTGAACCTGATCGAATGGATCCTCACATTGGCCCATTATGCACGGGCAGAATAGCGCACATTTGCATAATTGGCTACTCTGGGTTTTGCCACTATTGCGTCCCATCCCGTGCATAAGCGGTTTGCTTTGCTTCTTCCCCCTCCACGTTTTCCATGTGACCCGAAATCGCCGTTTCGGCTGCCGTGCATAATGGGTCTTTAAGAAACAAATTGCCAAGCAACCTGTTTCTTCTCTCCCCCCTCCCTGTGAAGCACATGTGGTCTGATTTTTAATTCTTTCTTTTATGAGTGCTTCTCACATTACTTAAGGAGAACTTGTACCTTTTAGGTAGCACCAGAAAGGAAAGAGTCTGTTGCTGCTGGGAACCAACCAACCAGCAGAGACCTCAGCACAATGTCCATGTGGAGGCATAGGTGGGGGTAGGGAAAGTAAGTCTGAAATAGGCAATGGCATCTGCACCGCGAAGAGAATGCTGTGGGCCCACATTTCCTCCTTGAAGTGGAGAAAATTCACTCTTGGATATGCCGGCGAATAAGTAGTGTGACTGCAGAGTCACACTATAGCTGTTTAGATCGGAGGAAATACATGACCAGGCGCAGATGGCTTTTTTTTTTAACAGACTTCCAATGAGCTTTAAAATCCCAGTGCAGATAAGCTCCTGTAATGTCCAGCATGCACTGAGGAGGGTACTGGTGCATTCTGGGAATATAGGTCCCAGAATGCTTTGGTGGGTGGGGAGAAGAAAGATGAACAAGAAAGAAAAAATCAAGAGAGGGAGACTGCAAATATTTTCTATGATTTTCAATTCATCTCTGTCTTATTACTTCATATCAATAGAAAAGTTATGATAGGGTTTGTTAGAGAGGAAAGGGGATTTGTCTAATGTTGGATTAAATGTCTGGAAGAATATGGTAACTGTGGGTGTTGTTTCTCTTTGAAGGAGAGCTTTACTTGTTTCTGGATCTCATATGCTGAACCAAAGGAGCTTGAACTTGTCAGTAAATCTGAACCATTGTCATCTTCATCCAGGTTACTATGATTGTTTAAAAAAACAGGCATGTCATAGATAGAATATCTGCCACTGAACATCCCTAAAGTATCATAAAATATATTGTTCATGATTTACTTTGTGTCTATGGGAGTCTTTATATCTCTTTGAGTGCAAAAGCTTTACTGGTGCTACAAGGGAAAAGAGGTAAAATAAAATGGTCTTTAGTAAAGTAAAGTCTTTAGTAAAGTCTTTAGTAAAGTAAAATGGTCTTCATTCTTCCAGCAAATCTCAAACTGACAGGTGAACATGGTATTTTGTCTTAATGTTCAACTACTATACTCTTCTTCAGTCAACATTGTAACACTAGAATATTAATTCTGTTCATTTCACATTATTACAAATCTCTTTTTGCCAGGCAATCCTTCCTGATCTGTAGTAGCAATCAACAAAATCTGGAACAACTTTGCAATATAATATAAAAAGCTAAGGCCTAGGTGGGCAGAGAGTGGGCAGGGCCAGTCTGATCTCTGGACCAAAGATTGGACTGGCCCTCCCCCTGGACTTTGGACAGGTAGGGAGGCAATACAGCCTGCCCTCCCACCCCAGCCAGGGACAATCTGGCAAGCTCGCAGCCAGTTTGCCCCTGGGTGCTGACAGGGACACAGTAAGTGGTCTGCGGGGGATGGCCTCTCTTCCCACTTACGCCAGGAAGCCCTCATATTTCTTCTGTGAGGTGGCGTGAGGGCTTCCCGGCTCAACTCCCATCCCAACAGATGCTGTTGCGGAGGTTCTTTTGCCTCCTGTTTCATTTGTACAACAACCCTGTGCAGTAGGCTTCAAATCTGCAGAGAAACACGCAGAACAAATACACATGGCTTGGCCAGCAGTGAGGCTGGCTAGAGCAGTATTTTAAGTGAGAAGGGGCTATTCTGTCAGCCAACAGTTTGGCATAAAAGGAAAGCTTCTCCCCCTCAAAAGGAAACCACACCCTTGTCCTCAGACTCCTATGCATTGCTTTCAGAAATGGCTTCCTCGCCTCAATTAGAGGCTGTTAGAGGCTTCTTCACAGCAGGCCTGAATGGAGCTGGGAGGAAGAACATTTGCCAGCTCCGTCAGTGGTCTGAGGCAAAGTGAGGGAAGTTGTTGGATGTGACAGTTAGGCCTGTGCAGTAGGCCTCAAGTGTTTCAACTCAACAGCAACCTGCATCAGAGTCCTTAAATGTTTCTTTTCCACAACAAACCTGTCCTAACTCCAAAGCAGCCGTTAGTACCTCGGAAGCTGATCTTTATAGTCTGCAGATGAGCTGTAATTCCAGGAGCTCTCTAGGCCCCACTTGGACGTTGGCTGCCCGTGGGTTGGAAATATTCCTGGAAGTTTGAGACTTCAAAATCATACAATGCCTCAGAGTCTGGCCTTCAAAGTAGCCAGATTTGTGTGCAGAGCTTATCATTATAATCTAGAGATGAGCAGCAATCTAGAGATGATGGTAGAGGCTTGCAGACTGTGGTTGGGGTTGAGTGGTAGGGGTATGTCCCTCCTGGACTATGGGCTTTGGCCAGCCCTTACTGGCAACTGTTTATATTTTGGAGCACAGACAGACAGACAGACCAGCATCAGTCCTGCGAGTCTGGAAAGTGTAGGAAGATCTAAATAAAGAATATTTTCAGTCTGAAACTCTAAATAGTGAACAAGTAAATGACTGGAGATACATGGGAATTGAAGTGACTTTTTCAACCTTGGCCTGTTAAATAAAAAAAAAACAGTATTTGCCAGGAAGGTCCTATGAACTCAAAGGAATAAGTGGACAGAATTTCAAGTGGAGTTAGCTTTACAGCAAGAAACTAGGTAATCCACTTGTATTAGGCAATAATATTGCCTTACGGACAACAGAAACTGCAGTTGCCAGCAGTAGACCTCAGGCTTCAGAAGGGCAGACATCACCAGCCAAGCAACCAAGGGGTGTCTGGGGCCACATGCATTCCTTTAGAAGGGATACATATGAAGGGAGAGAGCTTTCCCTTCAACCTAACTGCCTGGAGATGAGTTGTACTTCCAGGGAATTCTTGGACCCCACCTGGAGGCTGGCATCTCTAAACCTCAGTGTGATACAGTGCTATACAAAAACAGCCATTTTTGCCTGTGGAGCTGATCTTCATAATCTGGAGATGAGCAGCAATTCTAGGAGATCTCTAGGCTTCACCTGGAGGTTGGCTGTCCCTGGTCTGAACATTTTATCAACTGTAAAAAAATGGAGACAGGAGGAGCAGGGCAGATACCTGTGTACTGTGACTATCCCATGTGGGTTAGGGCAGTGGGACATTTCGGTGTCTGTGGCCTAATTCACGCAAGTAGGGAAATGACGTTGAATGCAGAACTGGAAGGAACTGGTTGCCATGTAATCTCCCCCTAAGAAGAGTCTTCAGTCTGATTTCCCCTTCACATATCTGAAGGCATGGCTCTTGAAAGCTTATCTGTAACCACTAGGCCATAATTCCAAAGGTCAGTCCTCTCCCACACTCAACAAATATTCCAAACCACAGGTTCTTGACACCCATCTCTCCACACCCACACTCCCATTTGTTACCATGCTACCACAACCTTCCACACAATACACACATTTAACCCCATGCCCTTACAGACTGGACAACTCCTCCCTCTTCCCACCACCGAGCTCTAGCACCTGTTGTATTTCTGGATACAACGGACTTTGCCCCTAGTAAATAAATAAAAGATGACAATTTCTACTTAGGAGGAAACCATAGCCTACATAATTTCAGTATTGCAGAAAACATTATGTATTAAGGCTGCAGTTATCCATATTTGCATTCATGGAACATCATGCTTATAATGACAGATTAATTTTTTTCTTACAGGCTATTTAATAAATGGACTCCGGGGAATGGTAGAGGACAGGAAGGCCTGGAGGATGATTGTCCATGGGGTCGCAGTGGGTCGGACATGATTTCGCACCTAAAAACAACATTTAATAAGAACACCATTAAATATTTCTCAAAGAAAGTTATAGTGTACTGTGTTATAAATTGCAATGTTTTGGGGTTGGATAGGATAGAAATAATTTATCTACTCTCAGCAGAATGGAAAATAATAGTATAACATTATATATGGTGCAATAACCTAGGTGACCTTTTTGGAAATAATTGTGAAACACTAGTAGTAAAGCCCATTGCATTATGTAATACAACAGACACTAGCTCATGATTTCATGTGAGTTTAGTGTAAAGTGACCAGAGTTGGAAGGAGGTAAGGTGGGACGCGCCGCCACCCCTCCCTCCCTCCCTCCCTGGCTCACTGTAGCCTCCCGAGTGTGGCAGTGGCTGCAGCAGCAGCAGTGGTGCTACCTTCTCCCTCACTTCCTTCCCTCCCTGGCTCACCTCACCTCCCAAGTGCAGCAACAGCAGCGTGGCAGTGCCCCCTCCCCGGCTCACCTCACCTCGCGAGTGTGGCAGCGGCGTAGTAGAGCCCCCTCCCTTCCCTCCTTTCCGTCCCTCCCCAGCTCACCTCACCTCCTGAGTGTGGTGGCGGTGCACGCCGCGGGACATTCCACCAATGGTCCGGGATGCAGGACCTCTGGCGAAAAGTCAGGACTGTCCCGCTATTTTCGTGTCACATGGTCACTATAGTTTAGTGCAGGGGTAGTCAAAATGCGGCCCTCCAGATGTCCATGGACTACAATTCCCAGGAGCCCCCTGCCAGCATTTGCTGGCAGGGGGCTCCTGGGAATTGTAGTCCATGGACATCTGGAGGGCCGCAGTTTGACTACCCCTGGTTTAGTGCCTCACTTGGAAGCTGGCAACTCTTAAGAGAAGGTCTCTATGTTCACAGCAAACTAGTCAGGTTTATGCACACTTAGTAGTATGGAATTCCAAAACATGAACCTACACCAATTTGGCAACCTTACCTTCTCTCTGCCAGGTTTTCTTGACCTGAAATAGGTCAGGGGTGCTAGGTGGCTGTGGGGGTAGGCCTCAAATCTACAGAGAGTAATGTTAAAGATATATACATGGCTTGGCTGCATCTTCCCTCCAGCAGCGAGGCCAGCCAAAGCAGTATTTTAAATGAGAAGGGGATTTTCTGTAGCCTCCCTCTCAGTGAACTGTTAGGCAGGAGTATGCCCACAGACTCCTCTGGGTTGCTCTTGGAAACACCTCCTTCAAACTTTCTGCACAGGAGTTGTGACCATGGACTTTAAGCTGCACTATGGTTACAGTTTTCCTGGCAAACCTGAATGAAATGTAGCATCTAATTTGGCATTTTGTCTGCTCAAGGTAGGTAAAATAGCAGACTGTTCTGGGATCAAAGTGTAATAAATTGACTATTTTATAAACTTTCATAAACTAGACCCATGAAAACTTATGTCACAATAAATCCAGTCTTTAAGGTATCAGAAGACACCTTGTTTATTTTGAACTGCAAACACTGAAAATCCAAACAGAAATCAATTTATTAGTTATACATTAGACGGTATTTAAAGCCAAAGCATCCTGTTCTGTATCACATGAGGAATGTGTTATTTGATGAGGATTCCTCAGCAGGTTAACATAATTCATTTCCATAAGTTTTTGAGCTACAACATACCAGTCTTCATTATTGAACTCTGAGGGCTAGATACGGTGCAAGCATCTGCAAGTATATACCAGGCAAACTCTTAGGCAGGCTCATTAACAAACTGCAGTTCTGTAGTATATTCTGCTGTACTTATTTATTGAAGGGATAACAAGAAACAACCCATTTCTTTCTGCACTCATAAATAATATGACAGGAGCATATTAAGTGCACCGAGATGTGACAGAAGAACTAAAAACTGTAGAGTCTTGTATTTTATGATGCCTGTTCCATTTTTAAACCTACATGTTAAACAAACAAATTCACCTGGATTTTTGTTGGGTTTTTTGACCATTTATTACTTTATTAAGCCATTGAGACAAGGAGTATTCCACACATATTGCAAATTTAACTGTTAAATATTCTGGTAACAGTTTGTAACTTTAACTTGGTAGGGAAGTTTCCATTTTCAGGCTTTCAGACATATTTTGAATATGGCAAATGTTCACTAGCTATGGGGCAAGACAGGGCATTTTGAAGTATGTTGCATTTATTTTGTTTTGTCATTGGCATTTCAGTGACACAATGTTCTTTGTAATATTTAGTGATTTCTGTGTTAGTGATTTCTGTAATGAAAGCCATTTTGGTGTAGTGGTTAGGAGTGCAGACTTCTAATCTGGCATGCCAAGTTCGATTCTGCGCTCCCCCGCATGCAGCCAGCTGGGTGACCTTGGGCTCGCCACGGCACTGATAAAACTGTTCTGACCGGGCAGTGATATCAGCGCTCTCTCAGTCTCACCCACCCCACAGGGTGTCTGTTGTGGGGAGAGGAGAGGAATGGGAAGGTGACTGTAAGCCGCTTTGAGCCTCCTTTGGGTAGGGAAAAGCAGCATATAAGAACCAACTCTTCTTCTTCTTCTTCTTCTTCTTCTTATGTGCTATATAATTTATAGAATGTGTTTCACCATTGTATTCATTCGATCAGCTGAGTTCTTTCCCTTGTTTATGCAAGTTTCTGTAAGCAGAACACATCACAGACTGAAGTCAATACTTTACAAAGGTAGCTAAATGCAAATACCTGTGTTCATGACCCAATAAAATTATATGCAAAATGTAAGGAGATATTTGCATGCAACTAGAATTTCCTTTAATGTTGCACTTGAACATTGCAAGGAAACTGAAGTCTAAACTTCTAGTTTATTTAAAGAAACCATTTACCTGAGCACCAAATTAAACCTAAGATCAGGATCGAAAAGGAAACTCCCTGAATTAAGAATGATTTTATTAGTTCCTTTTTGTTTTTGTTTTTTGAGATAACCATTTATGGAGACAATTGCATTAAAATAAAGCAATATAATCAATTTTATATAAATCCCACCTCGTTATATGATCACCTACCTTAGTATTTCCTCTTTCCCAAGTATACCCATTCCCACCCCCAGAAAAACAAAATTGCTGAGCAGAACTGCAGCTGCCAGAATAAAACAGCTGCCTGCCATTGCTCAGTCAGGAGAGTGCTGGGCCAGGAAGAAGATTGCACTTCCTGCGCTGGAACTGGTGGAAAGGGGCTATCATGCTACCTGCTCAGGTGCATGATCGGGGAAGGGCACACCCCCACCCAGAGAAGCTGAAAAGGCTGCCAGAAGACTTTCGCTGAGTCTATTTGTTCAGTTGCTTACTTCGGTGGAATGATGGCGCCAGTGAAGGCTTGAGCAGGGAGTGGTGGAGGTCATGGGGCTGGAGAATGTGGGGTGGTGCAGGTTCCTAGCAGAGCACCCTTGTGGCCTCAGCTTGGGGATGCAGTCCGTGTGACCTGCGGTGCAACCCAGCAGGCGCTGGAGGTGGTGGTTGGATATGCATCTGCAGTCCTGCTGGCACACTTGGCGACAGTGGAAGCTTTGCTTCTGAACTTTTGAGCCAAGAAATAAAAACGTGTCTGCATCTTCTGTATGCCTAGTACTGCCTTCCCCTGCCCAGTAACTGATCTTTCCCATCCCTCCATGTTTTCTTGACTTCCCCCAGCACTTGGAAAGCTGGAAAATATGTTAAAATGTACTACTCAGGTGCAGGGAATGTGCATACCTGTAATGCCCAGAAGCCATGCAGTATCAGCAGCCACTAGTCTTTCTCTCTATTTGCATGCTAGCTTTACTGATGTTATTCTCTTTAAAAACTCTACAAGTGTAACTTAATTATTCATGTGTAAAATCAGTGACTGAAAACATATCAACAAAAATACAGTCCAGTGGCATCTTTAAGACCAACAAAGTTTTATTCAAGGCATGAGTTTTCGAGTGCATGTGCTTTTTCTCAGGCTAAATGAAAAAACATAACTGTGGAGATATAAGGCAAAAGCAAATTAGTAAACTGTGCCATAACATCCAAATTAAGCTATATGATGCCATATGATAATTCTTCACTAAAACAGCTAATCAGTCCTTTTGAGTTCAGTTGGCATTCACAAAAACATTGGAGAAATAAAACTGTCCATGTTAGTAATTAATGGCAGACACTTTCTCAGTTGTTGCTGGCCCCATCCAAGCATGGAAACGTCCCTGCAAGTGACAATCTGTGCTGGCAACTATCTTGTCCTGAGGCCAGAGAGTTAAATTCAAAATTTCATTACATATTACTAACAATTCAGTCACATTGTCCCAAATAAAATGAATTAAAAAGAAGAGAGGATTGTAAGGAATGTGGATATAAGAGTTGAACAAGGTTAGTAGATTAAAAAAATCGATGTCCTTGTTGAGTCCAGGGTATGCCATTGTTTTGAGTGTCGTAATCACTTGCATTTCTGCAATCTCCCTTCTAGTTTATTCTTGAAGTTCCTTTGCAATAAAACAGCAACTTTGAGGTCTCTTGTTGAATGTGCTGGAAGGTTGAAGTCTTCCCCTACAGGTTTTTCAGTCTGTGATTTTTGATGCCAGACTTGTGTCCATTAATTCTTTGGTGGAGGGTTTGACCTGTTTGTTCTATGTAGAGAACAGAGGAGCATTGTAGGCATTTAATGGCATACGCAATGTTAGAAGATGAGCAAGTAAATAACCTGTAGGGGAACACTTCAACTCCTGGAAGAACTGCAGACCCTTCAGGAATTCCCTCAATTCCAAAGGGTCTATAAAATGAAACTCTTCCACCAGGCTTTTGGTTAGGGGCAATAAATGACTAATAATACCAACAGATGGGTCCTTCCCAATATTAACCCACCCCTGGAGATGGGGGCATACAGAAACTAAGCTTTTTAATTGATGTTGGTTGATATACTTTTATTTTGTTTTAATAACGAAATTATTTAATGTATATTAATGATATAAACTGCCCCAAGCAGGTATATACTAGGACGGATATTATAGGAATCTACTAACATGTTTAAAATAAATAAAGCTTGATAAATCAATAGAATAGGCCATGAGGGTTAAAGAACCACTGTACTCAAAAAACAGAAGAATCAGAAGAATTTCTTTAAATTCTGAATTTGTAAATAGGAGACAGGATCCTAGGAAAACTATTGAAAAAAGCAACAAGAAAACTACAGTGTGTCTTTTTTCTAATTCCATCATAACACATAGTTATATTGAATTATAATGCATAAAGTTGATGATATTTCAGAGTATGTGTTGCTGAATTTATCCAGATGCATGTTTAGATATTTAAACCAAACCTGTTTCAAGTATCATTATTTATGCAAACTAGTGCACAAAGATCATACAAATAGGAGTGCTGAATCAGTCCAAGCATCCATATAGTTTAGTAGTGTGTAGTAGTTTAGAATGATAGATTCTGTTTAGAAGAGCTGTGCTAATACTGTGGAAAAACACTGTCTAAATAACTTTACTGGGGTTTGGTTTCCTACATGTCAGCATCTCTTTCCTTTGAACAGCAGAATGTGATACATTTTTGACAATGTTGCATACAAATTGTAAAACATTATTGCAGAAGCAATAGTTGCTTTGATATGTCAGAGAACAAGAAGAGCAATAAAAGCAAAATCTCATTCACAGCATTTTTCGGAATCTTATGTGTGATTTTGAAAGAGTTTAATAACATACAGTTGGAGACATCTGCACATTAAAATGTATATTTGTGCCTTTCTATATCTCTATTACATAATGTTTTCAAGCATATGTAGTTTTGGAATTTGGTTGCTCATAATTTCACAATTTGTACAGTAATTTGAGTTCAGAGTAAACTCAGTCATGCTCTCAAAATCAGGAAGTTGAAGGAATGATTGCAAAGGGCGGATGGGACTTACCCCGGGCGCGTTTGCCGCTGCGGGGAAGCCCTCGCCGAAGAAACGCAGGGTAGGGGACTACGAGTCCCAGCGACCCCTGCGGCGGCGTTCGGGAGTGCGGCAAAAGGACGGCTGGGAAAGGAGGGGGCCAGGTCGGCTCTTCCCAGCCTCCTTTGCCCGCTCCATATAGGGAAGCGCCAGAGAGGCTTCTGCCTCTTTCCCGCTTCTCTTCCGACGAGGTTGGAGCTGCTGTTAGGAGCTCCAGTCTCGGGCCTAGTTGAGAGTGCTGAGGGAGAGAGTTTGCCTCAGCAGTTTTTTAAAACACAAAAGCCTCGGCGCTTGGGGTGCGGCGCAGCCGATTTTTACAAAAAAAAAAAAAAAAAAAACGTTTTTATTTTAATTTATTGTTTTGTTTGTTTCGATTGTTTGTTTGTTATTTTCATTTATTTTGAAGGGAGGGAGAAACGGAAAGAGCATGGGTGGGCGTCGCACAGCGGCCCGGTCTGAACGGGCGCGGCCTGCGGGCCGTTGGGAGTCGGGCCGCTCGCCATCTAGCCGGCCACGGGGAAAACAGGGAACGGCACAAGGAACCCGGGCGAAAACAGCTGCCCGCGGGCGTTCCGTCCCCAGTCAGCCGCCGGTGGGACTCCAGGGACCGGAGGGCTTGACAGAAGTGGGGCCTGGATCGTTGCCCTATGGCACCAGAGGTGCCTCCCGCAGGGCACAAGAGCAGTCCCGGGCCAACCCCCCTTCACTGCCGGTTACAGCGGCGGCTGGGGGGGTGGAGGCGACGGCCAGTGGGCCGATTGAGGCCGCAAGGGGTGGGAACCAAACCTCAGGGGGAGCAGCCTCCTTATCTGGGGCGGGCCCGAGTGGCCAGGCCCAAGTTTTCGCCTTTCAACCGGGCGGCACGGGTCAACCCGCCCCTTCAGCAGCGCCTCCTGGCATGAGTTGGTGGCAGGGATGGGAAAACCCAGCCCCTGTCCAGTGGTACCCTCCCACGGCCCAGGGCATGGCTCAGGTGGGCGGTGGCCAGCCTGGGTGGCCTATAGGGAATCATACAACATGGCCATACATGGGAATGCAAAGTTCATGGCCCACAGTGGGGATGCAGTCAAATTGGCCTCAAATGTACCCACAATGACACTTTGCGGGTCAGCGGCCTGAGAGTCCTGTGGTGCGCTTCCCGGCAGCCCCGACTATGGGGGGGGTTATGTCTGCTACCCCATTGGGGTCGGCAAGCAGCTGGCAGGAACCAGGGGAGTCTGTAATGGTTCGGCATGACGCCAGTGTGGCTAGGCAGCAGCACGTTCATGTTAATAGTCAACAATTAATTTTAAATGAACAGGCCGGTGTTGATGGCCGGGTGACTCCAGCCCCTATGGTGTCATCTGTAACAGAGGCATCAGGGACCGTGGCAGAAGACAGGCAAGCTTTGCCAGCCACTTCGGCTCTTGCTCCTGGAGCTTCAGCTCCTGGGCAAGCACCGTCAGGGACAGGAGACAGCGTCCTGGCTGAGTCAAAAGGCAGGAAGCGCAGAAGGCACGGGCATAGCAGGCGCTCCGGGGCAAGCTCTACTAGTGAGTCCTCATCTTCTGAAGATGAGATGGTGGTGGGCCAAAAGGATGTTGCATACTGGCTCCAAGGGGCCATGGTCCCAGGCATTCCGGCTTGGCTGGCAGGCTTTCGAGAAGCCACTAGGGTCTACTATAAGGAGGGAGCAGGGATGGGAAAGCCAACTCAACCCCCAATTGGTTTCCCGGCGGGGGATGATCCTCCTGGGACCCATCTATCCAGGAAGCAACGCATGCGGGCCCTGTTAGGATATTATGTTGATGTTTTTGAATTTGTGAGACCCGATGATGATGCCCCCAAAACTGGTATTAAGAAAAGGCGGCCTCGCAGGGATCGGGTAGCGGTTGAGAGAACCTTTACGAACTGGATCAGGGGGTATGGGGAATATATGTGCCTAGTAGCCGGGGCCTTCCCTGAACGGGGATGGCATTTGATACGGCACTTCAATAATGTCATGGAGGCCATGGTACTATCAGGGGATGCGGCTGCGATAATGTACGACACAAAGGCCAGGGAGAAAGCGTCCAACAATGCGCAAGCTAGATGGGATTTAAGGGAAAGGGACTCTTGGATGGTAAAAGTGGGCCCCTATGTCCAGAGAAATGAGCCTGAGAGGCGCTGGTCAAGCGGCAAGAGGGAGGTGAAAGGCCTATGTTGGGATTTCCAGAAAGGGTCCTGCCAACGTCGCCGCTGTAGATTTGAACACAGCTGTGAAGCTTGTGGGGGAGGGCATGGAAAACACGACTGCAATCGCCAGGGTTCGAATCGCCCCTTTCGATCCGGCCGATCCACCGCCAAGAAGGGGAGTGGATCGGCGAACTCAAGCGCAGCGGGGATCCAAAAAGCAGAATGAAGTCCCTTTGGAACTTACCACCTTGGCTATCTCCCCCATTAAGGTTGCTGCCTTGTTGGCACTGTTAAAGGACTATCCAAATCGGGAGTCAGCCGAGTACCTGGCTTCTGGATTTGCGGTGGGTTTTCGCATTCCATACGAGGGAAAGCGGGAGGCTACTACTAGCCCAAATCTGAAATCTGCTATGCAAATGCCGGAAGTGGTGGCAGACAAGATCCGGAAAGAGTGCCAGGCTGGTCGCATGGCTGGCCCATATTCCAAGCCACCCCTAAATAATTTGAGAGTGTCACCATTAGGGGTAGTCCCCAAGAAGGCCCCGGGACAATTTAGACTAATACACCATTTGTCTTATCCAAAAGGGACGTCAGTGAATGACGGGATTGCTCCAGAGCTCAGTTCGGTCACCTACGCATCCTTAGATCAGGCAATATCACTGGTCAAGGATTGCGGCCATGGGGCGTTACTCGCCAAGTGCGATATTCAATCAGCCTTTAGACTGTTGCCGGTACATCCGGAGGATTTTTGTTTACTGGGGTGCAACTTTCGGAACTCTTGGTATGTGGACAAGGCCATGCCGATGGGGTGCTCCATCGCATGTTTTGCCTTTGAATCCTTCAGCACCTTTTTAGAATGGGTAATGAAGTACCGCTCTGGGAGCCCGCATATCACGCACTACTTAGATGACTTTTTGCTCATTGGCCCGGCAAAAACATCTGTATGCCATGATAAGTTGTTAATGTTTCAAAGGTTGGCTGAGGAATTGGGGGTGCCACTGGCAACAGAGAAGACTGAAGGCCCGTCTTCCTGTTTGACCTATCTGGGTATTACGTTGGATTCGGTGGCTGGTTTATCCAAATTGCCAGAAGAAAAGGTGTTGGCGCTGAGGGCTTTGCTAGGGCAGCTTTTGTCAAAGAGGAAGTGTACCTTAAAAGAAATGCAAAGTATTTTGGGACACTTAAACTTTGCCTGTAAGGCTGTTTCACCTGGCAGGGCATTTTGTGCACGCCTGGCCAGAGCTACGGCGGGCATCAAGGCGCCACACCATCATATACGTTTATCACGGTCGCTGAAAGAAGATTTACGTGTGTGGCATGACTTCCTAGCAAGTTTCAACGGGGTATCTATTTGGCAGACGCCAATCTCCCCGGAAACATCTTTCCAAGTGCATTCCGATGCATCGGGTAGTCTGGGGTTTGGAGTTTTCTTTCGTAACCGTTGGTTCGCTGAGAGGTGGCCACAGGAATGGTCGGGGTCCCCTATACTTCGGGACCTCACCTTCTTGGAACTATTTCCAATTGTGGCGGCAGTTATTGTGTGGAAAGATTTATTTCAGGACAGCAAAGTTTTATTTTGGTGCGACAATCAAGCAGTGGTGCGCATTATAAATCGGCAATCGAGCAAATCCCCCCGGGTAATGGGTTTAGTGAGGAAACTAGTCAGGGTGTGCTTGGGGAGCAACATCTCCTTTGCGGCCCGTCATGTCCCGGGCGCCACTAATGAAATCGCTCACGCTCTGTCTCGGTTCCAGGAGCAGAGGTTTCGCCAGTTGGCGCCAGAGGCGAACATGTGTCCAGACCGTTTCCCGGAGGAGTTGTGGAGGATTGGCCTGGAATGATCCTCGAGGCCGTGGAACATTCCCTCGCTCCGGCAACACGTCGGGCATATACAGCAGCGGTTCGGGGTTACATGGAGTACATGGAGCAGGAAGAGGGCTTTAGGGCCTTACCTCCAACAGAGGACTTAGTGCTGCGCTACCTCGTCCATTTACGTTCCCGCAAAATGTCCCCGGGGTCCATGAACATACAAGTGGCGGGGCTATCCTTTTTCTGCAAAACCAGGGGTTGGTGGGATCCCTCATCATCCTTTCTGATTCGAAAAGCCATTGCAGGATGGAAGAGGATCAGCCCAGTTACGGCTGACCCCAGGCGGCCTATTTCGTTAGACATTTTGAGGAACATGGTGATTCAATTGCCTGCTGTATGCTCGGATGGTTACGAGGTTGCCCTTTTTGCGGCAGCGTTTACTTTGGCATATTTTGGAGCTTTCCGGTGCTCGGAGCTTGTATCGGGGTCCCGTTCAGGCACGGGCGATCAAGCAGTTGCGAGGGGAGACGTACAGCTCACTGACGAAGAGCTGCACATCACTCTTCGCCGTTCAAAAACTGATCAGCTGGGCAGAGGGTCCTACATAGTGTTAAGGAGGGGTGGGGGTGACGCTCCCTGCCCGGTCTCCATCGTGGGTGCCTTTTTAGCGGTGAGGCCAAAGATTGACGGCCCTTTGTTGATTCACGAAAATGGCACTTGCTTGTCAAGGTATCAGTTTGGGGCTGTTTTGAGGAGCACGCTCCACCAGCTGGGCCTTCCGTCAAAACAATTCGGCACCCACTCATTTCGAATTGGGGCGGCAACCGAAGCAGCTGCTTCTGGAGTGCCTCCGGATGAGATCAGGGCAGTGGGCCGGTGGCGTTCAGTGGCATATAAGAAATATGTGCGTCCAGATTTGTTGCTGTAACGTTTCTATACCGTATTCATGTTGCAGGTTTGGTCCAGGTTGCCCCGAAAGTGCTGGTTATCGGGCACAGTATCGTCCATTGGGCTGCACGTTATGCAGTAAGGTCCGGTTGGAACAATGACCTGGGCCTGGTTGGTCGTTATCGTATATCCTGGGCAGGTCGCCGAGGCATGCGCTGGGCATCCCTGGAAAGGGATCTGGATTCGGCTATTCATCGCACCGGGGTTCCTGACTTTCTGGTGGTACATCTTGGAGAGAACGACCTCACCAGTGTAACAGCAGTGGGCTTAGCTGATGCCATCAGACGTGACTTCAAGCAACTTTCTTGTCGTTTTCCTGGGCTTCGTATCTGGTGGTCTGCCTTGTTAGAGCGGCGTATTTGGAGAGGGGCCGTTTCCCCAAAAAAGGTTGACGTGGCCCGGAAAAAGGTCAACAAAATGGTTGCCAAGTTCCTGATTCCAGAAGGTGGTGTGTGCATCTTACACCCTGACATTTGTCATCGTTCATGGGCCCTGTACAGGGCGGATGGAGTCCATCTCTCCGAATGGGGGATGGACTTCTGGTTGGATGATTTGAGGCACGCCTTGTTGAGCGTTTCTGGTTCGTAAGAGCGTTGGCGGGAGCGCGGGGATGGAGGAACCCATCCCCTTGCTCTGTGGCGGGTTTTGGGCATGGGGGAGGAACCATTGGCAAGCAAGCCCAGCCTGCGTGCTGGCATGCTTTTGTGGGGGACCTCTGTAAGAGGTTGTGGGTAAGCGGTGCCGAAAGGCCATCACTCATGGAGGATGAGCTCGGGCGGCAGATCCGCATTTCCGGGTGGCCCGGAACCCGGCAGGGGTTCACGCCTCAACGGGTTCCCAAGAGGTGGTCACCTCCCCTTTTCATCCATCAGGGCATTGGGGGCACGGGGAGCCCAAGGGGGCGTTGGAGGGCCCCGTGCATACCTGATGATGTTGCGTGTGGCTGCCTTGTGGTCAGGGGACCACAAGAGGGCTGGTTCGATTCTCCCCCATGCTGGTCAACGCTCTATCGTTAATAAAAGTTGTGGCCTATTTACTGCCATTAAGTGTCTGTTGGTTTATTTGGCGAAAAGTGTTCCCCTGCACGGCAAGGGCGGATGGGACTTACCCCGGGCGCGTTTGCCGCTGCGGGGAAGCCCTCGCCGAAGAAACGCAGGGTAGGGGACTACGAGTCCCAGCGACCCCTGCGGCGGCGTTCGGGAGCGCGGCAAAAGGACGGCTGGGAAAGGAGGGGGCCAGGTCGGCTCTTCCCAGCCTCCTTTGCCCGCTCCATATAGGGAAGCGCCAGAGAGGCTTCTGCCTCTTTCCCGCTTCTCTTCCGACGAGGTTGCCCACCCTCCCTCCCTATTTACAGTGGATTGTATTAATTCCATGTTTCAGCTTTGTAGAATTTAAGATGAACAGAAATTGTTAAGAATGTATATGTTACTATATTCTCATGTTATGTTTCCTATATTGCTAGCATCTTTTTGTCACAACTGGCGGGTTTTGGGCATGGGGGAGGAACCATTGGCAAGCAAGCCCAGCCTGCGTGCTGGCATGCTTTTGTGGGGGACCTCTGTAAGAGGTTGTGGGTAAGCGGTGCCGAAAGGCCATCACTCATGGAGGATGAGCTCGGGCGGCAGATCCGCATTTCCGGGTGGCCCGGAACCCGGCAGGGGTTCACGCCTCAACGGGTTCCCAAGAGGTGGTCACCTCCCCTTTTCATCCATCAGGGCATTGGGGGCACGGGGAGCCCAAGGGGGCGTTGGAGGGCCCCGTGCATACCTGATGATGTTGCGTGTGGCTGCCTTGTGGTCAGGGGACCACAAGAGGGCTGGTTCGATTCTCCCCCATGCTGGTCAACGCTCTATCGTTAATAAAAGTTGTGGCCTATTTACTGCCATTAAGTGTCTGTTGGTTTATTTGGCGAAAAGTGTTCCCCTGCACGGCAAATGATTTAAAACCTTATCCTGATACAGCATTTTTGGCAGACTTTAATTCTTTCATGACCAGTTCCTTTTTTAACATAAAATGGCAACTAGAATCCCATATTTAGAGACACAGACTCCAGCTGTCATATAATTGGTGCTGTCATTGCTTGTGTCGTGGGAGGCAAATTACTCATACCTTGAGTTAGAGAGGTCTATTTCAGAAGCACTTGAGAAGAATACTGACGATCATATCATAAAACTGATTATAAGAAAGATAAACAATAGTCTCATTTTGAAGTGCACAACCAGACTTAATTCAGGAAAATACTTATTAAATGAAGTGCTTTTAATCTGTCTAAATAAACTCAACATTTCATATGTAGGAATGCATTAGTATACCAGAACTTGCAGGGGGATATTGACCACCTAATGAGGACACTGACAACCATAATTTGGCATAAAATATTTGGCCACAACCTTTATTCAACATTGACCATGGCAAGCATGGGAAGAGGATCTTGCCGTCTTGTGGCCAGCCGACCACAAGGCAGCCCACAGGAGCCTGTCCTTCAACAGGCTTTACTGGCTATCCAGCCCAAATTTCTGGACATAATGGCAGGCTGAAAAAGGAGGGAGGCAACATGGGGTGACCCCTCTGGGTATCAGCCTTTGTTGGGTTCTCCTACCCCCCAGAAATGCTAGGCTTCAATCAGGCTCTGCATCCACACAGCCCCTTAAGGGGGGGGCAAATCTAGGGGATGGCCAGCGAACAAGCTTGGTCACACCAAAATTGATCCTTCCCATGTTCCACTTCTGCCGGCTGTGACAAAAAAAACAATAATACAACCCAACCTCTAACAAACAGTCCAACAATTCATAAACAGGGAGGGAAGGTGGATTTCGTGTCTCAGGCCATCCATTTAACAGACATCTGGCCTGGCCATGCCCCCCATTGCCATGCCAATGCACATACTGCCCAGAGGATGCCAGGGCTGGCAGTTCTCTCTCACCAGCCAAGTCCCTTTCAGTGTTCTCTGCAGCAGCAATGGCCCTTTTAGATAAGTCTCAGGGGGGTTTATTTCACAGATCCTAATGCTAAGTAACTTTATAAGTGTGTTTCTATATCCCTCGTACTTTTAAAGATATCCCCCTTTGTTTTATTTTTTTAGATCCTGAACAAAGTTCAAGTCCAGTGGCACTTTTAAGACCAGCAAGTTTTTTCTTTCACTTTAATGCACCTAGCATATTTTTGTTAATTATCAAAGCTTTATTAAAAATATAAGCTTTGATAATTAACACAAATATGCTAGGTGCATTAAAGTGAAAGAAAAAAACTTTAAACACTGGTTAAGGAAGGCAAAATATTAAGATCTAAATGATACACAGTGAATGAAAGAGTGCACAATGCAAATTATATAATATGAAAAGTCATCTTGCATTTAAAATTTAGTGGCAGATGCACAACTTTTTAGTCAGGATGCAGAAAACAATTTTTATGTTTTAGGTTCAAACTGCTGTGGTCAGGGCACAGCTTGTACTGCAGTCTTTATTTACAATTAATTATTTCAGAAAGGAATAGTGAGTTCTGTAGACATATAATAAAGATTACTAAAACGAACTAAGGAACTGAGAAGAGAAGCTGAATAAGAAATTGTATTTTGAATCAAGGTTGATACAAAAAGAGGGCAATGCATTCTCTCAGTATGATTACATCTGGCAGTTATATTATCCCTAATAACTTGCTTTCTGAGACAGAAGTGAAAAGTTATTTTTTGGTTGGCTGAATGAATTATTTCTTTCAGAATCTGTAGTCAAACAGGACTTTCATTTGAAAAATAAATAAATAAAAACCTAACATACACATGACGTTTAACTGAAAGTAATCATAGTATGGACTGAAGAAAAACTGTTATTTAAAATGTATTATCTGACTTGTCATCCAATTTTTGATAGTAATGACTTCATAAGTGTTTTCATTATTTGAATATATGAATTAATTATTGCTAGTTAATGAATGGGATTTATTTCAAAATAAGAACAGTGGAATTATGTTACTTTATATTTATATTTCTATGGGTATATGTGCTTAAAATGGAACAAAATGTTGAATCAAAAATGTGGCTGCTGAAAACAGGCCCCCATAGGATGGAGAGGAGCAGGGTCTGGAAGGCCTGGCTTTTCTTGTCCACATGGGCCTCCGCCAGGCTAGGCCCTGTTGGCCCTCAGAATGCTTAAGGAAACATGGAAAATATCCGGATTCCCGTAAACCGCCAATTTTACCAACCAAGAACTTTACAAAATATCATAACAGTTGCCTGTTACTGAGACAGTAGAGGCTCCAATTTAGTTAAGAAAATACCTTGAATAACTGGGATGGTTATGCAATAGTAGCAGAGAAATAACTTTTCTTTGCCACCATCACTGCCATTTTAATGGTCTATCAAATAAGACACTGAAGCATCCCATAAAACTTAACTTGGAAGTATAAAGTTTCTGCCTCCAGGCTGGACCCTTCACCCTGAGCATAATGGCTGCCAGTCATTTTGGCCTCACAATGGAAAGGTGTGCATGTCCCACTGTGAGGCTGAAATGGTTGCAAGGCTGTGAGGCCAAAATAGCATGTAAATGGCGTTGTAGTGAAAGGAAAATTCCTAAGCCTGAGAAAAGTAAGAAGAAGAAGGAAGAGGAAGATGAAGAGCAGGAGGAAGATGAAGAGCAGGAGGAAGATGATGATGAATAAACCTCCTAGAATAGGCTTTCTTGTCTATAAAGACATAATCCTGCTGCACATAGCTCATTCCTTTAAAAGAAAAAAAAAGAAAAGCGTGTTAGATTTGTTTTTAAACTGTACAGTGTCTCTCTTATTTATTTATTTGTTTGTTTATTTATTTGTTTATTTATATATTTATTTATTTGGATTTTTATACCGACCATCCTTTCCAGCTCTGGGCGGTTTACATGGAACATTATGCAATTTTACATAGAACATTATAATAATCTATAACATACAAGTTTCAATACTACATCACAACAACCAAGTAACAATTTATAACACAACATTAATAACAACAACACTGGGGAGATCAAATTGTTCAGTCATGGAAGGGCATCTGAGGGGGGCCCAGCAGATGTTCTCAGTTGGTCGGCCTCAAGCGAATGCCTGGTGGAGGAACTCCCTTTTGCAGGCCCCGTGGAACTGTGGAAATTCGGGCAGGGCTCTGATCTCTTCAGGGAGCTCGTTCCACCAGGTGGGGGCCAGGACCGAAAAGGCTCTGGCCCTTGTTGAGGTCCAACATGCTTCTTTGGGGTCAGGGATATGTAGCCAGTTGGAGGTGGCAGAGCACAAGGCTCTTTTGGGGGTATAGGCAGGAAGGCGGTCTCTCAAGTACACCGGACCCAAACCGCATATGGCCTTAAAGGTTGTTACCAAAACCTTAAGCTTAATCCAGAATTCAGCTGGGAGCCAGCTGAATTGTTGGAGTATCGGCTGGATGTGGGATCTCCATGATGTTTTGGTGAGGATCCTGGCCACAGAATTCTGCACCAGTTATAGTTTCTGGATCAAGGATAAGGGTAGGCCTGCGTAGAGCAAGCTGCAGAAGTCTAGTCTAGAGGTGACCGTCACATGGATCACTGTGGCTAGGTGTTCTGGGTCCAGATAGGGCGCTAATAGCTTCACTTGGTGGAGGTAGTAAAATGCCAGCTGTGCTACCTTTGTGACCTGGGCTTCCATTGTAAGAGAAGCATCCAGGATCACACCCAGGTTCCTGGCGGAGCGCTTTGCTGAGAGCTTCACACTGTCCAGGGTGGGCAGATGTGCTTCCTCCCATGGTCCCTTCCTACCCAACCACAGGACCTCCATATTTTCAGGGTTGAGCTTCAGGCGACTCTGCTTGATCCATTTTGTCACTGATTCCAGACATCTAGCTAAGGGTTCTGGGGAGAGTCAGGGCGATCATCCATCAGGAGGAAGAGCTGGGTGTCATCCACGTATTGGTGGCAACCCAGCCCAAACCTCTGCACCAACTGAGCCAGAGGGCACATAAAGATATTGAATAAGATAGGAGAGAGGACAGCTCCTTGAGGGACTTCAAATGTGAGCTGATGCTGGTTAGATACTCTCTCTCCTATTGCTACCCTCTGTCTGCGACCCTGGAGGAAGGAAATCAGCCATACAAGGGCTGTTCCCCATATCCCGGCATTGGCTAGGCAGTGAGCCTCCTTTTTTTGTATGTCAACACACTACCAAATGTGTATCCAGGTAGCCCTGTCCTTTTAGTGGTATCTCAATGGCCACTAATCTTGCTTAGTACTGCATGGAGGTTGTAAAATGACATGGAAGTTAAAAGGAAGTTTCTTGGAGCACAGCACAAATTAGTTATACCATGGTGATATAGTTCTTTATATTCAGTTGTCTCTGCATCATAAAATAATAGCTGTTCTATTCTCTAAATCCCACTCAGTAATTGCAAAAAAAAATTGTAGCTGTTAACATTCTGATTGCTTTCAAGTAAATGCAGGTTTTTGTAGTCCTTTTAATATGTGCCCTTGTAAAGTCATTACTTCCTCCCTCTTTTTCCCTCCTTAGAGATTTGTGTTTTGTTATGCCTTTTTGGGATCATGTCTGTTACATTTATGTATCCTCATAGAAATAGCTGATCTAAGAACTTTGTTCTGCATGCCCTACATAATCATGATAGGGTAGAAATATTAACAGGCATAAGAGCATATGCAGTTTTAAAAAAAATTGTAAGAGGCCACTTAAAAATACACTTGTTTTTAGCCAGTCTGTATTTGCTCAGCTTTTGCAGCATACAATACTCTACTGAGTGTAAATTTACCAAGCTTGGAGGGATGATAGGTAACATTCAATTTGAGAGCAACAGTGGAAAGGGATACCTCAGTGGCTCAGTGGTAGGGCATTTATTTTGGATACAGAAAATGCAGGTTCAAACCCTGGCATCTCCATTTAAAAGGATCAGACAGTAGGTTATGTGAAAGATCTCAGCCTGAGACTCTGGAGAATCACTGCTTATCAGAGAAAATACTGGCTTTGATAGACCAATGATCTGACAAAGTCTAAGGGAATTTCATATATATCATTCAGACATAGGGGTCCAGAGAGGTTATAAGTGGAAATCCTTTTTGCCAGGGAGCTGCAATGTAAAAGTGATGAAAATCACAATAGTAGGACCTTTACAATTACAAGTGAAAGAAAGCATAGCTGCATATGCCTTCAGAAACTGGACAGCTCCCTTTAAAAAAGAAAAGATCTCTTAGGAATCATACTGGCATCACCCCCTTGTTGCCACTGAGGAAATGCAGCCACAGAGCACAGAATGTTACACAGAAATGTCTAGGGGATTAAATAATTTAAAGAACAATTTGCAAAAGTACCTATCAGCTTTATGTATGTCATCCTGCTGCTTGCTTAGTTGTTAATGGTGTTATTTTTATTTACTTTTTAAGAGACTTAACAGAGTTTATTCAATAACACAATATATTTCCAGTTATACTCAATTTTAATTGAATTAAGATTCCTCAAATATTTAGCTAGCTGAATGTGTATAAATTAGGTACTTTGCAAGTGTCTTATTTAAGAAATCATCCTCACTCCAACATTTAATAACAGAACAGATAGGAATGCATAAATAATCCAATGCAGTGTTCTACTGTAGCTATACTTTGTTTTTTCCAGTTCAGGTTGTATGCAGACTTCAAATTGCTCTGCTACAGTTCTCAGAGCAAGGATTGCAGTAGTAAAATATATACAGTTTCAAAGTTACTTTTATAAGCGACACACATCTCAGAATGGTTGACTGCATTTATAATCACCTTGCCATTAAGTACAGATTGATGGATTTTAAAAAATCCCATTCACTGTACGAGGAGCTTCAAGTGGCATGTGTGTGAGTAAAATGGCACTAAGACACAACTGATTTATAGTGACCCCTTGGTCCACCAACCATAATGCTCTTTGTGGGGTGCAATGGGAGAGGCAATCCTACAGATGTGCTGGTCCTAGACTGTTTAGGGCTTTGAAGGTAAATACCAAAACCTTGAATCTAATCTGGTCTCCAATCTGGAGCCAATAGAGTTGGGTGAGCACCAGTGTCATGTGTGCCTTCCACAAGGTCCTTGTTAGGACCCATGATGCTGCACTTTGGACTAGCTGGAGTTTCCAGGTAAGTCTCAAGGGAAATCCTGCATAGAGTGGATTACAGAAGTCTACCTGGATGTGACTGTTGCATGGAACATGCTGGCTAGGTCAAGAGTTGAGAGGTAGGGTGCTAGTTGTCACACCTAGCGTAGTTGTCACACCTAGGAGAATGCCAGGCAAGCATCATTAATGATCTGGGCCTCCATTGATAAGGAGGAGCTTAGAATCACTCCTGGCAGAGGGCACAGATGTCAGGTGGACCCCATCAAGAGCTGGGATTTTCACCATCTGCTTCTTGGCATGCTGACCCAGCTAGAAGATCTCCATATTGGCTGGATTCAGATTCAACCAACTCATGGGACCCCACAATTTAGAGCCTGCCATGGGGCGATGCTCCTTCCTAGTGCTACCTTCTGACCCTGGCTATGGAGAAAAAACTGCAGCCAATTAAGAGCTGTGCCAGAGATCCCCACATGGATTAGGCAGTAGGCCAGAAGCCTATTGTGTCAAATCTACTGTGTCAAACACTGCTACCAGATGTAGTAAAAACAGCAGCGCTGACCCACCTAGATCCAGCTTCCTCCAAAGATCATCTGTCAGGGTGACCAAAACTATCTGTCATGATTCTTAAGACTCCTCAGAGGACAACCCAGGGGCCCAGGCAGAGACTCAACTGGATAAGTTGGAGAAGTCAGCTGCTGAGCCAGACATACCAGACATACTCTCCTTCCAGTGATCAGCCCTGCTCTGGACCAGCTGCTGGTGATTAGGCTGACAGCTCTCCTGATAGTACATCTGAAGCAGCTGTGACTCATTGTTGTCAGAGCGGATGGAAAGAACTACCAGCACACAAAAGGAATGCCCATACATGGTTTCACCAGCAATTAGTAGAACAGGGAGACTGTTCACAGAATGAGAGCTAGAATCAGGCTTATTAGGGGAGTTGAGCTTACATGAATGCAAATGTGAGCAACACTCTAGCTGATGCCCACCTTGCCTGACCTTCTGCCTGAGATCCTGCAAGACATCTTGGACATTCTGACCTCAAACTGGACCACTAACCACATTTTAGGAGCTCATCTCCAGCTTGGTGTAGTGGTTAGGAGCACAGACTTCTAATCTGGCGAGCTGGGTTTAATTCCCCACTCCCCTACATGCAGCCAGTTGGGTGACCTTGGGCTCACCACATAACTGATAAAGCTGTTTTGACTGCACAGTAATAGCAAGACTCTCTCAGCCTCACCTACTTCACAGGACATCTGTTGTGGGGAGAGGAAAGGGAAGGTGAATGTAAGCCACTTTGAGACTCCTTCTGGTAGAGAAAAGCAGTATATAAGAACCAATTCTTCTTATTCTTCTTGACTGGCTTTCTGACCTGGCTTGGCTGACTAATCTTCAAACTTTCTCTCTTCAAGCATGCTGGATAGCTGCTGAAACCTGACACCTCTAGTTAAGCCTGATAGCCAGAACACCATCTCTACCCCATGGCCAAGCTGGAAGCCAGATTGGAAAGGGTCAAGCGCCAATGCATCTTCCGAGAAACTCTGCAGTTACCCTGCAATTGCCCATTCAGCCACCTTGCCTAGGAATGTCAAGTGCAATCCTGGGCGGTAGTTGGCTGGGACAGACGATCCAGCTTTTGTTTTTTTCAGAAGTGGCCTGACCATGGCCTCTTTCAGTTTCTCTGGAAACATCCCTGTTGTTAGGAACAAGTTGATAATTTCCTGGAGGGGGGATCTGGTTCTCTTCACTGCCAGCTTTCACCAACAATGTGGAACATGGGCCTAGAGGACACGTGGTTGGCTTAACAACTGCTAGGGCCTTGTCTACATTGGCCAAGGAGACCGTACTTAAGTGGGTCAAAACTGGACCAGATGGCCCAGTTGTGAGCTCACAGTTGTGAGCTGGTTGTGAGCTCACAGAGACAATAGAGGCTGAAAAGTGGCCTCTCTTTGTGGCCTTCACTGCCATCTCATAAGCATTTATGAGTGTCTTATAAGATGTTCTTGAAGCCTTGTTATGAGTTTTCTGCCAAACTCACACTAGCCATCTCAACTCCTGCAGCTCCAATGTATACCATGGAGCTGGTTTGGGTTGAGAAAAGAGAGGGCATCAGGGAGCAATTTTGTCAATGGCTTCAGAAATTTGGCAACACCACTCTTATACCAGCTTATCAACTGAGTTGACAGGGAGCATCGGATCCCACAGAGCAATCTGGAATCCAATCAGATCTATATGTCTCCTTGGGCAAGCAAAGATCAACTCCTGGGTGGGGGGTGGGGGCGTTGGGGGGTGGGGGGGTGGGGTAGCAGTGCAGTGATCCAAACCTTTAGGGTATGGCTTGCTGGATGTATGAGACCAGCTACAAATGTACCAGTGTCAACATGGTTGCCACTAGGTCTGTATTCTTTGAGTTTGTTTTCTCCCCATGAACATTGAACTCCCCAAAGACCAACAGTCTGTGGAACTGCAGCCCCACCAAGCTGCCACCTGCAGAAAAGTCGGCATGGCCAAACTCTCTACTGTATCCCACACATTTAGTTCCTGGGATTGTTAGGATGGGGAGTGGCTGAAAAGTAAAATATGCAAGGTAAATGCACAAATTATTCACAAATGAGGTTCTTGGGCCTTAAGTATGCTAAAAGCTATACATTATGAAAGGCTACTGGTTCAAGCCTATAATCTTTAAATAGGACAGGGTCCTATTAAATAAAAGAGTAAGGCCACCTGGGGAGGAGTTAGGGCGGGCCCTGTCCAGGATAAAAACTCAGAGGGCCCAATCAGGAGCCGTGAAGCGGCTCCTGATTTGGCCCTCCGAGTGTCTATCCAGGGCCAAGTAGCCAATGGGGAGGCGCGCAAAGTGCCTTCCTATTGGCCCCTCACCAGGACAGACCAAAATTTCATTCACCCAGCCCAGTCTGGCTGCCAGTCTGCTCCTGACCACTGCAGGGAGCGGAGGTCAGTAGGGCTGCCAAGGGGGATGAGAACAGAGGCTTGGACAGCCCCAAGGCTGTCCTAACTGTCATGTCCAACTGCAAATTGCCTCAGAACCCTGACAGAGTAGCCCTTTCTGCCTGAGGAGCTGATCTTTATACTCTGCAGGTGAGCTGTAATTCCAGGAGCTCTCCAGGCCACACCATAGATTGGCTACCCCTGGGTTGGAAATATTCCTGGAGGTTTGGAGGTGGGACTTCAAAATCATACAATGCCTCAGAGTCCAGCCTTCAAAGGAGCCATTTTTGCCTGCAGTTGGTAGGGAGTGGTGCAGGAGTGTCCCTCCTGGCCTATGGGTTATGGCCAGCCCTTATCAGCAACTGTTTGTATTCTGGGGTGCAGACAGGCAGACCAGCATCAGTCCTGTGAGTCTGGAAAGTGCAGGAAGATCTAAATAAATACTTAAAGCCTGAAACTAAATAGAGAACAAGTACATGCCTGGAGACACATCGTCACTGAAATAGTAACTGGCAAATAACCTTGGCCTGGCAAATAAAAAAACAGTATTAAAAACCTTACTAAGGTCAAGACTGCTGTGCACAGACAGTCTTCCTCTTAGGGTTGCCAGCTTCCTTGTGAGGCTCGCTACCCCACCTCCCTCATGGGGAGTCTGCTATGGGGAGAGAAGGGGAAGACGATTGGAAAATGCTTTGAGACACCTGAGGCCTGCTGGGTCACTGCGGCCCATTCCCAGTTCTCTCAGATCTCTCACAACCCTACATACCTCACAGGTTGACTATTGTGGAGAGACAAATGGAAAAGGTGTTTGTAAACCGCTTTGAGACTCCTTTGGGTAGTAAGCAATAGGGTACAAAAATCCGTTCTAAGGAGCAACCATGAAAGAAGCATGTGGGCACATAACATTTTACCAACAGTGAAAATATGGGAGACAGAAGGAACAGGGTGGACACCTGTGTACTGTGACTACCCTATGTGTATTAGGGCAGAGGGCCATTTCGGTGAATGTGGCCTAATTCACACAAGAAGGGAAATGACGCAGAACTGGGGGGAATTGGTTGCCATGTAATCTTCCCCTAAGAAGAGTCTCCAGTCTGATTTTCCCTTCACATATATGAGGACATGGCTCTGGAAAGCTCATCTGTAACCACTATGCCACAATTCCCAAAGGTCAGTCCTCTCCCACAATCAACGAACATTCCACACCACAGGTTCTTGACACCCATATCTCCACACCCATGGCCTCATTTGCCACCATGCCACCACAACCTCCCACACAACACACATGACAACCCCATGCCCTTACAGACTGGACAACTCCTCCCCTTCCTCTTCCCACTGCCAAGCTCTAGCGCCCGTTGTATTCTTGGAGACAACGGGCTTTGCCCCTAGTTGTCTAATAATACTGTGTTTGACCCTGCTCTAGGGATATCTGCACCTTTGTTTGAGAAATAGATGTATAGTCATACATCACAGCTTATCTACAGATGCCTACTTAGAAACTCAGCAGACAATTTCCCCTTCACATAGGTTTTCCAAGATGGTTAATTTGCAGTGCAATCCTATATTAGTTATACCCACCTAAAACCATTAAGCTCAGTTCTGCTTAGAACAATACTGTTAGTTATGTTAGCAACTTACTAAGTGGAATTTTGAAAAAAAATATTAATAAAGTGGTTGTTGTTCCTTTAGAACAGTAGGCAACAATATCGTTTTCATACTTCTTCAGCTTAGCAGCCTTCTTTTCATAGGGTTGCTTACAATTTACCGAAATATTATTCTACATCTCCCCAAGTTTATTTGCAACATTCCCAATAGAAAGACCAGGATGTTCTCCTCTGATTTTTGGATGAAACTCAGAGCAGAATATGAACAATTGTGAAGGAGGCCTCCTTGGTGCATTGGGTCCTTGAGCTTTTCTTCTTCTTCTTCTCCTTTAGGTGTTATATCATTTTTCATTTCTCTTTCATAATAAACCTTGTCAGCTTTTGCCATGTCTTCACATTTTCCCTTCTCTTTAGCAAGCATAGCCTCTCGCCTTTCTGGACATTTTTTTTAGAACTCTGAACTCTGAAAAATGCACAGAAGCATCTGGATGTTTATTCTCATGCACTTCCCAGCAAGTTTGCGCCAAGAAGACACATTGTGGCTCTTAGGTTTTTAGGATCCCCTTTGCCCATATTGATGTCAAACTAATGTCACACTCTTGTGCACTCAGAACCTTTCAGTCACATGCCACAAAATGCACAACACTGATCACCAAAGCTGCTTGGATATCATATGTATCCCAATGCATTGCAATGGCTATGAAAGGGATTGATTCACAGTCTCATTGTTCTCAAATTTTGAATGGAAGTATTTCATGAAATGAGATACATGAAAGATTATATGGGTCTCCCTCGCCTAATTTACAAATGCAAATCAGAATCAGTATGCAAATTTTAAAATGTTTCTGAAAAATTTTTAAAGGTAGTTTGTCTTTTAAGAAAGTAATTATAGTGGAATTCTGATTTATTTATTTTTTTGGAACTTGAAAGCAACAGAGGATTTCCCCCCCCAGTTTTTGTCTGCTCCTTGCATGAAGACTTGAACAGCTGTGTTCCTTGGTGCAAGAATATGTTTTTATCCCTTCTATCCTGTCTGATACTGTTCTGAGTAGGAGGCAGAATCTATTCTTTGTGCCTTGTTTTGAAATGCACATCTTGTATTTGTGTCATCTCTGATATTTTTGTACTCACCACACTTGAGATAAAAAGAAGAAAATCATTATAAAAAGGCACAAGTATGAATAGCACTATATTTATAGTTAGTAATCACTTGCCACATAGAATATTATGATTCAACGGCAAAAGGTCAATAAACAAATAATCACAGAAAACCTAATTATACAGAGAAATATACAGCCTTTCTTGTCTAACAGCTGCTATTAAATTATTGTTCACATTCCATGTAATGATTCTACCTTGTGAAATTCAACCTTAAAAAAGTCAACTACTGGAAATATTACTAATAGTTTATCACTATAAATGTAATGAATAATTCCTCCTTTGCAATAATTCTCTGATGCTCAGATGCCTCATCTGCACAGGGGATGTTGGCTATTAGGTTTCCTTGGGAGCAATGGCACCAGAACAATTAAAAAGCAGGAAAATACTCACTTAAAATTCAAAATATATTTCTGAGCAGGTTGTCTGTACAATTAAATCTGTGTTGAATTATAAAACAGCCCTAATTAAAAGATCAGAGAGACATGAATAATAAGAATATGTTGCACATGCAATTTAAATTCACATTGCACCATAGTTGTTTTCTCTGGCAAAACTGTGTATAATGTGGTTATCTTGAAAAGTTATCCACAATGCCCAGCAGAATTCAGTATATCTCACCACAGGTATCCAGGGCTCTCACAACTAAAGAATATCCTGAAGGCACATTGGTACAGATCTTCTGGTAAAATTAAGTATGTCTGGCCATGTATATTGCTATCTGGGAGACCAGCTGAGAACATCCAATTGTTAGCTGCTTTGATCTTTTTTGAGACAAAGAAAGATATACAAGTCATAAATTAATACTTAAAGGAATATAGATGAGGGTGTGATTCAGGCAGTGTTTGCTTTTTCTTTTCATGGTGAAAAAATATGCGAACAATTGCCTGTCAAGAACACTCTCCCCCTTGCTTTACTTTGAATTGTCCTGAACAAAAATATTTTCATATAAGAACTTAAACTGTGATCAAAAAGTCATACACATGTCCCAAAGCTAAGAGGCATATATATGTTAGAGCAGGGGTCATCAACCTCCGGTCTGCGGCCCAGTGGCGGGCCGCAAAGGCCACAGTACCGGGCTGCCGGCAGCCATGCCTGCCTCCCCCCGCAGGCAGCAAGAAGGAAGGGAAGCTGTTGGCGCAGCAGTTGCCGCGCATGCGCGTTAGCGCCACCTGGGCCCATTATGCACGGCCGCCGAAACGGCGATTTCGGGTCACATGGAAAACGCAGAGGGGGAAGACGTGAAGCACACCGATTATGCATGGGATGGGGCGCGATGGTGGCAAAACCCAGAGTAACCAATTATGCACGTGGCGATCCCGGCGCCGCTTCTGGTTGCGCCCCGGTCATCCGGAAGCTGTGCTTTCTTCCGTGTTTTGCTGACGCGGCTTTTTCGGTGGCATGCGCCAAAGCTGCGGCCGGTTGCAGCCAGCTCCGTGCGTTATCGGTGATTTTAGTCACCACCATTCCACCCCGAATGTGCGTTATTGCCCCCGTGCATAATGGGTCCTGGTGGCAAAAACACGCATGCGCGGCGACTGCGCGTGCACGTTTTCGCAACACCCGGGCCGTCGGCTCTCCCCTCACTCCGGAGGCGGTCCCTGACCTGAGAAAGGTTGGGGACCGCTATGTTAGAGGAAGACTTGCAATTTCAAGGCAATCATGTCATTCTAGTATACCCTACTGGCTTGAGATGGATAGGACTAGATTTTAACAATATGCATGCTTAGAGAAGCCCTGTTGTGGATTGCCCATGCTATCCTAAACTAATTTGAAGCTAAGCAGGGTTGTCCCTGGTTAGTACTTGGATGGGAAACCATCAAAAAAGTTCATGATTGCTACACAGAGGCAAGCAATTGCACTGTCTCTGAAGTGTCTTGCCCTGAAAACCCTACAGGATTGCCATAAATTGGCTGTTGTTTGATAGCGCTTTCCACCATCATGTCTAGGGATAATGCATGCCCTGGTGACAATTTCCAGAAGCAACTCGAGCTAGCCTTGGCTTGGTTTGTGTGTGTCTTATGGTACCTTTGTTATATTTGGTTTCTTAACAAAAACACAAGTAGAACAGGAATAGAGCCAGAGACAGCAGTTCTGGTAGGCCGTATCAATGCAGGGCTGGCCTAAGGGTTTCTGTCTGGGTAGATTTCTGAAATCCTGAACATGATAACTGGAGCCCAAAAAGACATTTTGTGCTAATGGTTGGCTTTAAAACAAGATGCTTGGACCCCTGTATGATCGGAAGAAGGCAGCTCAAATAGAAGGCTCCTGGATCTCCCTCCCCCTTTCCCAGCCCATTTCCCACCTCCAGAAAACACAAAAGGGGTTGTGTTTTGCCTGCCTGATCTCAAAAAGACTATGGACACTTAAAAGAAGAATTTATTTCACCTTTTACAATGTAGGTTTGCAGTTGTGCTGCAACATGGACTGTGCCATTTTAAAAAAATATAACTTGGAACAGGAAATGGATGAAGGGAGGGTGGGTTTGAGGGTGGGACAAAGCTGGCCAGACTATTGCACATTTCCCCCTCCATATGGTCTTATCCCTGGTTACTCATTGTTTGCTCAGCAGTGTTTGCACAATTTAGGGTGGTAAATCCAGTTTTCTGGATTCCTGAAATTGCGAGTTAAAAATGGCCAAATTGCGACCCGGCTACTGGACAGCCTTGTGGAGGGGGCTCTATATGCTGCCAACATGTGAAGACTGTCCAGGAACATTTTCCTCATGTGGAAAAGGCTACTAATATATGATAAGGTGTGATATGATAAGATAATACACTATTAAATAGTTCAATGTTTTCAATATGCTGATAGTCCTACATATTGTGACTGTATTAGTGTTCTGTTCAAATGATTTTTTCCTTCAAGTTTTATTTTTAATTTAATTTTAATTTTTTCAAGTTAAATCTTTTAAATTTACCGAATAGTAGTATTCTTTATGATATATGTTGTAAATGTAGCAATTTACATTGTTATATCAGTAAAATAAATTTAAGTTTGATAGAAAATTAAGTATATATCTTAGTTGCCTTCCCAATTTCCCAATTTTCCCCTTCCCAATTTCCTGAAATTGAATTTCTGGAAATGTTAAATCTTTAGTTAAGGTGATATATAAAACATCCTTTAAAAATATGATTCATGCAAGCTAAAATAGTTTTATTTTTTATTATGCATTGTAAGTGGGTCTATATAATTCTGTAAAACAGCTTCAAATGAATTGAAAGAACCTGGATTGTGTTTTTCTTAAACTGGATGAACAGCCTATAATAGTTACAGTTCTGAGGTTCTTTGCTACTTTGTTGATCAGTCATTCCATTCCATAAATTTGGCACTGAAAGTTTGCATTGCAGACATGTATTTTGATGAAATTTTGCAGTGCTGTTAAACATGTTGGAACATATCAACCAATGTAAGTAATATATCACTGTGAGAAGCAGCTCAGCCTTCCAAAATGCTGAATATTAAATGGCCATAGATGGCATGCTCCTATTTTATTTTAAGAAAGCACATGTTTCTATTTTCCACTTGTTTACTGATACATCTCTTTAGGGAACCTGGAATACCTGGAAGAGGAATAGGATTGCCTAGCAGGTGAGCAAATCTGGCCCACAAAGAGGATGTACACACAGGATTGACTTTTCTTGGCATAAAATTGGCTGCAGCTTTATTTGAGCTCAGACAACTGAGAGCACGTGGAGAGAGCTACTGGGGAGAGTTGCTGCTGACCAGGTGAGGCTATTGTGCTGCCTGGGTGAGGTGATTGCTGGGTAATTGTTGGGAGGATTAAAAAGGGCTGCTCCTCGCCAGAGGCAGAGCTCAGACAACTGAGAGCACGTGGAGAGAGCTACTGGGGAGAGTTGCTGCTGACCAGGTGAGGCTATTGTGCTGCCTGGGTGAGGTGATTGCTGGGTAATTGTTGGGAGGATTAAAAAGGGCTGCTCCTCGCCAGAGGGCTGACCAAGGGCGAGAGACAAAAGGGCTCTTGGCCTGTGGCTCTTAGCCTGGGGTTCTTGGCTGAGCAATTATAATCAGTAGATTATATCAGTAGATTATATTTCCCTAGTATTTGCACTGCCTAGACATTACAATGGACCTTCAGGACACTCATCCCATCATCTGCAGTGAATGTGACATGATTGCCTTCCTCCCAGAAGATAAGATGGACTACAGCTGCCCCAAGGGTAAGCTGGTAAGACTTTTGGAGGAAAAGATTAGGGGATTAGAAAACAGAATTATTACTCTGACCCAAAGTAAGAAAGGGGAGGAGTTTATACACCAGAGCCCTGCAACTTGGAATAAAGACAATACAACTAGTCCTGAAGAGGATAAGGAGATTGACCACAATAGGGAGCCTCTGCAGTCAGTTCGGAAAAAGACTCAACGGCGAAGAGCGAGACAGTTCTCGGGGCCTTTGGAGCTCCAGAATAGATTTTAGGCCCTTGCAGAGGAGGTGCAAGGGTCAACAAGGGAAGAGGTCCCAAAACAAAGTCCAAGACAAAGAAGAAGAAGAAGAAGAAGAGTTGGTTCTTATATGCCGCTTTTCCCTACCCGAAGGAGGCTCAAAGCGGCTTACAGTCGCCTTCACATTCCTCTCCCCACAACAGACACCCTGTGGGGTGGGTGAGGCTGAGAGAGCCCTGATATCACTGCTCGGTCAGAACAATTTTATCAGTGCCGTGGCGAGCCCAAGGTCACCCAGCTGGATGCATGTGGGGGAGCGCAGAATCGAACCCGGCTCGCCAGATTAGAAGTCCGCACTCCTAACCACTACACCAAACTGGCTCTTTGGGAAGAGGCCACGGGGACAGAAGGAAATGGAGTTGAGAAAAAAAAAGGAGAGTACTGGTAATTGGAGACTCCCTGCTAAGAGGAATGGATCGCCATGTGGCTGGGCCCGACCTCCTAACCCGAGAGGTGTGTTGCTTGCCAGGGGTGAAAATTAAAGATGTTTCAGAACGGCTGCCCAAACTCCTCAAATCTATGGATTGCTACCCATTTGTGATGGTCCATGTGGGAATGAATGACATGTCCCTGAATACCATCGCTCCTATTAAAAAAGACTATCAAGATCTGGGGAGGAAGCTCAAGCAAATGGGGGCACAAGTGGTATTCTCTTCAATCTTGCCTGTCAAGGGAAGAGGAATGCGTTGGGAGAGGAAGATAATGGAGGTGAATCACTGGCTGCGTAGTTGGTGCCGGCAGGAGAGATTTGGTTTCTGGGACCATGGGATAGGCTTTCTTGAGGAAGGCCTACTAGCACCTGATGGACTGCACTTATCGAAACTGGGGAAGAATGTGTTTGGCAGGAACCTGGGGAGATTCATCAGGAGAGCTTTAAACTAAAGCCACTAGGGGAAGGAGACGATCAACATAGGGAGTGTATGGAAGGAAAAGGATCGGAGGCAGCCCAACCGGCAAGGCCAGCTCATAGGGAACCAAAAGTAAAAGGATTCAGATGTCTTTATACTAACGCCCGAAGCATGGGCAATAAAAAGGAAGAGCTGGAACTTCTCATGCTGATGGAAAGGTATGATCTAGTAGGCATCACAGAAACTTGGTGGAATGATTCTCATGACTGGAATGTAATGGTGGATGGATATGAACTGTTCAGAAAAACAGAATAGATCGAAGAGGTGGAGGAGTGGCACTGTATGTGAGGAAAGGGCTTACCTGTCAGGAAATTCTAGTGAAGGAGAGCATATCTACAGTGGAAAGCATCTGGGTGAAAATAAGCGAGGGGAAAACAAACAGTGTGGTGGTTGGTGTCTGCTACCAACCGCCTGACCAACGAGAGGATGTGGATGCTGCACTTTGTGAGCAGCTTGAGAAAATATCCAAGTGGCAGGACCTTGTCATCATGGGTGACTTCAATTTCCCAGATGTATGCAGAGAATGCAGAAAGGCTTAGTGCCTATTTTACATCTGTTTTTCCCCACAGGTCAAAGTATTTAGGCACATCTACAGATGGCCATAGCCAAAGGACAGTGTCTGGGTGGCAGGTTAACATGGATAGAGAGGTTGTCGAGAGGCATTTAGCTGCACTGGATGAGTTCAAATCCCCTGGTCCGGATGAAATGCACCCGAGAGTACTCAAAGAACTTTCCAGAGAACTTGCACAGCCCTTGTCCATCATCTTCGGAACCTCTTTAAGGACTGGGGATGTCCCGGAGGACTGGAAGAGAGCAAATGTTATTCCGATCTTCAAAAAAGGGAGGAAGGATGACCCGGGAAACTACAGACCAGTGAGTCTGACCTCTGTTGTGGGGAAGATAATGGAGCAGATATTAAAGGGAGCCATCTGCAAACATCTGGAGGACAATTTGGTGATCCAAGGAAGTCAGCATGGATTTGTCTCCAACAGGTCCTGCCAGACCAACCTGGTTTCCTTTTTTGACCAAGTAACAGGTTTGCTGAATCGGTGAAATTCGGTTGATGTCATTTACTTGGATTTTAGTAAAGCTTTTGACAAGGTTCCCCATGCTGTTCTGATGGATAAATTGAAGGAGTGCAATCTGGATTTTCAGATAGTCAGGTGGATAGGGAATTGGTTAGAGAACCGCACTCAAAGAGTTGTTGTCAATGGTGTTTCATCAGACTGGAGAGAGGTGAGTAGCGGGGTACCTCAGGGCTCGGTGCTTGGCCCGGTACTTTTTAACATATTTATTAATGATCTAGATGAGGGGGTGGAGGGACTACTCATCAAGTTTGCAGATGACACCAAATTGGGAGGACTGGCAAATACTCCGGAAGATAGAGACAGAGTTCAACGAGATCTGAACACAATGGAAAAATGGGCAAATGAGAACAAGATGCAATTTAATAAAGATAAGTGTAAAGTTCTGCATCTGGGTCAGAAAAATGAAGAGCATGCCTACTGGATGGGGGATATGCTTCTAGGTAACACTGTGTGTGAACGAGACCTTGGGGTACTTGTGGATTGTAAACTAAACATGAGCAGGCAGTGTGATGCAGCGGTTAAAAAGGCGAATGCCATTTTGGGCTGTATCAACAGAGGCATCACATCAAAATCACAAGATGTCATAGTCCCATTGTATACGGCACTGGTCAGACCACACTTGGAGTACTGTGTGCAGTTCTGGAGGCCTCACTTCAAGAAGGACGTAGATAAAACTGAAAGGGTACAGAGGAGAGCAACGAAGATGATCTGGGGCCAAGGGACCAAGCCCTATGAAGATAGGTTGAGGGACTTGGGAATGTTCAGCCTGGAGAAAAGGAGGTTGAGAGGGGACATGATAGCCCTCTTTAAGTATTTGAAAGGTTGTCACTTGGAGGAGGGCAGGATGCTGTTTCTGTTGGCTGCAGAGGAGAGGACACGCAGTAATGGGTTTAAACTTCAAGTACAACGATATAGGCTAGATATCAGGAAAAAAATTTTCACAGTCAGAGTAATTCAGCAGTGGAATAGGCTGCCTAAGGAGGTGGTAAGCTCCCCCTCACTGGCAGTCTTTAAGCAAAGGTTGGATACACACTTTTCTTGGATGCTTTAGGATGCTTAGGGCTAATCCTGCGTTGAGCAGGGGGTTGGACTAGATGGCCTGTATGGCCCCTTCCAACTCTATGATTCTATGATTCTATGACACACACATACCCCCCCCCCCACAGCAGGAGCATTGGGATAACATGGGGAGGACCCCTGCTGTCTTGCAGACAGTGGACTGCCAAGGAAGCCCTGATCCCAGTGGTGCCTCCGGAGCTGCCAGACACTCTGTGTCTCCTGGAGCATGGCACCCATTGCCTGCTGGGACAACAACAGGCAACCTTGAATTGGAGGAACCCTCCCCAGCAGGGTTCATGTTATGGTTCAGCATCTGTGCAGCCTTTTAAGGAGGTCTGCAAGATGGACAGTCCACATAAATGGACTCCCCCCAAAAGGATCTTTCCCAGGCCCAAATTGCCCACTCTGACAAAATAGAGCTAAATTATTACTATACAACTTATTTGTGCAGAACAACTGGTAAACAATCTGTAATACACTTTAACTGGGCATTATGCTTGAAAAAGGAGTGGGTAGCTTCCAACTAGTCTCCCTCAGGGCAAAGAGGGTGGGCATTCAGTGGGCCGCTTCTATAAAGAAGCTTGGCCATGCCCCCTGCAGTGTGCAGCCAGCAGCGATTTCAGTGGACTGCATGCACACCAGCCAAGCCTTGCCCCTGCAGTCTCTTCCTGGTCCGGCCCACTACAGCAGCAAACAACAGTCACCAGTAAGGTACAGCCACAATTACCATATACCCACTGGTGGTGGATGATCTCTTCCTCCCAGTTTGTGTTTCCAGCTGGCACACATGAAACAGGAGCTAGATTAAAAAAAAAAAAAAAGCTGACCATGATGGTGTGACATCACTTCTTGTATAAAGCCAAAAGTGATATCATGTGTCTCTAGGAATCACTTCTCCTTGTCAGGATTGTTAGAAAACCCTGTCATAAATTAGCCTGAGTTCCTCCATGACAGTTAGATTGCTTGGTGCCTGGGAGCTCTAGGTCCTATATCATGCTAACTAGTTAAAAGTGAAATGTATGTTATTGTAGCCATTATCTCTGAATGTGCTTTTCCGTGAGGCCTCTCGGCTGGGTCTGGTACTGCTAAGCAACATCTTATCTAAGTCTGAAGACAGCCAAGGACATGTGAAAGTAACACTGTTTTTAATTGCATTTGGCTCCTCTCTCTGCCTCCCCTCCCTTGGGAACTTTCAAGTTTTGGGCGGGAGAATTGTATTGATAAGAAGAAGCAAATCTGTCCTCAGGCAGATTTGACTTCGCTAGTCTAGATGTATGAAGTGCTTCTCAATAAAACTTTCTATTTCTAAGAAGTTGGTTGTGAGTCGGAGGGTGAGGAAGAAGACGAAGACAACCTCGGGGCGGCTGCTGCCGGGAGAGGAGCGGGACCCCTGGTCCGGGGTCAGGCTTTGGTCCAGGTACCGGCTGATGGAGCCAGAGCCGGTGGATTACTACTTGCAGCTGCAGTAGCGGCTGCCAATGGAGCAGCGGCGGCTGATGGCGCAGCGGCAGCGGCGGCTGGAGCGGCAGCGGCGGTTGGATCGGCGGCAGGAGTCGGTCGCGGAGTGAGCCCACGACCCCGTGGAGCGCGGGCTCCAATGGATTGGGGTCCGGGTCGCCTGCCTCCTCATCTGAGGGGAGTTGAAATGCGGAGCACCTACAAGTTCAAGGCCCGTTTCTCAGGTGACTCGTCAGCTTTTCCTTCTTTCCTGGTCCACCTCCAAGCTTACATGATGGACATGGGGTTCACTTTCCATGATGATGCCGAGCGCATTCGTTTCGTGGGAGAGTGCCTAGAGGGAGAGGCGGCGAAGTGGTTCATGGATCTCTACCGTTACAACCCGAGAGCAGTTCGTAACTACAATCACTTCCTGAGAACCATGCGCTTGATGTACGTGGAGCCCTTTGAGAAAGAGACAGCGGAGAAGAAACTCAAGGTCCTCAAACAAGGGACAATGACTGTGGCCGAGTATGCCCGAGAATTTAAGAAATTATCATTGGCTGTTCCAGATTGGACGGAGCCCCAGAGAGTGCATGCTTTCGTGGGGGGCCTCTCCGGAAACCTGTCCAGCAAGTGCCTTCTCCTAGACGACCCGCTGACCGTGCTGGGATGGGTACAGCTGGCGGGAGAGATGGAAAGCTGCCTGGAACGGGCTGCTGAATACAAAGGAATCGCGGAAAAAATGGGTGGGAAGACCTCCACCCCGAAGAAACCCAAGCCCAAGGCTAAACTGGATCCTGGCGAGCGCACGCGGCGCATGGAGAAAGGATTATGTTTGGGCTGCGGCCAGGCGGGCCATTTCCTTGCCCAGTGCCCGGCCAAAACCAGGGCGGGAAGTTCAGCGAGCACCAAACCGACGGGCGGAGCACCAGCCAAAGCCACGACAACCAAGAAAATGGCCCCAAAGAAGACCGCCAAGTCCCTGCTCGCCCCGGCTGGAGCAGCGACTGTGGTGGAAAAATCTGATGGCAGTAGCCAAGAGGAGGAAATGCAGTCTGGAGAGCAGTCGGGAAACGACGACGACCTGCTGTAAAGGCGCCCCGCCAGCAGGTCTCCGGCAGGGGCAAACGCGCGGTGAGTGACTCTCCCCTGGTTCTCCTACCTGCCACTCTCACGGAACCCAGCTGCGGGGAAAAATTGGGGGTACGTTGCATAGTGGACTCGGGCTGTACTAAAACCCTGGTAAGCCCAGCACTAGCCGAGACTTTGGGGGTGGGGAAGGTGCCTCTGAGGGAGCCCCTACCCATCACTCAGTTGGATGGGAAATGTGCCCCAGGGGGGGAGGCCACAGTGAAAACGCTCCTGATGGACTTGGACATTGATAAACATTGGGAGCAAATCCAACCCCTGGTGGCACCTCACTCCACGTTCCCGTGTGTGTTGGGGTTGGACTGGTTGCGCGGACATGACCCCACGGTGAAGTGGAAGAAGGGGACAGTAAAGTTTTCATCCCTGGGTTGCAAGCAGCACGTACGACCCCTACCCGCTCCAGGCTGCCAAGCAATGGCCGCGGTGGCGGAGGCGGGGGCACTCGCCCTCCCACAGGAGTATCGAGAGTTTGAGGATGTGTTTGCAGAGACTGAATGCAATCAGTTGCCCCCCCATCGCAAGACAGACTGTGCAATCGAGCTAAAAAAGGGAGAGCCGCTTCCTAAAGCCAAGTTGTACTCTATGAGTCCTAGGGAAATGAAGGAGCTCAGGGAGTTCCTGGACAAAAATTTAGCCAGGGGGTTCATCAGACCAGCCACTTCCCCCCTGGCTGCCCCAGTCCTCTTCGTGAAAAAGAAGGATGGGTCCCTATGCCTCTGCACAGACTACCGGGGGCTGAATGCTGTCTCAACCTGCAATGCCTACCCATTGCCATTGATTAAGGATTTGTTGGGACATTTGGGGAGGGCCCGGATTTTTACAAAATTGGACCTGAGGGAAGCTTACTACAGGGTCCGCATAAAAAAGGGGCACGAGTACCTGACGGCATTCAACACCCCCTTTGGCCAATTTTAATATACTGTCTTGCCGTTCGGCCTCACAGGCGCTCTGGGCGTGTTCATGAACATGATCAATGAAATTATGCATGATTTGTTGTAAAAGGGGGTGCTGGTCTACATAGATGATATTTTGGTGTATTCTGACAACCTGGACAAACACACAAAATTAGTCCGGGAGGTGCTCAGCCGGCTGCGGAAGCACCAACTGTTTGCCAAACTTTCAAAATGCGAGTTCCACTGGGAGGCGGTGGAGTTTCTTGGGTTCCGGGTGTCCAAGGCTGGAATTGAAATGGACCCGGGCAAAGTGCGGGACCTGTTGGCCTGGGAACCTCCCAAGACTAGGAGGCAACTTCAAAGTTTCTTAGGCTTCGCGAACTTTTATAGAACGTTTATCCCCAGTTTTGCCAAGGTGGCATTGCCTCTGACTGACTTGTTAAAAACGAAAGAGGGGGGGAAAGCGGCAAATCGGCCAGGCGCCCCGCTCCAGTGGTCCCCCCTTTGCCAGGAGGCTTTTGAGAGCTTGAAACTTCTTTTTACGTCTGAACCGGTGTTAGCACATGCTGACCCATCCAAACAATTCACGGTGCAAGTAGATTCTTCGGATGTGGCAATGGGGGCCGTAATCCTGCAAGAGGGGGAGAATGGGAAGCTGCACCCCCTAGCCTATCTGTCAAAAAGGTTTTCGGGGGCAGAACGCAACTGGGCAATTTGGGAAAAAGAGGCAGCTGCAGTAAAGTTAGCTCTTGCTACTTAGAGGCATTGGCTGGAAGGGTTTGCCGTCCCGTTTGTAGTTTGGACCATAAAAATATCCAAGCGCTTAAGTAGCCTTGCTCCCTGTCAGCCAAGCAAATGAGGTGGACGGAATGAACTTTTTGGCGGACACCCTTTCTCTCTTGCCCCAGTACAACAGCAAACGAGACCCATTGGTGGACACGGTGTTCACACCCGCCCAGTTGGGGTTGGCGGCCGTGACGCGCAGTCAAACCAAAAAAGGAAGCCCGGTCCCCGGTGGGTGGGTTCAGAAGGAGGTCCTACAAGTCTCTGAATTCGTTTCCCTTCGCCCCGCCCTCGTCGACAAGGGGGGCCTGTTTTTCAAAGGCGAGCGCCTCTACGGCCCGGCAGCGGCGCGCGGAGACGTTTTGAAATTGTGCCACGATGCAAAAACAGCAGGGCATTTTGGCTTTGTGAAAACTCTGCACTTGGTCAGAAGACATTACTGGTGGCCAACGTTGAGGGGGGATGTGGAGAAATATGTGCAAGGTTGCCCTACCTGCCTTGTTTCCAAACCCCCAGGAGGAAAGAAACGAGGGTTGCTGCAGCCCCTGCCCACCCCTTCCTGTCCCTGGTCCGATGTTACGATGGATTTTATCACGGACCTGCCCCCCAGCCAGGGTAAAACTGTGGTTTGGGTGGTAGTGGATGCATTTTCAAAGCGAGCACACTACATCCCCTGTGTGGGTTTGCCCTCGGCGGCCAAACTAGCCTCGATGTTTGTGACTCACATAGTCCGGCTACATGGAATTCCTAGGAGATTGCTCACAGATCGTGGCCCTCAGTTCGTTGCCAAGTTCTGGCGGGAGCTTTTGAAGTTGCTAGGGGTGGAACAAGCCTTGACCTCTGGCTACCACCCTGAGTCCAATGGGCAAACGGAAAGGGTGAACCAAATTCTTGAACAATATTTACGTTGTTTCATTAACCACCAACAGAATGATTGGGTCGCCCTCCTGCCCCTTGCTGAGTTTGCATACAACAACGGGGTACATGCTTCCACCGGAGTATCTCCCTTTAAGGTGGTGTACGGAACTGACCTGATTGCTGCACCCACCTGGGATTTGGTTTCCACTGAAGCTCCTGAGGTCACAAAATGGGCTAAGAATATTAGTGCAGCTTGGCCAGACATCGTCTCTAGCCTCGAGGAGGCAAAACAAGCGTATAAATTCCAGGCAGACAAAAAACGTGCGCCTGCACCCGCCTGGAAATTGGGGGACCTCGCCTACCTTTCCACGAAAAACCTACGCTGTCAACAACAGTCAAAGAAATTGGGTCCTAAATTTGTGGGACCCTTTCCCATTGTAAAAGTGATCAATGATGTGACTGTCGAATTGGGTTTGCCAAAGACTTACAGGAATGTGCATCCGGTTTTTCATTCCAGCCTGCTGCGGCGAGCCCCCTTGCCGGATGTGTGGCACCCTCCACTCTCAACGCCTGTGCCTGTCTTTATTGACAAGGACACCCACTACGAAGTCAACCAGATCCTGGACTCTCGTTTGCACAAGGGCCGACTCCAGTACTTGGTGGATTGGAAGGATTTTCCTTCGGGAGAGAGGGAGTGGGTTGATGCGGGGAATGTGAAAGCCCCCCGCCTTCTCAGGGCATTCCATCGTGCCTTCCCTTTGTGTCCACGGCCGGTGGATGCGGGCTAGTGAGGGAGTCTATTTTAGTGCGGAGGGATGTCAGGATTGTTAGAAAACCCTGTCATAAATTAGCCTGAGTTCCTCCATGACAGTTAGATTGCTTGGTGCCTGGGAGCAGGTCCTATATCATGCTAACTAGTTAAAAGTGAAATGTATGTTATTGTAGCCATTATCTCTGAATGTGCTTTTCCGTGAGGCCTCTCGGCTGGGTCTGGTACTGCTAAGCAACATCTTATCTAAGTCTGAAGACAGCCAAGGACATGTGAAAGTAACACTGTTTTTAATTGCATTTGGCTCCTCTCTCTGCCTCCCCTCCCTTGGGAACTTTCAAGTTTTGGGCGGGAGAATTGTATTGATAAGAAGAAGCAAATCTGTCCTCAGGCAGATTTGACTTCGCTAGTCTAGATGTATGAAGTGCTTCTCAATAAAACTTTCTATTTCTAAGAAGTTGGTTGTGAGTCCTTGCAACGTCTGACACTCCTGGAAATGACAATACATCATTGTTGATGACTGTCCCTATCTTCTTCAATCTCCTGTTGGCTGCCAGGCTGGGTTTGGCAACCCTAAGGAGCCAGCATAATGTTCCATAAAGGGATAGGCTCCTGATGCTGTAGACCAATGGTTCTCAACCTTCCGATTGCCACAACCCTTTAATACAGTTCCTCATGGTGACCCCCAACCATAAAATTATGCAAGTGTTCTTTCACAGAAATTAGACTGAAACTGCCCAATGGTGTGAAGATCCATTGTTAATAAATTGTATATAATTGGTGGGCGCCTTCAGGAGGAGTGGCAACAGTGGTAGTGCCCCCCCATGGCCAAGCTGCTTGCCCTACCACGATCCCTGTGAAAGGGTTGTTCGACCCCCAAAAGGGTCCCAACCCGCAGGTTGAGAACCATTGCTGTAGACCTTCCCTACTCTCAACAGCCAATGTACAACTTTCTGTGGCAGAATATTTTAAAATGTATTTACATTATATTTATGGGGAAAATTTTTTCTCTGTTTTGACACTGATTTGGGACACACTGTTGCTTTTTTCTCACATTGATTCTCTATGACCGTTTACGCACTGGAGGTTTGATGCCGGGCTGCAGGCTGGAGTTTTAGTCATGGCAGGTTGCCCCACCTCTTCCTGCACCCACATGGGGGAACATTTGGCCTGGTGCACCTCATCCGCCCCTGATTTGTATTCTTATATGGAAGCTGTGGCAGTGAATAAATGGTCTATGTGTGGTTGAAGAGGGAGTTAGATATGCCTTCTTCTATTCTCCTTTTCTAATACCAGTCTTGGATTAGTGCTTCAGTCCACAGAAAAATATATGTCCGTGGCAGATGACAGATGATTTGTGTTGGGTTGGAAGGAATCTGAACTTAGAATGTGGGGTGCAAGCTCTAAATTGTTTTGGGAAACATGACTATGCCAAAACTGATACTTGCAAATAGAGACAGTCTCCTTTGACTTTGTTCTCCAGCTGTGCCCAACTGAAGAGAAATATGACAGCATGGTGTGTTTTTGTGGCTGTCTCAAATGGAAACTACTTTGCCCTCAGAATTTGCTTAACATTGCATGAATATCAGCAGTGAATTACTTCTAAATGATCAGGCAGGGAAAAAAAGACTGTGTTTTTTCTTCCTACTTCAAAAGAAGAATCTCATGTTCAGAACATTATCTGTCTAGTTTATTCACATTTTACTATCTGTTTTTGAGCTTTTATTTCTTAGTTGCTAAATGTCATAGGAGGTATTTAAGAGTTATGCATTGTTTTCCTCCCTACAGTGCTTTTCAACTCCTACCTATAACTTTGCTGTCAAAGATTATCCTTTTTTCAGATTAACACCAGGCACTCAGTGACTTTTTCAATAACTATGTATTGCACACACTCTTCCTATTAGGACTTCAGACTCTTCCCTTCTTCCTTGGGCCTAGCAGAGGTTTACATTTCACTACAGTCTTTGGGGTAAAAATAATTTATCCTTCAGTTTGCTTTTTGTTTTGTTTTTTTAAATTAAGCAGTATAGTTATTATAGGTAGCATGACATCCATAAACATATTTAATTACTGTAGTTACTGTGTGTGTGTGTGTGTGTGTGTGTGTGTGTGTGTTATTTTCCATTTTAGATAATAATGATAAATCTGTACCAGGCATGGTCCTGGAGGGGGGGGGGAGAGAATCCAATGAACAGTAGGCTTCAGTCCCCAAAAGAAAAAATAATTGCTGAAAATTAGCATTATTTTGAAAGTGCATGTCTCCTTGAATTGACAGTATTACATTATAATCCTTTACTGAGTTACACCTCATTTTAAGCAGGCAGACACGGGTTTTTAAAAATTTATTATATTCCTTTGATCCTTGCCTGCAGCAGCAGACTATATGTGTGTGTGAGGTGTTTTCAGTTGAACAGATGGTTAGTTCTGTCAACTTTCCCAGCCATGTTCTGAGGAAGAACCACTGAAGGTTTCCACATTACCACTCTAAATTGAATATTATTCATTGTTGGCCCAATTTCAAGAAAAGTGATACAGGGATGGGGGTGTTTCCTAGTGAGCCATCTCTGAAGTGCTATGATCATTACAAACAGTTCTGATTTTTCTCTGGCATTTTCACTATGCAATCTTCCTTGGATTTTTTTTGTGGAGGAATGTTCTAAGTTGAGCACTACAATGTTAAACCAATATAGCAACTTTAGTGCTAAACTTAGAACATTTTTACATGTCTACAGTAATAACAGCAAGCCACCAATCACAGCACAGCAGTCCTCTCCTGGACTGAAACTTTCTTTCCCCCCCCCCGCAGCCCCCAAATTATCATTTTTTTATTTAAAAAGGCACATTCGTATTGTTATGCGGTTATGCCACAACACAGATGCATTTTTAATAGAAAGCTTTAAAACAAGGTGCTCATGTTCCTGTATAATTGGGATAAGGCAGCTCAAACATTCTCCACCAACGAACCTGGTCTCCCTATGTATTTTATACACAAATACACATTTTGCTATGCATTGACAGTTACATCACCTTTACTGGCACTCAAAAAACTACAAGCCATAAGATCTCAACAACCCAATAAAGGTTTCCATATAAATGTCAAATAAAATCAAACTTAAATTAAGAGAATAATGCAATATACATTTAAAATTAGCTATAACGGACCCAGTTACCACCAAAAATTTTGCTTAGTTTGCAAGATGGTGGGATTGCATGGAATGCAATCCCACCATCCAGCATATTACAATACCCCCTGCACCCCCCCCACCCGGCACGGCGGAAGCTGCCAGGTGTCCTGCTGAAATGTATCCCCCACAGGACACATTTCAGCACCAGCGATGATCTGGCACTGGAGTGTGTCCCCTGTGGGGACACAGTACGCCATGGAGTATGCAGCTCTGCAGCAATGCACCGGTGGCAACCTGGAGTGCCGCTGCTGGTGTGGAATTGGCCAATGAGGCCTTATTTTTATTTGTCTCCCTAGGATGATCATGCTCACCACATTGGTCCTAGTTTCTGCTTGAGAGCCAGTTTGGTGTAGTGGTTAGGAGTGCGGACTTCTAATCTGGCATGCCGGGTTCGATTCTGCGCTCCCCCACATGCAGCCAGCTGGGTGACCTTGGGCTCGCCACAACACTGATAAAACTGTTCTGAGTGAGCAGTGATATCAGTGCTCTCTCAGCCTCACCCACCTCACAGGGTGTCTGTTGTGGGGAGAGGAATGGGAAGGCGACTGTAAGCCGCTTTGAGCCTCCTTCGGGTAGGGAAAAGCGGCATATAAGAACCAACTCTTCTTCTTCTTCTTCTTCTTCTTCTTCTTCTTCTTCTTCTTCTTCTTCTTCTTCTTCTTCTTGATCAGCTGAGAACTGGTGGGCAAGAGCTACAATTCACTGGAGGTCTTCCAAATATTACAGTTAGCAAAACCATTTAAAAGAAAATGTTTGGGTATGTTTCTAATGAATTATTCAGTAAAAATGCTAATTTGCTTCTTAAATATAGTATTTAGTTTCTACTTCCTAAGTATGGCATCTTTCTACAAAATTCCCACTATTCTGGCTGAAACTGGAATGCATTTACTTTTTCATAGCAAAAATAATGCTCTGTTTCACCACATTTTAGCTAGGCACGTCAAGAAGCCAGCTTCCACATTTGTAGCCCTAGATTAATGGATATTTGTGTGTGAATATAGCTGCTACTTGTATAATCTCACTATATCCAACTTCCAGGCTATGCATACATACTCCTTTCAAAATAGTTGAAATCCTGCTAGTATCTGTCCAAGAGTGGAAGTGGGGAATGGAGTATGTCTTTCCACTTCTTGCTTACCAAATAGCAGCATCTTGGATTTTTAAAAATAATCTAAAGACAGCCTCAGTTGCCCTGCACACATTTTGTTGGGTCGGACACATTGAGAGACAGTGAGGATATCAAACAAATGAAACAAATTGGTCACAAGCTTAAAGTATGTCATAGTTCAGAAGAACAGAATTTAAGGAAAATTTATTCATTTAAACCACACAAGAAGTTTTTTTGCTGTTCATTTTACTAATTGCTCTACATTAAAGAGAATATACTTTAATGGGAATATGGATGAACACAGAGCTGTAACCCACAGGAGACAGGATTATGATTAAAGAATGACAAACCATGTGTTAGTGCTGATTAATTAATACTCACCTCCAAGATGTAAAGGAAGGCAAACGCAAAACAGAGGGCCCAAATGCTCCCCAGGTATGTATTAATAAGCAACACTAACAGGCATGTTTGACTATGATTATCAGGTTGGCAGTTTAAAATGAAAATGATATGCTTTTGAATATTCAAAACTATTCTTCTGAAGTTTTAACTAGCCCCAAGAGAAGCTTTGGTAAATGTAATGATTTTTTGATAAAATTCTTAATTTAAATGATTTAATTTCTCTCCCCTTCCTTGATGTTTCTGAATCTTGCTCCTCAGTCTCAAACCACTTCTCAACTTTGTTAGCACTTGCAGATGTCTTATTCATAATAGCATGACAAATAAATTAATAAACATTGTCTGTTGATCATGGTATGGGTGATTATGACATGGAAGTGTTGGCCTGCTAGATGTTCAAAGAACATATTAACGAGGAAAATATTAACTATACTAGAGGCAAAGCCATAAAGCAGTGGTCCCCAACCTGCGGGCCGCGGCCCGGTGCCGGGCCGCAAAGGCCATGGCACCGGGCCGCGGCTCCCTCTCCCCGCCCCGCCCCCGCAGTAAAAAACTTCCCAGGCCGCAAGCTTGCGGCCCGGGAAGCTTCTTACTGCGGGAGGCGGGGAGAGGGAATCAGGGCCGGGCCGCGCCTGTGCGGGCCACGCCCGCTCGGCCCGATCCGCGGGCACGGCCCGTGGGCGCGGCCCGATCCGTGGGCCTGCTTCTGCACAAATGTAAAATTGGCTTAGAGAGAAAATTAGTTGTCCTGAGTCTTTAACTTTTTCTTATTCTGCAAGATGCTGAACATTAAGGTCTTGGAGCTATGTAGAAAGTTGTATGTTCCTAAAACGATTGATCTAAATCATATAAAAATACATTTTGAAATATAACCTACTTTATTTATTTATTTATTTATTTTTCTCTCAATCGTAACAGCTAAAATAGTGGACATAGAGCTAGAGTAGCATCCATTTATGTCTCTGCAAGAGAGATTGTTACTCAGAAATTAAAGACAAAGGCTGGGGACCGGCGGCAGCAGGGAGGGCCGTGCACACGCAATGCGCACACACCATGCGCACGTGCCATGCGTACGTGTCATGTGCACACACATGCGCATAGCGCATGCACAGCCCTGCTTCCCTCTCCCCCCCTCCCACAGTAAGAAGCTTGCCGGGCCGCAAGCTTGTGGCCTGGGAAGTTTCTTACTGCGGGGGGGGGGCGGGGAGAGGGAGCCACGGCCCAGTGCCAGGGCCTTTGCGGCCCGGCAACAGGCCGCAGCCCGGTGGTTGGGGACCACCGCTGCAGTGGACTCAGATGTTAGGTGGCATATTGCAGTAGTCAGAGTGGTGTAGTGGTTAAGTGTGGTGGCTTCTAATCTGGAGAACTGGGTTTGATTCCCCATTCCTCCACATGCATCCAGCTGGGTGACCTTGGGCCAGTCACAGCTCACTTAGGGTTATTCTCGCAGAGCAGTTCTCTTAGAGATTTCTCAGTTCCACATACCTCGCAGGATGTCTGCGGTAGGAAGAGAAAGGGAAAAGTGTTTATAAGCTACTTTGGGACTCCTTTGAGTAGTAAAGGGCAGGGTATAGAAAAACTAGCTCCTTTTTTGTTATAATTCTTAGCATCTTTGCATCCAGTTTTCCATTTTTAATGTGAATGCTGGATGCTCAAATACCTGCTTGCTTAGCTCACATTCTTCTCACCAGTTGTGAGCACAGGAGCTGATTTTGTGTAGACTACTTCGGTTAGAATCATAGAGTTGGAAGGGGCTATACAGGCCATCTAGTATGTTTTTTCTGAACAGTTCATATCCATCCACTATTACATTCCAGTCATGAGAATCATTCCACCAAGTTTCTGTGATTGTTTGTGAGCAGTTCAAGCTTGTTTGGTGGGCTATTTTTCACATTCAAAAATTTCTGTATAGTGCAGACTGCATCATTTTCTCATGCAACCCAGGGGGAGTCCCAGTTTTAGTCCACATAAACCCTCACTGCATACCACTCTTTAAATAAAGGATGAATAAACCAGTCAATCAGCTATTACTCTTACATTGGTGGTAATCTCAACCTATGATGTGATATCAACATTATTTTATACATGCACATTTCTCACAGTTGCATTATACCTTAGGCATTGTTTAATTACTATAAACAACCATTCATAATACTGGGGAAAGAATCACATTTCATTACCACAGTACTGCACAGTCACAAAGTTGTTCAGCAGCCACTCAGTTTGGATGATAGTGAGGGGAAGGGTTCTGAGGCTCAGCCCATGGTGTCTGGCTTGAAATGAACGCCCAGACATATTGCTGCTTTCTACAGCATCAACTCCTTTGCAGCTGGAGCCAGAAATGTGTCAGGCAGATATGGAGTTTGCATATGTCAGTCTTCTGATTAGAAGGCTATCCAAGGAAAAACTTGTCCTTTAAAAGTTGTTGCAGGAATGGCTGTGGCGAACAATAGCAGGTCTGCTGCAAGAAGGTAGAACGGGCTGAGAAGCATGGAAGTAGACAGGTTTTCCTTGCACTCGCTCTTCCTTCCTTCCTTCCTTCCTTCCTTCCTTCCTTCCTTCCTTCCTTCCTTCCTTCCTTCCTTCCTTCCTTCCTTCCTTCCTTCCTTCCTTCCTTCCTTCCTTCCTCCCTCCCTCCCTCCCTTCCTCCCTCCCTCCCTCCCTCCCTCCCTCCCTTCCTTCCTTCCTTCCTTCCTTCCTTCACTGCAGTTTATATCTTGTCCCTCTTGGTTGTCCCTCTTAGGCCAGTTCATTTATTTATGTATTTTGTTATTTAAGCCTTCTGAGGCTTAGCTGAGTTTCCTCTGCTTCATAACAGACTTACAGATGGGAGAATAAGATCAGAGTCCAGTAGCACCTTTAAGACCAACAAAGATTTATTCAAGGCGTGAGCTTTCAAGTGCAAGGACTCTTTGTCTGACTGAAGAAGAAGCTCATGCCTTGAACAAATCTTTGTTGGTCTTAAAGGTGCTACTGGACTCTGATCTTATTGTGCTACTTCAGACCAACACAGCTACTCATTTCAATCTATCCTTACAGATGGGAGAGGCAGCCAAGAAAAACCCTCACCCTGAATCCAAATATGGTGGGGATATGTTGGCACCTCATAAATGAATCTCAAGAACAATATGTTCCTGCCTGATAGACATATTCATTGTAAATTTAGTGACACTTCTATTGTCAAGGGTCGGGAATGCAGAGAATGCTTCTAGATTTCAGAGAGCTTTCCCCTGAACTTCTCAAATTCCATGTATCTTTTTTTGTTTTACATTAAAGAATAACCTCTACAGCTTTTAAAGCTAGCATCATCACTCTGGATAGAATCCTGCTCTCCTTAACTCCAGAATGGATATGGTGGTATCAATAGTCATCTTTCAGGATATATTTTAAATTCATACATAGTACAATGTTACATTTGAGTTAATATAAGAACTACTGAAGCTATCGGTTTTTACCAAAATTTGTATCAGGATTTAGAACAACCCTCTGAGTTTTCCATCAGATATTAATAATGACTTATTCTTATGCCAAATGTAGGTGTTATTTGTATAGATAATCTTTAACCGCTCCTGCGGAGCGGATTAAATAAAGCCTTAAGGGCTATTGGGGAGGAGTTAGGGCGGCTCTGTCCATGATAAAAACTCTTTAAGGGCGAATCAGGAGCTGCGAAGCGGCTCCTGATTCGCCCCTATGAGTGTCACACTTGCCCCAAGCGGCTGATGGGGAGGCGCGCAAAGTGCGCCTCCCCATCGGCCGCTTGGCACGGCCTCGCCCGCCAGGGGACTCCTTCCCATAGCCCTCAGGAAAGGAGCAGGGACACTGTGTCTTTGACATGGCGTCCCTGTTCCTTTCCCGCCACCCCCCAACACCACACTACCGGGTAAGTCCTACAACCCCCCCTCCATCCCCAGCCCCCGCCCCGCCCCGCCAAGGCTGCCTCCGACACAAACACCCCCCCACACACCCCGCCGCACCCAGCTGCCACCCTCTAATCCACCCACGCCCTCCCCAGACCCCTTCCCCCTGCTGCTTCATGACACACAAACACCCACCCAGCCACACATTCTGACACCCACCCACCACCAGCCAACCCCCCAACCCTCCCTAGACCCCTTCCCGACCCGTCGCTCCTTCCCAAGACAAGAAAACCCACCCAGCAATACACTCAGACACCCACCCACCGTGCGCTAACCCCGCAAACCCTCCCCAGACCCCTGCCCAACCTCCCGCCGCTTCCCAACACAAAACAACCCACCCCGCCACACATTCCGGCACCCACCCGCCGCCTGCTCACCCTCCCACCCTCCCCAGACCCCTTCCCCACACACCACAATGCCCCGAAAACCATCCGCCGCCTCTACCCCAGCCCCTGTCCCCACGCTTCCGAACCCCACACCAATTCACCCTTCCCCCGGCCGCTTCCTGCTCCGCGCTCACCTTCTGCCGGTCCTCCTGATCCCTGTCCCTCTCTTCCCTTTGCCCGACTAGCGACGCTGCCAGCCAGTGCGGTTTGCCCACCGGCCGGCAGGCCACGCGAATGAACCAGGCATGCGCGGACTCACATGCATGCCTGGTTGCTTGCCCCGACGCCCCGCCCCCGCCCCCAGCTGCAGCACGCATGCCTGGACTCCCGAGCATGTGTGCTTCCCTTCCCCATCCCCCACACCACCAGCCCTCCAAGCCGCGCCATTTACCAGCCTGTCCCCACCAGCTGCTCTGCAAGCTCGCAGGTACGGGGCCCTGGACCTATGCCCGCACTTTGCCCATTTTTACAAATGGGCTTTTTTTCTAGTTGTCTACATAATTCTTCTTTTTCACCCCCTGGTTCCTTCTTGTGAAGAATCACGTAGGAAACACTCTTCTGCAGCTAGAAAGAGAAAAATTAGTAAAATAAAGCTATATTTTTCTATAAAATACAGAGATTTGACTTGGTTTTTATGCTAACATATATCATAGTTTTGGAAATTCGCTGCCTACATTATAAAAATAAGAGTTTTGTTATGAATAACTTCATCTTTAGTAGAAACTCCGAGGAACATTCTAAAAAATGTAATCCTGACCAATTCTCTTTAGTGTTGGCAACTTTAAACCAAGACAGTTCCCAGAAGCAAAATCTTTAAAATTACACACATAATGGAGTTGCTATTATACTTTGGTTAATTGCTCAAAATATCTGTTGGTTTCCTATAATTATAAGAATCAGTGTGGGTTTTTTCCCATTTTGAAATATTTCCACTATGAATTGTGTCAGGATTTTAAGAACAATTCACATTTTATTTTGTAATTACAACTTTCTGGCCTGTCTATACAACCCTATTATCTGGACAAATCCATCTTGGCATTCAGCTGTAAGCAGTCTAGGCTTGTCTCACCAAACATGCACTGATATTTGAGGGAGAGGTTTTCTTTAGCCCCTTGAAGCCCCTTGAAGCCCCTGTAGCCCCTTGAAGATTAACAAAATTGTATTCTATCATATGCTTCCATCATATCTTTAGATGCACTATTCCCCTCACCATGCTGTTCCAGAAGAAGATCAGCAGCTCCCTTTCTTCATAGATCTCCAAAATACCAACATATTAAGGTGACCAGATTGTCCCGCTTTTGGAGGGACATCTGGGGATACCTGACAAATTGTACTTATAGTACATAGTATATATGTACAATACTATTTTTGCATTCTATGCATTCTATGAAACTTTTTGTTGCTCCATATAGACCAAATTTTTAATCAATAACCCCCCCAGTCAATGGTGTCCCGCTTTGCCAATGTTAAAATCTGGTCACCTTAACATATATCCAAAGTCATGGATTTATACTTGTAAACATTAACCATGGCTGGTTCATATTTGTTGCTCTATGTAAAATGTAGGCAATCACCAAATAATACTATCCTATACACATTATAAGATGCTCTGTTCGCGAATGTTTTAGAAGTATAAGTTTGTCAGTGTTGATTAATTGAATAAACAGACTTTCAGAATGATTGAGCAGTGTGTTCTGGCATTCCTTTATCTAACCACACCCATTTACTATGTGGTATTAAAATGTAAAGCTAACAAATGATGAGAGTCCTATTTACTTAGTTCACCAGCTGGAACCACCTCTATCACATTGCTTTTTCAATGTAACCTAGTGCTTTCTGTTCCCCTTCCTTTTGCATTGCTAGATCTGGTGTTTGTTTGAGGAGCTGTTAATCACCTCCTTCAGTTGATACCTTTCCAGATAGCTATTCAGAATGCCCACTTGTGGTAAGACTAAATTTCACTTCTGTCTCTTTTAGCTAAATTGAATAGGCATCCATCTACCACATTTTGATAGTTACTATTGATTTAAAGTGTCTTGGTGACACTTCTTTAAAGAATACCTAAGCGCATTATATTTAAAACCTCCTCTATTTATGTAGCTAAAAGATGGAGCACCATATTTTTGGATGTGAACAGATTCTCCTAGAATATCATTAAAACTAATGAACCATTGGCTAGCATTTGAAAAGCCAGCTAACAAGCCATTTTCTTCCAGGAACCTGTGCAGACTTAATTAAATCACGTCCTTTTTTACTGTATGTCTGTAACTGGGCTAGAATTTTTTTCTCTGCATTAGAAACAATCTGTCCCCCACTACATGGGACAATGAAATTTGTTTGCAAATCCTGTTGACCAAAAAGATTTCTTTTGTTCCTTTTAAACAAATGTCTACAAGAAATACAGCATTTTTGAGGTATAGTTTGTATCACCATTCACTGTTATTGTCCCAGTGTCAAATGCAAAATCTGAGTTACATGTATAATAATATAGGTAGGGAATTAATACCAGTTCCCTGCATTTGCCACCGATTACTCTTGGGTCTAGAAGAATGCATGGATTGGAGATGGGAAAAGATTATTTGGACAGAAAAGTAATAGTCAGAAGTGGGCGAGTGGGTAATGAATTCACATTTCTTCTCTTAGCGAATGAAATTCTATTTCATGTTGTACGTATGAAACATTTAGCATTTAAGCACATTTGTCTTATTTTGTTTTAAATTGTAATTTACAACATATGAATATGCCTGTGCAAAATCTTGACTGACAGTGATTTATATTTTCTGCCTTGGCTTCTGACTTTTACATTAGGTATTCTAGCCTGTTTGCTCAAATGTGCTAGCTAGTTTGAATGAAATAGTATTGATGTGTGAATTTACTCATCTCCCAATACTCATAGTCAACTGCTTGCCATTTACCGTATATTTTATTATTATTATTATTATTATTATTATTATTATTATTATTATTATTATTATTATTATTATTATTATTATTATTATTATTATTATTATATTTATATCCCGCCACTCCCCTGCAGCTCATGGCAGGTAACAATATCACAATCCCCATTAAAACCCCATACAAAAATAATAACATTGCCAATATTACCGGCATGGCAAGAACGGCAGCTCAACTCCCCCCCTCTCTCCCACTACTAGCGGGTGGAGAGGAGGTCCTGATGATGTTTTGCTTCAGGTCCGGAACCTGAGTCCCCGGGGGAGGCATAGATCTATATTATCAGCCCTGGCCTCAACCATAAACCTGGCGGAAGAGCTCCGTCTTGCAGGCCCTGCGGAACGTTGAAAGATCCCACAGGGCCCGCAGCTCTCCCGGGAGCTCATTCTACCAGGTCGGGGCCAGGACCGAAAAGGCCCTGGCCCTGGTTGAGGCCAGGCGTGCTTCCCTAGGGCCGGTTTACTCGCATGTAAACCACCTAATTTACCACAAAATCTGGGCAAACTTATTGACTAGCATATAAGCTGAGGGTAGGAAATGCTCCATCATCACAGGCTTTCCCATGCAGCATTACCATCCCTTTTGTCCCTCAATCAAACCGTTGATGTCCTTCAAGCTGCCAGAGCAAGTTCAGCTTGCAGTACACATTTGCAATGCAACGATTGGCTGGCTGGACCACGTATAAGCCGAGGAGGGCTTTTTCAGTGTGAAAAAAGGTGCTGAAAAACTAGGCTTATACGCAAGTATATATGGTAAGTATTATTTTATTTGATCTGAAGAACTTCTATCCTGCCACAATGGTATGAGGCTCTCAACATGGCTTCCAACATAAAGCAATATAAAAATAGTTTTACAAATAAAACTCATCCTATATCTATAACAACAAACTTTCACAAGATGTATTGTATAATATACCAATATTTTAAGATAGCTTTAAAAAGCAAAGAAAAGCAATCATAAATCAAATCAAGCAAAAATAAATCGATATCAAACCAATAGTTTAAAAAAACCAAAAACATTGTAATAGCATTGGGGGAGGAAAAGAAAAATTATTATTTATATAATCTGATCCACATAATATATTTCTGGTAAGGCCTTGGAGGAGTGTGTCTCATGGCTTAAGTGCCACTCAGGGTGGTTTTCCCAGCCCTAAGTGCCTCCTCCTCCAACTGGCTTGCCTGTTCATCCAGCAGCCAGCCAGTCACCTCCCATCCCCCACCCCTGACCACCCCCTCCTCCTTCCACTTCCTTCTTAGGCTCAGATGCTACATATCCCTGCTGCATGAGGACTGCCCCTGCCAGAAAGTTCCCTTCCCAGGGATCTCCAGCCTGTAGCCTTTCCAGGTCTTGGAGGTAGGGAGAGGCTATCCACAGAGTTCTTACACCCCACCCACCCCAATCTAGCACCTGTAGTATTCCTGAATGCAATAGGCTTGGCCCTTAGTAAATATATAATAATCAAGACAGTGAATTAAGCCAGAAAACAGGCAACTACTGAAGTAATAGAAAATGTGAGATACCTTCAGCCTGTGGATGTGGGATACCATGTTCAGACTGAGGATGTGGACATATTTGAGACCTACCACCTGTTGGTTTGAACCTTGTCCCTCCTCAGTGCTTAAGTCTGCCAGAGGGGTTGGTAGATTGGGTCCAGGACATGGTAAATGTATACTGGAGAGCGAGATTGCTTGCCCCACATTAAAACCACAGGGAGAAATTATTAAGAGATTTGGGCTGAGTTGCCACAAATGGTAATTAGTTCTATCTCATTCTTCCAGTAGTCCCCAAGGAGACTATGAGAACTATGAACAAGTGCCTGCAGGGAGTTTTGGGATGGATAAGAATTAACAAAGTGAAAATTCCAACAAAACAAAGGTGTTATTTGTGGAGCTGGTGAGCCAGCTGTGGCACTTCCTACGCAGGAAAGAGCTTGCCATTGTGATGCATACCCTGGTAACTACTAGTTTAGAGTCTACAATGTGTTCTGTGTGGCTGCGCTTGAAAAGTGTTCAATAACTTCAACTGATGCGGAATGTCTTAGCCAGAATGCTGATTGGAGTAGGTCATAGGAACCAAATAATTCTAGTCTTGATCCATCTACATTGGATCCAATTTGCTTCCAGGCCCAATACAAAGTGCTGGTATTTTAAACCTTTAAAGCCCTATACGAATTAGGTCAGCATATTTTAAGGATCACATACACCCACAAGAATAAAACAAACTATTTCCATAATCAGAGGAGGGCTTGTTTTATGTCTCCCCATCATCTGATGTTAGATAAGTGACAATTCAGTAAAGATTCATATCTCTATCTCTATTGCTTTCTTCTGCCAGCAGGGGGAGACCTTTTTTATTTTGTTTGATGTTCCAACACTAACTTTTATTAGTCTGGCTTCCCTGCTTGTGTGTTTATGTAGGCTTATTTGTTTATATGTTTTATTGGTTTAAAATATGTGTGTGTGTGTGTTCTAAAAACTCTTTTAGTGTCTGAAATGTTTAAATTTTTGAAATGTCTAGATGTTTTGATGTTTTCCACAATGGGGACCCTGAGCTGGGTGGAAAGGCAGAATAGAAAGATTTTAAATAGATAATAAATAAACAAAAACTGTGAACAAAGAAATACATTTCTATCTGACACCAGAAATTTAACACATCTGGTGGCTGGCGGGGCATTTAGGATGTGGCATGCTGCTACTGAATAAATCTTGCTTCATTAGTTAGTAATGGTAGGTAGAAAAGGATGCTAGATGGTGATCTAAAATGAGCAAGGTAGTATGCTGGTCCTGGGCTGTGTAGATTTTAAAGGTCAAAGCCAGCACCTTGTACTGGGTTCAAATCAGCTATTGTCATTTGTTCCTTATAAGATACTCATATTTTTCACAATCATAGAATCACAGAGTTGGAAGGGATCTCCGGGGACATCTAGTTCAAACCCCGTCCCCTCCACAATGCAGGAACTTACAACTACCTGCCCACCCACAGTGACCCCAATTTCATGCCCAAGTGATTCCCCCAGCAAAAATCTCCGGTATCCAGCCTGAACTGGAGGAAATTCCAGAGTGGCGATCAGCAATTCCATTGGCATACAAGGAAGGGCACAAGAGACAAACACTGGCACATCCCTTCCTGTCTACTTGTGTCCTATGTTCAAGGACAGTTCACATAAAGTGCAAGAGTTGTGCAACCTGGACATGATCAGCGTATAGATAACTCTGGCCAAATTTGACTGTTCGAGGAATTGCCACCATTGACACGTGAGCCACAAGTTGGTGAAAGAGGTTCTGTACTATTGATTCTTTGTTTGCCTCCAACTGTAGAAGGGCATCTATTAGCCTGCTGCAGCTGCAATGTAGCTCTTTCAGAGACTGTAGGAAACCTCCTCAATGTGTCACTGGTTATATTATTTTCCAGCAGCACCTCCATCGTATCTATATTGTTTCTATTTTCTTGTCCTGTACAGCACATTGCCCCCTCTGTTGGCTCAGAATAGCCACAGCCTTGGCCATCTTCAAAGAAAAGGAGAAATTAGAGTTGGGTGTCTCCACATATGGGCAGCTGCTCATTCCAAATTTCCAGATGACCTAACTCGGTTATTTCAAGAAGGTGTTAAAAATAAGATTGAGCTGCTCAGGATCTCACAACATAAATATATTCTTGAGCAATTATACCCCAGCACAATCTCCTGTTATGAGTCTGCCATATAGAACTGTAACCGCCAGACTGTGGTGCCTCTCTTCCCTACCCTGAGCATTAGTCTAAAGAAAACAGTCTATGGCATCCACAGCTGCTCAAAGATCCTGGAAAATCAACAGGATTGCATGGTTTAGGAACACTACTATGTTCATGACGAGGTGGGGGGGGGGGAGGAACAGAGAATAAAATGTACTTTTTAAAATTCCACTGATGTATAGGAGGATTCATTTATTTATTATTTACAAATTGTGTAGGGTAATTGATACACTCAGGAGATCATGATTTTTTAAAAAGTATATTAAAAATTCTGGCAAAGCAGAACTGATTTATTTATTGTAATTTTCTTTCATTTAGTTAGTTATTATCATGGAAGAGTGCTTGTGTGCTCCTTCAAAGGGTTTTTTTTTAATGCATACAATCATTTCAGATGTGTAGAGATGAAAGCATGAGAGGGGAGGATGTCTTAAATCCATTATGATTATGAACAAAAAAGTAGCCCAATTTGGAACAGTGGATAAAAAGGCAGCCTTCACAGATGCTCTTTGCAATTGGTGAGCCATTTGTGATTCAGATGTGAGGAGTTTCATGCATCACTACATATTTTGCATTTTTGAATTAAGATGAGGAAACATATTCACTGCTGGCAAGCTTAGAGAAAGAACCATTCATATAAACTATATGTAAACTAAACAGAAAAATATCAGAGGTACCTAGTATCTGCTGAGTATTCACAGTTTTGAACCTGTAGAAAACTTGCATGTCAGATATAAAAATCTTTTTGATACAACCCTATAACTTTGCTGCAATTTTATATGGGCTGTATGTGTACATATATCTCTCTGTATATTTTCAGCATTTTCACCACCATCTTCATTCAAAATATGACAGCACAGATTTTTGTCAGATAACAATGAATGGACTCACAAAGAGTGAGGAATAATACTAAATCAGACCACTGATCCATATAGATATGTATTGTTTATTCTGCTCTTCAGCAGCTCTATAGTTTCAGCCTGACAAAGACATGAGATCCTTTACCTGGAAATGTCAAGGACTGACATGAGACCTATGCTTTGTCACTGAACCATGGCCCCTCTCCTCATTGGCTCTCATTGAAGCTGTTCCTGTCATACTCCTAAAGGTTGAAGACATGGAATTAGCATTTTTAGAATAACAACTTCAATCAAGGGTTGAAGAGGGTGCATATCTGATGCTAGATTCTTATGGTGTTTGGGGATGCGGTAAAGTTAAGAACATAAAAAAAAACTAGTGGTCCATCTAGTCCAGCCTCCTGTCACACAGGGACCAACCAGTTATACTGGCCAATAGTAGGACATAGAGGCCAAAGGTCAAAGGCCTCATGTGGCCTCCTGGTACTGAGGTTTCAGAGGTTTGCTGCCTCTAGAGGTTCCTTTTAGTCACCATGGCTGGTTTCCACTGCTCTCCAAGTTACCCTGCAAAAGAATTTTCCCATGCTCAGCGATACACTGAAACCCAGGGATTTTTGAAATCAGATCATAAAAGCAAGTAAAGATGTAATTATACAGCATATGGGCCACATGAAACTGATGTGGTAATCATAACAACTAAAAGTAATCTGTCAGTTCATCTTCTGTGACAACTTATGGTGTTTTCTGTTATTGTATTACTCATATTAAGAAGATAATGATGGATCATGCGCTTTAACAGTCAGGAGATAAGATTTTTTAACTTTTATCATCAATTGGGAATTCTATGTCCATGTTTACTATGTAATGCTATATGTGCCCATTTTTCTAAGTACAGGTACTGATGGGCCTTTTACAACTGCAGAGTTCTTCCACCCAACCCCCCCAATTTAGTACCTGTTGTATTCCTGAATGCAATGGGCTTAGCCCCTAGTTTATTAAAAATACAATTTAAATTAAAAGCACCCAAAGGTTTTATTTTATTTATATTATTTTATTTATTTGGATTTATATATTCCCCATTCTTTACAGCTCTGGGCGGTTTACATGGAACAATCCTATGAACATATGGCTTCCAATCCTATGAACATACAAATGTCTCAACACCATCGACCACGTGCATTTCGGCATTGCCATCTTTATCAATATAAGTACAGCATATAAGTACAGCATTTTGTAACATGCTAGCTCCTTTACATAGACAGAACCTTTACAGATATAGACAATGGACAACATGTGAACTGTTAGTCACGTATGTAGACCTGTGGGCCAGATAAAATATATAAAAGGTAAAGGTAAAGGTATCCCCTGTGCAAGCACCGAGTCATGTCTGACCCTTGGGGTGACGCCCTCTAGCGTTTTCATGGTAGACTCAATATGGGGTGGTTTGCCAGTGCCTTCCCCAGTCATTACTGTTTACCCCCCAGCAAGCTGGGTACTCATTTTACCGACCTCGGAAGGATGGAAGGCTGAGTCAACCTTGAGCCGGCTGCTGGGATTGAACTCCCAACCTCATGGGCAGAGCTTTCAGACTGCATGTCTGCTGCCTTACCAATCTGTACCACAAGAGGCTCTTATAAAATACAATACAATACCTTTATTGGCATAAAGCAGATAAGCAGGATAAAATATATGGAGGCCTCTAAATTCTCAAAACTGGCTCTGGTCAAGGCAAGCATTAATCATATATCAGCTTGCACTTTTGGTGTCTACATCAGTGTCCTTCGATCAAGTAGGGACCAAATACATGGAAAGTATGCTGAGGATAAATGTGATTGCTTCTGCATGATGCTCCAGGAATCCCTTCAGTTTCTATGGTCTTTAGCATCAAGACTTGGAAAATTCCTAGAGTATCACATTGTCTCCTTTGCCCATTTTTTTCCCTCCCACTCCCCAAATCATGGAAGTGTGGGATTGAAAGCAATGGTATTTCCACTGGGAGTGGGCAAATAGCAAACCTAGTCAAAACCTGAAACTTTGACTATCTAGATAAGAGCACTAAGGGCACATTACCTAATCAAAAGAATAGGATCATATTGTTTATGATTTCCCACAGCATTTAATGCTGTCTCAGTGCTTTTATCTGCTTGTAAAGGTTTGTATTCATTTATATTCTTTACATTAAATTACTGTAGGGAGAGAGAAAGCTAAATCATTTTATAATTTAATTTTACTATCCTATATAGTAGCGATCCCCAACCTGTGGGCAGCGGACCACATGTGGTCCTTCAACTAATTGGAGGTGGGCCCTGAAGGACTCCTTCTCTCCCCCCCCCGGCCCTTTACTTCATCCCCCCCCCAGCCCTTTACAACACACTTCATTGTTGTGGCGTGTCTGTTATTTTGAAGGGATGTTTAAACATTACCATAGCGATCAGAGAACGCTAGGGCAGTGGTTGAGAGTAGAGGAGTAAACTATCCCCCCCACCGGGCCTCAGTAAAAGGCGTTGAGTGTTCCCCGGTGATAAAAAGGTTGGGGACCACTGCTATATAGCATATAAAGGTAAAGGTATCCCCTGTGCAAGCACTGGGTCACCCCTTGGGGTGACTCCCTCTAGCATATTCATGGCAGACTCAATATGGGGTGATTTGCCAGTGCCTTCCCCAGTCATTACCATTTACCCCCCTGCAAGCTGGGTACTCATCTTCTGAATTAACCCATGCAGAAAATTTATAAAGTAATTTAAATGAACAGTTCATTTGTAGCTAAAGTTGAAACAAATGGCCAGTAAATTACTAATTGACACTTAAAACAGAGTCTGACTTGCATATTTGAAATACTTTGTTTCAGGAATATCCAGTTAATTTGGGAGCAGAAGGTTAACTATGCCCTAAGGTTATGATGACATCCAGCCAAGTATGGATCCAGCTGGTTTTATTTGTACATTGATACCAATGCATACCATAATTATAGAAAGACTTATATCTTGCAGTTTACAAGTACATGCATTGAGCTCCTATTCAGCATATCATGTTGCATAATTTTACACTGAATTCACCTCATCCTATTGAACTCAATGGATCCTGTTGCATAATATTGCTGTTTCATCCACTTAGAAAAAATAGAAAAAATAAAGTTTATGCTTCTTGTTTCTGTAATGCCAGAGTGCAGAGCTTCTTTTTCTCCCTTGAATTTTAGGGTTCTGTATTACTGGAAATATTTACTGAAACACAACTCATAGAATTGGATCCTGCTCAAGCTCACTCAGTTTCCTTCCCCTGTACCATATGCCTTTTGCCCATGTAGGTCAGAGTGGTATCCCTGTTTCCTTCTTCACCAGCAGAAAAATGGGTAGTATCTAATTCACAATGTTGAAATCCACAGTTCTCCCTGAAGTATTTCTGATCCATATTGGTGGATTTCTCAAGTAGTGTTTTACATAATGTCCCTTAAACCAGTGGTCCCCAACCCCCGGTCCAGAGACTGGGACTGGTCTGTGGAACAGTCGGTACCGAGCCGCAGCTCCTCCTTGTCCTCCTGCCTGGCTGCTGCCTCAGGGGCTGCCCTGCCACTCTGCTGCCGGCTCACTTTTGATGGTCTCCAGCAGCTGCCATGGCTGGGGCTCCCCCTTGGCGTGGCACTGCACAGCTGCTGCTGGCAGTGCCCCCCAGCGGGTGGCGGGAAGTCAGGGGCGCCAGCAGGAAAGCAAGTGGAGCAGTGGCTCAGGTGGTGGCGATGTCTCTCGGCAAAAGACTAACCCCCCAGTGGGCCTCAGTAAAATTGTCAAGCATTAACCGGTCCCTGGTGATAAAAAGGTTGGGGACCATTGCCTTAAACCATAGTTCTGTGTAATACACCAGTATTGGTATAGGGATTGGAGGACAATTTGGTGATCCAAAGAAGTCAGCATGGATTTGTCTCCAACAGGTCCTGCCAGACCAAACTGGTTTCCTTTTTTGACCAAGTAACAGTTTGGCTGGATCGTGGAAATTCGGTTGATGTCATTTACTTGGATTTTAGTAAAGCTTTTGACAAGGTTCCCCATGATGTTCTGATGGATAGGTTGAAGGACTGCAATCTGGATTTTCAGATAGTTAGGTGGATAGGGAATTGGTTAGAGAACCGCACTCAAAGAGTTGTTGTCAATGGTGTTTCATCAGACTGGAGAGAGGTGAGTAGCGGGGTACCTCAGGGCTCGGGGCTCGGTCCGGTACTTTTTAACATATTTATTATTATTATTATTATTATTATTATTATTATTATTATTATTATTATTATTATTATTATTATTATTATCTTTCGATTTATTGCCCGCCACTCCCTTATGGCTCGTGGCGGGTTACAACATTTTAAAAACCCCAATAAAATCCATTAAAATCCCTCAACAACAATTACAATATAACATTATCGGTTAGCAAGCTAACCTGGTAAAATAGGCTAATCAACCTCCCCCTCCTACTACAAGCAGGTGGACAGGGGATACTGATGGTACTAATCCCCAATCTCAATCCCAGGTCCCCGGGGGGGGGCATAGATGTTAGCCTCGGCCTCAACCGTAAACCTGGCGGAAGAGCTCCGTCTTGCAGGCCCTGCGGAATGATGGAAGATCTTGCAGGGCCCGCAGCTCTCCACCAGCTGGGCCAGAGGGAGCATAAAGATGTTGAACAATGTGGGAGAGAGACAGAGTTCAACGAGATCAGAACACAATGGAAAAATGGGCAAATGAGAACAGGATGCAATTTAATAAAGATAAGTGTAAAGTTCTGCATCTGGGTCAGAAAAATGAAAAGCATGCCTACTGGATGGGGGATACGCTTCTAGGTAACACTGTGTGTGAACGAGACCTTGGGGTACTTGTGGATTGTAAACTAAACACGAGCAGGCAGTGTAATGCAGCAGTAAAAAAGGCAAATGCCATTTTGGGCTGTATCAACAGGGGCATCACATCAAAAACACAAGATGTCATAGTCCCATTGTATATGGCACTGGTCAGACCACACCTGGAGTACTGTGTGCAGTTCTGGAGGCCTTGCCTCAAGAAGGACGTAGATAAAATTGAAAGGGTACAGAGGAGAGCGATGAAGATGATCTGGGGCCAAGGGACCAAGCCCTATGAAGATAGGTTGAGGGATTTGGGAATGTTCAGCCTGGAGAAAAGGAGGTTGAGAGGGGACATGATAGCCCTCTTTAAGTATTTGAAAGGTTGTCACTTGGAAGAGGGCAGGATGCTGTTTCTGTTGGCTGCAGAGGAGAGGACATGCAGTAATAGGTTTAAACTACAAGTACAATGATATAGGCTAGATATCAGGAAAAAAAATTTCACAGTCAGAGTAGTTCAGTAGTAGAATAGGCTGCCTCAGGAGGTGGTGAGCTCCCCCTCACTGGCAGTCTTCAAGCAAAGGTTGGATACACACTTTTCATGGAGGCTTTAGGATGCTTAGGGCTGATCCTGCGTTGAGCAGGGGGTTGGACTAGATGGCCTGCATGGCGCCTTCCAGCTCTATGATTCTATGATTCTATGATTCTATGTTTCTATGATTCTATGATTCTATGTTTCTATGATTCTATTATTCGGGTTCAGCAAGTTTCAGAAAAGCTGAATTTAAATGCCCCCATAGTCCACCTAACAGCTAATCCTGATGAGAGAAGTTTCTCTGCAGAATCAGCTTGGGCTGTGCCAGGAGAGCTGGTTCAAACCACTTGCCCACACAGCCTAACAAACAGCTGATCAATGGAGAAAACTCGCTCCATGAGATCAGACAAAACTGCCCCTCCCCTGAGCCTGTTGGCTGGCAGACAGCAGTCCCTTTCACTTCCATCCATCTTGAGAAGGGTTTTAATGGTTGTTGGCCCTTTCAGGCTTCTCTTTCACTTCCTGCGCCTTCTAAAGGAGCCAGTATGGCATAATGGTTAAGAGTGGCAGCCTCTAATCTAGAGAATCACTCCTCCACATGCATCCAGTTGTGTGACCTGTGGACAGTCACAGTTCTCTAAGCTCTCTCAGCCCCACCTACCTCACAGGGTGACTGTTGTGGGGAGAGGAAGGGAAGATGTGTAAGCTGCTTTGAGACTCCTTTTTAGTAGTTAAAAGCAGAGTATAAGACCAAATCCTCTTCTTTCTATTACCTTGTATTACTACAAAGTGTTGTGTAGGGTTGCCAGGCCTGGCAACCAGTGAGAGACTACATTGGGTGGGGTCATAGCTGAGTATCCAGCAATGACTATGTAAAATCACTTCTGGGAAAACTCATCACACCTCTCTAGGAAAGCGATAAAGTTCCATTCTTAGAGAGGACTGACATCGTTTCCCCCAGAAGTCACATCAGTCCTCTCCAGGAATTGCCAAAATATCTGTGGTTCTATCATAGATTTTCCAGCAACTGATAGAGAGGTGTGATGTCACTTCTATCTTTTCTTGGAATTATGTCACGCTGTCACTAACTATAGTATTAAAAAGTTGTAATATAATATTGAAGAGGTGTGTATGTGTGTGTGTGTGTGGGGGGAGGGTGTCATTCTGTTCATCCTGCCACAAAGGGGAAGAGCAATTTAGCTGTTTCCTTCTCTGTCCTTTTAGGTGTAATATTCTAGCAATATGTGAGACTAGCAAGAAAGCCCATTGCAACCAGGAATGCAATGGGCGCTAGGACCCAGGGGACACCAGGAGGTGTTTTTTTTTCTGCTGCGTGGAGCTGTGAAAGGCTCCGACAGGGTTTTTTTGTTTTCTGCTGCTTGGAGCTGGGAAAGGCTCCTGCAGGGTTTTGTTTTCTGCTGCTTGGATCTGCGAAAGGCTCCTTCCGGGGTTTTTTTTCTGCTGCTTGGATCTGTGAAAGGCTCCTGCAGGGTTTTTTTTTTCTGCTAGCTCTCGTGGGCGTGCCGGCTTGGAGCTCCTACAGGGAGCTGCTGCTTGGAGCTGGGAAAGGCTCCTTCAGGGTTTTGTTTTCTGCTGCTTGGATCTGCGAAAGGCTCCTACAGGGTTTTTTGTTCTGCTGCTTGGATCTGTGAAAGGCTCCTGCAGGGTTTTTTTTTTCTGCTAGCTCTCGTGGGCGTGCCGGCTTGGAGCTCCTACAGGGGTTTTTTTTCCTGCTGCTTGGAGCTGGGAAAGGCTCCTTCAGGGTTTTTTTTTCTGCTGCTTGGATCTGCGAAAGGCTCCTACAGGGTTTTTTTTTCTGCTGCTTGGAGCTGTGAAAGGCTCCTTCCGGGGTTTTTTTTCTGCTGCTTGGAGCTGTGAAAGGCTCCTGCAGGGTTTTTTTTTTCTGCTAGCTCTCGTCGGCGCGGCGGCTTGGAGCTCCTACAGGGGTTTTTTTTTCTGCTGCCTCTCGTCGCGCTAGCGAAAGGCTCCTCCGGGGGTGTTTTTTTTTTTTCTGCTGCCTCTCGTCGGCGCGGCGGCTTGGAGCTCCTACAGGGGTTTTTTTTTCTGCTGCCTCTCGTCGGCGCGGCGGCTTGGAGCTCCTACAGGGGTTTTTTTTTCTGCTGCCTCTCGTCGCGCTAGCGGCGAAAGGCTCCTCCGGGGGTGTTTTTTTTTTTTTCTGCAGCTTCTCGGCGGCTGGAGTCTTGTGTTGTGTTTGCGGCGGGGGCTTCCTTGGGGCCGGCCTGACGCGGTGAGAGACGCTTCGCGCCTCTCACCACGTCAGGCCGGGAGCAACTGCGAGCCGCGCTGAGCGCGGCTCGCAGTTGCTGGGGCTGGGAATCGGAGGGACCAATCGGCAGGCGCTTCGCGCCTGCCGTTTGGTCCCTCCGGTTGTCTGTCATGAGGAAGGGTCCAATCCGGACCCTTCCTCATCCCGGACACATCCCGCCCCAGAACCCCTTACTGTTTTATTTAGTCCGTGGCGCCCGCGGCGCCACGGGCGGTGTACAGATAGTAAAGCATTGTCTTACTTCAGACAAAAACTTTACTATATGTAAGCAGCAAAGTATTTTGTTCTTGTAGCTTGATTTTTCATCCACTAGTCCTCTCCTTTCTGTCAGGTACAAGTTTCTACTGGCTGTAGTTCTACTGGCTGAAATGTGTGGGTGAATTTCCAGAGTGGAAGACATTTCTCCAGAGGACTCACAGGGAGCTTCTTGGGGAAGGAAAAGATGATCCAATCCAAGCTATGCAAGATAAAAGCTTTAACATTCAATCTGTATGAACAGCCTTTCTACTCTTATTTTAAATTGAAGTTTTTAAAAAAATCATAGAATTTCATCTCTTTTCTTCACTTGCTCTCTTTAATATCACCTTTCCTGTGTCTGTAGCCTTTTGGCTGAACAGATGTGGAAAGAATTCCCACTGGGTATATACTGTGAAACAGAGTTTTTTCCTTTTGGTGATGAATAGCTTTTAACAGTTCATACTATTAATACTTCTGTAGTATTTATGTTTCATCTTTTATTTACACTAAATTGCTTCCTCTTTTTTTATTATTTATTACTTCTCCCTAGATATTGTATTTCTTCAATCTAGCTGACTCTTTATATAGATGAAAACAAGTCTAAGTTTCTGCTGGTAGAATTCTAAGCAGAGTTACACCTTTTAATGTCCACTGAAGTCACTGTGAATAGAATAGTTTTAACTTTGTTTAGGATTGCACTGTAGTTCTTCTCTGATTTTATTTTCCAATTTCTATTAATGTGGAAGAAAGAGCCCATTATCCAGTCCAGAGATATCTTGGATAATAGGCCCTGAGCTGGATGGATTTTTCTTCCTGTCTTATGCAGGTGAACAGGAAGAACATAATTTCTGTCCTGAGCCATGCAAAAATATACTTATATATCTCATGCCACCCTTTTAGTTTATGTTGGACTAGGGGCAAAGCCTGTTGTATCCAAGAATACAACGAGCACTAGAGCTTGGCAGTGGGAAGAGGAAGGGGAGGAGATGTCCAGTCTGTAAGGGCATGGGGTTGAATGTGTGTGGGAGGTTGTGGTGGTGTGGTGGCAAATGAGGGCATGGGTGTGAAGATATGGATGTTAAGAACCTGTGGTTCATTGAGTGTGGGAGAGGACTGACCTTTGGGAATTGTGGCCTAGTAGTTACAGATGAGCTTTCCAGAGCCATGACTTCAGATATGTGAAGGAAAAATCAAACTGGAGACTCTTATTAGGGGAAGATTACATGACAACGAATTCCTCAAAGTTCTGCATCATTTCCCTTCTTGTGTGAATTAGGCCACAGACACCAAAATGCCCCTCTGCCCTAATACACATAGGGTAGTCACAGTACACAGGTGTCCACCCTGTTCCTCCTTCTCCATTTTTTCACTGTTGATAAAAGGTTATGTGCCCACATGCTTCTTTCATGGTTTCTCCTTAGAAGAACTGGATTTTTGTCCCCTGTTGTTTACTACCCAAAAGAGTCTCAAAGTGGTTTAGAAACACCTTTTCCATTCGTCTCCCCACAATAGTCAATAGCTCTTCGGCGTGGATGCAATCCATGCAGAGACCCTTCCGTCTCGTTTGGATTCCTTGTCCCTGTGAACTCCTGTGACTACTATCGGCTTCCCTGACTCCTGGCAAACAGCTTTTGACTACGCACCTGGTAATTGGACTGGCTTTGTTGAATATATCTTATCTGGACTCTGACCTTGGCTTTCCCTCAACTACTCTTTGCCTCGCCCTTAACTCTACTTGCTTTGATTCCTAACAACTTGGACTGGACTTGGACTTTGCTTTGGTGTGGACTCCGACTAGGCTCTACAGCCCAGGCACCTCCTGCCACTGGGTGTGGTCAGCTAGGGTGGCATAGGAACCCAGCAGAGGTTCACGCCTCAATGGGTTCCCAAAGTATTGCCATCTCCCCGATAACCAGCAGGGTATGGGGGCACAAGGAGCCTGGCAGGGGGCCAGATGGACCCGAGGATACCTGCTGGAAAAATTGGCTGCCTTGTGGCCAGCGGGTCACAAGAAGGCTGGATCCATTTTCCCATGTTGTCTAATGTTTTGTGTTAATAAATGTTGTTGCTAGTTTAAAGCCAACAACAACAACAACAAAAAACACTGAGTCAGTGTCCTCCATGGCATGAAAGGTGTTCCTCTGTAAAGCAATACAATACAGTAGAGTGCAATCAGCAATGTTTTACTTATGGGCCTTTTCATTCAGTCCATTGACTGCCCTGCTATCCCCCCACTTCCCTAACAGGTGTTGCTGTTTCTTGACAACCAGTCATATAAACAAACAGAGATGAAATCAGTGGGTCAACCATTGATTGCAATAATCCTCCATATTAAAATTTGGTGTTCATTTAAGATTATGTTATCAGTAACGATCTTTATCACACCTTAATGGGAGGCATAGTTTCCACCTTACATCTTGACATGTCTATCATATCCCCTGGTTACCCAATCTTTTCTATTGGGAAGATGCAAAACAACAACAACAACCATACATCACAAGGCAAGGAGAGAAACTCCAACATCACAAAAACAAACTTCTATCACAGTAGCAGCTGCACAGCTGCAGCACTATTTGACATCCATTCTAGATGTTAGTAATCAGGTGTATAGATTAGCCATTAACTGTTAGGTAATAATACCTCTCAAACAAGGTAAGACAATGGCTTAAAGATTCAAACTGAGGGAGGAATTTAAATCATAGGTTTTTTATTTAAATACACTAATATTCAAGACTTTATGATCAGAATGAATGTCTCAGTTCTGTTCCTTTTATTTGAATTCCTTAAATTGTACGTCCACAGTGTTCATGTAACATAGAGCATCAACAACCTCAAAGCCAAAAAACATATGTACTCCTCAGGGATTGCAGTAGCATTACATTGATGTTAGAGTAATTTTGAAGGCAGTAAAGCTTTTTTTTTCCCTGGAGAATCTGTTCTGCATTTATTGTATGCATTCTCTATCTACCATTTCTTTCTTAGGGCACTGAATGTAATTTGTATGCTATATCTAAAACATGACCTTGGCTTTCTCTATTTTATCATTCAGCAAGGAAACATTTCAGACTGACTGTGTTTGTAGGCCATTTTAATCATCTGTTGAATCCCAACAGTTCTAATTTGACTTGTGAAATAAATACCAGATTGTCTTTTGTCTTTTTCTTATATATTGCCTGTAATATTTCAAAGTGATTTAGCTAGCTTAAGTTTCCAGAGTGGGTAAACAGTAAAGAATTAACTACTTCTATCTCCTTGTGTCTTATATGTAGACTACAATTAAAGCCTGTTGTAGCTGATACAACAGGCCCTAGCGGGGAAGGGGATAGCAAAGAGAGAGGGAGGTAGAAAGGAAGAGAGTGATTAAGATAGAAAGAGCTTGGCATTAGGAAGAGGAAGTAGAGGGGTTGTCCAGTTTGGAAGGGCATGTGGTTAAATGTGTGTGTTGTGGGGAGGGGGGTTGTGGTAGCATGATGACAAATGAGGGCATGGGTATGGAGATATGGGTGTCAAGAACCTGTGGTTTGAATGTTCGTTGAGTGTGGGAGAGGACTGATCTTTAGGAATTGTGGCATAGTGGTTACAGATGAGCTTTCAGGAGCCATGTCTTCAGATATGTGAAGGGAAAATCAGACTGGAGACTCTTCTTAGTGATTACATGGAAACCAATTACTCCCAGTTCTGTGTTCAACCTCATTTCCTTCCTTGTGTGAATTAGGCCACAGACACAGAAATGATTCTGCAGAGAAACTGCCCTAATCCAGATGGGGTAGTCACAGTACTCAGATGTCCACCCTGCTCCTTATGTTTCCATTTTTTTTTACTGTTGATATAATGTTATTTGACCACATGATTATATCACTGTTGGCCCTTAGAAGAAAAGAACTTGAGTTTTGTTCCCTGCTGTTTACTACCCAAAGGAGTCTCGAAGTGGTTTGCAAACACCTTTTCCCTTCCTCTCCCCTCAATAGGCAATCTGTGAGGGATGTGGTGCTGTGAGAGGTCTGAGAGAACGGGGAATGATCCACAGTCACCCAGCAGGATTCAGAGGTCTCAAACCAGTTTCCAATTGCCTTCCCTTTCTCTCCCCATAACAGACACCCTGTGAATGAGGTGGGGCTGAGAAAAATCTGTGATAACTGGGAATGTTCCACAGTCACCCATCAGGCCTCAGGTGTCTCACAGCAGTTTAGAATCACTTTCCATTTCTCTCCCCATAACAGACTCCCCATGAGAGAGGTGGGGTAGAGAGAGCACTAGTTCATGGTTTGGCATAGGTTTACTGCCTCACTTGGAAGCTGGCAATCCTAAGAAGAGGTCTCTCTGTGTGTAGAATTCCAGAACATGAACCTATACCAATCTGGCAACCTTACCTCCTCTCTGCAATGTTTTCTTGACCTGAAATAGGTCAGGGGGTGCTAGGTGGCTGTGGGGACATTACACACTTTTGAGGTCCCACTTCCAGGAGCCTCCGGAATATGTTAAGACCAGGGACAGCCAACCTCCATGTAGGTCCTGGAGATCTCCTGGAATTGTTTCTCATCTCCAGCCTATAAAGATCAGCTCCGCAGACAAAAATGGCTGTTTTGGAGGGGTAATTCTGTAGCATTATATCCCACTGAGGTTTGGGGATGCCAGCCTCCAGGTGGGGTCTGAAAAGCCCCTGAAAATACAGCTCATCCCCAGGCAGTTAGGCTGAAGGAAAAGCTCTCTCTCCTCACATGCATCCCTTCAAAAGGAATGCACATGGCCAAAGACACCACTTGGCTAGCATAGTCTGTTGCTTGGCTAGTGGTGTCTGCCCTTCTGAAGCCTGAGGCTTACTGTAGTCCCTGTTGTTGTCCGCAAGGCAAAGTTGTTGCCTAATAAAATTGGATCACCTCGAAGTCTCACTGTCTACTTTCCTGTTAAGTTAACTCCACTTGAAATTCTGGGCCACTTACCTTTGAGTTCTTATGACCTTCCTGGCAAATACTGTTTTTTATTTACCAGGCCAAGCTTTAGAAAAGTCACTTCAATTCCCATATATCTCCAGCCATTTACTTGTTCACTATTTAGAGTTTCAGGCTGTAAATATTCTTTCTATGGCCTCCGTGTCAGCCACCTGTTTAGCGGAAGGGGAATGCTTCCTACCCCCAAAAGGAAAGCGCAGGTAGTCCCACAGACTCCTCTGTGTTGCTCTCAGAAACATCTCCGTCACCTCACTCAGAGGCTTGTAGAGTGAGGGGTGATTCTTGTTAATGTTGCCAGCTCTGTCGGTGGTCTTGACAATCTTGTTAATGTTATCAACAGCAGTGAGCCACCAGGAGGCATTGGATCCCTCAGAGCATTCAGGAATCCAACCAAATCCATATGTCTCCATGGGTGGGCTAAAATGTGCCCACACAAGGAGGGGGTGGTAGCCTGAGCTAGGCCTTCAGAGTGTAGTGGTAAGACTATGGGTCAACCATCATCCAATCCTCACCCTAGCGCCAAAGATCAAGTTGTGCATGTGGCCAGCCTGATGGGTGGGTCCAGTAACAAACTGGGAGAACCCTAATGCACGAAGTCCGAACCAAACTTGGGTCAGGCAAATTGGCGTGGACATTGAAGTCCCCCAGGATGAAAATCCTGGGGTTCTGCAACGTCCAGGCTATCCCCACCTCCATGAGGCTTGGCAGGCTATCTGGGGAAGCACTGAGTGGTCAGTAAACCACACAGATAGCCAGACTCTCCACTGATCCCCATTCCACTCTGACACACTCCACACAATGATTGCTGGCACCAGGAGAGCACTGTAAGAGAACGCCTCCTGGACCAGAATTGTAGCCCCTCACCCCCATCAATGGAGCCAAGAACCCAGGCAGGGCCAGATCTTTAACGGCCACCGTTTCACCCTCCTCCACCCAGGTCTCGGTCACACATGCCAGGACTACCTCCTGCCCTGCAAAATAAACTTGCAGAGTAGAAAATTTGTTGTTAAATAACCTGGCATTGCATAACACCAGTCTCGGTTCCTTCCTAGCTTGCACTCCTGTCTGGGCTTTGGACAGAGATTAGAAGGGCAGCGAGCGGATCCAGGCCCGATATTTTGATGGCCATGAGAAGCCCATGGCCATGGGCCTATTGGACCTTAATCATTCCCTGCCCTTTTCTTATCAAATCTCCTCACCCCACTATATCTCCCTTGGGCCATAATCCCTGGGATCCACGACCCTCTCTAGACCCCCTTCTCAGGTCTTTCTCCCTCTGCAGAGGCCCTCCAGAATGAAGCCTCCATATATTGTTAGCCCTATTCAATGATATTGCTAATTTCCCTCCTCCCACCTTAACCATTCCATCCAACAAGCCCCCACCTAACTAATCCTAATGCTAATGCAGATAAAAATACCTGGGAGAGGGTACCCCAGATTTCCCCATAGGGTCTTTTTAAGCAAACGAACCCTCACCCTCTGTGTAATTCTAAATGGTATTACCTCTTTGAAAGACCACCAATAGGTTTGCCAACCTCCAGGTGGGGGCTGGAGATATATTAGAATTACAACTGGTCTCTAGGCAACAAAGATCAATTCCGCTGGATAAAACGGATGCTTTGGAGGGTAGACTATACAGCCTTGCTGAGGACCCTTTCCTTGATAAATATCACCCTGCTCAGGCTCCCCCCTCCCCAAAACAAATTTTCAGGTGGTTTCCAAACAAGAGTTGGCAACCTTACCCATCAAGTTCAGTAGATTTAGATGGGTATGACTGTCAGTTTGGCAGCTGCTCATTTTTACTCCCCCCTCCAAGGAAAAGCTAGTAACATGCCTGATTAGACATATGACAGCTTTTATAAACACTGTATGTTTGTCAGGAATCAAGCTGAGCCCAGCCCTTAGAGTCCGAGATAAAGAGACATCCAAGATCCAACAGGTAGTTGAAAGTCCAAGGAATACCTTTATTAAACAGAAACTACAGAATCGCTGGAATCGGCCAAGATCTCAGGATCAAAGATCTTGGCAGTTACGAAGAACAATAGACACCTCAGAGTAGTTATAGGGTACTCTCGATAGGGGAGGGGGAACATAAATATTTTGGCGGGAGAGCAGAGGGCACCAAAGGTGGCGGAATTCACAGATGGCCAGATGGCCTCAGTCTAATCTCTACAGCTATATTTCTGCTGAGTCTTTGCTGTCCATGCAAGGTCACAAGAACAGTCTAATAAAGAAGAGGGAGGAAGACGCCCCACTGGGAAAGGAGGGGAGTCTTGGAGCCAAAGGACAGATTTACAGTTTTACAATGCCTGACCTTGCCAGGTTTCAGGAAATGAAACAGTCATGAATCAGGGTTCATGACAATGTTACCAAACTGTTTATTGTGACTGTAGTCACATACTATTGCCCTCCTTCTGTCACATGCTGAGTCAGTAGTGACTTTGAATTTACTGTGAACCATGGTTCTTATTTACATTCAAACTCTCAAACTTCAGCTTAGAGCTTTCCTCTTCAAACCAGGTTTGCAAATCAGTAACCATGCTATGCAAACAAACATCATGATTTTCTAGTTTGTAACAGCAAACTATAGTTTCTACAATGTATGAATGGAAAATAAGCACAGGGTTTATATTCACATAAATGAGAACCAAGGTGCCTGCTGACAGCTTTCCTTGTAAACACCAAGCAGGCGGGGCTAGGTAGGACTTTTGCTTAGTGTGCTTTTGATTGGCCATTGTATATCTGATTGTCTGGCTAGATTTTTTTAAAGTTGCTTTGGCAGCAGATTCTACCACAGCGATCTTTACTGCATGACTGCAGGAAAGTTGTGTGTATGCAAGGAAATACCCTCCTGCCTTAATGGACTCGGCCGCAAACCTGCTTCCACCTTAAACTGCATCCTGTCTTCCCACCAGTCCTCCTTGAGCCTGCCTGTTAACATATATGCTGATGCATGTAACTTCTGGGGAGCATGGCAGGGAGCTGTGGCAAGGGGACATCATTCCAGGGCTTCTTGACTCATAGAATAATAGAGTTTGAAGGCACCTCCTGGATCTAGTTAAACCCCCTGTCCTATGCAGGACACTCACATCCTAATCACTCATCTACTGTAACATGCCACCCCTTTGCCTTCACAGAATCAGCCTCTCCGTCAGATGACTATCCAGCCTCTGCTTAAAAATTTCCAAAGATGGGGAACCCACCACCTCCTGAGGAAGCCTGTTCCACTCAGAAACCGCTCTGTCAGGAACTTCTTCCGGATGTTTAGATGGAATTTCTTTTGAATTAATTTCATTCCATTCATTCTGGTCTGTCCCTTTGGGGCAAGAGAGAACAAGCCTGATAAATGATTACAGGGGCTCATCCATGGTCAAAAGGTTGAAAAGGACTGTTCTAGAATTATGTATAACCTCACTCTCTGACATTTTTTGGTTGGTTCTGGCTCTCACAGTAGTCATTTTGTAGTTGTGTTAACCGACCTGTGTTAGAATTCCAAAGGTGCCCACAGTCTCAAAAAATTTGGGGACCCTGTCCTAATTTGTGTACGGCAAATTGTTGCATTATACTGAGCCAGAGCATCGATCTCTCAATTGTCTATTCTAACAGCTCTTCAGGGTGCCTAGGAGAGGTCTTTCGCATTACCTGCTTCCAGATTATTTTAACTGGAGATGTTAGTGTTTGAAGCAGGACCTTTACATGGGAAGAAGATGTTCTGTTGCTAAGCCATTCTCCATCCCCTGAAGTCAAAGATGATTTAAAACCCTCCTAAATACAGACAGGTTTTAGTAGCTGTAGGAAGGACTGTTATAGCACACACAGGTTTATTTATTACCAATAGCTAAAGGCCATTGAAATCTTAAAATAAAAAAAATTGCTATAGCACCGGGCATGCTATTCCACTGCACTTTTTATTAGACAAATGAAATGTAACTGGTCTAATGGAAAAATATTTGTAAAATGGAGAAAACTGCTCATTCTGTACTTTGGTCCCATTATGATTCTGTACAGCTGCTTGCAGCTTATTGTCCCATGGAGTATATGACAAAGATTGTGACCCAGATTGGGGGGGGGGATCTAAGTTAACAGCAAATTTGTACTTCTTTGTTTTCAATGAAGCTCTCATCAAGCATTTCCTGAAAGAACCTAACAATAGAGTCCTAAATAGAATTTCACCCTTAAAGCCCTTTTCTGTGAAGTAGTGTATATTCTATTGAGGTTCAAAAGATGGCAAACCAAAAAATAATTCAAGGTATGTAACTGCCTGATTAGATAGGTTTGTTTATGTCTGTGTGTACCAGAGAATCTTTAAGAATCTTGAAAAAGTAAGAGAGTGATCTTAATATAATTATATTTCTGATGAAATACAAGTAGAGAACATTGCTTGTCATTATGGGGTTTTTTTTCTGCCTAAACTCTCTTCCTCTCCTCTGTGGATTTCTTCCCACTGTGGAGGTCACTTTAAGGATGTTAGTTTTAGGTGGCACAATCCATTTGCCTGGAGCTTCAGGTCCAGACATTACACTTGGAGGTTAAGTAGCCATTGTGTCATTTTAAAGAATCAATATGTTGTAATCACTAGCCTTACACTTTCTGAATATCTCCTTCCTTAATGTTGAAGAAGCACAAAGGCTTAATCTAGCTTTTCTCAACTTTTTTACCTTTGAGAAACCCCTAGAACATTCCTCAAGCTTCAAGAATCCCCAGAAGTGGCACAATGGTGCAGAATATGATCAGGAAGCAGAGCTGTATACATGCCCACCTGGAGCCCCTCTCATTCCCACCTGGTCTAGGCCTATCAGTGGCCATTTTTGGAGAGGGAGGGTAGGTTGACATGACCCTATATGGTCATATCACTCAAAAAATATTTAGCACATTTTTAAAATATATACAAAATTAAGTCCCAATCATTCCGAAACTGTTTCGGGGTCATCAAGAAACTCCAGGGTTTCACAAAATCCGGGCTTAGAAAGCCTGGCCTAATCAAACCACCATTTATTACTGACATGGTGAAATTGATACCTAAAAGATTTTACGTATCACTAACCTATAGTGACCAAACACTTTGGGTGGGATCACCCAGATTTTGGGGCATCTGCCCCACGTCCCTCAATGTTCTCAAAATGTCCCAATTTTCTTAAATAAATATTGTTAATTTTTTTTTGGCTGCTGCGTGCCGTGCGGGGTGGGAGGAAGAGAGAGAGAGAAAAAGGTGCCTCCTTTCCCATCATGCCTCGCAGCAGTGGCGCGGGTTGTGGGAATGAGGTAAAAGGGGGTGGGGCAGCAACCGCAAGTCGGCAAAGAAGGAGGAAGAGAAGAAGGAGTTGGCGCCCAAGGAACTCGCTGGTGAGGGGGTAGGGAAGTGCCCACCGCTGCTGAACTTGCAGGGGTGTGCCCCCCAAACTCACGGGGGAGTGCCTGCCGCCGAACTCACTGGAGAGGGGCATGGGTGGGGGTGGGGTAGTGCCTTCTGCCTCCGCTACCACACTTGCAGGGGGACTGTCTGCCGCCACTGCCAAACTGGAGAGGGGGCGGGGGTGCCCGCCACTGCCGCTGCCACCAAACTCACTGGGGAGGGGGCGGGGGAGTGACCACCGCTGCCATCGAACTCACGGGGGAGTGCCCGCTGCTGCCGCCGAACTCACTGGGGAGCGGGCGGGGGAGTGCCCGCTGCTGCTACCACCGCCTCTACCACTGAACTCACTGGGGAGGGGGCATGTGGGGGGCCACTGCTGTGGTAGCAGTGGTGTGTCCTGCCTTTCGGTGTGGAAATTCTGGTCATGTTACACTAAACAGCTGTTTAAATTAATGGATAGAACTTTGTATTTTAAATGTTATTTGTTTACTTTTAAGAGATTTCTGTGCCACTTCATCATACCTCTCTAAGAATCTCTGGAAACTCTTTAGTATTACTATTGGGTTTCCAGTGATCCCTAAAATGGAACTTCTGGGATTTTCCTGGAAATGATGTGATATCATCATGCCAAAGGCACCCCCATATCTCCAGCCCCAGACTCCCAGTGTCTGATCATTCTACTTAGCTTTGAAATAATAAGTTGTTAGTATAAAATCAACAAGCCATTAAAACAAGCCCAGGGACACAAACTGCAAAAAAGAAGCCATAAAAGATGAGACAAAGTAAGTATGCTGGAACTAATTATGGACCTGAGAGATATATGTGTGTGAAATGCACTGTGGACATTTATTCTCATTTTCTCTCCTTTACTCTTTCTATATCCTATGGTTCCTTATGACAGGCATTTCGATATGGGAAAATTATAAGAAAATCCAATATTTAAAAAAATGACTATTTTGACCATTCCTGATGCCATAGCTGCTGATTTTAATGGTTTTAGGAAGGTATTAAATAACTGAAACTAATTACAGAATCACTAGGATAATGCCTGGATGACCTTGGGCTCGCCACAACACTGATAAAGGTGTTCTGACCGGGCAGTAATATCAGGGCTCTCTCAGCCTCACCTACCTCACAAGATGTTGTTGTGGGGAGAGGAAAGGGAAGGCGACTGTAATCCACTTTGACCCTTTATGCACTGGGAACTTCACTGCCCCAACTCTCATTCAGGAACACAAATCAGGGGTGGATGAGGTGCACCAGGCTAAATGCTCCCCCATGTGAGTACAGGAAGAGGTGGGGCAACCTGCCACGATTAAAACTTCAGCCTGCAGCCTGGCATGAAACCTCCAGTGCAAAAAGTTTCTAATGCTGTCTTGACATCCATAACTTTAATATTAATTTGTGTTCTCATATCTGATACATTATTACAAATCAAATGGCTTAAAGTTGGTAAATGAATTGTATTTTTCCCTGACTATGTTTATTGTTTTGGATTTTTTAAATGGCGATATCAATGTCATGAAACATTTCCCAGAGTTGCAGTCTGAAGCTCTGCCCATAAGGCTGGGAGTTCGATCCCAGCAGACAGCTCAAGGTTGACTCAGACTTCCATCCTTCCGAGGTCGGTAAAATGAGTACCCAGCTTGCTGGGGGGTAAACGGTAATGACTGGGGAAGGCACTGGCATACCACCCCATATTGAGTCTGCCATGAAAACACTAAAGGGTGTCACCCCAAGGGTAAGACATGACTCGGTGCTTGCACAGGGGATACCTTTACCTTTACCTTTAGAATGCATAATGTTTCCTCTCATACTTTTGGTAGCCACTGAGTTATTCATTTTGTAGGTCAAGCATTTCTAAATATAAGCAAAATCAAAGGGCAATTTTGAACTTTAAAAAAATGAAGGCATCAGACAAAGGCACACTTCTGTATACATGGAGGAAAGAAAGTTTTTGTTCAGGTTGGCAGCCTCCTGGTGTGTGTGTGTGTGCATGGACAGATCCTCCAGTCCTTCTACTACTCTGAGCAATTGTGTGGGGGGGAGGGAAGGTTTTAAAAAATGGCCTTCAGGCAACAGTGTCATGTCACTTCTGGAGAAAACTCAGAAGTTGATGTCATACCTCTCTAGGAATTAAAACCATAGGGTTTTAATACCAATACCTGGAGCCTGCCAGGTTCTTTTTTTAAATGATGTCATGTTGTCACCAATGGCCATCATGCCATGTCTTTGCCCCCTGGTCTCCTGCTGGTTACCAGGCCAGCCAACCCTAATTTTGTACTATTTTAAGTAGAGCAAATAAATCTTCAATAGTTAGAACAACAGCAACAGTAGCAAAAGAATTTGGATTCAAATCCAGAGAGCTATGTAAGTAGCTCAGACTGTGATGCTTTTGTCTTTTTATTCTTTTTGGGAAAGCAGCTCCTTGGATTACCTGACAAGCCATTTTTTAAACAAAGGAAACTGTGTTTCAGCATGAGAAGCTTCTGTTTTCAAGTAAAGAGTGTGGCTGTCTGTGTACTATTCTTTGTACAGGCCTAAATGATCTCTCCAAATGGAACCTATGTGCCTGCTTTTATATCTCAAGAGTTACTAAGGGCAAAAACAGATGTGACATTTGTAAAGAAGAGGAGACACTTTGGAAGTCATATCCCCACCATCCAGAATATCCTTTACTTACAATAGTAAAATACTGGAAAAAATTAACTGTCCTGCAGCAGTTTGAACAGGGAAAGCCTCTTATGGGACTGCTGACTGGTTCATGCGAACATGCATACAACCCCCAGGGCTGTTTTGCAGTACTGTAAATTACTTCCATCAGGTGAAGGGTGAACATATCCGTATGCATTGTTCCTCTTAATATTTGTGAAACAGCCCTGGGAGTGGAGAGTATTCTGGCTGCCCGAGATAGTATAGGGCCAATCAGAGTGCAGTCCCCTGATTGGCCCTCCCTCTCCAGCTCCCGCCCTCCTTCCCTGGATGCTAGCCACTTTGCTCTCAGTCACTTGAGAGAGACACAGAGAGCCCTGCCAAACTGCGAATAACCACTGATTACCTGCTATGGCTCCTGCTCCGAGGAATACAAGCTGCAAACAAGTCCCAAACTGCAAATGACCCTTGCTTCCCTGCTGTGAATGAGCCCTCATTGCCTCCTATGGCTCCTGCTGCTGAGAGAGAGAGAGAGAGAGAGAGAGAGAGAGAGAGAGACTGATGCCTGCCAATGCCCCCTGGGTCCTAGCGCTCACAACATTCCTAGTTGCAATGAGCTTTCTTGTTAGTAAATAAATAAATATGTATGTACCATTGTTTGAGGTACAGAGTCTTTTGCATGGCACATGGGCAAGCTTCATCCAGTTGTCCATCTGCTGCTCATCTGAAGTAGATGTTGAACACTTACCCATCACCTGGCCAGTTGGGCTCCATCACTGTATTTCCCATTTCTCAGCTATCCTTATTCCTGCTGGTCACTTGTTGCTGATATCTCATCCATTCCCTCAGCCAGCTGTTACTTGCTTGGCCAATGTCTGACATTTCAAAGCCTGATTCCAACTGGGAATTGAGCCCCTACCTTACTGGTGCACCATACAGACCCCCTACTTTCACCTTTGTCCTCAATAAATAAAAACTCTTTTGTGGTATGTATCAAATGAATGTTCAGGATATGCAATCAGCTATATGCAACAAATTGTGAGATGAATTTAGAGTGTTCGTGCACACGAAAGCTCCTACCTTGAATAAAAAATTGTTGGACTTAATGGTGCCACTGGACTCTAAATTTGTTCTGCTGCTTCAGACCAAGTGCTACCCACTTGAATCTAAATTGTGAGATGTTATCAGTGCAATCCTGAGCAGAGGATTACCCTTCTAAATCAATGGGATTAGAGGGCCACTGCTCAATTTGCACTGTAACTCCAGTTAGAATTGTACCTAAGCACATAAGTTTATCTTCACAAAATGAATCAGTGAGATAGGAAAGCTCCCACTTGCAGATATCCTCATCAAAGTTTCATTTCTGTTCCTTCTGACTGACAGCGCTGGAAGAGGATTTTATGTATGCATGCTGAGTCATAAGTATTATGATATGTATAATGTGTCTTGTTTCCTCTGTTAGCCCTACATTGATTAAAATCTATCAATATTTTTTATTCCATCCTATCTCAGTGTAGAGTGTAGTTATTCCTTCTGTCATTTTACAAACCTGTGTATTAGATTAGGTTAAGAGTGTGTCATTGGTTTAAGATCAGTTTGACCGATTATGCACAACAGCAGGCCCTGGCAGCAGGGTAGCATGCCCCACCACATCTGGAGAATGCCCGGGGGATGGAATCCCCCGGCACACATGGACTGCCCCCATGTAGTGCATGCTTACAACACCTGAGCTAGGAAAGCCCAGCACACTGTGTGGTGGAGGCAGCAGGGGGAGACTGAGGGGCATGGGGGCCCCACTGCGGCATGCTGTTCTCCTGACAGTGTGGGGTAGAAGAACCCTCTGTTTTAGCTCCGGCAGGGCCCTGATCTCTTCTGGGAGCTCGTTCCACCAAGTGGAGGCCACAACAGAGAGAGCCTTAGCTTTGTTCAGCCAGGCAAGCCATCCTGGGGCCAGGGTTTTCCAGCTTGTTTGAATTTGTAAAGCGTAGTCCAGCTCTACAGCTCTATGAAGCTGAATGGGGCATTTGGGGTAACTCCAGGGCCGGTACGGCTGCGGGAATGTGGAAGTCTCTGCATTCGCTTACAACAGTCCATCCGAGATGCTGGGTCAGGCCAGGGCCGGATGGCAGCCAGGATGGCATAATCATGCGCAATTAGGGATTAGCCTAAGGTTAGCCTAAGCCTAAGATTGTCCCAGGGACATCTGGGGGCACCTGGCAAATTGTACTTATGTTGCAATTAAAAATATATATATATTACAATACTATTTTTGTGTTCTATGCGTTCTATGAAACTTTTTGTTTCTCCATATAGACCAAATTTTTAATCAAGAACCTCCCTGGTCAATGGTGTCCTGCTTTACCAATGTTAAAATCTGATCACTTTAGATTAGCCCCGCTGCACTGCCGCTATCAGTGTGGCCTTTCCACCCCATGCATAATTGGTCCTTGGGAGCCTCAAGACTCAATTTTAACCTGGGACTCCTTAGCACTAGCAGCATTCTAACCATCATGCTATGCTACTACAAACTAATACATGATTGTAATTTTTACAAACGCTGTACCTTGTGCAATGTTCTCTTGGAAAAGGAGGATTTTCTTCAAATTATTTGTAAAGGCCTAAAAAGAAACAAAGTAAATTGAAGTATTGTCATGCTATTATGGAAATAATACCAGGGGCTTTTGTTTGTTTGTTTGTTATGTGTTGATTTAGCCTTCTCTGATATGAGCCTGCAGCCTGACACCAAGACAGGAAAACAGCATTGATGGTTCAGTTATTTGCAGTTCTCCTGAGTGGTGTTCGTATTTGATCAGTACTGTTCACTCGAAGGAATGAAGGAGAACAGCTTCTTTCATGCAGAGTGTCAAGCTAGCCTGATTTACTCTGCATCCAAATGTATGAAAGTGCATTCCATATCCCCCATTCCACTTTCAAGTAGCAATATTTACAACAATGTAAATTCATTTCTAGGAATGCTGGCTATTTTTTCAAACTCTCTCATTTCAGGGTAGTGACTGGCTTTAATGCATTTGGCAAAAATTTAGTTCTTCCTGCCTGGATATTGTTTATTCTGTGGTGCAGCTTTATCCTTTTTAATATAATACTTTATAGAGAAATGAGCTAGATAATAAAGAAAATTGCTGCTGTCTGCTTTCAGTTCCCATTTGAAAGGGCATAGTGTCTTCTGAAAAAAAATCTGGCTCCTTGAACACATGCAATAATTCTACAGAAAAACATTCAGCCCAATATGTAGTCACTCTTTGCTATGCCACAGTGAGGCTTCACTCATTTCTTATGTCCTGTGTGCTGGAACTGTAATACTTCGCTGTTTGTTCTCTGCAAGTAAAAAGCAAATTGTCGCAGACTTAAGGCCGTTAAGCAACACCTTCCTGTTCCTTAATGCAGCTCAGTTGTACCATAATAGCATAGGCACCATTTGCCAGTACTTCACACCACATCATAATTCTAGGCAGCATGAGAGCACTGTAATTTCCAGCAATTGGCTGTCATCTGCTACACTCCACCAAGCATGCAGCACTGTAGCACAGCCCTGGCTGACTGCCAAACCTCTTCAGCACTCCACAGTACTGCCACCTCCAGCTCATAACTTAGCTTAGGAGCATCAGGACACCGTAATGGACATCACTGGGTGCAAAAGGATTTAGCACAGCTGTGGTGCTATGTGCTGATGTTCCCATTGTCACACATTGCCTTCCACAATCGACTACAAACTGCAAGATGGGATGGAGACTGGCAAGGATTGGAAAATCATATAGAGTTCACTAACAGTGCCAGGTGTAAACTGCAAGGAGCTTTTATTCCAACCCCAGATCGATTCAGTCCCTGCCCTCTACACAGAATGCGATTTCCGTTTGGATTTGGGGCGATTTTAATTTTCCTTCTGCAGCAAGAAGGATTGATCCGGAGTGACCCTACCTTTATTGTGCGATATCTCAGACTGCTTTTAATCCTGAATATATTCAGAAAATCGCATTGTTTTGAATCTGGGCTCTCCTCCGTGGTAGAGGACCCGTGATTGGCTACAGGTGGTCATGTGCCAAGCCTGCCTTAAAGGAGAAGCCCTTAAGTTCTCTCAACTTCTGATGGCCTTGGATTTTTTTTTGTGCCTTCTTCGCCCCCCCCCCCTTCAAGAAAAGAAAGGAATTTTTTCCTCCCTCCTCTGACTTCTTGGATTCTTTCCCCTCCCTTCAAGAAAACAAAGAAAGAGTCTCTATTTGCCCCCCCTTCTTCTGAGCCTCCCTAACCACATGCAGAAGACTTTCCTGTTTCAATGGGGAGGGGGGGAAGAGGAAGACCCGTTCAAAGCGATCTGAATTCAACAGGATTGACAATGGAATAAAAAAAGTAAGTGCAGACTCTGCCCCAGTCTAAGCAGAGCTACACCCTTCTAAGCTTTTGACTTCAAGGATATAATTCTGGTTAAGGTGGCTGTGTCGCATCACTCGGCCATAATAGCACCTCATGAGCCAGTTGTTAGGAATATAAATAAATAAAAAATATTTTATATAATAACAAAAACGTCTCTCTTAACTAGGAGTAAACCCCCTCTATTTCTTCAGAGGTGAAGCAGGTGACAACCAAAGACCGGGCTTTTAAAATATTGGCACCATGCTTACAGAATGTGCTTCCCCTTGAAACTTACCTGGTGCCTGTACTGTTATCTTTAGGTTCCAGATCAAAACAAAATGAAAGAAGCTGACAAACTACTGTCTCCTCTGAGTCTTTTAATAAATCACAAAAATTCAGACCGGTAAACAAATGTTTTCATTCTTCAGAACTTCATCAATGAACTTCATCAATGATAGAAAATATACAAACTAGCAAAATTAAACAAATAATAATGAAACATTGGTATTTAATTGAAGGGGAGGTTACTTTGATGTCTTTGCACAAGAGTAGGAATCTAGCAGCCATGCTATGTCACCACCAGGATTTATGTTTACCTATGCAGTCTAACTTACCTGCTGGAAATGTTCAATGTGGACATTGTATGGCTTGTAAACACAAGATTTCTGTTGACTTGTTCATTAGTAAACAAAAACTTTAGAGTGAATATACAGGATTTTATTTCTTTAATACAAAGAATGTGGTTTACTATGCTATTGCTGTAGGCAGGGAGCCTGAAGCCAAGAGAAGGCCAAGCCCCCCAGCAGAGGCTCCCCAGTATCTTTCCAGATGCGGGAGCAACTGAAGTTCTTATATACTCATGGCTGATGGTAACAGCCAATAGCACGGAGGCAGAGAGCCCAGTGGCCTTGCAGGAAGAGCCCCAGTAAAACCTGACATTGCCAGGGAAAGAAGCCATCATCCAGGGCAGCCCTGGGGATGGGCCCGCAACTTGCTTCATCACTGCAGTCCCACAAAAACAAGGACGACCGGACAGAACTGGTAAGGGATGAGAAGGCAACATCAGGGAAGGTGTCAGTGCCCTCTAGTTGGCCCTCCAGAGGAACTGGTTGTTCACTGTGTAAGACAGGATGCTAGACTAGATGGACCACTAGTCTGCTCCTGCAAGGCTCTTCTTAAGTTAATATGGTGTTCATGAGTACTGTGCTATGGAAACCTGCTCTAAAAATCTTCGACATCATCTGCTATCTGCTATATAATGATAAAACATAGCAGTTAGAATCTGTCTGCACCCTGGTATTTAGAAAAAGCTTCAGGCTGGTTGCCAGCTTTGGATCCTTTGTTCATATAAAGTTCTTAAAACCCTATCCGAACTGAGAGAGATTCCTCTACTTTTCACCATAATTGGGAAAAAGAAAGAAGAAAAAAACTCTATGTCCAATGCTGAACTTCTGAGAAGTTTTGAAAGCAGGGAGACATTTTGCCATTTTTCAAGGCTCCCATGGAGCCATCTGAGGCAGAGAAATTTCCTCTCCCTTCTCCAATCAATGGAGGAGTATCTCTCTGTCTTTCTTTGTCTCTCTGTCTTCACAAAAATGTAGATCTTTGGAAAGCAGTGAGATCTTCAGTGTTTAACACTGTCCAGATCATGGGTCTCCTCCAGGCAGTAAATAAGCAACCTTCAGTCTAATGCAGTCAGGGAAAATTAGAGTTTGTCCTTCTGCTGTTCTTGGCAGATTTTGTCCCCTATGGGAGTGAAGGAGAAAGTGGTTATTTTTCTACATGAATGGGTTTTCTCCCTATTATGTAAAACCCTGCCTCTTCAGTCTGCCTGGCCTTGTATGAGCTATTTTCATTTCTGTTTTTAGATGCTGAATTTAAGAAACATTAAGTTGGGCAGTGCCCAGGCTGGATAGTTTACAAGAACAGATGTATAGCAGTTAAGCAACTCCAGACCTAGTTTAAGAATTTTAATTTATGTATTTATTTTGTAGATTCTTGCATCAAGGTGAATCACCACTAAGTGACAATCAAATGTCATTTGTGGGTTCCCCTCAGCTCCTGCATGCATGGCATAAAATTCAAATCGGGGTCATGGTGCACATGTTGAAGTGGCTTCAGCCTTTCCCCCGACATGCCATTTTCTTGTAATGGTCCCAGGCATGTATGGGTGGGAGAGGTGTTAAGTCATCTAGTTAGCTAGTTAGCATCTTTGTCTGAGTGATCTAAGCTCTATGAGATGGCTTCCTTTTGTACTTTTTTCTGTGAAAAGTCCTTTGTGTGCATTGCTTCCTTTTGTACTTTAATGGCTGGTACAACTACTGCAGGTGGGCCAATGATGCGACACTGAAATGGAGTGAACGTATATGCTCACAATGACCGTTTATGCACTGGGAACTTCACTGCTCCAACCCCTGTGCAGGAGCACAAATCGGGGGCGGATGAGGTGTGCCAGACCAAATGCTCCCCCTTGTGGGTGCAGGAAGAGGTGGGGCAAGCTACCACAACTAAAACTCCAGCCTGCAGCCTGGCATGAAACCTCCAGTGCATAAACGGTCGATAAGAAACTGCCCCATTATCCATGTGAACCTTCACTGAGGGTTTTTAAGAAACAAATTATATCAAATGCATTTAGTTAGTTGACTACTGTGTCAAAACACCCAGACAGTTGACAGACTGAAACATCTTTAATTAGCTTAAATCCATAACTGAAAGCTAAGTTTTGTTTAAAATAGTTTTCAGTTCAAATGCTCAACAGAATTTCAATTGCTTTAGTTTTGAGATAATACCATTAAGATTCACAATGCAGTTTTATACTATCAGGCCTTATGTCACATTTGCATACTTTTTAGTACACTTTTTTTTTTTTTGCTGCATATGCGTTTATCATTGAGCTCAGCTAATATAAAACTATATAAGCAATATTATGTCTAATAGTTATGTCTAGATATAGTGTACATATAAGGTGGTGGACTAGAGCTCAGTGTTGTTAATATTTCTTAATCTTAAACACACACATGACTAAAGCCATGTTAAAATCACTGCATTAACTCTGATTGAAAAACACTCTGTAGTACAGTTCTGTGCAGCATGGAACATGCGTTGTCTTATTGATATTTTGGGAAGTGATTAGTTCATATAACTTCTACTTGACCATGCAGCTGAGTTCACACAATGGTTGATAAATTGGATACTCATTCTGAAATAAAATAATATCTTCCTCTCTCTCAAAAAAAATCATGGTAGTGCAATAGAAGTATCTTTACCCAAAGTCTCACATTTATCCCAATATACTTTCTGATCATAGGCATGGCATATATTTTTATATTATGTTACAAAATTGAAAACAAGCCAACCAAAGACAATAACAGGACATGGTTGTAAAGATTTTATCATGACACCTTTATGCCATGTGCTTTTGCATTGAAAGTACATTATCTAACACAGCATTTCTCAACTCTGAGAAACCCCTGGTATATCCTTCAGGCTTTGAGAAACCCCAGAAGTGGTATGGTTGTGCAGAATTTGGTTGGGAATCACAGCTCTGTACACTCCCACCTGGGGCCCTTCCCCTTCCCACCAAACCCCAGGCCCATCACAGCCATTTGGGGAGAGATGAGTGGGTCAACATGATTATCTATGGTCATATGATCAGGATGCTGTTCCCATTGGCTGCAGAGGAAAGGACACGCAGTAATGGGTTTAAACGACAAGTGCAACAATATAGGCTAGATATCAGGAAAACAATTTTCACAGTCAGAGTAGTTCAGCAGTGGAATAGGCTGCCTAAGAAGGTGGTGAGCTCCCCCTCACTGGCAGTTTTCAAGCTAAGGCTGGATACACACTTTTCTTGGATGCTTTAGGATGCTTTGGGCTGATCCTGCATTGAGCAGGGGGTTGGACTAGATGGCCTGTATGGCCCCTTCCAACTCTATGATTCTATGATTCTATATCATGATAAATCAGGGTTTCTCAACTAGGGTTTCATGAGACCCTGGGGACTCTTTATGGCCCTGGAAGGGTTTCCTGAATGGGTGGGATTATTTTTTAATATATTTTTAAATTGTTTAAACATTTACCAGCTGATATGACTATATATGGTTTTAAAAGTTTAAACCATATATTTTAAAGTTTCTTAAAGAAAACATAAAATGTAATTGAAGCTGAAAAGGCAATTCATTTTCAGCCACCATCACCTGAATGGGTTTCCAGCAGGCAATATTAGGAGCTTTTCGAAAAAGCACAGATATTTTTGAGTCCATTGGAAATAATGGTTGATTCATGCATTTGTTTTCTTACCTGAAGTAATCTACAGTAGGGTTGTGCATGGCGGTGTCTGAATTGGCTGTTCCGGGCTGACGCAGCCAGCGCCACACTGTGGGGAGGAGATGGGAGGTGTGGCCATCGGTGCATCAGTTGGTGCACACATGCAGGCGTGGGGCTCTGTGCCTGTTTGTGTGCGCCAAGTTGTGCACCAGCGCCCACACCTCCCCCCCCCCCACGGCATGGTGCTAGCTTTGTCAGCCTGGAACGGGCAATTCAGATGCCGCTGTGCACAACCCTAGAGTGTTAAGTCCAGACTCATGTAATATCACTGCCTCAGCTTCCTTGAACAAAAGAGATTGACTTTTCATGAAAATTTGTACTGCAGCATTATGTAAGTCCCTGCTTTGCAGAGGTGGTTTGCTATTGCCTGCCTTGGCATAGCAACTCTAGGGGCATTTCCACACCCTTTAAATGTAGTGAAATGCTTACCTTATGTAGTCATTATATTCTGGCCCCTCTATATGACGTTGCTAACATCCAGCATCTGGGCAGTAACCGGCTGGCTACATCCTCCATTTTAAAGTGCTAGTTGGGGAATCACATAAAGTGGATTTCCCAACCTATTTAGCACAAGCTAAGGGAGAGCAACCAGCAGGCAACCAACAGAGGGAAGGTATGGAGGCTCAAACGCACTAAAGGCGCCTGCCTCATCCCACCCTCGCACCTGCCTCCATTTTCTTTGTTCTTGGGGATGGGAATTTCTTTTTTTTTAAGTCTAACATCCTGGAGCAATGAATAGGCAGACAAGCATGCAGGCGATGCCAGAGATAAATTCCCTCCCAAGTTGTAACACAAAGCATGCCTCTCTAAAGTCCCCCCCCTGCAAAATCAGGAACGAGATTAATTTTTAAAAGTTATATGTATAGGTGTTTAAATGGAAAACTATGATTTCTTTTTTTAAAAAAATTAGCGGGCATTGCAGGACCTTTAAAACATGGAGAAAGGGAATTGGCTGCTTAGATTGATTGACAGGTGAATAAGAGTTGTGTGTAAAGCATGTTACTGTCTTCCACCATTCTCAGCAGCACTTGTGGAGGGTGAGAATCACAAAAAGGTGGCAGATGAAAGTGAGACAGCAAAAAGGTGAGGAGGGGCCTGGAGGCGTGATAATATTTAGAGCTACGCCATCCAACTGGTGTAACACTATTTTTTCTGATGTGTGGAAATGCCCTTATATTCCTTGGTGGTCTTCCATCAAAATACTAACTAGGGATGACCCTATTTTGCTTCCAATATGTAACAATATCGGGCTACCCTAGGATATCCAGGTTAGTGTATTTCTCTTTAGACACTATTAAATATCATAGAATCATAGAATCATAGAATCATAGAGTTGGAAGGGGCCATACAGGCCATCTAGTCCAACCCCCTGCTCAACGCAGGACTAGCCCTAAGCATCATAAAGCAGAACATTAATATAGAACATTAACTACTGATTTGAAATCTGTTTAAATCCAAAAATAACAATTATTTATTAACCATGATAATATTAGGATTAAAAATTGTTTCCTGTAAGTGAGGAATCTCTACTTTCATGTCTCATATTCAGTTCAGTTTTTGAGCAAATTATGCAGTAAAACCGAACCCAAACAGAACTGAGCTTGTAAAAGAATGGAGACTGCTTGCCACTAAAATTCATCATGATCCTCTGAGACCATCTTGCTGAAATAGATGAAGAAGATGAGAATGACAAAATGTGACAGATTATCACTATCATTGAAGCACCCCAGCAAAGAGTCAAGGCCTAGCAGAGGCCTTTGAAGTTTAGAGCCAAAAAGCTTTTATTTTCCCAGTTTCATCTAATGATGATAGTTTCATTTTTAATGTTTTAAATATGAATGTTTGTGAAACTGATTTTATTACAGCATCAGGCTTTCTCTTTCTGATTTTTGTTGGCCTCTAGGATTCTATGGACTTATTTTAGATAACTTTTTCAGTTTGGGGTTATTGGGGGCCATTCCGCACAATGAGCAATGTTGCTAAATGTTTGCAGTATGCAGAAACACTATATTTAATAGTGGAATTTCGTCATTCTGCACACCTTGAATTCTAGCGGAATATTGAAGTCCCAGTAATGGTCTATTCATTCCCCACAAGTTTCCGGTCTTGCCGAAATCGCAACAAAGGAGGCGATATTTTTCTGTGGTTCTTCCCGCCCCTATCCATCGATCATACAGAACAGCTAATGAGCTGTTGTGTTCATGCTCCCAAAAGGCCCCTTTTCCTTTAAAAACTGTTTTTAAAAAACCCGAAAACACCAGTAGCAATGAATATTTGTTCATTCAGTGTCTCAGAAAGACTGTTTTCGCTGGCCTAGGAGCTAGCGCTTAATCGTTTACATGCTCTTCAAGTAAAAAAATATATATCTCCCCCCATGGGTCCAAGTTCTGGCTGAAATTACAGGCAGTGTCAAACAGGGGCTGTATTGTGCTCAGAAACTTTAAAGACAATTGCAGAAGGGAGCTTTGTTTTACTGTTAAGCGCTTCTGTGGAGGGACTTCAGCCAAAGAAGCCTTGCTTATTCATTGCTTTCGCTGGTTTAAGGGGGGGGGGAATGGCGATTGCATCTCCAGAAGCTCGGGAGCGAGAGCTAGGGAAGGACATTCTTTCTACCACTATTTTGAGAATGCACATGTTTTTCGCTGATGTGTTGTGGCTTGTGATCAGAAGTGTAGTGGTTTTTTCAGGGGGAATCCACTTTTCTGGATTTCCCCCTAAGTGCTATAAAAATGCCATTGTTGCTGGAGTTTGGCGGGAATTTTGTGGTTTGTTCACGATGTCATGTGGAATGTTAAATTAATAGTGTTTACCAAAGGTAAGACTTCGGCTACATTTAAGTTGTGCGGAACGGCCCTGGGTATTTGTAGAACTGGCCTTCAAATAAAGGAGAAGGGAGAATCTAATTCAACCTGAAATGCTTCAGGGGTTGAGCTACAGCAAATAAAATGTGTACATTTATTTATATTTAAAATATTTTTCTTCTACAGTGTATACAATAATATAATTAAATCCTAGGTCTGAATATCAGACTATATTAAAAGTAATCAAGAATAATCTTTACAGATGAGCCAATCACATTCCACCAACCAGAGAGACAGCTGCTCTTTTGAGTGGTGGAATATGTTCAGCCTCGGTCTGCACAGACTTCTATAGAGAAGTGTTTTGCATTCACCATCTTCAGACATTGGCACCAATGAGACACCAATATGTTTTACAAGTTAAATCTTGATTAATAAATTTCCCAGTACACACCCATAAGTACAAACAATCCAGATACTGCTCACTGAACCTATAGTACTTGTTTGAGAATGTGAGGCCCCAATTATTTCATTGCACCAGGGATTATGATGTGCTGCAAATGTATTTTATTTTCTAGGAATAATCCAGAAAGTGTTTTGCATATATTCAGACTGGCTACTCAGGTAAAAACAAAAACAAACTAGGCTCTACCTATCAGAAATGACAGTGTAGTATACAGGCAATTGGGTAAGCACCTCTCAATTTAGAAGTGACAAGGGCTTTTGTACAATGTCATGTAATCAGATTTACTGAAACTGAATAACATCAGCAATTCTGCAAATGAACTTGGACAATATATTATGAAAATCATTAATAACATCTCTTTTTGGGGGAAGGAAATATATTTGTGAAATTCCTATTTTTTCCCTGTATACATTTAACTTTTTGACAGAAGAAAGGACTTCTGAAGTTATTGAAGAAGGTACCTGAAACTCCAATTAGTGATGGTTATAAAATCCCTCAAAGTTGGGTCATTAAGCATGGTGAATGAAAAATGTGGCTTGCAAAACACACTAGAGGCTAAACTGTGTATGCGAGTATTCATTTATTTAATGCATATTTACAAAACTGTAGAGAAGGGAGAAGTGATAACTGAGGTCAGTATCAAGTGCCAATCTTTGGTGTATAAGCTGCCTTATCTGTCTGTGAATGTATAAAAGATCTCCATTAAGCCATCCCACAGACTTGCCTAGAGGGTTCAAGTTCCTTCTGAATGGTTTCTCTAGTCCTCACCCTGAGAGATCCAGGTTTGGTTTTGTTTTTAAATGTGCTGATTATCCTGACAGGAAGCTTTTCATTTAAAGACTACACCACAGATTTACTAGATTTTGACTAAAAATGGGCTTTATTTTGCAAATTCCTTAAATGTTGAGCATGAGGAAAGCATAAAACTTAGATGAATTGCATGCTCTGTGTTGGGACGCTGAGCACTTCATCTCTGTCACGCTACTGTTAAGAAATGGAAATGGCTATTAATCTTCAGATAATGCATAGAATATGTATTTTACACTAAGATTATATTTAACCACTGTAAGCTCAGTGTGGGAGCCTTATTTATTTATTTACTGTTTGGAGCTTTCTGACATGGGTTGTGAACATTGATCACTATGTCCCTCAAGTCTCCTGCATTTCAATTGTACTTGCAGGTATAATTTTCTGTGGTGTTCTATGTATATACAAATAGGGCTGTCAAGCCCCCACCTCTGGATCCTGTTTCTTGCTATTGCTACTGTGGCTAATGAGATAAAAATAAGCTTTAAAAAACTACCGTTAGGCAATGGTGTGATGTCAGTTCCAGGAAAAAACCAAGAAGTTACATCAGAGGCATGCTATTACTTCTAGTATCCACCAGAAGTGATGTCATAGACCATCCAGTTGTTATCTCCACTTTGGAGGAAAAATCAGAGGACTCAGGCCCCACATCAGTAGAATATCCACCCAAGAAGCTGGGTTGAAAATGGACCCAAAGGGGAAAGCATCAGGAAGTGGGAATGTTGCCTAGCTACAGCCAGGATGCTCATTCTGGCAGAAGATATCACAAAAGATGCAGGGGCAAGAGCCTTTGCTCACAACTTGATTACCACCTCCTCTGTGAGCTGACCCACTTGGTGAACACAGTACTACCTTGCCTTGTTGCTTTGCCTGTTTAATCTGTGCTTGATTTTACAGCCAGAGACCCAGACCCCATATTCCTTCCCAGCTTTTAAGCCTTGGACCCTGAACTTTTAAGCCTTGGACCCTGAAAGTCCTGTGCTGCTGGTGTTGGTAAAGACAGGTGAGGATGAGCCCATGCAGTTGGGGACAACCTGATTAGCACTTCCAGGGAAAAAAATTGGAGAGCACAGGTTGTCTATCTGTGTTGCAGGATTCTGGGTCTGTTAAGCACTCAGCCCCAGCTCTCTGTGGCTCAAGTTTAGCTGGGGTGAGCAGTCAGATCCAGGGTCAGATCCTTGACCCTGGTAATGGGAAACTTATCTCCCCTATAGGGCTGCTTCAGCTCAACAACTGATGCCTCAAGACACAGGTGATGATCAACTCTGACATCTCTGGTGCTTTATAGATCTGGAGTTCAACTGCCAGAACCAGATCCCCACCCAGCCTAACAGGACCATGGCCCTGGTAGAGACTATTGATGGCCACCTGTTACAGTTGGGGCTGGTCACTCATGTCATGGGGCCAAATCTGATTTATGCTAGTTATGTTTGATTTGATGTGTGGGCTCCGATTTCTGATGGTCTTGGGAATAACCTGGTTGAGTCAGCACAATTTTACCATTGATTGGACCCACAGAACTGTCCAGTTTCTGCTTTCCGTGGCGGGACCCTGCCAAAGCACACCAGCAATTATGACACTATATTCAGCTTTCTGGGTGTTTTTGAGGAAAGAGCGGCTGTAGTAGTTGGTACACTTGAATACCATGGTGAGTGAATGGGCAGTGTCAGCAGGAATAATGGATTCTGATTCTCCTTCACTGGAGGACATGGCTTGCAGCTGCGTCTGGAACAGCCTCACACTCTCCCCCTTTACCACATTCAACTTTGTGGGGTGAGACAATCGGACTTTTGAAAACCCATCCTGCTTCATTTAATTCTCCTTAACTCAGTTACCCTGTGCCAGTCACTTTCTCTCAGCCTACCCAACATAATGTGGCTGTTGTGATGATGGAAAGGGGAGGGATGTACATTGAAAAATGCTGCGTTATCAGGTTCTGGGGGCATGAAGCATCCACTTGCAATTTTTGCTCTGAATCATGTGAGACAATAAAACATTCAGAATGTGAGAAGTGCTATGACATAACCACAGCAACCCTCAAAATATCTTAAAGCAGGGACAGCAGTTTTCAAGACAAAAGCTATTTTCCAGGCACATCATAAAGTGGATCCAATCATCCTCCAAAAAGCTTTCCTACAACCTAAGGTGACTTTCTCCAGCATGACAATTGGAGGCATGGCCATTTAAGTTGGAGGAAGGTTGCTTGGCTGGAGGAAGACTTCAGAATTGTGCTCAATGGATATTGGGATATATGTGTCATTATACAGATATATACATTCTCTGTACCTCAGTAAATGTCCAGGTCCATTTGCTATTGGTGTCAACTATTTGACATGCAGGAGGGCATTATGTGATGGAATGAGATGTGACACAACAGGCCACAGCTTTATTACCTCCCCACATGGCACAGCATGGGAGAGGAAGCCTGACCTAGCAGTCAGTGGACCCCAATGTAAAGCAACACCCCACGGAGTCCAGAGGCACCCAGATGGGAGAGCAAGTCCATCACTATGGAAAGTGACCTGGGGTGGGAGAGCTAATGGGCACCAACCTCATTTGACTGCCCCCAGGCTACCTGGCAAATGAGACCCTGGCCTCCCAGCTATGTAGGCCACATTCAAATACGTGCTACCTCTTAGGGAGGCCCCGAACCCCAGGGACTCCTATTGCACATCAGACTCCCTGTCAACAGACTCTATCCCGTGCAAATCTACAGCTATGACAATTATTGACCACAAAACAGCCACCTGAAAACTCTGAACTCTGAACCAGGCTCCCGCGGCATTCCAGGTAAAGAGGGCAGGACGCACGCATGTGGTGCCTTAAATAGGTTCTGCGAGTCTCGCCTTGCCCTTGAAGCTGTGCATGCTGCATTCTGGTAGTGCACACACTAGTGGGCCTCTGAGGCAGTTGCGTCCACTTCCCAGCAAGTACTCCTCCATAGTCTCAGCCAGGTTTTTCTGCTGTGAACCAGTATTGGTCATTACTGTTTTCCCACTAAAATTCCCATATTTTATTTGTTTGTCATACACAGAGGTTTTCCTTAATAATGTTTTATTTGTTCTAAATTTACAGAACACTTCTGGGTGTTTTTTTCACCTCTTCAACTAAAGTAATTATGCTAATCATCTGTGCTGCTGACAGAATTGGCTCCAATTACTGGGTTTCTTTAGTCAAAAGCTATAGCACTAGAACCCAAACAGGGGAAACATTATATTAGATTCATAGAAGATTTACACTTACACAAAGGCAATCCAGTTCTTGCAAATATTTATATCCAACTGAGGGCAAAGCGCATTGCTTTCAGGAATAAAATGGGTGCTAGATTGGGGGGGGGGAGTGGTGGAAGAACTCTCCCTCCACTCAGGACCTGGAAAGGCTGTAGACTGGAGGCCCCTTGAAAGGGAACTCTCCGTCAGGGGCAGCTCTCACATGGGAGGGATCTGCAGCCTCTGAGCCTCAGAGGGAAGTGGAAGGAGAAGGGGGTGGTTCGGGGTGGGAGATGGAAGGCAACTGGTGGGCCACTAGACAGACAGGCAAACACTTGGAGGAGGAGGCAGCTGCCCTGAGTGGGTGTTAAGCACTGAGTGGCATTTAAGCCACGAGACTAGCTCCTTCTCCAAGCCCTTACCAGAAATGTTAAGGGGAATAGATTAGTCTCCTAGGTAAATTTATTAAAACATTGGTGCATATATTTGTGTAATTTAATGCATGATTCATTTACACTGATATTATTATATTTAAATCAGTGCAACTGCGGTCAAACTGTCTGTTCTTATAAAACAGATCATCTCAGAAAAGTTTGCAACAATATTTGTGTGTTGTATTACATTGTATTTGAAGACCAATCATGACTCAAGTTATAATTGTTCATAATTTTTCATCTTATTTCTAAATATTTTTAATGTGGATGAGCCAAGGCAAGCCAACCTTCTTTTCAACCAATGACATACTTTTCAGGAGAGTATACCAGAATGTGAACACACAAATCTACCTTATACTGAATCAGATCACTGATTCACCAAAGCCAGTATTGTCTACTCAGAGTGGCAGCGGCCCACCAGGGTTTTTGGCTGAAGTCTTTCATATGACCCACTGCCAGATTTTTTCATGAGAGATGTCAGGGACTGAACCTGGAACTTTTTGCATGTCAAGTAGATGCTTTCCACTGAGCCATGGCCCCTCCCCATAAAACAGGAAGTTATGAGCAAATAAGTACTGACAGTATGGAATCAAGGGGCATTTCCACACATTAGTAAAAATAGCATCACGCCAGCTGAATGGCAAAGCGCTAACTTTTATTGCACTTCCCAGCCCCTCCTCATCTTTTGGATGTCTCACCTTTGTCTGCCACCTTTTCACACATCTCACCACATCTGCTGCTGGAAATGGAGGAAGAGACCAATGCACCTTATATGCATCATGCTTCCGCCTGTAAATCAATTCAGGCAACCCTTCCATTGACTTCAATGGGAATATTGGCTTTTCCAACTTGCTTGGGGCCTGGGGAATGGGGGTTTGAGGTACAGCCTCTAAACCTTGAGGGTACCCGCAGGAGGCTCTTCCCTGACTTCCCTCTAAATTTCAGAATGATTGGTCCAAGGGATCCACGTCTAGGGACTCCTGAAGAGGGTGCCCCCATCCCTCCATTCTATCTTATGGGACTCTCCATTGGATATAACCCCCCCCCCCCGCCAGGCCCAGGGAAAGGCAGAAAAGCCAAAATTCCCATTATAGCCAATAGCCACATTGACTTTAATGGACACCAAAACCAAATCGGCCAGATTGGGCCCTTAGTGAATCACAAGTTCTTTGATTGGGGGGGGGGGGTTAAGAATCGTTCCTGATTTGGGGGCAAGAAAACTTTTGAGAGGAATGATTTGTGTCACAACACAGAAAAACATTTTCTTTTATTTCTGGCATCCCCTGTACATGCATCTACCTATTCATTGCTCCAGGCACTTTGCCATTTTTAAAAAGAAATTCCTGTCCCCAGGCGAGGGAGGCGGGTGTGAGGGCAGGATGATATAGATGACTAGTGCATTTGAGCCTCCATACCTTCCTTCTGCTGATTGCCTGCTGGTTGCTCTCTGGTAACTAGCGCTTTTTAGATTGGTGAATCCACTTTGTGATTCCCAAACTTGCACTTTAAAATGGAGGATGTGGTGAGCTATCAGCTGGCCAGACACTGGATGTGGGCGATGTCATGTGGAGCAGCTGGAATATAGCATCTATATTACGTAAGCATTTCACTATATTTTTCGCATGCAGAAAAGCCCAAGGTATCAGAAGCACCATCTTCTGCCATACTAAACTGCTGCCATTTGAAACAGTCAAGACAAGACATGTCTTTATGGTTTCCCTACCTTCTGATCTGAAGTGAGGTAAATGTTTGGGTGCATTCAGTCAAAAATATATCCAGATGTTTTTCATACATTCACTGCCACCTATAACTTTGTGATTATAACTGGCCATCACAACTAAAATGGACATCTACACTTTTTCCTAACATGTACTACAGTGTAAATTCTACTAATTTTAAACTGTACAAAGGACTACCTTATAATTTTTTTTAAGACTGGCTGATTTTATAAGGGTGCAGTACTGAGTTTTGAGAAGCAGTAACTAAAAATGTTAGTTAATTTTTCAGGAGTCAATGAAGATTTTATTAATGTTATCAGTATTCTCTAAAACGTATTGTTTGCCCTAATGCACTCTTCTGTCTTGATAATGTTTTTCAAATTGGGGTTGTGTTTTCTGTTGTTTCACAGTGGTTAGACTATTTCATTTAGCTGTTCTATTATCACATATCGTTCTTATCAGTTGCTTAATGTTTTACTATCATGTCTATTTTGCATTCCTCTTTTCTTATAATTTGTTTTAAATTAAAACGCCATAACAAAAAATGAAGCAAAAAAGATGAATTCCCCTACATAGCATATTAGCATTGTCATTTCTTTGTTTGTTTTATATTATCAGGAAATAATACAAATAATAGTGAAGAAAATATAAACTGCTTTTCTTCTGGGACTCTAATCCTGGCTAGGTCTCTAGGCAATCAAGAGAGAGATTGCATCGTTATGTTTTTCCTTTATCTCTCATTAGATATTTCATTACAACAGATTGTATTTCGGTATTCTTTGAAAATATGCTGTTTGGGACCCAGATATGTTTTAAAATGGAGTATCTTTGGAAGATCTATAAATAAAGAGCTCACATCAGATGTGGCTGAAAACTAATTGTTGCTTGCTTGTCATTGACTGAAATTCTGTTATGTTGTGGAGTGTTCACAGTCAGCACTGTCTGTCAGCAACAATAATCATTTGTTTCTGTGAATGAAAGAAAACCCCAGTTTGGTTGTGAGGAAATTTTCACTCAGAATCAGAACAGAGAAATCATAAAATCATGAACATATGAAGCTGCCTTTTATTAAATCAGATCACTGTCGATCAAGGTCAGTACTAAGAATGGCAGGCTATCCGTGAATTGACGGGAGATGCTAGGGACTGAACCTGGAATGTTTGGTATGCAAAGCAGATGCTCTATCACTGAGCCATGGCCCCTCTAGTGGCAGAAGTAGCTGTATGAAAAAGAGAAGTCTGGCATCAAGGCTGAGAATTAAAATGTTGACAAAGAGAAAGGAAAAGATTACAAGATTATGATGACTGGTAAAAATAATGGCTCAGAGCCAAAGGTGTGTTCTCATTAACCGAGGAATATTTGGCTCTAATCTCTTGTTTCCATCTTTAAGCTGCTCAGGGAGCGGTATACATAATTGGTTAAGGGCTAAGTGGGTGGAGAGTGGGTGGGGCCGGTCCGGGTGAGGTCCCAATTGGAAGGCACGAAGCACCTTCCGATTGGGACCTCACCTGGACAGACCAGAGTTCTAGCCAGTTGGGTGAGGGCCAAATCGGAAGGTGCAAAGCGCCTACCGACTGAGCCCTCACCAGGACAGGACTGAGCTCTACACAGTTGGGATGCACAAAGACTCAGACAGGTCATGCCCACTCAGGACTTTGGCCCAATCAATGGGCCAAAGTTCTGACAGGGGCAATCTGGAGACATCGCTGCCAGTCTGCCCCTGACCACTGCAGGGAGAGGAGGTCAGTAGGGATGCCAAGGGGGATGAGAACAGAGGCTTGGACAGGCTGCGCCAGCCCTTTTTGCTCCAAGGCTGTCCTAACTCTCATGTCCAACTTTAACTTCCATCACTTTGCCTCAGAACCCTGACAGAGCTGGCAGGAGGCTGGTGAGGGCACTCCCTCCCCCCTCTCTTCAGGCCTGCTGCGAAGGAGCCTCTGACAGGCCCTGACTGAGGAGAGGGAGGCATTTCCGAGAGCAATGCAGGGGAGTCTGAAGGCATGGGTGAGGGCCTTCCTTTTGAGGGGGGGGGGAGCTTTCCCGTTCTGCCAAACAGCTGGCTGACAGGGAGGCCACAGAAAAGCTTCTTCACTTACTGCTGTGGCCAGCCATGCTGCTGGAGGGAAGAAACAGCCAAGCAACTCTCTGCAGATTTGAGACCTACCACACAGGGTTGTTGTGCAGGTGAAACTGGAAGCTGTTGCAGAGGTTCTTTTGCCTCCTGTTTCATCTGCACAACAGTAGGCCTCAAGTGTTTCAAATCCACAACAACCTGCGTGGGAGGCCTTACATGTTTTTTCTCCTCAACCCTGGCCAAACTCCATAGCAGCCCTTTCTGCTGATCTTTATACTATGCAGATGAGCTTTAATTCCAGGAGCTTTCCAGGTCCCACCTGGAGGTTGGCTACCCCTGAGTTGGAGATATTCCTGGAGATTTTGAAGAGGGCCTTAAAATCATACAATGCCTCAAAGTCCGGCCTACAAAGTAGCCATTTTTGCCTACAGAGCAGATCATTATAATCTAGAGATGAGCAGCAATCTAGAGAAGAAGGTAGAGGTTCACAGACTGTAGTTGGGGTGGAGTGGTTGCGGGTGTGTCCCTCCTGGGTTATGGACTTTGGCCAGCAACTGTTTGAATTTTGGGGTGCAGAGAGACAGACAGACCAATATCAGTCCTGGAAAGTTCAGGAAGATATATGGATGGAGATAAGAACACAGTCACTGTGGTCATTTCTACATTAGGAGACATATCCTCTTTCAGCGGAAAGTGGAAAGCGAGTTCCAGTGATGAGGGGACTGGAAACTGGAGCCATGGCTGGCAGTGAGGATTTCAGTTCCCCCATGAGTTTTTGTGAGTCACTGTCTGGATTCTAAATTCTTCAGGAAAATCTTTGTTAGTAAATATCCAGTTGTCCAGCTCTGCATGAATAGATTAAATTCACTGAAATCTTAATATTTTTCAGGTATAATGATCACATTCAGTTGTGTCTGCTTGTCTTTCAAGTAATGTAATTTAGAAAAGGAATTAGGTCATTGAAAATGATTTAATCACCACTGAGGGCTACTTTCCATGCTGGTGCAAGGAGGGACACCATATGGGAGAACAAGAGTATTGCTCTACCAGCCCTGAGTAGAAATGGGAGTATTCAGTGGGAAGAAACAGCAACTGTCATGACACAGTAATGTGGGAATGAATCCTGCATGCCCTGTTTAAAACTATTGTAGGTCTTCAGAGAGTTGGCAAAATGTGTCTGTGAAGTACATGTTGATAAAGCTAGAGAAAATATAGTTCAACTGTTCCAATCTGTTTCCATCATTCACCATATGCATGAAATAAAACTGGAATAAAGAAAGAAGCTAAACTAACTCTTAAGAGAAGCCTGAAGGCAGCTTCAAAGGCAATACATAATTGGGTAGCATAATTTCATATCTATTGCTTCATTCTTCCTTTGTTTCCTTCAGATTATTACACAGTTCTGACTTTACACTTAAATACCAGCTGCTTATCTACTGTAGAGACTTCTCTAGTATACACATTCAAAATCAACATCATATTTTAGGTTACTTTCATATGAAAACTTATCTGTGGGTGGAATAAAGGCAACATTTGTTGGCAAGCACCAGGTCATGTCTGACCCTTGGGGTGACGCCCTCTAGCGTTTTCTTGGCAGACTCAATACGGGGTGGTTTGCCAGTGACTTTCCCAGTCATTACCGTTTACCCCCCAGCAGCAAGCTGGGTACTCATTTTACCGACCTCGGAAGGATGGAAGGCTGAGTCAAACTTAAGCCGGCTGCTGGAATCGAACTCCCAGCCTCATGGGCAGAGTTTTCAGACTGCATGTCTGCTGCCTTACCACCCTTTGCCACAAGAGGCTCATATATATAACATGTCCATAATTTCTAATGCTATTTCCAGTGCTAAACCCCCCTAGCTCTACTATAATCATTGGTGACTTCAGTTTATCTTCAGAGTGAGTTGGTTAAAATCAGGTTATGAGGAAGGGACAACAGGTCTACCAACCCATGCGGCCAAAGATATAATTATAAGTATAAGAAACATAGTTTTATTTGTGCAACGCATAGCCCTTTCCTTTCTATATATTATAGTACTCAGAAATTAGAAGCACAAGATCTTGTACAAGTGGAAATGCAAGGTTTCTCTTTAGATTGCAAGTAGGGATACAGTAAATATGAACTAGCTAAAGTAGATGCTATAACTTGCACAAGAGTTCTGGTATCTGGAAATTTTGAGCATGATCCATTGTCTTCAACATTGTCACATGAGATCCATGTAAATGAAAATGTACTTTGATAATCAACATGGTGACATTTTAATTTCAGAAAATGAAATTTCTCAAAAATTAGATTATTGAGAAAGTCAGGCTGAAATGCCTTTAGGAAGCTTTGAGGGTTGTTTTAGTACTCTGAAATAGAAGCTCAAATAAGATTTACATCACAGATTAGAAAGTGCATGAAGAAGGACAAAAAAGGCCAGTAGGAAGTCTTAAAAGGCGTGAAATCTTCTTTACAAATCTTATCCAATGACTTCAAAAAAAGGCAAAGGAAAATTTCTGAGAAGGTAAACAAGGGAGGAGTGCGAGAACAAAACTTTAATGACATAAAAATAAACAATGAACATTTCTTTAAATACATGAAGACAGAAAACCAAGATGGCAGTAAATGGGCAAAGACAGATTTCAGAGAAGCTAAATGAATTATTTGCATCAGGCTTCAGTGTGGAAAATGTAGAAGATGCACCATCCTGAAGCAGGTCTGGAGAGGCAGCATGCAAATCTTCCAAATAGTTTCCAGGTACAGCACCTAAGCATCTATGTTAAATAAAATTGATAAAGGATTATGCTTTATAGCTAAACTAGTAATCAAGCCCGCTGTATCTAAATACAGCGGGCACTAGACCAGGGAGCCGGGGGCTCCCTTTGTGGCCGGCCTGCCCTCAAGGAAGCAACTGCCCTCAAGGAACCAACCCTCAAGGAAGCAACTCACAGTTGCTTACTTGTCAGCAGGCTGGGAATTGGCCCGGCCAATTGGCAGGTGCTTTGCGCCTGCCGATTGGCCCGGCTGATGGTCTGTCCAGAGGAAGGGGCCAATCAGGCCCTTTCCTCATCACGGACAAAGCCCTCCCCCCAAGGGCTTAATGAATTATTTAGTCCGCGGCTCCGCAGGCGTGTTAAGGATGATAAATTATTAACAGCAGAGCCCCAGGGATGGGTGATATTCACCCACACTCAAGAAATCTGGAAAGTTCTGTGAAATTATGGACTGGCCACCATTTCAAGTAAGTAAGTATTATTCATTCCTAATACAGAAGCCTTGATAAGAGAATATCTGTATAGTTTCTGCTAAGGGAAATTCTTAATTCATCAACTTCTTTGAGAATGTAAATGAGCACGTAGATAAGTGAAGTTTAGTAGAAATCAAACATTTGGCCTTTTAAACTGCTGTTGACCATATATTTCACCAATGGTACCCAATTAAATTTATGAGAACAGACCCTCTTATCAATCAGCAGTTACAGAGGAAAAAGAATGTAGAAATAAATGGAAATGAAATAGTTTTCATAATGAAAGGAAGTGGTGGGAATAATGAAATTTAGCTTAGCCGTAGGTTATCGTGGGTCAGATGGCTCCACAACAAAACAGTTCTGTGTTGGTATGCAGATTAATATGTACATCCACTTAGATGACATTTAGGAATATTTTTGTTCACATTCCTGTTTTCATTCTGTTGTTATTATTATTATAAAGATAACTGTGTGATCAATGTACAGATTAACTAGTGTTTTTAAAGTAATGGCTGTACTACATCTGTCACCATTCCCAAATTACTGTGTGATCCTAGTAACAAGCATTACATTTGAGACATACTTTTTTAATTCTTGTTTTGGATTTCCATTGGATACTGTGAGTCAACACTATGCTTTCTATGTTTGAGTTTTCCTCCCCTTGTTTCCTAGGCTGAACTTCATCATATGTTTTCTGCATCTGGTTCAGAAGGAGGCAGTCTCCCATCATGCTTTGCTCCTTTCCCTTTTCCCTTTTTTTTTTTTGCAAAATGGTGCCTGCTTGCATTTTTCTTTTAATTGTGTCCCTTAATTCCACCACTTTGTGGCCTTCCTCAAATATACAGATCACCTCCCCCCCCCCAAGTATACTGGATATGACTTTTAAAAAACAGTGTTACAACACTGCTGCTTTGTAACAAGTAAGTGGTGTTTTTAATGTTTAGACTAGAGAGAGTGTTGTAACACAATCACCCTTTAAAAAAAAAGTTTCAGGTTGGAGTGAGGGAGGGTGGAAGGATGGCAGCAAGGAAGGGGACCTGCACAAATAAATCAAAATGGCATCCAGGGGGAAATCTGAATGCAAGGATTTCAACATTGGGCAGTCCAAAATTAGAATCTGCCTTAAAAATTAAATCACTATAACCAGGGAATCCTTAACCACAGAGTAAGTGAGCATGCAATTCAGGTATGCAGCTGGAAAGACAAAATTAGGTGTGGAAAGAAACACAAAGTTCAGCACTTTAAAAAATCAAAAGTGAGGTATATCACTAGTGTGGAAAGTCTCTGCTTACTCACCTGCTCAAGCCAATGATGGACTACCTTTCAAATGGCCCTTCAGCCTTAGTGTTTGTCAATTAGCCCCAAATGTCATGTTTTGCACTTTTACTACAAACTTTGTTATCACCTAATCAGGCAAAACCAATCTCCATTCATAATAAGAATGTAAAGCAAGCAAACAATACCAAACACACACATTATGTTTTTGTTTCATTTATTGTCACCCTTCCTCTCTGAGACTCAAGACAGATCACAACGAAAAAGAATGTAATAAGAAACCGTATCATACAGAGAACCAATACAATATGAAACTGCATTAATATAGAGTAAAGCAGCATTAACAATGTGATGAAACTTTGCATTGCAAACAACCCTAATAGGTGGATTATTTATTTTAATGCATCAATGAAGACTATTTTAAATTCCATAAACAATCATATTAATTCCATAATTAACTAAATTAATTACAATTTTATTCACCCTATACTAATGCCTTCCTGGAACAAAAGGAGTATAAAATGCCCCCCGCAGAGCCTTACGTTCTGCGGGAGAAAATCTGCTGGTCGTTCCCGGCCCCAGGGAAGCACGCCTGGCCTCGACCAGGGCCAGGGCCTTTTCGGTCCTGGCCCCTACCTGGTGGAATGAGCTCCCGGGAGAGCTGCGGGCCCTGCAAGATCTTCCATCATTCCGCAGGGCCTGCAAGACAGAGCTCTTCCACAAGGTTTACGGTTGAGGCCGAGGCTAACATCTATGCCCCCCCGGGGACCCGGGACCTGGGACTGAGATTGGGGATTAGTACCATCAGTATCCCCTCTCCACCTGCTTGTAGTAAGGAGGGTGAGGTTGATTAGCCTATCTTGCCAGGTTAGCTTGCTAACCGATAATGTTATATTGTAATTGTTGGTTGAGGGATTTTAATGGATTTTATTGGGGTTTTTAAAATGTTGTAACCCGCCACGAGCTGTAAGGGAGTGGCGGGCAATAAATCGAAAGATGATAATAATAATAATAATAATAATAATAATAATAATAATAATAATAATAATAATAATTCCTCTTCTACTCCTTTAAAGTGACCATCTATCCATCTATCCTCTATCCATCTGTCTTTACATTTCTATCCTGCCGCTCCCACAAGGGCTCGGCTGCGGCTCACAATATAAAACCCCAATACATAAAATCCCAATGCCTAAAAACCCTGATAAAAACTTATGAAAACCCATAATTAATCTGTACACAACAATCCAAGCACAGCGGTAAAAATGAGGGAAGGATCCCCTTCCTACCAACACTAACCTCGGGATGGATGGGGGCTGATGACCTCAGTCTGTCTAGTGGCCCCGCAAGATTTCAAAAAGTGGGGCAGGGGGGGCTGAGATGTTCTCATGCACACCGGCCTCAACCGTAGACCTGGCGGAAGAGCTCTGTCTTACAGGCCTTGCGGAATGCCGAAAGCTCCTGCTGGGCCTGCAGCTCTTCTGGGAGTTCATTCCACCAGGTGGGGGACAGGACTGAGAAAGGCCCTGGAGGTGACTGTCACATAGATCACAGTGGCCAGATGTTCAGAGGACATGTAGGGTGCTAGTAGCTTTGCCTGGCAAAGATGTAAACATGCCAGGCTGGCTACCTTCTTGACCTGGGCCTCCAATGTCAACGAGGCATCCAAGGTCAGACCCAAATTCTTGGCCTGGGGCACAATGGTCAGTTGCGTCCCTGCCAGGGTGGGTAAGTGCGCTTCCAGCCCTGCCCCCCTACCACCAAACCACAGGACCTCTGTCTTGGAGAGGTTGATTTTCAGGCAACTCTGCTCCAACCATCCAGCCACAGCTTCCAAACATCTGGCAAATGGTTCTGGGGCGGAGTCCGGGTAGCAGTCCATCAGGAGATACAGCTGGGAGTCATCTGAATACTGATGACAACCCAAGCCGTACCTCCACACCAGCTGGGCCAGAGGGCACATAAAGATGTTAAAAAGGGTGGAGGAAAGAACAGAACGCTGTGGGACCCCACAGTTGAGTCGAAAGCTCCTCTCCTAGCCCCACCTTTTGGGTCCAGTTTTGTAGAAAGGAGTGTACTCAGCGCAAGGCTGTGGCCCGTATCCCCATTCCAGCGAGGCGGCTAGCTAGTAGTTTGTGGTCAACTACATCAAACGCAGCTGACAGATCTAGTAGAACTAACACAGCTGAGGTATCCCGATCCAGCTGGCGACGGAGATCATCCGTCACGATGACCAACGCCGTCTCCACTCTGTGGCCAGGATGGAAGCCCGGCTGGTATGGTTCCCAGTTATCCAGAGGAAGGGCAGGAAGACTGACTCACAGGAAAAAGTGGAATGAGACTATGGCCTTTTATGCACGGGTGTTTTCCAACACCTTAACAGTGCAAGTCCATCTGGTTTTTTTCTCCCATTCTGCATTTCCACTTTCCACTGCACAACAGGTGATCCTGCAGGAATAGCTCTCCCCACAGACTTGACTGGGGGTCTGTTGGACAACTGGGCCACCCAGCAGAGTCTGCAGGGAGAGGTCTCCCTATAGAATCAACTGTTTGGCAAGCTCTGCTGTGCAGTCCCTTTAAACTGGGTTGCTCAGCAGAACTCAAAGGTAGACCTCTCCATGCAGGTTTTGCTAGGCAAACCAGTTCAAAACGGACTGCCTAACAGAGCCAAACAGTGTCCAATTCTGCAGCTACATTTTTGAGTTGCCAACAGAATAAATACACGGGAGGAAAATAATTGTGCATAAAGACAGACACTAAATTTGAAGTCACACTTAAAGGCTTTCTCTACAAAGTTGTTTCTCTTCTACTGTAAAGAGAACTATTTTATTATTTGAAGCAGCTTTGTGCTTTACTTTTCTTTGCATATTTAAATACTCCCAACAATCACAAGTGTGATTTTTTTGGGGGGTGGGGTGGGAGAATTTAATCATATTATATTATCAACAAAAATTTCCCTTTTTTCTGTAGTTGATTATGAAGATTGCAGAAGAAAGAATTATTCTGTATGCCTTGGTGGCAATTCAGTTTTAAATACCCTTGGCACTTTTGAATGTGTATAACGGGGAAGTATGAGCATGGTGGCAAGCCCTACTACCAAACTATGGGCATTATATCTGTCTAGACTGACTCCTACATACATGCAGTGTCTTTTCCCCAGTTCATTCTCTCTGCTGTGATCTTATTCCTGTCCCATTATGCACTTTTAATATTAACATAAAAGGAATACTGGAAAGGGGGGGGGTGTTCTTAATGGACATAAATTCAACTGAGGTTCCAGTTCATTCTTAAATTTCAGATGTGAAAAAGTCTTCTGGAAGAATGTAATTTTGGCTTCTAAAGATCTCAGCATTAAACTGCTTTTCCTTCTGGCTGCAATTTTATTGGTTTCTCATCACTGTAAAAGCTACCAGAGAGGCAATAAAGTTAATAGGTGTGAGAAAAGAAACTAATAATACAAACACAGATTTAAGAACATTTCTCCCTTCAGTTTCCCCCACTTTTTGACCATAAAAAGGTTGTTATTGGGCAGAAGATGTGAACTATAAACTTGCTTGTGCCAGTCAATTAAGGAAGTGAGAATTTATCAGATTCAGAGGAGGCAGAAAATAACTTCTTGATGATTTATCTGAATCAGTCAGTGCATTTGTTACAGTCCTGTAGGCTTATAACATCAACTCCTCCCCTCCATTAGAGATCTTTCTAGTGCTAGCATAAGGTCTGGTAAGACTAATAGTGTTATTTCCTGACATAATGCTTTGCTTGAGTATTGTAACTTTTGTAATACTACTCAAATTTTCAAGTGAAGAATATTAACTGACTTTAAGATAAGGGTGAACTAATGTATGTATTATGTAAACTATTTGCTAATTATACAAATCAAGCACATAATTTGTTGTGCTGTCCACCCTTTTCTCTTATCACAACAAAAATTATGGAAGGTTCATAGAAAATAAATCTTTTACTTTAGTTATAGAACAACAATTGCATTGTTGATGCAACAGAATTGAAGACCGGAAGGCACAGTGTCTTGTTGTTCCTTTTTTTTCTCTCCCACACAAGACACTATGCCCTCTGGTCTTCAATTCTGTTGCACCAGCAAAACAATTTAACTCTTTAACTAATGCGCAAGCAGAAGTTTTCATGTAAGAAATTCTTGCTTGGATTTGTCTCCAGTCTTGAATTCTCAACAGATAAATGATAAAGCCAAACGTATTATAGCTTGCAGCATTTAGCCTTCATAGAAACAGAAGATTCTCATAGCTGAATTAAAATTTGGGCTGCTGTTTTTCTAGGCTACTTGCTATTAATTTCAATGGGACTTCATGGGTTTCCATGGAAACCTCAACCTCAAAGTTAAATTCTAATTTACAAACATCCATTTAAATAGGACTAATTAATCCCACATGCTTAGTACTTTAGACTTAAACATCTCTCAACAAGATACAATCATACTGAATTTGAGAGTTTCTCTGCATACAAAGTTAAGAAAATGGCTATACAGCTCAAGATTAATATATGTTAGTCCAAAGTCTCCTTGTTGAATCTCCCAAAAGTGCTGTCATCCATTTGACTGGCAGGTGGCAACTGATCAATGAAGCCACGACTCCTGATGGCAGTAAAATGGCCACAGCCTTTATTGCCACCCTCAACGGAGGATTAGCCCCAAAACTATGTAAGGAAGCCTGAACTCATTCAGCCGTCCAGCTGCTTGAATATTATACTTCCGTGGCGCTCGGGGGCCCTGCCTCACTCCCAGCCAGGAGGGCAGGTCACGCCACAACACGGAAGCTTTACTTGGGAGACAATGTATTGGGGGCCAGCAGGCGTCCGCCTACACTGGTATCCAGGGCCACCTGGCCACAGTCCCCTGACCTCCCAGCTGGGTAGGCCGCACCCTTATTGTGGCCAGCCTTGTTAAGGAAACCCCCTTTTGTGCGGAGTCCTGTACACAGACGGGACTCCCTACCAACAGGCTCCTTACTGGTAATAAACTGCAGCTGTGACAAGAATACCTAACAACTTCACAAACTAGCAAATCAAGGGTGGGAGGGAGGGTAGCTGTCTGTGCTGCCACAATGCAGAGAGGGTGGGAGACCTCATGCGCTGCCTTATATAGGCGAGCGCACCGCCCTCTCCATGTGATGCGAGCCACCGAGCTCGCCCAGCAGGACATCACTCTCCCTTGGCGCCGCCGTGGTGTCAAAGAGCGGCTGGGGAGAGTCCCGTCCTTTTTTCTTCTGGCCAGTGGGCTATACTACTCTTCTACCTCCACATATGTCTACAAAACCTGAATATGCTTTTGTTAAAAAATTGTTCAAAAATGGAGACTTACTTATAGTGCTTAATATACAGTTAGGAGACAGCAAGTATTCCAGGTGTCATTGAATCCTGCCTCCCCATGCACGACATAAAAGTATGAGATTGGACTTTTTAAAAAGCAAATTATTACAAACATTTCTTTTAGCTCTTTTTTAGATAAGAGCAACTGGGACTCACCTGGGGTAACTTTTGCTCCAATGGGGGATGCAGCACTGTGGAAGGACCTGGGTAGAAGGAAGTCCTGGGACTTGCATCCCCAGGATCCCTCAGGTGATGGCAGGTAAAGGCTGGGTGTTAGGTGATGGAGGGGGCCAGGCTGTATGAATGTAGATCCAGGTGACCCCCACTCATGGAGTGGGGGGCTTTGATGGTTGGCTCACAGTTCCTGGTAACAGGGGAACCCAACAGTGGCTGAAGCCCAGTGGGTTCCCATCCAGCAGATACCCCCTGTGGGTTAGCAGGCAATTGGGGCACAGGGAATCAGGTGAGCTCACTGGTGGAATCTGTGGCAGCAGCCTGCTGATAAGGTGGGTGCCTTGTGGTTGGCTGACTGCAAGAGGGCAGTATCCTTTCCCCATGCTGCGCGATACCCTGTTATATGAGTAAAAGCTGTGGCCAAGTTTATGCCAAATGAAAGTAATGTCAGGGTCCTTACTGAGGTACAAACAGTATCTCTCTGCAAAGCAAGTCAAATTCTCTTACTATCCCAGTTTCCAAAAAAATATCCCTAATACATCACTGATTATGAACTCAAAAAGACTGATTGTCTGTTTTGGCAAATTATCATATGGCATCATATGGCTTAATTTGGATATTGTGACGCAGTTTACTAATTTGCCATAATTTGCTTGTGCCTTATATCTCCACAATTATGATTGTTTATTTGGTTGTTTATTTTATCTGAAGAAGAGTACATGCAATTGAAAGCTCATGCCTTGAATAAATCTTTGTTGGCCTTAAAGGTGGTATTTTTGTTGTCCATCTTGTTATCCATCTTGTTGTCCATCATGTTATTGCTACCCAGTTAGGCTCACTGCTAGTGTACTACCTAAAATACAATTATCACTTTGGGTTCTAACTGCAGCTCTAGAAAGACCAGATATTTGCATTGTAAAAAAGGGAACTTGGGAATTATTTATTTATTTTAATTTATCATATAGCTTTCTCACTAAGACTCAAGGAGAATTATGGAATTATAAAGAGCAATGCCATAAAGACCATTGTAATACACACAGTAAACGAGACAATAAAACTAGATTATGCCATAGGCAATAAACAATGCAATAAAGATTAAGTATGATATATAATATGAGGAGGGAAGGAAAAAGAAAACTAATTAAAAATTTCCATGGTTTGACCTGCAAACCCTGTTTCCAATATAAAAACTGTCCTCTTGCAAAGTTCCATTTTGATTATTATTCCTTCTATTAAAAATCCTTCTTGAACAATTCTGTTTTACACATTCTGTGAAATGATAGATGCGTAGGAACTTTATCATATTATCAAATTATCGTGGTACTAGAACGAAAGCCCATTTTATGTGGCAATAAAATGGGCGCTAGAAGGGCTCTGTCCCCCCCCCCGACTGGCAAAGGGTTGTGTGTGGGCGGGAAGGGCCGCAGAAGAGGGGCAGGGGCCGTAGTTGTGGCGCAGCGGGGCTCACAGCTGAATGGTGTGGCACTGACCTCGGCGAGGGGAGCAGCATCGTGAAGGAGGCAAAGAGGAGATCGGGCGGCCATGTTGTGCCGTGCAGCCGGCGAGAGCAGTGTGCGGCGCTGGCGGCGGGGCAGCGGCGCAGTGGACTGTGGCAGTGGGGCGATGTCAAGAGCTGGCAGCGAGGTCTGGAGGCAGTGTTTGGGGCGTAGTGGCTCGGCGGCGGACTGATGGTGTCAGGAGTCATGGTAGATGTTGGTGGCTTGTCGCGGGGGCGGGAACGAAGAACGGGGAGCGCGGCGACAGCCTCTCCGCATCGATGGCATTCCGTGGGTGTGGCAGCGGCACGGAAGGTCGGGGCGAGGTCTGGGAACGCTGGAAGTGGGGATGGCGGTGGCAGGGCGCGGTGGCCGGCACGAAGGTGTCCGAGACAGCGGCGAGCATAGTGGCGGGTGGCGGTGGCGGCGAAGGTCAGTGAGAGGGCGGGAAGGGGGGGAAGTTGGCCGTTTGGGAAGGGCAGTCGCTGGTCAGCGGGGAAGGAATTCTCCCCGCGGCCAGCGGCGTGGGGCGAGCCTCCTCCCTGGCGGCCATCCGTGCAGGATGGCAGCTCGGGAGGACTGGAGTCAGTGGCACGGCGTTCGGGGGACAGGCCAAGTGCCCAATTGGACACTTGGCCCTGGATTGCCACTCGGAGGAGCGAATCAGGAGCCGCTTCACGGCTCCTGATTAGCTCCTCCGAGTTTTTATCCCGGACAGAGCCCACCCTAACTCCACCCCACCAGCCCTTATTGTTTTATTTAGTCCGCGGCGCCCTGCGCCGCGGGACATTTAAAGGTATTGATATTGTTCTATGTAAATGTTTTACAATGTTTTATGTAAACTGCCCAGAGCCATAGGGAAGGGCAGTATGAATGAATTAATGAATTAATGAAATATTTCAGATAATGCTCAGCTATGAGTGGCTGTTCTTTATCCATTTCCTGGGTGGAACCTTCAGAAGGCTTTGACCAGATAAACACAGTGGTTTTGACAAAGTATGTAGGAATGAGCCAGTCCTAAATAATGCATTATTTTAAAATATTATGGAATATTGTATACTTCCCCAAAATGTGCAATGAACCTTTGTGCTGTCCAACTGCACAGTAAATGCAATGTCATTCTTTTTTGGTGAGCATTTTACAAGGCTATCATTTTCAGTGGAAGTTGTATAGCTATGCCTTCCTTGTTTTATGATTTGTCTGTTATTTGTAGGTCAAGTGTCATTGAATGTTTTTGTAAGTGATCTTGATTTGCCATGGTTGGTGGAAAAGGAAAAATATTTATATTTCAGTAATTTAATTAGATGTGTGCATTCAATGATAGTGGTGGATGTTTCGGATAGGGGGATGCTAGTCAATTAAAGGTCAAGAACCACTTTTGAAAATGATTATTTGGGAAGTAGACATATTTGTTCCAACATAACCTCTCCCACTGCAATGAACCATAGGATGGGAGTAATGAAGAAGTTGTGGCAATGGCTAGAATACAAAAGAACTTGTTAAAAACACACAGAGAGAGACCAGCTGAAAGCTAAGGAAGAAGATGGGGGAAATGGCAAGGTGAAACTTCGATAACCACCTTCATTCAGGTCTACTGGGTAAACATAGCAGTGTGCCTGAAGAGTTGAGGGATTCTCAACATAACTTATGATTGTATTCCCTTCCCCACAATAGGCACCATGTGAGGTAGGTGGTGCCGAGAGAGTTCTGAGAGAACTGTGATAGGGACAAGATCACCCAGAAGACTTCCAGAAAAGTGGGCATCTCCATATTAGAGTCTGGCACTCTTAACCATGCAACATGCTGACTCTCTGCACAGGACTTAGACATAAAGCATCACCCCCCCCCCCTTTTGGGATTCGTATTTTTTGGACTTTAATTCTGTCTGGATGGATTTCTGAAATGCTGAACATGGTCCCTGGAGCACAAAAATACATTTTATGTTAATGGTTGGCTTAAAAACAAGGTGCTCAGACCCCTTTGATAGGGAGATTGGTAGAATGCTGCCCTATCACCAGCCCCCCCCCTCACAGATCATTCCCCACCTCCAGAAAACAGAAACAGGGCTGTTTTTACCTGCCTGATCCCAGAAAGATAGTGGACACTTTAAATATTTTATTTCACCTTTGACAATGTAGGTTTGCAGACTGCACCATTTAAAAAAAAATTACTTGAAGCAGGAAATGGAGAGGGGAGGGCAGGTGTGAGGGCTAGACAAAGCTGCCAAGACTATCACTAATTTCCCCCTCCATATGGGCTTATCCCTGGTTGCTCACCGATGGGACATGTGATTTAGGGATGTAAATCCAGCCTGGGCAATTCCCGAAATCGTGGGTCAAAAACTTGACCCAGCTAGTGGTCAGCCTCAGGATGCTGGTGACATCATATGTTGACCAACATTTGGAGGCTGTCCAGGAACAGATTCCTTGTGTGGAAATGGTCCTTTCTTTACATGGGCCCAATCCATGAATTTAAATATCTACAGAAGGAATATATTATATTACTAGCTTCAAAACACGTTAATAAGAACAAGCTTTGAAAGGGCCCTCCCCCCCCCCCCCGCTGCGGCTGCTTCCCCATGGCGCACCAAGCATGCCCAAAGCAATCCTTGGCCCCCTCCCCCCCAGCGATTCTGCGGCTTCCCCACAGGCTGCAAAGTCATCCCCGGCCCCCTCCCCAGGTGAGCCCGCAGCTTCCCTGTGGTCCGCCAAGCACACCCGGCGCCTCTTAGAGGCAGTGGGCATGCTTGCCGGGCAGCGGGGAACCCATCCCCACCCCCCAGTGAGCGTGCAGCTTCCCTGGGCACATGCCCTCCTCACCGGAAGGCCCGTGGTCTGTGTGGTGGCCGGGTGGCGTTGCTTCGCTGGCCGCATCTGGACTGGGCCACGCGGTCAGCTCCTGAAGGCGAGCGTTCCAGGGGCCGGCCCAATTTGGATGTGCCCAGAAGCTGGGCGTGTCTGGATTGGCCTGCTGACTCAGACACTACCCAGACGCTATCCGGACAGGGTGGCTGTCCAGGCCCAGACAGGGCCACCTACATGGCCCTTTTAAAATTATATAAGGGCCAATAGTTAAGATATGTATATTATATTAGGCTTTATATGGTTGGGGAAAAAATGGGGGTTTATTTTTGTATGATGTCTTATTTACTCTTTATGTGCAATAAGCTCTGTTGAGCCATGGAGAAAGGTGGAATATAAATATTAACAAATAATTGAATAACTAACTAGTCTACATACTTTCATTTACTTGTTGTGACATTTAATGCATTTTTACTGCACATTTTTACCTGTATGACCTTGCAAGATATCAAGAGGTGTGCCTGGAAGAATTATAATTTCTTACAGCTCGATTTATGTTATTATTGTCCAAAAGAGGACTTGTTCTGCAATTTCTGATGAGACCCCTGGTAGTATTGACTGATCATTAGAAATATTTATATGGCAGATCCCTTGAGGTGGCAAGAAATTTATGAAGGGGATTAACTGCATACAGAATGGAAAGAAGGGGAACAGTGCTTGTGGGTCATTACCAGCCCTTGACTTTAGAAGATATAGAAATCATGTGAATTCGCCTTACAATCCTTCTGAATGAAAAAAATAGACCTCCCATTTCCTAAAGACAAAATGTCTTTGGAGCAGTATACATGCTCATGCACTTCCATAAGGCCTCTCTTCATTGCTTTGTAAAGGTAAAAATTGCCCTCATACATATATATACACACATACACACACATATACATCTATATTATATATATTCTTTGAATATGATCTGTTCATTAAAGAGACAAAAGCTACATGATTTTTCAATATGGGGTGTGATGTGTCAGGATGCCTCATGACTCCTTGCCTGTCAGACACTTGTGACATGAATAATGTGTGTTATTCATTCTCAATACATTTTCTGTCAATTCACTTTTTATTTGAATTCAAACAAGTGTCTGTAAAGAAATATCTATAGTTGTGAAATAATATATATGTAAATTCTAAAAAAAGGATTACTTAATCATTTTTAAGGAAAATGGACTATGGGGACTGTGGATTTTTGCTACAATCTATAGCAAAACTTAGAGTACTTGCCCTTCATGTTATATTTGATGCAAGTTAATTGTTCATTGTTTTTAATTATATGCCAGGGCTTTTTTCCTGGAGGAAATCCAAAGAGTAGATCATCTTGGTGTGTAATTAACCGAAACATTTCCTGGGCATCATGCCATCCTTGAAGTCAGGTGATACAATTGTCATTAAAATTAGGAAAATATTAGCATGCATATTTGAATGTAGAATTAAGGAAGCAAAATGTTTCAGAACATTCTACAAAATACTACAAAGGTTACTTCTCATCATAATTTTCAAACAGCTTTAAAAATGAGTCTTATCATTCCCAAAGTGGCATTGAGTCATTCCTCCCCTCCCTTTATGACAGAGAACAGCAGCTCATGAATATGAGTGCATTTTTGTAGCAGGTGGGTAGGTGTGGACATTTTGCTTCCAACAGACTTTACAACAACTATTAGGAAAGGAAATGTTGTTGTCATATTGTAAGTAACAATGTTAAGCACATCCTTTTAAGTCAATTGAACTAAATGGACTTAGTATGGTGTAGCCCTGATTAGAATGGAACTGTAAACTTGCTTTCACCAAATCCTTAGTAAAGCTGGTGCTCTGGTATGGTGAGCTATGTCAAATTGTATGTGATAGAGATAATTCTACTGTTTCTGTTGAGGTTAGGAGAAATCAACATTATATCGCCTGCCATCACCAACTTATCTAACAGAGTATAGATTGGGACACAAGTAAGCTTTGGCAGAAATTCTCTTTGGCTGAGAGGGCAGTCATATGGAAGTAGGGCTAATCCCTGCTTCCAAATGACACAGCCACTGGGCAGGACTCCTCCCAGGCCCGCCGCAGATTGGGCCCTCAGTTTCCCTGGGTTAAGGAAAAGTGAGAGAATCTGCATTACCTTAGCCACTGTGAGGGCCAACAGGGCCTGCTTTTGGTGATCCAGAAGGATAAAAAAATGTCCCAGTTGGCTTTGCAGTGCTTCACTGTGCCACAGGGTGGACCAGGGCATTTCCACATAATCCCACCTTCCTGCAAAATAACACACACACACACACACAGCTCCCACCCCGAGGTTGAACCATTCTCTGCTACCATTCAATTAAGATTTGCCAGCAGCTTAATTTATATATAGTTAAAGGTTTTGGGAGATCCTGTGGTAGATCCCTCAAATCACAGCCGGTTTGGCCCTGTGTGATATAGCCTGTAAATACTCAACCTAACGTAAAACAGTGGGAGAATATCTTGAGTAATGTGAAGAGGGAGACTCAGCAGTGATTCTAGGTAAGGCATGGCTGTAGGTCAGGTGTCTCTGATATTAAAGTATAATTATTTTATCCTTCTTGTACTTAAAAAGTTAAGAAATAGAGATTACATTTTGGTTTTGTGGTTCTGAAAAGATTCCTGGAGGAAAAGAAAAAAATATCAATAGCTCCTAGACCAGATGGTTAACAGACAGGATCATTAGTTAAGTCACTAAATGAATATGACCCGAAGTGTCTATATTTTGCGATACTGTCAATTACTGCAGTAAATAAATACAATTGCTATATTAGTGTTAGCAATACATAGTTTTACAACATATAGTATCATAGAATAATAGAGTTGGAAGGGACCTCTTGGGTCATCTATTCCAATCCCCCTGCACTGTGCAGGACACTCATCCACTGTAATCTGCCACCCCCTTAAGTCTTCACAGAATCAGCCTCTCTGTCAGATGGCTATCCAGCCTCTGTTTAGAAATTTCCAAAGATGGAGAACCCACCACCTCCCGAGGAAGTCTGTTCCACTGAGAAACCGCTCTGTCAGGAACTTCTTTCTGATGTTTAGACAGAATTTCTTTTGAATTAATTTCATCCCATTGGTTCTGGTCCGTCCCTCTATATGGCAGCCTTTAAAATACTTGAATCCCCTCTCAGTCGTCTCCTCTCCAGGCTAAACAGACTAAGCACCCCCAACCTTTCTTCATACGTCTTGGTCTCTAAACCCCTCACCATCTTTGTTGCCCTCCTCTAGACATGCTCCAGTTTGTCTACATCCCTCTTTAAGTGTGGTGTCCAAAACTGAACACAGTATTCCAAGTGAGGCCGAACCAGAGCAGAGTAAAGCGGCACCATTACCTCCCGTGATCTGGACACCATACTCTGTTTGAAACAGCCCAAAATCCCATTTGAATATATATCATTCTTCCAAGGATATATATTATTCTTCCATCACAAAGCACACATGAACTACATGCTACCAAGTGTTCCATTTTATTCAATGGAATTTACTCACAGAAAACCTTTCTTAGAATTGCAGTCTTGCAGGTTATAAAATAGCCTTCACCAGTGTACTTCATGGATCCAACACAGGGTTGCCAGCTTCCTGATGGGACCTAAACATTCCCACAAAATTATAAGTGATCTCCAAGCATCCCCCTGGATCAAATGGCTGTTTCGTAGGGTGAACTCTACAGTATTATATCCTGCTGAGGTCCCTCCTTAAACCCTGCCCTCAGGTGCCACCACCCCTCAAAAGTCCAGGAATTTCCCAACATGGAGTTGATATCCCAAGCCCAACACTTGCTGAGATATAAGTGGATGGATTTTTGAGAGGGATTGTCCGATATGAGCTGGAAATGTAAACTAGAAGTGAAGGCAAGTGTAAAATAAGAATTCTCACAATGGTTTCTTCCTGGCTTAACAAATGAATTGAATACCATTGGAGTAAACTATCCCAAGCCAGAGGAAGCAGCAATAGTAGCACTGAGAAAGTGGGCAAGGACAAAACTAATGATTCACTCAGCATTTGGATGTTCATCTCTCATTTTAGTTGTGGAGTTTATTTATTATTAAACGTACTAGAAATAAAGCCCATTTTTTAATAAAATGGGCGCTAGGGGCCATGTTCGAGGGAAGCCCTCACAGGAGGAAGGCTTCCCTGGGGTCTGGGATGGGGGGTCGACAGCGGGTGGCAACATGGGGAGACGGAGCCTGCGGGCGGCTGGTCAGGCGGGCCTGGTGGCTGCCGCTCAGGGGCACAACTTGGCTTGGGTGAGACTCACCGCGGCTCCGGCATGCGGCGAGATGAGGATCGGTGCGGGCCGCGATGCGTTGGCGTGTTGGCGGAACGGCCTGGCGGTGTCGAGTAGTTGTTGGGTGCCATGTTAGGGACTGCAGCGGCCTCACGGTGCGCAGTCATTGTTGGCAGCCATTTTGGGGCCAGGGCGCGATCCGTCAGGTCGGTGGCTGTGGAGCGGCTCAGCGGCGTCCTCTTGGTCTGCGGCATGTTGTGTGGCGGTGCTTGGCCACAGCGGCGGCCGTGGAGGTTGTGGAGAAGGGGTGAAGCTGGGAAGCGCCTTCAGCAGCTCGGGCGTGTCAGCGGCAGCGGCGAAAGCGATGGAGAGGGAGCCAAGCGGTGAGCTGTGATGGGGCGCGATCCGTCGGGTTGGTGGCTGCGGAGCGGCTCAGCTGCGTCCTCTTGGTCTGTGGCATGTTGTGTGGCAGCACTTGGCCGCAGTGGCGGCCGCAGAGGTTGTGGAGAGGGTGCGAAGCTGTGAAGCGCCCTCAGCAGCTCGGGCATGTCAGCGGCAGCGGCGAAAGCGACGGAGAGGGAGCCAAGCGGTGAGCTGTGACTGGGGGGTGTGTGGTTGCATTTTGGAAGGGCGTGGGCGGCGGCGGGTGGCGGCGAACACTCAGGGTGGGGGTGGGAAGGGCGCAGGTGGCGTGAGCAGTAAGTGGGGGTTTTGGGAGGGTGGGAAGGGCGTGGATGGCAGTGGGGGGGACGGACGCTCAGGGTGGGGGTGGGAAGGGCGCAGCTGGTGTTGGGTGGTGTAGGCGGACGACGTGGGGAAGGGCTGCCACTGGGCGGAGGGGAAGGAGTGTTCCCCGAGGCCAGCGGCGTGGGGCGAGGGTCCTCCCTGGCGGCCATCCATCGAAGATGGTGGCTTGGAAGGAGTGGAGTCTGTGGCACAGCGTCCGGGAGATGGGCCAAGCGTCCAACAGGGAGGTGCGCTTTGCGCGCCTCCCAATTGGACACTTGGCCCTGGAGTGCCACTCAGAGGAGCGAATCAGGAACCGCTTCGCGGCTTCTGATTCACTCCTCCGAGTTTTTATCCCGGACAGAGCCCGTCCTAACTCCTCCCCGACAGCCTTTATTCCTTTATTTAATCCGCTCCACAGGAGCGGATTAAAGATAGATGGCCAATCTGGGCCCAGCTGGCTCATGGTAGTTTACATTACAGCAATTTCAGATGCTATGAGTAATTTTTTTATGCTACATATTTCTTCCCCCAGGGTAGCCCCCCCCCCAAATGTTTTTCTGACTAACAGCTAAGTCTAAATCATAGAGGGAGAATGGAGTGGAGTCAACAAAAAGTTTAGAGCAGACATATCTTTACAATGAAATGACTTTCTTCTTTCTGTGTAAAGAAAACATGTTAAGGATCAACTCTTCTATCTTCAGTATAAAAATTTTCAGTCAATAAATATGGAACTGAAGATGGGAAGAATGCAAATCTACAGGGAACGTCACATAAACTAGGAACTACTAACTTGCAAGAAAGATCAAAAACCAAAACCATGGGGTACACAAAGGATGGATTGCGATATTTCTACACTAATGGACAGAGTATGGGAAACAACCAGGAGGAACTAGTAGTCTTAATAGAGGAAGGGGACTATGACCTAATAGAAATTATGGAAACTTGGTGGGATAATACTCGGAATAGTAGAATTGAGGAATACAATCTATTCAAAAATAAAATAAAATAAATAAAAATAAAAATAAAAAAGGGGGGAGGTATAGCAATATATATTAAGAATTTTTATACTTGTGAAGAAATACAGGTACCTGAGCATGAAAGTACAGTTGAGTATATTGTAAGCTAAACATGAGCAGGCAGTATGATGCAGCAGTAAAAAAAGGCAAATGCCATTTTGGGCTGTATCAACAGAGGCATCACATCAAAATCACAAGATGTCATAGTCCCATTGTATACGGCACTGGTCAGACCACACCTGGAGTACTGTGTGCAGTTCTGGAGGCCTCACTTCAAGAAGGATGTAGATAAAATTGAAAGGGGAGAGGATGATCCGGGCCAAGGGACCAAGCCCTATGAAGATAGATTGAGGGACTTGGGAATGTTCAGCCTGGAGATTCTGTGATAGGTAGGAAAAACCATCTACACCAATATAGGATGGGGGATTCTTGGCAGTAGTATGTGTGAAAAGGATCTAGGAGTCTTAGTAGACCATACACTGAACATGAATCATAGAATCATAGAAATAGAGTTGGAAGGGGCCATACAGGCCATCTAGTGCAACCCCCTGCTCAATGCAGAATCAGCCCAAAGCATCCTAAAGCATCCAAGAAAAGTGTGCTTCCAACCTTTGCTTGAAGACTGCCAGTGAGGGGGAGCTCACCACCTCCTTAGGCAGCCTTTTCCACTGATGAACTACTCTGACTGTGAAAATGTTTTTCCTGATATCTAACCTATATCGTTGTACTTGAAGTTTAAACCCATTACTGCGTGTCCTTTCCTCTGCAACCAACGGGAACAGCATCCTGCCCTCCTCCAAGTGACAACCTTTCAGATACTTAAAGAGGGCTATCATGTCCCCTCTCGACCTCCTTTTCTCCAGGCTGAACATTCCCAAGTCCCTCAACCTATCTTCATAGGGCTTGGTCCCTTGGCCCCAGATCATCCTCATCACTCTCCTCTGTACCCTTTCAATTTTATCTACGTCCTTCTTGAAGCAAGGCCTCCAGAACTGCACACAGTACTCCAAGTGTGGTCTGACCGTATGCAATGGGACTATGACATCTTGTGATTTTTATGTGATGCCCCTGTCGATACAGCCCAAAATGACATTTGCATTTTTTACCGCTGCATCACACTGCCTGCTCATGTTTAGTTTACAATCCACAAGTACCCCAAGGTCTCGTTCACACACAGTGTTACCTAGAAGCGTATCCCCCATTCAGTAGACATGCTTTTCATTTTTCTGACCCAGATGCAGAACTTTACACTTATCTTTATTAAATTGCATCTTGTTCTCATTTGCCCATTTTTCCATTGTGTTCAGATCTCGTTGAACTCTGTCTCTATCTTCTGGAGAATTTGCCAGTCCTCCCAATTTGGTGTCATCTGCAAACTTGATGAGTAGTCCCTCCACCCCCTCATCTAGATCATTAATAAATATGTTAAAAAGTACCGGGCCGATCCCCGAGCCCTGAGGTACCCGCTACTCACCTCCCTCCAGTATGATGAAACACCATCTGACAGAGAGGCTGATTCTGTGAAGGTTCAAGGGGGTCGCAGGTTACAGTGGATGAGCAATAGGGTTGTGAGAGTCCTGCATAGTGCAGGGGGTTGGACTAGATGACCCAGAAGGTCCCTTCCAACTCTAGTTTCCTATGATTCTATGGTTTATATAGCATAAAACCCATGGTACTTAAAGATTTTTCTTTAACTGGATCCTTCCTTTCTTGTTTTTCATTAAACTCCATTTATTATATAACATTCTATATTTCAGAGAACCTAGACATTACCTAGATTATAAAGTCCTCATAAACATATGACTGGGCAGTGTCTTATGGACTCATTCTATTTTAAAGTAATCATTTGTGGTCTCATTCTAATTAGCATTTTCATGAGCCAAAACTCATTGTGTTAGCAGTCAAACGTTTATTTTAATTTGGGAATTTCATTGCAAATAAGTTGTCTTTTTCTTGATTTAGGTAATTACAGTCACTTATTACGCTAATGGCGAGGCCTGTTCACGCTTAAAAAAAATTCTGGCTCTCTGCAGAACACTTATTAGCAAGAGTGAAGGGGGTATGCAGTTTTCTTTGATCACTTTAATGAACCTCAGTGTTTTATTGTCTATTAACATACATGCTAACCATGGCACAACTGTGTATATGCTGCTAATTAAAGTTTTATTCAGAAAAACATAAAAGCTACCAACGTCATGATTAACATTTTAAATATATATTCCCAATGACTATCAAAGTCCCTTTATAAATCACTTTGAAATGCTTGTTCCTTTTTATGAAGATTTGGGCTTCGGATGTTTTTGAATTTATGAAGATTTTTTATTTATTTTTTTGGCTGAGTAGATGCTTCACCTGCATTTAAGGATTACTGGAACAATAAACCTTCAGTCAGTTTGGGTGGATTCTATTAAGACAAAAGCATGCTATAACCTTCATGCTGTGGATTCATGCTGTAAAGGTTGAATGAAGAACTTAGCTGTGTGTAGGTGATTGTGGGGTCTTCATTGCAATCATTCAGTGGGCTGGCTTTGCCCTAGGTTCTTTGACCATTTGTCCTTTTGTTTGTTTGATTGTTGTGAAAAGGAAAAAATCAGGACTTTCCTGGACCCATTCTGCACACCTCGGATAATGTGTTTTCAGTGTACTTTTGCAGCTGGATTTTCCTGTGCAGAACAGGATGTTCTACTTCTAAAGTGCACTGAAAGTGCATTTTCCAATGTGTGCATAATGCATTCTGCTGTGGATTCTCTTCCTCCTCCCCCCTCCCAGTTTATTTCACACTGTCGTTTTGCTGTTTGCAAGAGAAAAGGACACTGCACTGCTGTGACAAGGTTGAAGAGCTTTACTTGCTGGGGGGGGGGGATTCAGGGGACTTGGCATTGCCCTTGTTTCCTTGACCATTTTTTGTTTGTTTGTTATGAAAGAGGGGAGAAATTGGAATTGTTCTCTTATTTCACATGGGCTTTTGATTAGGGGTGTTTTCCCTTGGTTGACTTAAGACCTTTTGATGACCCCTCCTTTTTTCCAGTTGAATTTGCACATCCACTTTGGAATGTAGTTAACCCTTGCTCCTTTGTTTTTGGGTTGAGGAGGCTTCTCTGACATTCTTTTACTCACCCACACACTGAGGTGCTTTTCCCTTTGAGTGAGCTCTGCCTGCCTGGTTTCCTACATATGCCTTGCCTTAGAGGAATTGTTCCAATTTGGGGGCACTGGGTGACTTCACTGACCAGATCTCCACTCGGATTTTCCCCCTTAGCTGCTTCTTCCCCCTGAGTTGATTCTCCCTTTGGGATCTCCCTTTCCCTACATGCATGCTGCCTTGGGAAAACTGTTCTAGTCTTGGGTCACCAGGTGATTTCACTGCCCAACTCTTTACTCTGATCCCCCTTTAGCTGCTTCTCCTTTTGGAGTCTGCTTACCAGCTTTTCTCCACACACCCTGCCTTGAGGGAATAACTCTATCCTTGGGAGGCTGGGGTAACTTTACTGCCCCAGCACTCCTCACCAATTCAAGCATTATTCAAACACTCTCCTCCCACTCAGGGTTGTGGGAGGATGCCGTTCGTTTCCTATGTACCTAGTGTTTGTGCACAATGAACACAGCCTCCCCCACATTGGAGGATGCTCCAGCACTGCACCCATGGGGGTCAGAGCTCATTTCCTCTGCGTCAACAGGAGTCTCAACTGCTGCTCAAGTGATTCCAGTGTTGCCTCCTAAGCAGCCACACGAAACGCTGTTTAAGAGAACAGTGACAGGAATGACTTAGAAGGTATTGTTGTTGATGATGTATCCTCCCCTTCCCAAGATTCCTGACTCCCTGCTGTTCCTGCTGCCATAACTATGTACCTCTCTGGCACTCTCTAGCCAACACCAGAAAGCAGCCATGCCTCCCACCTGCTCCAATTATTATTGTGGGCACATAGTTTCACTCCACTACATGGAAGTGACCCCTGAGTAGGTGAGTGCCAGGTTTGCTGGGCCCATGTCTGGAAGGGCAGGGACTCACAATACTTGTCCACCACTATTCTCCAGAGATACCTCCAAAGGGCACATCCCAGTTTGTCGCCGATGGAGGAAAGAGTGTTGGCCACTAATTAAAAGCAGAAGAGGCCTGGTCCCACTGAGCAGAGGGAAGTGGGAAGGGGACAGGACAGGAGGTCCATGAAAGAAAGGCTTTGGGTGCTGAGGATGAAACTGGGACTTCAAGGCAAGTGATCCTTCCTGAGGTTAAGCTCACAGGAATTCTGACAATGCCAGGAAAAAGGGCAGGGGAGAGGGTCCAGTAGTCACTTACTTCATCGCTGAGCTGATGATAATGGATGGCCATCTATTCTCCCTCATGGGAGATGTGGCCTTTTGCAGGCTGTTGCACATACCTTTGTGGCTCTCAACACAAGAAGCACTTTTAGACAAATTATAACTAAGCATAAGATTTTGACATATTATGACATATTAGATTTATCATAAGAGGAATATAAAATGAAATCAAGAGAAGAGTTGATAACAGAAGAATATACCTGTCAATGGTTCTTTTGTGCACAACTATCAAAGGTTTAAAACAGATAAAAGATTATATGGTTTTGAACAATCTAGGACTGAATGTGAAACATGTACAAATGACAGACATGCTGTTCCTAAAGTGTACAAACTCATTATGAAATTTGAGAGAGGAAGAACAAGTGACAGATATGATGTGATAAAATAGACTAAAAATTTGGATATAATATACAAATGGAACAAAGGAAAAATATGTGGTTGAAAGGTCTTAAAGTTACATTAAAATCTAGTCTTAAAGTGGGGGGGGGGCAATCGCCACCAGTCTGCTCCTGACTGCCGCCGGGAGAGGAGGTCAGTAGGGCTGCCAAGGGGGGGGGGTGGACAGAGGATTGGATAGGTCGCGCCAGCCCTTTTCACCCTGTTACAGAATAACAGAATCACAGAATCATAGGGACCTCACTAGCATTGCCATGAATCTTCTCTCATGCCCTCCCACCAACATCCAGAGTGAGAGGGTGTTCTCCTACTTGGGAGATATCCTCAGCCCCCACCTTTCTTGCCTGGAGCCAACCAGGGTGGTTGAGTTGGTCTCCCCCTGCCATGCTCTGGGCTTAACAGTGTAACAGTACGGCTTCCAATCATCCTCTCCTGTGTCCCCTCATTCTTCTCCTCTCTAGGTGATCTTGTCTGTGAAGTAGTGTCATTGAGTGGCTCTCATTATCCACACAGGGACCAGCCAGTTATGCTTAGATAACATGAGGGAGGGAGGATCAAGTTTCTAGACATGGCCCAGGAGTGGCATGCTGCCAGGCAGATACATTCAAGAGAGGAGGATGCATGAAGTCATAACACAGGCCAAAGGTCATAGCTACAACAGTCACTCACACAAGTAGTCCAATTAGACAAGGGCAGAAGAGGGTCTGAAATCCAGGTCCATAGCTGAAGGTCAGTAGAGCACAGAAAATTCAATTGAAGCAAGGTAGCAGGAACAGGGAGTGCCAGCTCAGGAATAAATGATGTTGGCAGCACAGCTGCCTCCACCCCACTTTTAAGCTTGATGCCCAGCTAAACATGAACAGCTGCCTGATTAGTCAGGGCTGTGCAAGCACTCACTGAAGGCCGACCTGCATTGAGCTGCTGACCTGGCTGCGCAATGTCTCTCCAGGAACATGCCTTTGGGCTCGGGGGATAAGGGTGGAGAATCAGCTGATGCTTCTGTTACCAGATGGGTATCCAGAGGCTGAGTGCTTATATCTGGTTCAGGTTCTGAGGTAGGCTCCTGGCCCAGTTCTGAGTTTGCTGGTGGTTCTTGTGGCTCTGGTGCTGATCCTGGCAGAACTATTCACACTGCTTCTTCCTCAGAATCAGATGAGGTTGCAACTGGCGGGGAAGGGGAAGGGGAAGGGGAAGGGGAAGGGGAAGGGGAAGGGGAAGGGGAAGGGGAAGGGGAAGGGGAAGGGGAAGGGGAAGGGGAAGGGGAAGGGGAAGGGGAAGGGAGGTTCATATATATATATTGTGGCAATAGTGGCATTGTAGCAGAAAACCCAGGATCAGTGTTGATTATCAGCATCAAGTAGGAACAAGCCATTTAAGACTTTAAAAATCTAGTTATGCCTAGAAACTTAAGGTAAACCCTTGTAAAATTATGCAGTCTATATTCTGCTATCAGACCACCAAACTGCTAATAAACATGGCAGGTATACTAAGTAGCTCATTCATAACTAGAAAGACTGGATTTCCTATCATGCAGAGATATTCCCTATTAATTAAAGATATTGTGCGTTTAACAAAATTATATTGTCTGTAGCTTTTTACATTATTGTACTATTACTAAAAGCATGAGCTCCTGTCCTAAATGTTAACTTTCTCCAGTACAAACCTCTTTAAAGTTAAATTTGTAACCGTCCCAATATTTGGATTTGAGTCGTTCATATTTGAGCTGGAAATACTTTCATAGTGTATAGATTATTAACTAAGTAGTATTAGGTTGCCACATAATGAACTACAGCCTTGGATCAGGATTTCTCTCTTTTCACTCCTATTTATGTGATGACACCCCAAAATGCTGTGCAGATAAATTAATATCAAATAATAATAACTCTGCGAAGTATTCAGTGGGGCAGGGGAAACCATATTCCAAATACCCTTCCTGCTAAGGTTACCGCCTGCCTGGACACTGAAGGGAGATGGGGTTAAGGTTGCCACCTTCAGGTTAGGAAACTCGTGGAGATTTGGGGGTGGTGCCTGGAGAGGACAGGCACTTCAGTGGGGTACAATGCCACAGAATCCAGTCTCCAAAGTGGCCATCAGTTCTCTGGGACTGATCCCTGTAGTCTGGAGGGTAATAATTCCAGAGGATCCCAGGTTCCATCTGTAGGCTGGCACCCCTACTTTCTCTAACTTAAGTGGCTTTTCCTCCAGTGGGAGAGGCACTTTATTCAGAGGATGCTTCCTTAAAGTGGAGGGATGCTTCAGACTTGAGCCAAAAGGAATGCTGGGTATAAATATTGTAATTAATAAATATAGAAATAAATTTTGCTAAGTAGAATTGTAGAATAGTGGTAGAATCCATATTACGGTTATATTATTTAGGGGGGGGGTAAGTTGCACCTGGTAGTTTCTTTTTTACTTATACTTTTTACTTTTACTTATAATTATGACCATGAAATTGCATGGAGGCATATAGGCCTATAATGGCACACCATGCATTATATTTAGTAACAAGACCAGCTTATGTACTTGAGTTTATATACTCAAATGCTAAATAGTACACTTGTCAAAATTTGTCAAGTACTGTTTGTTACTTGCTTTTCAGCCTCACATAGGTCTACTGATTATTCTAGCACTTTTCTAGTAATGACCTATATTAGCAGAGGTCTCAGATGTTAATTAGATGTATTAATTTTAGATGCAATTGCTTTGGTTCCCTGTTCAGCATTACCAAAGAGACCCAAACATAGCTTTTCTAAAATTAAAGCATCTGAAAATGTTCTATTTGCTTTTTACAGAAATGTGTTGTGCATATATTTATCTTCAAGCATATAAAAAGTATCGTATTAGCTGTATCATAATTTGTACCAAACGGGAAGATATTCAATTGAAGTGTGTTGCGTATACAGGTTTACAAAAATAGAAACCCAGTCTTCCAATCTAATCAGTGCCTACCATAACCACGCATACCATGACTCATTTAAGGACTGGTGTGGTGTTAAAAACAAACAAATTCTTAGTCCAATTGTTGGTTGTGTTCATGCTTTCTTTTCAACATTCAGCTGCTTTTGTCTCAGACATCAACACTGTCACTACAGTAGCCCATCTTGGCATATATGCATTGTATTTCTCACCATTAGCCACTGCCATCAAGCATTAAAGGTATCCCCTGTGCAAGCATCGAGTCATGTCTGACTCTTGGGGTGACGCCCTCCAGCGTTTTCATGGCAGACTCAATACGGGGTGGTTTGCCAGTGCCTTCCCCAGTCATTACCGTTTACCCCCCAGCAGCAAGCTGGGTACTCATTTTACCAACCTCGGAAGGATGGAAGGCTGTGTCAACCTTGAGCCGGCTGCTGGGATCGAATTCCCAGCCTCATGGGCAGAGCTTTCAGACAGCATGTCGCTGCCTTACCACTCTGCGCCACAAGAGGCTTGTGCCATCAAGCATTAATCATAGGGAAATGGACAGCCCAATTTGTGTTGTCCTGATTCACTTATGCAAGACAGAGGTTTAGAAAGGCTTTAGCAGCCTAGTGAAATAATCCATTCTGTTGCTGGAGTTTGTAAGAGGAAGAACTACAGTCCTTTGTTTAGGCTCATCACCCACGACTTTCTTATCAGTGGTCATAGGTCACCAGTGATGGCCAGTGGATACACAGATCTCCCAGCATACAAGAAGTATAGAATCTGTTTTACACATAAAATAGTAGAAATACATTTGCTATTCATCTTTTCAGCAACTTTCCAACTGAAAACAGTACTATTGCAGAGATTTTACTATTGTCAAGTTAATGTTCAAAAGAGGCATAGGATGTTTGACTGCATCTTTTGATTTTTTTTTCTTTTTATATATTGTCATTGTGAGTCACTTTGTTGTGCTGTTCTATATTAATTCTTTTTTCCTGTACTGCATTTTATGCCAATTATAGGGTTACCAGTTCTGGCTTGGAGAAATTCCTGGATATTAGGGGGCTGAGGAAGATGGGATGTGGGAAGAGGAGGGAATTCAGTGGGGATGTGATGACAAACAGTCTGCCCTCCATAGCTGCCAGAAAAATTGATCTCTGTAGTATGGAGAACTGCATCAAATCCATGGCCATTTATATGCAAAAAAAAAGAAAAAGATTAACAGTATAATTTTATTTGAATCTCATATATTTAGGAAAGGTGATAGTAGGCTTAATCCACAGACTCTACCCATTTCCACAAGCAGGTCAGGTAGTCACAGTTTGCTACCTGTCTTACTGCTTTTACATACCATGTCTTCTCAGTCACAAGGTAGCCCAGTCCTACCTAACAATCCTCCCTCACCCCACAATTCAATTGGGGTGGGGACTCAAACACCATTTCAGACACATGCTGCCACTTTCTAGTCATATCTTAATACATCTAAGCCAAGATCTTAGTTTGCGTGTGTTTCTTTTTTTGAGATGATATACATTCAGTTCACAGGGTTAAACAAGGAGTTACTGGTAGCTTTTATTTATAACTTAAACATAACATTGGAGTGAATCCGACAGATAACGGTCCCTAACCATTTTGAGCCTGCAGGTGCTGTTGGAATTTCAACCCAGCATGGAGGATGAAGGGACAAAATGACTAACACAGAAGGCAAAGCTAGCCCCCAGGCACCACATTGAGGATGCCTGAGGTAGAGAATTGCAGAAAGGTTGGACTGTAGCTCTATTCAGGCAATCAGGACTCTTTGTTACAAGATTACTGATTATTCACAGCGGTGGCCATGGTCTACCTTGACAGACACGTTCTGCCTTAGCTTTTCATGTGTGCACCTTGCAGTGGTGGCAGCAGGAGGGACGGTGGGGGGGGGGGTCACTTCACAAAGGTAGCATGAAGAAAGCACCCTGTTTGGCTCCACAGCGCCATGAAGCACCATGGAGCCAAATGGGGCATTTTGTGTCCCTGATGGGACACCATAAGTGAAGGAGGCCTGGCTCTTCCCTGTATGCACGGGCCTGGCCCAACACCCATGTTACAAATAGGAATGCTGAAAAATCAGTGTTTCCTTAACACAGGGAATTGGAGGGCCTAAAGCAAGCCAGGGCTGGGAGGGGACCAGGCTGATGGCAACAAAATGCATCAGCAGGAATTTGCCCCCCTGCCATGCAAGCACCTGTCTGACTTATCCCTCCTGTGCATAATTGGTCTCCCAGTCAGCACTGGGCTATTGTTCTGCAACAAAAATGCATGCAAACATGATAACTCAAAAGACTCCATATATCTGGAGAAAAACATTTAATATTTTTAAAAAGAAATGTCAAACAAACCAATTTGTTCTATGATCCTTGTTATTTTCCAGGATCCAGGAAGTTTATTCCAGGCTTTATCTTCAGTTCTACGGCTTACTCTTTCTTTATAAATAGACAGCGTTTTAAATTATTGGGCATACAAAAAAAAAAAACTCCTATAATAGAAGAACCAGCCCTCAGTGTGTGCACCAGAGGTGTTACCTATCCCACTTAACTTTCTTTCCTTCATTATAGTTTCCCCCAGATAAATATAAAGCCATCAGAGTGAGAGAAGAAAAGAATGCAATACAACCATCCTCATACCTTTGCAAGAATGAGACACACATATATATTTTCACAATAAAAAAATCTAAAAAAAACATTTTCTGTGCTGTTCCACTTGTTTGTACCCCCCCCCCCAAAAAAAAAGTATTCTGCACTTTCATTTTGCTTCTGGTAAATGAAACAAAACAAAAAAATCCACAACTATTATATCAGTACTAATGTGCCAACATGGCATTAATTTCATGTAACCTTCAGAAATTAGGGAAGGTAACAATTAGACACTTAAAAAGTCACTTTTGAATTGACTAATTAATCATTCATTGCCTGTGGCACTAATAAGTCATTAGTCTTGTAGTGGCTCATTATAAGGTGCAATGTGTAGATGGGCTCATTTATGCAACTCCTTGGTGAATGTTGATTAGGTTATTTATACATAATACGTGCTTGTTATGATCAGTTATGGCTTACATCTGCGAAGAGTTTTCCTGTTGAAAGACAACAAGGTTAGGGCTCAGTTAAACCATCTGTACAATCACAGATTTGTTAAATATTCTCTTAATTTTTTAAACCACAGATGGGCAATATCTTCATGCCAAAAGGGCAGCAGTATCTCTTAAGAAAAAAACCCCAAAACACAATTATTCAGTGTTCCTCTTCAGTTTATTTTTGGCATAATCCTGATTGAGGAGGTAAAATAGTGTCTGGCCTACTTATTTTTAGATTGGGGGGAAGACTTGCATTACAGAGCTTCTCCAACAAAATTCCTCTACGAAGAAACTAAGTATACCATGAAAGCTTGATTAGACTTCTTTGTAACATCTTTTCCTATGGCCTGTCTTTCCCTTTCCCTTTGACCTCCAAAACTGTACAATTATATTTCAGCACATGCAATATGCTTGGACAAAGCCCTGTCCATCAAAGCCTAGATGAAATAAAGTCTTAAAAACAAACTGAATTATGAAAAATGTAATAACAGCCATTGAGAAAATTATGAAATTTACGTGAAACCACTGGCTATACGGGGAAGGTGATAGTATGAGACATGTCATGACTACATTGGTCATAAGGTACATATTTGGAAACCTGTTTTATTATATTCAGGGATGTAGATAATTTTGATGCAAACAAGATCACTAGCAAAGCGTACTCAGACCACTTCTGCACAAGGAATTGGCCTTTGCACAAACTCTCATTGCTTGCGGGTTTTAGTGCTGCTTCCACATGACATCGGCAGCAACTTGCAGCTGTACAGGAGTTGACACGAGTTTTTGTCTGGCTTGCTTCATGATTATGAAAATCACACAAAAAAAACAATTTCCCTTTCTTGTTGCACTGCAAATTGGGGTGCACACAGCCCATCTGAAAGGAGAAACATGCAACAATCTCGGTAGCGTTTTGCCTGCCCTCACATCAGCCCTCTCATCTCCATTTCCAGATCAATTTTTTTTAAAGAATGGCACAGTCCACATTGCTATGGAACCACAAAGCAATGTGCCCTCAGTACAAATAAAATTTTCCCTTCATTGTGTACAGTAATATTGGGATCAGGTAGCTAAAATGCATTCCTGTTTGTGTTTTCTGGCAGTGGATATGAATAGGAAAAGATGAAGCAGCCATCTTCCTATTAACTTGGCATCCATGTTCTGTGTTTAATGTTTAATCATCGGGGTCCAGTTGCCATGGACAGCCTACCACAAATCTACCCAAACATAGAGAGTATCCCAAAAAGGGATCTAAGGAAATGTTTTATTGTTGTTGCATGATCCCGTAGCAATGCAGAAGTAGATTTTTTAAAAAATGTTTTACTTTTGTGGCATTTTCCCATAACAATGTGAAAGTGTGTTTTTTTTTTAATCACTTTGGGACTTGGGGAGGGTGGAAGTTTGACTCCCCAAAATGACTACTGTGAAGGGATTGGTGGCTTGCATTAATTGACAACCCAAGAAGTGGGCGGAGAAGTGCAGGTTGTCTATGCTTAAGGCTTCTCCACCATCTCGTTGGGAAGGGAAAAGCCACGATGAGGCAGCAGGATAATGCAGGGGGGTTCTCCCATCAGAGGTTTGCAAGCAGGAGGTAGCGTGTCTTTTACGTATCCATGCAGAAATGGTTTTAGATTAAACTACCTGTTTAAATGCAACTCAAACAATCTTATCCCATTACCTCTATTTTATAGTCCAGTGTTCATCTCAGATGCCATGTTTGTAGAACTTTGCACCTGCACAGCAGCTGGCAGTGCTACCAAGTGATAGTTTTGTGCTGTGGCTTGTGGCTGAAAACCACAGCAGCTGCAAATCAAGGGGTTTTATTTTACTGGTTTTGTAATTTATCTGATTCTGTTTTATGTATCATTTTTATTTATGCTATTTATGTCCAATGGCTTGTTTTAGTTGTTTGTTTTTATGCTGTGACATGGTTTTAATTGTAAGCTGTCTCAAGCAGAACTCTGTAGAGACAGCATAGAAATATGCTAAATAAAATTTTAAAAATCTTTCACGTCACTTTTCACACCACCCACTCCAGATCCAAACAAATCTTCATATGAAAGCACACTACTTACCCAGGTCTCTAGGTTCCAAGGTCATCATAACTCTTGGAATTTGGCCCCCTAGTCCCCCTGCTGAACAGACCTGCTTGCAGCTTCAAGTTGCACACTCTGGAAACAGAGTATTCTCAATCACCAGAGAACAGCCATGTATCCTTCATGGTTGGATCATTTAAAGTGATTAACTTGTCAAGCATGGAATAACCCTTCTTTATGGTGCCACAATTAGATGCATCTTTAAAATAACCAGTGTTGAATATATTGCCTGCTTTTTGTGCTTGTGCAGTCAGTAGCATGTACCATGTTCAAGAGAAGGAATTGTAAGATTAATTTCCTAGATTCATGATTGCTTCACAGACAATGCTAAGTAGTAACTCTCAACTCAAAATATCAAGCTTTTCTCCCCATTGAACACTGGACATTTTAAACTGGAGGTAGTGGTGGTAAATGGAGGGGTTGCAGCTATAATTCGGCAATATATAATTGTGATTGTGCAATCTATGTATAGTCTCCTGCTATCTATTCAACATATCTGGATGCTGTCAAACGTAGGGGCTTTCCGCACCGGGATCTTTGTAGCAAATTGGTTGCTGAATGAAAAATCGCCATTTAAAATAGTGGAATTCATCGTTATGCATACCTGCCTTTGTAGTGGAATCCAGTTGCGTTTTGTAGCGTTTCCCACAGGCTTCTGGTCTGGGCAAAAATCGCTAGCCAGGAAGCGCTATTGCCAAGCTCGTCCCGCCCCTGGCCGTCAAGCAGCCAATGGGCGGCCGTTAGCATGCTCCCAAACAGCCCCTTTCCCTTTAAGAAAGTATTTTTTTTAAAAAAAAAACACACCCATTGCAACGAATCTGTGTTGATTCGTTGCAACGGAGAGACCCATCCAGCTGCCTGGTGTGTTTGAGCTGTCGTTTCATCGTTGCCACGCTCCCTCCGAGTGAAACCCCCCCCTCTCACGGGCCCGATTTTTGGCCGAAAAAAGTGTAAAAAATAAAGGGAAAATACATCAGCAAACGGGCTTCTCTGTGTTTGTGCTTAGTGACTCTGGGGAGGGACTGAAGCCGGGGAAGCCTCTAAACAGAAAGAGGCTCGCTGGTGTGGTTATCCCCGCTCGCTCGGAGAAAAAAAAAATGGCGATCGCTTCGCCGGAAGATCAGAGGAGAGAGCCAGGGGGAGGGACTTTGTAGAAACCACAACAATGTTAACGCACAGGTCTTTTTCGCTAGTGTTGCAGATTGGTTGCAGGAGGGTATCGCTTTCCGGAGGGTGAATCCACTTTTGGGGATTTCCCTGAAAGCGCTACAACGAAGCGCTTTTTGCGGATCGGTTTCAGGTGTGTGGCAGATTGTCAACGACATTGTGCATAACGGCAAATCAATAGCGTTTTCAATTGGCAACCATTGTGCAATTTTGAAGGCGTGCGAAAAGCCCCGTAGTATTGAATGTTCTGCTTCTGTGCTCACTTACTAATGAACAAAGTCCAACTTGAACTAGCAAGTAACCAAAGATCCCTGACGGTATTGTTCCACTGTATGTAAAATGGGAAATTCCAACACAACTCTTTATTTAGTTTAGGGAGACAAGAATTAGTACCTGTTGACAGACTATTTAAAAAAACGATGTATCTGAATGGCTTCTTTAAAAATCAACTAATTGTGCATTAAAATTGTGATTAAAATGAATGCAAAATGTATGCAATCAATGTAAAAGTAAAGACCCATGATTTTGTCAGATTACTTTGAAATATAAATGATGATTAACATTAAAATCATAATATTTGCATGGCAAAATCATATTTTATAGGAGTAAGTTTCATTCATTATCTTAAAGAGGATTACATGATTAAATTGTTTGAATACTGTCTATATGGCCCAGGTTATCATTTGACCTTCTTTGAATAATTTATAATGTCTTGTGGAATTTATATACCAATGTAGTCAGGCAGGCATTTTACCTAAGACCATTTCTGCATGAGGAATTTGTCCCTGCCTGGCCTCTCATTGTTCATGGATTTTAATCCTGCTTCCTCATGACATTGGCAGCAACCTGCAGTTGTGCAGGGGTTGGCATGAGTATTCATCCTTTTTGCTCCGTGATGAGGGAAAGCGGTAGAATCCACTTCCCCTTTCTTGTGACAGCATACAACAAGGTGCAAACCGGGGCAAGTCTGTCTAAAAGAAGTAACTTGTGACAGTCTCAGTAGCAGTTTGCCCATCACACCTCACACCTGCCCTCCACTCTCCATTTCCAGATCTGAATTTTAAAAAATGGCACAGCCCTTGTTGCAATGGGACCATGAACCAATATGAACCAAAGTGCCCATGTACCAGTGCAAATAAAATGTACTGTCATGTTCCCCAAAGTGTGTAGTAATATATTGGTAGCAGCCAGCAAACCTATCTAAAACATATTTATGGTTTTGTTTCCTGGTGAGAGGTCATGAATGAGAAAAGCAGGGGGGGGGATGTCATGAAGCAGACCTCTCCCTATTAGCATGGCATCCATGTTCTGTATTTTTATTTTGCATTGCGAACACACAGGGCATGTTTATGAATCCCAAAAGGAAATCAAGAAAAATGTTTTATTTTTGCTATGTGTCCCTGTAGCAATGCTAAAGTTTCCTTAAAAAAATAATTTTGGGACTCGAGGGGGGTATTGGAGTCCCCAAAACCATCTCTGAGAGGGGATTGGTTGCTTACATTGATTGGCAACCTGAGGAGCAGGGGGAAGTGGTCGTCCACTTTTCCGGTTTCTCTGCTGTCTCATCAGGAAGGGAAAACCTGCAACGAGATGGCAGCATAATGCAGGAGGGGTCTCCCGTCAGGAAGCAGCCAACTGCACAGTTTACCATTGTGCTTTTACAATAAAGTGGCAGCATGCATTGTCTGTCTCCATGCAGAAATGGTTCAGATATAGATTCTGTTGTTGAGTTCTCTTTAAACTTCATACATGCCTGGATAATATAGCTGTGTCACAGTAATAATGTTTACCATTTCTATAGCTCTTGTTCTATTAGAAGTTCTAACATAAATTATCTAATTATATTTTCACATCATAGCCCTGAACAGCATTAGTATTATTACCCTTATATTGAAAATAGGCTGAAAGAATGCTTTGCCTAAGGAAGGCCCCATAGCAAGTTTATGGCAGTGGTGATATTTGAGCCAGAGACCTCTTGGACCTCTCATCTCATTTTCTTACCATTTTGTATGTATATTTGGAAGCCAGTAACATAGCTAGGATTGCCAGTGAAATTCAATATTTGCAACAACTAAAAATGAAATAAAAACTGTTGCTGCAAATTTCTTATAGTAAGAAATTCTGTAACTGTTTTGATTAACATTGTGGAAAAGTAAATATTTATTAAGTAGATCATTATTAATGCTAACATGTAATTGACTGTTTTCAAATCATAATAGTGTTTGCTTTTCTGTCCAATCAAAAGTGGATTTAAATATTACAGCCTCTTATCATCTATTTCTGTATGCTCTGGATAGTGCGTGTTGACTTGCAGGCTGCCACTTGTGCAGGAAAGAATGACACTTACAATTTGATAGCTTCAAACACAGCCACAGCTTTTATTTAACACAGATATTGGCCCCCAAACCAGGCATGGGATAGGAGAGCCTGCACCTGTGGTCATAGACCGCTGCCCCTTGACCCTAGCAGCACCAGGGGCAGCAGTTTCCACCCCTGGGAACCTGGGTCTCTCCTGCTGCTCTGTCTTTCTTGGAAGGTGTTCCAACCTAGTGGGTGCCAGAGAGAGGTATAGACCTCCTCTGCACTCACTGCCACCTGGCCCTGTGAGCTTCCAGCTAACTCACATCAAGCCACCTCATTAAGGAGGCCCCAGTCATGGAGAGTTCAATATCCCTGATTGAACTCCCCCAAAACAGGCTCCTTAACCATGTTGCAGCCCCCCCCCAAAAAAAAGCTGTGACAAGAAAAACATTTTTATTTTTAACAAACATCTGTACTAAAATATTAACAAGCATTAATAACCATAACCTCAACTTTCAAGTATAACCTGGTGTAGTGGTTAGGAGTGTGGACTTTTGATCTGGTGAGCCGGGTTTGATTTCGCGATCTCCCACATGCACTGATAAATCTTGCCACGGCACTGATAAAGCTGTTCTGAGTGAGCAGTAATATCATGGCTCTCTCAGCCTCACCTACCTCAGAGGGTGTCTGTTGTGGGGAGAGGACAGGGAAGGCAAATGTAAGCCGCTTTGAGACTTCTTTGGGTAAAGAAAACGCTGCTGCTGCTGCTGCTGCTGCTGCTGGTGGTGGTGCTGCTGCTGCTTCTTCTTCTTCTTCTTCTTCTTCTATTTAACAGGGTGGGTGGGAGCTAACTGAGCATGCCAGCTGCCAGAGAGGGAAGAGGGCCATGTGACACAGCCCATGCCTTAAGTAAGGCACCCCAGGCACACATCCTCTCCACACCTCGAGTGCACACATGCCAAAGGCCCCACCACTCATGTGAAGTGAGGCGCAACACATCCTTCTCCCACTGGGCTGCTGCTTCATCAATGGCGGTGTGGGGCTAAGTCCTCAGCTGCCTTAACTTTGGGAAAGTTCTCACATATATATTGCTAATCTCATATATATTGTTCATTCTGTATCATAGCAGTGAACATTTCTGGCAATGGCAGCATTTGTGGAATCTGGTACTTGCAAGTTATCTATCAGTAGTAGATGTTTATCTCAACAGACTACAGGGCTGTGTACTGTGTATGGTTTTATTGTCCCCATTATATCATCCCAAGAATTCTGTGAGAGTAAAACAAAGTCTGAATCCAGTGGCACCTGCAAGATCAACAAAGTTTAATTCTTGGTATAAGCCTTTGTGTGCATGCAGATACAATGAAACCGTTTTCCTCACACTCTACATATTAGTGTGTGTGTATGTGTGTGGGGGGGGGAATAGTTGCCAGGAAGGGCTGGCTAGAGTCAAGATGTGTAACATCTGTTAACTCTTATATTTGTATGCTATTAACAACTGCTTTAATCCTATCAGAGCTATATTTATTGTCTAGTAAATTATTCATCTTGATGTTAACTAGTCCTCCCTGGCAACTATCTTCCCCCCACCCCCTATATGTAAGGCTTGAGGAAAGCTGTTTCAGTATATTTGATGAAGTGTGCATGCACATGAAAGCTTGTACTTATAATTAAACTTTGTTGGTCTTAAAAGTACTAGAGGACTCAAACTTTGTTCTATTGCTTCAGATTTACAGGGCGACCCACTTGGATCTGTGAGATTATGTTAAGATGTGAGATAAGGGTTGATTCAAGTATTCCCATTGGCTATTTGAACCGAGCTCTCCCAGCCAGTGTTAGCCATTACACCACACTTTTCTACTTAACTTCTGTGCCATCTCAGCAAAAAACATATTCTATTGTGGTTATACAACAATAATCAACAGGTATTTTGCAAGATGATAGTGGTGTCACCATTAACTTCAGTTTATAAACTTGGTTTCATTGCAATGTGGTTTATTGTTATGTTGAAATATATGTTTCCCAAGAAACTGTGATTTACTAACAGGTGGCGAACTGGGTTTCTGAGTTATGGTTTGTACTTAGCTTGTTCTCTGCAATTTGTAGAGAGCTGTGGTTTTGACATTTGAATTCAGAAATCCCTATTTATTCAGGAGCTCCTCTCGTTTTAGCTTTTTGTATACATAGAAGAAAGCATGGACCAACTGAATATCTTACCAGTTCAGAACCATTCAGCTATCAAATTGTGCTAGGTAAATATCTTCCCTCATTTCCTCTGCCATGTCTCCACACCCTCCTCCATGATAGAGCTTTACTACAGATAATTCAGCCAAGGGGAAATGTTAAACGTCAGAAGAACGGCAGGGGAGAAAGTAGGAGACCTGTAAAAGATCTTTTGATTCAGAGCACAGTTTAAGGAATAAACTAAAATGGTTTCACTGAAAGGGGGGACAGTTTCTGATATAAGGTAAGAGAGAGTGGGAGCTATAAAAGGTTTTTTCAGAGTTTAAAAGTTCAGGACAACTGCATTCTTCAGTATTTAAACAATGTAGTTATTTCTAAAACAAATTATATTTAGCACCTAACAGTGATATTTTAATAAATGATCTGGTACTATTGCAATACTCAGTCAATGTACATTAGAGTGCTTTATAAGAAAACACTGTACTTAATACTATAGGTTTATCTGGTACTTGTATAGCCTATTGTTTACTATTGCATCATTACAAAAATTTCACTACATTGAGAAGTGGGAGTAAAACAGAAAATTATCCAGAGTCTTATGAGGAAAGGCTGAAGGAACAGAATAAATTAGGTTCCAAGAAAGAGACATAATCAAAACAAGTGGTGAAAAGAAGGGAGATTATAGCAGCTTCCATGTATCAACAGTTTCTCAAAAATTAATGCCATAATTCTAAGATCCACATACAAAATGTTTTTCCATCAAGACTTTGAAATGGAAATTTTGAACAGCGCTTTATCTGTATGTGCTGTTGCTTCTCAAAATTAGGGGCAAAGGATTAAGGTTAGGGAGCTAAAGCAATGTTTAACAAGAGAAAATTTAGCACATGATGCTTAATTGTGATAGCAGAAGTTATGAAAACTCTTTTAAGGATCAAAGTTGATGAGCACCTGCCAGCTATAGTTGAAATGAAAGAAATCCTGCTCTGCCAGTGGTTTGGGCTAGGTAAACCATAGTTTCCCCCCCCCCCTCCATGTTCAATAATGGTGTCAATGGTCAAACTAATAGTTCAAAATAACAGGATAAACTCATCTAAAGATATAGTTTCTTATCATTTTATTTGACAACATTTCTAGCAAGGCATGGACCCCTTTAATTTGATGATATGTTACATTAAACTATCCCTGGAGTAGCTTTCTCTTTCTGCAGCCAACATGTGTATAATGAGATACTGTATTCTAACTGTATTATTTGTGAACAACAGATACCTCTGCAGGTTATCTTTGTTGTCTTCCAAATTATTTGAGGCTTGCACACATTGTATCCATTGAAATTAAATTGGAATCATGTAATGCAATCATCCCTGAATATCGCATACCACCTGTTCCTTTCAGCTGGCATGTCAGTCAAGATTTGCTGCATATTATAGCTATACTCTTGCCTCTGACAGATTAGCTCTTTTGAGAATATCTTGTACCCAAGAGACCAAGTGTTTTGTTGAGTACTATGTCCAACAAGACTAGTGGAAAAACAGCTATCAGATATTAATATATCTTCAGTTTGATAATAAGCAGTTCTTTGGAAACAAAAGTAATTTACTTTTTACTGTCTCAACCATGTTGGATTTCTCATTAGTGTAGTTTGCTCCATTTCTTCTTCTCTCACTCTCTCAATCCAGATTTCTCTCCCTCTAAACTGGTCTCTTTTACAGCTGCTCCTCTTGATGGCTTGAATTTTCTGTTAGGTGTGAGTTTGTCGGCCATGATATGATGGCATCTAACTCATCTCCTCCTGATTTGCTGTATAGTTGCTGAATCACTATTGGCTGCAGCACCATCTGCATTATAAGTGACTAGGGGCAAAGCCCGTTGTCTCCAAGAATACAATGGGCGCTAGAGCTTGGCACTGGGAAGAGGAAGGGGAGGAGTTGTCCAGTCTGTAAGGGCATGGGGTTGTCATGTGTGTTGTGTGGGAGGTTGTGGTGGCATGGTGGCAAATGAGGCCATGGGTGTGGAGATATGGGTGTCAAGAACCTGTGGTGTGGAATGTTCGTTGATTGTGGGAGAGGACTGACCTTTGGGAATTGTGGCATAGTGGTTACAGATGAGCTTTCCAGAGCCGTGTCTTCAGATACATGAAGGGAAAATCAGACTGGAGACTCTTCTTAGGGGAAGATTACATGGCAACCAATTCCCCCCAGTTCGGCGTCATTTCCCTTCTTGTGTGAATTAGGCCACATTCACCGAAATGCCCCTCTGCCCTAATACACATAGGGTAGTCACAGTACACAGGTGTCCACCCTGTTCCTTCTGTCTCCCATATTTTCACTGTTGGTAAAATGTTATGTGCCCACATGCTTCTTTCATGGTTGCTCCTTAGAAGAACGGATTTTTGTACCCTATTGCTTACTACCCAAAGGAGACTCAAAGCGGTTTACAAACACCTTTTCCATTTGTCTCTCCACAATAGTCAACCTGTGAGGTATGTAGGGTTGTGAGAGATCTAAGAGAACTGGGAATGGGCCGCAGTGACCCAGCAGGCCACAGGTGTCTCGAAGCATTTTCCAATCGTCTTCCCCTTCTCTCCCCATAGCAGACTCCCCATGAGGGAGGTGGGGTAGCGAGCCTGACAGGGAAGCTGGCAACCCTAAGAGGAAGACTGTCTGTGCACAGCAGTCTTGACCTTAGTAAGGTTTTTAATACTGTTTTTTTTATTTGCCAGTTATTATTTCAGTTATGATGTGTCTCCAGACATTTACTTGTTCTCTATTTAGTTTCAGGCTGTAAATATTTATTTAGATCTTCCTGCACTTTCCAGACTCACAGGACTGATGCTGGTCTGCCTGTCTGCGCCCCAGAATACAAACAGTTGCTGATAAGGGCTGGCCATAACCCATAGGCCAGGAGGGACACTCCTGCACCACTCCCTACCAACTGCAGGCAAAAATGGCTCATTTGAAGGCTGGACTCTGAGGCATTGTATGATTTTGAAGTCCCACCTCCAAACTTCCAGGAATATTTCCAACCCAGGGGTAGCAAACCTACAGGTGTGGCCTGGAGAGCTCCTGGAATTACAGCTCGCCTGCAGAATATAAAGATCAGCTCCCCAGGCAGAAAGGGCTACTTTGGACAGGGTTGTGGTAGAGAAGAAACATTTAAGGCTTCCCACACAGGTTGTTGTGCAGATGAAACAGGAGACAAAAGAGCCAGCTTCCTCTGCAGAATAACGCTGTGCAGTGGCCTCAAATCTGCAGAGAGTTGCAAAGAAGAAAGACACATGGCTTGGCTGTGTCTAACCCCCGGCCAGAGCAGTATTTTAAGTGAGAAGGGGCTTTTCTGTAGCCTCCTTGTCAGGCAACTGTTTGGCAGAAGGGGAAAGTCCCCCCCCTCAAAAGGAAGGCCCTCAGTCTCCCCTGCGTTGCTCTTGGAAAGGCCTCCTTCCCTCAGTCAGGGCCTGTCAGAGGCTCCTTCGCAGCAGGCCTGAAGGGGCGGAGGGGGAGCACTCTGCAGCCTCCTGCCAGCTCTGTCAGGGTTCTGAGGCAATTTACAGTTGGACATGGCAGTTAGGACAGCCTTGGGGCGTAAAGGGCTGGTGCAGCCTCTGTTCTCATCCCTCTTGGAAGCCCTACTGATCTCCTCTCCCTGCGGTGGTCAGGAGCAGACTGGCAGCCAGACTGGGTTGGGTGAATGGAATTTTGGTCTGTCCTGGTGAGGGGCCAATAGGAAGGCACTTTGCGCGCCTCCCCATTGGCTGCTTGGCCCTGGATGGACAAAGACGACTGGAAAATGCTTTGAGACACCTGAGGCCTGCTTGGGTCACTACGGCCCATTCCCAGTTCTCTCAGATCTCTCACAACCCCACACACCTCAAAGGTTGACCACAACCTCCCACACAACACACACATTCAACCCCATGCCCTTACAGACTGGACAACTCCTCCCCTTCCTCTTCCCACTGCCAAGCTCTAGCACCCGTTGTAGTCTTGGATACAACAGGCTTTGCCTCTAGTCATCAAATAATATAAGAATCTGAGAACCCATTGCATATAAGGGAGGCATGGAAGAGCCCGGTAAAGAGTATTTGGACATAGCCTGTGGAGCAAACAAGACCATAGCTTTATTAAAACCCCAAGCAGGAGCATAGCACAACATGGCGAGGAGGTTCCCTTCAGAAAGGGAACTGCCAGGAAACACCACTCCCAGTGGCCAGCCTGTACACAGAGGTACACACTCAACCTGCAGAGAGTGCATCATGGTCTTGGCTAGCTGGGATCAACCCAGGGGGGAAGGGTACCCATGTATACCAACTTCTAAAAAGTAACCTTCTGCCACCCAGAAATGCTAGCATAACACACCACCTCAGGGGGCAGGCCACACTCAGCATCTACAGTCTCTTATGGAGTCCCCCATGACAGGAAAGTCTGATGCACAGACATGGACTGCCCCCAAAACAGCTCCATTCATGTCCAAACCAACACATATTGGGGACCCACACCCACAGCCCCTGCTGTGGGTCCCAACCAGACTTGGCCACATACGATGCTGTGACCCATGATGAGCACCAACCAGGGCGCTGAAGAAGGACCTGAAAAAGGCAAGCATTAGATTGAGAGGCTGGGGCACATGTAATGCTTGTAGGCTATGGTGAGCCTGTGGCCCACTACCATGATTTGCTGTGGATAGCAGACACTCTGAAAGGCATGAGTGGCTACCCCAATATGAAAAGGTGTGTCCCATACTGCCCTTCCCAAAGGCCCAGATGATGGGGTCTCACCCTGACCACTGAAATGAACTGAAAGTACAAGTTACACTCACATGGATCATCAGCACCCCTGGCATATCTTGCAATAGAGATAAAAATGCTAATCACAAAATATAAGAATCTGAGAACTCATTATTGTCAAAAGAATCCTTTCCAAAATAACCTAGATTTACAAGCCCTACAAGAAATTGGAGACGAAGATGCCATCTCCATTGCATTAGGCAGAGTATTCCACAGCACTTACTCCACCTCTGATGTCATGTAGTTCTACGCTAAATTCAATAATCTTAGTGTGTGTGTGAGAGAGAGAGAGGGACCACTACAGCTCAAGAGTTTTCACTAAGCGAAAGTGCTAATGTCTTTACATTCACTTCTTGACTTCAACAGATTCTGGCCATCAGCCCAAATGTTTGAGTTTTACACAAAAAGTTCTAGCAATTTACCTACAAGCTGGCCAAAATCCCCAGGAAGAACAATTCTCCTCAAGCTTATGGGTATTTCCAAGCAACCAAGAACACTATTTTCAACACTATTTCCTATATTTCTGAGTCATTAGCACATATGTTCTATGTGGAGAGGTATTATTTACTATGATATCATCAGTATACCTGTAATTTACAGAGTAGCAAACAGAAATTCAGGTCTGTACCTATATCGTTTATTAACTTTAATAATTTGACACAGAGAAAGAAAACAGACAGAGGAGAAAAAAGAATAGTTATGAATTATACAATATTAAAAAATTAAAGGGTTAAGAACATCCTGAAGCTCAGGCATAATATCATTTCCATGAATAAATACTGAGATTGGAATGTTGATGACTAAGAGAGGCCCTTTCCTTTTGTCTAAAGAAGCATACATTTTAGAGTCTTTCCCCCGACAAATGTAAATATTAAACTATATCATCATAATTTTCCATATTCTGCTTTAGATTGCAATGTAGTCCCATTCCTACCAGTATTATTTATGGATCTATTAAACATAGCTCTCTCTCCCCCCCCCCCTCCCGTAGTCTGACTTAATTCATCTTCATGCCCACTTACCTGTTTCATCATTCAAGGGAAACTGTGTTTGAAACAGTGCATATTATTTCTCTTAAACATGATCCCTGTAATTTCAGTTCACTTGAGATCTCTTTGTATTAGGGGGAAAGAATCTGTATCTTGTTCAGGTTCTGTCTTTAAAAAATTCCAGTGGCATGGTATGCAGGTTATTCTCATTTTGAAAATTTTAAGAACCATTGTTGTATATCTCTCTTAGAAGAGATACACTCTTTTTTCCACTCCCATGACACTGATTCTAGCACCTCTCCTTACTGCTGAACATAAAATGCTCTTTCACCTTGGCAGAATTTCAACTGTGTCAGTTAAACCACAAAGTGGGGAACTCTGGCCAACAGCAGTACACCTTTCCTAGAAAACTACAATGCTGACCTAGATATCAGTAAGGCAGAAAAGGCACAATGTTCTATCCAATTCAGTTTTTATAGTGGAAAGATTAGATCTTGTTGTTATGTGCGAAGTCGTGTCCGACCCATCACGACCCCATGGACAATGATCCTCCAGGCCTTCCTGTCCTCCACCATTCCCCGGAGTCCATTTAAGTTTGCATCTACTGCTTCAGTGACTCCATCCAGCCACCTCATTCTCTGTCGTCCCCTTCTTCTTTTGCCCTCGATCGCTCCCAGCATTAGGCTCTTCTCCAGGGAGTCCTTCCTTCTCATGAGGTGGCCAAAGTATTTGAGTTTCATCTTCAGGATCTGGCCTTCTAAAGAGCAGTCAGGGTTGATCTCCTCTAGGATTGACCGGTTTGTTCGCCTTGCAGTCCAAGGGACTCGCAAGAGTCTTCTCCAGCACCAGAGTTCAAAAGCCTCAATTCTTTGATGCTCGGCCTTCCTTATGGTCCAACTTTCGCAGCCATACATTGCAACTGGGAATACCATAGCCTTGACTAAACGCACTTTTGTTGGCAGGGTGATGTCTCTGCTTTTTAGGAAGCTGTCTAGATTTGCCATAGCTTTCCTCCCCAGGAGCAAGCGTCTTTTAATTTCTTTGCTGCAGTCCCCATCTGCAGTGATCTTGGAGCCCAGGAAAATAAAATCTGTCACTATCTCCATTTCTTCCCCATCTATTTGCCAGGAATTGAGAGGGCCGGATGCCATGATCTTTGTTTTCTTGATGTTGAGTTTCAAGCCAACTTTTGCACTCTCCTCCTTCACCCGCATCAACAGGCTCTTTAGTTCCTCTTCACTTTCTGCCATTAGAGTGGTATCATCTGCATATCTGAGGTTGTTGATATTTCTCCCTGCAATCTTGATCCCAATTTGTGACTCCTCTAATCCCGCATTTCTCATGATGTGCTCTGCATACAAGTTAAATAGGCAAGGCGACAGTATACAGCCTTGCCGAACTCCTTTCTCAATTTTGAACCAGTCAGTTATTCCATGTTCAGTTCTCACTGTTGCTTCTTGACCTGCATATAAATTTCTCAAGAGACAAATAAGATGCTCTGGTATTCCCATCTCTTTAAGAACTTGCCACAATTTGTTGTGCTCCACACAATCAAAGGCTTTAGCATAGTCAATGAAGCAGAAGTAGACGTTCTTCTGGTACTCCCTAGCTTTCTCCATGATCCAGCGTATGTTGGCAATTTGATCTCTAGTTCCTCTGCCTCTTCGAAATCCTGCCTGTACTTCTGGAAGTTCTCGGTCTACATATTGCTGGAGCCTAGCTTGTAGGATTTTGAGCATAACTTTGCTAGCATGAGAAATTAGTGCAATGGTGCGGTAGTTTGAACATTCTTTGGCATTGCCCTTCTTTGGGATTGGAATGTAAACTGACCTTTTCCAATCCTGTGGCCATTGTTGAGTTTTCCAAATTTGCTGGCATATTGAGTGTAGCACTTTTACTGCATCGTCTTTTAAGATTTTGAATAGTTCAACTGGAATGCTGTCACCACCACTAGCTTTATTGTTGCTCAGACTTCCTAAGGCCCATTTGACTTCACATTCCAGGATGTCTGGCTCCAGGTCAGTAACTACCCCACTGTGGTCATCAGGGATGTTAAGCTCGCTCTTGTATAGTTGTTCTGTATAATTTTGCCACCTTTGTTTAATCTCTTCTGCTTCTGTGAGGTCCCTACCATTTTGGTCCCTTATCATACCCAGCTTTGCATGAAACGTTCTCTTCATATCTCCAATTTTCTTGAAAAGATCTCTGGTCCTCCCCATTCTATTGTTTTCTTCTATTTGTTTGCACTGTTCATTTAAGAAGGCATTCTTATCTCTTCTAGCTTTTCTCTGAAATTCTGCATTCAATTGGGTGTATCTTTCTCTTTCTCCCTTGCCTTTCACTTCCCTTCTCTCCTTAGCTATTTGTAAAGCTTCCTCAGACAGCCATTTTGATTTCTTGCATTTCTTTTTCTTTGGGATGGTTTTAGTTGCTACCTCTTGTACAATGTTGCGAACCTCAGTCCATAGTTCTTCAGGCACTCTGTCTATCAGATCTAATTCCTTAAATCTATTTGTCACCTCTACTGTGTATTCGTTGGGGATATGATTTAGTTCATACCTGAGTGGCCTAGTGCTTTTCCCTACTTTCTTCAATTTAAGCCTAAATTTTGCAACAAGAAGCTCATGATCTGAACCACAATCAGCTCCTGGTCTTGTTTTTATTGACTGGATAGAACTTTTCCATCTTTGGCTGCAGAGCACATAGTCAATCTGATTTCTGTGTTGACCGTCTGGTGATGTCCATGTGTAGAGTCGTCTCTTGGGTTGTTGGAAAAGAGTGTTTGCTATGACCATTGTATTCTCTTGACAAAATTCTACCAGCCTGTGCCCTGCTTCATTTTGTACTCCAAGGCCAAACTTGCCTGTTATCCTGGTTATCTTTTGGCTTCCTACTTTAGCATTCCAATCCCCCATGATGATAAGCACATCATTTTTTGGTGTTGCTTCTAGAAGGTGTTGTAGGGCTTCATAGAACTGATCAACTTCATCCTCTTCAGCAGCAGTGGTTGGGCCATAGACCTGGATCACTGTGATGTTGAATGGTTTGCCTTGGATTCGAACTGAGATCATTCTGTCATTTTGGGGATTGTATCCCAAGACTGCTTTCCCTACTCTCTTATTGATTATGAAGGCTACTCCATTTCTTCTGCGAGATTCTTGTCCACAGTAGTATACCTGGTGGTCATCTGAATTAAATTCACCCATTCCTGTCCATTTTAGTTCACTGATTCCTAAAATGTCGATGTTCAGTCTTGACATTTCTTGTTTGACCACGTCCAGCTTACCTTGATTCATGGATCTGACGTTCCAGGTTCCTATGGAATAAAAATCTTTACAGCATCGGACTGTCTTTTCGCCACCAGTTACTTCCACAACTGAGCGTCCTTTCGGCTTTGGCCCAGCCGCTTCATTCATTCTGGCGCTACTCGTACTAGCCGTCTGCTCATCCCCAGTAGCATATTGGACACCTTCCGACCTGAGGGGCTCATCTTCCAGCGTCATATCGTTATGCCTATTGGAACTGTCCATAGAGTTTTCATGGCAAAGATACTGGAGTGGTTTGCCATTTCCTTCTCCAGTGGATCACCTTTTGTCAGAGCTCTCAGCTATGACCTGTCCGTCTTGGGTGGCCCTGCATGGTATAGCTCATAGCTTCACTGAACTACGCAAGCCCCCTTGCCACAACAAGGCAGCGATCCTTGAAGGGGGAGATTAGATCTATAATATCAATTAATATTAATTTACAGTTGTGACTGTGTTCCTGTGCATACTTAACATTTAAAAAAATCAAAGGTTGGAGATAAATATTGTACCATGTAGAAAGTGTTCTGATTGCTTCTGGCTACTTATTAGATTGGCTGGTTGTATGTTATTTTGGTCTCTTCCTTTATATATCTCCAATTAGATTATATTAGGGTTTTTTTCCAGAACTGTTACAGATGCACAGTTTCTTTTCTCCATTGCTGCTACTGCAGGAGGATGCAGTGTAGCATTTAATCATTAATCTATAGGCTTATAGCCAGACATTTTATGCCAAGAGAGCATGAGGACTCCAAAGAGGGATCAATTGCCAGCTCTTCATAATCTCAAACCCTGAGACTCAGTCGATGGGGCCTGATAGACATGAGTGGTGTTGGTGGAGGGGAGGGGAGGGAAGCTGGTTTCATGCTAACCCCTAGCCTGAAACCAGCCTGAAATAAGTCTCAATAATCTCCAAGCATGTGTGCAGTTCAGTGGCCACCAGTTTCTTCAACATCTTGCCAGGAAAGGGAATTTTAACCACAGGGCAGTAGTTATTTAATACCACTGAGTCCAAAAAGGCCCTTTTGTACCACAGCATATTTTAAGACTGCTGGCACTTCTCCAGACCTCAAAAAGGCATTAATCATTCCCTGGACCACCCAGTCTAGTTTTTATTAATCATGATGGACAGGGATGAAAGAGACAAGTAGACAGATTGTCCACTTCCTGAAACTGATCCAAAATAATAAGACTAGACATACTCTGGATACCTCCAGGGGACCTCTTCCAACTGCAGAGTCCAATTCCATGCAAATCTGAGTGATTTTATCCTGAAAGTGCCAACCAAATTTAACACAGCAAGCTTCCAAAGCTTGCAAGGACGTATCTTTATGGCTTGATAACAGCCCTTTAACCACCCGGAACAGCTCAGTGGGACTTGAGGGTACAATGGAGGTGGAGAAGTAAGCCACCTTCATGGCTGCTGCTGCTGCATGGCAGGCACAATAATGTGCTCTAACCAGTGTTCAGTTAGATTCACATTGGGATTTATATAACTTGCATTCTAGCTGTTGGCCTTCCTGATTCATCACACAAAACTCCCTGCTTTACCAGGATTCATATTAAGTTTGTGGAATTTAATATTCGTGGAATATAATTTAAAACTGAAAAAGCAAGGTATTACCTGGTTTCAGTCATTTAATGTGATTATGTATACTAAGGATCTCAAATATTATCAAACATATTAATTAAAGATGACATCTGACAAGGATAGAGTAATTTCTCTCTTGTATTTGCTGTCTGCTTGAACTGTACATTTTATTCTGATGTGTCTCTGGTGAGGAAAGCTATTTGTATTTTTTAGCGTACTTGTTTTTTTTTTAGAAAAAAAATGACTGCAAGGTTAATATGGCCTGGTAGAACTGCAAACCAAATTTTGTGATCTGCTTTAAACTTTTAATTTTGGGGGGGATACATTTTATAGTGAAAACAATATAAACACTGTGTCCATTTTTTAAAAAATCACTAGAAAAGACTATGTGATATTGAGAACAAGTGTGAAATAATAGGTAGGATGCCATACTGGGACTAGAGATGTAAAACATCCGTGGGGAGAGTGTGTAGTGAAATTTCCAAGGACCCCCCTCACCCCTTTTACTTGCTCTGAATGTCTTGTATAAAGTGTGCATGCAATATCATCTATAGCAGGGGTCATCAACCCCCGGTCTGTGGCCCGGTGGCGGGCCGCCAAGGCCACGGTACCGGGCCGCTGCCAGCCACGCCTGCCTTCCCCCGCCGGCAGCAAGAAGGAAGGGAAGAGGCAGGCGCAGCCGCCGGCATGGCGGTGATGCAAACGCGCATGCGTGCTGTTGCCGCGCATGTGCGTTAGCGCCCCCTAGTGGCGAAAATGCGCACATGCAGTTGCTGCGCATGCGCATTACCGCCACCTGGTGGCGAAAACATGCATGCGCGGCAATTGCGAGTGCGTGTTTTCGCACCACCCGGGCCGTCGGCTCTTCCCTAACTCCGGAGGCGGTCCCTGACCTGAGAAAGGTTGGGGACCACTAATCTACAGTGTTAAATGATAATGCCTGTTAAAGTTTTGAAAAAAAGGTGAAATGTTTTTTTGAGGGGGGGTCATTTTTAAGGACTATTTCTCTGATTGAAAAATTGGAAAACTTTGGGAAGCAAGTCTAGGCTTCATAGGGAAGTAAGTATTGCATATTTTAATCCTCTTCAAAATTTACATTGCTCCCCCCCAAAAAAAAACCAACAAAAGAAAAGGCATGCTCCTAGTAAACATAGTGAGGCCAGTGGTTATTCATAATTGGACAATTACTGAACTTTGCTTTAAAACAGTGTTATCTTTTTTTAGTCACATGTGCTTTCTTCCTGGATTGCTTCAGGTTTTTCTTGATGTTTGTTTACATCATGTGGGGTTATTAGTAAGAGACTATATAGTTGCAGATTGCTGAATCACTGGAGCATACAACTATTTGCATATTGTTGATTGGAAAGGGGGAGTAAAGTTAATAGGTACATTTTCATACTGTGTTTCCAGCATGAGGTAAACTAATTCTGTTGTCTGTGTGGAAATTAATGCTTAGAGTATATGCATTCTGTCTTCCTATTTCTCTCTTCTTCTCCTCCTCCTCCTCCTCCTCCTCCCCCCCTCTCCTTCTCCCTGCCTCTCTCTCTCTCTGGTGTCTTGGCAAAATTTTTAACTACCGTATTTGCCGGCGTAAAAGACGACATTTCCCCCCTGAAAAACATGCCTCCAAGTGGGGGGTCGTCATACGCCGGGTGCACTTCAGTTGGGATAGACATAGCTGCCCATAGTGGCCTCCCGATGCTCGCCCGGTGCCCATAGTTAAAGGTGACCAGAATTAAGGGACACCGAGGCAGAGGCAGCAGCGGCGGCGCTCCCCCCCCCACTGGGCTCACCAACTCTGCTGCTGTCTTGTGAACTCCTCCCGGCTCAGAACTTGCTGGGTCCACCAAACTTGTGCCTGCATGCACGCCCCACCTCGCCGCGGCAGCAATGGGCCCTTCCTCCCACATAAGACTCTGAAGCGGGAGGGGGAGAGAGAGCTCCCGAAGGGCTGGCCGGGCGATCGAGTGGCGAAGGAGTGGAGAAGGAGGAGGATGCTGGGGGGGGGGATGTGCCAGCCTCTGCTCCCCCTCCCTTACCCTTTCACGGTTCCTGGTGTTTTGAAGCCGCCCCCATTCAGGAAGAGAGCAAATGCGTCCGGCCTGGTTCTGGGGCCTGAAAGCTTGGCATGCAGGGAACGCTACTTCTTGCTCTGCCCTCCACTCACTTGCTTGCTCCCTATTTGTTTGCAGTTTGCAGTTAAATAAGCAGAAGAAGCTGTAGCAGCAAGAGAGAGAGAGAGAGAGAGAGAGAGAGAGAGAGAGAGAGAGAGAGTTACCCCTCTCCTCTCGCCTTTTTTTGGGGAAGGGAGGTAATCACTAATCCAAGCGTACTTTCTTGCTTTCTTTTCTTTTTTTATGGCGCTCTCTTTCTCTCTCTCCCCCCCCCCTTCTGATGCTCTTTTATGTTTTATTTGGTGTGTGGTAGGTGTGCGGAGGAGGGGGTAGCCTTATATGTTGAGTATATAACAAACTCTATATTTTGAGTGGAAATGTTGGGGGGTCGTCTTATACGCCCAGTCGTCTTATACGCCGGCAAATATGGTATTACTTTTAGTTTCCATAACTTCTAAACAAAGTTTTTTTAGAAACTGTACAGGCCATTTCGTCAATTAATCTGCTTGAGGCAGCTCACATGATCAATTATAAAGCAGCATAAAATCATACAAATCATAAACCTAATACCCAGCCTGGTAACCAGTTTAAAAAGATTGGACACCTTAGTTAAATGCCTAGGTTAAAAGTTTGTTTTGATGTCTAAAAGAAACTAGGGTAGGGGGCCAAGTAAGCCTCAAGTTGAAGGGCCTTTCTAAGGAGAGGCTGTAAAAGCTCTGTCTAATTACTTTCTGTCTTGCCTCTTGCAGACATGGTTATAAAGAGCAGCATTTCTGTGGAATATCTGAACTGATGGTCTAGTAGACAATATAAGAGAAGGCAGTTCTTCAGATAATTGAAAAAAACTTTCAGGTTTCACCACACTTGGATCATATTTCTCATACAGAAATATAGGAGGACAGAATAAAAAGTTAGATAAGAAGATTTGGGGGAGGGAGTAGAATACTCTGATATAAGCCAATTTGCACTTGATTCTGAGTGCACATGCTTGGACAGTTTCCTAGGAACTGACTGAATGAAATGTGGCATTCAGTCTAAGTAAACCATTCAACAGTCTGGGTTTTGGTTTTTGTAATGTGGCAACTCCGCTGAGCATTAGAAATATCACAGTGGAAGTTGATGTGCATGATCAGGACAATATTCTGCATTTTTAGTACAAATCCCAAACTTGACCCTGGCATCTCTTTTCAATAGGACAGGAGAGATAAAACACAGAGCAGTGCAATGTCTGACTGGAATATTTAAACATGGATCAATACATTGTTTGGAATTTAAAACCTGCTTGATCCCTGCACCCATTTTTAATGGAGGGGGGTAAAATGCAAAATAAATCATTATTCCTTCAAAACTCAAGTTGAAAATTTGGGTGTATGTTGAGCATAGTGTTTTATACTCCATGTTCAAACCCCAACTAAGTCCCAGCATGTTTTAATGCAGATAAAAGTGATATCTCTTAAACACTTATTGTATTACTTTAGGTCAAGTCAAGTGATCTGAATTTAACTGGTTTTCAGAATGGAGAATTTCATAGAGTAAAACATCCCCACCTTTTTCAGTTCTCTCTATAGAAAAAGAAAACTTTCTGTGAAACTGTCATATTTACTAACTTGTGTTTACATTACTGAATGAGCAAAGCTTTGTTTTAATTTGACAATTCAGTATTCCTTTGTAAAAAAAATTGTTTGCAAGATAATAACACTATTGGAACACAAAGATATCAAAATGAAATATTAATGTTTTGGACACATTTCATGCTATTGTGCTATTTAATGTACAATCTACATAATTTTAATAAATTTTATTTTTGGGGAAATGACAGTGATATATTCACTTTTTAGAAGGAAAATCAGAAGGTAATTGAATCAGTATTGCCCCTGAGTTCCTTATTTCCTGTTAATATTTGATATTTAGCTTCATATAGCTTCATATAGCTGTATTCAATTATATTGCACTTTAATTAGTTGATTTCACATTTAGGATCCCTTTGCATAATTCCTATTTTTTGTTATCAAAATCCATTTTAAAATATGAACATACCCCCTCTTAAAACTCTTGACAGCATGATTTTAATTAAGCTATTATGTCAATGAAATAAAAAGTTGTCTTAAATTAATTGTCTCCAGCTGCCAAATAAATACCTCTGGAAAGCAAAGATGTTTATTCTTTCAAAGTAACAGGCATCGATCTTGTGACAGTGACTTTATACCTATCATATCAAATGAATGATGCCCATTTTCATCATTTTATCATCTGGATTAAGGGCACAATACAATGACAGATGCTCAATACAATGATGCAAAAGGTGCTGCATTGTAATTCTGAGTAATGATAAATTAGATGTTGTCTTTATCCATTGAGAAGCTAAAATATTAACCTTGGCAGACTAATTTAGTCTTTGGTGCTTTGTTAATTAACACATATTTGACATACACCACATGCCCAGCATAGCACAGATGAAGACATCATGTGACCATTGCCCATAGACAGTCAGTGACCCTGCCCAATACCAGTTAGATGGAAGGAGCAAAGCATAAACCTGGAGGACAGGACCCATTGACAGAGTAATAAGCATGAGGCTGGGTTACATGGTTACTATTTGCAAATACAAGGGGAAAATAAGGCAACAGAAAGATACTTTCAGTTATTAATTTCAGGGGCATGAAAAACAGGCTAATTACTTAAATATGAAATTTTTTAAGGCCAATAAATGTACAGAAAAAAATTTCAGCTACGTCATGCTATAAATATATTGGGTCAGATGGAGGCAACACTATTGTGAGTGTTTTTTAGTTGATGTATTGTACAGCAATTGGACCTATTTTGGATCAGTTATGGGATGGCTTGGGGGAATGCCATGTTTAGATACCTCCCTTCTCCTTACCAGCAAGCACATCATGGCCATGATCCATGAATTACTAACCTCCATGTGAGGCTTGGATTGGGTTGCCAATCTCCAGGAGGCAGTTGGAGAATTCCCACTTTCACAAGTGATCTCTAGACCAGTGGTCCCCAACCTTTCTGAAGCTGGGGACCGGCAGGGCATCGGGCTGTGCCCACGGACCGTGCCCGCACGGGCCACGTCCGCGGATCGGGCCGCGCCCGGGTGCCGGGCCTGTGCATGCCACGCCCGCGGATCAGGCCACGCCCGCGCATTGTGCATGCGCAAATGCACCATGCGCGGCCGAATCGCAGCCCAGATCACAGCCCGGCCCTGATTCCCTCTCCCCACCCTCCCGCAGTAAGAAGCTTCCCGGGCCGCAAGCTTACAGCCTGGGAAGTTTTTTACTGCGGGGGGAGGCGGGGAGAGGGAGCCGCAGCCCGGTGACATGGCCTTCACGGCCCGGCACCGGGCCGCGGCCCGCAGGTTGGGGACCACTGCTCTAGACAACAAAAATCAGTTACCCTGGAAAAAATGGCTGCTTAGGGAGAGGGACTATATGGCATTATACTCGGGCTCCTAAAATCTTTGGGTATTTCCCAACCCAGAGCTGGCAACCCTAGTCCTGGAATTCTCCTGGAATTATAACAGATCTCCAGACTAAAGGAATCTCTTCCCTTGAAGGAAATGGGAGCTCCAGGGAGCAAACTCCCTCCCCCCCCCAAAAAAAGTTCTTCCCTTAAATGTTCATGAATTTCCAAAACTATAGTTGACAACCCTACACATATGATCCAGACCTGTATTGCTCTCATGAGCTGTGAAAGCAACTTCAAACAAAAAATTAGCACTTATACTGAATAGAGGAAATATTCTGCCTAGCCTTCCTCTTTTATTTGTCTTATTGTACATTTATTTTATCCTCACAGCAATTGTGCATACTATTTTACTTCTTTCAGATTTAATCACACTCTTCTTGACCTGTCCCTTTCCTTTATGTCAGTATGAATATTTTCTCAAAGACATAATCACTGAGGGTGGTGGCAGATATAGTGGCATTGAAGAAGAAAGCTCAAGTGACTTGCACTGCTTCTTTCTACACTTTTCCATTTTCTTTTTGTCTCATCTGAAGGACAGTGCAGCTGGTCCAGTTTCCCCATGGAGTTCTATTTTTATGACATAAGAGTATGAAGACCAGCAATATCTTAAAAGAATCAAAGGTGGGGCAACAGGAAAGGTGCCAATTACAATTAATGTTACTGAATTATTTGTTTCTGGTCAGGGGGGTTGTGCTATAAACTGCTTTAAAATACCACAATAATTTTGAACAGAAATGACTATGATAAACAACCCCACCAAAAAGAAAATAATAATTATAAGAGACAATTCCTGTCATAACATTTTCAAACTGCGGGGGGGGGGGGATCAAACTTTCTCTCTGTAGCCAAAGAGCCAAGAAAAATGTAATAGTTACATTTTCATAAAGGGCAAAAGAAATGAGATTCCCTATATTTTCCCTTTGGCCACTGCTGTAATTGGGATGGTTGGACTACAAAGCAGCGTAAATTCTGGATATATGCAACCTTAGATCATATTTATCAAACAAAGTTGTGCTTTATGAAGCAGTGAGTTATCATAGTAATTATAGTATTACACAAAATTTATGTAACAGTAGGTTGGCAGCCTATTGAACCTGGTATATGGAGACACCCCACTATTACAATGGATCTTTGGATGACCCAAGATCAGTTCCCCAGACCCATTCAGTTCCCCCAGAATGGACTCTATGGCATTATACCATGATGAGGTCCCTCTTTTCTCCAAACCCTGCCTTCCTCAGTATCCACCCCCAAAATGTCCAGATATTTTCCAACCCTGAGCTGGCAGTTCTCTGTATTAGAGATTTATGAGTAAGAAGAATAAGTTTGAAATTTGTTTATTACAAAATCAAGGTGTGAAGTCAATAATTTATTCTTGTTTACTGAAATATTAGTGATTTGATTCACAGTTACATTAAGAAATAGAAGAAGAAATTAGGTTCTAATATAAACACAAGTTTGACCTTATTTATTGACTTATGGTTCCGCCTTCTCAGTTTCTACTTTGGTTAAGGAAAGTAATTGTAAGATTTTCCATTATTGGCACCTCTGCCCAATTCAGATTGCCAGAATTAATCAAAGGCTACCATTCTGCATACATGGTAGTATTGTAACAGAGCAAAATATTTTGGGGGAAATTAATCCCCTTTCAGTAGTTGAATAGCTCTAGAAGAAGGTTCTCTTCCACAGATGATAAAGGCAACATTGCTTGTGTTGTAATCCAAAGTACAGTGTGCCACTGGCACAAAACAAGGAGTAGAAATATGCAGAGAGTAAAGAGAATGTTGTGTTATATTTAATGACTAGAGGCAAAGCCCATTGTATCCAGGAATACAACAGGCACTAGAAGGGGAGGAGTTGTCCACTCTGTAAAGTCATGGGGTTGAATGTGTGTGTTGTGTGGGAGGTTGTGGTGGTGTGGAGACAAATGAGGACATGGGTGTGGAGATATGGGTGTCAAGAACCTGTGGTGTGGAATATTCATTGAGTATGGGAGAGGACTGACCTTTGGGAATTGTGGCATAGTGGTTACAGATTAGCTTTCCAGAGCCATGTCTTCAGATATGTGAAGGGGAAATCAGACTGGAGACTCTTCTTAGGGGGAGATTACATGGAAACCAAATTCTCCCAGTTCTGCATTCAACATCAACGCTTTGCGCCTTCCAATTGGACCCTCACCTGGACTGGCCCCGCCCTCTCTCCACCCACTTAGCCCTTAACCAAATATGTATACTGCTCCTTCAGCAGTTTAATGTATGTGTAATCTGTTGATTAAATAAAAATTAACACACTTCAAAGTACTGCCTTTGTGTTCTGCAAAACTAATACCATTAAAAAATTAAATGCTGAGAACCTAACACAAGTAAAACATTAAATGAAACTCCAAGAAAATAATTATATAGGCCTGAATTCCAGCCTCTATTCCTAGTATCCATATAAAGCAACCCCTAAAAATTTTTCAGAGTTGTACTGAAAGAACCAAGAGAAACCTTTGAATTAATATATATATTTCATTTCTCTCACAACATCTGACATTTTCAAGAATGTAGATTGAACATTCTCAACCTGGGTTTCTTGATGGCCCCAGAATGGATTCCCAAATGGGTGGTAGTTATTTTTTTTATAAATATATATATATTTAATTGTTAAACATTCATCATGTGGTCTGACCATATATAGTCATATTGACCCACCCATGCCAAAATAGCCAGTGATAGGCCTGGAGGTGGTGGGGAAGAGAGAGCCCCCGGGTCAGCATGTACACAGTTATGCTTCCCAATCATATTCTGCACTTCTGGGGTCTCTCGAAGCCTGAGGAATGTTTCAGGGCTTTATCAATGGTAAAAAAGTTGAGAAAGGCTGGTGTAGGCTATCAGCTAATAGAGTCACAGTTATTTATGCAAAAACCATTAACTTCATTATAATCAGTAAGTGAAATTTTGTATCACTGAATTATTCATGGGATCCAAAATGCAGTTTTAAAAGGAAATGTTTTATGACAGCAGCAATTTTTTATTCTATCTGCAGTATCAGATGTCTCATAGGGAAAAAGAACTGATAAAGTCTGAAGAGAGATATGGAGCCTTTAATTTGATAGCATTAAGCAAAAAGCTGCAGATATAACTTTATGGACTGTTTCAAAGGCTTGTTGGACCATATTTCTTACTGTCTCATATACAATTAATGGTAAGATTTCCATACAGGATTCTCTCACTCAATAGTCGGGCATCTGCTTGGCACCTTACATCCCAGGTATAATCTCTGGCACTTCCATTAAAGGATGTGATGTAAAAAGACTCTTCCTGAAAGCTTGATAGCCACTGCCAGTCTGAGTAGATAATACTGATCTTGATGGTCTGATTCTGTATGTTCACATTTATTCATGTATACAACCTGTACTAACTAGAATGTTCACTCAAACTGCAAAAATCTCTTCTTTCCTATCTCATCTGCACTTACATCCAGATGTTATAGTACACAAGATATTCAAAGGCAATTTAAGCTTCACACATACCAGGGCTATAGGGAAAAGTCCATTGCCTTGAGATTATGTCACATAGGTATTGATCTCCTTCCATCAGCCAATTAAATGACAGTTGCCAGGTATGTGACATATTCTGCTGGAACTCCCATCCACGAGAAGGCATAGCAGCACAGCCCAAGTCACTTAGAATTCCATCAGTTGGTCTTCACAATTAGTCAGGAATAGCCACACAGTAGACCAAACTCGGCTGGGAGTTTGCCTCACCTCCTAACAAGATGCCCATCTACTTGCAAAAGAAAGCCAAAGCAGTATACCCTACCCTGCGGCCATAATTCTGACAACTATTTAAAAATGCATTAAGAACTCAAAGCTGTTCCCTGGTTGTAGCAAAAGTCTCAGGCTGTTCATAGGCTCTTTGTGGAGCTATTAAAGAAAAGCTGGTTTCTTTCTGTAACTACTAATTATAAATGTCTGAAACTATAAATTATAAACTGCTCTAAGCCATATAGCAAAATTGGGGTATAAAGATAAATACCAGACAGCCACTTATACATCTGCATGTACTGTGAATCCTCAGAGCTTGTTTTTCCTCTGTAGTATGAGCAACTTGTCTCAACTGCCCTCCTGTTTATGTGTCTATCTCATTTTTATATACAGTGTACCCAGTGTTGACCTGCTGTCTGTCATCTTGGCCTTACATGTGATGTGCCTGTATCACTTCTGTGCTGTTGGTTCTGCCCCCACCCTGCTTTTGGCTTAGGAAATGATTGATCACCTGTTGGTTCCCCATCCTGTTATGACTAGGGAAGTGATATTATCCGAGGTGAATCTGTGAAACCATAACTGAAAATACTCTACAGGCATACTAGGTTTTTTTTTTTTTTTTTACAAATTTCCCAAAATATTTGAGTTCTGCACTCTTCATTGCTGCCTCTGCTTTCACAAGACCCAGGAGTAAGTCTCTTGCAGGGAGCTGTTAGAAGTCTACAAAAGAAGAGAAAACATAAAAATATCATAAAACTTTGTGCAGGTACTTGCTGAAGTTAGAAATAACTTTTGTGTCACACAAGGAAATGTCAGCCTCTCCTCCCTCTGTCAGTGCTTCCATATTAGATCTCTAGGGAGGTGGCCCTGAGGGTTAAATGTAAGACAGCTTGCAACTCTCATACCATCTGTAAGCCTGTAGATTTTCTACTATGCCCTTGTTTGCCATGTTAGAATGCAAATATGTAATCATTTTTTAAAGTCATTAGTGTTCAAATCCTGAGAATACAAGATAATATGACTAAGATACTATGTGCATATTTTGTTTGTTCTATATTAATACTAAATAAAATCTTGCCATTCTCAAAAAGGTAGTTTATAACTAAGTAAATAATAAATAATACACATAATAAATAATATACATTTTTAGATCAATCTAGCCTGTTTTCTGAATACAAATATGTCTTTGTCGTAATGGAGATCAGATAGACATCAGAAACCTTTAACAAACCACAATCCAGAGAGAGAAAAAAACAAATACCAAAGAAAACTTATACCCCATGTTTCTGCTTCAACAAATATTGGCTATTTATTTTCAGCATATTAATTTTGTAATGGAGCAATATTTGAGTCCTGTAGCACCTTAAAGCCACAAGATTTCCAGAGTATAAGCTTTTAAGATTCAAGTTGATCAAATTCCAGTTGGTCATTAAGGTGCTACTAGACTCTAGACCTGCTCTTCTACTGCAGACCAACATGCATACCACCTGAAACATGGTTTTCATGCAATTGTTTTTATGGCTTTATTTGTATTTTTATGTTGTCAGTCACTTGGATGAGATGGGAGATATAAACTTTCTAAACAAATTATAAATTTGAAAATGAATCAACAGCATCACTAAAGCCAAAACATAATCCAGAGGCATTAAAATTCCTAAATTTCAGAAAATGACTGAGTAAAGAGAATTTTGTTATCAAAAGCATATGTGCTTCTGGCAGGTATAAAGCAATTAAATAAGATTGTCCAGTAGTATCTCACAGTTAATGTTGGATCAAGTGGCACAAGGAAGCTTGATGTAGTAGTTAACAACAGCAGCTTCTAATCTGGCAAGCTGGGTTTGATTCCCCACTTCTCCTCCACATGCAGCCAGCTGAGTGACCTTGGGCTCATCACAGCACTGATAGAGCTGTACTTACCAAGCAGTAATATCAGGTCTTTCTCCACCCCACATCTGGCTTATGAATCTTGTTTGTAAATTGAAAAGGGAAATGAAAAATCAAACAAAATATTGCCTTCTGCTGAGGTATATCCTGTCTGGAAGACTTGCTTTGATCCCTCAAAGATGTTATTCTACTCACAACCATTTAATCTCTGAGAATAAAAATGTAGCTAAGATCCATTTTGGGATATTAGGGGGGGCAAACAGTAAAAAAAAATCAAAATTGGCACAGCTACTTGCAATGTCTAATTTGACTGCATATTGTGTGGCAGGCTGGCATGTGGGCCACACAAGATGTGACTCCAGATTGGCATTAACAAGGCCACAGCTTTATTTTGATTTCACACCGCACCTCCAGCTGGAGGATGGCACCCTATCACGAGAAAACACCCAACCCCGCACAGCTGTCTGGCTGCTCTGTGTCTGGCTCTAGGTGTGCCCTCGAACCCACCACCACCCATCTGGGACGGCAGGTCCCTTTCCCCTAGAGTCTTCTCCTGGAAAGAGGGCATGTGATGACCAATAGACACCCATCTCATTCATCCAACCAGCCCTCCTGGCTCCAAGCCCCTAGCCTTCCCAGCCAGGTTGGCCATGCCCGTTAGCGAGCCAGTCCCTTATTGAGACCTCCCTACCTGGGGGCCGCAGTACGCAGACTGGGTCCCTGAACCAAGGGTCTTACTCATGCCTTTTACTGTAATTGTGATAATAAACCAACTGATAACAACATCCAAAACAGTAGGTAAACCTGAACATAAGGAGGGAGGGCGGGAAGCAGTCCCAGCAGCGATCTGAGACGGAATGGCAGAACTCTGCCGCATGTGCCTAATAGACCGATTATGCACTGGGAACTTCACTGCCCCAGCTCCCATGCAGGAGCACAAATCATGGGCGGATGAGGTGCACCAGGCCAAATGCTCCCCCATGTGGATGCAGGAAGAGGTGGGTCAACCTGCCACGACTAAAACTCTAGCCTGCAGCCTGGCATGAAACTTCCCGTGCATAAATGGTCATAAAGGCACCCATAGCTCAGCCCCTGTGTTTTGCCATAGTGTGCTCCTCGGAGGCGAGCACTATGCAGCAGGCCTACACCAGCCACACTTGTTCTGTAGCCCACCACCTGCTCCATCAACTGGCGGCCGCAGGTAAGTCATGGAGGCTTTTTATTGTATAGCACATTTGGCAGCTGTGATAGCATTGTTATATCTAGAAAACCATCAGGTGTGGCATATCTAGAGGCAAGTACCTTTTCTTTGAAATATTTAATTTCAGTGCATGGAAGATATAGATTACAATCAAGGATTAAAAACTGTATAGTATGTTTGATTTTAAGAGCCTATCTACTCTACTTTTAAATTTATATATGAATGATTTATTTGTAAAGTTGCAAAGTTGAAGTTAGCTAATCATTCTCCTTCCTTAGCTAATGTGGAAATTCCTGTATTGCTGTTGGCCTCCATTACTTGCTGAAATACTTCTCTCAGTATTGTATTGAGTGAAAACTGGAAATTAACAATGTGTAGAGTTATGATTTTCTTGACAGTGACTTCCAACTTATACCTGGTAAATTAATGGCCAAAAATTAGAACAATTTCAACCATTTTGATATCTGTATACTTTTTTTACATAATTTGTCATGGAAAAAACATACTGAGGAGGCCCAGCAATTAGTTGTCTGAACAATGAATGCAATAATTCATTATTTTCTTTATTTTTATTTATTTATGAGATTTATAGTCTGTCCTGTCTTTGGTAATTCAGGGCAGATTTTTTTTTAAGGAGGCCACTATATCCCTGCAGTACTCCCAGTGCATAATTCTAAAGTAGAATCCCAGCTGCTATATGGTTCCCAAATCTGCATTTCAGGTTACCATTATCAGTTGAATACCTTACTACTAGTTTATTTCAAAGAATCCCGGGAGCTTCATGCTGCATGACAAGAATAATATTGAGAGCTGAATGTGTTCCCTAGAGGCAAAGGCCTGGGCAACTGCTGTTAGATTTTACCTCAAACTAATTTTTGCCTGTGAGCTTTCTCTGTTGAGGATGGATGCCTATAAAACAACCTGGCAGAAACTGATAACATTCTGCTGGTTCAGCTGGGGATTTGCCCTAATGATATTGGTTGTCTCAATCTGACTTCTGGCAGAAACCTGGTTTTGATATGCATTTATGTTCTAGATAAGTTCAGCACTGGAATTCAGGTCTGCAGTTTGTTCCCCACTCTACTGTAACTCAGTGTATCTTAACTACCTGAGGGTTCCTAAATACCAACAAGACTTTATGTGGGCTTGTTATAACCCCCAGTGGCAGAACTGGCCATTTTGGAAGCATTCCATTAGCTGAAATATTTTGTAAAGCCCATTGTACTGAAAATACAATGGGCACTAGCAGGCGCTCCCCCTCCCCGGGGGGGGCAGGCAGGCAGGGGTCCCTGGACACGGCTCTGTAGACTGCGGGCGCATCGGCAGCTGCGCGCAGCATGGCAGGGGTCCCTGGGCATTTGGAGGAGTGGGCGCCGGGTGGATGGTGGGGAGTAAGTAGTGAGCATGGGGCAGAGTGAGGAAGAGGCAAGGGCAGTGTGAGGCAGGGAAGCAAACCTGTTTGAGCTGGAGGACCTGGCATGTCGGCGCGGCGCGGCGGCGGGCTCTTCATGTCGGCGGCCAGCAGGCGGACGTCAGAAGGCAGGGCCTTGGATCTTGTAGCGGCTGGGCGTCGCTTCACGGCTCCTGATTTGCCCCTCCGAGTTTTTATCCTGGACAGAGCCTGCCCTAACTCCTCCCAACTTGCCCTTACTCTTTTATTTAATAACTGCAGAGCGGTTTACAGATTTGAGACCTTGTTCCTTTGCTCCATTGTTTATTGGGCTGTCCAGAATTTCTTATATACAGAATGATGTTTGTTTAATTCATTTTAAGGGATTTGGTTTGTCTTCTGTTGTAAATTACAAATTATCTTGGCTGGTGATCATAACATTACTCTGGCAGTTGCCAATTATTTCCTATGTAATTAAATCTAATAGATCAGTGGTTCTCAACCTTTTCTTCACCGCAACCCCAACTTCGGTGCCGAATCCCACTGGGGACCCAACCGGAAGAGCTGCCAGCTAGTGCTGCGGAGGCAATTCCGCCCCCCCCCCAACCATGGCCATGGGCAATCCCTTGCAGGAGGTAACTGGAGGGGGCCAGGGCCTTGCCTGGGGGAGGGGACTGCTGCCATTGCTGCCACATCAATGTAGAACAATGTCCCACTCCAGGCCAACTGGGTGAGTATCTTGCTCCCCTGGCTCGCCGCTTCTCTTTCTTCCTTCTTTAACCACGGGGGGGGGGGGGTGATTCCATGGCATGGAACTGTACAGAGTCAGGCAGGGTGGGGTGACTTTGGACCCCCATGGAGAAAGGGGTTGCTTACTTGCCAGCTCTAAAAGAGCTGAATGAAGCGTTTCAGCACATTCCTCAGCAGGCGCCAGCACAACCCTCCGAGTCATCTGGGCAGCTACAGAAGGAGCCAGTGGAACACTGAAAATGCATGTACATGGTTGGTATACACATGCATGTGTACAACAATCGAGGTGGCATTGAGGCAGCCATTGCCATGGCTCCACCACCTCTGCCGACCTCTGCTGGCTCCCACATGCCTCCACACACCGCCTACGCCACCTGCCTCCACACACTGCCACCTGCCACTGCCTGCCACTGTGGCAACAGGCAAGCTGGCGACCCTGAGGAAGGGGCCAGACAACCCCAAATGGGGTACCGACCCCAAGGTTGAGAACCACTGTACTAGTATTACTCACATTGGCCCATTATGCACGGCCACTGAAATGGCGATTTCGGGTCACATGGAAAATGCGGAGGGGGAAGAAGCGAAGCAAACCGCTTATGCACGGGACAGGATGCAATGGTGGCAAAACCCAGTATAACCGATTATGCACGAGACGACCCTGGCGCCGGTTCTGGTTGCGCCCTGGTCACCTGGAAGCTCCGCTTTCTTCTGCGTTTCACTAATGCATCTTTTTCGGCAGCATGCACAGAATCTGCGGCCGGTTGCAGCCGGCTCCGTGCGTTATCGGTGATTTTAGTCATCACCATTGCACCCAGAATGTGCGCTATCCCTCCCCCCGTGCATAATTGGTCATACTTAGCCTTTACAATTCTCCCTTTCATGTGTTGCCTTCATGTCAAACTCTAAGTAAGGTGCTGTGGTTCAGTGGCAGAGAATTTGCTTGGCTTGCAGAAGATTCCAAGTTCAGTCTCTGGCATCTCCAGTTCAGAGACAGCTGGTGATGTGAATGACCTCCATTTGAGACCCTGGAGGACTGCTGGCTAAGAGAAAAGTACAACATGAAAAAACAGGTGGTTCTGAATAAAAGTACTAAGAGAAAAAAGAGAACACCAATCCCAGGCTATCAAAAACAATGCTCCTTAATAAGATATTTAATCCAACATCAAAATGTGTTTTGTCTCTATTGCCTAAGAGAGAAGAACTGGCCCAAAGCCAGTTTGGTGTAGTGGTTAGGAGTGCGGACTTCTAATCTGGCAAGCCGGGTTCGATTCTGCACTCCCCCACATGCAACCAGCTGGGTGACCTTGGGCTCGCCACGGCACTGATAAAACTGTTCTGACCGAGCAGTGATATCAGGGCTCTCTCAGCCTCACCCACCCCACAGGGTGGGGAGAGGAATGGGAATGTAAGCCGCTTTGAGCCTCCTTCGGGTAGGGAAAAGCGGCATATAAGAACCAACTCTTCTTCTTCTTCTTCTTCTTCCCAGTGAGCTTCCATGGCAGCATGGGGATCTAAACCATGCCTGCCACTTCTTAGTCCCATGTTCTCTCCAATCTCTCCTCCAGTTTTGTATTCTTAGTGTATAATCTATAATAGTACAAATTAAGAAATAAATTTAAATTAACAGGTTTATTTTTGCTAGTGGCAAAAGTATTATTTGATAAATGCTGTAAACAAACTTAGTCGTTCTATGTATTAGTGACACTAAAATGTGGTAATATAAGGTGACATATGATCAGATTTCAAGAAGAATATAATGAGATTGGAAGACCATTGAAACAGTTGAATACTGCTTAATTTTGTTCAGTCAACCTGTCATTAAAATATTTTTATGTAAGAAATTTAAAATACCAAAACACATAAAAGAAATAGTATACAACTTTTATTTTAGATAATGAAATGAGAATGATAATAAAATGCAATGATTAGAAGTTAATTTTCTAAAATAATTTGAAATAATATCACACCAATGTATTTGGCTCAAATTCTAAAGAACAGGAATGTTGTACAATCATTTTCATGTAAACTCCATTCACAAAAAAGAGGTGTGTTTATGGGAAGTAGCCAATGCAATTTATTCAGTGTCAGCAAATCATTAAGCACATTTCTTGGTAATATCAAATTTGTTGGAAAGAAAGCCCTGATAGGGATTTCAGTAATTATATCACAGATTATCTCTAATTATTATCTCTGAAGACTGATTCTCTAATTTGCTCAGAATTGTCTCTTTCTAGTTATAAACAGCAATTTGTTGCGATCAGTAATTACTCTTTAATATTTAAATGGTTCATAGCAGAATATATCATTTTATCCATATTTTTTAAACATGTTATTAAATAAATGTATCACATTTTTGCATTCAAATATGTTTAACCAATAAATCTGGAGTCACATCTTGGCCCATTATGCACGGCCGCCGAAACGGCGATTTCGGGTTGCATGGAAAACGCGGAGGGGGAAGAAGCGAAGCAAACCGCTTATGCATGGGATGGGGCATGATGGCGGCAAAACCCAGAGCGGCGGGTGTCGAGGCATCGATGCGGAGCCAAGGGGAAGCGAGGCGAGCGCGCGGCTGCATTGGTGAGCGTCGGAGGCAGAGGCCAGGAAGGGCGGAAGCAGCCTGCGCAGGGGCAGCCCTGCCGGGTTTGTCGGGCACGGAGGGGGAGGGAGCATGTTTCCCCTTCCCTTTAGTTTACTCCCAGTTCACCTCTCCCCTTCTTTGCTGCCCCGGTTCCTCTGTCCCATAGGTTGCCCCTTTAAATTGTTTCCCCTACTTTAAGCTTTGTATTGTATTGTATATTTGTGCTTTGTTCATTCACACTGTTTTATAAAGTTTTTGTATTTTCTTAGAGACCTCACCTCCGTTCTCATTTGTGTTTGGGGTGTGTGTTTGGGAATGGGTGGGAGGTGGGTGGCCGGCCTCTCTGCCGTCCTTAGCCACGGCGATCCCCTCGCCCCCTCCACTGTGAGCTCTCCGGCCGCCTTTCCGTCCGTGTTCCCTTGGGTTCCCCCCGGCCTGCGCCGCCATTCGTTCCGGCAGCCGCTTGAGCGGTCACACCACCTCCGACCCTCCAGTCTCCCCGATTATGCACGCGGTCAATTTGGCGCCGCCTCCGGTTGTACCCTGGTCGCCCAGGAAGCTGCGCTTTCTTCCACGTTCCGCTAACGTGGCTTTTTTGGCAGTGTGCACCGAATTTGCGGCCGATTGCAGCTGACTCCATGCTTTATCGGTGATTTTAGTCGCCGCCATTCCACCCCGAACACGCGCTAAAACCCTCGTGCATAATGGGTCCTTGTGTTGTAATTATCGTCTGGGCTAAGTGGCTGGGATGCCATGTTGCTAGAGGCTAAGTCTCACGTGAGGCCCCACTGGGCTGGCTGGACATTCACCAAAGAATGGTCCATGGTGGTGAGTGGCCCCTTCACTCAGAGTTCCATGATCTCAGGTAGAGGTAAAGTCTGAGTACAGAGCTGAGTTGGGATGTGTGTTACTGACTGGAACCCCCATGGTAGGGCATTTGCAGTTATGGGCCCTATATAAGAGCAATGGGGTGCTCTTGTCAGACTGGGGTGGTGAGTGGCCCCTTCACCTGTCACCCAGAGTTCTATGATCTCAGGTGGCATTAAAGCCTGAGCATGGAGCTGAGCTTGGAAGTGTGTTACTGATTGGAGCCCCTATGGTCTATAAGAGTGATGGGGTGCACTTGTCGGACTGGGACATGTACATATGGCTCCATGGGATTCAACATGCTATTTTGAAGTGGCTGCAAAATGAGTGGTGGCGGGAGACTGAAGAGGTATATCAATATTTGGGCTCAGTTTTAGAAGTGTAGCATGGGAAGGATCAATTTTGGGGCAGCCAAGCTTGAACGCTGGCCTCCCCTAGATTTGGGGGGGGGGGCCTTAAGGGGCTGTGTGGATGCAGAGCCTGGTTGAAGGCTTGCATTTCCAGGAGGCAGGAGAACCCAACAGAGGCTGATGCCCAGAGGGGTCACTCCATGTTGCCTCCCCCCCTTTTCACCCTGCCATTATGTCCAGGATTCTGGGCTGGATAGCCTATGCAACCTGTTGAGGGGCAGGCTGCGATGGACTGCCTTGTGGTCAGCTCACCACAAGAGGGCAAATTTTTCTTCACATGCTTGCCACGCTCAATGTTTAATAAAGGCTGTGGCCAAATATTTTACACCAAATTATGGTTGTCATTATCCCCCTTCAAGGCAATGTAATCTATATTGATTATTTCCTGCTGGTGTTTTTGGAACTTTTTCTCAAACCCCATATTTGAGAAAAATAAGACAACTGAGAGCACGTGGAGAGAGCTACTGGGGAGAGTTGCTGCTGACCAGGTGAGGCTATTGTGCTGCCTGGGTGAGGTGATTGCTGGGTAATTGTTGGGAGGATTAAAAAGGGCTGCTCCTCACCAGAGGCAGAGCTCAGACAACTGAGAGCACGTGGAGAGAGCTACTGGGGAGAGTTGTTGCTGACCAGGTGAGGCTATTGTGCTGCCTGGGTGAGGTGATTGCTGGGTAATTGTTGGGAGGATTAAAAAGGGCTGCTCCTCGCCAGAGGCGCGAGCCGAAGGGCGAGAGACAAAGGGCTCTTGTCCTGTGGCTCTTAGCCTGGGGTTCTTGGCCGAGCAATTAGAATCAGTAGATTATATCAGTAGATTATATTTCCCTAGTACTTGCACTGCCTAGACATTACAATGGACCTCCAGGACACTCATCCCATCATCTGCAGTGAGTGTGACATGATTGCCTTCCTCCCAGAAGACAAGATGGATTACAGCTGCCCCAAGTGTAAGATGGTAAGACTTTTGGAGGAAAAGATTAGGGGATTAGAAAACAGAATTATTACTCTGACCCAAAGTAATGAAGGGGAGGAGTTCATAGACCAGAGCCCTGCAACTCGGAATAAAGACAATACACTAGTCCTGAAGAGGATAAGGAGATTGACCACAATAGGGAGCCTCTGCAGACAGTTCGGAAAAAGACTCAAGGGCGAAGAGCGAGACAGTTCTCAGGGCCTTTGGAGCTCCAGAACAGATTTCAGGCCCTTGCAGAGGAGGTGCAAGGGTCAACAAGGGAAGAGGTCCCAAAATGTCCAAGACAAAGGGAAGAGGCCACGGGAACAGAAGGAAATGGAGTTGAGAAGAAAAAAAAAAGGAGAGTACTGGTAATTGGAGACTCCCTGCTAAGAGGAATGGATCGCCATGTGGCTGGGCCCGACCCCCTAACCCGAGAGGTGTGTTGCTTGCCAGGGGCGAAAATTAAAGATGTTTCAGAACGGCTGCCCAAACTCCTCAAATCTACGGATCGCTACCCATTTGTGATGGTCCATGTGGAAACGAATGACATGTCCCTGAATACCATTGCTCCTATTAAAAAAGACTATCAAGATCTGGGGAGGAAGCTCAAGCAAATGGGGGCACAAGTGGTATTCTCTTCAATCTTGCCTGTCAGGAAATTCTAGTGAAGGAGAGCATATCTACAGTGGAAAGCATCTGGGTGAAAATAAGCGAGGGGAAAACAAACAGTGTGGTGGTTGGTGTCTGCTACCGACCGCCTGACCAACAAGAGGATGTGGATGCTGCACTTTGTGAGCAGCTTGAGAAAATATCCAAGTGGCAGGACCTTGTCATCATGGGTGACTTCAATTTCCCAGATGTGTGCTGGGAAACAAACTCTGCGAAGCGTCCTCAGTCATGCAAGTTTCTGACCTGCCTGGCTGACAATTTCATCTATCAAATGGTAGATGAACCCACAAGAGGTTCAGCCATACTGGACTTAATACTGACCAACAGGCAAGAGTTGGTGGATGAGGTGAAGGAGGTGGGGACCCTAGGGGGAAGTGACCATGTCCTCATAGAATTCCTTTTGAGATGGGGAGCCAAGGAAGCTTGTAGCCAGACGCGGATGTTGGATTTTCGTAGGGCAAACTTTAATAAACTCAGAGACATGATGAGTGTCATATCATGGATGAGAATGCTGGAAGGGAAGGGAGCATGTGAAGGGTGGGCGCTACTCAAACAAGAGCTATTGCATGCTCAATCAATGACTATCCCAGAAAGACGAAAACACTGCAGGAGCTCTAAGAAGCCTATTTGGATGAACAGAGAACTTCAAGAGGAACTAAGAAAGAAAAGGAAAATGTTCAGGAAATGGAGGGAAGGACAGAGCTCTAAAGAAGAGTACCTACAGGTTACTAGGCACTGTAGATCAATCATAAGAAAGGCCAAAGCTGAGAGTGAGCTAAGATTGGCCAGGGAAGCCCATTGTAACAAGAAAAGATTTTTCAGTTATGTGAGGAGCAAACGTAAAGTAAAGGAGGCAATAGGCCCACTGTTGGGTGCGGATGGACAAACTCTAACGAAGATGCAGAGAAAGCAGAAAGGCTTAGTGCCTATTTTACATCTGTTTTTTCCCACAGGTCAAAGTGTTTAGGCACATCTAGAGATGGCCATAGCCAAAGGACAGTGTCTTGGTGGCAGGTTAACATGGATAGAGAGGTTGTCGAGAGGCATTTAGCTACACTGGATGAGTTCAAATCCCCTGGTCCGGATGAAATGCACCCGAGAGTACTCAAAGAACTTTCCAGAGAACTTGCACAGCCCTTGTCCATCATCTTCGGAACCTCTTTAAGGACTGGAGATGTCCCGGAGGACTGGAAGAGAGCAAACGTTATTCTGATCTTCAAAAAAGGGAGGAAGGATGACCCGGGAAACTACAGACCAGTGAGTCTGACCTCTGTTGTGGGGAAGATAATGTAACAGATATTAAAGGGAGCAGTCTGCAAACATCTGGAGGACAATTTGGTGATCCACAGAAGTCAGCATGGATTTGTCTCCAACAGGTCCTGCCAGACCAACCTGATTTCCTTTTTTGACCAAGTAACAGGTTTGCTGAATCGGGGAAATTCGGTTGATGTCATTTACTTGGATTTTAGTAAAGCTTTTGACAAGGTTCCCCATGATGTTCTGATGGATAAATTGAAGGACTGCAATCTGGATTTTCAGATAGTCAGGTGGATAGGGAATTGGTTAGAGAACCGCACTCAAAGAGTTGTTGTCAATGGTGTTTCATCAGACTGGAGAGAGGTGAGTAGCGGGGTACCTCATGGCTCGGTGCTCGGCCCGGTACTTTTTAACATATTTATTAATGATCTAGATGAGGGGGTGGAGGGACTACTCATCAAGTTTGCAGATGACACCAAATTGGGAGGACTGGCAAATACTCCGGAAGATAGAGACAGACTTCAACGAGATCTGAACACAATGGAAAAATGGGCAAATTAGAACAAGATGCAATTTAATAAAGATAAGTGTAAAGTTCTGCATCTGGGTCAGAAAAATGAAAAGCATGTCTACTGGATGGGGGATACGCTTCTAGGTAACACTGTGTGTGAACGAGACCTTGGGGTACTTGTGGATTGTAAGCTAAATATGAGAAGGCAGTGTGATGCAGCGGTAAAAAAGGCAAATGCCATTTTGGGCTGTATCAACAGAGGCATCACATCAAAATCACAAGATGTCATAGTCCCATTGTATACGGCACTGGTCAGACCACACTTGGAGTACTGTGTGCAGTTCTGGAGGCCTCACTTCAAGAAGGACGTAGATAAAATTGAAAGGGTACAGAGGAGAGTGACGAGGATGATCTGGGGCCAAGGGACCAAGCCCTATGAAGATAGATTGAGGGACTTGGGAATGTTCAGCCTGGAGAAAAGGAGGTTGAGAGGGGACATTATAGCCCTCTTTAAGTATTTGAAAGGTTGTCACTTGGAGGAGGGCAGGATGCTGTTTCTGTTGGCTGCAGAGGAGAGGACACGCAGTAATGGGTTTAAACTTCAAGTACAACGATATAGGCTAGATATCAGGAAAAAAAATCACAGTCAGAGTAGTTCAGCAGTGGAATAGGCTGTCTACGGAGGTGGTGAGCTCCCCCTCACTGGCAGTCTTCAAGCAAAGGTTGGATACACACTTTTCCTGGATGCTTTAGAATGCTTTGGACTGATCCTGCCTTGAGCAGGGGGTTGGACTAGATGGCCTGTATGGCCCCTTCCAACTCTATGATTCTATGATTCTATATTAATAAATTCTTAAATATCTTCTATTTGAAAATATCAGCACAGTATTAGTGCATTAGTGCTTCTCTGCCTCTTTGTATTCTCTTACAGAGTATAGGGAATATGTTTGAAAAACCACTCATGAGGTTCAAATAGTACATTGATGCTTTCAGAAAGATTTTTGAAAATTCAGTACTTTGTACCAAATGACAGCAGAATGAGTGTGGATCATTGGAATATGTATCCAGATGTTGTCACATTTAATCAGACTGTGATGTTTTGATTTCTTTGACAAAGTTTGAAGATTAACAGAAATATGTTCTGGGGCTGACCTGCATGCAATCTATTTCTCTATTTCTTGGCAGGCTATGATTGAAGCCCAATTTTTGTGTCCTCCAAATGAGAGTCAGTAGTGGCAAAAATGCAAAGAAAGGTGGCTGCTGTGGTATAAGGGGGACACAGTTAATGCTTTCCAGGTTTGCTAATATTAACATTATATGAATTTGTGCATATATTTCTTTCTAGATAGCTAAGAATATGTCCTGTTTAGTTACCATTGTTGAGTTCCAGAGAGAAATCTGGTATGAGAGTTACTCTTGAATGGCTCTGAAAAAAGTAAGTTGGGTGGTCACCTTGGAACAGTTTGTCATCCATGACAATGCAGTTGAAGTATTTACATATTGTTACAGTTAGAAAGATATAAAACATTTAATTATTATATATAAAAATGATATTCTTCTCTTTGCATCTTTCAAGGCATCTCTCCCATGCATTGTCAAGCATGTCTGATTGCTTGAGTAGCCTGCAAACCTCACACTGCCTCCACCATCTCCTCTGGGATTTTGTGATGTGATATTGTTATTGTTTCAATAGAGTGGGTGAATCTATTCAGGGTGCTGGCAGAGAAGCATATAGTCTGAATAGGAGAGAGTGAGTCTAAAACTCATTAGAACTGGGATGTATCTGCTTTGGCATTTTAAAGGCAACTGTTATTACAGAAAACATAGAGAAGACCACAGTTTTTTAAAATCCTTATTTGACTTCCCAATACTTTAAGGACTAGTTTGAAAAAGTACATTTGATGATATGAATAATATGATTCACCATTCATTCTAATTGATCAGTAAGGCACACAAATATTGGTTTTCCAAGTAGGTTAATAGATATGAATACTCTCTCATTACAAGATCCTAAATATTATCAGTTCTGTACAGCAAATGTTGGAGTAAGGTTTAATAACCAATTATTTTACATTACTGTTTTGTTTCCCTTCTTTGCCAATTAGTAGTAGTGCAGTACCATCCTAATTGTGTTTGTTCAGAAGTGAGTCCTACCAGGTTCATTTGGACTTGCTCACATGAAGATTTCTGCCTTATTACTTCATTGCAATAAAAGAGGTCCTACTTGTTGTATGATAGCGTATTGATTGTGGCACAACCAACATCACATTCTAACTTATAGTAACCAATTATTGCTGTAGGCCTGAATTGTAATATGACTGAGAACTTGTTCCTTGTCATTTCTTATCTATCTCCAGATGCACTTTTCTTGGATGCTTTAGGATGCTTTGGGCTGATCCTGCGTTGAGCAGGGGGTTGGACTAGATGGCCTGTATGGCCCCTTCCAACTCTATGATTCTATCATTCTATCATTCTATGACTTCCATGACTTCTTGGAGCATTCTGGTAGACCACAGTGAACTTGCAGACCTCACAGATTTGCTACAATTCAAGTAATTTAATGTGCTGTTCTGATGTATATAAACGTTGCCATTCTCCTTTTTCTCCTTCTGCTCTTCTCCTTCCTCTTTTTCTCCTCCCCCTCATCCTGCAAGAGATGGTTTGTTAAAAAAAAACTTGGCAGTTTGCTAAAATAACTATTTGATGATATTCTCTGTTATGAATATAGAGCAAGCTATACACATATTTGCTCAGAAATGCCCCACGTTCTTCAATAGGACTGAGGGTTGCACCCCTTAAAGCTCTCACAAAGTGGTCCGTTATTATTATATTATATAAAATATAATAACACAGAAACAAATTACAGCACTAATACTACCTATTAAGAACAAATCCACAATAGGATTTTAGTCATTACATTACATTAACTTCCTGATGGAAGACACCTCCCGCATTTACCTGACACCTCATTGCCACTTTTTGCTTCCTGACGAGGTGGCAAAGGAAAACAAGTCAGACTTCTCCCTTCCCCTTCAGCTTGTCAATCACAGCAAGCCACCAATCACATCACAGCAGTTATCTCGGTAACTCAAACTTCTATCCCTCCAAGCCCCCCCTCCCAAATTTTACGTGCAGTTCCACTTTGCTATATGGTAACACAACAACATTAAAGCATTTTAAATTTAAAAATAACACTTCTGCATTGCTATGGAGAAATGCCACAACAATAAAGCATTCCTCCCCCTCTTTTTGGGATTTGTGTTGTTTTGGTCTCTATTTAAGTTCTGATAGATTTGTTAGAGGCTGGACATAGTAACTGGACCCCAAAGAATGTGTAAACAGTAAGGCTTAAAAACAAAGAGCATGGATCTTTAGCTGATCAGGAGACAGCTGCTTTATCACACACACCTCTTTCCCTGTTCATTCCCCACAGCCAGAAAACAAACAGGATTGTGTTTTGCCTGTCAGATCCCAAAAAGACCATGGAAACTTAAGGAAACATTTAATTTTAACTCATGCAAAGAAGCTTTGCAGTCTTTCAGCCACATAGACTGAGCCACTTTTTTAAAAAGTTCTTAGAACAGTAAATGGAGAGAGGAAGATGGATGCGAGGGTGGGCAAAATGCTGCAGGGACTGTCATACGTTTCTCCCTCCACACAGGCTTGCCCCTGTTTGTTCCTTGATGTGAAATGTGATACTAGATTGCAAATCCAGTTTTGGCAATTTCCCTCATCTCAAAGCAAATCTCAACAAAACTCAAGGCAGCCCATGAACAGCCTCAGGTTGCTGACGACACCATTTGGGAGTAGCACTAAAACCAACCAGCAACCAGAGGCTGTCCAGGGGCAGATTCCTCATGTGGAATCGATCTTGGTTCATCAATACCTGCACAAACTGTTTCAATTTTGAGTGTCTCCAGAGTCTTAGGTAGAGGTTTTTTACATGACCTACACCCTAATCCATTTCAACTGGAGATAGGAAGGATTGAATCTGAGACATGCATACAAAGCAGATGCTCTAATACTGAGCCCCAGTAGAAAGGTTTGAGATTGTTCTATAAACTACAGTAATACAGATTTCTCACATCCCCTCCTTTGACAGGAATTTTCAAGGCTTAAGCATCATCATCCAAACACTAACAGCTTATCAAACATTATGTAATTTACAGTAAACAGACCAACAAACATAATGGCCACGGTCTTGTTTCACTTGTAAAAGATACTAAGGTCCATTCTGCACGACTTCAATGTTACAAAAGGCTTCCAAATTGTAAACGCTACTAATTTGCAGTTATGCACGACGTCGCACACAATCTGCCACACTCCTGAAACCGATCCGCAAAAAGCGATTCGTTGTAGTGCTTAAAGGGAAATCCAGAAAAGGGGATTCACCCTCCGAAAAGCGCTACACTCTTGCAAACAATCTGCAACACAAGCGAAAAAGACCTGTGCATTCCCATTGTTGTGGTTCCAGCCAAGTCCCTCCCCCTGGCTCTCTCCTCCGAACTTCTGGCAAAGCGATCGCCATTTTTTTTTCTCGGAGCGAGCAGAAAGCAACGAACTGGCGAGCCTTCATTCACCCAGCGAGGCGTCTCCAGCTACAGACCCTCCACAGAGCTGCTTTAAAGCTCCCCTAAGTCACCAAGCACAACACAGCCCGTTTGCAAGTTCCCTTTATTTTCAGCCGAAAATCGCACCCGTGCACGGGGGAGGGATTTTTCTTTTCACTTGGGGGAGCGTGGTAACGATGAATCGCCAGCTCACATGCCAGCTGCCAGCTAGATGGGTCTCTACATTAGGAGGAATCAAGGAATCAAGGAATCAAGGCATATTCGTTGCAACGTGTGTTTTTCTTTTTTTTAAACCCTGTTCTTAAAGGGAAAGGGGCTTTTCGGGAGCATGATAACAGCTGCTCATTGGCTGTTCGTTTGATTGACGGCCAGGGGCGGGACAAAGCACAGAAAAAAGATTTTTGCGATACCGGAAACCTGTGGGAAACGATTGAAACGCTACTGGATTCCACTACAAAGGCAGGTATGCATAACGCCGAATTGCACCATTAAAAATAGCGTTTCCTCTTTCAGGAACCAATTGGCAACATTGGTCCTTGTGCGGAAAGGCCCTAAACCTTGAACTTTGTAGTAGCTCTTGAGAAATATAATTTTGCTTGTGGACTATGTGCTTCTTTCTGTGCTTTCACTACCTGGGCAAAAGGTACTATCAAGAAGCTGTCCTTGGCTGGTCAAAATATATATGAAAAGTAGCATCTCCAAACTTTGTGGGAGTTGTTTCAGTTGTGCTCAGTAAGATGTAGGAATAAGTGTAAAAGACACCATTCTCAATAAGCACTACATTTTTTAAAAAGTATACCCCATCATTCTACAATGTTCAATATGGTTTACAAATATGGTGGTATGACAGAACAACTTAAGACAACTGCATAATGGGTTTCATGCAAGAGGTGCACAGAAGTGGTTTGCCATTGCCTGTCTTTGTGTAGCAACTCCCATCAAAATATTACGTATGGCAGGTACAGCTTAGCTTCCAAGATCTGTTGAAATCTATAAAACTAAAAACAAAGTCAAGTATTATAAACAAAATTTCATCAAATAAATCAGTTTAAACATACAACTCCTGGAATAAATGTCACTACCAACTTCCAATAGAATATATTAATTGGTTACTTCCACCACAGGCACATTAGAATAGTTTTCTTTGCACCTTTTACAGAGGACAGTATGTTGGAGCTTTCCATAACAAGATTTTGTTGTAGTAGCAATAAGACTGTCCAAGGCTGAAATGCCAGTACTGATAGAATGGATCTTAGCCATCTCATCCGAAGACACAGTAATCAAAGCAAATGGTACCCCAAATTATACTGCTACCTGAAACTTTGAATATCATACTGAAATCTACTCTGTAAATAGTTGTCCAAACAAGGATAGACCATAACAATATCCTTTTCCCAGTCTGCCAATTATCACTGACTTCAAAGATCTTGTATTTGATACTTAGAGCATGAACAGTCCAGTGTGTAAAAAAATCACTGACGTTTCTGACTGAAATAATAGCCTTCTCTAAGGGCAAGGAAAGAGAAGACCATACATCAACAGAAGGATCTGTTGTTCTAATTATTACTGCATATGACTGAACATCAATCACTGACAAACATTGTCATTAAAGAATGTTGAGTGCTTACACACTGGGCTGTATTCACAGCTACCAATTCCCATTATGAAAGAAAGCAAGTTGTTTCTTTTTACAATCTGTTTCATGTTGTATCACAACTTTTTGATGTAAAATTCAGCTTGTCCACTCATCCAGGAAGCCCTTTTGCAAGGTTAATTTACATACTTTTGCATTAAAGTGTATGGTCAGCTCCCTTTTAGTGCTTCCTTCTCTGGGGCATCAGCAAGACTTTGGAATTCTCAGAGCATGTCTCTTTCCTTATAACTTTGAGAGGGCTAGAGAAAATGTTTTTTTTCTGACAAAGATTTGGGACAAATGTGCTCTGTTGCTCTGGCTTTTGGCTACGAGCACAGTTTGCATGATGTTGCTTATCGGCCATTTACTACTGTTTGCATTTTACTGTTGCTATTAGACTTCTGAAATTATTTTTAAAGTAAACTACCTTCAAAACATTGCTGAAAGGTGGGATACAATTCTAATATTAATAGACATTACAGTATTGTTATGTCTTTGTGGCTGTGTTAAATTGGGATAAATATCTGGGAGAGAAAGAGAAAGAAAAATAACTTGGAAACAGTAACCAAGTACCTTGGATGGAAATTAGACTGCTTTTGAAGCAAATCTCTTCATGAAAACTTGATGGTATGACATTGCAGGGCAGATTCCTGCCTATTTTAAAACAGTGAATGCATTCAGCTGAATTTAAAGGAAGCCAGTGTTCACTCATTAGGATGCATGTCTGGCATATTAATCCTCCAAACAGATCCCTCTCTAATGGTGCTCCGTACTACAATCGCTAAAACTCTAAAGAGAAACCCTTGTTACAAATGATGATCATTTGTATTGTGCACGTGTTCCAAACACAGTTAAGGGACATCCCTGGACTATAAATATATCAAGAAGACTGTCGGCAGTTTAAACTGCCAAGGAACTGATAAAGTGTTGCCTCCCTAATCCAGGATTGCAGGGGATGTTGCTTTTCCTTTGATTCAAACTAGTTCTCAAACACAGACCTTTCAAACTATGAGGGGCTTTACGCACCGGGATCTTTGTAGCAAATTGGTCACTGAATGAAAAATCGCCATTTAAAATAGTGGAATTCGTCGTTATGCATACCTGCCTTTGTAGTGGAATCTAGTTGCATTTTGTAGCGTTTCCCACAGGCTTCCGGTCTCGGCAGAAATTGCTAGAAAGGAAGCGCTATTGCCAAGCTCGTCCCGCCCCTGGCCATCAAGCAGCCAATGGGCAGCCGTTAGCATGCTCCCAAACAGCCCCTTTCCCTTTAAGAAAGGTTTTTTAAAAAAAAACAGACCCATTGTAACGAATCTGTGTTAATTCGTTGCAACGGAGAGACCCATCCAGCTGCCTGGTGTGTTTGAGCTGTCGTTTGATCGTTGCCACGCTCCCTCCGAGTGAAAAAAAAAAATCCCCCCCCCCCTCTCACAGGCCCGATTTTCGGCTGAATGAATGTGTAAAAAATAAAGTGACTGCTTAGTAGTGTGCTTAGTGACTGAAGTGTGCTTAGTGACTGAAGGGGAGGGACTGAAGCCGGGGAAGCCTCTAAACTGAAAGAGGCTCGCTGGTGCGTTTATCCCCACTCGCTCGGGGAAAAAAAAATGGTGATCGCTTCGCCGGAAGATCAGAGAAGAGAGCCAGGGGGAGGGACTTTGTAGAAACCGCAACAATGTTAACGCTCAGGTCTTTTTCGCTAGTGTTGCAGATTGGTTGCAGGAGTGTATCGCTTTCCGGAGGGTGAATCCACTTTTGGGGATTTCCCTGAAAGCGCTACAAGGAAGCGCTTTTTGCAGATTGGTTTCAGGTGTGTGGCAGATTGTCGACGACGTTGTGCAAAACAGCAAATCAGTAGCGTTTTCAATTGGCAACCATTGTGCTATTTTGAAGGCGTGCAAAAAGCCCCTGAGTATTTCCTTAATAGAACTGTTGTGACTGGCGATGTGAAATATATGAACGAAGCATTGGATTTGAACAAAAAAAGAGAGAGAAAGCCATGCAAAATTCAAGCCATTTTTATGGTTATTATGGTCGTGAGAACAGGTGCTTTAGCACATTTTTTGCAAAGTATACAAATGTTTCATTGAGCTGAAGGACAGGACAGCTTCTGAATAGAAAAAGGACTCACTTCTAAAAGAATAGTGACCCGTATTTTAAGCAAGTGGTTTACTGGACACGTGTGTGCATTTTCAGATACTTTTTATAATCCAAACATACTTTTATAATCTAAACAAGAGAGACAGTTTGGTGTAGTAGTTAAGGGCATCAAACTCTAATCTGGAGAACTGTTTGATTCCCTACTTCTCTACATTCAGCCTGCTGGGTGACCTTGAGCGTGTCACAGTTCTCTTAGATCTCTGTTAGCCTCACCTACCTCAAAGGGACCATTACGGCTTCAGAACTATTGAGCTGTGCTGCAACCAGGTTTTTGGGCTGGGGCAGGTTGCCCTAACCTTCCTGGTACTCCACCAGGGAGCATTTGCCCTGCTTCCACCCATCTGCTCCAGATGTGTGCTTCCACATGGCAGCCAGAGTAGTGAGGCTCTACCACATTGCAGGGTGGCATAGGCCTTCTTCTTTTTATTTGTTTAATGCCCCAGGCAGCCCCATTGCACTGTACAGTGTGCAGGGGACTGCTGGGATTGATGGCAGAGCTTTCAGACTGCATGTCTGCTGCCTTACCACTCTGCGCTACAAGAGGCTCTAAGGTAAAGGTATCCCCTGTGCAAGCACTGGGTCATTACTGACCCTTGGGGTGACGCCCTCTAGCGTTTTCATGGCAGACTCAATACAGGGTGGTTTGCCAGTGCCTTCCCCAGTCATTACCGTTTAGAATCATAGAATCATAGAAACATAGAGTTGGAAGGGGCCACACAGGCCATCTAGTCCAACCCCCTGCTCAACGCAGGTTCAGCCCTAAGCATCCTAAAGCATCCAAGAAAAGTGTGTATCCAACCTTTGCTTGAAGACTGCCAGTGAGGGGGAGCTCATCACCTCCTCCTTAGACAGCCTATTTCACTGCTGAACTACTCTGATTGTGAAAAAAAATGTCTGATATCTAGCCTATATCGTTGTACTTGTAGTTTAAACCCATTACTGCGTGTCCTTTCCTCTGCAGCCAACGGAAACATCATCCTGCCCTCCTCAAAATGACAACCTTTCAAATACTTAAAGAGGGCTATCATGTCCCCTCTCGACCTCCTTTTCTCCAGGCTGAACATTCCCAAGTCCCTCAACCTATCTTCATAGGGCTTGGTCCCTTGGCCCCAGATCATCTTCGTTGCTCTCCTCTGTACCCTTTCAATTTTATCTACGTCCTTCTTGAAATGAGGCCTCCAGAACTGCACACAGTACTCCAAGTGTGGTCTGACCAGTGCCGTATACAATGGGACTATGACATCTTGTGATTTTGATGTGATGCCCCTGTTGATACAGCCCAAAATGGCATTCGCCTTTTTTACCGCTGCATCACACTGCCTTCTCATATTTAGCTTATAATCCACAAGTACCCCAAGGTCTCGTTCACACACAGTGTTACCTAGAAGCATATCCCCCATCCAGTAGGCATACTTTTCATTTTTCTGACCAAGATGTAAAACTTTACACTTATCTTTATGAAATTGCATCATTTGCCCATTTTTCCATTGTGTTCTGATATTGTTGACTTGCCAGTACAGCCCTGATTCCTCCCCCTCCTTCATATATTAATGTATAAAGTTGTAAATATCTGCACACAGCTAAAATAATTGGCATAATTTTAAATAGACCCTGGAAATAATACAATTTAATTAAATACTGCAAATTGTTAAATGTAATGAAAGTAATACTGTAACAGAACTATAGTCAGTGAATCTCAAATAATGTTAAGGAGGTGATAAAAATAAGTTTGCCCTTTGTATCTCTGAGAAATGTCTTTTGATCCAAGTCAACTTTGCAGGAAGTAGCTAATGCAGGCATAGGAATATATCCACTAAATGATCTCTGCATATGTCTAAATCACAGGCAAATAAATTGTCCTGACAGTCTGACCCTGCTCTGGAATGACTTAGCCAGTGCCCCCTCCCTCCCTCACAAATACACATGCAAACACACACAGAGAGACAGACAGACAGAGACTCCCTTCCCTCCCCCCATTTCCTTCCTAACCTGTTGGTTTCCCAACCTCCTCCTTGCTTCCTCTCCATCACTCACAAATACACACAGAAACTCCCTCCCCTTCCCCGCGTTTCCCCCCTTACCTCCAAGATAGCTTACCTCCCAACCTCCAAGCAAGCAAGCAAGCAAACATGCACACACTCTCTTCCCTTTCCCCACCCCCCATCCTGCTTACCTGCTCCTCCACTGCTGCCTCATTCCCCACGGGTCATGCAGCGGCTGCTTAGGCCACTGGGGCTGGTGAGGCCACTGCGACTGCCTCGGGGGTACGGCAACTGCTGCCTTGGCCCCTGCAGATCATGCAGTGGCTGGCCAGGCTCCAGGGATTGGAGCAGCTGCTGGCTGGGTCCTCCTCAACTTCTGACACACTTCATTGGTGGGACAACTGGCATCATGTCTATCTACATTTCCATTTGATGAGGCATGTCAGAAGATGTGTCCCACATCAATAATAGGATGACCACTTAAAGCCATTGTTTTGCTAGGCATTTGTCTCTGTGAACAGAAAAAAATTCTGCCTTTGAGGATGTGGATACAAGCTAGATTTTCTACTTACATAGGCCCTATATCTTCCATTTGCCACCATGACACAACAGGAGGTAGGAGTGCATTTGTGCCTATGCCAGGATGTCACTTTGGGCATGAACTCTACAACTCTATACAACTCTATAGTATTCACCGCCATTTTCTGGTTTAACCATACAGTTTGAGTGTATGTTAGATTAGCGGTCCCCAACCTTTCTGTGGTCAGGGACCGCCTCCGGGGTGAGGGGAGAGTCGACGGCCCGGGTGCCATGCATGCACAGTTGCTGTGCATGCGCATTTTCGCCACCAAGGGGCACAAATGCATATGCGCAGCAACTGTGCATGTGCATTTTCACCACCAGGGGGTGCAAACAAGCATGCGCGGCAACTGCATGTGCACGTTTGTGTTGCCGGCGTGCTGGCGGCCGCGCCTGCCTCTTCCCCTCCCTCTTGCAGTGAGAAGCTAGCTGGGCCTGGTGAACTTCTCGCTGTGGGGGGGAAGCAGGTGCGGCTGCCGGCGGCCCGGTACCGTGGCCTTTGCGGACTGGTACCGGGCCGCATACCGGGGGTTGATGACCCCCGTCCTAGAGTATCACATGCTATGATAATGACATTTCTGGTTTGCACTGGAAGTAATGTCACAGTCTTAGCATAACTCTGATCTCATAGGTCCCTGCTTCCTGCAAACGTCTACCAGGTACCAGCAAATCTTTGGTCATGTTAGGTACTTCTGTCATGTTATGTACTTCTGGCTCCTCTCTTCACCCTGCAGCCTACTGATCTCCCTGAAATACAGTACCTGGGAGATAGAAGATTATCAGAAAGAACATGAGAGGCCAGTCAGGGACTTGCAAAAGGTTGGAGAATTGGTAGCAATTACCCACCTTTTCCATTAACAAAAAAGTCAGTCTAAATTCAACTTATGTTTCTAGTCAAAAGGATACTATTACCCAATACATGTTGACCATGAACCTATGTTATGTCAGATACCCTAAATATAATTATTTAGCAACATCTAACCCAGTTATGTGAATTCCTGAAGATGCTACTATGTAAGTTCCTTTAAAACTAAAGCTTTCTAGTCACGTCACATAAACTTCCCTATTGCTAAAACACACTGCTCACCTGAAAAGCATTCATGTTAATTAGTCCTTAAGGTAAAAACATATTACAATAAAAGACATTACGGCACTGAACATGCATAGGACGTAAATGCAGTATACAAGGAAATCCTTAAGGCTGTAATTCTAAGAAAGCAGTACTAAGTAGGTCAATTCAGAATCCTCCTCAAGTCTGTTCAATAAGGCTTGCTCCCAAGCAAGTGTCCTTAGAAAGTAAATTGAACTGAGCCATTGGGATGATTCAGAGAAGTGTATTAAGAAATGACATGTTAAAAGAGTATTGAAGCATAGGAATGTTCAGAACACCTATTCATTTACAATGAAAACTACCTAGTTTTTGCAGTAAATCTACTATGTATCAATATAAATTTAGATATTGGTTACTTAAAGAAAATTAATTAAAGATTAAAGATAGTCTGCCAAGAGAATAACACTTTCCATGAAGAACTAAAGGAAACGTTTGTTGTATTGTTTATTTATCTATTAGATTTTTAGGCTGCTCCTCTCTGACAGTGGTCTATGGGCAGCTAAGAGTACAAATTTTCCTAAATTATATAAAACCAGTTAAGGTTTGGGTTCTAACCTTTAAGGCTTCACGCGGCCTGGTTCCTGCTTATCTGAGGGACCACTTATCTGCTTATGCCCCCTGCAGGACCCTTTGCTCTGCAGGTATGAATTTACTGGTGGTCCCAGGCCCCTTGGCCATATGCCTGGCCTCAACCAGGGCCAGGGATTTTTTGGCCCTGGCCCCAACCTAATGGAATGAACTCCTGGAAGAGCTATGGGCCCTATGGGATTTATCAGCTTTCTGCAGGGCCTGCAAGATAGAGCTCTACTACCAGGCATATGGTTGAGGCCAGAGCAATTCCTGGCACAGTCAGCTGTGGATCTTTAGCTGAAACCAACTAAGTTCCTCGCTCCCAGATAGAGGGTGATAGACCCATGCTGAATGGGGGGAGGGGAGTGAGTTATATATTTATTATCCACCATCTTGAAAACAACTAAGTTCCTTGTTCCTAGATAGAGGGTGATAGACCCATGCTGAATGGGGGGAGGGGAGAGGGTTATATATTATCCACCATCTTGATATTTTGTTCTAATTATGTTTTAATGGGTGATTTTATGGGATTTTATTGTATTCATGGATTTTGTAAACCACCACCAGGCATCTGAGAGTGGCGGTATATAAATATAAATTAATATAAGGTGTCTAGTTTAACTGGCAATGGGGCTATACTAAACTAGATCTTGAAATGGGTCATCATTGTGTAGATTGTGATCACAAAGAACAATGTATTAAAGTTAATGATGATATTTCAGTTGACATTTTGGTAATGTACAGGTTTTCACTTGACTTTTTCTAGCTAGACTGTAGTAATGAGGGTGGTAAGTGGTAAGGAAATGTCAAGAAATAATAATACTTCGAAAGGTCACCATGATTTCTCTTCCTTGATTTCTCAATGTGGCAAGTTCTATTTCCTTAGATGAATTGTACATTTTAGATGTATTTTATTGACAAGTACATAATTTCTGACACATCTCATATTGCCAAATTAATTCCAATTTCAAATACCCACAGAATGTTGTATGATCATCATAGGTAAGACACTCTCTCTCTCTCTCTCTCTCTCTCTCTCTCTCTCTCTCTCTCTCTTTCTCTCTCTCCTCCCCGGTCAGTGGCCAAACACCATCCATGGTGGGCAGTTGGCAAGACTAATTTGTGTACAGAAACCAGAAATTATTGACAAAGATTAAAACAATAATTTTCTATCAACACTTATTGAAAGAAATGTGGCTTTGTTTAGGTGCATTAGTGTTTGGTTACAGAAGATACTGTACTGTAAACATTTTTCAGGAATCTGGTCATCCAAACCCAATTCTGAATTGCTGAATTTATTACCTTTAAAACACTAACCAGATTAAGTCCAGGATAACTGAGGAATTTCTTCTACCCATACAAACCTGCCTCAGAGGTCACACTGCATTCATAGAATCATAGAGTTGGAAGGGACCTGCAGGGTCATCTAGTTTGGTGTAGTGGCTAGGAGTGGAAACTTCTAATCTGGCATGCCGGGTTTGTTCTGCGCTCCTCCACATGCAGCCAGCTGGGTGACCTTGGGCTCGCCATGGCACTGATAAGGCTGTTCTGACTGAGCAGTGATATCAGGGCTCTCTCAGCCTCACCCACCTCACAGGGTGTCTGTTGTGGGGAGAGGAAAGGGAAGGCCACTGTAAGATGCTTTGAGCCTCCTTCGGGTAGAGAAAAGTGGCATATAAGAACCAACTCTTCTTCTGCTTCTTGTTCAACCCCCTGCACTATGCAGGAATTCAAAACTACCTGCCCACCCACAGTGACCCCAGTTTCATGCCCAAGTGATCCCACCACCACCCAAAATCTCCAGAATCCAGACTGGCCTGGAGGAAATTCACCTACCATCCCACAGTGGTGATCAGCTATTCCCTGGGTATGGAAGGAAGGGCCACAAGAAACTGACACATCCCTTCCTGCTCACCCTCTCACAATCTGCCTAAGTTAATAAAATCAGCATTTCTGTTAAATATCTAGCCTTTTGTTCTCATTTAATGAAATGAGACTATTGGCTACGAGGGACCGGTCCTTTTTGTAATAGCTTTCATGTATTAAATTCCCTTCCCATCACTATCTTGGTGGGTCTTTAGAGCCAAAGTTTAGCTACTAGATAAATATCAAATATTTGGCAATGAATGTTGTTTGTGTTGGCTGGATATTGTTATGTGATTTATCAGGCCACTTTTGGATCCACAGTTAAGTTAGTTTTTCATATTTTATAGTGTTATCTACTATAAAGTAATATTTATGCTTTCATGGTTCATAGATTTAGTACTGCTCATTTGTACTGTTTATATTAATTTGCTTTCTTCTAGCGGTCATTATTTTTCTTTATCGAACTCCCAGCCTCATGGGCTCACTATATTTAGAAGGGTATATATCTGCTTGAGGAGCCTCTTGTAGCGCAGAGTGGTAAGGCAGCAGACATGTAGTCTGAAAGCTCTGCCCATGAGGCTGAGAGTTCAATCCCAGCAGCCGGCTCAAGGTTGACTCAGCCTTCCATCCTTCCGAGGTCAGTAAAATGAGTACCCAGCTTGCTTTCTGGGGGGTAAATGGTAATGACTGGGGAAGGCACTGGCAAACCACCCCGTATTGAGTCTGCCATGAAAACGCTAGAGGGCGTCACCCCAAGGGTCAGACATGACCTGGTGCTTGCACAGGGGATACCTTTACCTTTATATCTGCTTGAGGGCAAAAGAAGAAGGGGATGACAGAGAATGAGGTGGCTGGATGGAGTCACTGAAGCAGTTGCTGCAAACTTAAATGGATTCCAGGGAATGGTAGAGGACAGGAAGACCTGGATGATCATTGTCCATGGGGTCGTGATGGGTCAGACACGATTTCACACCTAACAACAATGAATATCTGCTTAGCGTTGCTCTGTAAAATACAAATCAGGGAAATGTGTAAAGTGATTGAATGTTAAGACTAGGATCTGGGAGACCCCCACTCAGTAATCGTAACTCTCAGACTAACCTATATCTTGAGGTAGTTGTTAGAATAAAACAAGGAAGACAGTCATGCTGTAAACCACTTTGATTCCTCACTGGGAAGAAAATCAGATTATAAATATCTATATCAATAAGTAAGGGAAGTGCCAGTATGAATCTCACACAACTGAGGCACACCCCCATGCAGCGGTGTAATTAGCCTATTTCGAACCCAGGGCAGGTGGGCAGGGCTTTGTGACACAGAGACAGGGCTTGCGGCATGCCTTACCTCTTATTCCTCAGGGAATGTGCCCCAAAGCTCCAGTAGGGAAGGAGGCCCTGGCTGGCCCAACATGAGGGAGACTGCTTTCGGGTTCTTCCTCCACCACAGAGATGGGTGGGTCCAGCCCTGTGCTTGGTGCTGATTTACTGATAAAGCAGACTGAAAATTATACAAACTTAATGGGGAAAGTGTGGTAAGAAACCAAGTGAAGTATAAAATAAATACAGATTATACTTGCACAACAGAGAAGCAAAATCAAGACACTGATATTTGAACTGAAGTAGCTATCTTGCTGAAGATGAAACTCAAATACTTTGGCCACCTCATGAGAAGGAAGGACTCCCTGGAGAAGAGCCTAATACTGGGAGCGATTGAGGGCAAAAGAAGAAGTGGACGACAGAGAATGAGGTGGCTGGATGGAGTCACTGAAGCAGTTGGTGCAAACTTAAATGGACTGGTAGAGGACAGGAAGGCCTGGAGGATCATTGCCCATGGGGTCGCGATGGGTCGGACACGACTTTGCACCTAACAACAACAAGCTATCTTGCAAAATCTGATGGAATCTCTAACAACAGAAAAGTTGGGGTTTCAAGAGCTACTCAGATTCTCAGATCAATTAGGCTTGAAGTGAAAATTCTCAGCCATTCAAGTTTCTAAGAGCTTTGTTATTGACTTTAAAAGTATAAGGTATGCCGCACCAAGTGTTAAGGTGTAGATTTTGCCTCAGAACAAGAAAATCACAATGCCTTTCATCATGCTGAAATCACTGTAAGTGGATAAGAATGAGCACTACTTGCTTCAGTATTCAAACCATTCAGTTGATGAGGATACTTTAGAAGAGTGAAGCAAATTTCAAGGATTATGTTGCTAAATTCTAGTCAAAGGGCAGAAATTGTTGATCATACACATTGTTAGTTTTGAAACAGCAAATGTTAACATAAAGGAAAAGCAGAGGAAGAAATTAAAAATAAGCAAGAAATTCAATTAAATTCCTCATCACCTCTTACTTATTCAACTTCAAGTGGATTTAGCTGTTTGTTTCCAGGAGTACAAATCTCATAATGAACAATGATTTTAAAAGAAAAGCAGTGTGAGGACTAAAATAATTAGAGTTGACATTCATGCAGGATAGTTAGTATAAATTTACAGCACCAGGGTGTTCCAGAAACCGGAGAGTGGGAAGACTGTTTAATCACCCACATAGTATGCATCTGCTGTACTCTGAGGAGGTTCAAAGCTTGTGAAGATACATTCTGAAGTAGTGGGAAGTGGGAAATGATGGGCTTAAAGCTATAAGGCAATTAATTTCTATAATTTTTAATAAGTGAATGTCATGTTGTTTGCAGCACTCATAGTTAGTAGTGAAAGGGGTCGAACTATTCTGTACATTGAAAACAGGGGCAAGAGAAAGCCAGCTCTTTCCCTGGCTGCTTATTTCTATGGAACAATTAGAATGTCTTTCCCTATACTACTTCCATATCAGGACCACTTATCCAGCACTGGGAGTTTAATACAAATGCAAGTGAACAAAATGAGCCTCTACCAGCCCATTTGAGTCTGGCGAGAACAGATACTGTCCATAATGATCTGTAGATACATGTATATACATACCAATATATGTATCAGTGGCTTCAAGTCACAAGAACCCATATTCTTCAAAAATGTAGCGTTCCATTTGTGCATGTCAAAGCTTTCCAAAAATCTGCATTTCCAAAATGGCAACAACATGTATCAACATCACCCCAAGATAGCTGGTATGAGAGGGGCAGTATATAAATCCCAGAAATAAATAAACAGCATCATGGATAGCATACATTTCTGGTATGTATAGGTGGATCCTTTCCTCCAACCACAGTATCTGAAAAGGCCTAATGCCAGATCCCGGTCTCATATTACCTGTTTTACAAACTAGAGTTAAGATTCTGGCAGTATTTCCCTGATTCTTGCTCATGATGCTACAAATTTTCTGACATCAGGTACATCCATGGGATCGGCTTTAGAATCATAGAATCATAGAATCATAGAATCATAGAGTTGGAAGGGGCCATACAGGCCATCTAGTCCAACCCCCTGCTCAATGCAGGATTAGCCTAAGCATCCTAAAGCATCCAAGAAAAGTGTGTATCCAACCTTTGCTTGAAGACTGTCAGTGAAGACTTTAGTTCTTAGACAGATGCATTCCAGGTGTTCAGAACATACTGTTTCTTGTGCCACTCTAATTTGTTGAGTGCAGTATTAACATTCTTCATGACAGTCTGAATAATGTGCTTGTTTCTGGATTGTATCAGTCCAGACAGAATATAGGGGCTCCCGTGATTTAATGCTGCTTCATACAAAAACATTCAACTGCGCATAGAAAACTAGACCAAAAATTGTATCCAAATCAGATCAAACCTGAAGATTCCACATTCCCTTGTCTTCTAGGGTGCTGCGCCAGGCCAGGGCTGGGATGGCGGCAGCGGGATGCATAATCGGGGCTGCCCTGCTGCCGCCACACAGATTTCCAGCCCTGTGCATAATGGGAGTTTTTGGAACCACCCCCAGCAAAGATATTCTAAAGTTTGCCAGGGGTGGTGAAGGAAGGGTCCAGCAACATGAGCAGCAGCACATTCTTTAGAAATTCGGGCAGCTAGATTATTATTGTTGTTGTTGTTATACTTTTATACCGCCACTCCCAGCACTGCTTTAACAATATTAAAAAGGTAAAGGTATCCCCTGTGCAAGCACCGAGTCATGTCTGACCCTTGGGGTGACGCCCTCTAGCGTTTTCATGGCAGACTCAATACGGGGTGGTTTGCCAGTGCCTTCCCCAGTAATGACCGTTTACCCCCCAGCAGCAAGCTGGGTACTCATTTTACCGACCTCGGAAGGATGGAAGGCTGAGTCAACCTTGAGCCGGCTGCTGGCTCAAGGTTGACAATATTAACATGACATAAAACATCCAGTCAACAATCTAAAAACATCATAATATCATAACATTTCTCTAAAATATCTGGCATGTCTCCCTAAAATATCTGGCATGACTAGAGCTGACTTTAGGTTATCATATTTAAAAAGGATGAATGGAATCCAATGAAAGGAATCCAGAAGCTCTGTGTAAAATCTTTTAGAAGAAAATGGCAGCAGACAGCTTAGGATACTTCTCAAGCAAAAGGTGGAGGGGATCTAGGATCGGGTGTAAGTGCAAGGCCAAGTTGCAGGCAGGCAGGGGGTGAATATTTATTTATTAGTATTGGAGGCTACAGCAGGATTATCGCTAGACCACCCTCCTTTCTGCTGCTTCTGGAGGGTCAGCTGCCACAAATGGGTTGCTAGGTAAAGCTGCCACAAGGGCAAGATGACAGAGAATGTTGACCAAAACAACTGTCACAAATTTACACCATGTATGCTGTCACTTGCCCAGATTATACTCCCAATAAATATGTTGGCTACCCTCATGCCTATAACCTACTTTAGTGCCCCTGGCAGAATCCGGTCTGCTTCTGATAAAAGAACCACCATGAGCAATCATATCTTATCATTAAGTAAATTCCACCTGATGTATGGGTATAAGTAGTATGCTTTCAATGGTGGCCAATTCACCCACCAAAACCCTTGCCCATAACGCATGACATGACAACATATTGGAAAGATACCAACTGCGCTCAGGGTAAGCAGACTGAACTACCCCCATGAAGATGTTATAACTCATTAATCATTAAGAAAGGTGTGTTTAGTTGCACCATTTTTGTTGCAATGAGGGCACTTTTTGCCTTTGTCAGATTTAAACTTAATGAAAGTAAACACTTTTCCTAATCAATTTTTCCAAGCTATTATTTTGGTTTCTGTGGGTGGGGTGGGATGGGTTTTGGGGTGCTTTGGGATTTACCGTTTCTTTCTCCTAGTGTTATTTTCTTCTTTTTTCTTCTTTTATCTGAGGGGCAGCATTGCTTGCCTTTTCTTCTTGGGATTGTGTTTCTTTTAAAAGTTTTTTACAGTTCTTTTTTTCAGTTTTCAGTTTTACAGTTCTTTATTTCACTGTTTTGTTCTGGGGGCACTGTATCTCCCAGTTTGGTAGCTGTTGTACTTGTAGTAGGTTGCCAACTTTGGGTACTATTGTTCTGCTCTGGTTTGCTGGCCTGGGGGTTTGGTTTGATTCTCCTGCCAGAGCTGTTCTCACAGAACAGTTCTGTCAGTGCTCTCTCAGGGTGTCTGCCAACAAGAGAGGAAGAGAAGGCAATTGTAAGTCGCTTTGAGACTCATTTGTTTAATGAAAAGCGGGGTACAATAACCAGCAGCTATTCATCCATTTGTCTTTTCTATATTTGTTGGGGGGGGGGAGGCTAGATGGGAGAGCCTGTGATGATTGAGCATGGATTAAGCACTTAGGCCACCCTGTAAATTTACTAGTAGCCTGCTGCATTTCCCACCCTCAGCTTATATGCGAGTCAATAAATTTGCCCAGATTTTGTGGTAAAATTAGGTGCTTCGGCTTATATGTGGGTCGGTTTATATGTGAGTATATACAGTATCTCATTTCTCCTTGATGAACAGTTTCCCCTGCCATGCTTATTTTGATGTTTCAATACCCAGTTAAAGGATGTCAAGCACTGTTTCTGGGAAACACTTTAGACAATTAGGATTGATGTCTGTTTTCAAATAGTTGCTTTCTGCAGACAGAAAAGTTATGCCTCCCAGGGACATCTGAAGCACCTTCTGTTCTAATTAACAGCTTTTTGCTTCAGGGGAGAAGCAAGTGGGCTCCCGAAAAACACCATGGGCATCATACTGGGGATCACTGGTGTAGGAAGGAAGTATTAGATTTGATGAACCAATGGCAACTTAATAACTATTCTTATGAGAAAAGCCTAGGATGGAGATATGGTAAAACAGCAAGCCAGAGTACAAGTCTGCCCTGCAATAGAATTGCCACCTTCTTTGAAACAATTCCTGTACTTTAACTCGGTGACAAAATTTCAGCAGATTTATTTTTTCTCCTTCAAGATACAATGAATCTTACTAAGCTATCAATGGCATGGGAGTCCTGTCAAAAAGAGGATGTAGATGTTGTAGTAGTAGTAGTAGTAGTAGTAGTAGTAGTAGTAGTAGTAGTCGTTGTCCATCAGTCAGTCTAGAGAACCGCAACAACAAATGATTCATCACGTGTATAATAAATTCTGCTAGTTTAAAGGGTTAAAGGATCAAGCTGAAAGCACTGTTGTGAGAGCTAAAATCCAATTTTCTCTGAAAAGCCTGATCTGTCTTGAAATGGAACTGGACATATTGGGAATCTACTGCTGCAGTGATAACAAACATTATCTTAAAAAAACTACTCTGGCATTATTGTTAGGTTGTAACAAAAGACATAGTCAAGCCAAAATAAAGCAATTTTCCACTGCATTGAAATCAATCAGATTTAAACAGGTCAAATTGATTGCATAGTGATAGGGTACTAGAAAAATGACAATAAAATATTTCAAGTTCATTAAAAATAGCTTATTTTATCGTCTGTTTTAATAATTTTACAAACAGTTAAATTTCAACCATTTGTTTGAGATAAATGCAGAATACAATTCTAGAAATGCATAGCTTTGGCCACATTATACTCCAAATACCCCAGATGTTTCTGAGTATTTCATCTATAAATTCTGACTGAATCTTGAAAGGCATCAGTCCAAGCAACCAAACCATAATGCTAAAAGCTCCTGCAGTATAACAGAGTTCCTTTTACTTAAATAAAAAAGCAAAGTAAACATAAAGTAAAAATGTTCTTTCAGCCTTATCTAGACATAATAAAAATCAAATTAAATGAGGAAATGCCTAATTCTTGTAACATTGGCAAAAATAGCTTATAGTTGTCAGTCACCCTTTAATTCATAAAGCCCAGCACTGCATTTTACATTTACTCATTTTATATCTACTCAAAAGCATTTACATGATATTAAGAAACTGTGGGGATTAATCTTCCAGCATCACCTCAATCTACAGAAGATTAAAATGTGAGGTTGGTTTGAAATGGATATTATTATTCAAAATGTGCCTCTTAAGTGGGTATATTTATTAGATACAGTTTAATCTGTTCCACTTAATATTTCTGGTAAGGGCTTGGAGGAGGAGCGTGTCTCATGACTTAAGTGCCACTCAGCACTTAACAACCACTCAGGTCAGCTGTCCCGACCCTGAGTGCCTCCTCCTCCAACCGGCTTTCCTATCTGTCCAGAGGCCAGACAATTGCCTTTCATCCCCCACTCCTGAATACCCTCTCCTCCTTCTATTTCCCTCCAAGGCTCGGAGACTGCAGATCCCTGCCTCGTGAGAGCTGCCTCTGCCGGTGAGTTCCCTTCATGGGAGCCTCCAGCCTGCAGGCTTTACAGGTCCTGGGGGGGAGGGAGAGGTCATCCATAGAAAAGCAGCAGTTATCAAATTCAAATTCATTCAGAAATTACTGGCTATCCTAAAAAGCTTATTGTCCTAGATTAGTTTGTACCTCATTTAGCAATGTCTATTATAACTTGTTATAGTCATTGACATAGGAGCATATTGGAAGCATTGGCTGAATGTACTACTCTGGAAGTTCATTAACTTATTTGACTTGTTATTAAAACTTGCACAAATACTATGTAACCCTCTGCAAATTAATTAGAACAGAGAAGGGAAATAATAAATGAATGGACTGGATCACAAGGTAATTGATTCCCAACTTTTCTGAATATGTTAAATATTTAGGTATGTGGAATTTCATATCAAACATCCTGTGTATATGTGGATTATGAAAACATCTTTAGGTGCTGAGTTCTGGACAATGGAAATACACATAAGTGTGGGTGGTACAGTTGAAGTCATGATTTTCAAGTGGATTAGAGACTTTATTAGGTTTTCCTCTCTAAAATGTACATTCCAAGGAAAAGAAGTGGACATTGGAGGTAAATTGTAAACTGGTGTTTTAAACAGTAGGAAGGCATGTTGCAGTGATGTAGCAAAGGTAATTAGCAGAGGAGCACTGTAGGCTTCCAGAAATGGCTATTATTTCATCTAGACTGAGGTTTCCAATTTGTTCTTTTCCCCGTTTAATAGGTTCTTTGGTATGGTTTTACTGATTATTGTTCAGGGGAGTCTGACCTAACAATGAATGCATAAAAACCTATACACCTCTAAGGTACAATTTACATTTTGTGAATTATATCCATCATTTTTGTATGGCATGCCCTGGGTTTGAATTTAGCATTGTCAGGCTCAAATTGCCATTGTCCTAGGCTTTATTCTTTTATCCAAGAATGAGCACAGTGGCTCAAAAGGCAGTAGGAAAGTTTGAAAAAAAATTGTGCACCTCCATGGAAAACCAAAGTTCTCTCTCAGTTTTCTTTGGCTACTCTAATAGGAGAAGTAATGGGGGGGGGGCAGCCACAGATGAATGTCACTCTAGAAATGAGAGGGGGGGGGAGAGACCAAAATTGTGAAACTCAATTTATGACAGAATCAAAACATGTCAGAAAACTTTTCAAAGTATCACACCATTTTTACACGGGGGGGGGGGGGAGGGGCATCATGATGCCATACCACTTTACTCATCATCTTTTCCCTCTCGCAAGGCCTTAAATTGGTTTGGATCCAACTTTTTTTTCTTTGACCCAAAGAACCAAGCTAAATGCAGTATCAAACTTATGGCTTCCTTACATCTACTCCCCCCCCCCGCCCCCGTACTTACTTCAGGAGACTGCAAGCGGCACCAAAAGCATGATGCATGAATAAGCCTCAAAGCTGGGGATTTGTCTGCCAGGTTGCAGCAGAGTGTGGCCTTGACAGAGTCTACTCAGGAGTCAGCTCTGCATGGCATGCTAAGCACTAGAAACCCATCCAGCCAAGTTTCTATCAGAGAAGACTCTGGCGCTGAAACTCAGGAGACCTCTGTCAAAGAGACAGCAACAGCAGGCAGCATTGACATCCTTAGAGGCAATTGAGTGGACAGCTTTTTAAAGAAGTTCAGGAGTCCAGTGAGCTCACTAATCCAATGCGAGTATCCATTAGCCCATTGGCCTGTCAGATCCCAGGACTGGATTGGGACGAGAAGACTGGCTGAGCCCAGGATTGGCCTGCCCTTGAAGAAGCATGACTGGGAGCACCCAGGGAGGAAAAACAAGATTGGTTTCCTGGTAGGCAGGGATGGGTATTGGCAGAACAGCAGAGGAAACTGGGTGAAAAGAAACTGCTCCCTTTTGCCCTGTTTTGACCAACTGAAAATAATTATGGTGAATGAGTCAGCTCTGGACTCAGACTTGGTTATAGTGTCTCCTGACACCCCTCTGCCACATTTAGTAGATTTTGTCTCATATTGAGATATTATCATATTTTGTGTTTCCTTGTTCCTGTTCTACCCTACTGACTGCCAATGGCAGTGGAACCTCTGTTTTATAGTGGTTGTATCATGTGACTAGTAGGGGCCAGGTATAAATCTCCACTCTATCATGAAACTCACCAGATGAACAAATTCTGTACCACACAGATTTGTTATGACTATAAAATGGAGGTGGAATAGTGAAAACTGTATTTACTAACTTGAACATATTGGAAGAAGAGCAGGATAAAAATGTGATACTGTGGGAAACTGGAGATTCTGTGATGACATGACACTGCTAAATTTTAGTAGACATTAAGGCAGGGGAGGGCTGTGGCATTTCTTGAGATTAATTTCCAGTTTGTCAGAGAATGATCTGCTTTTCCAGTTCCTGTTTATATGAAACTAGTAAAAAAGCCCATTGCACTTTGAAATGCAATGGGCGCTAGCAGTGAGAGTGGGTATGGGGAGTGGGGGACTACCTGGAGCGGCTTGCGAGCCGCTTGCGAGTGGCAGGAGTCCTGGAGTTTCGGCGGAGTGGCGGGCGGCGGTGGCGGGGCCTCCTCAGCAGTGAAGGCGAGAGAAGGCGGCCAGGCCCACCCACGCCCCGAGGCTCTCCCAAGCCTTCTCCCGGCTGGCGGAGCGGCCTTGCGGCGTCTATGATGCCGCGAAGCCACCCCGCCGGCCGGGAGAAGGCAGCCAGGCCCACCCGCCCCCCGAGGCTCTCCCAAGCCTTCTCCCGGCCGGCAGAACGGCCTCGCGGCGTCATAGATGCCACGAGGCCGCTCCGGCGGCTGTGAGAAGGCGGCGCGGCCGACCGCTCACCTGTGGCTGTGCAGGTGAAGCAGGCAATGGGGAGCCATGCTTCGCGTGGCTCCCCATTGCCTGCTTCGGGCGGGATGGACACTTGGAGGGGCCAATCAGGAGCCGCTTTGCGGCTCCTGATTGGCCCCTCCGAGTTTTTATCCCGGACAGGGCCCGCCCTAACTCCTTCCACAGTGCCCTTACTGCTTTATTCAGTCCGTGGCGCTCCGCGCCACGGGGCTGTTTAAAGATGTATTCTATGTAGTGTTCTAAACTTACTATTCAGGGCAAAGATTAGAGTAGTGCTTCATCACAAAAGGTAGAACAAAATGTATTTTCTACTTTAACTACTTTATGACCAGCTGTTTAAGCATGTTATTAATTTTGCAAAGATTGCCAGTGGTACCCATAATTTTTTTGGAGAACAGTAATTGTTTCTCTAACATCAAGGTAATCCGAATTCCTGCATCCTGGCAAATAAGTGAAAGACAAAGAACCAGGCCTATTGCATTAACTATTGGAGGTCATCTAATTGCTGTAATAGGACATTTTTTAGCTTATAAAATGATAACAGGTTCAGCTGTGATTGCTTGCCATGGCATCTTTCACAAGCTCCTTTGCAAATTAATCATTGTAGTTACATGGTAGTACAATTATCTGTCCTCTTCCACCATCACAGTCAGCTGAAACATACTATGACAGAATGACATTTCAAGTATCTAAAGTATTCAAAATAACTTGGTTAAAGAGGACCATTGGAAAAGAGAAATTTCTTTCTATGCCGATTAGAGCAGTATTATGATTATAAAGAAATTTCCCTTTAGTACTACAATATCATTGATATATTTTATAAGCTAGGCATTTCTCTTCTTTTCTAGCAGGCCAATTAGGTAGACTCCAGCAGTGAATATCCTCCTGACCATGCTCAAAGAATCGGCTGACCACAGATTAGAAGGGGGGGATCTAATTAGGACTACTTACATCTATGGAAATGGTATTAAGCTTTGTGAGTATTAGAAATTCATTCAAAGTAGATACCCAGGGCCCTATAAATACTTCCTGTAATATGAGTGATCTTAGATAGATTTGTTTGATATTTAAAAAGTGTGCAGATGCTATTAGAAGCTATTGACTGACAAAGCACTGTGAGGAAGGTGAAAAATCATAGCAGCTGAGTTTAAATCAGAGATTAAGTGAGCAATGTGATAATAAGGGAAGGACAGAGAAATAAAGTAGCAGAGATTAAGGTCTCTGTGAAGTGACTGGCATGCCTATGTCTAAAGTCATGTATGTTTAAAAATGAAAATATGAAGTCTTAACTAGTTTACTCCATAAGAATAAAGGGAAGAGGATCAAGGAAAGGCCAATAATTCATTAAAAAAAATAAACACATTTAAGACCGTTTATGCACTGGAAGTTTCATGCCTGGCTGCAGGCTGGAGTTTTAGTTGTGGCAGGTTGCCCTAGCTCTTCCTAAACCCACACACGGGGGAGTATTTCGCCCGGTGCTCCTCATCTGCCCCCGATTTTTGCTCCTGCACGGGAGCTGGGGCAGTGAAGTTCCCAGTGCATAAATGGTCTAATCCAAGTCTGTCTTCCTTTTTAAGAATGACCGTGCAGAGGAAAAATCAGGCACTGTTCAGCTCTCCCTCTCAGTCTCTACATACTCATCAAATCTTCTACATAGAACTTAAACACATACACACCTCTTTGCCACTGCAAGAGTTGAACAAGGCTCTTACAACACTTCCATACACATTATCTCGTTTCAGCATATGGACCTTGCATATTATACCTATATGCAGTTGTTTGTTCACACTCTATCCACACAGTTTGAGAACAGTGTGGAGGTTAGGGTAGAGTTAGGTCACACAATTTCCCACTTCCATTTATGCATTGCTTATACAAATAACAATTATAGCAGCAGTCTGGAAGGTTTATTTCTAATGTTTCACCTGCATCTATGGGTGGCAACTTCAGAAGTATGTCTTCTCTCAGTGGCAACTGGCAAATGTGGAATGTTCAGTGTGGTAGGATGTTAACTATTGGGAGAGTTGACTGGAGTGTCTTATAATTTGTTGTTTTGGTTTTTTGTTAGTACAGGTAGCCAGATTTTGTTAATTTCCAAACCTTCCTGTTTTGTGAAACTATGTCTATGTTTCAATGTGTAAACAGACAAAGTAGTTGTTGGAGTTTTCAAGTATTGTTATGTCTTTGAATAAGATCCTGTGTTTAGTTTGGGTTAGGGAAAGTTCAGCTGTGGTTGATTTCTCAGGTTGGTATAATCTGAAGTGTTCCCCTTTGCTTCATGATGTACACAATTCCTTTAAGTTGCATTAGCACACCCATTCTGCACACATTAGATAATGCACTTTCAATGCACTTTAGAAGTAGATTTTTCTGTTCCACATAGGAAAATCCAGTTGCAAAAGGACACTGAAAGTGCATTATCCAATGTGTGCAGAACTTCAATAGGTAACTTTAGCTATATTTCAGCAGTAGCAGTTCTGTACATCCAGCAGAGACATATGGCTTTTAGTTTCAGCCAGTTTGCTGCAATCTTCTGCATGAGTGTACTAGGCCCAGTTAGCTGAACATAGATAAATAGGGGGTGAGGGAATTCCCTGTTGTCATTTTCAGTTTTAGTTGGATCCTGTAGATTAGCGATCCCCAACCTGTGGGCTGCGGACCACATGTGGCCCTTCGACTAATTGGAGGTGGGCCCCGAAAGATGCCTTCTCCCCCCCCAGCCCTTTACTTCATCCCCCCCAGCCCTTTACAACACACTTCATTGTTGTGGCATGTCTGTATCTTATTTTGAAGGGATGTTTAAACATTACCATAGCAATCAGAGAGTGCTAGGGCAGTGGTTGAGAGTAGAGGAGTAAACTAGCCCCCCCCCACTGGGCCTCAGTAAAAGGCGTTGAGTGGTCCCCGGTGATAAAAAGGTTGGGGACCACTGCTTTAGATAGTTTCTTTGGTTAATGCATATTTTATAGTGAAGCACCAAGGTAGTATTCTTGTGCTTTTCTCACAATATCATTACATCCATCCAAAAGAAAATCAATTTGGCATAGAAGACTTGAAAAATTCAACTACAAATTGTGGAGTACTATCTTCCACATTTTGGTCCTCTTGTGTCTTTGTTTACAAGTTCTTTGTGAGGCACTATGCAGAGAATAATCACAATATGACTTATTATCCCAAAACTGTAAATTTATATATCCCTTAAAAAAACAATGCTAGGATGTGGCGCCTAATTAATTTAGGGATCTAAATCTCAGCATTACACCACTGCTGGCTCATTCAATAACCCGCTTCAAGAAAAGCTTCTGTATTTCCTTTTGAGCAGTACTAGGATGCCAGCCATGAGCTGTTTTTTAAAGGTAACCAGTAGCACCTGAATAAACAAAGAAGCAGAACAGATAGGTAGAAATAGATTAAGCAAACTGAGAAAAACATGGCAAGAAGGGAATTGACTTGTCAAATAGCCTACCATCTGCAATCTCTTCTGCAGCACAGCATAGTCAGATAATTTATATCAGATGAAATATGGTAAAAAGAAGGAAATAGGGAGAACAGAAATTAGAGGAGAACAGAAATTAGAGGGAAACAGGCCAATGAAAAACTATTTTAAAATACACACATGAACAGCAAAATTCAGTGTGAAAGTATTAAAATCTTGGTCTTGATAGAACAACTCCAACAACTTGGCTGGCTCCCAGTTGAATTCCGGATTAAGCTTAAGGTTTTGGTAACCACCTTTAAGGTCATACGCGGTTTGGGCCCGGTGACTGCCTCCCTGCCTATACCCCCCAAAGCACCTTGCGTTCTGCCACCTCCAACTGGCGGTGGATCCCTGGCCCCAAAGAAGCAAGGCGGACTTCAAAAAGGGCCAGAGCTCCCTGAAGAGATCATGGCCCTGCCCGAACTTCCATAGATCCGCAGGGCCTGCAAAAGGGAGCTCTTCCACCAGGCATTCGCTTGAGGCCGACCGACTGAGAACATCTGCTGCCCCCCCCCTCAGACACCCTTCTATGACTGAACAAATTTGATCTCACCAGTGTTGTTGTTATTTATGTTGTGTTATAAATTGTTACTTGGTTGTTATGATGTTGTATTGAAACTTGTACGTTATAGATTAAATTATTATAATGTTTCATGTAAAATTAGATAATGTTCCATGTAAACCGCCCAGAGCTATAAAGAATTGGTGGTATAAAAATCCAAACAAACAAACAAATAAATAAACAATAAAAACCTTTACTTATAAATACATTCAACAGACCCATCAGAATTGACCCTTAGGGTCCCACCCTCTAACCCCATGCTAGTGCTGCTGCCTGGTACAGTAACTGGAGACAAATGGTGGAGAAATTAACATTGTAACAATGCCACATTATTTGTTTGTGTATTTATTTGTTTATTTATCATATTTATGTACTACCCTCCATTGCACCACAGGGCAGTTTACATAGAACACAGGAAAACACACACACACACACACACACACAAACATATATACATACATACATACATACATACATACATACATACATACATACATACATACATACATACATACATACATACATACAATAATGCATCAACTAAACAGTAATAGTAAACAGTGGTTTCATAACAATTCATAACTAATGGTTACAATGTTAACATTAATTTTGATCCCTGTTTAGCTTAGTTTTGTCCAGCCATCCATATTAGATTTTATTTATTTATTTTTGGCCTGACTCCCTTTTTGGTCTTGCATTACCTGGTGTTCTTTTCTAGCGTATAGATTTGTACCCTGGGTTTCTGCTTGGGGAAATAGGGTGATTGTTGAGAATGATTTTTTTTCCTGTTTATATTGAACTTGTTTGGTGTTGGGGTGTGTTTTGGCAGGTCTTAACTGAAATCTGAGAAGCCTTTTATGAGTGAGTGAATGTAGGTGAGTGTATGTGTTTGGGGGTAGGTTGAAGTGCATGTGTAGTCACAGGAAATTGATTATTCTGTAATTGGTTTATGGGGGTTCAGTTAGTATGACCCTTTTAAACTACACCCAAATTCTGTTAAAATCATGTAGTTTGGGTATAATCCTAGAGTAACATGCCAATACTCTGAGATCACTTCTGCATTCATGTTGTAAGTGACTCATATTGCTGTCACATTATGTTTGAATGTCCTACCTTCAAAGCTGCTGCTGGTTTTCAGCACCCAGCTGGAAACCCTACCCTGATCAGGTTTGTGCAAGCTTTGAGATGTCAAAGCCATGGATCATAAACAGGAATCAAAATTCTAAAAAAACCCAAAAGTCATGAGTATGAGAATAGAGGAACATAAAATCATCTGTACATACCTGTGCCCATCTAGTCTATCATTCTGTTTCACAGAGGGGTCAACCAGATGTCCCCAAAAGACTTACAAGTAGTCCAAAGCCTTCAGGAGAAAAAGAACAAGTTCCCCTGGCACATGTGTAATCCTAAATACATGAAGCCTAAAACCAAAATTACATGTTTGTCAGAGAACTGGGTCAAATGGCTTTTGTGGGTGGCAGGGGAGTAGAATACAATTTAAGTTGTAGAAGCTTAATTCTTCACTCTCCTAGTTCTTATCATTAGTAACACCCCTCCTCAGCCATTATTCCTCTTGAAACAGCAATGCAATCCCCAACTGGGGATAGGGAATACAACTGCAAGAGAGAGTAGCAAATAAGGAATTGGTAATTCCTTCCTACCAAGCTTCTGTGCTTTAGATCCCTCCCACTCACTCTACAACTCTGAGATGTTTAGTTGCCATCAATATGCAGATGACACCCGGCTCCTCCTCCTGATGGATGGCCGCCCTGACTCTCCCCCAGAAGCATTAGCCAGCTGCCTAGAAGCAGTGACGAGATGGCTCAAGCAGAGTCATCTGAAGCTCAATCCTTCAAAGACAGAGGTCCTGTGGCTGGGTAGGAAGGGCCCATGTGAGTAAGCGTGCCTGCCTATCCTGGATGGTGTGCAGCTCTCTATGGCTGACTCCGCCAGGAACCTAGGCGTGATTCTGGACACTTCCCTCACAATGGAAGCCCAGATCACAAAGGTAGCGCGGCTGGCAGTCTACCACCTCCACCAAGCCAAGCTACTAGCACCCTACCTGGCCCCGGAACACCTAGCCACAGTGATCCATGCGACGGTCACCTCTAGACTGGACTTTTGTAACTCACTCTACGCAGGCCTGCCCTTAGTCTTGACCCAGAAGCTACAACTGGTTAAAAATGCAGCGGCCAGGATCTTCACTGCAACACCGTGGAGGTCCCACATCCGGCCCATTCTCCATCAACTGCAATGGTTGCCAGTTGAATTCTGGATCAGACTAAAGGTTCTGGTAATTACCTTCAAGGCCATATGCGGTCAGGGCCCAGTGTACCTGAGGGATCGCCTCCCTGCCTACGCCCCCAAAAGAGCCCTGCGCTCCACTGCTACCAACCAGCTAAAGGTCCCTGGCCCTAAAGAAGTCTGCCTGGTCTCAACCAGGGCCAGAGCATTCTCTGTTCTGGCCCCCACCTGGTGGAACGAGCTCCCGGAGAAGATCAAGGCCCTGACGGAGCTTAAACAGTTCCACGGGGCCTGCAAGGAGGAGCTCTTCCGCCAGGCATTGAGTTGAGACCATATATATATAACCAACAGCGACCAAAGGGCCCCTGCTCCCCGCCCCCCATCAGAACACCACCTATACACTCTGAACCTGTTTGTATGTTACAACGTTGTATTGTTTATTGGTTATACAATTATAATGTTATATGTTTACAATTATCAGTTATTATTACACAGTTATTCAAATGTTTTATAAGACTGTTCCATCTATTGTTCTTATGTTATTATGTAAACCGCCCTGAGCCCCCGGGTATATAAATAAATAAATAAATAAATAAATAAATAAATAAATAAATAAATAAATAGAACAAAATAAAAAGGATGTATAGCCTTTCATGATGAACATACAGATGTAAGGACTGAGTGATATTAGCATATGTAGTGAGATAAGAAACTAATATCTTTGTTAAATCCTGTGGGTTTTGTTATGTGTTGTAATAACTTGTAATTCAGCAGTTTCCCTTTCCAGACTGTCCCTGAAGTTCCTTTAAAACAGCTATTTAGAGGTTACCCACTTAATGTCCTAGAAGGTTGAAGTGGTCTCCTACAGGTTTCTTGGTCTTGTGATTCTTAATGTCTGTGATTCTTAACATACTGATCTCTGCATGGAATCATGCTATGAGGGACTTAATTTTAGTGTAAATCCTTTATTCAGTTTCCCTACTAAAGCAAAGTCTAAGAACCTCTACTTGGAATGAGCACACATTTACACACACCATTGATCCCTGCCTTCATCTTCATCCCCTCTTTGTCTCCCCAGTGGCCAGTTTCAGATTATAAATGCCTGAGGGCAGAGATCTGATGGGAAAACATGGTGCTCATTAATGGGCTGTATAAATTATTATTACTGAAGTGATACTGAATGTTTGATTAAAAACATTATGAGACTGAATGTTTGATTAAAAATCTGGAGGAGGGAGTGGCAGAGATGTTCTAAGCAGCTTTACTAATAGAACCTACTTCAGATGTTAGTAAAGAAAAAGATCAGGGAGGTATTGTGCTGTAGGAAGGTGGGAAGCAGTGAACCTAGGGGTTCCAGGCTGCCCACTGGCAACTATCCTTGCTCAATGACACACAAGCAGCTGGGGGAACAAATTTTGAGTTGTGTACATTGCCATGTTACTCCTGGGGAAACCTGAAAGCGGCACAGAGATGTCCTGGGGATTGCCAGAAGCACTGTGGCAAAACCATAGCATTTCTGGTGATTCGAGAACAACCCTTCATCATTTCTGGGTTTTATGCACTTCTGGTTTCCTTTGCTTTTGCCCTGCATTCCCCTTGGGTGAATTTTTCTTTTCTGCATGCTAACTCATTTTCACATTACAGGAGCATCGGGCTTTCTTTTTCCTTTTATATGGATTTTGCTCCCTTCAGAGCTCAGTTTGTTTTCTATTTGCTGTATCTCTGGGGCTTTTTAAAAGTCCTGTTGCCCCAGTTTTTTCCCTTTCTTGGCTCCCAAGGCAAAGGCAATAACAAGCAGAGCGATTCCATTGGATACCGCCACCACTCCTGGGAGGTCATGTCTCCATCACCAACTTTGTGCCTCTCTCTCTGCTCATTGTTCAGTTTAAGACAGGGAGTGCCGAAGGGGAGATTCTTAAAGCTTTTTTACTTATGGTTGCCATCTTGGTAGAAGGTTTTCCTGCCTTCATTTTATCTAAGCTCCAATGCTGCTTAAGCATTTAAATTTTTAAATAATCTCCCCTTAAGTCTTGTGAGACTCAGGGTTCAGTATTAGTGTCAGAATTATAGAAAAACCTTTCTTGTGTTTCCCTCCAACTGCTCCCTCCTTGTTTTTCCTGAAGTGTGTGGGAGGGTGAGAAACACTCCCAAGGATTGCTGTTTACCTCCCATCATGTCAACTTCTTTTTTAAGAAATTAAGGGAATTCAGTACAGTTTAAGAAACAATTCTGAGAAATTGCATCGTTATTTAACAAAAACATCAGAGAAACCTTCACATACTGTTTATCAGCTTCAGACTTCTACCCAAGTTGTAGATCAGAATGTTGTGGGTTCAAACCTGGTGTTTATTTTCCACACACACAGAATTGACCAAGCTGATTCAAGTTTACTTATTTGTTTTTCTTTTGCTTTTGAAAAGCTCATGTTTTAAAAATGACAGCAACATGTTTTCAAAAGCAATAAAAGGGAAAAAACTTGAAACAGTTTTTAAAACAAAGATTTCTTTAGGGAAATTCTTCAAGGAAAATATTAATATTTTATGGTCTTAATGAATGCTATGTAATACAATGGGAACTTTAAAAAATCTTTATATTTTTCTAATGAAAACAAGACTGGAAGAGACATCTAGGATGAGATTTAAAAACATTCTGTCCTGTTAATGATGCCTCATTCTTTTAAACAGCTCAAACAATTCCATACTCACCTTAAATTGCACATCAAGAACTCTACAATGTTGCAATGAAAGGGTTAGCTACTAATGCAAAACCATTGCAAATACATCAGAGCAGATGCTTTAGATCTAGGGATGCTAGTATTTAGGTGAGTCCTGAGGACCCCCCAAAATTACAGCTTATCTCCAGACTACAGAGATCAGTTCCTCTAGAGAAAATGGGTGCTTTGGAGGATGGACTCTTTGGCATTATGCATAACTGGGGTCCCTGCCCTCCCGAGGCACTACTCCCAAATTTCTAGGAGTTTCTCAGTTTGAATCTGGCAATGATATCCCCCATCCCCTGCAACTGACCAGAGGGGAGCTGGGAAACCTGTATGTATGCATGTATGCATGTATGCATGTATTCATTAATTCATTAATTCATTAATTCATTAATTCATTCATTACATTTATATAGCACCCTCCCCTAAGGCTCAGGCTGGTGCACATGGAACGTAAACAAAGAACAATAAGAGTCAAAACCTAAGAGGTATACAGTTAATGAAACTTCAGAACAATCACTTTTTCTTACATCCAGACTAGGAAACCAAGAGTAATATAATAAAAAAATAAATAAAATGATGACAGAGATATTTATATTTTATATTTTATTTTGTATTTTTTATTTATTAAATTTATATTCTTCTAATAAATAGGGCTTTCCAGGCAGCTCAGAAAAGTCATAAGAAATATTGCAATATATACCAAAAAAATTATAAAACCATCTATACAACCACCTTTATTTTGGAATCAAGAACAAAGATGTTTCAAAGGTGAATTAAATCAAATAAGCTTGTTTCATTAAAGAACAAAACATCAACAGATTTGCACAGCATGTTATCACACAGAGAAAGTTGCTATTTCTAAGCCTCTTGACCCAGAATGATTCAGTGCATTTAAAAAAATAAAAATCATTAATGGCTGCATGCTGTTGAAATTTAATCTAATTTGAATGTAAGTTTTAACTCAATGACATTTTTTCACACACACACACACCCCAGAAATGAGACAAAAGAACAAAAATCTACCCACATGCATTAAGATTTCAAGTGAGAAAGAATATACACCTTTATTTATCCCAAAGGTATGGTGCAACATCCAAATTATTTTGTTATAAAATATAGGATTAATATATTGAGATCAAAGTTGAGTTCAGCAGGTTGCTATAGCAATGTAGTACACACCACAATTTGCCTTTCTGATTAAATGAAAAAGGGTGTATGAGATACCTGCACAGCTGACACAACATTGTTAATTAGATGCCATATTTATCCAAATGGAAGACGACCTCAAATCTAAGATGCTCCATAAAAATTATACTCAAAAACTTTTAAAATTACTATGCATAGGGATGGACATGAACCAAATGCCCCAGATTGTGCCCCCTAAACTTTTGTCTACTTCAGGGGTTCAGCTGGCAGTCATTTCAGACTGACAGCAGATGGGTTCACTGCCGTGCTATCAGGCTCAAATGGCTTCAAGCTATTTCAGTGATTAATTTCATTCCCTCCTGCTTAAAAGCACGGAGAAGCAAAATGGACTGCTGAAATGGCTGCAAACCATTTCAGTAATTGGTTTTGCTCCCTCCTACTTAGAAAGGCTTGGAAATGTGCACCTTTTCCCACTATGCATGTTGCACATGAGTGAGGCACCCAGACATTCTCCTGCCACTCTTCTGTGGACATTCAAGCCTACTCACAGAGTACTCTTGTACTCCACGCACCTAGGCATGGAACACTGATTTCCAGCATTCCCCATCTTCACTGCAGCCCTCTGGCTCACATAGCTTTGAGTGGGTCCTGCAACTCCAGGAAGGATTTTTCGAGGGATCATAAAGGGCTGCAGACACCAAACGGAATGCTGTAAAATCAGTGTTCCATGCACAGATGATAGATACAGATCAAAGAAATAAAATTAAACGCACAGATACTGCTCACTGAAAAGTTGGATTATACAATGTTGTCATTTAGAAGGAAACAAAATATACAGATAAATTCTATTTACAGAGAAGAGGAATGCAGACATATGCAGTAATTTTACGACTACCTGAGAGCCCTTCAAGATATTGAGGGCTTCCTCCTGACAATCCTGCATTTTTTGTTTGTGTCCACAGTTTTTCTTTTGCTACTTGTCTCCACACATGTTTCTTTTTAGGTTTCCAGCCAATATAAGCAGCTCTAGAGTATAAGCATGCCCTGAACTTTTGAATGGCACCTTGTGTCTACAAATGGGTTGGTTTTCTCTGATACCTGACCCTGTGTGTCTCTTTCAAATGAATCAACTGCCTAGTCATAAACATGGCTGGTATAGCTGCCTATGGCATCATGCAATCTAAGAAGAACCTTGTGAATCACAATAGTCTAATTGCAATGGGCCCAGATGTTTTGACATCATAGAGGAGCAAGAGGTCAGGAGCAAAAAAGAAGTTTGAGTACTGAATGTGGAGGCTTATTGGTGACTTAGCTAAATTAATCAATCCTAGAATATACATGGGCTTTTTGGGTGATGTTTGTAGTGCCAACTGGTTGGGGGCCTTGTACCAGAAACTCACAGAAAACAAATGCTAACTTATAAGGTAATTATAAGAGTGTGAATTTACTAAAGTAATTTACAACTTGGTGTTTTGTAACTCTTTAGATGTTACATAAAGACCCATTATGCACGGGCTGGAATGCCCATGCAGGTGTCATCAGGGCATCGGGCATAATCCCCAATTATGCATGACACCACCACCAACACGGGCATGTTTCGGCCAAGGCCCACTGAAGGCCCATTTTATGAGAATGTGGGATCTTTCGTGGTCCCTGGGATACCGCAGGTACCAGGGGAGGCTGGGGGGGGGCAGTGCTGTGCATAACTGTGCGTGTGTGTGTGCACTACACCGGGGCATCTGCATACGTCAGGGAGCCCTGCCCCCGGGCATACATGGGAAACGGCATAGCAGCTGCAGTACATAATGGGTCAAAGAGAATATTGTTAAAATTTTGTTTCTCGCTTATTGCAAAATTAGCAAAAAAATTTCATGAGCCTCTATGAAATACATATTAGCAGCATTCTTGAAACTGAGATTCTATGGTACCTGGGATTCCATCATCTCTCCATTAACTGCCGTTTGGGCCCAAAGCAACCTCTTCTCAAAAGTTAAAACATTGCACGTTGTGAAAATCAATGTGGAAGGAGCCAGCCCAGTGCTAGCGGTACAACAAAAGGCAATCCAGTGATCTGTGGCTGGTGAGTCATTGAGTAAAGGAATTGCACATCTATCTGTTCAGAGATAAGGTCCCAAGAAGACATCCCAGAGATAAGGTCCCAAGAGGTCATCTCCCACACAGACCTCAGACTGAGGGCACGGTTGAACTTCTACCTTGGTCCACCTCCTTTCACCAGAACTCTCTTGCCCTTTTCTAGGAGCTAGGTTCATGGACAGAAGAGTAGCTCTGACCATGACCTGCTTAGCTCTATGCTGCAGCTAGAGGATCTTAAATAGCTCTGCAAGTCTCTCTTCCTTCTAGTTCATGCCATACAATTTCCCAGATGTTGCGTCCTATGCTTAGAAAAAGTTTGGGAATCATCTGTACCCTCTTGTGGACCACTTTGCTCTGGCCTCTTCCCTGGCCTGATGGTGTTGGGTCATGGAGGTATGGTTTTGGTTTCCAGCCTGTCAGAATCTGAAGACACAGCATTGCTAGCTTGCAAATCACCTAGACCTTCAAAACCTAGATACAAACTACCAACCTTGCCACTAGAGCTGTAGGTATGACCTAAAACCATACAAATGGTGTGCAGCCCTAAATTCATTCTCCAGCATCCAAGTTCCCATCCGATGCCAGGCACAATTATACATTTTCTACATTTGTACACAATTTGTGTTTATAATTGACTGTATTGAGTTTGGAAAGGCTAGTACACCTTTTGGCTCCAATCTTAAGGATACTTCCCTGGGAGTAAGCCTCATTGAGAGCCAATGTGGTGTAGTATTGAAAGTGCTGGACTAGAATCTGAGAGACCCAGTTCATCTTCCCACTCTGCCATGAAAATGGACTGGGTGACTGCGAGCTTTCATCCTAACCTACCATACCTTCCTGGCAAATAAAGTTTGAATCCAGTGGCATCTTGAAGACTAACAGAATTTTATTCAAGGTATAATATTTCATGTGCATATCTTACAGGGTTACTGTAAGAATAAAATGGAGAAAAGGAAAATGTGGCAAGTCACTTGAGCCTTGATGATTAAATAAGCAGAATAACACAGGAACATACCTCTACATAGACCTGCTTATGACTGCTTCCTTTATGTCCTTAAAAAGATTTGTTTTTCCCTTATATATGCATCATATATTGTAATTTTGTGTAGTTAAACAGTATCACTTTGGGAATCTATATTGTATCATTAATGAGTGATGAATCCAAGTTTATGTATGATGTATGATGTGTGATGATGTTTGATTATTGAACATTGATAATTTAGGCTGTGAACCAAAAGACATTTTCCTTGAAATAAGGCTCACTGAATAAATGGGACTTATTTCTAAGTAGACTTAGAGTTGTTGCCATAATCTTAAGGTTAACAGTGAGAATTGTTCGTCATTATTACAGTGTAGATCATATTTTTAATCAGATACACTGGGAGTGAAGTCTTTCTAATATTAGAAGTTCAAAAATAGTTCAGAAATAGAACGGATGCTCCAGTATTAAGTAAGTATTAAGTATTCCTTGGCACTCATATATATGCAGTGGCCTTTGCTGTCTTCACTGTAGTACATTGTGTGCTTAGAGCCTTGACCAAATGAGACATGTCCAATTTTTTCTTGATTTCTGAGGCAAAGTCGCATTATACAAGATGACTAGCAAATATTAGGTACATTACATTGCTCTACAATAGCTTGCTCTTTGGTGCCCCAAACTTTGCCAACTGAGTTTAGTTGATCCAGATTCTCTGCTACCATGGCTCTGTATCTTTGGGTGAATATAATCAACTATTTATAAGATGACAAGTGTGCATGAAACATTTGAAAAGGTGATAAATTGGAATATTTTGCTTTATATAAAGGAGAATGTTATCTGTCCCTTGCATTCTTAGATTTCTGATCAGATACAGATGTCTAATGAATGCCTCTAACAACTTTGGCAGGGGATTAGAGTAAGTGCCCTGCCATGAAGTTACTGTGGTTAATTATTACTTAATAGATGGTCATCTTTAATCCCTGACCAATTCAGCACAAGGAATCTGCCCCTGAACAGCCTCTGGTTGCTGGCAGGTTTTAGAGCTTCCTCCACATGACGTTGTCTGTACTGAGGCTGTCCATGGGCTGGCTCAAGTTTTGGCCAGATTTACCTTAAGTGAAATCACCAAAACTGGATTTGCCACTTGTTATCTTGCTTCACATCAGGGAGCAACCAGGGGCAAGCCTGTGTGAATGGAGAACATGATGTGTGAAGTATTGCTTGTAAATACAGTACTTTGTTTCTAAAAGCAGACAGGCCTCAAAGGACCCTATTATTTGTCCTCAGTGTGGCACTCACAGATAGGTTGTTGCTGAACACAGAGGTGCTATTTACTTTTTGTGGTTAATAGCCACTGATAAATCTACCTAAATTGTTCATGCCTAAACCCCTTTAAAAATAACCTGGTGGCCTTCACAAAAAGGAAGTGCATTCCTTAAACAAAAAGCAATTGTATAGGAAGTTTCTCATGTGGAAATGGAAGGGAAAAGTAAGTGACTGGTGAGAAGATAGGGAAAACTGGCATCACATAAAGGAGGAAGAAGAAATAATTTCAAAATGAATCGCATACTTCAGTGCAGGATGATACTTCTCATTCAATTGTATGTATACATCACCTGGAAGTACTTGACTATAGTAGGTACTTGTATAATTAGCCTCTGATGCCTCAGAAACAGGAAAATTCAATGGGAACAAATTGCATTAAAACAGGGCAATATAAACATCAGGAAAAAAATGTTAACTCCTGTCATTGTTCCCTTAGTAGCGAGCACAGTAGTCTAAAAGTAACATAGGAAGATAAGTCAAAACTTCTACAAAATTAGTAAAAGGAGTTTGTCTAACAACATAGGAAATATGGGAAAGAGCTGTGTGTTTTTAATGGACCTAGGAAATAAAAAGAATCATCCTTTCCTTTATTAATTTTTTGACCTTGAATTAATATAATAGACAGGCATTGATCATTTTGAATGGCTTATTGGACTTCTAATACTTCACAACATGGTGCCTTATTACAACTGTTGTGATGGCCATGGGAAGACAACAAAACCTTTGTAAGTTGCGATTTCTTTCATGATTTCATTTAGATCTATACATTTCATTTTAAGTTATGCTATTAAGGCATTTTCATTTTCATTGTTGGGAAGTCAATGAGAATGCCTTCATTGTTATCATAGAATCATAGAGTTGGAAGGGGCCATACAGGCCATCTAGTCCAACCCCCTGCTCAATGCAGGTTCAGCCCAAAGCATCCTAAAGCATCCAAGAAAAGTGTGCATCCAACCTTTGCTTGAAGAATGCCAGTGAGGGGGAGCTCACTACCTCCTTAGGCAGCCTATTCCACTGCTGAACTACTCTGACTGTGAATTTTTTCCCCCTGATATCTAGCCTACATCGTTGTAGTTTAAACCCATTACTGCATGTCCTTTCCTCCACAGCCAATGGGAACAGCATCCTGCCCTCCTCCAAATGACAACCTTTCAAATACTTAAAGAGGGCTATCATGTCCCCTCTCAACCTCCTTTTCTCCAGGCTGAACATTCCCAAGTCCCTCAACCTATCTTCATAGGGCTTGGTTCCTTGGCGCTCATCCTCTGTACCCTTCATGGATCATCCTCGTCGCTCTCCTCTGTACCCTTTCAATTTTATCTACGTCCTTCTTGAAGTGAGGCCTCCAAAACTGCACACAGTACTCCAGGTGTGGTCTGACCAGTGCCGTATACAATGGAACTATGACATCTTATCATTGTCATCCTGCTCTTCTTGTTTTTAGCCCTTATTCCACCATCTCCTTGTAGGACTAATTGGACTTCAGGCTGGAAGCAGTGACAGCCAGCCATGTAGACAGATGGATAGTTCTTGGATTGACTAGCCAACTGGTAGTTGGAAGGGTGGGAAAACAAGCTGTCTCTTATTCCCTGTCTCCTGTGTCTTCTCCTTCAACTCAAGACTCTGTTTCTTACAAATCCAAAGTGACCTGGCAGCTGTACCATTGAGAAAATAGTCCTTAGGGTGCAGGCAAGCACCTGGAGGACTCATTCCCAAGATCCAAAGGAAAGAATATGGTAGGAGAAAAGGAGAAATGTTGTTCCCACCTATTGGATACCATCAGCTTTGAAAGGTAGAGCCATCTTGGTATAGTGGTTAGGAGTGTGGACTTCTAATCTAGTAATCTGGGTTTGATTCCTCACCAGCTGTGACATAACAGAGAGAGTGGCAAACAGGAACACAACAACCCCATGATGGGCACTCCCAAAATTAAATCCCATAGACAAGGAGGACAGGTGGGAAGAATTGCTGCTGGCCACCCAGAAAAGGGGGGGCAAAACATGCAGACCACCACCTAAATTCCATGTATTGTTCTTATGTTATTATGTAAACCGCCCTGAGCCCCCAGGGAGGGCGGTATATAAATATAATAGATAGATAGATAGATAGATAGATAGATAGATAGATAGATAGATAGATAGATAGATAGATAGATAGATAGATAGATAGATAGATAGATAGATAGATAGATAGATAGATAGATAGATAGATAGATAGATAGATATGGAGGGCCTTGTTCAGCCTGCCCCGCCTCAGCTCAGGGCTGGCCAGGCCACATGCACTGCCCTGGCCACACACTCCAGGTATTCCAGCGGCTGGACGCCTGTTCCTCCTTTTGCCCCCCCCCCCCACATCTCCAATGGCTCGGCCCCGATTAGCACATGGCTATCCTTCTCAGTACTTAATAAGGGGGGTTTTGCTCTTAAGAATCCCAGGATACTTGATAATTATATGATTATAAATTCATATAGGAGCAGCATTTAATTGCGGTACATTAATATTGATGCCCTATCATATGTTTAGTTTTTAATTGTGCAGCAATAATATACTTTTGAAGTTAGAGAACTATGTATATTGTATGGCAGAGCAATTGGGGTATTAGTTTATGTCTGTGTTATAAGTTATATTAAAGCAAATATGTTCTGAACTGAACATGAGATGAAGGTTTGAAGCAACTATAATCTTATATGTGCATGTGCAGAGGGGTTTCTTCAAGGAAATGAAAATGTGGTAATATAGTTGCATGTAGACCATTATTTTAGTGATGCTACAGGCAGCAGGTAAAGGTCAAGGTGATCCCTGCAAGTTTGTAATAAACTTTTAAATCCCTGTTTAAACACCCTTTGTTCATGGTATTTCACCTGGCTAATGCTATAATAAGTAAAGTAATAATAAAATACTTCCTTGCTGCTTGATCCCAGCCCTGTTTACTCAGAAGTAGTCAAGGTTAATGCACATAGCCATTTTAGGTGCCGAATGTCAGCATGTTTTGTGATGAAATATTCAAGTAAGTGATTCAATCTAAGTACAATTCAGCCCACCCACTTTAAAGCCAAGAAAAGCCTGAGGCCTAAGTTCTAACAATGCAGTAGATCATGCTACAAAGACAATTTAATTTCTTACCCCACCAGTCTTTTTACTAAGAGACACCATAAAGTGACATCTAGAAATTACAGGAACATATGCATACCTGGAGGCTTATACATGGTTTATAGAGCTATCATAAGAAAGTTTTTCTGTGCTGTTGGTACACTAGGAATCAAAACACACATACACAAGTAAAACACACATCACAGGCAATCAGAATGACAGATTACTTTTAATACTATAGAGCAGTGGTCCCCAACCTTTTTATCACCGGGGACTGGTTAACACTTGACAATTTTACTGAGGCCCAGGGGGGGGGTAGTCTTTTGCCGAGGGATGTTGCCGCTGCCTGAGCCCCTGCTCCACTTGCTTTCCCGCTGGCCCCCCTGACTTCCTGCCGCCCGCTGAGGGGAGCTGCCAGCAGCAGCTGCGCAGTACCACACTGAGGGGGAGCCCCAGCCATGGCGGCTGCTGGAGAGCACCAAAGGTGTTCTGGCGGCAGAGTGGCAGGGCAGCCCCCGAGGCAGCAGCCAGGGAAGAGGATGAGGAGCCACGGCCCGGTACTGACTGATCCACGGACTGCTATCGGTCCCCAGACCGGGGGTTGGTGACCACTGCTATAGAGGTATATGGTTATAAAGAAGATCTCAAAACATGCTCTTATATGAACAATATAGTCTTAAAACTTGGATCCTGTAGCTAATTTGCACTAATACCCCAGAGACTCACCATCAGGGGCAGTTGCTGCCACAAGAGACTGAGATCTGGGAAGGACCTGTAGGCAGAAGCATGGACTCCTGCCCCCAGCATCCCTCAGGTGGCGCATATGTTAGAGTGACGCCAGGGGGATAAACACAATTTTTTATTTTTTTCAATAACCCGTTTTCACAGCCATAGAACAGTAAAGAAACCACGATGAAACACTGAGCCTGAGAGACTATTTATATGATAAAAAAACACCACTGAGGAAGAAAACAACTTTGAAAACGGGCTATTGAAAAAGAAAAAAAATGTTGTGTTTATCCGGAACCCATTTTGGTTTGCACATCATAGATATCAAAGCAATATCTACAAAATAAATTGGAAGAATTATAACCAAAAAGATTACATTAGTGTACCAGCCAATTGGTTGAATTTTTCTAGTTTGGACCTCCCGGGTGTCAGCAGGCTACTAGGTCCAGGGATCTAGGCTGGCTAGGCGATGGAACCTGCTGATTGGGCCGCCTTATGGTCAGATGGCCACAAGAGGGCAAGAATCCTGAACCATGCTAAGCCACACTCAGTTGTATGAAAAGCTGTGTCCAGTTCGTGCCCAAAAGACCTGTTGTTGTCCAGTGTCCTTACTGAGGTGACCCATATCTCCCTGCAAAGCAATGCTCCTCTTTGTCAATTGTAGAATTCATTACCTCTTGTCCTAGATACTCTTTACTGTTTGAAAAGCATTGGTTAGCACATGAGGAACACGTGTTCCACAGTGGAGAATCACTTTCATGATGGACAAAGGAACCATGAATAGAAAACAAGGTACGGGAACCCAAACCATATTTTAAAGTTAGTTTTTTTTTCAGCGGGGGACTAATATTGCCAACTCTTCAAAGACTAAATGTTAATATCTTAGTGGCTTAAAGATAAAGTCAGGTGCAGGGAAGGGCTGTTCACCCAGGAACAGCCCAGTAGTAAAATGTTAATCTGCGTATAGCTGTTGTATGTTCTTAAGAAAACCAGCAGTTAAGCAATGCCGTTGACATAGGATGAAAGAAAATGCAGATAAACCTATCACAAAGAACTCTTAAAATCATCAAGTCTGAACTCAAGTAAGTACAGGACAGGTAACAAGCTGGTGAGTCCAACCACAGACCCCATGTCAAGTCAACTGTATCACATACATACATTCAGCAAATTCATAGAGAATTAAGTATGTAGAAGACTTGTGGGACAGAGTCACCCACTTGATGGATCAGTAACACTGAGACCAAGACTACTTCTACTCACAATGCATAAAGATCAGATCAATCAAAAAAGGAAGTCAAGCAGCCAAAACGCTTCTTTTTTCTCTACCTCTACTATCATCCACATAACACTTTCTCTTACTCTGGTATGGCTGTTACTGCTGCTTTTTCTAGGGGGAAGGTTCTTAGCTGGGTCATACAAGTTGGTAGGAAGTACAAGCAGGTGTCCTGAGTGTTCAAGGACTTTTTGAGTTTTCTACTACTCCATGAAATGTTATAATATTTGTCATAATGTCATAGAAAACAGGAATTTTTTCCACAGAATTTGATTCTAGTAAATGAAGCGTCAGTGAGGCCCATTATGCACGGCCGCCGAAACGGCGATTTCGGGTCACGTGGAAAACGCGGAGGGGGAAGACGCGACGCATACCGGTTATACACGGGGCGGGGCGCGACGGCGGCAAAACCCAGAGTAACCGATTATGCACGCGCCAATCCGGGCGCCGTTTCTGGTTGCGCCCCGCTCACCCGGAAGCTGCGCTTTCTTCCGCGTTTCACTGACGCGGCTTTTTCGGCGGCATGCACCGAAGCTGCAGCCGGTTGCAGCCAGCTCCGTGCGTTATCCGTGATTTTAGTCGCTGCCATTCCACCCCGAATGTGCGCTAAAACCCCTGTGCATAATGGGTCTGACTGACACACAGAAGTTAAATTTGGAGTCTTAAATACTGGTAGTTTCAGATTGTGCATCTGTTTCAAACAAAAGACAGGAGTGGGAAATGAATATCCATCTGACTGTCAGATTCAAAGTGGACACAACAGCAAGCAACTACTAGCCAAAAGCCTCTCAATAAAAACAGAACAAGCCCAATACAACCAATATTGAATCAGAGAATCCCAGAAGAACCATAGGCCAATGGGGAAAGCCCACAACAAGCAATGACAAACAATTGCATTTAAGAGAAACTAAGTGCAGCAAGGGATGCTGTAGAAACAATGCTAAACTACTGGATTCCATCAAAAATATGGGCCAGTGTGGAATGCCCACATCAATGTTAAATTAGAGAAGCCAAGGCAAGCCAACTAAAGCAAGGAATATTACTTTGAGACCAACAGAACCAATTTCAAACAAGATAATGCAAGCCAAATCAACCTGGCAAACCAATAACAAGACCTGGCAAGAAGATCTTGTTACAAATACACTATAACATTGAAGAAAAACAGTCCTAGGAGCCTTAACATGCTGACTCTGGATATTACTAAATACTTCCAGAATTTTTCAGGATCCATGTACTGCTTTCCTCAAAATGCTATCATCTAGATACAGTTTGTACTTTTTATGTAGGTATGTATATTCGGACTGGAAATATCTAAATGCACATCCCTTTATGTAATATACAACCAGAATAATGTTTGCTCTGTGTTCTTAACAAATACCCTGGATTAAATATAGAAATATACTAACTTCTGCATCTGGGAAAGTATTGCAAGGCCTAGAAGGATTGGAAAAGCAGTTTGCCTGAACTTCAGAAGATTCCTCAAAAGAAATTAAGCTGGACTTCAATGAAATGATCTCCAGGAAGATGGCATTAAACTGATAGCTGTTTTGTTCAAATGCATCAATATCTGCCAAGCCAATATCCGAATCTTTTCAGGGTGATATTAAAAGTCTCTGCTAGTGGCAAAATATTAAACACATGGCATAAGTGAGTACATTTCATTTCTGTTCTCTTCTATATTGGAACACAGAAACACCCATTTATCTCTTTTTGCTACAATATTATATTTTTGAATTCTTGCTGTCTGCAGCATCTGTTCATATCTCTTTCTTATTGAATTGAATGAATTAACCCATTCTTATAGACTTGCTATTTTAATTTTCTGTATGTTCTAAAATTACTCATTTGTGGTGCTATGGTACAATTATGACTTAGTTATTTGTTTATTTCTCTTAGAATATGAGTGAACTGATCATATATAGAGACGTTCCAGGCTAAGTAAACTGAAATCAGTTGGTTTAAGAACATGGAACACTGTTTAGGATTCAATCCTTTACTACTAAAGTGTAGTCTCCATTCATCTTTATAGCCTGCCTACACAAAGCTCTCAGAAAACAGCAGAGTTGTAGTAGATGGAACAGTGTACGTTGTCTGTTGTCTGGAATTGATTGTTTAATCCACAGGCATAATTGCAAAATGAGTCACAAATTCTGGTTCCTATACAGTATTAGTCATGCATCTAATTCCAGACAATGTCAGCTTTCATTTTTTTTAAAGTCTAGTTGAAGTGAGTCATGATCAAATAGAGCTGGAAATTAAAATCACCACAAAAACCGTATTATATTGTTTTCAATGGGAAGGGGGGGGGGGGTAATGACTAATTTGTTATTGGCTCCTGCCAGTTTTTCTGCTCTCTCACACTATTTCTCTGCTCACTGAAGCCCCCATCTCCTGTGTGGATTTTTTTAGTCCATGTGGGTCCCACAACACCTAACCCTGCTCCCTCTTTCACCAGTAGAAAAACTGGCCGTATCCTGGTGGAACATACAAGATCTGTAGTGTATATGTTTCAAAAAAAGTATGAAGAATTTTTAGGAAGAGATGTTTTTAGCATAGTTAGATTAGGAACTTCCTGATATTTTTCAAATAGTCTATTTGTATGTCTGATTGGCTCACTGGAGACTTCCTGCTCTTTTGTGAATACTTTCTCCCTGCTTGCCTCCATAACTGCATGAATGAATAATAGTAAGACCAGCTGCCAGATCTCTTTCTCTTGTTTATATACAAACTGTTTTACTTCATAATCAAACTATGTTATCCTTTTAAGCAGCTTGGTGCTTTGCCCCTCTTTGTATATTGAAACTGTACCAAAACATTCAACCTCAGTATCTTCATCCTTTTGATCCACAGATAAAACAATGTATTTTAAAAGTTGGATCCCAGAATGCACAAGGCTGCTTGTGATTTTTGATCATATTAATAAATCTCATCTGATATAATGCACAAGCTGAAGGTACTTGTGGAGATACCTTCTCCTCAACATCCTGCAAAGCCTCATAAGATCCCTGAAAAGCCAATGCTGGGTGGGGATCAGGGGAGATTTGTAGACAAAATGCTGTGAGACATGGGTGGAAGAGTATAATAATAGGGAAAAAAATCACCCCTCTCTCCCTTAGTCAGTTGAAAGCATGCTCTACTTCACTTGTTCCAGTGGTAGACTAAAGAACTGAAGGTGTTTTCATTCTTCTTCTCATTTTGGTCATCTTGCCTTATGGAATTTTGTTCACACCCCCCAACCCTTATTTCAGAGGTCTTAGGACACTTCTGGAGGAATGGGAGCGGGGGGGTCATGTGCCCCTTTCATTACACATTCCATTCATGTTTTATTGAAACCGTCCTATGATCCCCATGCATTCTAACACTCAATTTGCTGTAGATATAAGGTTTCACTTGAACATTGTGATGCCATATCAAAAACACTTTTTTCAGGTAACATCTGTGATACTTCTAAATTGCATATGAAGCACTTTGGACACTGTTACATATTCCAACCCCTAGAATCGTAATAAAGTTTTTTTTTATGTTGAACTTTCAAAAGTCTCTCATTTTCCAATATGGAAGTAGAATATAAGCAGGCAATTTTGTCTCTTTCCTCAAGTACCTGGGCTGAACCAGCATCAAAGTATATAATAATGTGACAGGGTGGGACAGCCATAGACCAATAAATAAGAATAAAATAGACGAAGGGGCTGCTCAGCAAGAAAAAAAGAAACAAAGGGAAAATTTTATGTGTGAGGGAAGAAGACGGCAAGATCACCATGTTGTGTGTGGGGGTGTTACAGGTTATTATTTTAAAATACCCATTTAATTTCATCGGACTACATCTTATTTCATTTTATATTCATAGATTCATAAAACTAAAAGTTGAAAGGGAATATCTAGTTTGAACTCAAAAAGAAATAGCAGCCAGTGAAGTATACATAAATACTTCCTAATGGAGCTTCCAGGTCACCCATAATCATAGCATAATTATAACAAATTCTGAAACTGTTTCCCTCCAACAGCTTTATGCTTGTGTCCCAGTTATGCAATACAATTTCCCACAGTTTATTATACACTATGCCTTATATCCATAATTTTATAAATAACCTGCAAATAATCACCCTGTTGATCCAAATGAACGATTAATACCTTTTGTTATACTGCAGACCAGTTCTTGTTGCTTATACTGAAATACGAATAGATATAAGTAATGCATCATGGAGGGCTTTTTTCCTGCCCTAAAAGGATGAAGCAGTGTGCAAAATTGATCACCCTATAAAGAGTGGGAAAAGAGGAAGAGCAGGTTTGTTGGATGGCCCCAGAATGGATGTGATATATCGTTTTTATGTGTGTAAATAAATGTAATTTATTAGAATGAAATAAAATATCTAGTGGTGATAGTAATACCTGGGAAATGTGTGTGTTGCATTTCTCAGCTGCAGTTGGATTAACTTGTAAATTCAGAAGACCACCTGTATTTTTAGCCATGGCCTTGACCATATAAAATTTTCTCATTTAAATGCACTTATCAATTAGTGACAAATGGAGAACATTGAATAAGCAGGGTTTGTTTATTTATTTCTTTTAATAATTGGATTTATATATCTAGATCAAGTCCTTAAAACTTACTTTGGTGAACTATCTTCTTTGAATGTGTCCATCATGCATCTCTGGAAGTAGAAATATGTCTTTTCAAAATGTATAGTTAGGTTTTGTTATTTCTTTGAAGGCATCAATTATCTGAAGACTTGTTGCGCCTTGGAATAACATGATTAGGCTTAGAAATTGGGTTTGGAAGCTGTGGCATTATGGTGCTATTGTTAAGAATTGAAGTCATAGAAAGTAATGTCTGTAAGCTATTGGTAAGATTGTAAATTATTGTAAATAAAGAGTATATAAATGTAACTCAAGAAACTATGGAAAAGTTATAAACCCTTACAATGGAGAAGGGAATGTAATTGGGGTGGATCCAGCCATCATTTCCATTCAATCTTGCCCAACTCCCGTCCTTACTATACCCTGTCTCAAATGGCTTTTGTCCATTTAAGTGTCATAATCATTAACGTTAGATTCAAATGAAATGATTAACGTTAGATTCAAATGAAAGTGCTGTCAATAATCATTAACATAACCTTTAAAACACCCTTATTTGAAGAGACACTTCCTCTCTTTATCATTTGCAGAAAAGTTGTTAGATTTCCCCATTCCGGTGTCACTGGATGGTATTCAGAGGTCTGTTTTTATCCTTCCAACAAAAGACTGTAACCAGAAGATGTGAAATGAGAACATAGTTTTCATCGTATAAGATGAAAATATATTTCACCTGAACTACCTGCCTCTTCCAAGCAATGGCACATATCCAATTATGCACTTGCGCCAAATAAATGCCATTTACTTTTGCAGAAGAGTAACTTGAGATTCAGCTTTGTGGTATCTGTGCATTCCCACATGGGATCTGCAGTTTGGAGAGCCTGCCATGAAGAGGAGCTAGCGAGTTTACTCAGGAAAGAATAACTCCCAGGAGTGTTATCCCCCTCCTATCTCAGAGAGTGAGGAGACTTTTCCTGCCCAAAAGTCACATGACCTGGGAGGGGCTAGCACTCTTCCCTCAGTTCTTTTCTTGCTGCTGTCAAGAGAGGTTCTTCTGTGACTTGCTCATCACCTCAGATTTCTAAGATAATATTTGCCAGCTGATTATTGGAGTTTAGACCTTTAATTCCTGATGGCTCTATTTAAGAAGTGCCACGAATGTGGTGCTAAAATGGCACAGAATGATGGCACAGAATGATGTCTTCTCTGCCTTGGAGAGGGACATGTTACAAGGGCCTGTCAAGCCTGCCCAAAATATGACCCACAGTAGAGCACAAAGGTTAAAAGCCGCGTTGTATGAAAAAGCTCTATCAGTGGCTAAATCTGGCCGAGAGGGTGAAAGTGCAGGAGACAAGCACTCGAAAACATCCTCCATCTCCTCAGTTCCCCCTCATGATAACAAGGGTAGGAAGGATGACAACCAACCCAAAAGGGCCATGTCAGAACCTTGGCAAAGAAAGCAAAGAAGACCAAAAATTGCGAGGGAGGCTGATTAATGGACGGTTTGAGTCAGTCATAATTGGTTCAGCACTGACAATCAACATTGCCTTTGGTGTTAAGATACTCACCACTGACAATTGTTCTATCAACTCCATCAGGTTGGCATTGATGTCTCTGATGCATCGCAGACACTCTCCTGCACCATCAGTACTTTCGCCATTGAAAGAACAATGTGAAAGGGGCTGTCCTTGGCACTGAGCACTGGTCGTCACTGACACTTGACCTTGTCTCCATTCGACTCCAAAGGATACGCCAGAACAGCCTCTTCCAGAGATGAGAGAGCTGTTGGAGTCAGATGATGAGCTGTTGGAGTCAGATGATGAATGCCTGAGATGAGCCACATGAAGACCTGGCAGGGACTTGTCCATCAAGTCCTCAGAGTGGAGATTGACATCACAGTTGGATGTGCTGCTTAGATTGCCTTCTTCAACGCCATCTCATGGTTGATACTGAGACTATGATCAAGATGACATTAGGTCTACTTCTATGTACAGCAGAGATGGTGCTCGATGCCATGTCAGTGATGATGACACCTTTGGATCCAATGTTGAGCATCATAGGGGCAGGGACCAAGACTCTAATGACTATTCTCATCTGTCCCCACCAAAGACAGTGCAGGAGTCAGCTTCTCTTTTTCTAGCTGATGATCTCAGACTGTATTCTGAACAATTAATCGGAATGGCAAAAATCTTTAAAGTTGGATTATTTATCTGGAGACCCAGACTGTGATGATCCAATAATGGATGTTCTGCATAATCCAAACACTGTGCCAGTAGCACTCCCTTTCATTAAGGGAGTTTGCAAGGTTATTTGACCACTGTGGTTGAATCCAGCTTTGGCCCCAGCTTCTTCAAGGAAGCTAGAGAGTTTATATGAAGTGCAGGATGCGGATTGTGAATTTTTGTCCAGACATCCAAAGGTGAATTCTATTTTTTCAGTTGTTCTCCCTTCTAAAAAAGAGGGCAAACATCCAGTCATACTCATTAGATAAGAAAGGCAGGAAAATTGAGCTCATGGCCCTGGGATTAAGGTAGCTAACTATCAAGCTATAAAGGGATTGTAACAGATGTTCCTATGGGATAGGAGTACACCCATGTATGATTCTATTCCAGCTACTCAAAGGCCACAATAGAAGGTGATACTTGCTGAAGGCATCAAACTAGCTAAACAGCAGATCAATGCTGGAAGGAACCAGGCTGGTTGTCACTCAAGATCAATGGGCACAGTGGTAGTGTTCAGATGCCACATCTGGCTGCAATCTTCCACATTTTCTAATGACACCAGAGGGACGGTAGAAGCTCTGAGCTGTTTAATATTCAGACTGATGTCATGTTAAAGAAAATGAGGAAGTACACTCTAACTGCTAAAATGCTGGGAATTACTTTAAGCTCTTCCCAACCCTGTAAGAACAGGTTCTGGAGATTCCAGGGTAGAGGAGCTAACTCCAGGCAATATAGATATGCTGAGCACTGTATTCAAACATTCACTCCCTCTCAGAGGCAGGTATTCTATAGGAGAGGATGCCACCAATCAGGCAATAGGGCAAGAAGCCAGAGTTTCCCAGCATGGGATACCACACAATGACTAGCATGTCAAGGAATGTTTTACCATAATTTATCCTTCTTTGCTGATTCTTGCTGGGAAAAGGTGCAATTGTCTGTCTGGGGAGTTCCCCCCAAACCAGAGGTTTTTACTCTCACTGATTTGCGATTGATAAGAATGGGGGTGGTAAACAACCCATTTTATATTTGAGACATCTTAATATGTATATATTTACCCCAATGTTTAGGATGCTGTCACTGCAGGAAGTGATTCCACTTCTTTCTATGGAATGTTGGTTTGCTATTTTGGACTTAAAGGATGCATACTTTCCTATTTCTATCCATGAAGCATGTAGAAGATATTTGAGTTTCACTAATGACTGTGTACATTATGAATATTCTGTTCTTCTGTTTGGCCTTGCCTCAGCTCCCAGGGTTTCCACCCAAACTGTGCCACTGGTAGTAGGACATTTGAGGACACAGGGTTGTATAATTCATTTCTCTCTAGATCAGTGGTCCCCAACCTTTATTAGGCTGGGGACCGGCAGGACATCGGGCCGCGCCCGCGGGGACCGCACCCGCGCGGGCCACACCCACGGATCGGCCCGCGCCCGCAGGCCACGCCCGCGGATCGGGCCGCGCCCGCAGGCCACACCCGCGGATCTGGCCGCGCCCGGGGGTGGGGCCGCACCCGCGGATCGGGCCGCACCCGTGGGCGCGGCCCGCGGATCGGGCCGCGCGGGCGCGGCCTACACGGGCGCGGCCCAGCCCTGATTCCCTCTCCCCGCCCTCCCCGCAGTAAGAAGCTTCCCGGGCCGCAAGCTTCCCGGGCCGCAAGTTTTTTACTGCGGGGGGGGCGGGGAGAGGGAGCCGCGGCCCGGCGCCGGGCCGCAGCCCGCAGGTTGGGGACCACTGCTCTAGATGACTGGCTATTAGTAGCAGACACTGCCCAGCCGTTATGGCAGGATGTGTAAATGATAACGATGTCCATTCAATCCTTCGGTTTTGTTATTAATACTGAGAAATCGATTCTGAGCAGGATTAGGGTGAAATTCTCTTGGAGATGCTGTCCAGAGTGTTCGGTCAGGATCCCCTGTGCATTCCCACCTTTAGGTTTGTTAAACAGGGTGATAGTGAAAATCATGGATGAATGTGCACACTGCGTTCTTTTTTTTTTCCTTTCAAAGTACTGTTTCTTGTAGTATTACTTTAGCAAGGAGGGTAGGGGAATTGGAAGCCCTGTCTTGTTTTTATTTAGAGCCAGCTTGGTGTAGTGGTTAGGAGAGGAGAATTCTAATACGGCAAGCCAGGTTTGAGTCTGCGCTCCCCCACATGCAACCAACTAGGTGACCTTGGGCTCACCACAGCACTGATAGAGATGTTCTGACCAAGCAGTAATATCAGGGCTCTCTCAGCCCCACCTACTTCACAGGGTGTCTGTTGGGGGAGAGGAAAGACAGTTTAAAAATCAGTAAAAATACTGTAAAATCCCCTAAAATACCCCTTAATACAAAAATATTTGGACCCACCAAATACAGTTCTTAGTTCTTAGACCGTCTATTGGTTTCCTGCCTAAAGCTATGTCTAGATTTCACTTGGGTTAGGTAATAACACTTCCCACATTCTTCTCATCTCCCATTTCAGTCATGGAGAGGGCACTACACTCATTAGATGTTAGATGTGCACTTTCATTTTATTTGGATAGGGTAGCCCAATTTACGGTTGATAAGAATCTCTTTGTGTTCTTCAGAGGTCACAAAAAAGGGAAGTGAGCATCATCTCAGACCCTGTCATGTTGGCTGATCTCCAATATACATTTAGCATATGTGGAGGGAAAGGTAAATAGCCCTTTGTGGGTTAAGGCCCATTCGACCAGAGCTATGGCAGCTGCTATGGCTTTCTTGGCAGGTCTTCCATTGGATGACATTTGTAAGGCAGCGACTTGGTGCACACCATTGATATTTGTCCGACATTACTCCATTACGTCTTGGACATGAAGGAGGGATGAGCACTACTGCAGTGATAATTTGGCTAACCATGCTCACACTCTCTTCCATGGTGAGTGATCTTGCTAATCTCCCAAATGGGAATCCACAGACACCATTAAGATGAAAACGAGATTGCATTTACTTGTAACTGTTGTTCATTGACTGGTGTTCTGTGCATTCACACATCCCTCCCTCCAGTCCCCTCAACAGGCATACCATCAGTTACATATAAGGTGACAGCAATGGAGGAGAACTGAGGCTGGAGTGCTAGCCCCTCCAAGGTCATGTGACTTTTGGGTGGAAAAAAATCTCCTCACTCTCTGAGATGGGAGAGGGATAGCACTCCTGGGAGTTATTCTTTCCTGTGTAAACTCACTAGTTCCTCTCCATGGCAGGCTCTGTAAACTACAGATCCCATGTACTTCTGCCATTCCCTCTGTACTACTGCAATCCCTGTTTTGCCCCTTTGTTCTCAAGGGCCTGCTTGACCCCAGGAACAAAACTGATGGGGCAGGCCCTAGTATGAGTCAGCTCTAGTATGAGTGCAAAATAGGAAAATCCTGTTCTATGGCGTTCACAGATGAATTCTATCTAATGCGGCACTTTTTACAACATGGAACTATAGGCAACCTCCTGTTTTACTTATATGGCTGAGTTGCTTTTTGACTGAGACAATTTGTCCACCCATTCAAACTTTTATCATATGTTGTCTAATATCATGTTGCATTGAGACAGAGGATACTATTGCATAGTTGGACAATCCTCCCCTTCCCCAACACAGAACATTATTATAAGCAAAATAGGTTGAACATTCTACAGGGCACTCAGAAGGTTATTAGCACTGATTAGTTGCTGCTTATTAAGCATGCTTAACCTGGAAGATAAATGCAGTCAAACGATGGATTCTTCCACTTTTCTAAATGTCCTAAGGAATAAGTATTCCATCTTAACTGACCTTGAGTGTACAACTCAAAATTCAGCCAGATTACTTCAAGAGTATGAGCATGGGATGATATTTATCTTACATTAGGAATGATATATATATATTTATTTATGAAAACTGCAGGAAATCAGATATACAGACTGATTTTTTAAAATACCAAAATGTGCTGAAGTAACAATATGCAGTGTTCTGAAAAAAAGAAATGTTGGAAATATACTGTATATATGCACTTATACACAGCTTCGTAATGCAAACAGTATTTCCGAGAGTGGTTTCGAGTATATGTGTGCCTAATTACAATTTAAAGTGAGCAAAGCACAAAAACAAAGAGTTTGGATGAAGCAATGTGTCCTTAATTTTTTCCATAGGTGTAATTCAGGATCTGAAATCATTACTCAAGAAAAAAAAATAGTTCCTCTTTCCAGCTTTACTAGGTTTATTAAAAGCTGTTGGTTCAGTGAAAGAGAAATTTCACAATGTACACAGATTATTCTGAGAAATTATGATTTGGAGAAGTTATGATTAATAAATATTTGATTTAGACCAAAAATTATTGAATGACTTCACTGATAAATATGTAGGTGATTATCTATAGTAATATGGGTTGCTTATTGCCACCTTCTACCTCCAGTATTTTTACTGAAGTGCTTGAGAGAGCACTAGCAGTATTAATGACAAGTAATAGATCATTACTCAATTATTATGAAACAATTAGTAAGAAAAACTTTCATCATTTCCACTATTAGTTAAGTGCACCACCAGTGTGTTGACATGCTGAATACACAGACTGCATGAAGAAGAGAGAGAGGGTATCACCAAGACGTTGAGGAATATCTTGCATTTGGAATGGGCATGCCCCTCTAGCAAGAATCAATACAAATAATATCACAACAGCAGAGGGCAGCCCCCAAAACACTAGCCTGAGTAAAAACAGGAAATGTTATTGTATTTGCTGAGCACAGCTTCCATTTTCATATGCTGTCTATGAATCCAAAGGTATCCCCCCATTGCTGTCATAAGAGTGAAGGGAAGCTGAGACCTCACTTCCCTTTTAACATATGCAGGATTGTAATTAGAGACAATGCGCTCTCTGGCATAAAACCTTGCATCATTTGCCACAGTGGCCATCTTGAAGGGATGCTCTAAATCAGTCAGTGGAAGAGAAAGAATTAGGGCTGAAACAACTCACTCTGCATGCGCCAACACTTGTCTTTGACCCAGAATTTGCAGCTGGTACAGAATTCAGCTGCTAGGGTCCTCATGAGCAGTGGTTCCCAACATTTTATCACCAGGGACTGGTCAATGCTTGACAATTTTACTGAGTTCCGGTGGGGGTAGTCTTTTGCTGAGGGATGTTGCCACTGCTGCCTGAGCCCCTGCTCTGTTTGCTTTCCCACTGGCACCCCTGACTTCCCACTGCCCACTGGGGGGTGCTGCCAGCAGCCATGCCAAGGGGGAGCCCCAGCTATGGCGGCTGCTGGAGAGCACCAAAGATGAGCTGGCGGCAGAGTGGCAGGTTAGCCCCCGAGGCAGCAGCTGGGGAGGAGGATGAGGAGGAGCCTCGGCCCGGTACTGACTGATCCACAGACCGCTACTGATCCCCGGACCAGGGGTTGGATACAAGTGCTCATGAGTACATCCAGCCAATGCTGAGGCAGATGTATTGGGTACGGATTGAGGCCTGGATCAAAGTTCTGGTTTTAACGTTGTCTTCATTGTCTTATTCTGATCTACATGTATGCTTTTCATAAATCTGGTGAAATAAGTGTAACCGCGACAGCATATTAGAAAAATCGGTATCTCATTAAGTAATGCAAAATGCCACAGTAGGAAATTGGTACAATTTGTCCATTCCAAGCAGTTTAGAAAGACAATGTACCTTTGAATGGAAGAGAGCTGTCCATGGTTCCAGTTCAGTTTCCCCATTATTTAGACTGGGTAAAAGTGTCCCAAATCCCTTATCTTAATGACCAGGCTAACCTGATGTCGTCGAATCTTGGGTTGACCCTGTTTAGTACTTGAATCATATACCACCTAGGAAGTACAGTGTTCACTATGCAGAGGCAGGCAATGGCAGACTACCTCTGAATTTCTCTTCATTTTTTTTGCCTTGGAAACCCTGTGGCACCACCATAACTCAGCTGTGATTTTACAGCACTTTCTACCACCACCAAAAGGGTTTAGAAGTACTGTGAATACCCAATTAGTTGCAAATATTTTCCCATTATGTACTGTTTACTAAAGACTGACAGGAGAACAAGAACATATATTCTTGACTCAAATGGGGTGAACATTTGGTTACCCAGATTTCCTGATTTTAAAAAATTGAATTCAGGATTTACTTCATTTGTATTTTAACTCTCCATTTTCTTGAGATTAATATATGTTCACAAAAATATTAATAGTAGTTATTAGTGTTTGTCACATCATACAAGGTAAATAGTGTATTAATATTAGGCATACAATTGATAATTATTTTGGACAAAAATACCACTCTTATAGTATTATATGATCGATTAAATATAGAAAAACTTCTCATTTCCTATAACTGGCACAGAATTAATTATGGTGTCTTACCAGTAACCTTATTACACAGTGACCAGCATAAAGTAATTTAGCACATCACATCACTTAGAGCCAATGAAGCAAATTAAGTAATTGAAGAAAGAGTAGCAAAACAGCACAGCAAAGCAATAGCTATTAATAGCAAAGTTTAATAGTCTCATTAAATATATCTCAGCAAAGATTACTCATTCTATCATTTCAGTCCCTATCCAAACCTTCTGACTTCATATATAGTCTCTTCTGAATATTTCCAGAAACTGAATGGCAGCTGCTTGAGTCCCTAAACAAAAACGGATCAGTATAAATTACCAACATAAATCTGATTTGTGAGTCTCTGGTTAATAACAGCCTGCAAAATATGTACTGGGCAAGTACTTAGGAAGAATCATAATTATTCCTCCTCTAGCTTAGGTGCATCCATTTTCCTCTGTGTTTTTTTCTGTTCTTTGGAAGTTTAAATATCTAATCATCTGGCCTTCACTTCATGTTCTTCTGAGACAGATTTTTGATTTGAATTTGGACAACTAAAGCCAAATCAGTATATAAGGAGATGAGTCAGATCAAATTATGGCTGTCATTCTTTATGGGTAGCAAACCATCGATACCTAAGTTGTCCCAAGCAAGCACTCTCAGTGCTGTGATATGAGATCATTAATTGTAGATGCCACAGACTAAATTGGTGCTCAGTTAAGTTCTTTACATTGATTTGGATACCACCTACAACTTGTTTATTGATTGATCGATTATGTGATTTATATCCCATCACTCCCATACAATGGTTCGTGGTGGGTCACAAGGTCCTCATTAAAAATCCCATTAAAACCCCCATTAAAAGGACATACTGATGCAATATAAACATACAAAGCGAACAGGCAATAAATAACACAAGCCCCATGCCAAGACTAATACCCACTGTCGGGGAGGAGAGGGGGCCTAGCTGGCAATGGCCAGGTGCTAACACCAGCCCTGGGAAGAGGGGGGCATGATCTTCCAGTGATCTTCCACACTGCCCTGGCCTCAACCAAAGACCTGTCAGAAGAGATCTGTTTTGCAGGCCCTGCATAATGTGGAAAGTTAATGGAAGAATTTCCTTCTTTGGAAGCACGAGTTTCATTGCCTCTCACAGCATCCTAAATGCTCTCCCACAGGCTGCTCCTGGGGCATGGGGTACTTCCAGGAGTACCTTGGGAATCAGCTGAAGGTCTTCTTTGGAAGGGGTAGTCAGTGAAAATTACTCCCCCTTTGCAGGATGAAAATTTAGGTGAAGTCTAACCCTGGACTTTAGCTTCAGTACACTCCTGCTGTTGCTCTAAGATGCATTCATGCCTCTTTTTGAGGATCAAGACTAAATCTGAATTATTTTGAATATGACTTTTCAGATGGGCTATCTACATGATTTTCTCTTGAAACCTAGGAGCTGACAATAATATGATAATTTGCTCATCTATTTGCTCTTTAATGTCCTTCATTGACTCTGAGAGCCAGTTTGGTGTAGTGGTTAGGAGTGTGGACTTCTAATCTGGCATGCCAGGTTCGATTCTGTGTTCCGCCACATGCAACCAGCTGGGTGACCTTGGGCTCGCCACGGCACTGATAAAACTGTTCTGACCGGGCAGTGATATCAGCGCTCTCTCAGCCTCACCCACCCCACAGGGTGTCTGTTGTGGGGAGAGGAATGGGAAGGCGACTGTAAGCCGCTTTGAGCCTCCTTCGGGTAGGGAAAAGTGGCATATAAGAACCAACTCTTCTTCTTCTTCTTCTGATGGGACATAGCCATGCTTAGGGCTACTGCAAATAAAGCCCATCCCAACAAAGGAAGTGGGACTCAGGATTACGTTAGACAAATGCTTATCATGCCAGAGCCTATGGATTTTTAATGTGACTATCAGCATGTCTGTCACTTATCTCTAGTCATTTCTGATAATATCTTAAACTTTAAATTTAACCAAAAGTAACCTGTAGGCACTATCCACACATAAACCCTAAACAAAATAAATTTGAGTAGTCCAGATTAAGCAAGTGGGTATTGTGTTCAAAAGCTTGTAGGTAAAAGTAAGCATTTGCAGTCATATTTACTCATATTTTGTATTTATGATAAACCATGTAATTCTGTACAGTTTCCAAATAAAAATTTCATGTCTCCTTTCCATGTCCCCCCTCAACTGTATTACTATGCAAATGATTCCAGCCAGAAGCAGACTTCTAACATAATGTCATATGGCAGAATTTGAAATTAGGTTTATATGACTGTTAATGCTCGGAGAGCCCTGTTAACTGCATCTGATAGCAAAATCTGTAAATTAGAAAGAAAAATCCTTTGGCTTAGTGCTCACATCAGCCTTGAGGAGATGCAGTTTGAAAGCAATTGCATATATTGCTAACAACTGTTTCCAAAGCTGTTGACAAAAGGTACTGCACATCAGTTATCTTAAGGTTCAGTCAGCAAATGTGATCAAGGTAATGTCTTGGTGCGTTTTGGTTGATGGCATTGAATCAAATGCCAGGCATCATAAAATTGTGCTTGTGCATATTTAAGTAATGTTTTAAGATCTTTGTCTATGAATTTGTTTCATATTGCATGGCAGTTAGCAAAAATGCTTATACTTTTTTCCAACATGCTGAAGGGTACTCAGCTTTCAAACAGCCGTAATATTTGAGTGTGGAACTCTCTGACATTTGAAAAGAAGGACTTGGACAGGATGTGATGATATTACCTCCCATTGTGGAATATAAAAATGTGCAATTCTGTACAGGTCAATGGGGAATGTTGTAATATTTGCACAAACAGTTCAAAGAAGATATGTATGGAATTATAAACAGCCAACTTACAGTACATTGTCATCGCTTTCAGCCAACATAATTTCTGCTTCTATTGCATATAGACTTAGAACTAGTAGCTGTACAATAGAATAAGCCAGGATTGTTATACTCGTAGTTTAAGCCTGCATGTGGTATACTGGTTAGAGTAGCAGACTAGAATTTGGCAGACCCAGGCCTGAATCCTTGTTCTGCCATGGTAGCTTGCTGGGTGACCCCCAAGCCATCACACACACTCAGCTTAACCTACATCATAGGATTGTTGAGAGCACCCAATGGATACAGGGAGAATGATGTAAGGTACTCTGGGAGGGGTCCTTGTTTGGGAGAAAAGTGGGACATAAATGAAGTAAATAAAGAGAAAATGTTGAATTTTACAACTGGATTCACATCTAGAATAAGAAAGGGAATTGGGATACAACAGAGGTAAAATAGGGTCAATCTCTATTTTATCAGGACTTTCTAGAATATATATTCAGGTCAACAATTACAATTGATCTGTGCATTGTAGGGCTGCAGAGAGGATATCATCCATGAAGTAGGCAATCCTTCCCCTACCCAACAAGAGCAGAGAATCACACAACCTGCCAAGGTCTAACAAGACATCATGCATTCTTTCTTCAGAACCCAGTTTGGGACTGGAAAGATCTAACATGAAAGCAACAAGCCACTTTTGCCCAAATGAGTCCAAAATCCCTCACATTAAAAAAAAAAAAACCTAATCTCTGTGCATGAATGTGCTGCTTCCTTGACCAAAAAAAAAACTAATTTTGCTTTCAGGTAATTTCCAACCATTGCTCATAGAATTCATGAAGAATATTATAAAACTCCAGTTTTAGAATTGTTGGGCAGTTGAACAGTTTTGGATTCAGAAATGCCATTTCAACAGCTGAAAACTGAATTGCAACATTCTGTTCCAAATGTTTATTCATTTAGTTACTTTAGAGGACAGACTGCATGTAGGCAAATTCTGTTTTCTAATCTCTAATACCTAAGGAACAAATTCATCCCTTTTTAGTTCCCTTTGGTTTTCTAGAAGAATGAATAGAATCTTGCTGATCTAATGCCTTCTCTTGTATTCTGCACATTGCTACAAATCTATAAAATATTTATTTTCATCTGCTTTAGTAGTGACTGGCAAGTCATGGAAATTGTCTTTACCTTTCTCTGGCTATGACCCAAAGTAAACATTCCTAAATCATATCACACTTCAAACAAAGTACTTTGTGCAAAATATTTTTTCCTGTTAATGCTTATAAGGCAGATCAGAAAAAAGAAATGTAAAATAACCTACTTGAATTGCTTATGATTCCTGCCCTAGAACTACAATATATACATCATTCCACTTTTCATAAATCAGCTTTTAAATTATGAGTATCTTAAACGTATTTTTTAATAACATGCAGTGCTTTTGAAGATTGATTATTCAGTAGTATTTCTGTGTCCCCACCACCACCCTTTTGGCACTTTTAGTCTACCCCATGGAGTTTGTTGATGGAATATCTGGTGATATAGTGAGCCTTCAGTGAAATTTATTATCCTTTTTAAGCGACATAAATATCTTAAATAAAACTTTGGCATCAACATCAAAGTGCTAAAATATGTCTTGTGTTCTCTTCCAGCTATTTTATATTTTATGTATGTTTGATGTTAATGGGGATGTGGGATCAGGCTTAATAAATGTATGGTAAAGGGAAGAGTAAATGTCAATAAGCTTGGCTGAACACTTTCATTAAATGGTTGCGTTGTGTGAAAAGTCACCTTAAATTTAAAAGATGTAGTAAATCCTACATGTCAACATTAGGTAGTTCTGTGTGTTATAAAGAGATTTACATCCCTGATAGAACCTCCTCAAGTAATCATCTGGTTCGCTATTTTAGTATCTAAAAAAGCCAATATGTTGCTTTTTAGGGCTGTAGGATTTAATTCCCCCTTCAAGGATCGCTGCCTTGTTGTGGCAAGGGGGCTTGCGTAGTTCAGTGAAGCTATGAGCTATACCGTGCAGGGCCACCCAAGACGGACAGGTCATAGCTGAGAGCTCTGACAAAAGGTGATCCACTGGAGAAGGAAATGGCAAACCACTCCAGTATCTTTGCCATGAAAACTCTATGGACAGTTCCAATAGACATAACGATATGACGCCGGAAGATGAGCCCCTCAGGTCGGAAGGTGTCCAATATGCTACTGGGGATGAGCAGACGGCTAGTACGAGTAGCGCCAGAATGAATGAAGCGGCTGGGCCAAAGCCGAAAGGACGCTCAGTTGTGGAAGTAACTGGTGGCGAAAAGACAGTCCGATGCTGTAAAGATTTTTATTCCATAGGAACCTGGAACGTCAGATCCATGAATCAAGGCAAGCTGGACGTGGTTAAACAAGAAATGACAAGACTGAACATCGACATTTTAGGAATCAGTGAACTAAAATGGACAGGAATGGGTGAATTTAATTCAGATGACCATCAGGTATACTACTGTGGACAAGAATCTCGCAGAAGAAATGGAGTAGCCTTCATAATCAATAAGAGAGTAGGAAAAGCAGTCTTGGGATACAATCCCCAAAATGACAGAATGATCTCAGTTCGAATCCAAGGCAAACCATTCAACATCACAGTGATCCAGGTCTACGCCCCAACCACTGCTGCTGAAGAGGATGAAGTTGATCAGTTCTATGAAGCCCTACAACACCTTCTAGAAGCAACGCCCAAAAATGATGTGCTTATCATCATGGGGGATTGGAACGCTAAAGTAGGAAGCCAAAAGATAACCGGGATAACAGGCAAGTTTGGTCTTGGAGTACAAAATGAAGCAGGGCACAGGCTGGTAGAATTTTGTCAAGAGAATACAATGGTCATAGCAAACACTCTTTTCCAGCAACCCAAGAGACGACTCTACACATGGACATCACCAGACGGTCAACACAGAAATCAGATTGACTATGTGCTCTGCAGCCAAAGATGGAAAAGTTCTATCCAGTCAATAAAAACAAGACCAGGAGCTGATTGTGGTTCAGATCATGAGCTTCTTGTTGCAAAATTTAGGCTTAAATTGAAGAAAGTAGGGAAAAGCACTAGGCCACTCAGGTATGAACTAAATCATATTCCCGACGAATACACAGTGGAGGTGACAAATAGATTTAAGGAATTAGATCTGATAGACAGAGTGCCTGAAGAACTATGGACGGAGGTTCGCAACATTGTACAAGAGGTAGCAACTAAAACCATCCCAAAGAAAAAGAAATGCAAGAAATCAAAATGGCTGTCTGAGGAAGCTTTACAAATAGCTAAGGAGAGAAGGAAAGTGAAAGGCAAGGGAGAAAGAGAAAGATACACCCAACTGAATGCAGAATTCCAGAGAAAAGCTAGAAGAGATAAGAATGCCTTCTTAAATGAACAGTGCAAACAAATAGAAGAAAACAATAGAATCGGGAGGACCAGAGATCTTTTCAAGAAAATTGGAGATATGAAGAGAACTTTTCATGCAAAGATGGGTATGATAAGGGACCAAAATGGTAGGGACCTCACAGAAGCAGAAGAGATTAAACAAAGGTGGCAAAAATATACAGAAGAACTATACAAGAGCGAGCTTAACATCCCTGATGACCACAATGGGGTAGTTACTGACCTGGAGCCAGACATCCTGGAATGTGAAATCAAATGGGCCTTAGGAAGTCTGAGCAACAATAAAGCTAGTGGTGGTGACAGCATTCCAGTTGAACTATTCAAAATCTTAAAGGACGATGCAGTAAAAGTGCTACACTCAATATGCCAGCAAATTTGGAAAACTCAACAATGGCCACAGGATTGGAAAAGGTCAGTTTACATTCCAATCCCAAAGAAGGGCAATGCCAAAGAATGTTCAAACTACCGCACCATTGCACTAATTTCTCATGCTAGCAAAGTTATGCTCAAAATCCTACAAGCTAGGCTCCAGCAATATGTGGACCGAGAACTTCCAGAAGTACAGGCAGGATTTCGAAGAGGCAGAGGAACTAGAGATCAAATTGCCAACATACGCTGGATCATGGAGAAAGCTAGGGAGTACCAGAAGAACGTCTACTTCTGCTTCATTGACTATGCTAAAGCCTTTGATTGTGTGGAACACAACAAATTGTGGCAAGTTCTTAAAGAGATGGGAATACCAGAGCATCTTATTTGTCTCTTGAGAAATTTATATGCAGGTCAAGAAGCAACAGTGAGAACTGAACATGGAATCACTGACTGGTTCAAAATTGAGAAAGGAGTTCGGCAAGGCTGTATACTGTCGCCTTGCCTATTTAACTTGTATGCAGAGCACATCATGAGAAATGCGGGATTAGAGGAGTCACAAATTGGGATCAAGATTGCAGGGAGAAATATCAACAACCTCAGATATGCAGATGATACCACTCTAATGGCAGAAAGTGAAGAGGAACTAAAGAGCCTGTTGATGCGGGTGAAGGAGGAGAGTGCAAAAGTTGGCTTGAAACTCAACATCAAGAAAACAAAGATCATGGCATCCGGCCCTCTCAATTCCTGGCAAATAGAAGGGGAAGAAATGGAGATAGTGACAGATTTTATTTTCCTGGGCTCCAAGATCACTGCAGATGGGGACTGCAGCAAAGAAATTAAAAGACGCTTGCTCCTGGGGAGGAAAGCTATGGCAAATCTAGACAGCATCCTAAAAAGCAGAGACATCACCCTGCCAACAAAAGTGCGTTTAGTCAAGGCTATGGTCTTCCCAGTTGCAATGTATGGCTGCGAAAGTTGGACCATAAGGAAGGCCGAGCGTCAAAGAATTGAGGCTTTTGAACTCTGGTGCTGGAGAAGACTCTTGCGAGTCCCTTGGACTGCAAGGCGAACAAACCGGTCAGTCCTAGAGGAGATCAGCCCTGACTGCTCTTTAGAAGGCCAGATCCTGAAGATGAAACTCAAATACTTTGGCCACCTCATGAGAAGGAAGGACCCCCTGGAGAAGAGCCTAATGCTGGGAGCGATCGAGGGCAAAAGAAGAAGGGGACGACAGAGAATGAGGTGGCTGGATGGAGTCACTGAAGCAGTAGGTGCAAACTTAAATGGACTCCAGGGAATGGTAAAGGACAGGAAGGCCTGGAGGATCATTGTCCATGGGGTCGCGATGGGTCGGACACGACTTCGCACATAACAACAAAGGATTTAATTAATCAAATAAGCAAAAGTTGATTATTTGGTTGGGCCCATTTTAATTGATAAGGGCAAACTTTAATGATGCTGAGACTTGCAGGGTTTGGGGGTAGCTATTTTGATTCTCATAACAGGCATTGAAAAGATGACCTTCAAACACTCAATGGCATCTTTTGTTTATTAATTTGTAGTTTACTAACACTATTTCTATTTCTCATGGATCCTTTGTATTGAGATTACAATAACATGAAGTATTTTAAGTCAAATTTACTACCATATTAGTACATTCACTCATTGTCATGCCCCTGTTTCCAGTTCCCTCGCAGCCATCTCTGCTACCTCCCCTGCTTTCGGAGCATGAGGTGGAGGGGATGGGCTGAGCAGCAAGGAGCAGAAGCACAATCAGCAGGATCCAAACCATGATCAAGAGGAACAACTAGGGCCCAGCCAGGCTGGCACTCTGCCATTTCTGACAGCTTTGTCCTACCATACCAGCACCCCACTCCAGCCCAGATAGCTTGTCCGTGACGGTGAGCAAATTTGTCAGTGCACCAACAGAGGGCCCAGTTTATGGTGCACTATCAAAGTTCATGGGCCCAGGTGAGGGCACTTAGATAACGCCTGAAGCTCCTGATGTGGCCTTTCAGCTCATTAAGGAAGGTTGCACTTAAGTAAGGAAGAAACAGCATTTCCTTGTGGGTGCAACCTGAACACTGAGCCTACCCGTTGCCCTGAACTCCAGTTCCTGTCTCTCCCTCGCTTCAGCGAAACTCTGCCAGTTTGCTTTTCCATTTCCTGGCTTAGGTTTCAGCTTCTGGACTTTGGCCGTGATACTTGGACTTCACTTGGCTTTGGAATTGGCTCTTTTGGTTTCCGCCCCCAGCTTGTGTTATGACTACCTCCTCGGCTCACCTTTTGGATCCAGACTTGCCCGCTTGTACTAAGACTCAGACTGGACTGGGATTCAGCTTATGAAATGTGATTTGGTTTTAGTTTCCTACCCAAGGGTGTCAGAACTCATACTCTTCCCTAGGTATGTCCAGGTAGGACAGCACACTTATTATACAGCAGAAGATTAATCAACTGGATATTTCCCCCTGTTGGACTCACAGTTAAGCATGTTACCAATTGCTGATTTCCTTCACTGTGATGCCAACAAAAACTTCTAATAGCACTTCTGATATAGTGAACCTTAACTCTCCTGATAATGTGGAATTAATTTATCGAGGGTTAGTCCTTACTAAGACCCAACATAGAAATATGATGGAATTTACTGACCAGGAAAAAATCCAAAAAAAACACCAGGAAAAAATCCAAAAAAATTCTTCCAGAAAACTATCACAGGAACATCATTATTTAGAAACTCAGATGTAGAATCAGAAAGATGAAATCCTCAGATGGAAAGAGAAAGAGGGGAAGAAGCAGGAACAGGTCACAATGATTCTATTACAAACATTAGCGGACTGTTTTTAGAAATATGTGGTACAAAAAACATGACAACCTGAGATGCAATTGAAGACATAAGTTGTAGTGAAACCATTTTTTTAAGTAAAATGTGTTCACCACAATGTATGGTTCCAGTTGTCATACTTTATATACCACATGTTTAGCACAGGTACAGGATTAAAGGTTTCCTTAACATGGTTTAGAGAGGAATTGTAAGGAGATCTAATAAAAATCCTATTCAGGTCTATTCCATGTAGCTTACTCCCAGGAAAATGTTTATAGGTTTGTACCATTAGAAACTAAAAACATGTTCCATCTTTGCACAGATGGCCTACTGGATAGTAAATCTTAAAATGTTTTTTTATATTACTGCATATATTTGCTGCTAGATCCCTGAGCTCTCCATTGTATTTACATATTTTTTTCCAAAGCAAAAAGGAATGAAGATATATGTCCTTGCATTTCCATAAAGCCATAAGGAGTTACTTGAGCTAGAATTAAGAAAAGTTCCCAGTTCAGTCCTACTGTTTAGGTAATTTCAAGTGGGTAGCCCTGTTGGTCTGAAGTAGCACAACAAAAATTGAGTCCAATGGCTCCTTTAAGGCCAACAAAGATTTCATGAACTTTCGTGTGCAGGGACACTTCTTCAGACAAAATGGAACAAGAATCATGAGAGTACGGATATATAGAAAAGGTAAATTAGTGGCAAATTAGTAAACTGTGTCATACTATCCAAATTGTGCCATAGTATGCCATATGATAATACTTTGCTAAAACAGCTAATCAGTCCTGGTGAGTTCAGTTGTCATTCACAGAAACACTGGAGAAATAAAACTGTCCAGAATTAAAAAGAATTAAAAGAGACTAGTTTCTTGCCCGATCCATCTCCACCCAAGCATGGAAGCATCCCTGCAAGTGACAAGCTGTGCTGGCAAGTTATCTTGTCTTGAGACCAGAGAATTAGTTACATTACATATTACTAACATCGCATTACAGTCATATTGTCCCAAATAAAATAAAAAGAAAGGGGGATTGTAATAAATGTGGATATAAGAATGAAATGTTGTTAGCATGCATAGTGAGATTAAAAAACACCTATGTCCTATTGGAAGACAGACCCAAAAGAGACAATAACAGAACATCACTAGTGGTTACATATAGCTCTCAGCTCAAAACATTTCAGCACATCCTCGGTGACTTACAACCACTACTGGAAAATGACAGTTCTCTTTCCCAAATACTGGGGGGGGGGGGGCAAACCTTTTCTTGTGCACAGACAACCCCCCAATCTCAAACAACTCCTCACCCACAACAATGCAGCATCTAATTGCAGCACTGGTACTAGAGCTTGCAACAAACCCAGATGCCAACTTTGCAGCCATATACACTCCAATAACAAAATCACTGGTCCTTACAACATCACCTAAACCATCAAAGGCTTATTCACTTGTTCATCTTCTAACATTGTATACGTCATTAAATGCCAACAATACCCCTCTGTTCTCTATATAGGGCAAACAGGTCAAACCCACCACCAAAGAATTAATGTCTGAAATGCTAGATAATGTCTGAAAATCTTAGATGGGACATCTAAAAATCACAGGACTGACAAACCTGTAGGGTGACACTTCAGCCTTCCAGGACATTCAATAAGGGACCTCAAAGTAGCTGTTCCATTGCAGAGAAATTCAAGAACAGACTAGAAAGAGTGATTGCAGAAATGCAAGTTATTACAACACTCAAAACAATGGCATACCCTGGACCCAACAAAGACATAGATTCCATTTTGTCTGAGGAACTGTTCCTGGACATGAAAGCTCACACCTTGAATAAATCTTTATTGGTCTTAAAGGTGATATTATTATTTAGGTAATGTTAAGGAAGGCCTCAGTCTTAAGTTTCCCCATCTGCAGCATGGGCATAACAATACTAACCTAGTTCCAAAGACTGTTATAACTGTTGCACCTACATGAAGTGCATTAAAGGTGCTCTACAAATGCTAAGTATTTTATAATCATAAGCATCTGCTGTTATTTACTAACAGGAGATGTTTATGTTTTCCATTCACTGAAACAGATTTCTACTGTGCTCACCAAAAATGGCACACCTTGTTCTGCTGCACACCAAATATTATTATCACATCATTGGTTGGTGCCTAAATATTAGGATGGGATACACTTTTTCAGATGGAACCCCTGAGCCATTCCATTTTCTCTTTTTCTTATCCTAACACTAAAGCTGCTATACAACATGCGTAGAAATAAGTATTTACAACATATAAAATTAAGATGCTCCAAATTAGAGTCATTTTTGCCTACACAGAATGGCCAGCTAGATAATGTCTGAAAATCTTAGGGGGGACATCTGCTAATTGTGCTGGTTGGATGCAAGCATATATCTAGTCTGCTATGTTATGGCCTAATTTGTACTTGCTGATCTTCAGGGAGTTGGTGAACATACACTTTGGCATTTCTGAAGGCATAGTTATCATTCATGTCTTCAAAATTATAGCATTCTTCAATTAAAATATTTTTAGGGAAGCTAATGCTAATAATGTAGCAAGGACCATGTATGAATAAACATTATGTTGTTACTGTAATCAAGTTATGAAGTTCAGAATATGGTTTGATTCCAATGTGTTCAGTACACGAGAATACCATAATTACCTGCACTTTTATACAAGTACTAGTAATCAAGCCCGCTGTATCTAAATACAGCATGCGCTAGACCAGGGAGCCACTGGCAGTCGCGCGGAGCGCGGCTTCCGGGGGGCTCCGTTTGTCGGGGGCCTGATGCGGCGAGAGGCGCTTCGTGCCTCTCACAGCGTCAGGCCGTTGGGCAGGGAGCCCCCGGCAGCTGCACTTCGCGTGGCTGCCAGGGGTTCCCTTTGTGGGCGGCCTGACACATCGGAGGCACTTCAGCAGGCTGGGAATCAGCCGGGCCAATCGGCAGGCACTTCGCACCTGCCGATTGGCCCGGCCGATGGTCTGTCCGGAGGAAGGGGCCAATCAGGCCCCTTCCTCATCATGGACAAAGCCCTCCCCCTGAGGGCTTAACGAATTATTTAGTCCGCAGCGCCCGCGGCGCCACGGGCGTGTTAAGGATATGGGAGGGAGGATTGTTCACTGAGGTATCACCATAATGAGCATAAATTCCAGTTATTATATTTGTGTTCAGATGCTAGGCTATTTATAAAGGATGTGGAATTGTATAGCATGGATCAATCTCATCAGATCTCATCATAGAGCAATCTCATCAATATTTGGATGGGAGACCATCAAAGATGACTTTACAAAGGAAGGCAATGGCAAACCACCTGTTTCTCGCTTGCCTTGAAAACTCTGTGAGGTCTCTATAACTTTCCTATGATAGCACTTTAAACGGACACATATTTATAAAGTGCATGGAATATGCAGAAGTCCTTACTGTACTGCGGAATAATTCTGTTTGTGCTGGGCAAAGCTCTGCTAATTTGAATGATAGGGCAGACAATGTTAGTAGTTTAGAAGGAAGCCATTAGAATGGGTAGTTGCTAAATATATGTTAGACAAAATGAATCGGATTCAATACTTGGGTTCAGTGAGAGAAATCCTCATTAAAATTCACTGACCCTCTTTAAAATAGATATTCTGTCTTTTATATCTCACATAGTCTCCGCTAAATCACAACATATTTAAAAACATATGATGTTCTTTGTGATAGTGAGTTTCCTAGAGGCACACTATTATTCAGCTGGAACATTGGGAGAATACAGCCAAGAAAAAATAAACTACCCGAAAAATAAAATAATTGTTTTCTCGAAAAGAAAAGAAAAGAAAAGAAAAGAAAAGAAAAGAAAAGAAAAGAAAAAAGGAATCCTTCAGTGTTCAGATACACTCTGAATGGAGAAGAAATCCAGCAAATAAAGGAGTAACTTTTTCACATCTAACCTAAAATGGGGGCCTCATCAATCACTGAGAAGGAGGAAAACAAAAATGTTTGCCAACAGCATACTAAACTTTTTTTGAAATGGTGATGGGAACAATGCTGTTCTCATCTTTAACCTAAAAGTTATTACTATTATCCTCTATGGGGTAGCCATAAGAATTTTCTTTGAAAATGAAAACATTGACCATCTTCTTTTATATTTTCTGAGAGAATGGTTAAACATCACTCACTGTGTAGCTAGTATGGCTCTTTCTTCGGATCTTGGACAACCTTTCCTTGAAGCAAGGGCTTAATGAAGTCATACTTGAGCAGCAAGGGCTACCTGGCACTTTTGAAAGAAGATTAATTTAGGTCAATGTGGCTTAAGACTGTTTTTGAGAAATGGCTAGCTGTTGATGTGAACCTAGTCACTATCCAGGCCATGGGTTTTCATGCAACATATGGTTTGGTGAGAAAGCATGTACAATCAATCAGTCAATCCAAAGCTCTGTCTTTAGAACATGCTTCATTTGTTCATCCCAATTGAGGGTTATTCCACTTCCAAAATCTATTTCTTCCTACACCTATCTGTTGACTTCCCAAAGCCTGTTAGGGGTGTTCACTTTGGCCAGACTAAATGCTCACTCCTTGGCAGTTATGAGGGTAAGGTTCATGTGTTTACTCTTTTCAGAATCTGCTCCAATCCCTTAAGTATGATGGATATGATAGCACATATCCATCTGGAATGCCCTTTGTATGCTAATCTCAGGAAGCATTATATCTTATTGTGGTTGCAAATTCATTTGGACGTATAGTCCTATGACTTGGTTATCTTCAAACTTTCTGACTCCGATCCATAAAGAACCCTAACAGTTGCAAAAAAAAATACTCCTTTTGTCTATTGGGTGATAAGTGATTAACAACTATCCTTCTCTTAGATAAAAGGAAAGGAAAGGATTTTCAGGCAACTATCCCATTCTAGGTAAACACTAGCTACATAATTAAATCAGCCAGAAGTGCTGTCTTTGCTTGCCTGCCTATCTTTCCTATACCTCAGTAAATCTAATTAACAACAGATATTGCTGCCACTTGACATTTCGGTGAGATTCAAACCAGTGAGGATGACTGTAGATAGTATATTGGAAAGACTCGAGCTTCTAAATGACTGCAACAGATCTTCATGTTAAGACTGCAGAAAATGTTATATCCCATATAAAATAAGGGCCATATTATACTTTGATAGGATCTAATTATACTCAGTCTGAAGCTGAACTGAGTGAATTTAAGAGTATAACACTGTTTAACTGTAAGCCTAGTTATAGAGGTGGCTGCTTTTGTTTGTTTAATTTTGTTGGTGTACCAGTGCTAAAAAAGACCCATAATAATCCTTATGTTTAAATTCAAAAGAATCACCCCTCTCAGATAATTTGTAGATTTAGAAGGTATTTGTGTACTCATCTTGAAAAATAAAATAATTTTAACTTTATTTTTAAATTTATGAAATAAAGTACATGATGTATTTGGATCTAGCATGACAGTGTGCTATTGGAGCAAGTGATTTTTATATACACGTGTATATAATACAATTCAGGTTTAGACTTAAGAGGTTCTTCAGTTAACAGACATATTGGAAATAGAGAAGATGGAATAATTTCAGTTTAACGTGGAGAAAAAGTCTATTTTATAGTGCAATTCTAAATACCCTTCTAAGACCTTTGATGTGAACAGACTTTCCTGTTCATCCCAATTTTTTGTAACTCTGTTACTCTGTAAATTATGAAAGTCACAGTGATATAAAATTTGTCATTCATTTATTACATACTATTTAATATAGGAAATGTAGGTCAGCAAGGTTAAATATAGCATAATAACTGGGTATTTCTTGTTGTAAGAGTCATTGATAACTCCACCCTTCTAAATAATGCTCTTCTAAATCCATTGAAGTCAAAAGGCATAGAATCTGTTTGGGATTGCACTACAAGAAAACAAAAGCTTTAAGAGGTGATATCCAAAAACATTTGAAGATTAATATAAATTTAATTTTGGAATCATTTTTTTACAGTTATGATGATTCTGTGAAAAATGTCCAAGTCTTTGTCCATGTATGAGGAAGTGATATCTCATAATCTATTAAGTATTTTTAGACTCCGAGACAAGAAGGATCTCATAGGTGGCGGAGTGGGGATATAACAAAATGGATTCTCTATCTATTCTATCTATTCTATTTTTTTCTTTCTGTATACTATCATATATATATATATAAAATAAATATAATTTATTAAAAAGTGTTTTTAGTAAACTATCAACTTACCACATATACATATTTTATAGTGCAGTATAATTGTCAAGAAAACACAAATGCATAAAAATATGTCTTACATCAGTGAACACCGACAGATATTTTAAAAGGAATGGAAGTTTAAATGGGATTGGTCAGAATTTTCATTCTGTAGTGGAAATTCTCTACAAAATAAATTTGATTCCATACAGGGGTTGGCTAGGAGAACAAAATGTCCAAGAAACAGAACGGTACTCTGTAACCTACCACAATGAACTCAAAGGAGGAAGGCAAAAGGAACTTGTCCCATCAGCTCTGCGTCATGCATCATTTGGCCAAGTGTCTCCTTCACCATGTTATGCACTTCCTTCCCCACTTGGCATGAAGATTAGCCAGACTGTGCACCCCCTGATCTGCCCATCATGGGACTCAGCCAGGCCTCATGTCTCATTCTCTGCTCCTAGGTTTGCCAACCTCCAAATTATGGTTGGAGATCTCCTGGAATTACAGCTGATCTCCAGACCACTTTGGAAAGTAGACTTTATGGAATTATGCCCTATTGAAGTCCCTCCCCTCCCTCCTCAGGCTACACCCCCAAAATCTCCAGATATTTCCCAACATGGAGCTGGCAAACCTATCTGCTTCTCACAGAGCTTGGGCCACCAGCTTGCAGTGATTGCTGCCCACTTCACATGGAGTAAGGGCACTGGCTTGGGAGGCTATGGTTGCCTCCTGCTTAGAGGTTCCAAGTCTAGATGAGGAAAATCATAAAGTCCACCTTTCAAAGTGATAATTTTCTCCATGAGAACTGATCTCCAGCCACCAATGAAAGGTTGGCAATCATAGGACCACCCAACACAGTTTGTTGGCTGCCATGGTGGCCCCAGTGGGAAAACAGGACATTTTCCCCAGTGGTCTTAATGGGAAGTGTGCTGATTCTCTATGCAGGTCTCACACATTCCTAGTCTGTTCATAGTAAGCATGTTTATGGAAGGCTTTAAACTCTATTTCTCTGTCTGACTGGAGCTTAATTTAAAGTAGGGATCCCTTGGTTAAAATCTTTTCAGTAAAGAGGTTCATATAACCTATGTCAGGCAAGGTTAGATTTTTCTCTTATACTTACAAGTTGGCAGGACAACCATAAACCACCAAAGACCTTCTGCCACACACACATAAAACCATGTAAAGAACCAGAATATTAAGAATAACATGAAGAGTATGGGGAAAATATTTGTAGGTAGTGAGGGTTCAATGGGATTTTTCTACATTTCTCCCTCTCAGCATGGCAAACTTGAGCAAAAGTGAGCACTCTCATATATATAGATATTTGGATCTCACCAACATTTAAGGAACAGAGCAGGAAGAAGTCTTTCTAGGAATCTAGATTCTCTTGCTTCACCACCAAATGTACTTTCTCTTGTTGCAAGAAAGCAAAGGGTTAAGTTGAACAATTTTGGATTCCTGGATTAGCTTTGAATTGTTACTGAAACCTGGAATTTATGGTGCAAACTGAAGCAGAGGTACACTCTTCCAAATACTCTGAAGTCAATTGACTCCGGATAGTATAATTCTGGTTTTGACTGCACTTTTAATCTATCAGCCCTAATCAACAATCCCATTTTTGCTCCTGCATAAAAGTAAACCTAGGCAGTGTAGTGACTAGGGCCCAATTTCTTAGGCCTCTGACATAATCCAGGCCTCAGAATTTTGTTATACTTAGTTCTCCCTCTTGGCAGCTCAATAAGTAAGTAAAGTTTTTCTCTGTTGCTACTAAGCAAACACGTTGATTTGCAAGACAGTTAACAGTGAGGGGGAGAGTTTCAGCATCAGAAGTTGTACCTTCCAAGCAGAATCAGCTCCTCTTATTTTACAAATTAAGCATTGCCTCAAACCTTGGCTGTTAATTAGTTATTTTGCTCATTAGTTATTTTGCTCATAAGGCAGCACCGTCAGCCTTATTTTTAAGGCACAAAGATTTCCATTTTTGATGGCATAAATGAGGCATGCTAATCAAAGTGCAAAGTTTTGCAAAGGAGGTACATATAAGCTTATGGATTCTTGAGACAGTAGTAATTTACACACCATTACTTTCTCATAGTTGCATTGCTAATTATGCCTTAGTAATGATAATTATTACACCATACTGATTGCTCCTTTCATCACATGGTAAAAACAATGTTGGACTAAAATTCTAACTTCAAAGCTACACCCAGAATGCTGTAGCTTCTCCATCTCACATTTTGTTGTGCATAAGCAGGGGGGGGAAATTAAACAAAAAACTGCTATGGGGTTCTTAGAAACAATATCCGGTTATTGTAAGAACATCAGCCAATATACTTTAGTTTTGTATATACACAAAGAACTGTGATTTACCACTGTTTGATTTAATCAACAGATTAATGGTCCCATGAAACAAGTGTTTTATTAGTTTTAACCAGGACTATGTTGACTGCCTATCAATGTTGTTGTTGTTGGGGGGGGGGGGATAAATGTAGTGCTTATAATGACATCAAAATATTTCCTGATATAAACATGTCATTTCAGTTGTAAAATCATTGTGATCCATTGTGATCATTTACCATTTAAGGCATTTGGTCATTAAGGTCATATACCATTAAAGATAGCTTGGTTTAGTGGTTAGGAGCGCCAACTTCTAATCTGGTGAGCCAGGTTTGATTCCCTTCCACATGCAACCAGCTGGGTGACCTTGGGCTCGCCACAGCACCGATAAAGCTGTTCTGACCGAGCAGTAATATCAGGGCTCTCTCAGCCTCACCCACCTCACAGGGTGTCTGTTGTGGGAAGAGGAAAGGGAAGGTGATTATAAGCCGCTTTGAAACTCCTTCTGGTAGAGAAAAGGCAGCATATAAGAACCAACTCTTCTTCTTTTTCTTTTGTTGATATAGCTTAATGGTGTTTGTGGGGGATGCTGATGTTTGTTGTTGCTATTTATACAGGCCTTTTGCACTGCTTTATAATCGTTTACTTTAAAAACTGGAAAAACAAAAAAAAGCTGCAAGCAGGAAAAACAAACCCTTGTTTAAAAATGCAATAAAATTTGAGCCAATACTGTGCTGTGGAGGAATATCCTGCAGCAGACAATATTTAAGCAGAATCAAGGCTCAGGATCTAAATCCACATCTGGCAGTTCCCAAGTCACCCCACTTATTCTTATCCAGGGATTTCACATTTATGCCCATCCTATCATAGCTCTCTGTATAACTGGTACCCCTTGGATTTGCAGCTATCCAAAATCAAATCATGTGGAACACATGAAAAGTGTTGGCATTTATACACCTCTTACAAATAAAAATTTGTATATTAAATACTATATAAATGGTCCATTTTGAAAATAAAAAGACACAGTCATATCAAAGGATTTTTTTCTTGGTAAAGCATTATGCTATTAGAATCAGAGCTACTCCATCTGATAATGAAGATATATTCCCTAGCCTTTTCCTTAATGACATTTATTGAACATAGTGATGACTTGTTTTTTTTTTATTTAAAAAAATGCCCCTAATACATACAGTGCTTCTGAAATACAACTAATATTGTAAGCCACATGACAAAATATTATGCTGACATTTCAATAAACTGTAAAATTAAGCTGCACAGATATCAAACTAAAACAAGCATTTAATCCCTAATGCTGGGTTATAAATTGCAATGTCTGCATATTAAACTGATTGGGTGGGACAGCCATAGACAAATACAAAGAAAATAGATATAGAGGCTGCTCAACAAAATTGGAGGGGAAATAGTTCCCAGCCCTAAGGAAGCGTGCCTAGCCTCTGCCAGGGCCAGGGCCTTTTCGGTCCTGGCCCCTACCAGGTGGAATGAGCTGCCGGTTGAGCTGCGGGCCCTGCGGGATTTGTCAGCTTTCTGCAGGGCCTGTAAAACGGAGCTCTTCCACCAGGTCTATGGTTGAGGCTGGGGTCATCGGGGTCATCGGCCCCCCACCCCCCCGGGAGTGTACGTCGCTGCCTTCCGATTATCTTCGTTTATTTGATAGGGGGGAGGTTTGGGGATTTTTGCTGTCATGTTGGTATTTTTAAAGTCTTTTAATGGGGATTTTAATGGGGTTGAGACTGTTGTGACGTGCCTCGAGCCTATAGGGAGAGGCGGGAAATAAATCTAATAATATTATTCCTGTTGGACTGACTGAAGACATTGTCCAGCCAATGTAAATCAATGAATTGAAGCAACAATATCTACCAAGCATACAAACACAAACAAAGTAATGCATGTTTTTCCCTCCAATTTTGCTGAGCAGCCTCTATATCTATTTTCTTCATATTTGTTTGTCTAGAATTGTCAAAATAGTGGAAAGCAGTTCAGAAATTACATGTGTAAGTTCTTTAATTCTTTGAATGCAATTCATCTGGCCCAGAAGATTTGGTTTCATTTAAGGAAACTAGGTATTTATGGACTACCCCTATAGACCGTTTATGCACTGGGAACTTCATTGTCCCACCCCCCTGTCAGGAGTACAGATCGGGGACTGATGAGGTGCATCCGGCCAAATGCTCCCCGATGTGGGTTCAGGAAGAGGTGGGGCAACCTGCCACGACTAAAACTCCAGCTGCAGCCCAGCATGAAACATCTAGTGCATAAACGGTCATAGTGACCCTAGGCCAGAATGCCCAGCCCACATCACATTAAATGATTTTGCCACATTGACCATGATTCCCCTCACAAAAGAAAACTAAGGAGAAGTAGGAATTGAGCTGTTCAGCCCTCTCTTCATCACCTGTTACAATGCCACTTTCTGGTCTCCACAATGGTCCTACCATGTCCGTATTTTTTTTCTTACTTTGAAAGACTTTCATCATTACTTTCATCAGATTGGAGGGAGGTGAGTAGCGGGGTACCTCAGGGCTCGGGGCTCGGTGCCGGTACTTTTATACATATTTATTAATGATCTAGATGAGGGGATGGAGGGACAACTTATTAAGTTTGCAGATGAAACCAAATTGGGAGGACAAATACTCCAGAAGATAGAGACAGAGATCAACGAGATCTGAACACAATGGAAAAATGGGCAAATGAGAACAAGATGCAATTTAATAAAGATAAGTGTAAAGTTCTACATCTGGGTGAGAAAAAAATAAAAACAGGATGATCTGGGGACAAAGAACCAAGTCTTATGAAGATAGGTTGAGGGACTTGGGAATGTTCAGCCTGGAGAAAAGGAGGTTGAGAGGGGACATAATAGCCCTCTTTAAATATTTGAAAGGTTGTCAGAGGAGGGCAGGATGCTGTTTCTGTTGGCTGCAGAGGAAAGGACGCGCAGTAATGGGTTTAAACTACAAGTACAATGATATAGGCTAGATATCAAGATTTTTTTTTTCACAGTCAGAGTAGTTCAGCAGTGGAATAGGCTGCCTAAGGAGGTGGTGAGCTCCCCCTCACTGGCAGTCTTCAAACAAAGGTTGGATACACACTTTTCTTGGATGCTTTAGGATGCTTTGGGCTGATCCTGCGTTGAGCAGGGGGTTGGACTAGATGGCCTGTGTGGCCCCTTCCAACTCTATGATTCTATGATTCTATAATAAAACTAAACAACTCTTTTTTTTGTTGTTTTTAGCATTTCTTGCTAGCATACTGAGCTTTAGCTTTTCTAATACTCTCCTTACATGCATTGGTTATTTGTTTATATTCCTCCTTGATTGTAAGGTCCTCATTTCCTTTCCTTTCCTAAATGAGTTTTTAAAATTAGTACTCAGTTCTTTTGAAATCTGTTTATGGAGCCATCCTGGTTTCTTTAGGTTCCTCCCAGTTTTCCTTCTCAAGGGAATTGTCTGTGATTATGCTTTCAGTATTTCACTTTTTAAGAAACTCCCAACCTTCTTGGACTTCCATCTCCTTATGTTTTTCTGACCAAAGGATTCTACCCAACATAAGTTTCTTAAAATTTGCTCTCTTGAAGTAATGTTATCTGAGATTTCTGGATGGGACAAGGATCAGGTGATATTTCTTTTGGCAGATGTTTTTTTTTTTCATCTGTTACCTTATCAGTTGCCAATTTGATGTCCTCTTCTGTAGTTATTAGGAAAAGGTCTGTTTCCAGTGTTACAGACTTTCATTAGCTGTCTGTACTTAATTTTAACATAATTTTAAATCCTACTTTTATTTTAAATGCTCCAATTTCATATTTTAATACCTTGATTTTAATACATGTTGCTGGATGTTCATGTTTGTCTGTGTGAACAGCTTGTCACACAAAGATTGTCAAGTTCTGCCCTGACTTGGATAGCCCAGGTAAGCCCATTCCCATCAGATCTTGGAAGCTATGCAAGGTTGACCATGGCTAGTATTTGGATGGAGTTCCTCCAAGGAATACTAGGGGTCATGACACAGAGACAGGCAATGGCAAACCACCTTTGAAAACCCCTTGTCTGGCTACCAGATAATCCTTGGATCTCCTGCCTACACTACACATGCCATATGATAAATACATAAATCTCAGACTATGTTAGGCATTAACTCTTGGCGGTCCATCACAACAGGATTTATTATAAGGGCTATAGTATAGTATTCTTTACCTGGCACTGCACTGAAGATGCCATGTGACAGCAGCACTCAATGAAAAAAGACCAGCACTGGATAGTATTAGGGTATCAGGATATCATTTGGACTTTGCAGTACATCGTGTTAAGCCAGGGAAAGGAACCAAATAATTTAGAGACTTTTCCTGAATTATATAGGAATGGCCATATTTTTCATTAAGTTTGTCATATTCACTTAATATTAGGTTACCCCTATTCACATGTCACAGTGAATGCACATATATCCTGCATATATATACATGTATCTATCTATTGGTAAGAAGAGTCAATACATGCTCACTTTTCAAATTAAACCAGGGACAAGTACCTTGATTAAACACGTGATTTTGTCACCCATTCAGCTGTACAGGTGTTGAATATAATATGGGAATTACTTAATACAAAGAATGATGTAGGCTGTATGTAGGCTATCCTTGTGTTCACTTGTAATTTGTGAATAGCAATAGGGAATAACTGATAATGCAGATCTTAGTCTTTTTATCACATGAGTATCCTTCCCATTCATATACAATGCCAAAGAATGAGCACCAACCAGACTACAACATGGAGTGAATTTGGTGGGCTGAATTATAACCCCATTGCCATTGTGCCAAGATGATTCTATATGACGTTGTGTGTGTGTTTCATTAACCTAAGCATCTATGTAACAGCAGATAAGCATGTAATTCCTACACTCATGGCTATGACACCAGACTGTTCAGATGAACCCATTGTTGCTTTTCTTATTGCTTAAGAAAATGTACCTATCACTGACAAAAGTGATTTTAAGACTAGATACTGCATGTTGAAATAAATTTCTTAATAAGACATGTACAAGTCCTATATTTTGTTTTAGGAAGCATATTACTAAAAGGTATGTTGACCGTATAATAAAGCTCTTTTTGATTTTAGCAAGATAATATGTCCCTACAGTCAGTGGTCCCCAACCCCTGGTCCGGGGACTGGTCTCGGTTCGTGGATCATTCGGTATTGGGCTACGGCTCCTCCTCCCTGGATGCTGCCTCAGGGGCTGCCCTGCCACTCTGCCACCAGCTCACCTTTGGTGCTCTCCAGTGGCTGCCATGGCTGGGGCTCCCCCTCGATGTGGCACTGTGCAGCTGCTGCTGGCAGCACCCCCCAGTGGGCGGCAGGAAGTCAGGGGTGCCGGTGGGAAAGCAAGTGGAGCAGGGGCTCAGATGGCGGCAACATCCCTTGGCAAAAGACTCCCCCCCCCGGGCCTCAGTAAAATTGTCAAGCACTGACCAGTGATAAAAAGGTTGGGGACCACTGCCTACAGTGACATTTGTGGGTACAAAATGCCAAGGAGTGAGTACAAAAATGGATTACCAATTCTCTTGAAAATTTTCACTTTTATAAAAAAAAATTATGAAGTCTAATTTCTGTTCTGAAAAGAGGAGTCCCAGTTTTTGGTATAGAAACCCACAGGCTAAGAACTTAAAAGTGGAAAGACATAGGGAAACTCTGAAAGTGGTAAGCTGTTTAACTCAGAAATTAATTGTTTATGAACTTATTTAGAATCTCTTTTATTGCATACCCATTCTCCTGTGTGATTATTACTAACATGCAGGGAATATTGTATATTCCAAGTTCACACCATCATGCACAATGAATGCATGCATGCCTTTTTTTCCCTTTCTTTCTTTCTTTCTTTCTTTCTTTCTTTCTTTCTTTCTTTCTTTCTTTCTTTCTTTCTTTCTTTCTTTCTTTCTTTCTTTCTTTCTTTCTTTCTTTCTTTCTTTCTTTCTTTTTTTGGCTGTATCCAAATCAACAGATGCTTCCTGCTGTGCATATATACAATGAAATTACCATACATACATTCATCAATCATTTTCCTACATGGGGCCATTTAGGGTCTTATAGGAGGAGTCAACAATGGAGGGAATCAAAGAGCAGACTGGTGTAGAAGAACAAAGAATCAGAACTGTCTTGTAGTCAGTTCCCTACAAGGAGAAGAATATGATGCCTTTCCTTAGCTTTTAGATGCTGTTCAGACAAGGTGCCCTTAGAGTTTCTGGAATTCCATCAGCCAATGCTATAATCTTATTTGGTAATGGCAATAATACTGGCTTCTTGTGACATTTTAAAATCCTTCTTGGCTTAATCCATACCTGTTAAGAATCACTTGAACTATAAAAGCCCCCAATTATAAATTGATGTAATTCTTCATTGGCTGATTTTATTATTATAGACATAGATGTAACAGATTACAGTCACAAAAGGAATTTCATAATGCTTTTTTCAGCTTTTACTCCCTGCAGATAGTGAAGACAGATATTACGTAAACATTATTTACAATTAGAATGAAATTAATATACAATCAGCTTGGAGCTTTTGTAGGATGCTTTACTATTTAAAAAAATGCTAATGTACATTCTGTTCTCATGCTTACTAATTGACTGAATTTTTTGTAACTTGGGAGCTTCACCTGATTTGTCATTCCATAGCAAGATAGGCAGATAGAAGAAACTGTCCTCTGCAGTCTCGAGTACTTTACAACAACAAAAATTATATAGCCAAATTAAATTAAAATGATTAATTATCCCAAGAAAGAGATTTCATGGTTTCAAGATTATAAGGTAAGCTTAAAATTATAACTTTTATACTAGCTCTGAATTCAATACCAGTTGGCAGGTTTTGCAAGCCATAGGAAGAAACTTTGCTACTGGCACTGTGAACTGCAGGTTTCTTCTTCCAGTAATAGCCTGGTATTTTCCAAGTTTGAGTGATGATTATCCAGCAAAGCAGTGATATATCAAAAAAGAATATTTAATTCAAAGGACTTGGAAAGAGAATTTGTTCTAAAGTGGAGACTTTACATGGGGAAGCTATATGAAAAGGTGTATACAAAAAGTAGCTGCCCTATAAGGTAAAGAAAAGGTGTATACAAAAAGTAGCTGCCCTATAAGGTAAACCAGTTTTTAGTGCCTGATAAAAAGTGGCCACATTTAATGGTTCAAGAAAGTTGCATGCAATTTGCAATTAAATCGTGATCACATAGAATCATAGAGTTGGAAGGGGCCATACAGGCCATCTAGTCCAACCCCCTGCTCTATGCAGGATCAGCCCTAAGCAGCCTAAAGCATCCAAGAAAAGTGTGTATCCAACCTTTGCTTGAAGACTGCCAGTGAGGGGGAGTTCACCAACTCCTTAGGCAGCCTATTCCACTGCTGAACTACTCTGACTGTGAAAAATTTTTTCCTGATATCTAGCCTATATCGTTGTACTTGAAGTTTAAACCCATTACTGTGTGTCCTCTCCTCTGCAGCCAACAGAAACAGCATCCTGCCCTCCTCCAAGTGACAACCTTTCAAATACTTAAAGAGGGCTATCATGTCCCCTCTCAACCTCCTTTTCTCCAGGCTGAACATTCCCAAGTCCCTCAACCTATCTTCCTAGGGCTTGGTCCCTTGGCCCCAGATCATCTTCGTCGCTCTCCTCTGTACCCTTTCAATTTTTTCCATGTCCTTCTTGAAGTGAGGCCTCCAGAACTGCACACAGTACTCCAGGTGTGGTCTGACCAGTGCCGTATACAATGGGACTATGACATCTTGTGATTTTGATGTGATGCCCCTGTTGATACAGCCCAAAATGGCATTCACCTTTTTTACCGCTGCATCACACTGCCTGCCCATGTTTAGTTTACAATCCACAAGTATCCCAAGGTCTCGTTCACACACAGTGTTACCTAGAAGCGTATCCCCCATCCAGTAGGCATGCTTTTCATTTTTCTGACCCAGATGCAGAACTTTACACTTATCTTCATTAAATTGCATCTTGTTCTCATTTGCCCATTTTTCCATTGTGTTCAGATCTCGTTGAACTCTGTCTCTATCTTCCAGAGTATTTGCCAGTCCTCCCAATTTGGTGTCATCTGCAAACTTGATGAGTAGTCCCTCCAACCCCTCATCTAGATCATTAATAAATATGTTAAAAAGTACCGGGCCGAGCCCAGAGCCCTGAGGTACCCCGCTACTCATCTCTCTCCAGTCTGATGAAACACCACTGACAATAACTCTTTGAGTGCGGTTCTCTAACCAATTCCCTATCCACTTAACTATCCTTGTCAAAAGCTTTACTAAAATCCAAGTATATGACATCAACTGAATTTCCACGATCCACCAAACCTGTTACTTGGTCAAAAAAGGAAACCAGGTTGGTCTGGCAGGACCTGTTGGAGACAAATCCATGCTGACTTCCTTGATCACTGAACAAATTGCATCTTCACAATATTCCATTTCTAGGATTCTGTAGAATTAGGAGTTCTATGTGCCTGTTGGGAGCAGATCTCCGAGCCTGCCATGCATTTTCTGCTGGTACTCCAGTGTCTGGCAAGAAGATCATTTTAAAATCCATCCGGAGTTGCTTAATATCATTTCAAGGAGAAAATCAGAACACGTCTCTCTAGGAATCAACAGATATTATATGGGAAAAAACATAACATTTTTGGAAAATGTTTTAGAAAAAACACAATATCCTGAAGAGGTTTTTCCCTGAAATGACATCACACTCTGACGCCTTCATTTCGCATACCCCATCCCAGTCTCCTGCTGTTTTTCTGGGCAGAGTCTGCACTGACTTTCTTTATTCCATTGTCAATCCTGTTGAATTCTGATCGCTTTGAACTCGGGTCTTCCTCTCCCCCCCTCCCCATTGAAACAGGAAAGTCTTCTGCACGTGGTTAGGGTAGTTTAGAAGGGGGGGGGGCAAGCCTCTTTCTTTCTTTTCTTGAAGGGGGGGGGGGAGAGGAGCCAGGCAGGGAGCCTCTTTCTTTTCTTGGAGGGGGTGGGAGAGAGGATCGAAAAAGGCAGAGAAGGGAGAAAAAATCCAGGACCGACAGAAGTTGAGAGAAATTAGGGGCTTCTCCTTTAAGGCAAGTTTGTCACATGACCAGGTGTGGCCTATCAAAGGTTCTCTACCACGGAGCTTGGTTTCCCAATCCGGAGATTGAGCATTAAAAGCACTCTAAAATATCGCACAATAAAGGTAGGGTCACTCCGGATCAATCCTTCTTGCTGCAGAAGGAAAATTTAAATCGCCCCAAATCCAAACGGAAATCGCATTCTGTGTAGAGGGCAGGGACTGAATCGATCTGGGGTTGGAATAAAAGCTCCGTGCAGTTTACACCCAAGTCAGGTCTGCCAATCCCATGTGAACTAATCCAGCATAAAGGTAAATTCAATTTCAAACTCTTTTTCATGAACAGTATAGACAAGGGATGATATCTACAATGACCTACAGTATTTGCTGGCGTATAAGACTATTTTTTTCCCCTGGAAAACATACCTCCAAGTGCTATATACGCCGGGTGCACTTCAGTTGGGATAGACATAGCTGCCCATATTGGCCCATAGTACTGTATTTTGAGTGGAAATGTTGGGGGGTTGTCTTATACACCCAGTCATCTTATACGCCGGCAAATACGGTAATTATCCTTGTATGAAGGGCTAGTGTTCCTTTATCTCCACCATCCCCATGAGCATTTGATATATTGTGTATGTATATCTAGACCCATAAAATCAGCCTAATTCTTCTAACCCAAATACAGGAGGGTAGATGGAAACAGCAACTATGTAATGCATGCAAAACCATTGTGTTACATTCTCTGATGGCAGTCCAGTTATTCTATACTGCAAACATGATGAATCAACCATTGAGATAGATCTATATTTTAATATATTAATTAATACACTATGTAATATCATCAATTTATGACCTAAAGAATACTTTTCTCACTAATCTTTATTAGCTATCTTCATATAAAAACGTAAAGCAAAAATGTTGCAAAGCAGAAACATACTGAAATTAATATTTAGAGGAGATGTGCTCTGAATATATTTCCTGTACCCCATTATTACCCATTTAATTTGTCACTTGAACTATCTAAATCAGGCATTTTGAAGTCCAAAAGATTCCATACACGAATGGTAGTAAAACATTTTCTAATAATCATAACACTGTATAATGTTGGTAGAAGAAAATGCTTTTGGATTAAAATAAAGCCTTAAAGCCTTAGTATAATTCATAGTTCCTAAAGCATGTTCATACTGAATAAGATGCATCAAGTGATCACCAGGGGTATTAAATGGCTGAAACTGAACATATCACAATCCCAAGACTCCAACATAGTATTTTGAAATCTGCAGATTAATTCAGTGGGGTGACAACCACTCTCATAAGTAATAAAATAAATATGCTCTTAAATGTTTAGTTTGCCTCTACATAGAGACTATTTAAAATCATTTTCAAAATAACTACCATGTGAGTCAGGGGCATTTATAATGCTCTGGAAAATTTTAAGACATGGACTGCACATATTTAAATTATACACAAAAAGAAGAAACTCATGAATCCTCAGCACAGTGGGGGAGGAAAGGGTCTCTTTAGGATTCCACAATTCTTCACTTTATCTCTTCACCTAACCAAAGTTCCTGCAGGAGAGCACTTGCCATAATTTCAAGCCAAGCAAGAGGTTAAAATCATCAATTATGACTGGTTAAAGAGACTTTTAATTGATACTGAAATTCAGATATTGTAATGACAGTTTCTTCCCTTGTACATGACGCAGGTCAACTGTCTGGCTTTTCTGGTCCCCAGATCCACCAAGGCCTGAGGTATTCTCTTCTCTTTTTCTTCCCCCTAGGGTTGGCCAGGCCTGGCACCACAGGAGACCAAGTGGAGTGGGGAGGTGGCTGTAAATGACAGCATGATATTCCAGTATATTATTTCCAGGAAGTCCCAGTAGTGATGTCACTATTCTCTAGAAATCACCAAAATTCAGCATTTCCCAGAGAGGACTGATGTCACTTGGAGGTTTCCTCTGGAAGTGATGACAGTCTTCTCTAGGAATACCAGCCCCCTTGTGAAGTTCCACAGGGCACGGTTCTTTCCCCCACACTTTTTAACATCTTTATGCATCCTCTGGCTCAGCTCAGCTGGTACAGAGTTTTGAGCTGGGCTGTCATCAATATGCCAATGACACCCATCTCTTTCTCCTCATGGACGGTCGTCTGCACTCCTCCCCGGAACCATTTGCCAGATGTTTGGAATCTGTTGCTGGGTGGTTAGAGCAGAGCCTCCTGAAACTCAACCCCTCCAAGACAGAGGTCCTGTGGCTAGAGGACAGGGGATTGAGTGAGGAAGCACGCTTACCCATCCTAGCTGGGACGCAATTTACAACCGCACCCATGGCTAGGAATTTGGGAGTAACCATTGATGCCTCACTAACTTTAGAGGTGCAGGTCAAGAAGGTTGCCTGGCAGGCATTCTTCCATCTTTGCCAGGCACAGCTTCTAGCACCCTACCTATCCTCTTAACATTTGGCCACATTTGGCCACAAGACAGTCACCTCCAGAATAGATTTCTGTAACTTGCTCTTCATGGGCCTTCCCTTGGTGTTGATCCAGAAATTGCAGCTGGTGCAGAATGCAGCTGCTAGGGTTCTCACAGAGACATCTTGGAGGACCCACATCCAGCCTATCCTGAGGCAGCTGCATTGGATGCCAGTTGCTGCCCGGATCCGGTTCAAGGTTTTGGTTTTTGACCTTTAAGGCCCTTCATGGTCTGGGTCCCATATATCTGAGGAATCGCCTTTTGCCCTATGCCCCCCTCAGGGCTTTATGGTTTGCAGGTACTAATTTACTGGTCATTCCCGAGGTGTGCTTGGCCTCAACCAGGGCCAAGGTCTTTTCGGTTCTGGCCCCTACCTGGTGGAATGAGCTCTCGGATTTGCTATGGGCCCTGCAGGAGCTTTCAGTGTTCCTCAGGGCCTGCAAAATGGAGCTCTTCCACCAGGTCTATGGTTAAGGCCAGTGTGACAAGGAAGACATGATGCCCCCCCCCAAGTGTTAAGAGCATAGCACTCATTAATCGATCTGTGCTTCCTCCTCCCACTCCCAGTATTGTATTAGTTTTCTTTTGAGGGGTTAATGGGGCGCAGTCTCCAATGGTCTTTTAAAATGTTTTAGGGGCCTATTGTATTTGGAGATATGTCCGATGATTTTAATGAGGTTTTAATACGGACAAACTGTAACCTGCCACGAGCCAGTTATGAGAGTGGTGGGCAATAAGTCCCAATAATAAATGATAAATAATAATACATAACTGAAAATTCTATAGTTTTACCATAGTATTTCTGTTGAATCCTACAGTGATATGGGGTTCCCTGGAAATGGCATCACACCACCACCACCACAAACAAGGGTTTTAGTTTCTTTATTTCTCCCATTGACTGCTGGAATTCTGGTAGGCCTGAAGGGAATATGGAAGAATTTGCATTCCCTTTTTTAAGTGGGGGCCAACAGGATCTGTCCAGCAGCAGGCCCATGTGGATTGAGAAGAGCTAGGCCTGGCTTCTACCCATCCTATAGTGAACCAGAGGGGGCAAAATTTGCCTTGATTGGCTTCAAGTTGCTTTGCCACGCGATGAGGCAGACTGGGGCTTAAAAAATTTTTTTTAGTAAGGTGGGATTGCATTCCACACAATCCCACCTGCCTGCAAAATAAAAAAACCTATAGCCCTCCTGTGTGGCGGAACCTGCCTGCTGCCTCTGCATTTCCCAGGGGAATACATTTCACTGGTGGGCCAGGTGCCCACTGAAATGTGTCCCTTGCAGGAACACATTTCAACACTGGAACAGATCCAGAAAAGCTGACAGACTTTTGGTAGTTCCTATTCATGTAGAGCCAAACAAGGGGGGAAATGTTTCTGCTTAGGAACTTTCAAATAGCAATCATATGAGATCATACTACCCATGTAGTAAAAGACCCTGCCATATACACAACCCTCAAGACAGGGTTGGGTAGAAGTCAAGCACCACATTTCAGAAATAAATTGAAAGAGACATAAAAGAGCTTAATGTCTCCCCAAGCTTAGCCCCTACTGCTTTTTGCTGTAGGGCATGCTGATAGCAGCTGCTAGAAGCAAACTTTTTTCACATGCAGTAACAGGCACAGAAATGTTGCATTTCAGATGGAATAGTACAGATGCACTGGGAAAACCAAAAAATATCCAAATTGGACTTATAGAGAGATCTCTCTTCAGTTTCAGTTTTTCTTTAATTCTTATTTCATACAAGTCCCGACGCGTTTCGCCTACAGCTTTTTCAAGGGACGTTTTTTATATTTAAGGACAAATTTCAACTTATTTAGAAATCTCTTGACAGAGTATAAGGTCATACAATAGCTAAACTTAGCTTGTGGTGTCTGAAACGTCATTTCCAGAAGGACACTGCTAGAGGTTGTGGGGACCTCGCAGCCAACGACCATGAGGGTCAGGGGGCTGCAGTAAAACAAGATTATATCTCTTCCTTCTTCCATCAGCAGAATATCTATAGGATTCAGCACAATGAGAATTTAATAGGAATGTTTTATGCCAATCAAGGTTTTCTGAATCTGAAATCCAAATAGGAATGTGGCCTAACATGATTGATCCATGAAAATACCGATCCATGAAAATACCATTGGGGATCATAACCTGTGTATGGATTTCCATGAAAAAAAAATCAAGAATGGTGAGTATCATTTCATCTGGAAGCTCCAGGATTCCAACCAATCATGTGTGGTGATTTTAATCAGTGACAACAATGGTCTTAGACCTTAGACGCCTTTCATAGTCAATCAGAGACTGAGGCTGTTATTTTCTCCTGACTGGGTGAGATTAGGTGGGTCTTTGGAGTGAGGTCTACATCCCCTGGTGATTTCATTCTTATTGGGTAAATTGGGGTGGGGGGGATTTTCCAAAGAGAAATGGGTTTCCCACTGAAATCCATGTAAACAACTAGTGGAATGGCAGGTACATAACTTAAGGAATTTAAACATGTGCCATTATAATATCAAGAATCAGAACAAGATTACTAAGAAACATAATGATCCCATTTCTAAACTGAATAAAATAACCATACACATCCTTGGCTCACACAATGATGTTTTACTTCCTAGCCCAACATTAAATATTCTCTCAGAGATTTTGATTTACAAGAAAAGAGTTTTCTTTTTTGCCTTTTACGTACAGGCATTAGTTGAAGTATACTGTAAAGAAGTTATGCTTTAAGAAAATGCTTCACCCATAAACAAGAGTTTACACTATAATCTTTTAAATGTTTATGAGCATAATCTTCTTTATTGGAGACAGGCTTCAGATTGAGTTGAGAAATAGAAAATAACATGAATTCAGATCAATGGTTTACAGTTCTTTGGGGAACATGAGTGCCCATATTTGCCATGGCAACCAAGCCTGTTTTACATTTCTCATCCAACACTTTACTCCTTTTGTCTCTGGCCATTTGAAAATATAATGAATTGCAAGGTTTGCAGATGCTGTCATTTCATGATGAGGAGCATTTAATGCAGCAGTGATTCAAAACTAGTGGGATCTGAAAATTCAATATAAACAGCAGATTGGTGGAAACACAGGTAGACACTACTCTCATGGCACAGCAGCACGGGTAGGCTTAGAATCTATGAAATATGTAGTCTAAATAGGAAAGCACTTCCCCTGGTTCAGCTCCGTTGGCTTGAGGCATACAGTGATTTCAGAGAAAGGAACATACACGGTCTGGGCCCAGTATGCCTAAGAGACCATCTCTCTGCCTACACCTCCAAAAGAGCACTACACTCCACAACCACCAACCGGCTGGTGATCCCTGGCCCCAAAGTAGCACGTCGTTCCTCAACAAGGGCCAGAGCTTTTTTGGTCCTGCCCCCCACCTGGTGGAACGAGCTCCCTGAAGAGATCAGGGCCCTGCCAGAACTTCCACAATTCCGCAGGGCTTGCAAAAAGGAACTCCTCCACCAGGCATTTGCCCCCTCTATGACCTGAAGCAGCCTGACCTCCCTGGGGGCTTGTCTTAAGTTATTATTTATTTGAAGCCACTGTTAGATTGTTGATATATTATTCATGACTGTTATTTGTTAGACTGTTCTTTGTATTACCCCTGCAATGTTTTATGTGAACCTTCCTGAGCTGTACAAGTGGGTGGTATAAAAATCTAATAATAAATAATAAAAATGTAAAAAACAAAACAAAATAGACATAGTAGCTCAGCCTCATGCTGAACATTAACTGTGGGTGGGTGACACAGATGATGCTCATAGGCTTGACCAATATTTATCCAAGGGGAGCTCACCACAACAGGAATGGCAGGTCCATAACTCATTGCACATTTAAGTAAATGTTACTTATCCCAATTTGGATTGGGAACTGCACTGAAGTCTCCAATCAAGACAGACTCTGCATCAGTTATTTGCATCAGCTTATCATAAAGTTTACTTGCTTCTAAAGGAGTGTGCATTTGACCCATTATGCACGGGGGGAATAGTGCACATTCGGGGTGGAATGGCGGCGACTAAAAATCACTGATAAAGCACGGTGCCGGCTGCAACTGGCTGCAGAATCAATGCACGCCACCCAAAAAGACGCGTTAGTGAAACACGGGAAAAAACGCAGCTTCCCTGGTGACCAGGGCCCAATCAGAAGCGGCGCCGAAGGCACCGCGTGCATAACCGGGGAGTTCCGGGTTGAGCGCCAGAGCCACAATCGAAGCGGCTGCTGGAACGCCGCGGCAGGCAGGAGGGCACCAAAGGGAACAGAGACAGAAAGGCGGCCGGGGAGCCCAAAGGGGAGGGGGATCAGGGGAGCACCGCAAGCAGCGGGCCGGGGCGCAGAGCACTGGTGCGGAACAGAGAGCAGCATGTCCCTATCTAGGGATGGCACAGAGGCCACTGCACCGATCTCCCACCAATCCCCGAACCCTCCCCCAACCACAAATGACAGCACAGGCGAGGGGGTGTATGCAAACAGACAAACTTTATAAAACAGTAAAACAGTATAAAACAGTGCAAAACAGTAATACAAACAAGTGTGAACAGCAAGACAAACTCAAAACGCGAGGGGTAAACAGTATTAAAGGGGACGAACTAGGGGGCAGAGGAAACGGGGCAGCAAACAAGGGGAGGGGCGAACTGGGAGCAAACTAAGGGGACGGGAATGCGCGGACACCAGAAACCCCCCCCCCAAAGTCCAGCTTCAGGACGGCGGCATCCATGGCGGCAGCTCACGTTGGCACTGAGGAGGGTCCGGCAACAGTGGAGTCGCTTGCTCCCTCCCGCTTGCTCAGCGCTTGCTCCCTCCCCCTCCATGCCCGTCGGCCCCGGCAGGGCTCTGTCTGCACAGGGTGCAGCTGCCCTTCCTGGCGTCCGCCTCCAATGCTGCGCCCGCTTGCCGACACAGCGGCATGCTTGCCTCGCTTCACCTTGGTTCTGCATTGATGCCTCGATGCCCACCACTGCGGATTTTGCCGCCGTTACACCCTGTCCTGTGCATAACCGGTTTGCTTTGCGTCTTCCCCCTCCGTGTTTTCCATGTGACCTGAAATCGCCGTTTCGGCGGCCGTGCATAATGGGCCTATGAGTGGATTCAATAAGGATTCCTTGTGCTATTTGTTGTAACATCTGGTGCAATAGAGAAATCAAGAAGAAACATTAGTAATTGAGCCTTCTGGACGAGGGATGACTGTCACTCAGCAGTAAAACTTCTGTTTTGCAAGGAGAAGGAGATTCCAGGGTCAGTTGTCAGGGTGGAAAGGTTAAGTAGTGGCTGATGTGAAAGATCTTTTCTGTAGACCCAGAGTGGCGAATCTATGGCACCCATGCCAGAAGTGGCATTCAGAGCCTTCTCTGTGGGCATGTGTGCTGTCGCCCCAGCACAGAGTTCACTAAGTCAACCTGCACAAGGTCCGGCTTCCCACAGCCCAGAGGATGGGGAGGACTCTTCCTACATGTTCCCTGGCCCGGGAAGCAATTGGCTGGCTCAGATCCCTCAGGTGGAATGATTTTGCAAGCATCAGCAGGAGCAGGAAGGCTGCACTGAACAGATCCTAGGGAGAGCAGCGCCAGGCCAGATCCCACCAGATATGCCACCTACCACTGCCCACATGCTCATGCGCCCACCCTTGCCATCTCCCCTCAATGGAGTGAAGGTGAAGAAGGAAGGGAGGGAAGGGAAAGGTATGAAAAAAGTGTGTGCGGGGGAGAAAAAAACCTAAAAATAAATAGCTGAACAACAAAGGGCTCTGTTATTGTGTTTTTCTTTTAAGACAAAAGATGCTAATATGTGAGTTGTTTTTTCTAAATGAAAATCTCAGTATTCAGGTTAAATTGCCATGTTGGCACTTTGCAATAAATAAGTGGGTTTTAGGTTGCAATTTGGGCACTTGGTCTCTAAAAGGCTTGCCATCATTGCTATACACCCTAGAGAGCTGCTGTCAGGGTGAGTGGACAATACTGACCTTGGTGGACCAATTATCTGTTTCACTATAAGGTTGTTTCATGTGTATTGAACATTCTATATCCACATTGCTTAATGAATAGAAGCAAGAGCCACTTCTGCATTGGAAAACCTTATGGAGGGGAGACCAAGTTTCCTGAACTAGTGCTATTCATTGAAAGGGCAGCATATGTCACTTGGGTTGCTGAAACTGTTGCTTGGTCTTCAGTCTTGCACTACAGCAAAGAAACACAGATGGGGCAGACTTTTGGCCTGCTGAGCTCCACTGCATTTCTCTAAATAGCATGCTTTGCATTTGGAAGTTCCCAAAATCAGTCCTTTACACCTCTCTTTCAAGGACATCAGGAGTTGGAAAACAACTGCCAGGTAGACAATGTCTTCCAAACTTTGTTGTTCTCCTAATTAGAGTACTACCCAGGAGCAGTTTATCCATGTAGCACATATAGCACATGCTATGGGCCCTGTGTTTCCAAGGGACCCACGTGATGCCTTCACCCCCATGGATCAGGGCCATAGCCTCTCTCCTCCCACCTTTCCCCTCTACAAGGACACTCAGAGTGACACCCCTCTCCACTGTGGGGGCCCTCTCTGCCCCCAGTCTGGCTGGTCCCACCACAATTGTTCTCTGCTAGGGCCCCACAAATCCTTAAACTGGCTCTGGTGCTGTGGGCCCTGCAAATCCTTAAACCACTCCTGGTACCACCTTGTGATATATAACATAAAACAATGCAAAACCTGAAGTGACAAAAGAGTATAAAGAGAAATGAAAGAGAAAATCTACCTTTTAAGACAAAGAAAATAGTAAGAGGAATCACTGTATCTAAAAAAGTGAAAGGGCAGGGGGAATTCCATCCCTATACTAATGCTATTGTTTTCATTGTTTCAAATAGTAGGAAATGTTGTGTTTCATATACCTTTCCACCCAATATGTATTTTGCTACTTGGCATTAGTATTGAAATGCCAAGGTACAAAATATTTTTAGCACTATTTTTTTTCACCACTAAAAAGCATTAAATACAGAAGATGTTTTTAAGGGCTCTTTGCAACATATGGTATGTCCTTGTTAGGATGTCTATATGTTATGGAAGTCAATATTCCTATACCTTTAATAGATGAATTCTATAGAATACAAATATTCAGCTGGTTCAGCTTTAATCATCCCTGCACAACAAACTTCAGCTTTTATACATACTTAGGTGACCACCTATCCCTGTCTAATTTCATCTTCCATCATCATTCTCTCTTCCTCCACTGTATCCTCACAACAGCTCTGTGATATTTGAAGTTCCTGCTGTACTTTCCCAAGTATAAGACACTTGTAGCAGCAAAGGAGTCTTTATTGATTGGTGTAGGTATCTATTACACGCATGCTTCAAGTCTCTGACAGAACATCCAGCCCAGGTACACCTTTCCCCCAATACATAATCCACTTGTTACCCGTTACGATCAAGGAAAGCATGAGAGGCAAGACAGTATAATTCAATGCAGACATAAGAATCCAGAGTTCCCTGGTAACTCAAGGCCACAGGCTTGAGACTGCAAAGAATAGCATAGCCAGCAGTTCATTAGCTCACCGCCACCTCCACCCCCACCCCACCCCCACTATTCCAGGCACGGCACTGTACCCCCACTCTTGACATTTGACAGGACTCATGGTATAGGCAAAGTAGTGATACACAAGATCCATGAGGCTTCTCAGCTCTTCTTGGGATCCTTTTCATCTGTCCACTTAACAACCACTGTTCTGTCTCATAATTATAAAATTCATGGAACCCAACAGTGCTTTCAGTCATCGTGTTGTTGGTCTTTTAAGGAGTCATTAGCAGTATCTGGTGGTAGCAGTGGAGCCGAAGTAACTGTATGTGCTAACAACATGCTTTCTATTGTAGGTTGATGCCTTGGCAGCCACTTAGTCTAGAATCCCAAAGCGACTAATTATCAGCTTCAGTGAGTAGTGAAGCCTGTTACAAGGACAAATGTCCGCAACTTCAAACCAATTCAAATGTATAGTGCATTGATCAGCAGCATGCTAGAGGTAATAGAAATTCCTAAGCAATCCCAAGTGCACCCAGTTTTACCAAACAATCCTAAATTGGATTACATCCTTCTAAATCCACTGAATTCAATGGGTTTAGAAGGATATAAGTGCATTTAGGATTTCAGTGTTAGTGTCCAACATTTGTAGGCTTGAAGCATGTTTCTAAATCTGTTCTATTGGCTTCTGACCACTGGTCAAAAAACAAGAGATTTGTATTCATAATAATTTTTGTGTGCTTCTGTGCAAGTCTGTCTATGATAGTGTTCATACATGGTTGTGTGAGAGATGAGTGTGGCAGCTCTGGGCGGAGGGGGGAGGGCTGTGAGGCAACTGCCTTCTGGACTGAAGACTGTGATCCATTCCACCTCTCTGACCTATAAATTCTTTATACCCCAAAAGCCCACAATCTAAAAAAAGGGGTGACATGCTCTTTAAAATAAAAATAGTAGCATGTAAACTGTGTGGTCGCTAACGGTCTCTTATTTGCATACCTGCTAGATTAAAGATGTACTTACATGGGAGCTAAATGGAGACCACTGCTTCTTTGATTTTTACTTGACAAACAAGACACAGATGGAGTTGAGTAACAGAAGTCTGTTTAACAGAAAATAAAGTGTTTAATCAGGTAATTATGATATGTGATTAACTTGGGTATATAAAGTAAAGCTGGCTGTGAAATAAAGTAAATAAACCCTGAGGGGAGATTTCCTTCCCCTTTCTCTGAACAGGTTACCTCAGCAGGTTCCAGGCTGTTTAATCACTCACAGAACACATGACTACAGTAAAGACCCTACCATGCAACAGTTAGAAATGATGGGCCCATAATTTTGTGCTTATTTATACAAATAAAATAAGCTGACTCCAAAGCCTAACTGAAAAGCCAAATAAAAGCTTGGCTAAGGAGACACCACTTTCGAAAAACATGAAATCCCTGTCCCCAAAATAAAATAGGTTTCTTCACTCTTTTAAAGCTGAATCTGGTTTACCCTCTCCCATCTACTGGAGTTCAATAGACTCTGACATGTTAACAATCAATTGGATATGCATGAGGCCTAAATCACAAGGATGGGTTCAGTGCCCCGGAGGAGAAGAGAGACTTTTAAGAATGACTGCCACAGTGAGCATCACCACTGTCTTGCTTCAGTCGTGCACAAGTGTTCAGTCAATATTTTTTCAGCTTTGCCCCACAAAAGTTCTTTTTAGGTTATGATAGTTCTGCTTTCTTCAGGAGGATGAATCCAACATCTTTGAGATCATTGTTAGAAAAACCTGACTATCCTGTTGTTCCTGTAACAGGAGTAACCTTCTGCAGCTACTCCCTCTGCCTTTCAGGTAACCTCCACTCCCTGATACCAAAATGAAAACGCTGCAGCTTCTGATGATGCATTGGGCCACTCTGAAATATTTTTAGCAAGCATTATTTCAGGGTGCCTGAAACTAATCTGTGCACCATATACTGTAATCAGGGTTCCATCTATCTCCTTAACCGAGGGCATAATCATCAATTTGTGAACCATCTTTTTCTTTTGTTGAACTGTCAGAGCAATAGATAGCTTTAGTGAACTGAAACTGACTCTCATCCTTGGCTCCATTTACTGAAAGTGAGCCTTATCTGTGTGGCACATATGCACTCTGTCAGAGAGCACTATATTTAAACTTCATTACAATTCTTGCATATTAACTTTAAGGTGGTTTCCGTGATCTGACCTTACCTAGAGCACAGCTGACATTTGCAGCTATATTTAAAACAATCACATTTTATTTGCAAAAAACCTAGGGTTTTTTTAAAGGCAGACATATAATTTGGTAGCATTGATTTCTGATTGTAGTTTTTTCTAGTGTGGCCACATAGTTCACTATGCTGCAGAGGGGTGGGTTACCATGCTTGCCATGTAATTGTATTTGGAATTACACCCTTCTAAAGCATTTAGACTGCTTGGACTGTACTGTTGATTTGATGGAGATCTCCGCTTTCTTCTATCTAGAACTCCTTTCTAAAACCTTGTATGGATGTGTGACATTTGTGTTTTTAGGATGATAATTGCAGTTATCTTATAATCACCTGTTAATTGACATGTTTTGTTACAGACTGACTTTGCCTATTCTAGTTTGTTGGATGTGTGTAAGTACCAATGGGAAGATATTTCCCATTGGTGAGTTTACCTCTGTTTGCTTGGTGCATTAATATTATCTGGATCCCATTCCTGTGATTGCTGCTGTTTGAAACAAGACTCCCAAATGGTACATGTGTTTCTGGCCTGGAGCATTTGATGACTCTCAATACATTTTTTTTGCTTGGGGAAGTTGGTTGATTGACATAGACCCCGGTAAACTTTAAAGGAAGAGTGGATTTGTACATTGGATGTCATAGACTTGTATCCTCTTTGTGATGTGCATGCATTTTGCTCATAGTCACAGATCTGAGATGAGCAAGTAGACTCTGGTTGTGCTTATTTTGCCTTACTTTGAAACATATGACTTGGTTCATTAGCTTGGGACTTGTGAGTTCTGGACTCTGAAAGGCACTTTCCTGACATGTATCTTGATTGCTTCCTGGGCTCATATACATGCTTATTTCCAACATTCACAGTTATTTGTTTGGCAGTCTGCTAGAAGAGGGACAAGAATGCCCATTTCCAGTCACAAAAGAGAGAACAGCCATGCATAAGTAAAAGTGCTACATAATCGGGTGAATCCACTTTTGTGGATTCCTCCAGCTAGCACTTTAAAATGGAGGATGTAGCTACTGGTTTGCTGCTGGGATGCTGGATACTGACAACACTGTTTAAAATGCCAAAAATATGGCATCAGCAAAAGGTAAGACTTTCACTATATTTTCCAGGTGCGGGAAGGCCATCAGATGCCTCCTTCTGGAGAATACCATGAAATCTCTCTATCAGCGGATCCATAGTTGTAGGCAATGCTAATACTGATTAAAATTTGGTCCAATTTTATTCTTGGGATAGACTTTTAAAACAAACCAAAATAATGAAAATGATTTGACCTAGTGTTGGCAGCCACCAAGTGGCAACTGAAGATTTCCTGAAATTACAACTATTCTCTGGGTAAAAGAAAACATTTCTGAGCAAATAGCTGATTTGAATGATGGACTGTATGGCATTATACTCCACTGAGGTCTCTCCTCTCTCCAAACCCTGCACTCCCCAGACTGTACCCCCCAAATCCCTAGGTATTTCACAATCCAGAGCTGGTAACTCTATTTAACTAGTCAGCCTAAATAATGTTACAGCAATACCAAAAACTGACCAAGTTCAGATTTTTCTGGGTCTTCCCCCGAGAAAAAATAGAAGTAATAAAGTGATAAATAAATACTACATAGAAATAATAAAAGTAATAAAACCCATTGTGGGGAAAATGACAACAGGCTCTAGAAAAGTTTGGGGAAGCAGGTGCGACAAGCTATAGTAAAGGGGGAGCTTTTGCTCAAGTGAATTACTTATTTAAACTGTGGTAATAAAATTTTGATGCATAAAAAGTAAAGTCAAGGAGGGTATTTCATTTAGTCCATTTGAAATCACGTGGGTAGAAGTGGAAGAAGTTATTATGTTGTAAAGTTAACAGAAATCTTGCTAAACCTGAGGCACTCATTTCAATGATCCAAGCAGTTAATCCTTGCCAAAAAGCAAAGAACAGTATGTGTGTGGCTTCTGAAATTTGCATATAGTCACTGAAGGCCGTGCTTCACTAAAAGGGCATGCAGAAGTCCAACTTCAAGGCTATGGAGACATGAATGATGGTTATTGTAGCTGAATGCAATACCAATTCAACACCAGCGGCGCCACTCTGGGCTTCTGCCAGTGAATTGTGGTGGCATGCCATTGTTGTGGCAGCATGCCAAGCCACTTTCTGTGTCTCAACGGGGGACTTATTTCCGTGAAGCATACTGTCTGCCCAGGATTACTTCGTCTCCACAGCGTAGCCAGGGTGGAAAGGTTCCACCATGTGAGGAGGAGGCGGGGGAGTTATTTTCATGAAAATTGGATTGCATTGTACAGCATCCTGGAGAGGACAGAAAATGCCCCACTCGGATCACTTAATATGAATGTGCTGACTGTGCTATTTCACCTGAGATGGCTGCTTCATACACTGAAATTAACATTTCATGTTGGAGTCATTTCACAATGAAATGCAATGAAATGTGGGGCTACAGTTAGCAAATTCTGTAGTTGTCTACTGATTACAGGATTATTTAATCTATAATTTGGATTACTCATTAATTTTGAATAGTCTTGTTCAAAGCACAATAAGACACTTTTTGTGATGCGGAAAACTAAAATATTTGACATCATTGGGAAATACTGAAAAGTGAAATAGCGGTCAGTTTGTTAAAGGAAAGCTACAACTTATTTATTTATTTATTTATTTATTTATTTATTTATTTATTTATTTATTTATTTATTTATTTATAATTGGATTTATATACCGCCGTTCGCCAAAAGGTCTCACGGCGGTTCACAATAAAATATAAAATCAAAGTAAAATCACATAAAATCCCATAAATACCCCATTATTACAATAAAAGATGACATTCTATTCTATAACTTTCCCCACTTTCCCCGCTTGTTCAGACGTTAATTCTGTAAGAGAGAGAGAGAGAAAGACCAGCCGATGGATTAGGGACCTTGGATGGAACCCAGGCTCTGCCCTGGCCTCAACCATATGCCTGGCAGAAGAGCTCTGTCTTACAGGCCTTGCAGAAGGATGGTAATTCCGACATTAATTGTAATTTCAACTTGCCATGGAATTGAAAGCAAATCTTAAATATTTTCTGTTTTATTAACACAGTAGGAGTAGAATGGTTTTCAAAAATAACTTGGCCCACATTTAAAAATCATGCCCAATGATTAATCAACTGTATCTTTATTAGACTTAATACACTGATTTAAATGTCATCCCTATTTAAAATTGATGAAAGCAGTAAACTGTGGAACAAAACAGAACAATATGACTGATAATTTTTGCAAACAAAATGTTGCATTGTTTTATTAGAAAATAAGCCTGCCCTGCAGACTACATTTTGCATAAGCAAAAGGCTGAAATTAAACTGAGAAAAAAGAGCTTGAAATTAAATGAAAAATGAAACCAATAAGAATCAGTTAATCCTTTTAAAATAAGGCTCTTCTGATTTGAGTACCATGTCACATACTCAGCTTCATTTAATAATCTCGCTAGAAAAGTAGCCTGGAGCAGAAACATTGGGGCAAGAATTCAGAAACACCATTAGCCAATCAGTATTTCCATAGCCTTGGGCTACTAGACACAAATCATTTTTTGTTACTTTTAGAAAAGTGCTGGTATGACAATGAACAGAAGTGAAGATCTTGAGGCTTGCATATTGATATCAGCTAGACATCCTGTCGACTTTATTGGCATTGCGTAAGCCGTTGCATGGGAAGAATTTCAGCTCTCAGGCCTTCATTTCATTATGTCTCATTAATCTTTTTAACATTGTTGTTTCATATTTGCATTACGAACAATGCCTGAAGGTCTAAAGCTCCACTAACTAAATACTGCGCAGTAAGAGGGAGTCACTGTTGCAAACTGTCTACCATATTCAACAAGAATGGTAAACAATTAAGAGAAGAGCCAGAATGGGTGATGAGGATAAGTGGTTTGCTAGAAGTCAAAGAGCAGTTCAGTGGCATAGCCAGCAACAGATCTCAAGGGCCTAAGGAATAAGGTTGCCATCTCCTAGAATTACTACGGACCTCTCCGTTTCCCTGGAGAAAATAGTTGCTTTGAAGGGCAGACTCTGTGACATTATATCCACCTGTGCCCTCACTGCCCCCCGCCCCCCCCCCAAAAAACTATCCTGGCAATTCTACTTGGGAATAGCACGGAATGGTTACCACACACTAAATTCAAAGGTATTCAGAACTGAATATCTGGGAAAGAGTTCCTTATATAAATTCAATAATTGATTTGAGGTGCAGTATTTAACTCTCTAGCTTCATACCATTTCAAAACCCGAAAGTAGCAAATGGTGGGGGGTAATGAATGGAAGTTCAACTTTTACATATTCTACAAAGCATACATTCATTTGTATGGACTTTGAAGAACTTACCAATGAATTAAGACAACTGCTATAAAAAGTATTAAAATTCTTCATTTCAACTTGGCTTGCAGCAATTTTGCTACTAACTTTGTTCAGAATTCTTTCTGATATGCTGCAATTCAAAGCATTCTAGGGATTACAATTGCCATCCTCCAGGTCAGTGGTCCCCAACCTTTTTATCACCGGGGACCGGTCAACACTTGACAATTTTACTGAGGCCAGGGGGGGGGGGGTTAGTCTTTTGCCAAGGGACGTTGCCGCCGCCTGAGCCCCTGCTTCACTTACTTTCCTGCCAGCACTCCTGACTGTCCGCCACCCGCTGGGGGGCACTGACAGCAGCAGCTGCGCAATGCCACGCCGAGAGGGAACCCCAGCCATGGCAGCTGCTGGAGAGCACCAAAGGTGAGCCAGTGGCAGAGTGGCAGGGCAGTTCCCGAGGCAGAAGCCAGGGAGGAGGACAAGGAGGAGCCGCGGCCCAGTACCGACTGATCCATGAACCAGTACCAGTCCCCGGACTGGGGTTTAGGGACTGCTGCTCCAGGTGGTCACTGGATATCTCTTGGGACTACAACTATCTCGATAGAACAGTGTTCAATTCAGTTGGAAAAATGGCTTATTTTGAAGGTGGATTCTGTGGCATTGTAGCCTGCTGAGGTCCCTCCCCTCCCCAAAGCCCACCATCATCAGGCTTCAATCCCAAAATCCCGAGGTATTGACCAGCCTGGAGCTGGTAACCTTACTAGGGATGCACTTTTTGACAACAAGATGTTTCTGCTTGGGCTGACCTTGGTAAGTCCTAGTCTGACCCATGTGCCTGCTATCACATGAATGATTCAGTCTCTGGAATATATCAGCAGATGCCCCAAATGTACCCCTTGGAGCTGGACACCAAGAGCTGGAGCCCACATTGGTTTACACCTATTCCTTATATTCTTTGTTGCTGGGAATGAACATTTTTCAGGCAGGTCCTGTAGGCCCACTAATTTTATTGGGGGGGGATCATCACTGGAATTGGGGGCAAATGCAAATTTTTAACTGTCCACTAGTTGTACATTTTGCAAAGCAGCTTGGTGTGATGGAACAGCTTATCGTGTGATCCTAAACAGAGCTCCATTCTTTTTTTTTTTTTTTTAAGTTTTTATTTTTATTTTCCAAAATTAAAGACAGTAAGATATATGCAATCTATGTTGTCAATACAGAAAAAAGAGGACTATGCTCTTCATTTAATACATTTGGTTCCCTGTTTCAATCCCCTTTGTGTTATTTTTTTAGATAGTTCAGGTAAGGGCCCCATTGTTCTTGAAAGGCCTCTTCTGTTTTTCCATTAATTATCAGTGTCAGTTTAGCCATCTTGGCAAAGTCAGCTAGTTTATTCAGCCAGTCTTCTGTCGAGGGTAGTTCTTGCGTTTTCCATTTCTTGGCCAATTCTAGTCTTGCTGCCGTCGTCGCGTAGAAGAAGAAGCTCTGTGTGTGGGTTGGGAGGCACTGAGGAGGAACACTTAATAACATAGCTTCAGCTTTCATAGGGAATCTAAGACCCCACATTTTCTGCATAATAGTATGTATTTTTGCCCAAAACTTATAAACTTTTTCACATCTCCACCACATATGAAAAAAAGAACCTACTTTATCATCACATTTCCAACATTTGTTATTACAATTTTTGGCAATTTTAGCGATCACTTTTGGAGTTACATACCACCTATAAAACATTTTGTACCAATTTTCTTTAAGTATTTGACTGTTGGTATACTTTGGTATTCTAGACCATACTAACTCCCATTGTTCCATTGTCACATTAGTCTCAATATTTTGCATCCATTTGATCATACATGGCTTTACCCGTTCCATTTCTGTCTCGTACCTTAGTAACAGTTTATATATTTGGCCCTGTAAATGTGGTTTATCTTGGATTACTAAGTTTTCAAACTCTGGTATTGGGGCCTCTAGATTTAACGGTTGCTGGAACTCTGCTTTAAATCTGGATACTAGTTGGTTGTACTCTAACCATTGAATTTCTACTCCTTCATCCTTTATTGTTTGTATATCCTTAAGCTTACCAGTCTTTGATATTAAGTCTTTGTACTGAATACAGGTCAACCTTTTTTGTTGAGCTTTACCAAAATGTGCCTCAATTGGCGATTTCAATATTGATGGTGTGGGGGAAAGTCTCTTATTATATCTTGACCATACATTCATAAGCCCACTAGTCCAGGTATTTGCTACTACTTTTTGTTTTTGTTTTCCTGCTGGCCATAGTCTTTCATGAAAACTGTTACCCATGGTTTTTCTTTCAAATACCAATTCTCTTGAGTGCGGTTCCCGTATCCAGTCCACTATGTATGTAAGTGTTGCTGCGTCTTTGTATAGTTTTAAATTAGGTACACCTTGGCCTCCTCTCTCCTTCACGTCTTGAAGTATTTTAAAAGCAACTCTTGGCCTTTTTCCACTCCAAATAAATTTGTTAATCGCTGATTGCCATTTTCTTAGCGTTTTCTCCTGGACCACTATTGGTAACATTTGGAACAAAAAGTTGAATTTAGGCAACAGGTTCATCTTGACCGTAGCCATTCGAGCTGACCAGGACAGTTTTAACTCGTTCCATCTTTTGATATCCAGTTGCAAGTTCTTCCAGAGTCTTTCATAGTTACCAATGAAGAGTTCTTGGAATTCTTTGTCTAGGTAGATTCCCAGATATTTCACCCATTTGGGATTTGTCTCACATCCGGTTTTTCGGTTGATATTTTGCACTTCGAGATCTGTGGCTCCCTGTAAAACGATTTTTGTTTTATCCTTATTTATTTTGTACCCTGAGTAATGCCCAAAGTCTTTCAGTAGTTCCAGGAGAGGGGGAATTGACGCTTTTGGGTTCATGACAGTACACACTACATCATCAGCATAACATTTTAATTTGAATTCCTGATCATCTATTTTGATTCCCATGATCTCCTCTGTGGCTCTTATCTTAGTTGTCAGCATTTCCAGTACCAGGTTAAATAACAATGGAGACAAAGGACATCCTTGTCTGGTGCCTTTACCTATTTTAATGGATTGTTTTGTAAGCATTCCATTTATTAAGATTCTGGCTTCTTGTTCCGAATATATTTGTCTGATGAATTCCAGGAAAGTACCAACACAATCGGTTGCTTTCAGTGTTTCAAATAGGAAATCCCAACTAACGTTGTCGAAGGCTTTCTCCGCATCCAGGAATATAAAAGCGGCCTTCAACTTTTCTTTACGCACGTAGTCTGCCACATTCAATACAAATCTTATGTTATTTCTCATTAATCTTTTTGGCATGAATCCAGTTTGATCTTGATGTATAACGTCTCCGATGCATTTTTTCAGTCTTTCTGCTAAGATTTTTGCCAAGATTTTGTAGTCCACATTTAGCAGAGAGATTGGTCTATACGAGTTGGGTGAGTTCGTGTCTCCTCCTTCTTTGTGAATAAGTGTTATTGAGGCCTGTTGCCATGATTTTGGGAGAGATTTTCCAGGATTGTCTATAATCTCATTCACTAGTTGAAGTAGATGTGGAGAGACAACATGACTCATCTTCTTGTAATATATTGCACTCAGTCCATCCGGCCCTGGGGCTTTCTGGGCTTTTGTTGTCATTATTGCATCATTTATTTCTTGCATTGTAATTCTTTGATTAAGAATTTTTCTGTGATGGTCTGTGAATTTGCTCATTGATATTTTTTGACAAAATGTTCCTGGGTCTATATTTTGTTCCTTTTTCGTAAATATGTTCTGGAAGAATTGGGTAAGACATGAGTGAATTTCTACTTCATTATTATAGTTCCGGCCTTCATGTGATAGCTTTGTGATGCCAAGCTTCTGATAACTCTTCCGCAGTCTTTGAGCCAGCCATCTCCCCGGTTTATCTGCCCATTCAAAGTTTTTTTGTTTGAGATAGTCGAGTTTCTTCCTCATTTCCTCCACCTCTAGGTTGTCTCTCTGTATTCTTAGTAATTTTATTTGTTTTGCTAATCCTCTAGTTTGATGTTCTTGATGTTGCTTTTCTGTCTGTTGCAATTTTTCTTTTATTTCACTCAGAGTCTTTTCTTTTCTTTTTCTTATTGTAGTATTAAGTCGTAAGAGTATGCCTCTCATATATGCTTTACTGGCATCCCACACCGTGGCCGATGAGGAGTCTGGAGTGATATTTAGTTTGAAGAACTCTTGTAGACTTGCTTCACAGATCTGCTGAACCTTTGGGTCCTCCAGAAGATAATTATTCATTTTCCACCTTCTTATTCCGACTCTTTTCACACAAAGCTCTATTTGTAATGGGTTGTGGTCTGCGAAGGTGTTTGGTAGTATCTCTGAAGTTCTCAGTTTGTGTAACATTTGTTTTGACGTCCAGCATTGATCCAGTCTTGAGTAGGCATCATGTCTGTTTGAATAGAAAGTATATTGGCGCAATTTTGGATGGTGTTCTCTCCATACGTCCACTAGAGCCAGGTGCTTAAAATTAGATCTTGCAGAGGGTGGAAATGTTGAACCTGATTTCCTTGAAGATTTATCCCAGTATGAATCTTGGACTGCATTAAAGTCTCCGATTATCATTACCTCATTTTCCAATGAGTCCGAGTTGGACAGGAAAAAATCCCTATAAAATGTCTCTTTGGCGTTGTTTGGCGCGTAAAGGTTCACCAAGACAAAGTTTTGCCCGTCAGGAAGCTTAATCCTAAGGATAGAAAAGCGTCCATCTGGGTCCTCGGATATAATCTTCGCATTTATATTGGGGTTTACAATATATGTCACCACCCCTCTTTTCTTTTCCTTTGCTGATGCAATCCATTCTTTTCCTAGGCTTTTGTTTTTTAATAATTTTTGGTGTCTTTTTGCAATATGGGTTTCTTGTAGACATATTATATCACATTTTAGTTTTCGTAGTTGATTGAAAACTTTCGATCTTTTGTTCGGTGAATTTAATCCATTAATATTAACAGAAACTATCTTCAGAAGCTCCATTTTTACTTTCTGGTCCCAGCACCTTTTCTTGCTACTCCCTTGTGTTCTTGCTGGCTTGTCTGTTTTCTCTGTTCTTCTGCCAGGGCAGAGCCTTCGGCTAGGGTATCCGCTAATTCTTGTGCTTGTTGTAGTGTTTTTATGATCCTTCTTCCAGTTGGTAATATAACTTCCAATGCGAATGGAATTTTCCAGAAGTATCTGATGTTTTGTCCAATCAGAATTTGCCGTAGGAAGTGAAATTGTGCCCTTTTTTGTAATATCTCTGGTGGCAAGTCTTGAAAGATCTTAACTTCTTGGTCTTCCAGGGTGAATGGATCTTCTCTATGCTTTCCTTGGAGTGCGTTCTTTGCTGACTTAGATTCAAAGCCGATGAGAATGTCTCTTGGCTGGTTGTTTCTCTTGGCTGCTCTGGAATTTACTCTGTAAGCTTTCTCGATTTTCACCTCTTCTTCCTCCAAGTATGAAGCGATCGCCTCAGTGAGTTCTTTCTTTAAATCTTCCTTGCCAAAAGATTCCGGGGCCCCTCTGATTTTCACGTTCCTACTTCTCACTTCTGTTTGCAGGATTTCAAACTTGTCATCTGCTCCTACTCTCCAGCCTTCCAGTTTTTCAATTTTAACGTTGTGTTCTTTTAGTTGTTTTGTATTTCCTTCTACGAGTGTTTTTATTCCATCTATACTATCTGTGAGTTCCTTCTTGATGTCTTGTATTTCTTTGGAAAGTTCTTTAGATTGTTTTTTTAATGCTTCATCCGTATAGGCTTTTATCTCTTTGCTATGTTTCTCTAGAAGGCGGGCTATTTTTTCCATATCTAAGCTTTCTTCTTCTGAGCTTTCTTCCAGTTCTTCTTGGTCTTGTTGTTGTCGTTTCAGTCTTTCTAATTCTTTTTCTTTTTCCTTAATTTTCTTTGCCTTGGCAGCTGTTGACATATCCTTCTTTCTTCTCCAAAAGGCTGTCACATCAACCTTTAATTTCTTTTTTGGTGATCTATCAGCTTTGGGGAGTTGTCTATCTTTTTTTCCAGACATACATTGAATACAAGTTATATTAATCAACAAGTGGTTATATCACCTGGTATATGTCGCTCTTTGAACTCTATTATTACAGGACACTATTAAATCAGCATATATACCGGTATACCCAATATACTTTATAGCCAAATTATAAAAAATGGTTACACCAATGTTCTACCCTCCGATCCTGCAGTGCCTCCTTGATGTCCTGGGTTCACTCTGCTTCGCTTCTTCAACCCTTCTTATCTACAGCATCTCAACAGATGGGAAGCTTATCCCGGTTATATGCACCTGCACCTTAGCCTGTCAGGCACCTTGTTTGTAGGCTCGATCTGATGTCTGCCAGTTGTTTTCACTCCGGAGTTGTGATGGGTCAAAAGTCTTGCAAGGAAGAATCCAATTAGCTTTGAAGATTAAAGTAGAGGCTGTGTAGATTGCAGAGTTGTAGAAAAGGACGAGAATTTTAAGATGGCGAACGGCTCTTGCTGGACCCTGTGCACACTGAGCTTGCGTTCCAGGGAATATTAAATCCCCTGCGGAACAGAAAGGCCCCAGAAATTCATAAGGAATTCCTGAGTTGGTGTTGGGTGAGTTTGCGTACTCAAAACCCGATTACTGTCAATCACAGCAGTGATTGACCCTCAGTGGAACAGGAGCTCGAAGTATTCGAGCTATCCAAGTGCCATGTCTCCGCCCACTCCCATCAGAGCTCCATTCTTTGACTTCATTGGATTTAGGAGGATATTACTGCTTAGAATGGCACAGTTACTAATATGCAGCACATTATAACCCTCTATCCCCAGTCCATTCATTTGAATAAATATAAAATATGAAGTAATTATGTCTGACAGGACAAAAATGTTTTCAAAACTAATAAATACCATTTGTAATGTCTATAGGAAAATTTCTATTATATCCTAATTTATTTTCAGAGGACACAATGTATGGCTCACTGAACTTCTTAAATTTCCTTTTCACCCCATCCCAAGGATTAAATAAATCCCTTAAACCCTTCAGCGGACAGCTAAAATACACCAGTTATTTTGAACGTTATAAACTTCAGTATATACCATTTCCTTGAGGTTGTTCAGCATTTGTTGTTACCAAAACAAACACCTGTGTAGAGAGAACAGTTTAAGTTTGCAAGGCAGTATTTTATAAAATTCCCATCTTGCATTGGACAAAATGTTAATAAAAGAAATGGTATCAAATGTAAACTAAATTAAGGTTTTCCTTAGTTGTGTATGTTTCCTTAGCTGTAGGTTCCGCAGTGTTCAAAAGTCTTGTTCTCTGGTAAACATGCATAGGATTTCAGCCTTAATTATTTATTTATAGGGAACCTTCACAGAATCACCTAACAGTCATTACTTCTTAACAAAGAGCATTTAAAATAGGAAGGATCATTTCCAGTATTCTAAAGGCATTTAAATGATTGATTGGTTATTCTAATCCATGTTAAATTTTGCAAGAATACTCCTAATTATTTTGGGGGAGGAGATAAGTAAGAGAGTACTGTAACATTACAAGAATGCTACCACTAAAAAAATTACTGTGGAAAGAACTACATCCCCACCTAATTAAAGGTTAACTGCCCTGTCTGTATAGACAAAGGTACATAGTCAAAAGATATAAAGGAATAACTAATTCCCTTTCATTAATACTGAGAATGCAACTAAATGTGGAACTGTGATACTAATTCACATTGGTGAATGTGATAAAAGATTTCAGAAGTGGTATTTATTCCATAGTGATAAAGAATAGCTTATGACCAAAGTGCTTCTGAAGCTTTTTAAATTACCACAGTTATCTATGCCAAAGGTCAAACTACACGGGAACAAAGTTTGAGTCCTGTGGCACATAGAAGACCAACAAAATTTTATTCAAGGTATAAGCTTCAATGTGCACAGCATATTTCCACACATATAGGCAGAGGGTGAGTGGCAGTTAGGCTAAAGGGAAAACTCTTTCCCCTCACATGCATCCCTTCAAAAGGATAGACATGGCCCAGACACCCTTTGGTTGCTTGGCTGGTGAAGCCTGAGGCCTACTGCTGGCAACTACAGTCTCTGTTGTTATCTGCAAGGCCAAGTTGTTGCCTAATAAAAGTGGATCACCTAGTTTCCCCCAAAGTCTCACTGTCTACTTTCCTGTAATGATAACTGCACTTGAAATTCTGGACCACTTATACATTTGAGTTCATAGGACCTTCCTAGAAAAGACTGTTTTTTATTTACCAGCCTAATCTTGAAAAAGGTCACGTCAGTTCCCATGTCTCTCCAGCCATTTACTTGTTCCCTATTTACAGTTTTAGGCTGTAAATATTCTTTATTTAGATCTTCATGCACTTTCCAGACTTGCAGGACCAATACTGGTCTGTCTGTCTGTGCCCCAAAATATAAACAGTTGCTGGTAAGGGCTGGCCAAAGCCCATAGCTCAGGAGGGACACACCCAGACCACTCCCCCCCCCCATTGCAGTCTGCAAGCCTCTACCATCATCTTGAGATCTCTGCTCATCTCTAGATAATGATCAGCTCTGTAGGCAAAAATGGCCACTTTGGAGGCTGGACTCTGTGGCATTGTACGATTTTGAAATCCCACCTGCAAAACTCCAGGAATATTTCCAACCCAGGGGTAGCCTGGTGGGGCCTGGAGAGCTCCTAGAATTACAATTCATCTGCAAAACATAAAGATCAGTTCCCCAGGCAGAAAGGGCTGCTTTGGAATTTGGTCAGGGTTGTTGTGGAGAACATGTAAGGCCTCCCACACAGGTTGTTGTTGAGTTGAAACTGCACAGGGTTGCTGTGCAGATGAAGCAGGAGACAAAAGAACCTCCGCAACAGCATCAAGTTTTGTCTGCACAACAACCCTGTGCAGTAGACCTCAAATCTGCAGATAATTGCCAAGAAGAAATACAAATGGTTTGGCTATTTCTTCCCTCCAGCAGTGAGGTCAGCCAGAGCAGTATGTTGAGAAGGGGCTTTTCTGTGGCTTCCCTGTCAACTGTTCAGCAGAAGTGGAAAGTACAAGTCTTCCCTCAGACTCCCCTGTGTTGCTCTCGGAAATGCCTCCCTCCCCTCAGTCAGGGGTTGTCAGAGGCTCCTTCCCAGCAGGCCTGAAGGGGGGGGGAGCTCACTCACCAGCCACCTGCCAGCTCTGTCAGTGGTCTGAGGCAAAGTGAGAGAAGTTGTTGGACATAACAGTTAGGACAGCCCTGGGGTGAAAAGGGCTGGCACAGCCTGTCCAAGCCTCTGTTCTCACCCCCCTTGGAAGCCTTACTGACCTCTTCTCCCTGCGGTGGTCAGGGGCGGTGATGTCACCAGATTGCCCCTGCCTGGGCTGGGGGTGGGTTGTGTCACCTCCCTATTGGTCTAAAGTCCAGGGGGCAGGGCCAGTCCATCATTTGGACTAGCCCCACCCACTCTCCGCACATGTAGATCTTAGTTTTTATATTACACAGTGAAGCCATTCCAGATATACATATATGTGTGTGTGTGTGTGTATGTGTATAGATAGACAGATAGATAAATAGACAGATAGAGATAGAGATAGAGATAGAGATAGAGATAGAGATAGAGATAGAGATAGAGATAGAGATAGAGATAGAGATAGAGATAGAGATAGAGATAGAGATAGAGATAGAGATAGAGATAGAGATAGAGTGTGCAAGTATGTCTTAGGGACTGGACAATTAAAAAGAATGGCTGGTTTCTAATCTTTCCACATGGGTTGTTATCACCTTGACTGGCCAGGAGGCAATCCCAGTAGTACCTTTCTGGTTGCTGGTTGTTCTGTTTGTTTCCCTTTTTTGACTGACAGTGCTTGAGGCAATGGATTTAGTAGATGTCTTAGGTACATTCTTGGAAGAGCTAATGTATTCTGAACATATTACTTTCCCTTGGTTGACATAAATCTATTTTAAAACATCTTCCAAGCTATTGTGTTCTCTGTTAAATCCTAGGAACAAGGTCACTTGGCCATTTTATTTTGTGTGGCAGGTACATGGTAAAGCCATTGCCATTACATCTTGAATATTTGCCATGGTAAAAATTCCGAGATATTTCAACCGACATTGGAAAGTGGTAGAGTCTTCTCATGGATAACATCTTTGCTTTCACAACAAAAGCTATCTGTTTGAAAGAACCCCATATGAAAAATGGCATTTGTGGTGGGCAGTTTCAATTTTCAGTTTCCAGGAGCCTGAGCCAATCACTTCCAAATGGTGAAATGGAATGCAAGAAAGAAAAAAGGAGAAGTTTTTTCTGCTTTTCAACAGAAAGGGTGGAAGGTGGTTGGATTTGGGTGAGAGAAGAGTTAGAAGGTCATCTGGTTATGCAACAAGTCCATCAGGCACTTAAGGTAGGTAAAGTTTGGTCTTCCTGGCAAAAGCAGTTTAAAAGGGCCTATCTGCTCTGAGTTATAAAGGTTTGTGTGCTGTGCCTGTCAGAACTAGTTAAAAGCCTTTCTATCCAGTGTTATACGTTTGCGTCAATCAAGAAACTTGCATTGTAACTGTTACACGTTCTCAGGCTCAGCTCTCCTTGTTACTTTGTTACTGTAATACTGATCCACTGGAGAAAACAAAACAAAGAAACAATCAACTCATGCATTCCACTGAATAAACCTGCTTCTTAGGTGTCATTAGACCTACTGTGTGGTTCCTTCAAACCTATGATCTCCTCAGAAAAGGCCAAATGAATGCTAGGAGTCCAGATATTGAGTCCAGATATTGCTTTGAGTCCAGATATCCTGAGTCCAGATATTGCTTTGATTGAGGACTAGAAGGCTAAGCAGTTCCAATAAAATAAAACTATAAAAAATAAATGTGTTGTTGTTATGTGCGAAGTCGTGTCCGACCCATCGCGACCCCATGGACAATGATCCTCCAGGCCTTCCTGTCCTCCACCATTCCCCGGAGTCCATTTAAGTTTGCACCTACTGCTTCAGTGACTCCATCCAGCCACCTCATTCTCTGTCGTCCCCTTCTTCTTTTGCCCTCGATCGCTCCCAGCATTAGGCTCTTCTCCAGGGAGTCCTTCCTTCTCATGAGGTGGCCAAAGTATTTGAGTTTCATCTTCAGGATCTGGCCTTCTAAAGAGCAGTCAGGGTTGATCTCCTCTAGGACTGACCGGTTTGTTCGCCTTGCAGTCCAAGGGACTCGCAAGAGTCTTCTCCAGCACCAGAGTTCAAAAGCCTCAATTCTTTGACGCTCGGCCTTCCTTATGGTCCAACTTTCGCAGCCATACATTGCAACTGGGAAGACCATAGCCTTGACTAAACGTACAGAGTCTGAAATTTAAGTCCCTCATTTCTAGATCTAGAGATGAGGTGTCATCAGAACAGAGCCCCACAACAAAACCTCAGCCACATCATAAATAAAGCTTTGAAATAAAAAGAAGAGTTGGGGGGTTTACCATCACTTTTCACTATCCAAAGGAGTCTCAAAGCAGCTTACAACCACCTTCCCTTCCTCTCCCCACAACAAGTACCCTGTGAGGTAGGTGGGGCTGAGAGAGCCCTGACAGAACTGCTGTGTGAGAACAGCACTATTATTGTGCCCCGTTTTCTTCCCCAGTCCCAATCAGGAAACAGGCAAGGTCTCAGAAAAAACAGCATAGTTGATTTGGCCAAAGCTATGTTTGACGGTTCTTCTCTCTAACAAGAGCAGAGAGAAAATGCCGTACAGAACACTGTCAGTTGGCTGAATTTATATAAAAAGTTTATCTACCTTGAGTTAAACATAGACCACAATGTACATCAGACATCAACCATGACATAAACCAGACTTCTTACTTCTTCTCTAGTGATCCGTTTTCTGCTAATTAAGGCGTTTCCATTATTTTTCTTTTTCCTTTAACATATAATCTGAACACAGCCCGCGGTGGTGTGGGCGCCACGGACTAAATAAAGCCGTAAAGGCTTTGTGGGAGGAGTTAGGGCAGGCTCGGTCCGGGATGAGGAAGGGTGCCGATTGGCCCCTTCCTCCGGATGGACCATCGGCTGGGCCAATTGGCAGGCGCATTGCGCCTGCCGATTGGCCCAGCTGATTCCCGCCCTGCCGACAAGGAAGCAACTGCGAGCCGTGCGGAGCACGGCTCGCAGTTATTCCTTTGCCAGCGGCCTGACGCATCGGTTGGCGCGAAGCACCTCCGACGCCTCAGGCCGCCGACCACAGGAGCCCCCGGCAGCCGCGCTCTGCGCGGCTGCCAGGGGCTCCTATGCCTAGCGCCCGCTGTATTTTAAGTACAGCGGGCTTGATTACTAGTACTATTAATATTATCCTAACACTTCCCATCATACCAGGTGGTATCACCCATTTAATTGCATTCCATTCTAACATTGGGACCCTCGGCTTTCTGTGACAGACTGCTTATCTGTAACAGGTCACTAGGTTATCTGAGAAAGTTTTCCATCCAGAGGTTTGTATTTATATATATCCTCTGCCTAGAGGTGCCCCCTACTCAAATACTGAATATTATTTTTAACACAGCATCTATAAGTCACCTGCTTTCGGGGACTGAATTCTATCAAACACAATATCACAAATGTCTCCTATTAGTATTACAAGTATCTATTCTTTAACAAGCATTTGTTTGATTCAGTTCCTTCATTTTCAGACCCTTCAATATCAGGACTGTGATGAGTCCAAGGTCACCCAACTGGCTACATGGGGAGGAGCAGAGAATCAAGCCCGGCTCGCCCAGTTAGAAGCAGTCGCTCTCAATCACTCTACCCTGTTGGCTTTCTCACAGTACTTAAAGTGCCACTGGAATCCAGCTTTATTTTACCAAGTAACCTTACCACATTATCTCAGTCAGCCATGGCATATATAGATGAGAGGGGGGGCGGGGAGAGAGAGAGAGAGAGAGAGAGAGAGAGAGAGAGAGAGAGAGAGAGAGCGCTATAGCATTATTTAAGGTTCATCTAGGCCAGCAATTGCATCCCTAACAAAAAGTATATACTATGGACTGCAATGTTTTATTAAAGTCAAAGCTTAATTGAAGCTGCCACTCTTAACCACTACACCAAGTTAGCTCCCTGTGTATGAAGTTTTGAGATCATGCATCATTTTCAAAAGACTCTTTTAAACGAATGTTGCCTGAAAACCAAACACATTATAGTCACATGGGAGGGTTAAAATATACAGAAAACTATACAGAGCAATGTGTAGTTGGAGTTATAAATGTTCTTACATCTCCTAGAAAATCTTAGAAACGGGATGGAGCTGAGAGATTACATGTTGTGGCATGTGTCACAGAGGTGGTAGTTTTGCAATGCAACATAAAATGTAGTGTCGTAAATCTGTCCTTTGTACATTTGGAGAAACTTAAATAAGTGTGTTTGGGAGTGCAGGGTTGGCAGCTTGAGGCTAGGATGGAGTTTGAAACACCTAGTTTGTAGCACCAAAACTGCAATTCAAGTCAATAGGGGAGATGTTTGCACTGACAGTCCAGCAATCTAATTTTAGAAACAGGAATTATGGGGAAAGTGATGAGAAAACATTATTATTTTTCTTAGGTGAAGGCTTAGGTCATCTGTGGCTGTTGCTGAGCTATTTCTACTGTTAAAAAGAATAAATACTAGGGAATGTGGCTTAGACATAGACGATTTAATGGAAATATTCCTATAAAGGATGACAGCAGCCTAACTGGGAACTCACCCTCCTGTGTGGACAGATCCTGAAGGTTTCCGATTACAGATTCATTCATGTCTACTTACAATTCCTGTAAATACTAACTTTGCTAGCCATATTATCTTGCCTGAGAAACAAAGCAAAAAAAAAAAAAAAGCCCCAAAATCTATGGCACTCATTGGGCCTCTCTCTGCTTTTACTACCCTGTTTCAGGTCCTTCGACCCCCGGATGCTGTAGATTATATGCTATGGTAATGTAGTGATGGCTGCAAGCATAGGAGGTGTTAGATAGATTTATGGAAGGAGGTCCATAAACGGCTTTCTAGAGATGGTGACTAAATGGGGCCTGCCCATCCAGAGGCGGTAAACCTAGTCCTGACAGTCTCATTACATTTGATGGGGTCATCACTTCCTACTGACATCATCAGGTCATTATCAAACATTGTAAATGGTAAGGCTAGAGCCTTTTCTTATTATAATTCAGGAATACAATGGCCCCTAGGCCAGGGGTAGTCAGCCTGTGGTCCTCCAGATGTTCATGGACTACAGTTCCCATGAGCCCCTGCTAGCAAACACTGGCAGGGGCTCATGGGAATTGTAGTCCATGGGCATCTGGAGGACCACAGGTTGACTACCCCTGCCCTAGGCAACTCCCGCTGGGCAGGCCAGCCAAGGGCTGGAGAGGCATTGGTAGTACTAGATAAAACTGTTCTCACCGAGCAGTGGTATCAGGGCTCTCTCAGCCTCACCCACCCCACAGGGTGTCTGTTGTGGGGAGAGGAATGGGAAGGCGACTGTAAGCCCCTTTGAGTCTCCTTCGTGTAGGGGAAAGCGGCATATAAGAACCAACTCTTCTTCTTCTTCTTCTTCTTCTTCTTCTACTAGGGGTGGATGGATGGAGGAACTGCGGAGCAGCCTTCCCCCCTGCCTCCAAAAGGGCCATGCAGGCCGTGGCTGGACTTTCCATGACAGGGGGAGGAAGAGGCAGCAGGCAGGCCTTTCTCCATTCCTACTACTCCCAAAAGCCCGGCAATGGTGGTGCAGGCCATGGTGGGGCTTTTGGGGTGGGGGGAGGCAGCAGTGGTGGGCAGCCCTTCCTCCATCCCTGCCACCAAAAGCCCTACTTTGGGCCACAAAAGCTGCTGTGGGGTTTTCATGGGCAATGGGGAGGAGACAGTGGCGGCCAGTCCTTCCTCTCTCTCCATGAGCCCCAAAAACTCCACCGATGATGATACAGGCCATGGCAGGGCTTTTGGGGCGGGGGGGGGGAGATGGCAGTGGCAGGCAGTCCTACCTCCATCCCCGTCACTCCACAAAGTCCCGCCAAGGGCTGCGCAGGGCACTGCAGGTCTTTTGGGGGCAGGGGAAGGTAGCAGCAGCAGGCAGTCCTTCCTCCCTTCCCACCACCCCCAAAAGCCCCACCAATGGGTGCACAGGCCACTGCAGGGATTTCTGGGGTGGGATGGAGGCGGCAGCAGCAGGCAAGCCTTTTTCCTTCTCTGCTACTCCCAAAATCCCCAGTGATGGGTGCTCAGGCTTCAGCGGGGCTTTCTGGGGCCAACAGGAGGAGGTGGCACCAGGCAGTCCCTCCTCCCTTCCTGCCACCCCCAAAAGTCCCACTGATGGGTTTGCAGGCTGCAGCGGGACATTCTGGGAGAGGGGGGAGCGCTGGCAGGGAACCCCCTTCCCCCTTCCTCCCTCCTCCCCCTGGGCAGTTCCACCAACCTCCTTTCCCAGCGGTGGTCAGGGGCAGAATGGCGCCAGAGTGCTCTTTGCCTGTTTTGTTAAGGGCGGGTACGAGCGGGGCCAGCCCAATCAGGACATGCACAGCTGTGTTGTACATGTCCTGACTGGCCCATAACACCAGAAACAGAGGCTGGACCAGCTCCACCCAGGAGGCCTCTGTGTAAATATTTAAACAGCTAAGTGTTAAAGATGCCAACCAAGTAAGACAGTGGTTGAATGGCACCTTCAAGACTAACAACAGATATTCCAAGTGAAGTTTTTATGAGTCAGAGTTCACCATATTGAATGAAATTTGAAGTGAGCTCTGGCTCATGAAAGTGTAGCCTGGAATACCTTTTGATGGTCTTGAAGGTGCCACTAGATCCCTGTGTTATTTCTAGGAAGCGGCTTGTTTGCACACATGATAAGCTGCTGATCAGTAAACACAGAAGAACTTTAGATAAACTTAGTTGGAAAAAAAAACATTGTTGGTTGCAGCTTCTGCAAGATTAAACTGTATATGAGGCAGAAAGGCTATTTCTAGGTACCTAGTATCTAGTTGGCCACCTAGTAACCATGCAAGAACCCCCAGCCAGCATGCTGGATACTCAGAGAAGAAGAATAGCTTAAGAAAACAGATAGGTTGTGTTCTTTGTCTGTCATTAGTCTGGATGTAGTTGCTGAAACATCCCCCAAGCTGGAAGGACACATAACCCTGGGCCCGCTATGAAAAGGAGAAATCTGTTCTTTCTGTTTCAAAAGCTCAAGCTATTTGTAATTTAATTTGCTTCAGCATTTTTTACTCTGGAAGTGTAAGCCAGGGAAGAAGGTTTCCCTCCAGATCTCCTGCAAGATCCTGTCTCTGAGCAAACCCTTCATAGAAACATGCCAGGGTCATGGATGAAAGTCATTTTGAGGAATGTACTGCCTCTGGACTGCTGACTCCTCCTGCCCTCTTGATCCCATCCACAGGCCAAGTGCAGTATACTACCCATTCCTAAGAGTGGGAAACCGGCTCCTTCACTGGATACAAGCAGTTCGAGAAGGAAATTGTTGCTCAGCTTGTGAAACTCCTTTTCACAGTGGTATTAAAAATGTGACTGCGGTTAACTTGCTCTGCTGGACCCACGGTAGCAATTAATTAACTAACTGCCTCCCTGCTGCTCTGCCAACATCCGCAGTAGGGAGGGAGTAAAAAAAAAATCAATGTTTGACAAACAGAAAAGGACAAACCTGACAACAAACAAAGGACAGGAGACTTGTTATTTCAGGATTTCCAAAAGGACTGTTAGAATCAATGGGAAGAAAAAGAAAATTAAAACCTATAAAACACAGAGGCCTTGATGGACATCATTTAATTGATGCACTTTTCTGTTTAAGGCAGGCTGTCATGGAGATAAAAGCAACCACGCTGAATCAAACTTTGAACAGAAACAGAGAAAATCTAAAGGCATTGCCAAAGAGAACTATGCCGAGTTAAAACAGAAGGTGGTCAGGTAGTACTGACCATATCTGACAAAACATGTTGAGGCAATAGGTAGTATCATTTGAAAAGCAACTAAGGAAAAGAAAAACTTTCAGAGTGATTTTGGGTAGTGCTGTAGATCCTTGCAACAGTTGGGAAAAGGCCTTCAGGTTCTAAAGTACCAGAGAGACATATTTAGAAAGTGAGAGTTTCATTTAGCATCAAGGTTGAGTAATGTTTAGGATGTAGTACAAATGAGACTTTCTGTTTGAAAGAACGATGTCCAGTATAGTTTATGTACTGAATGCTGAATCAAGCTGTCTTCTTGCCTTATTCTTCCTGGAGTGCTACTTTGAGACTCCTTTGGTAAGGTGACCAGATTTTAACATTGGTAAAGCGGGACAACATTGACTGGGGCGGTTCTTGATTAAAAATTTAGTCAATATGGAGCAACAAAAAGTTTCATAGAATGCATAGAACAAATATATATATATATATAAAATTTCAACATAAGTACAATTTGCCAGGTACCCCAGATGTCCCTCCAAAAGTGGGACAATCTGGTCACCTTATCCTCTGGGTCTCCACAGAATCAGATAATAAGTTCAAGTTTCAAGTTTATTGTACAGCCATAAACCATTACAAAGTACAAAAGACAACTATAAGACAAATAATGAATAAATGTTCCCTTTAATACAGGCTTAATGAGTGGAAATAGGAAGCTGAAGTTTTCCATGCCATGGACATAAATAATTTTGCCAGGTAAATAACATCTCCTTAAGCCTCTATTAAACATTTTTTTCTCCAGGCCGTCAACAACCCTAATGCAGTATGCCCCCTCGGTGGCTCATAAGATTATGTAGTAAGGGAATATGTTAAGGTAAAAGCAGGAGCATGTCTACTAGATCTGTGAGTTCAGTAAGTAACAGACACTTAGCTCTAACAATCAATAATTTTACTGGAACCAGAAATACTGAACAACAGACAAGCAAACACTGGAATTTATATACACATCAGAACTCCTGCCAAGGTACACAATGGAGCCTTACAGACACCCGTGGTTGGACCTTAAGTCTGGCTCTTGATTGGTCCATAAGACTTTTCTATTATTGGCTCAGAGCCCAGGACCAACAAAGCCCAGGACCAAGTAAGGTCTTAGGATCCCAGCCTCATGTCTCAGTCTCTGAAATTCTTCATGCACAACAATGTCTATTGAAGTCAGTAGACTGAAAAGGGCGTAACTACTCAGGAAAGGCATTGCAAGTCATACATTTGGTTCATATAGCTCTGCTGTTAACTTGTGGAGGTTTTCCAAGAACAAACATTACTTTAACTAAAATTATTTTTCCTTGATAAAATTATCTGTTACCCAGCAATCCATGGATTCATCCAGCTAATTCTGGAAGCATGTTTCTATTCCACAATATTCAGTCAGGACCTCAAGATACTTGAGAAAGAAGAAAAGATGACCCAGCAGTAACAGGTCCACTGAAGTAGATATTCATCTACATTATAAATAATGCCAAATGCAACCTTAATGATTTACCCAAGGAATCCTGGAACTGTAATTTGGAAGATGGTGCAGAACAACCTCTATTACCAAAAAAAAAAAAAAAAAAGACAAGGACTTACAACATGTTCTTCACCCATGCTCTGTTCTGTTGTCACAATTCTGAGAAGTGTGGCAAGAAACTGAATGCTGGATCAACTCACCTGAATGCCTTTCTCTGCCTGGTCCTTCCTGGGTATAAACTGCACAGAGCTTTTATACCAATCCCAGGTCGATTCAGTCCCTGCCCTCTACACAGAATGCGATTTCCGTTTGGATTTGGGGCGATTTAGATTTTCCTTCTGCAGCACAAAGGATTGATCCGGAGTGACCCTACCTTTATTGTGCGATATCATGGAGTGCTTTTAATCCTGAATATATTTTAAAATCGCATTGTTTTGAATCTGGGCTCTCCTCCGTGGTAGGGAACCCATGATTGGCCACAGGTGGTCATGTGACAAGCCTGCCTTAAAGGAGAAGCCCCTAATTTCTCTCAACTTCTGTTGGATTTTTTTCTGACTTCTTCGATCCTCTCCCCCCCACCCCTTCAAGAAAAGAAAGGATTTTTCCTCCCTTCTCTGACTTCTTGGATCCTCTCCCCCTTCAAGAAAACAAAGAAAGAGCCTCCATTTGCCTCCCCCCTCTTCTGAGCCTCCCTAACCACGTGCAGAACACTTTCCTGTTTCAATGGGGGGGGGGGAGAAGAAGACTCGAGTTCAAAGCAATCTTAATTCAACAGGTTTGACAATGGAATAAACAAAGTAAGTGCAGACTCTGCCCTGGAGTGCTCACCAGTATTGCTGTCTACAGCTGTTCCTGGGAAAAACAAACAAAGTGGCTCTAGATCAATGTTGACTTTGGAGCAGGGGAAGGAAACAGCGTCAGAAAAGGTGAAAGTAGCAGTAGAGGGACAGAGTAGGGTTGCCAACTCTGGGTTGGAAAAGCCCTGGCATTTGGGGGCCTGGTATGGAGAGAATTTGGAGAATGCCCTCAGCAGAGGTTTGATGATATAAAGTCCACTCTCCAAAGCTGACATTTCATAAAGGGAAACTGTTTTCTGTAGTCAGGAGTTTTAATTCCAGGAGAGCACCAGGTTGAGATTAGTTATCCTAGATAAGAATTATGACCTGCTATGCCTGTCAGTTCATGATGAAAACAGACGCAGTGCACTGAGAATAACTGTGAACCCTCCTTACAGATTCTACCAGTTTTCTCCATTTCATAGAATTACAGTTTCCAGAATTGGATAGGGTTGCCAGCAACACAGAGGGGGGAAATTGTCCTGGCCTCTTAATCATGAAAAACTTCACCTTCCTATTTTCAAAATATTAAACCTCTATTAAAATGCCAGATCATTTTTCCTCAGGATTGCTGGCAACCCTACATGAGGGAATTATTGTTAAAATAACCACCCGGGGGAAATGATGTTGTCAACTGCCTGAAGGGAGGGGGAAGCCCTGTTCCTTTAATAGAGGCTTAACAGGATTTTATTTATCACAATGGTCCAACAAAATAAGGCATAAGATACACGATGAATAATCTTATGCTTTATTTCCTTGGATCAGGTGGATCTGTAACAAAGGTGTTGATGTTTTCTCCATACCTTGAACAAATAATGCCTAAAGTATTTGTGTCTGCCCTACCTCTCTGTGATACAAGTGCTAGGTAGTGTTAGCTGCTAGGGAATGGGTAAACTAGGCTCAGGAGGAATAAATTAAGCCTTCTAGGGGAGACTATAAGAGGACTGAATACAGTAGTATCCACTTTGTTGGCTTGACCTGAGAAGGTAGTAGGGATGGCAGTCCCCAGGTGGAACCTGGGAATCCTCCAGTTGTACTGCTCATCTCCGGGCAACAGAAATCATTTCCCCTGGAGGAAATAGCTGCTTTGAAGGGTGGACTCCATAGCATTATACACCACTGAGGTTCCTCCCCACCCCAAATTCTGTCTTGACTCCCAAAGTCTCCAGATATTTCCCAACCCAGAGCAGGTAGTCCCAAGAGGAAATGTTGACAGTGAAATGGTTCAGTGGCAGTGGCATTTAGTGGTAGTGGGGGAAAAGCCTTATTATGTTGCTCATAACAGTGCCTTGAGTCCTCAGCTGATCTGATAGGATGTAGGGGCCTAAATGAGTCATTGGATGGGGTATGGAAAGAAGTCTTTCACAAAATCACTTGATGTATCCCAGAAACATCTTTCTGCTAGAAATGAAATATAATAGGAAACAGAGAAGTAGCAGGGTCTGTTTGTAGAGGCAAAAAATAAAATAAAATAGAGTTTTGTAGTATCTTAAATACTGGGGACAATTGAATCCAGAAAAGGGGATTCAAAGGGTTGGAAAGCAGTAGTAGAAGGGAAATATTATCATTAATGTTCATCAGGACAGTAGCTAAGCCACAATTAAGTTTTATATTGTAATACTGAACATTTATGTGTGTGTAGGGGATTCCCTGGCCATAAATGGTTCTTTGTATCATATCAGCTCTTAGTATTTTAATTCCATCCTTAGAATAAACTTTTTAATTAGTGGTTCTCAGTCACATCTTGTGCTTCTGTATTGGGTAATTGGCAGCATTTCTTGCAAAATGTTGTGCCAGTATCAATCTCTCACTGGCGCAAACCATATTGTGTATTCCTGGTTTGCCTGGAGCAAAGATAAAAATCTGGAAACAATTTTCCCCATTGAGAATAATGGCAATAAGCAAAATGCTATACTGCTCTTGTTTGTCAGCTGCTTAGCTTGATCTAAGATCACATTTGCAAATGAAATAAAAATGTTTTAAAGGAATAATAAAAACTTGTCCTCATTCTATATTCCTGATGCTATCAGACTCCCCTTGCTAGGAAGGGAACGGGTGTATTTGTGCCTGAGGTGGTCAATGCTGTTATACTGAAACAGCCTTCCTCATTAGATGGCTCCTAAGGGGTCCTTGGCACATTTGTCTCCATCCTCTGGTCCTCATTACCCCTCACTCTTTGGCTCTGTCTCCTGAAGATCTGGACCTCAGAAGATTTAGCAAGCTTACCTCGAGTGGCAGGGTGTCACAGCCTTTTATTTCAGCAATTGTGAAGAATCAGAGTACTCAGGTATCTCTCCTTCTGGAATGCTCATTGTCACATTTTGTTGGAAACCAAGTGAACTGAAGCACAGCCTTTGGGCATGTGACAACTGTGATACATGAAGTGGCCTGGCGTGCAAATTCTAATGCTTCCAGACATGGTGTTTTCTAAGCAAGCTCTAGGATACTGAATGATGTTTGTTATTAAAGTCTAGACAACTTTCAGTGCAATCCTACAAGTGCCTTCCTGGGAGTAAGCCCCATTGAATAGACTCACATAGGATTCTGAGTAAATTGTTTTAAATAAATTGAATAAATTGAGTTCAAAGATTGATTTATTTACTTGCTTCATTTATGCCCTTTGTTTCCCAATGAGATCCATAGTAGCATGTACTGTTCACCGCTTCCCCATTCAGCCCTCACAACAGCCCTATGAGGTCGGTTAGGCTGAGTGTATGTGACTGGTCCAGGGTCACCCATCTAGTTTTCAAGGCAGAGTGGGTATTCAAACCTGGGTCTCCCAGATCCCAGTCCAGCACTCTAACCACTACGCCATATTGACTCTCCTATACCATTCACCCTCTCTGAATTACTGCTTGTGACAGCATAGTGTGATTGCTAATTGTACAGATGCATATATGAGAAATAAGTAGAGATGCTGGCTCTGGATTGGGGAATGCCTGGAGATTTTGAAGGTACAATTTGGGGAAGGTGGGGTTTAGGGAGGGGAGGAGTCTCAGCATGTTATGATTCCACCCTCCAAAGCAGACATTTTCTCCAGGGGGATTTATATTGATCATCTGGAAAGTTGTAATAGTGGGAGATCTCCATGGACCACCTGGATATTGGAAGCCCAGGAGATAAGGGTAACTCATGCCAGGCTTCCTCTGCTTTCTCCTCACACTATTTCTTCTTTCTCTCCTCCAGGCAATGCTCATTTCCATTTGTGTATCACAATCACCTCACCTTTTCTTGCTTCTTTCTCTCCTTCCCAATCACCAATCAACCTACCTTTTGTCTGCCCCCTATCTTCAGTTATATTTAATATTTAGTTATTTCCTTTATACCCCACCTTTCTCCACAGTGGGGCCCAAAGCGTCTTACATTGTTCCCTGCTCCTCTATTTTATCCTGACAACAACTCTGCTATGTGGATTCGGCTGAGTATGTGTGACCAGTCCAAGGTGTCCCAATGAGTATCCATGGTATAATGGGGATTCACACCTGGGTCTCCCAGATTCCAATCTGAAACTCTAATCGCTATGCCACACTAGCTAAATAAATTGTGGTAACAAATTACCAAGTGGTTGATGCTGGCCAATGTGTCTTCAATTAAAGGTCAAAATATATCTTAAACTCTCCCCATACATACACCTTTTACTGACAGAAACCAGTGTTTGCAAGCTGGCAATATAATGGTTGTCTGGTAACAGCCAGTGACAGCATTTCTTTCTTAATGTTATAGGTATTACAGTTATTTGGGAGGGGTTTATCCCCCCTCCCCAACTTTATTTCTTATTGACTTATTCTTAGATGTCCGATTTTTCTGTAAACCTGGCGTGTTTTTTTCAGGCTTGTAAAAAGATCTCATTTTGTCCATTTATGGCTCTAGTCGCCAATCTAAAGACCAATTCCACATGAGAAATCTGGCCCTGAACAGCTTCTGATTGCTGGCGAGTTTTAGAGCTTCCTCCACATGGTGTCATGTGCATTCTGAGGCTGTCCATGGGCTAGTTTGAGTTTTGGCCAGATTTGACTCAAGATGAGGGAAATAGCCCAAACTGGATTTGCTACTTGTTATCTCGCTTCACATCAGGGTGCAAGGCGGGGCAAGCCTGTGTGGAGGGAGAAACGCACGACAGTCCCTGCAGCATTTTGCCTACCCTCCCCTCTCCATTTCCTGCTCTAGGATTTTAAAAAATGGCTGTTGCCACAGACCACAAAGCTACTTTGCATACGTTAAAATAAAATTTTCCCCAAAGTGTCCATGGTCTTTTGGAATTGGGCAAAACACAGTCCTGTTTGTGTTTTCTGGCAGAGGTGAATAAACAGGGAAAGGTGGAGCACATGATGAAGCAGCCCTCTCCCGATCAGCTAGGCATCCATGGTCTTTATTTTTAAGCCTACTGTTTACATACAATCATTCTTCATGATCCAGTTACCATGTACAGCCTCCCACAACTCTACCCCAAAATAAATAGCGTTCAAAACACCACAAATCCCAAGAAAAGTGTAGATAATGCTTTAATTGTGGTTCTGCTCCATAGCAATGCAGAATTATTGATTTTTTAAATTAAAAATTCATTTACATTGTGGCGTTACTGCAAAGCAACATGAAAGTGCAGCTTTTAAAAAAAATAATAATGTTTGGGTCTCAAGGGGAATGGAAGTTTAAGTCTCTGAGACAAACTACTGTGCTTTGTTTGATGGCTTGTTATGATTGGTAAGCTGTGGGAGGAGAAGTTTGACTTGTTTTCCCTTGCCACTTTGTTGGGAGGCAAAAAGCATCGACAAAAAGGAGGGAAAATGTGGGAAGGATGAGGCTTGCAAACACACAGCTTACAACCATGCATTTTCAAGCAGGAGGCAGTGCGAGTTTTGTGTCTCCATGCAGAATCAGTCTAAGTATCCACAGATTTGATTATATAGATTATTAGATATGTTGATTGACATGAGTGGATCTTCATGGAATACAATCTTAGACTGAGGTGACAAGTTCTTTTTACATTTATTGCCCCCTCCCATTTTATGGTCCTCTTCTTGCCATGCATGCACAGTGAGCAGCACATATTTCAAACAAATGCGGGGTTATTAACGCAGCTGCTAATGAATGTGGTCTAATAAGAATTTCAGAATTAGTTTTATAGCATATGGGTATCTTTGTGCTTTTTTAAATCTTAATAACATTTTTTATTTCTGGATCAAAACCTTCACCAGGCCTTTATCCAGCTTCTAATCTCAAGCCTTTAGGCTATGAAAAGCACTTCCCATTCTTAGAATAGCATCTGCAGTGGAAGCAGGGGTTTTGGTCTTATGGGAAAGCTGGTTAAGGGTATCCTTGGTAAACAAGCAGAAGCAACATAAGTTTCGGTATTATTTTTAGCAAGTCTAGTTTGAATTCATGTCTCAACAGCATTGTGTAACAAAGCTTGTTCCCTCATGGGAGAGTTTTTAGAGGCTCATTCTAACAGACATCAGATTCCTGGCTTCTCTTCCTGTGAAACCTTTGGCAGGTCCCTGAAGCTTGCTGTGGCTTAGTTTACCATCTGTACCATGGAAATAATGAGACTTTGTTGGGGCAGCCAGGCCTTGGGAACTGATTCCCTTGGCCTGAGTTAGCAAACAGTCTGTGTTTCTTAGCTTGTGGGCACCTGCTTCCTCGTCTGTGGGGATGCAGTGTTGGAATCCCAGTGGAATGCATTAAAATATGATCACTTTGCTGTATAGGTAATTTCATGTGCAGTTAATTTCCAGCACCTGATTGGATAGATATTACAGATGGTGGTAAAAATGCTTTTTTGTATTTTGTATTGCAAAGGCTTTTCATTCCACCCCCACTTCCACCCACTGCATGCCCCAGTAAACAACACTTAGGTTTCATTAATGCCTTGAACTTCGTGACATAATTGTGTTTTCAAATTCATTACAATGAACCAAATTTCAAGCTAAGAGTGTATAATAATGACAGCTGATGTAATTCAATATTTTTTATCAAATCTGAGAGCAATATTATCCAATTAAATCTTAGATAAATATCCCTGCCATTCTGCTAGACTAGCATACGTACTGCTTGTTCTGGGGCTGGTGGTGGCCACCCCCATCCAATATGTTTCTTTTGATACTGTGTTTGGGCAGAATCTAAGTAAATCTGGAAAATAGTCCCAGGACAACAGAAGAAGTATGTAAATGAAGAGAGAATAGAAGAACCCTATTGAAGCTGACTCAGTTCTGCAGGACCTGTAACATGGAGCTCTTCTGCCAGGCATTTGGTTGGGACCAGTAAACTCCAGCAGTAACGTCACTTGGGTCCCCCTTTGGATGGACCTCCCCAAAAAGCCAGAATTAGATTGTGTACTTGGGTTTTGCAAGAACAAGTTATGTCAGACCAACCTTATCTCTTTTTTCGAGAATGTGACTACCTTGCTAGATGAGAGGAATGCCGTAGACATAGTTTATCTGGATTTCAGTAAAGCTTTTGATAAGGTTCCATATGATATTCTTGTTGACAATTTGGTAAAATGTGATATGATCCTAATTCTGTCAGGTGGATCAATAACTGGTTGACAGATCGTACCCAGAGGGTACTTGTTAATGGTTCAGCATCCTCTTGGAAAGGAGTGACAAGTGGAGTACCTCAGGGGTCTGTCCTGGGACCTGTGTTGCTCAAGATAGCTTTACACCGGGAGTGGTATAAACAAAACACTAAGGGGTGTGGGGGAGCGCTCGGTCCAGTATGAGGGGGGGCTAACGATTGACCCTTTGCCCGCGGACTGACTTGACCCTTTGCCCACGGACTGACAAGTGGAGGGCCCAATCGGCTGCCGCAAAGCACCAGCAGATTGGGCCCTCCGCTTGTCCGACCCACCCAACCCACAACCTGACCCGCCTTCAGCTGACAGCCGCCATTACACGGTTGTCTGCCAACAAGGCAGGTAGACAGCCACCCGCCCTACCCTGGCAGGTGGCCCTTGGAGGATGGGGGGCTCGGGCCACCCAATGGACCCTTCAACTCCCCCCACCTTCCTTCCATCCCTGTCCCACACCTTGCCACCACACTCTGCTGCCACCACTTCGCTCTCGCCCTCTTCCACCGCTTTTCCACCCCCCCTTCTCCCCCGCGCACACTTCCCAGCCCACCTCCCCAATGCCACTCACCTACACTGCCAGTTTTCCACCCCCATTCTCCCCTGCGCACGCTTCCCAGCCCACCCCCCATCACCACTCACCTACGCCGCTGCTTTTCCGACCCTGTTCTCCCCCACGCATGCTTCCCAGCCCACCCCCCTATTGCCACACACCTACGTTGCCACTTTTCCGCCCCCACTCTTCCTCCCTTTCTCTCTCTCTCTCTTTCTTTCTTTCTTTCTTTCTTTCTTTCTTTCTTTCTTTCTTTCTTTCTTTCTTTCTTTCTCTCTTTCTTTCTTTCTTTCTTTCTTTCTTTCTTTCAAGTACAGCGGACTTAATATCTAGTTTGTAAATGATTTAGTTTTGCAGACGATACTAAACTGGGAGGGGTCACAAACACAACAGAAGACAGAATCAGAATACAGGATGATCTTGATAGGCTCGAGAAATGGGCTAAACTGAATAAAATGAAGTTCAATAGGGACAAATGTAAAGTTCTGCATTAAGGAAGAAAAAACCATTTACACCAATATAGGATGGGGAAAATTTGTCTTCACAGTAGCATGTGTGAAAAGGGTCTAGGAGTCTTAATAGACCATACATTGAATACGAGTCAGCAGTGTGACTCGGTGGCTAAAAAGGCAAATGGGATTTTGGGCTATATGAAATGGAGTATCGTGTCCAGATCATGGGATGTGATGGTACCACTGTACTCTGCTCTAGTTTGGCCTCACTTGGAATACCGTGATCAGTTTTGGGCACCCCAGTTGAAGAGGGATGTAGACAAACTGGAGTGTGTCTAAAAACTGTGTCTAAAACTGGAGTGTCTAAAACTGGAGGAGGGCAACAAAGATGGTGAGGGGTTTCGAGACCAAGACGTATGAAGAAAGGTTGGGGGAGCTTGGTCTGTTTAGCCTAGAGAAGAGACAACTGAGAGGAGATCTGATAACCATCTTCAAGTATTTAAAAGGGTGGAGCAGAGCTGTTCTCTTTTGCCCCAGAGGGACGGACCAGAACCAATGGGATGAAATTAATTCAAAAGAAATTCCATTTAAACATCAGAAAGAAGTTTCTGACAGAGTGGTTTCTCAGTGGAACAGGATTCCTTGGGAGGTGGTGGGTTGTCCATCTTTGGAAATTTTTAAACAGAGGCTGGATAGCCATCTGACAGAGAGGTTGTTTCTGTGAAAGCTCAAGGGGGTGGCAGGTTACAGTGGATGAGCGATAGGGATGTGTGTGTCCTGCATAGTGCAGGGGGCTGGACTAGATGACCCATGTGGTCCCTTCCAACTCTATGATTCTATGATTCTAAGAGCTACTAACAGCGCAGCACTACAAATATTAGCCAGCAACTAGTCTGTTTTTAATCTTTATAAGTTGTATTAATAGTTAATTATTTGTTAAATTAATTGATAATTTGATGTTTGGTTTTTAGGAATTATTGTATGCTTTTTATCAAAACCTGTTGGAAATTACACCAAGTCAGCTTTGTCAAGAGGAGTGGTCAAGAAATCAAAAGATAAATGTAACTAAATAAAATTCAGAGACAGTGTTAGCAACTGACAAGCGGTCTGAAGGGCAGAGTCTAAAGAAAACAGTTCTACTCAGCATGGAGACAACCAGTACATTTGGAGTGACAGAAGTGACATCACATGACTATGATTGGAGGGATTCCTAGAATGGCATAATGCACTGAGCAACCCTTGTCCCCATCCCTATTATTTTCTGGTGCTCCAGTGAGTGCTGGCAGGGGACCAAGGAGGGCAGTGAGGGTTTACCTGAGGATAGCAAGCAAATGGCATCTGTAGTCAGAGATTTGCAGGCTAATCATAGAAGCTTAGCAAGGTCAATGATGGTCAAAGTGTAAAAGATACTTTATGATTCATATAACATTTGAATAAATTAAGCATGTAATAGCCACAATCACAAGACTTAAAGGGGAAAGAAATTATAGTTTAGCAAGTTAAGTTTACAGTTACTGTTGTGCAATTTGGCAGTTCAGCTACATTCAAATAAGCATTCTGTATTAACTTCAGTGAGGTTAACGACTCCTAAGAGGAGTAAGAGTCACATTGTGAAGGTCATTCCTCGAAAAGTTCACTTAGCTAATATTTACACAGAAAAGATTGGGATGCTTAAGTCAAATGATTGTACGCATGTTGATAAGATAATATCAAGTGAGGATAAAGAAAAATCTAGAATTCATTCCTTCTAGCTTCATCTTAAAACTTGTTCCATCAAAGTTAGAAGGGTCAGTAAATATGGATTATGTGTGTCTCTTATACATGAAAAAGGAAGACTGGCTGCATTTGGACAGGGCCACCAATTGAGGCAGTGGTTGGCACCCCGAGGAAGATGGGGCCCATGGCATGGCCCCATGGGAGCATGCCAAACCTGGCGCGCTCAATGGCTGGTATGGGGCGAGGGGGCTCTTGGGTGCCCATATGATCTGCCACCTGGACAACTTTCTTTTCTCCCACCCAGGTTTTTGTTACATTATTAAGAGTTTGAACATTTGTGTTTATCGTCACAACTTTGGTACTAGGCAAAGGGAGGAGCCTGTTGGCAGGGAGCCCAGTTTGCACACGGGGCTCCCTGAGGTTGAGTGTCTCAATAAGAGGCTGGATGGGGCGACCATGGCCTACCCAGCTAGGAGACCAAGCTGGGTGACCAGGGTTGCCAATGGAGGCTGCCACATGTTGGCCCCAATTGTAGGTTGCTTCCCTGATAAGAGATTCCAGGTGGCAAGGGATGTACTTTCCTGCTGGGCAAAGAGGGAGATTCCTGGGCAATAGTGGACCCTTGGTATGGAGCAGGCAGATGGCTGTGGGGTTAGGCTCTCTCACTTTGTGTGCAAGGCCAACCCTCCAGCTGGGTGGGCAATAATAATAAAATTGTGGCCACTTTTATTGCCAAACTGGAGTGCTGTGTCTGATTGGGGTAGAAAGCCCGTCTGCCAGTCAATGTTTATTATTACAATAGTAAAGTGCTTCAGACAATCCAATCTAGTTATAGAAACAGGTTTCTTGGAGTTGATCAGCTATGCCAGGTGACTCCAGAACAGAATACAATACCACCTACAATGGCCCCATGAAGGACGCCTACAATTATGCATACAGCTTCAGTGCATCTGCCTCTGGATACTTTATCAAAAGTACTAAGGCATCTGTGTCAACTGACTTGCCATGAAATCCAGCCTTGGTTTTATCTTGCCACTCTCTGTATCAAGCCCCCCCCCCCCCCAAACAGGATTAAAATGGATTTTTCCCTGAATTTATTCATTTTAGCGCATTTATATCTCACTTTTTCATAAAGCATGTTACAGCAAAAGAAAAGTATACAATAGAAGAAGAAGGGTTGGTTCTTATATGCCACTTTTCTCTACCTGAAGGAGTCTCAAAGAGGCTTACAGTCACCTTTCCTATCCTCTGCCCACAACAGACACCTTGTGAGGTAGATGAGGCTGAGAGAGCCCTGATGTTACTGCTCGGTCAGAACAGCTTTATCAGTGCTGTGGAGAGCCCAAGGTCACCCAGTATTTGGGGGAGCGGGGGATGAATCCTGGCTCGCCAGATTAGAAGATCATGCTTCTAACCACTACACTAAGCTGGTTAAAATCAGCAGAAAAGCCATAAAATTCTAACATGGCACCAAATTAAAGCCTGTGCCTAGCTGAATGAAAACAACAAGAACATCAATCAGCCTGTAATGAAGGCCTTCCATTATAGATAGGTCTTCACATTTTTCTGGTTGATGCAGGGAAGAGGGCTGGGTATAGTAATAACATCAGAGAGTTGTGGGATACTACTGCGAGTATCCTTTATTTATGATTTGAATAACATTCTCAGTCTCTGTGTTTTTCAGAGACAGACATTTAGACTTACCTAGTGTAGTTTAATTAATAGTTGCCCTGCTTTTTTCCCTTCAGTTCCTGCCTTTAGATTTGTACTGGCCATAGACACATTTACTTGTTATTATGTAAAACATGAAGGAATTCAAGTCTTGGTACCAAGATGGAGGGGAAAGGGACAAAGTTGAGGTGGAGTGGTTATACCACAGTAAATATCTCAGTTATTCTATTTTCATGCTTTTCAAAGATTAGTACGTTCCTGATCCATGGCAAGCTGTTACATCTAATACTTTGAATAATCTACATGCTTATAACTTTATTGTCACACACATTATTGTATCTGCCTGCTTGAAGTTCCATTTTTGCCACCCAAAGTTACATGTTAGTTCCTCATCTGCACATTGTACATTCACAAAGAATATACTTAGAGTAGAGGCTCAATTGGAAAGTTTACTATATTCTAGAATTTCAAGGAGCAGTTCCCCCTTGCTTCATTGTTTCTGACATGAACTTTGAGATTGCATAGGGGCAAGTTGCAACTTGAAAAATCCATAACATCTTTAGAGTCTGGCTATACTTCGCTTTTTGAAGTTCCACAAAACAATACTTCAACATACCACTGTGTTCTGGACAATGAGATTCAGGAAATATTTTAATACAAGTTCAGAAGTAACTCCCTCTCAAGTTGTCAGTGTAGCAGTTTAATCTTCTTTGTCAATATCTAAACCAGCCTTTTTCAACCTTTTGACCATTGCTGAGCCCCTGAAGTAAATTTTCAGGCTTCAAGGACACCCTGAAGTAATGTCAGCTGGCTATGCCTCCCTGCCATCTCCCCAGAACTGACATAACTCACATCCTTTGCCTTCTTTTTGTTTTCTCCCCCTGCCTTTACTACTGCTATGTAGGATGGAAAGAAGGGCAGGAGCTAAGAAGACAGCCCAGACACCCCCCTCCCCCTATACCACATCACAACCAAATTCCCCCCCCCCTTTGATTTTCACACCCGTGGCCTACTCACCAAGCCTTCTGGGCAGAAGCAGGCAGTTTCCTAGCTTGTGGCCAAGTCCATTAGGGCAGGAGGGTAAAAGGCCGCGGACCACCTCTGGAGTTCCCACAGGCCCCTGGGGGTCCTTGGACCCCAGGTTGGGAATCCCTGAACTATCATCATTACTTCATATATGTGTTTGAGATCTAATTTGAATGCAATCGTGATTGTGGTTGAAAATTTTATGATGTCAAAAATTAATGTCTTTCACCCAGACTAAGATGTCATTAATGCATCTTGTAATATTATGTTTTTCTAAACAGAATCAGTGTGTCTTACAGTAATGCATCACTTTGCAAGATGCTTGTGGGGGAGGAAAGAAATGCATTCTCTCAAATCTTGTTCTTGCTTCTCTTTGGAAATCCCTGAAGACTCAGACAACCTAATCTTCCCGCCACAGAAGGGGAAAACAAGAATGCAACAACCTTGTTGAAAAATAGTGTTATGCTCATGCAACGAACGGTTTCTATAAACAGGACACTTTGGGGGAAAAGATCCATTACGAAGATGGGGGAATGAGGAAGAGACTGCCCCGAGCACTTATATCAGCTTTTTGCTGACTTCTTGTTCTTTGCTCAATGTAAAATATAGGCCCCATATAATTACTATCTAGCAGCAAAACTTCAGGAGCGATAAACTACAGACAGTGGTTATCTTTTGTACCACTGTTGTGAGTCTGTCCATAATGACTTAACAAGGCACTTGTCCCATTTTCAGAGTGCTGATAGTTGTGAGCTGTTGCCGGTGTTACCATGGCCAGATGATATGTGCAAATATCAGCATGAGCAGCATAGCATCTGTTTATTAGTGTCCCTGAAGACTTCTTCCGTGCTCAGAGAAAACTGCATTTGACCATTGTTTCTATTATGAGAAAGAGCTGTTGCAATCTTCTGTACATTTTGGGAATAACATGTTAAACTGCTCACAACAGTGCACATTCTGTCAGCATCATCGATTCAAAACATGAACTTCACAAAGGACATCATGATTTAGTTGATATAGTAACAGTATAAGCTTAAGAGATTTATTAAAAAAATCATTTACATTGAATATGCTTACAAAAAAGACTTACTTCTACCATCTTCTGTGTGTCATAAATATTTGCCACAGTAAAATACTTTTACTGCTGCTCTTTCAAGTGTACTCTTAAACAGTTTCATTCCAATAAGCCCATGGGATGGTTAGGATAGCACTTCTAATCAGTTTGAGGATGTAATTTTTTTTCCAGCATCAGCTCTGATTCCAAGAAAATAAAATGTTTTCTCTAATCTTTCTTTTTTGTTTGAAGAGGAAACCAGCCAATTGGAAGTCATTTATCTTGCCATAAGATTTTTGTTCAAAGAACAGCAGTGATCCCATGCTTTGTCCCCACAAAGCTCTGCATGAGTTTGAGAACGTGAGGTTCTGCTGCCCAGTGATCTTCTATGCATAAATTGCACATGAAGCATTTTCCTTTGTGCCATGTGCAGATTCACAGGGGAGTGGTTGGATTAAGATGATTGTCTGGCTCATGTTGAAATAAAAACTGCAAACAGTGGAAACCTGAAAGCGAGACAGTCGGAACACACGCGTGCCTTTTGGAATGCCCATGCCTGCTTCCAAACGCTACTTAAAGTTATTACCAGTGGCATTTTGAATTATCCACTGTAGTATGCAATGCTGAAATAAATGACTAATTAGGGTCCACTTGCCAGTGTTTAGTCACCAAGCAGCTTGGAAGCTATAGGGAGCAGCTTTATAACAATTTGCTGCACCCTCCTCAGACAAGGCAGCCTGTTTTGCAGTTGTCACATATAATTTGACAACTCTATAATATTATTTCATATTTGGCATTTCTTGTTCCACTGTGTCAACACAGACCACTTCTGTCCTTCACTAATGGCCTTTCCTCGAGCCACTGCAAAATGAAAGCATCCAAGTGATTTTTTTTTAATGTACAATGAAGCACGCCAGCATTGGAGAATTCCCCTCATTTTCCCTATTAATTGTTCTGCTGTTAGTGAATAATTGTTGTGTGCTTTTCCTGCTGGTTCTCAGAAATCAAGATGGGAATGGTAATATTTAACGAAAACACTACACTAAGAATATAAATTGTGCTAAAGTGAAATAGCTCTGTATAGGTTTGATGCAGACAACTGGGGAGGGGACCTCTCAGTAGCAAAACACTGGCTTGGTATGTAGAATGTCTTAGGTTCTATCCCCAGCATCTCTAGTTAAAAAGATCAGTTAGCTGGGGAAGTGAAAGATCTCTGCCTAAGGCCATGGAGATCTGCTGCCAGTCAGACTCTTTCTGCACTAGCAATTTTGTTCAGATTTCCCTTTTTAAAGTGCTGCTTCCCCTCCATTTCGGCACTAAAATCCACCTTTCCAGGCACACACCTGAATTTCCCTTTGCAGCAAGGAAATTCCCGGTTACAGCGAGTTCATCTTTCAAGGTGGAATCTAATTCACGGCTGCCAAGTGGGAAATACTTGAATTCTTTTTTTTCCCCCACGGCTGCCAGTTTTAGTCACTTGTTCATGCCACTTTCCTTGTTGTCATCCTCTCCCCCTCCCCATCCTTCCCTCTGTCTGGAAAAATCTGATTTTTTAAAAGATGTGATTGTGTTACAAACGCAGTTTACCATTGTAAAAAAAAAATACTGGAGAAGGGAGCAAAGCATGATGGAAGGCTACCTCCAACATATATGACAAATTTCAGCCTGGGAAACGAGGGGCGGACAGCCCAGATGCAGAAAGGCTAGAGTCAACTTGCAGCATCCAAAGGCTAAAACCAGGTATTTTCCTAATGCGGAAATAGTCTCAGAGGGGACTGTGATAGAATGATGGTGAGACTCAGAATAGAGGCAATTTCATGTTTTGTACAAACACATCCAAGATGAAGCTGAAGCATTTTGCATTACCAAAGCTCATCTTTGAGTTTCAGTGCATCTGCTCAAGGACAATTTCTTGATTGTCTGTCAAGCTCCTGGCATAGGCCCTATACACTCATACTTCATAGGCCCTATACACTCATACTAACAAGGCACATCAACAAGATCCAGGTTACTCATTTTTGGCACTACGCTTCTGGGTTCTCAACAAATGTTTTGGTTTTAGAATGTCACAGGATTGTTGGTTTTAATATGATGAATTAAGTGAAATCCTAAGCATCTTTTGCTCTGTAACTTAGCACCCCTTTGAAATTTCCTATATTCAGATTAAAGGTAGTTTATAGGTAGTGGTCATTGCTATAAACATCAGTGCAGAACAATTAGATCATATTTCTATTGTGTCAACAGAGATTCTTTTCTTTCTTGGGTCTGAAAAACCCTATCAGTTTATATTGGTCCATGAACATGCAAACTTAAATGGACTCCAGGGAATGGTAGAGGACAGGAAGGCCTGGAGGATCATTGTCCATGGGGTCGCGATGGGTCGGACACGATTTCGCACATAACAACAACAACAACATGAACATTTTCTTAATGGAAGCAATTGGATTCTATGACTTTTATCTATGGACTGAGTTGTGAGAAATGAGTCACATGGGATGTTTCCAAAGCCTCCTGGACTAGAGTCACTGTGCACAGGATTGCATTGCTCACTTGTTTGTTGTTAGTTTTGAAAGTCAGAAGTAACTTCCCGCCTCCATCGAGTTGAGAAGAGCAAGGAGATTATAAAGCAATATAATCAGAATCCTACTAATTAAAACATGTCTATAAAACAATCCAGATCAATACCACAGATAAATTAAATTAATTTAATTAAACATGTCAATTAAAACAGTCAATGAAAACAAGGCATAAAAACACATGAAAAGCAGCTTTGGGGACAGGAACACGCCTTACTGCTACAGATGGTGGCACAGAGAGTCAGGCTCAAGAAGAGGATCTCAGCTGATATAGATCCAGAACACCCTTTCCAAGCCAATGGGACAATGTAACTGGTGCAATGCTATGCACTATCACTGCCCTCTGCTTCAGAAATGCCTGCTGACTCTTCTGTCGGGATAAAGTACCTGTGTTTTATCTGCATTGCTGACTTTACTCTTTCTCTCTCCCAACCAAAATGTGTCTCCCTCCTGTTTCTGTTGGTGCATCTTGGGAGAGCAGGTAGTGCAGGTGCTAGATGTTACAAGTTTGTAACAAGTTCTGGAGATTACCAATGTATAGCAATTTCTAGCAGCTGGATGTGTTATCATAATGGTAACAATGAAAATGGCTTTCTAAAATTTCATTAATGTCTTGGTGTCCATCCCTCAAGATTCCACATACAGTGTGCAGAGTTATTACACTATGACACAGTTTATGTGAACAGGAGTGTCCACGGTTTACTCCATCTGTATTCAGTAGCTGTCAATACTTATCAGTGTGTACCAGAAGGAATAGAATACTATAGTTAAATACTGATAATGCAAAGTGCTAGCTTGGTGACCCTTTCTTTCATTTCACACAAACATACATCCCCCCCCCCTTAGGATGCAAGTCTCATTTATTTCAAACTTTCCCAAAATGTGCTTAGGATCACAGTTTTCTTCTCACTTAGAGGTCAATCTACTCCCTAAAGGACTTCACTAGTAATTAAAAGCGTTACTAGGAATGCAAGAAGATCACTGGAGCTGGCAGGAGCAATCAGACATGCACGTCACGATTGAACTCCTGAACTAAATTAATGCAATAGACAGGGGTTGAACAAGTCACTTTAAAACATTTTTACTGACCCAGGAAAGCCATATTGCCACATTAACTGTGAAGAAGCATTTTGGAAACAATATTAATGCAGTCTTTGGAACCTGCTAACCTGTCCACCCCCACCCGCTCAGTACTCAAGAGTCTACACATTCTCCTTTATTTCCTCCCACTCGCTACACCATCATATGTCTGCATCCCAGTCTCTGTTACCCTCTCTTTTCCTGGTTCCCATAGGTCTACAGCAACATTTCTCACTTCCTTCTATTTTATTTTTAACCATAGTCTACCACAAAGAGTTGAAAGCGGAATGCAGTTTTTAAATACAGGCTTGCCTTGGGCATAATTGATATCTCCTAACAGAAATGATAGCATCCAGGCGCAAATTTCTGTCCTAATTTCAAGTAGTCTTCTGAGCAGGTCAGTGTGCTGGATCCATCTATCCACACACACACACAGACACATGACATCAAGTCCCAATCAGTTCCCCTCCCCATAACAATCTGAGTTCCAGGTTCGATCCTAGGCACCTCCAGTTAAAGACAAGCAGTGGGTGATGTGAAAGACCTCTGCCTGAGACCTTGGGGAGCTGCTGCCAGTTTGAGTTAATAAAACTGACACTGGGGACCAAGGGTCTGATGCAGTACATGGCAGCTTCCTATTGCTCCAGTTAACCGACATAGTGACCTCGGCAAGGGGTTTTCAATGCAAGTGAGAAGCTGAGGTGGCTTGCTATTGCCTCCTCTCCATAGTCTCTCTTCCAGCACTGAAACTGCTTAGCCTCTGAATCTGATAAGAGCAGGCCATGCCTGACTGTTATTTACCCAAAAGTGCTTATAGCTGGAGCCACTTGACAAATGGAATATTGAGGCTCTTACTGTAACATACCTTCTTCTTTCTCTCCTGCATTGGTCGAACTGTTAACATCAATGTGGAGTAGCAATGTTGTGAGGATGGGAGCTTCTTTTCCCCAAAATTATCTTTTTTAGTTATAGGCATTGATCTCTCTCATTTATTTTTCTCTTAAAAGAAGGGTTTCTCTCTCATTTTCTTTCATTTCTCTTTGAAGAAAAATCAGTGACACCCTTTTGTAACTTCTCAGGGCAGTGCTCTAGTAGGAAAGTTTGGGGAGCCGTTGCCTGCCTCTCAGCGTTTACAGCAGAGGTTTCCACTTTTTTTGAACCTCTGAGCCCCTCTGGAATTCTGAGGTGTGGTGAGCATCCCACCAAAATGGCCACCACAGAAGGCACAGCCAAACACAATACCTGAAGGGGAATAAAAAGAAGGAAAACCTGGGGTGGGGGATTGGAACCATGAGTTTGAATGCTTACTAGTCCTCCTGATGGTTCAGTGACAGCTGTCACTATTGCGTCCTTTAAAAATCCTTTTATTTGACTAAGGTCACTCAGTAACAAGGCCTGCCTTACATTGTCCCCATCCACTTTCTGAGAAGACTTGTCAGGCATCATGATGCCAGTGGGCAGCACATTGTGGCAGCACATCTGTACTAGACAATCAGAGAGATTTTCTGTTTCAGATTTCTATATATCAAAGCCATGGTGACTACTTCCTGCATATGGTTTACAAAAAGCTGCTTCTGCAGTTAGCTTAAAGTACCAAGGACTTTTTCTTTCATAGTTTTGCTTATGCCCAGAATTGTTAAACATGTTTGTGTTCCACCAGAGGGTCCATATTTTCAGACAGGAATAAATAATGCAAATTTGAATCTATTCACTTGCTGTGTTCCAGTTGTTTGTTTTTTTCTAGCAAAATTTGAATTTTTTGCCTTCTAATTTATTTATCAGGGACTGTGATTACTGGTGCCTACCGTTTTTCATCTTTGTATGCATTGGGAAGAGGTGACCTTGTCTCTTAAAAGGAATGCTGTCAGGTTCAATGACCTCCTATTGGTTTTACTTTCCCAATCTCTGTCATCACACTTTTATAAGCTGTAAAAAAGAAAATTCATTGTACCATCTTTTTCTCTTTCAGCCAGCACAGCAGAAGTTAGACAAGAAACCCCACATGGGTATAGCATTTGTGGAGAGAATGTAATTGAAGTGGAAGGGAGGGTATCTGAACGTGTTTGGGTACGTTTGTGTCTTGTGGTGTAAAATATGACCCATTTTTGTAGCCTTTTTTCAACGGTGTTTTTTGCCCTCTAGTGGAGTCCCTGATCATTGCAGAAAATTAATTTTTCTCTGCTACAGCAGCCTTCTTTCATTGATAACTTGGATTCATTTCTGACTCAAAAGATTTTAAAGTTTTGCTGCAGTATCCAGTGTCCATTAGTTTAACTTTTTAATCAGTTAGGAGAGGTATCTCTTTGTGGTGTAATCAATTAGGAGAGGTATCTCTTTGTGGTGTAATGTCACTTCACCCCAAGTATCTGCATTACTTTGCATGGTGAATTTTGAATTTGCACTCTGTGAACTCTCAGAGGTTAACCTGACATATCTTTACAGGTAGGCCAAGGGTTGCAGAATAGTTTCTCCTTCTAGCTTCCAGTGGGCAAAAACTGGTAGGATCTGTCAATTCATATGCTGATGGTGTTAGCAAGAAAAGCTCTTTGTACTTGGGGCTCCTTGTTCTTGGGGCCGAGGAGATAGCGTATATTCAATGAAGGTAGCAGGAATCTTCTTTTTCACTAGGGAGATGTCAGAGAACAAGATTGCCATGAACAGAGCCTGTGTGGAAAGTGGAAGTTTTAAGGGTTTTTTTAATAACCAATTGTTGCTTGCACAAGCAAAGTTATATATTTTTGAAATTGTGTTGTGTGGTCAGTCTCCACACCCACATGTAAGAGCCTAACTTGGTCATGTTTAACAATATATAAAAATAAGAAAAAGAGACACATACCTTGGGTTTAGTAATTCTAAGAAGTGAGATTTCTAAGGTTTTCCTCTGTCACCAGTGTGCTTTGAAGGACAACCTATTAAAAGACTCAAGGTCTGGATTGGAGGTTGCCAGACAAACATTCCACTCATTTGCAACCTGAGAGTGGCTGGAAACCCTCACTAAGGCCTAGTGTCTAGCAACCAGGGCTAACTGAATAAAATGTCATTTTTCCTTCAGCAGAACAAGGTGTCAGTGGAGATTCTTTTTGCTGTCAAGTAAACTTATTTGAATAGAAATTAACCTCCATGCAGATGCTATGTTACATGCTATGACAACTCGCTGGTTCCCAGGAGGGTGGTATAGAAATTGGATAAATAACAATAATGTACAAGTGACCATAAATAATAAGAGATTTTTACTGCTTTCTAGGGTTGCCAGGTCCCCTCCCTGGCCACCAGGAGCAGGGGATGGGGAGGTAACCTTAACAGATCCAGGCTGGGAAACTCCTTGGGGTTTGGAGATGGAAACTTGGGATGGTAGGTACCACAGAGAAGTACAGGGCCATAGAGTCCACTCTTCAAAGCATCCATTTTCTCCAGAGTAACTGACCTCTGCCATCTGGAGATGAGCTTTAATTCTGGGAGATCCCCAGTCTCACTTGGAGGTTGGCATCCCTATTTTCATCTGGCTACAGTTGTGTAAGAGTCTTGTCATGTGTAACAACTGATACTGCTATATGGAGAAACACACATATGTTCATCTTCTTATATTCATTCAGTAGTATGCAAATGATTGGTGTAGTTGTGGATCCATATGCATCTCTGATCTCCTGCTAGGATTCTTGCAGGGTCAGGACGATTGCTATTACGTTGGAAAGGACATTTTCTCTCCATCAGCCTTCTCAACACCAGGCATATTTTTAGAGCCCTCTATCACATCCTTCTCTTCGTGGGTTATTTTTCCTAAACCAAAATGTGCAACCACTTCAGTCTAGGACAAATGCCTCATTTCTTTAGGTATTTATTAATCAGGCAAGGAGAATTTGGTATTTGCATAGAGTTTCCATCTTCTAGAATAAGGTTTGCACTCTCCCCCACCCCACCCTCCCATTAATTCCAACCCTATTCGGTGTAGCAGCTACATTCCTCCTGTAAGATACAAAGAAGGCCACAGGTTTGGGATGCAAACATGGCAGGCACTGTGAACTTATCAGCAGCTAACCTAAGCCTCTGAAATCTGACACAAGCAAATAGTATGGAGTATGGGAAAGTACTTGCAAACAGAAAGGAAAGAGTACTGTGACTGTTTTAAGTAAAGCTCTGACATGGGAAACTCATTCTTAAACAGATTTTTGTTGTTGTTGTTTTTTGTTTAAATCCCAGGTATGGTGACATGGTGCCGAAGACCATAGCTGGCAAGATATTTGGCTCGATTTGTTCCTTGAGTGGGGTCTTAGTCATTGCCCTTCCAGTTCCTGTTATTGTGTCCAACTTCAGTCGCATCTACCACCAGAACCAACGAGCAGATAAGCGCAGGGCACAAAAGGTGCGCTCCCTGTTTCCATTCCACACTCTGGTTTGGCATGGAGTAGACAGGTGGTTCTTCTGTTCACTGTCTTGTTATCAAACTCCGTTTTCTCTTTATTTGATAGGAAACCTATTATCACTTTAGAACTTTGATATAAAGTGTACCAAGTTGAAACTAATTCCCAAATTAGCAGGAAAACAGAACAATAGTCCACTGTAACCCTAAAGACTAACAGTAGCCACATATAACTTCAACTGGGGAGCTGTGTAATACCACTATATCTGATGAAGTGAGCTTTGACTTACAAAAGCTTATGGTGTGGTGCAGCCAGCATATGGTGAACTCTGTAGAGTATTCAAGGCAAGAGAAGTTCAGAGATGGTTTGCCTACCTCTGTGTAGCTTACACTATGGAAAATTTTGTTGGTCTTTAAGGTGCTACTGGACTTGAATATTTATTCCAGTGTAATATTTTGTGAAACAACGTTTGCTTCATCGACTGCATGTTACATCCGCATACAGGTCAGTCGTGACTCACAAAAATTTATGCAGTCTTTTATAAGGTGCCATTGGATTTCTGTTTTATCCAGCTGAGAATACAGTTCAGCATTCCCATGAAGTAATGACTTTGTTTTACATATATTACATTCTACTTTAATGCAAATAATAAGACATATGTGATCTAGCAGACATTTAAGACACAGCTGAAACAGTCACATAATGTGCTCAAAAATAAGCTGTAAAAGTGTTGGGTAACAGTTTTTTTAAAGATAATGATGTAGATCCAATGGTTCTCTTTTGCTAGATGAGAAATCATTGTATTGAAGACCCTTCTCATATAAAGAAGACTTTCCAGTTGAAGAAGTCTGCTTGTGTTGAGAAATATTCCTTTCTTTCATGGAAATATTCACTTAACAGAAGGAAATTCTTGGGTCCAGTCCAATATATTTTCCCATTGTTTTATTAATTTTGAACATGTATTTTATTTTTAATAATTGCAAATATGATTTCTTGAAATTTAGACTTTTCTTGGTAATGGATATTTATGGATGATTTAAGACTGATCTGTGAGTAATCCCCCCCAAAACCTGTGGCATTCAGAAAGCATGGGATGGAATCAGTGAGCACATACAACCTGAGCCAGCTGAATTAACTTATATTAAATGGTTAAAAGTATCATCCTAAGTAGGAATTCTCAAAAAAAACAAAACAAAACAAAAAACACTACTCAGGGCTATTCATTGGGGCTTATTCCCAGGAAAGTGTTTTTAGAATGGCACTTTGATGGTATTTTAATCACTTGGACTCAAAGCATATTACACAGAATGAGTAAATACAATTGACAGGATGGGTTCTTAAATAAAAAATGCAATAGGTTTAGGGTTGTAGAACTAACCAGAAGTCTAAAAACAGAACTTAAACAAAGCATAAGTATTAACATGACACATTAAATAAAGGGAAATTCCCTAGAAGAATCTTAGCTTCAGCAAGCTATATACAGTAGTGCAGACCACAGTCTCTAATAATTTTTCAAGTAACATTGTGAATTATTTAGCTGAATTCCACCAGAAATGTGGAGAACAATTTTCTTCAAAATCTCTGCCCAACCCCCATTACCTCTGTCTTTTCAGGGTTTAGTTTCAATTTGTTCACTCTTAGCCAATTTATCACAGCTGCCAGATAAGTTATTCAGGGCCTCTGTCACATCACTAGGGTATCTGAATAAGTATTTATAGAGCTGGGTAGAATTCACAAATTGATGACATCCAACCCCAAAACTACAAACAACACGCAGTGCATTACATAGTGCCCTGTATTATTCCACCCAATAGGTCCCACACAGATGACAACTAGTCTCCCACAACAAATCATTGGCCTTTGAATAGTATTTACGGTGGTTAATACGGCATCGTGAGGGCATTTCATATTTTTCAAATGGACTCAACGTTTATCCTTTAAAACTGTTACTCTCATCCTTCTTTCTAATTTTGCATTCACTCATTCATGAGACTTTCATGAAATGCTTAATCTCTTCACAGCCAAGGGATTATGAATAGAATAGTCATCCTCTGAATCAACAGGAATCAATTTCCTTCTAAATGAGTATAGGAAAATTTAATTAACAACTAGAGGCATGCATTCAGATTTGAAATATACACAAAAAACATCTTAGTATTTGGGGGTATTCTTTGGCTTCCCAAATATATCCAGGATTTTTCAGGAGAACTGGTAGAAAAATCTCCTAAAATATCCCAGATATATTAATTGACAAAACCAGGCTGCCCAGCAGTGCCCCAGCCAAGCTAGCGGGAAGAACGCATCTCCCAGGATTGGCTGCTTGGTGGGCTCCATTGGGCAGTTCAGTCTAAACCATGCTTCTCATCAAAGCACCAGCAGAGCCTGTGCAGAGAACTCTCCCCACAGGATCTAGTGCTTGGTGGGTTTTGTTGGGCTTTTTGGTTTAATGTGGGCTGCCCTCCTGATCTTTTAGGGAGAGTTTTCCCTGCAGGATTGGCTCCTTCATGGGCTCTGCTGGACAGGCTAATCAGAACCAGTTTGCTTAGCAGAGCTCCGAGACCGCAGGGATAACTCTCCCCACAGGATCTGCTGCTTGACTGGTTCTGTTGGGCAGTCTGGTCTAAACTAGGCTGCCCAGTAAAGCCCCAGGCAAGCCTGCAGAGAGCTCTCCATAAGATTGGCTGCTTGGCCAGCTCATTTGGGCAGTCTGGTTTAAAGGGACCGCCTCTCAGCTGTGTTTAGCTGCTTTGCCACTGTTTTTTAAATTTAAGTGTTTTCTGTTTTGGGGCAACTGGACCTGGAAAAATTCAGGATGTCTGAAAAATCTGAGATCCAAATACTCTACTGTTTTTTTTTGGGGGGGGGAGGGGGAGCCCAACATTTTGGGGGATCTAATAGACCCAAACAAAAAAACACTGAAAGAAAAAAAATGCCCTGTTAACAACAGCCCTATTAACAACCCTCAAAATCTTCTTGTTGTTTTTTGAAGAATGCAGTGGGATCCTTTAAATAAAATGTGTCATGAACAGGAACTTAAAGAAAAGGTGACTTTTATAGCCAATTAAGCCTAGCCCTTCCATAATATTGTGATCTATTCTTAGCATTATATTGCTTTAATTCATTTGCTGTTGCTGATTTTCTGAATGCTTATGAAATCCACCAGAGGCTCAGTTATCCATCTTATCTATTGAGCATTACTTTGGGCATTTAATATGGAAAATGAGGTTTATGCATTGTGTAAATGCACAAAGGTACTACTTAGACAACAATTCCTTGAGGATCTGTGAATCCTCCAGACGGCAGAAAGAAACTTTAACACTTGATAATATTCTTAAAATATCTGAGTAAAACTGGATCTAAAAATATTATACCATGAGTAGTTCCATGGGAAAAACATAAATCTATTAAAATTATGTAAATATAAATCTATATTTCCCTTTTATACAAATATAAATTTATATACATATAAAATATAAATATATAGATTCTCAACTGCATGACTTATATTCTGCAGCATTTTCACTGCTACCTTTTTTTTTCCAGGTAGGTCCTTGTCCTTTTAAACATTGAGAAAATTAATAATAATTTTGGAGGTTTGATAACATTGACTATGTATTAAAATAGAGAAAGAAAAGGAATACCCCAAAAAACTGTTCTTACAGGATGGAACTTCCCACTTTCTTCTTTCCAATGACTTAGTCTGGATGCCTTCTGGAAAAACTTGAGATGTGGTATCAGGAGGTAGGATGGCCAAATCAGGACTTCCCCCACATTGAGAAAACTGAGGTGTTTTGTACAAGGAGCCTCCTAAGTACATCCAGGTTCTCACGTCCAAAATATATTTATTAAAAATGCATGCTATTCAACATTTATCAAAGATATACTGGCCCATGCATTTTATATGAAGTAAGTGAAGGGCTGAGAGTTTATGACCAGCCAGGTTGGTGTAGTGGTTAAGAGCAGTAAGCCAGGTTTGATTCCCTGCTCCTCCACACGCAGTCAGCTGGGTGACCTTGGGCTCATCATGGCCATGATAAAGCTGTTCTGACTGAGCAATAATATCATGGCACTCTCAGTCTCACCTACCTTGCAGCGTGTCTATTGTGAGGAGAGGAAAAGGAAGACACTTTGAGTCTCTTTCTGGTAGAGAAAAGTGGCATATAAAAACCAACATGTCTAATTCTATGAATGTGTTGGGATGTCCAACCAACTAACGTGTCCAGCCTCAATCTTTGCATCCCATTTTTTCAGCAACCTTTTTAAAATGATGCATTCATATTTAACAGCTTTCTTCCAAAATACTAAAGTTTCAGGGTAGAGTTGTTTTTGTTATTTTGTTTGTTTTCCTTTGTTTTATATGGTAAGGAAGTTGTGAGATCAAATTGACTTATAAGGTTCTGGGGCCTGACTTAAATGGTGGTCTTAACCATGTCTCCTCAGAATCTTAGTCAGGCCTACTCAGTGGTGCTTAGGCTTGCACTATTAACCATGAAAGAATTGAAATAGTTGCTTCAGGCAACAGGTTCTGAGGGGAGTTCTAATCCAAATTCCAGTTCTACATGTCATTAAATAAATCAGCAAAGGAGAAATGTCAATTTGAATTTTCACTCTGGATGAGAAGATGTCAAAGGCCAATATTATTGCTTTGCTCCCTTCTCCAGCCATCTAAATACAGCTGGCAAGCACTCTTCAGAACTGGGTACCCTATACCTCAGCAAGCAACTGAGTGACAAAGCAGCTGCTGTACCTATTTTAAACATTCAGAGGAGAAAATACAGATTTCCCCAAAGTTCCACTTGCCAGGTTATTCTTGGCACTTTTCTAGTGTACAAAAGGCATCTTTAATCTCAGGTATTCTGCTCTTCCCCAAGAGACTACAAACCTCACAGCTGCCTTTCTACAGTGTCAGCATTCTACTGATTAAGGGGAGAAGCGGAAGACATCATAGCACAGAGAGATGACTTGCTCAGTAGTGCTCCCCTTCCTTTTTCTGTTCCTTCCCACCCCACCGCTGTACAAAGAGAAAAAATGCTTTGCATTGGCTAAATCAAACCCAAGCCCCTTCACTGCACCTGACAAAACTCTGGTGGCAGATGCTAATGAAAAAAAATACAGTTCCCTTCATTCTCTGATGACATACAGAAGCCATCCATTCTCCACCTGGCACCTCACAGAGACTGAACATATTAAATCACCTCAGTGAATTCTGTCAAAAGCGGCTGAATGTGAACAGTAACTGATAAGTTCGATTTTGGCAGCCTGTTCCATGATTATTAGCAAACTGGCAACATGAGAAAAAAATGACAGCAGTAATTTCAAGAGCAACAAAGTACTATTTGCTGGGCACATATTTGTATTCTAAAAGTAGGCCTGAACTGACACTTAGAAAATATTTCTCCGTAACTGACTTTAGGCACCGTACATAGGTGACTTAAGTATGAGAACAAATTCAAGATGGCCTCATCCTGTGTAGGCATTCAGCCATAAAAACCATTGGAGAAAGGTACAACTTCTCACAAGGAACAACTGTTAAATTATCTGCTACATATCTGATTTCTTTATCATTGTACTCTTTACTGTTGACTCCTTGATGTTCAGTATGCCTACATCTTAATAGCGCAAGTTGATATTGTTATCTGATTTGTGTGCGTTTGTGTGTGTGTGTGTGTGGGGGGGGTGTTTTCTTTGGTTCTACTGTCATCTATTTTAACTTTACCATTCTTCATGGTATGCCTGGTAGCAGAAGAGTATAAATATCTGTCCACAAATTATCCATTCATCAGAATTTGAATTATAGAATGGGAAAATATCAGTTGGGTCCAGAAAAAAAATTCTAATGACATATATGAACTTTTCTTCCCACCTCCCACTATAGCCCATTGAGGTCTAGACCACGAAGGTGTTGCTGTGAGGACCCTGGCGGCTACATTTAGGGCCAGTTGCAGTTTCCAGATCAAGGTTAAGGGCAGGCCTGCATACTGCAAGTTGCAGAAGTCCAGTCTAGAGGTGACTGTCACATGGATCAATGGGGCTAGGTGCTCTGGGGCCAAGTAGGGCACTATTAGTTTGGCTTGGTGAAGGTGGTAAAATGCCAGCCATGCTACCACCATGATTTGAGCCTCCACTGAGACGGAGGCATCGAGATCCATATACCCCAATACAAGATACTACATGGATTTTGTTTCTTGTTTTGGGTTTATACAAGACAATACAGCTATATATTTCCTTTTTCTCCACAAGTATGACCACCCAGAATCTACTGCATCCCTTTGTTACCTGTCCTATTGTTATTTGTACTGGAACTGCCTCAGCCCTTGCAAATATAGTAAAGCCTTGCATATAAAATCCCCAGAGGTTTAGTTCAGAAGTTCTGGAATGAAGCTGCTAGTATGTCTGAAGATTCCTTTTAGTGCTTATTAAATTTACGATGAATTTAACATGCACTGGGATCAGCACAAGACCAGGAATAAATTTCTGTGCTAAAATCCCTCTTGAAAGAAGATTATCTTCTTTGCCACACAGAACTGAGAAGGATCAAAGCAGAGATACAATTTAAGATTTGGGTAAGTAAAAGACACTGAGAAATGGGGAAAGACTTCATTAGGCAAGGTTCAAATGTTCAACCTGAGTTGCACTCAAAGTCAAATTGCCAAAGAAGAGGTGCCTTTAATGGTGTGTGTTGAATTTACTATAATTTTAAAAGTGCTACAACCATTATTAAAAAAAACAAAGGTAACTTTACTGTTACCTTAATATCTGTATAGAGATTGAAGAATCAAACCCATTTACTTACAACTTAGAATGTTCCCAGAAATCCACAAGGCTACAGGAAAGTCACAAGGCTACAGGATGTTGTTTGCCTATTTGTTTTTACAGTTCATACAATTATTCTATACTGTCAGCCACAATTGAAACAGAAACTTAAGTGGAGGCTCCTTGGCCATCTCAGGGAGGTACATTTGATGGCTCCAGGTGGCTTCCAGAAACCAAAGTGTAGAAGTTGCTGGGATTAGTGAGGGCAACCACTTGCCCCCTTGATCCCTGTCCATCTTGGCTGCTCAAGACAAGCGACTGGGAGATAGGAGGCCATCTGAGGGAAATTGTCAACCTCTCACTGTCTTCTAGGGAGTTCCCAGAGGCACTGAAAGGGGCAGTGGTTCATATCTTACTGAAAAAAAATACTGGATCCAGAGGACCTGGCTTGCTACTGCCCTGTCTTGTATCCTGCATTTCTGGGAAAGGTACCTGAAAGAGCCACTTCAAACCAGTTCCTGGCATTCTTGAAGGAAATTTCAGCACTCAATCCATACCAGTTGGGCTTCTGTCCTGGCCCCAGGGTGGAGACAGTGCTGGTCACCTTGACAGATGTTCTACAGTACCAGCTGGATAGGGGCAGTTTAGCTATCCTCGTTATCTGTCAGTTGCATTTGATGTGGTCAACTACAAATTGCTAGCCCACAGCCTTGCCAGGTCCGTGATATGGGGGACAACCTTTCAGTGGCCACACTCCTTTCTCTGGAACTGGACTCGGAGGGTGGCAGTGGGGGATGAGTTATCATGATATTTGTATCTCCCTTGTGGGGTTCCACAGGGGGTGATCCTCTCCTCCACTTCGTTTAACATCTATATGCGTCCTCTGGCACAGCTGGTCCAGAGCTACAGGCTGGGATGTTACCAATATGTGGATGACACACAGCTCTATCTTCTGAGGGATGGCCACCCAGACTTCCCCAGATATATTCACCAGATGTTTGGAAGCAGTGACTGGATGGTTGGATCAGAGTCACCTGAATCTCAACCCTTCCACGATGGAGGTCCTATTGCTGGGTGGAAAGGGGGCAGATCAGGAAGTGCATCTGTCCACCTTAGCCAGGGTGCAAATTAACATCCCAGATTCCTCCTTTTCTATAGAGGTCCAGTTCACAGGGTAGCCCACATGGCATTTTAACGCCTAAACCAAGTGTGGCTACTAGTGGCCTACCTGTCTTTGGACCACTTGGCGATGGTGATCTATGCAATGGTCACTTCCAAATTGCATTCATACCTCGCTCTACATGGGTCTATCCTTGTCCTTGACCCACATCACCACGTTGCTCTCTAACAGCCCCCTGAGGCACTTATACACCTTTTGAGCAGGGGAGGGGAGAGGTATTTTATTGCACTGCCAGAATATATTGGGGGTTTGTTTTATGGTGATTTTATTGTTACCCACCAAGAGCCAGTTACAGGACTGGCAGGTTATAAATTAAATTATAAAATAAATAAATATACACAGTCAGATTCCAAAAGCAGTACAAAAGAGAACTGTAAAACAAACCACCAAAAACAAGAACAGTGATAAAACACAATAAAATAAACATACCCCTAAATAGATTTGTTGGTCTTAAAGATATCCATAAATAGTTTCCCAAAATACAAACTCTTCATGTCCAGTAAATTATCACCAAAACAAGAAATGGCAAAGCATACAGGGTAATTGAAACAATATAATAGTTAATTATAAAGTCAAAAACTACATACAAAAACATTTGCATGTAAAACAGACATACAGAACAGAATGTGAATGGTTATGCATATAGAACTGATTAAAATTATAACAGTGGTACCATTTTCTCTACTCTAGAAGACCCTTCTTTTTTCAGTTGCTACACGCAATGTTTAATCACACAGCAAAGAAAAATACACTCCTTTTTTAAACATTACATTTTCCCCAGAAACATTGCTCCTTTGCAGCACTTGCTTTCAGTCTGGGCATTTATCACAATATGTGAAAGCACAGGCATACAGATGCCAGTCAAGTGTAGTATTAAATTCTGTAGGAAAGAGAGACCACTGCAGAATTATAATCTGACGTGTCTTGTTTAGGTCACTCTTTCTCAAGATTCTAGCCTTGAACCTCAGTCCCAGGGAAATGAAAAATGTTTAAAATTTATCAGTGACCTGTTAATGTTTTAATACTTTAGCTTTGGTGGGAATTCCTAGATTCCCTTAGCAATTAAAAATAAGCTATTTATGCCTAAAGGTTTTCGTTTGAATTTTTCAATGTTTTGGAGCCTACCCAAGGCAAGTAACATAAACCAGACCATAGTGTGTACTGCTTTTCATGTGTCCTGTCCCAGTGTGCAAACAAACTGAGAACCACTGGTTTAGATCTCATTGTGTTATGCAGATGTTCCAGGGCAAATCAGAATGTTCTGAGTAATTATGTGTGACACTTCACAGCAGTTGAACAGCTACGCATTCTTTTAGTCTATTGTCCTTTCTCTCAAGGAACCTTTAGTGTGAGAATCAAAAGTGGTGTAATTAAAACCAAGATGAAAGCCACCATCCTGACCTTGACCTACGAGCAGAAGCCTGAGCTCGCTGACAGTAAAAAGGGGGAAACAAACATCTAATGTGAAAATGTATGTAAACAGTTACTCCAAACACCATTCATTCTTCTTGGCTGATGCATGGCATGAAGCAAATGCTTCTCTCTCATTTGCATTATGAATGTGGAAGTGTTTTTGAGGCTTGGTATCTGAAAGCCCTATTGAAAGAACCCCTTTTTGGTTAGGTGCTTTGATAGTCATAAAGAAGCCATTCCTATTAGCAGTATAATTTTCTGAAAGAAGGCTGCAAAGACAAATAACAGATTTCTCCCTTCCTGTTCCTCCCCCCTCCCCCTTCTTCTTTTGCACAGAAAGCCAGGCTTGCTCGAATCCGTGCTGCAAAGAGTGGGAGTGCAAATGCGTACATGCAGAGCAAAAGAAATGGCTTACTCAGTAACCAGCTGCAGCAGGTAATGAGCATGTGTACTCTAAATCCAGAAGCCCTATTTAATAATAGGCTAAATGTCCTAATTCTGCTTTGCATCAGAACAAGTCAATATGACTCTCAGCTGAGCATGCCAGATACCTTTCAGACTGAACAAGGAGTACCTGTTCCAACAGGGCAATCCTATGCAGAGTTACTCCAATTTAAGCCCACTGAAATGAGTGGGTTCAGACTCAAGTAAATTGGTATAAGATTGCACAGCTGTAAATCAGGCAAGTGGGTTTCCTGAGGGGAATTCTCCTAATGCCCATTAACTAATCTCCAGGGAAGGGGGCATCCACTTTCCCTGTTCTTCTCCAGTGACAGATTTCACCTGGTGAACACCTTCCAAAATACAGTTCTCCTCACCACTTCTGTCCATACTTATTACATTGTATACTAAAAGACAATATAGCCTGCTGGCCACCAGTGCATTTCATAATGGACAAAAGGCACTGGGGCTCTGTGGTAGAGCATCCACTTTCAATGCAGAAAGCAGTTCCTGATATAATGGATTAAAGCAGTGGTCCCCAACCCCCGGGCCGTAGCCCGGCGCCGGGCCATGAGAGCTTCGGCAGCGGGCCGCAGCTCCCTCTCCCTGCCCACCCTGCAGCGAGAAGCTTCTTGCTGCAGGAGGGGGGGAGGAAAGCACAAACACGCATGCATGGACCTGCTGCGCTCACACAGCATTTTGCGCATGTGTGCATGCATAGAGCCATCATTCATGCATGTTTGCACGCCATTGGGAGTGCACATGCGCATGTGCGGCAGGTCCACACATGTGTGTTTGTGCGGGGCTGTCACGCATGCGCGGGGCCCCGGGTCGCCCTCTCCACCCACCCCTTGGCAACGGGCCGCAAACTGAAAAAGGTTGCTGACTGCTGGGTTAAAGGATCTGGTAGTGGGTGACAGATCAAGATACGTAGCTGTGCTAGTCTATCTGCAGAAGAGAGTAAGAATCCAGTAGTACCTTAAAAGCTAAATACATTTGTAGTAGGGTTTGAGATTTCATGAGTCACTGCTCACTCCTTCAGATAGTTTCTTCAGTATCTGAAGAAGTGAGCAGTGTCTCATGAAAGTTCCTACCTTACCACTTTTGTTAGTCCTTAAAGAGCCACAGGACTCTTACCCTTTTCTGTTGCTACAGATAGACTAACACAGCTATGCTTAACGTGGGAAGTGAGATCAGCAGGAAAAGGCAGAGTCTTCTCTATTACATCCCCAGGATTGTAGAATGATTGCTTCTAAGAGATGCAATCATGTAATACTCACCTGGCCTCCAGATGATTGTTGAAAAATTTATTCAGTAAAGTGTACTAGCACTTAAATCTACCAGTTGTTCTTCAGAGATAGGACTGGGGTAGTTGAAATGGTTGTGATGGGCTTATTTAAGTATTTGAAAGGTTCTCCCTTAGAGGAGGGCAGGGAGTGGTTCCTGTTGGTACCAGAGGATAGGACCCGCCGTAATAGGTTTAAACTACATGTAGAATAGTATCAGCTATATATTGGGGAGGGGGGGTTTCACAGTTAGAATAGTTCAGCAGTGGAATCGGCTGCCTAAGGAGGGGGTGAGCCCCCCCCCCAGCAATGGCTGTACAGATACTTATCATAGCTGCTTTAGGCTGATCCTGCAGTGAGCAACCTAGCAAGCTAGGGAGTTCCAGAAGAACATCTACTTCTGCTTCATTGACTATGCTAAAGCCTTTGATTGTGTGGAGCACAACAAATTATGGCAAGTTCTTAAAGAGATGGGAATACCAGAGCATCTTATTTGTCTCTTGAGAAACTTATATGCAGGTCAAAAAGCAACAGTGAGAACCAAGCATGGAATCACTGATTGGTTCAAAATTTAGAAAGGAGTTCGGAAAGGCTGTATACTGTCACCTTGCCTATTTAACTTGTATGCGGAGCACATCACGAGAAAGGCGGGGTTAGAGGAATCACAAATTGGGATCAAGATTGCAGGAAGAAATATCAACAACCTCAGATATGCAGATGATACCACTCTAATGGCAGAAAGTGAAGAGGAACTAAAGAGCCTGTTGATGCGGGTGAAGGAGGAGAGTGCAAAAGTTGGCTTGAAACTCAACATCAAGAAAACAAAGATCATGGCATCCAGCCCTCTCATTTCCTGGCAAATAGATGGGGAAGAAATGGATGGGGAAGTGACAAATTTTATTTTCCTGGGCTCCAAAATCACTGCAGATGTGGACTGCAGCAAAGAAATTAAAAGACGCTTGCTCCTGGGGAGGAAAGCTATGGTAAATCTAGACAGCATCCTAAAAAGCAGAGACATCACCCTGCCAACAAAAGTGCGTTTAGTCAAGGCTATGGTATTCCCAGTTGCAATGTATGGCTGTGAAAGTTGGACCATAAGGAAGGCTGAGTGTCAAAGAATTGAGGCTTTTGAACTCTGGTGCTGGAGAAGATTCTTACGAGTCCCTTGGACTGCAAGGCAAACAAACCGGTCAGTCCTAGAGGAGATCAGCCCTGCCTGCTCCTTAGAAGGCCAGATCCTGAAGATGAAACTCAAATACTTTGGCCACCTCATGATGATGATGATGATGATGATGATGATGATGATGATGATGATGATGATTAGATTTATTTCCCGCCACTCCCTACAGGCTCGTGGCGGGTAACAATAGTCTTAAAATCCTCCATTAAAACCCCCATTAAAAGACTATAAAAATACCCAACATGGCGGAAAATACCACTCTCCCCTACCCGAACAAGGGCATTGGGGGATGGGGGGTGATGATGACTACTTCAACCCCCCCCCCAGGGGGGCAATGTTCTTCTTTGCCAATCCCAGCCTCAACCATAGACCTGGCAGAAGAGCTCCGTTTTACAGACCCTGCAGAACGCTGACAGCTCCCACAGGGCCCGCAGCTCACCCGGGAGCTCATTCCACCAGGTGGGGGCCAGGACAGAGAAGGCCCTGGCCCTGGTTGAGGCTAGGTGTGCTTCTCTGGGGCCGGGATCGATCAGTAGGGGCACATAGGGCAACAGGCAGTCCCTCAGGTATGTGGGTCCCAACCCGCGTAAAGCCTTAAAGGTTAAAACCAATACCTTGAACCGGATCCGGACAGCAATTGGCAACCAGTGCAGCTGCCTCAGCACCAGCTGGATGTGGGCCCTCCAAGGTGACAGTGCAGTGAGGACCCTAGCAGCTGCATTTTGCACTAGCTGAAGTTTCTGGATCAAGGACAAGGGCAGGCCCGTTTAGAGTGAGTTACAGAAATCTAATCTGGAGGTGACTGTCGCATGGATCACTGTAGCCACGTGGTCAGGGGACAGGTAGGGCGCTAGTAGCCGGGCCTGGCGAAGGTGGAAGAATGCCTGGCTCGCTACTCTCTTGACCTGCGCCTCTCTTGACCTGTCACCCCCAAATTCCTGGCTTGGGGCACGATGGTAAGTTGCGCTCCTGCCAAGGTGGGTAAACGTGCTTCCTGTTCCTGCCCCCTTCTTCCCAGCCACAGGACCTCCGTCTTGGAGGGGTTGAGTTTCAGGCGACCCTGCTCAAACCATTCTGTCACTGCTTCTAAACATCTGGCAAATGGTTCCGGGGGGGGAGTTCGGGTGGCCATCCATTAGGATATAGAGCTGGGTGTCATCAGTATATTGATGGCAACCCAGCCCGAAGCTCCGCACCAGCTGGGCCAGAGGGTGCATAAAGATGTTGAACAAGGTGGGGAAGAGAACCGCGCCCTGGGGGACCCCACAAGGGAGTCTATAAGGACGCGAGAACTCTTCCCCCACTGCAACCCTTTGCATCCGGTCTTGGAGGAAGGAGCGTATCCAGTGCAAGGCTGTGCCCCCTATCCCCATGCCGGCAAGGCGGTGGACCAAGATCTCATGGTCCACGATGTCAAAGGCCACTGACAGGTCCAATAGGACCAGCACGGCTGACCTGCCTCTATCCAGCTGGCGACGGAGGTCATCCAGCAGGGCGACCAGTACCGTCTCGACCCCGTGGCCAGGATGGAAGCCAGACTGATATGGATCGAGTGCCGAAGTTTCTTCCATGAGAAGAAAGGACTCCTTGGAGAAGAGCCTAATGCTGGGAGCGATCGAGGGCAAAAGAAGAAGGGGAGAATGAGATGGCTGGATGGAGTCACTGAAGCAGTAGGTGCAAACTTAAATGGACTCCGGGGAATGGTAGAGGACAGGAAGGCCTGGAGGATCATTGTCCATGCGGTCGAGTTGGGTCAGACACGACTTCACACCTAACAACAACAACAAGAAGTGAGCAATGGGGTGGATTAGATGGCCGTTATGACCTCCTCCATCTCTATCATTCTAGGAATACTACCAAAATAATGTTATACCCATTAAAAATGCTTACAGTAATTAGTTTAAACAGCAATGTTTAAAATCAAAAGAATGTGAAGTTTATAGATTTATGAAAGATTAGGGGTGAAGCCCACTTTAAAAGCAGGCTTGGTGTGGTGGCTACTCTTGCCACATGGGGCAGAGAGTAAGAAGGAGCATACGCACCCCATGAACTCTCACTGTGTGGGACAGGGAGCTGGTGAGATCACCCCCCACTCCATGAACTGGTGCCACATGTGGCAGGGAGCCAGTGGGAGCCTCCCATCCTACTGGTTCCTGTCACATAGTGCTCCTCACCCTGTGCAGAGGTCGGCCAAAACTGCAGGCTGCTGCATTGGAGACACCCAGCAACCCCCATCCCACAGGGAGGTAGAGAGGGGGGCAAGAAATGTGGGTTCCTTCAGTGGAGGCCTCCAGTGCTCCCCATCCCATGCAGAGACAGGGAAGCCAGTGATAATGGCAGGCCCCTGCGGTGGAGGCTGCTGCTGTCACTGCCTGTGGTGGTGGCAAGGCTGCAGTGGAAGGGGACAGGGAAGAGCCTCTGTTTGGACTTCAGTGGGACTTCAGTGGGGGAGGGCCCTCCCAGTGGCTCCCTGGTAACTTCTGATGGTGTGCCAGCTCCTCTGAGTGGCCTTGGAGGGAGGGCCTTCCCCTGAGGGCCTATCAGAGGGCGGGCAAGTTATCAGATGTACCCATCATATTTTATTATCTAACCATTAATGCCAATAAAGGTATTATGTATGTATTATCTAAATAAAGGAAAGTAGGAGGATAACTACAGTTTTCCCCCTATATGCTTATGATTGTTAAAGATTATTGCAGTCTTTTATATAAGAAATCTATGTTTCAGAGACTGAATTTTGTGTTGTAGTCAGATCCTAACAATCAGCTCCCATTATTCTAATCTATAGTTTTAGTTTATTGCCTTGACATTAATGAATAAGAGTGCAGATAATAAATGTCATCCTGATTACATGCTTTCTGTAAGCATCTGCTCTAGTCTTTCAAACTAAAAAAATTGCTGAGTAATTTGATTTTTTTAAAAAAACAATCCATCTCTTCAATACAAAGGATTCCCAATAAAAAGCCTATCTACAAATTCTTTAAGAGGATAAAATAGAAACACAGTATGTAGATAATAAAATAGCCAGTTAGAAGTTATTGCAAATGAAACCTTGGCTCAAGAGAATTGCAAGTGAAGCTTTGTTTGTGGAACTATTATTTCATCTACACATAAAATATAATGGCCGGATCATGAAGTGATTTATTTTAAAGACCTGTTGAACTGAAGAGCTCCTTGCGTTAGTGGTGTCCAGCTTCTTCTGTGGATTTCAGCTAAGCAAACTATTATAAAAAAGTCAGCTCAATTATTGTGGGTGGGTTATTGGGAGGTGGGTTGTCCAGTGGTTTCAGCACATTGGTATGTCCTGGCATTAAGCACAAGTACTTTGGCTAATATGAATTGTGTTTTATAGAGAGCAACCTAGTTGAAAACTCTTCTAAAACCAGTTTTCTTACACAATATGCATAATTTATTTTATATTGGCCAGCATTTCCTAAGTGAAATGTTGTGGGTAGGTTTTTATTTATTTATTTACTTAGCCAAAAATGTAATCTAACACCCTTTGAATCTCGCAGTTAATATTCTGTTATTTCCATTTATTAACAGTTATCTGGTGAAGAACAAAGTGGCTTTATTGGCAAATCTGGTTCTTCCTTTGAAATCCAACACCACCACCTGCTTCACTGTCTGGAAAAAACCACAGTAAGAAAATAACCCTCCAACCTTCTTGTAATCTATGAAAAACAGATAAAATATTGGCTGACTGCTGCTGACCTGTTGTTTCTAATTAAGTACTCTGACGCCATTATATATATATATTTATAAAAGGCAGTTTCATGAAACATTATTAGTCTGGAAGCATGTATTGTATAACATGGCCCTCATTTGGGACTTCATTAGTTCTTCTCAGAACAATTGTGTGATAGTGGTTTCAGTCTAAGACATGAATGACCTGATCAGAAAGTTCACTAGCAAATGATGTTTGAGCAGTAACTGTAATGATGAGTTATAGTAATCTCTGGTCCCCCTCCTACACACACACTGAACTTATTGAGCCTGCTGGTTTCAAATTTTCTCTTTTCCAGATCCTCTCCTGGACTACCTATTCTTGAGCTTTCTGCCAGTAACCAAAGAGGAGGGGGCAGATCTATAGGGAAATCAGTGAGGGCACAGTGTTTCTACTGACAACACTAGATAGCTAATGTCTATTACTGTCTTCTTTAGTTCTGGTGGCAATATATGACCAAGGTGAGAAAAAGAGGGGGGTATTTGAATCTCTGAAATCCTCTTTTGACACTCTTGATCACTGTACCATGTTAAGACTCACACTGGGCCATCTATGGAGTCAGGCTAGGGTTCAGGGGAGTAGGGATATTGGGGATACCATTGCCAAAATAATGATGACACTTTTCAGGGAAGACCCAGAAGTTATATCAGGCTTCCCTAGGAATTATTGGAAACTGTGGGAAAAATGTATAATTTCTAGTAATTCCTAGAAACAACTTAAGTCACAATCATGATGGATTCCTCAAGTCATTCTAATATAATTTAAGGCTGACAAATTCCAGGGTACTTACTTGACAGCAAGTCCCATTAAAAACCATTGAATTTACTTTGAATGAAACATGCATATGATTAGGCTTCACATCTTTATAAGCCCTCATTTTTAAAGCAACTTTACCACTGCTTTTCTTTCTAAACAGAATCATGAATTTGTGGATGAACATACCTATGAAGAAAGCTGCATGGAGGTTTCAACTGTGAACAGACAATCCAGCCCTTCTCTTTCTTCCCAACAAGGAGTTACAAGCACTTGCTGTTCAAGGAGACATAAAAAGACATTCCACATCCCAAATGCCAACATAACTAGCAGTCGGCCAAGTAGCGTCCAAGAACTCAGTACCATTCATATCAGGTGCATGGAGAGAACACCTCTATCTAACAGGTATGTTAGAAATAGTCTTAAGTAGATACGACAATATGTTCAGTCTTTTCAGAAGCACTAAGTATATATTGGCTTCAGATTACTGAATAATTGTAATACATTCATGTCATTTTTAAAAAAATGCTGGAGTCAAAACATGTAGGTGTCTGAACATAAGAAGAGCTCTGCTGGCTCAGATCAGTGGTCCACCTAGTCTAGCATACTGTTTCACATAGCAGGTGCCCAGTTGCCCTAGAAGGTCACCAAAATGACACACAGAACCCAAGCTCCTCTCTTGATTTCCCCAGATGTTGTCCCCCAGCACTGGTATTTGAAGGGGCAGCCATGTTAGTCTCTTATAGCAAAATGAAACAAGCCTGGTTGCATTTTAAAGACTAACAGTGTTTATTCCATCATGAACTTTTATGACTCAGAGTTTCTGTCCTGTGAAAAGTTCTGGCTCATATTAAAATAACAGTTTTTGAAAAGTGTCTTAAAACAGGTTTACCACATCAGAAGCCCCAGTCCCTAAGATCTTAGTTCTTCACCAACAGAGTTCCTGTCATGAACTTAAATTCTGGACATGCAACTCCACTCGTACATCTTTATGTTCTCAAAATAGCACAAGAATCTATTGCATGCATGCCCAGTTCCATAAAGCCCCTAAGAACATAAGCAGAGCCTGCTGGGTCAGACCAGTGATCCAGCTGATCTAGCATAATGTTTCACACAGCAGCTAACCAGTTACTCTGGACAGCCAAACAAACAGGTTATAAATGATGAAGCCTCCCTTTGATGCTAAATCCTAGCACTGGTATTCAGAAGTTTGCTACTTCTGTGTATGGAGGGTCTCTTTATTTACCATAACTAGTAGCCATTGGTGTACCTCTATTCCATGAATTTGACTAACCCCCCCTTTAATGCCATAGAGCAGCTTTTCTCAATCTTTGTACTAATGAGAAACCCCTGAAAAGTTCTCCAGGCTTTGTGTAACCCCAGTATTCTGCATTCATGAAGAATATGGTTGCAAAGCATAGCTGTGTACATGCCCACCTGGAGACCCTCCCCTCCCTACCCCCTCTAGACCCATCATTGGTCATTTTGGGAGGGGTGGGTGGATCAACATATATGGCCATATCACCTGATAAATGTTTCTCTAAACCACGCATATGTTTTTAAACCTATAAACATGATGAATTTCTTTGTACTTATATATGGGGGTGGCTCCAAGGTTTTGTGAACAAGCTATATATGTATTTGAATGAAAATCCCTCAACTTAAAAACTGTCATTGGATCAGATGATTTTTACTAGCCATTTGAGTTTAAAAAGTTCCTTTATTGTCAACGACAAATGCAGCCAGGTTGGGAGAACATGGAGAGCAGTATCTAAGATGAGTGACATTTTTGTACCTATTTTATGTCTGTTTTTTTTTTTACTTCTCTAGCCGATCCAGTCTAAATGCCAAAATGGAAGAGTGTGTTAAACTAAACTGTGAGCAGCCTTATGTAACCACAGCAATAATCAGCATTCCAACACCACCTGTGACCACACCAGAGGGAGATGATAGACCAGGATCTCCAGAATATTCAGGAGGAAACATTGTCAGAGTGTCTGCTTTATAAAACACACAGAATAAAGACTACTTAGAAGTTGAATTGTGGATACTGAAGAAAGGACACAACAAACCCTTTGCTCAGTGGAACAGGAACCGATGACCGATGTGATGATACAAAACATTTTGGGTTTTCAGTACTAAGTTGTGTGCAGTGGACAACCAAATGGAATTTCTACATGTCACTTGAACTTTTCCATAATAAACTATTCTGTGACTCTTTTGATTTACTCTATGAGCACAATGAAATGTCCCCATTGATGCTTCTTTCCATGAAAAATCTTTTTAATAAAATATCTAAAACAAAAACCAAAAAAAAAAAAGACATTCAGACAATTTATGTTCCAACTGAATGCAAAATCCAGGATGGAAACAATGTTTTGATAATATGTTCTCTTTTTCCTGTTAATAAACCATGAACTTGTTGACAAACTGATTTTCAGAGAGAGAGAGAGAGAGAGAGAGAGAGAGAGAGAGAGAGAGAGAGAGAGAGAGAGAGAGAGAATGTCTCATAAAATATTTGTACTGACTGAACGAAACACAACCATAATGCATGTGAAAATCCTTTGGATCTGTGATCTGCGTTTACTTCTGGTTTGTTTTTTTCAGGTTAGGCATGATAACATTTTACCATAGAAAAGGGGCATTTCTGTGGACTTTAAAAAAAACTGATTGTTAATATTCCATGGTAGCTGTACTAATTGCTTCCTTTGCAGAGGGAAAAAGGAAGTATTTTTTACTCCAGCATTCATTAGTGGAGTTGAGTTGAGGTGTTCAGTTAATTCAGTATTTTTCATGGTTTTCTCCTGCTTTCTTGGTACTGTTACAACTGCAATAATTCAATGTACATCTGTTGTATCAGGAATCAGACTTTTGTTCCTATATCTCTGCAGTTTCAGTGACACAAATAAGACAACCATATGGGTAGACAGTACAGTATTTTCCATAATATGGAAAAGTTTAAAATAACCTCATAACCAAAACTGGTTGTTATAACAGATGTACTTTTGTTTTTACATCATGCTTCTTATACTTCTCATTACTTTGTAATTACTTAATGCCAATCTTTGCCTTCTGCTATATTTCTTTCCTCTCTGAATGTCCAGGGTTTTCATCAGTTAGCTAACAAACCCTGTTTTATGAACACCGCCTATAGTTTTATGTTTCCTGAAAAAATGAACAGTCTTCCTAGTGTAGTGATACAATGTCGTTATCTTCTGAAGTAATGATAACATGGTGATTAACTTATCTCTAAAACCTCAAGAGTATTGTGTACTATTACTGGGAAAACTGAGTCCTGGAAGGCATTCAATTAAGTTTTGCTGAAGATTACTCAAAAAGTTGTTGGTCACATTAAACTTCTGGAACATTTAATAGACTGTTGCTGCAATGGAAGCTTTAGACCCAGTATTGCAAAACAATGGCTGACAATGACGAATGCACCACTGTAGGATCAATACATAGACTTTACTGTTAAAAACCCTTTTGTTTCATTGTCCAGAGGAATTTTAAAATGTTGTTTCCAGATAAATAACTTTCTTTATAGTGACTAATCTTCTAAAGATTATGGTGGCTTCCCATCCTTTCAAGTCTTGAAACAAAAAAGATATTTCTAAGTAAGAATGTGTAAATGAGTCTTGAAGTACTACTAAAGAAATTGCTAGATGAATTTGTGTAGCACTTCTAAAACTGGGGTTTTATCTGATGGTGTATTATCAGTTTCATCTGATCATCAAATCCACTAATGTATGAAATTAAGAATGTCCTTATGTGATTTCTCATCACAAATTATGTTTATATATAAAAAATTGGATGTTGGTCATTGGAGTCCATTGTCATCTCTTCCCTGTGTGTCCAGTGTGGCTTAGCCACATATACTGCTGTAGTTTAATGTAATCAGCATCTCATCTCAAGTAACACATCTCACTTTCCCAGACCATTGGATCACGTTGTTATTAACAAAGTTAGAATGCAAGGCTTTCGGGCCCTAAAATGGAAGATTGGTATATGGCTAAATCTCCTCCCACCATTTTTTTCAGGTGGGATCTCTGAATAGATGCAGGGGATACTTTGAGGTGGGAATATCCCACCATAGTTATCCTGTTCCTACATTACACTCAATGTTCATCTATATGTTTGAAAGAAAGAACCAGCACGTGTTCCCTTTACAAATGAAACTAGGAAGCAGAACCTGGATAAATGTAGCAGTAGGAAAGAGCAAGAGTCCGGTAGCATCTTAAAGAATGACAGAATGTATAGCAGAGTATGTCAGTGCTCACTTCTTCACTTCATGAGCAGTGACTCACCAGTGACTCACCCTGCCACAAATGTTGTCAGTCTTTAAGGTGCTACTGGACTCTTGCTTTTTTTTTACTTCTGCAAACAGACTAACAGAGCTACTGTCAAGATAAATGTAAGCTTTGCTATCACACATTTACTTGTGCATGCATCAAATGCAATGTGGTAATTACTCCACATGTCTTTCTTTTAAAAAATCAAGTATACACTGTACACAGGTAATGTGTGTGTTCACTGTAACTTGTGAAGAGGGCTTCTCTGGTGATCCTTCATGGCCACAAAGGTCAGATCCTGTTGCAATGCAGAGCAGTGCAGGGCCTGTATTGGGACTGCTAAGAGGGGTTCGTGCCTCATGCATATTTCCTGATGCAGTGCTGCTATTTTTTTCAGACTCTGGCACTAAATGGAATGTAACATTTAAAGATGGCAGATGAATACCAAGAATTAAATGCAGGTTTGAAAAAAATATATTGAGTATAGTTATTCAATATATTTCTCTAGACGTAGATCCAAAGGGTATTGTCTCTACAACCTGCAGGAATTCAGTCAAGTACCTTTGTTCCTCCTACATCTTTTTATCTTTATCATGGAAACCAACTAAAAGTTTGACCTTTAAAACAAATGTGCCTAAATATATTCACGCCAGAACCTACCAATTTGCTTCTCAGGATATCAGTCCTAGGTCTACTGCCATGGCCTATATCAGTATTGGGCTATGGGAGTTCCACCATCCCTTCATCTCATCTCATGCTATTTATAAAGAGAGAGGCGCACACTTCTAAAACCGGCCACTTTGAGTTAGCAGAGATAAGGTGGAACATAAATATTTTAAATCAATAAAATAGTAGTCTATCTCTGCTATGCAACATTGCACCAGATGCTGAAGTGGAATGATAATCTTCACCTATTATTCAATTGGAAAACCTTGTATAAGGAGCTCCCACTAATGCATATTTTTAGATCCTATTAAAGAAGAAAGTAGATAGATTGTGATGGGAAAATGGTCACCACTGAAAACTGAAAATTCTATATTTGTGAAAGAAGTCTAAATTGGATGGAAATTTTACAAAGCTGCAAAGCTAGATTTTCTATCTCCTCTTTCTAAGTGACTCCAGTGAAGCCCATCACATAGATTTATGTGATTCCTACATGATTTCACATTTAACACCCAAATGGTGCAACTGGTTACTCCTATGCCTATTGTGAAGCAGTCCTTGACATACTTCATATGCCCTAAAGGTAGAACTGAGTATTTACATTTTTGACTATTAAATAGGGTCACCAGGTTTGCAATCTCTACTTACAAAGAATATTGGTGGTGATTCTTCTTTTTTTAGCACTGAAACCACCTCTGATTTCAAAAGGCCCTAATACCAGCCATTTCTAATATCTTGTTATTTAAAAACAGATCACGTTGAGTTTCTTAATCATATGTATTACTACACACTTTCTGATAGAAAACAGCACTTACCCTAAACTGCTAGAGGTGTAAACTCTAATCCAGGAGATGGAATCTACACACACAAATCCTGCTGGATTTAAGAAATGCTGCCATACGATAAGAAAAGTGAACAGATCCAACCTTGGAGTAATGCAAGTGGAAATCCATGTTTCATCCCACAGGGCTCTCCATGGACTCCTAAGTTTGTACAATGTTGTTCCATGGATGTAGTCTCATTTCTACTACCGCCCATTTCCTACACCGTGTTTCCCTTTGGTCAGAGGTGACTCTGTTCCCAATTCTAGGCTGCATAAACCAGCAAAGATGTTAGACATTCTGTCTCTATAGATTATTCATTTCATTCCAATGGGAAAGTGAAACGCAATGATGGTCACCTAACAGGCTGCTCTTCTTCAGCAGTGTAGCCTTAAGTGAATACCCTTCATCTGGATTTGGTATGAATTTGCATACTGCTAGACAACCTTCATTGCTCATGCAAAAAACATTAATTTTTTTTCTCTCTGAAATTCAGATGGTAAACTTTTTTTTAGTGTTTAAGTGATTTAAATGCTGTTTTTTGGTAGTGAATGATCTGGCGACTGTAAAATGAGCATCTGTATTGTAAATGAAATGTAATTATTTCTGTGTATCACACAAAGAACCTGAGGTTGTTGTTTTTAACCATTTTTTTGTTTTGAAATTCATATTGTACTTCAGGAGGGCAGTGTAACAAGATGCTGGAAAAAATCAGACATCTGAGGGATATTTAAATAAAACATCTGCATGCTTGAATGGGACAACTGGTTTTGCAATAACCTCATTCATAGAGCATTTTATACCAGCTTGGGTTGTCTATTCCTCTTGTGTTTGAAGGTGCCGGTTATCCTAATATTTTCAACGGTAAAGAAGAACAATTTACCAGTGGCACAAAATAACCCACAACAATTTTCTCCTACTAAAATTCTTTCCAACATATGACTATTTTGACAGATAATATTAGATACAAGATATTAGATAGATTTCTAAACTGTGTGTCTCCCATAAAGCTCTTGACCTAGCCTTAGGCAGCATTCAGACATTATGATATATGGCAATTAACAAATCATACATCACAATTAACAAAATATCCTAAAGGAAACCATGGTTGGCTGTGGAATCAAGATGCAGCACAAACAAGTATTTATATCTATGATCTAGGACTCGTTTGATGGCCATAGTTGGTGCTAATTGTGGTTTACTGAAGATTCAGATGAGTAGCCATGTTGGTTTGGAGCAACAAAATGAAGTTTGAGTCCAGTGACACTTTTAAGACCAACAAAGTTTAAATCTGGTTGTGTACATTAAACTTTGTTGATTTTAAAGGTGCCAATGTACTCAAACTTTGTTCTGTAGTTTACTGTGACATCACAATTCATAAACTGGTTTGTTGAGTAGCACCACCTTATTAGTCACCTGGCTACAAAGATAGCATGACAGGATGGAGTCCTTCATACTGGGAGATGGTATGGAAGATGTAAGCAGAATGTGGATGGTGCACAACCAAGATTTGTTACTTATAGTTAGGCTACTGAGAGTTTGTCACACCAACCACAAGTAATCATGATTTATCATGATGCCTGAATGCAACCCGAATTTTATACTTCTCCAACACACTGATTGGGAGGCAATGAGAATGTGGGGAGACTAAATCCAAATCCAAGCGCTCTTCTGAAACAGCTGACTAGTGTGATTGTGATCCATATGCATACCCAGCCCTTGCTGCTGGGTTGTATAAAGAACTGTGTTTATACACATATTATTTCTCATCCAGTTAGGGGAATGCAAATAGAGATGGACTGGGAAATTAAAATGGCCCAGAAGCAAGCCTGATAGAGTGGCCCCAGTGGCATTACAAGCTAGCACTCTCAGCTGAGACCTGGCCAATGGTGCCAGTGATGGGTTTAAATTCACCCGTTGCCTTCTCCTTCAGTAGTGTTGGTGCTTTTGGCTAGGTCTTAGCTGCATGGCTCCTGGCTGAGCTCCTTGCACTTGAATTGAGTCCAATAGCACCTTTAAGACCAACAAAGAGATGCTATTGGACTCAATTTTTGTTGTGCTACTTCAGACCAACACAGCTACCCACTTGAATCTATCCACATTGTACTTGGTTGTGCTTGCACTTTGGAGCCAATGGCTCTCCAGAACACTGGTTCACAAGTCACTTTCCCAGTAAGTTTAGCCATCAGTTTGCTCTTGCATATGTCTGTATGCGGCATAGCTGGTTTGGGGGCAACAGTGCCTCCTCCTTTGCATAATCCATCAGCAAATCAGCATGTATGTGGCCCTGACAAGGATTCCAAGGCTCAAACCCATGGCTTCCCAGGACTGATTTATACAAGTAACCAAACTTTTTAAAAATTGAAGTTTTAAAAAAATATATAGAACAAATATTTAATGTCCAGGCCACACAATACCCTAAAATCAAGCAGCAAGAAAACTAGCTTAACTATCTAACACATTAAATACCTCTTTTAGATGGCATAAATCTTAAATTCAAGATTCAAATATCATAGTTTGTGTGTTCTTTATTGCAATAATGAGCATATCACAGTTCTGGCCTTTACTCCATTCAAATCCAATTTAGCGCCTTCTTCAGGTTCTTAGCTCAATTATAGTTTGTTTGTTTGTTTTTTAGTCAAGCAGCATCAGGTGATAACGATACCCAATTAGGACAAGTTCTTGCTAGAATTCTCTAAAAAGTTAGCTTACTACTCACTCCCACTACCCATTCTGTGGGCCACAGGTTCTCATTAGAAGCTAATTACTACACCTCCAACGCTGACACTGAGCAGATCAGGGGTATGGAGGCCAAACAGCAACAACAGAGATCCAAACAGCAACAACTATAAGATGGAGTAATCCCGTTACTATTCAAGTTAAACTGTGGGAGAAATCAGGGGTGTTTTGCCTCACAGGCCCTGAGCTCCCTGGAAGAAGAGGAGGATAAAAAATATCCTAAAGGAATAAACAAAAACACAGGAAAGAACCACACATACCTTAAAATTCATGATATGTCTTTGACAATTTTGCTCCAGGATAATGCTGGAACTTATACCACTCTGTAGCCAGTTGCATGTAAGATATAGAGAAGTACCACTGAGATAAAGAATATCAGGTGTTCACACTGTACAATGGATTGGATCCAAAGAGTGTTTGCCAGCTTGCCAGCAGTTAGACCTAAAGAATGGCACATTTACTGGCAGAGAAAAGGATATTTGTCACTGATTTCCCGCTCCCATTGCAGATCCCTCCTTTGACCTAGATCCTCATACTGCCATCTTCTCTCCATCAGTGAAAGTTTAGATACAGTCCATTTCCTCTAAGTGGAGGACATCTTTGTCAAAGGAAAATTCAACAGAAAGGAGTTCTGTATCCAACTCAGGGGTTGGGAGTCACTGGATCTAATCAATAATTTGCCAAAGTTCCCTGCCTAAAATTTACCTGTAGGAAATGTTAGTACAGCTAGGCTGATTCTGCATGGGTGAAGAAGGTTGAGGACGATCATATGGAAGCAGAGCAAATTCCTGCTTCCACATGACACAGCCGCTGGGCAGGCCCCCTCCCAGGCCTGTCATGGATCAGGCCCTCAGTTGTGCCGGGCTAAGGAAACTTGGGAGAATCTGTGTTCTCTTAACTGCTGCAGAGGCCAACAGGGCCTGCCCCACAGCAGGCCCGTGTGGACAGGGAAGAGCTGGGCCTTCCAGGCCCAAAGGAGACAAAGAATGCCCCATTCAGCTTCATGGCACTTTGCTGAGCCATAGGGCAGACCAGGGCATTCCTATTTATTTTGCAGGAAGGTGGGATTGCGTGGAACACAATTCCACCTTTCTGCAAAATAACCCCCCCTCACGCCCCCCCCCTCACATGGCGGAACTATCCTGCCACTGCTATGTGTCCTCCACGAGGACACATTTTGGCACTAGGGTGCATCCAGCACTGAATGAGGACACAGTAAACTGCTGAGCTTTATGTTCTGCCGCACTATACTACCAGCGGTCCAGCATAGCTGCCGCCATGCAAAATGGGCCCCAGATTCTGACAAATGGAGCTTTGATTCTCCAAAACCCAGGGCCATTTCACACGGCTTCAAAATAGCACAATGGTTGCTAATTGAAAACGCTACTAATTTGCCTTAACGCACGACGTCGCAGACAATCTGCAACACTCCTGAAACCGATCAGCAAAAAGCGCTTCGTTGTAGCGCTTTCAGGGGAATCCAGAAAAGTGGATTCACCCTCCAGATAGCGATACACTCCTGCAACCAATCTGCAACAATAGCGCTAAAGACCTGTGCGTTACCATTGTTGCGGGTTCTTCAAAGTCCCTCCTCCTGAGCCTGTCCTCCAAACTTCCGGCGAAGCGATCGCCATTTTTTTTTCTCCGAGCGAGCGGGGATAAACGCACCAGCGAGCCTCTTTCTGTTTAGAGGCTTCCCTGGCTTCAGTCCTTCACCTTTAGTCACTAAGCACAAACCACATAAAAGCCCGTTTGCTGAAATAAAGTCCCTTTATTTTTTACACATTAATTCAGCCGAAAATCGGGCCCGTGAGAGGGGGGGGGGATTTTTTTTTTATCACTCGAGGCAGCGTGCCAACGATCATACAATCAAACGACAGCTCACATTAGGCAGCTGGATGGGTCTCTCCGTTGCAACGAATCTACCTAGATTCGTTGCTATGGGTGTTTTTTTTTTAAAAAAAACCTTTCTTAAAGGGAAAGGGGCTGTTTGGGAGCATGCTAACGGCTGCCCATTGGCTGCTTGACGGCCAGGGGCGGGACGAGCTTGGCAATAGCGCTTCCTTTCTAGCGATTTCTGCCGAGACCGGAAGCCTGTGGGAAACGCTAAAAAACGCAACTGATTCCACTACAAAGGCAGGTATGCATAATGACGAATTCCACTATTTTAAATGGCGATTTTTCATTCCGCAAACAATTTGCAACAAAGATCCCCGTGCGAAAAGGCCCCCAATCCCCCCCCCCTCATCATGTTGATCTCAAAGGTGCTTCTGGATTTGAATCTGTTGCATTGCAGACCAACTTGGCTACACTCTGAAACTATCTCCATTGTTAAAAGAAGTTTGGAAAGTCCCTGTGCATAGAATACCATACTGACAGAGAGAGGGAGAGCAATACTGAGCAGGTCTTTTTCTTCAAAGGGGCTTATTCCATGTTTAGGATTGCAACCTTATGCTGTTTTAAAGCATTACATACGTAACACGTTTAAAACATCAACTAGAAGACTGTATCCCATGTGTTAAAGTCCAGAAATTACTGTCTTTTACACCTGAATTCCCTGCAGAACTACAGCCCACCTACATGGTTTCATGCGCACATCCAAAATGCTTCTTTGTGAGGATGGAGTTGATGGCTGCTTCTAGAATGGGAATGCTGAATAGCTCCCATGCACAAATTATTACAGTAATAATAATTATAAAAGGAAATGGGTGGGCTCATGGCATGACAAGCATGAAAGTAGCAAACGCAGGTCAACCTCTAACAAGGCATGAGGTTTAAAATAAATCAGACTAATGCACACACTCAAAAAGGGCTGCTAAGGACTGGGCATGTGCCAGGAAGCATATATTGACAGCAGCTGAGTATCAGTCAGGGGTCTGCTTGAGTAATTCTTACACCAGAGAAGATACAGGTGCAAAAAAGGGACATTTCTAACAGTTTATCCCTCCCTCACAATTTCTCTTGGACTGCCAGGTTGTCAAATTCCTACTAAGAAAGGAAAATAAGAAGGCACCTGACACAAAGCAGAAGGTGCATGTACCCAGAGGTTTTCTCACGTATGCAGAAAAACATTACTTTGTTTAGGGAAAAAAAAAGGGGTTTTAATAGCAGCAGTTCTCTCTCCCACAGAAAGAACCCCTAACTGCTGGATGTTCATTGTCGTCTGGAGGTGTGGAATGTTGAAAACAGAAGGATGTCAGTAAGGGAGGGGGAAATAAACCCAAGAGAAGCAGAAACTCAAGACCCAGAGCTTATTACCCTTGAGGGCACGAGGCATGCATCCTTACACCTACACACTCATCAATCAGTGTTTTTGGCAATTGTACTATAGCACCAAACTATGGAAATCCAGACCAAGGTGAGAAGGAATCTCCTCATCTAGCTACAAAGCTCAGAACCGTTACAATGCCCAAGAATTATTTTTTTTTGCCTGCCCCATGTTTCCTTGTGAGTATGCGAACATTTTCTTAAGTAGCAAACTTAAAAGCCAAGTACTTGTCAGCAGGGCAAACAAGGAAGGGATTTCTGCATTCATGAGGTATGCAGGAAAATGTTGTATAGTTTTATTTATTTAAAAAGAGGACCTCATCATTCCTCCACAACAAGGGGCTAGATGAAGACTGGGCATGCTCATTGACCTCTTGGAAGTGCTGAATTTTATGAGCAGTTGCAATTTTAGATAAAGGAACAAAAAAGAAAATGGAGATGGATGGACACTTGACCTGTTCAAACCCTTAAGAGCTAACTGTGTCCTGACAACAGAGATTTAGCATTGGGACAGAAATGTCCTAATCATTTATTGTTGTTTTCAATTGACTAATTCAGGTACACCTCTCAATTTCGGCCACTTATTCCCAAGTCCCCAACTCCTTTTTGGAAGATTAAAGATGATTTAGGCATTCCTGTTCCCTTTCTTCTTCCTTTAGTAGGTATAATAGCCACCAACTGAAAACTCGTGGCTAATAATTGGGAAGGACTGGAAAACTTGGAGATCCTCATCGTAATAAAATTCAGGAAGCCCAGCTCTAAGAGAATGGTAGAAAACGACTACACCAGTAAAGATAACTATAGGCAAAAGGTTCTACAGTCAAGGAAATCACAGAAGGAATGGGTCAGGGGAAAAGCTACCGGATTTCAAACAAAGGAAGTCAGAAGAAAGAATAGGACAATAGTGGTTTTTATTGACTGCCACATTATGCAATACTATCCCCTCCCTCATCAATCCCCGTGCAAACTGGAACACACTTTAAATCATCTAAGACTATAAATTCCCATACCTCCCAGAACCCCATTATCCAAAATTTAACAATTAAAACTTCTCAGAAATTAATGTCAATTGCACATTGCAAGGGCACAACAAAGATTCTCAAATGATTGTGCCCGAAGGAAGATTTGGATGACCCAGACCCATGTGGTAGCCATCAAAAAGGTTGCAGTAGTCCATAGTCATTTATTTTGGAACAGCACTCCCTCCCCCAATTCCCCCCCCCAGCATTGTGGTGGGGCTCAAGCTGAGTTTAGTGATGACTATGAAAGAGGGACTATGATCCTCTCTCTATGCCATTACAGGTTTCATGTCATAAGCTCTAAAACAGCTACCATATGGCTCCTGAGCCCTAGAATTCACTGTCATAGAATACAAAGCCAGACATAGCTAGTTGGAAAAAAATACATAAAAATACAGTAAAATGCACTTTTTCACAATTCAATAAATATATTTTAATCTTACATGTGGCAATTTTAGCCACCAAATACTCTAAATGGGAGAAGAGTGAGCATCTTACAATGTGATCTTACACTGTATCAGATAGCCAGAATGAAAGCAGTTCATCTATTCCCTGCAGTTATGGAATGACAGAGTTGAGGGGGATCTAAGTTATCTGGGCTAGTTGATGGACATAAGGCCTCAGGTCATGCCCACAATCCAGGCCTCAGGATGCCATTAGCAGAGAGCAAGTGATTCTTGACACTTTGCCTGCAGAACAGACAGGTCCCAAAAATTCAACCTGGGTCACATGTAAGATACAATTCTACACTCATTTAACAGTATTTTAAAATTCACCTTAGACTAAATGTTTTAATTTAAATTTTTAAAAATCATGTTATATAAAAAAATGTATTTCCATTATCTTCTTTAAAACAGCTCAAATCAAAGTGCTGTCAAAAGGTCTCTTTATAAAAACTGTAGTTTAAAAAAAACAAGCATTCACATGGATTGTAATTCTGCTACACACACACACAATTTATATACAAATATAAATCCCTGATCTTTTCCCACCATGGCTTAGTTTAGTGGTTGAAATATACTTTTCCAAAGCAAATTTGGGTATTCCGTTGTCTTGGACCACTCTGCTTATGGGCTATAAGGGGGTTGTGTGTGCTTCGAAAAACTACCCTGACTGTTGCAGCACAAGGACAAAAGGAACATTCTACTTGTGTATGTGTACATCTGCACTGGATGCAACTGTGCACCAGTAACGGATACACATGGAGCTGGGTGCAGACTTCCTGAACAACGTGCACACACACCACCATTCTCATATGCATATGACCAGTGCAATGTGAACATTAGCATCCCAACACAAGGACATCAGCGAGTCTTTCAGTCTGTCTCTATCCCAATGGAAATGTGCATCCCTATATAGAGGTGAGCACCACCCTGAAAGATTCTCTCCCATACAACACTAGTTGCTCGTCTAAGGGATATGGGTTCCCGTTAAATCCTGAGAATGACACATTTTCAAGTTTCTGACCCTCATGATTGTGCTGATTACTTTGAAAAGGAACAATATTTTCTAAAAGCTCAGAAGCATGGAGGCAAGGGAAAGCTATCCCTGTTTTCCCAAACTCACAGCTTTTAGATACATATTCAGGATTTCAAAAGGACTGACGCTGAGAGAGGCAATAAAGTCCAGAATAAGCATATCACAGACCATTTATGCACTGGAGGTTTCAAGCTGGCTGCAGGCTGGAGTTTTAGTCATGACAGGTTGCCCCACCTCTTCCTGCACCCACACGGGGGAGCATTTGACCCGATGCACCTCATCCACCAGGTCATGCCCACAATCCAGGCCTCAGGATGCCATTAGCAGAGAGCAAGTGATTCTTGACCCCCGATTTGTACTCCTGCATGAGAGCTAAGACAGTGAAGTTCCCAGTGCATAAATGGTCACAGTGCAACATTTCCCAACGTATGAGGACTGCCATCAACTTTTGTTCACAAGGGAACAAAAATTACTAAAGTTACATTCAGTTGACAAACCATAATTAGCCAGGGCCCTCCATTCCTGATATATGCTCAGTAAGGCTTCAGTGTTGAACCAGTTGTCCATTCTTCTCTTAAGAACGACCGTTCTAAATCTCATCTGATTAAATCAGACAGCACAACAGAAATCAGGATCTGTTTGTGAAAATGCTGCTTCTTTAAAAATGCCATGCTGCTTTTATGTAGTGATGAGCAACAGTATTCATAACATCCACAGTTCTGCACAATGTGTAATCTTAGAGAACATGGAGGAGCCAGTTTACTTAAATGAAGTAATAAAAAATCAGTAGGGTTAGAACCACAACACAGTTTTAAAAGCAGAAGGCTTGATCCTTGACCATCCATAAGAATAATGATCCTTAGGGCTGATCCTGCGTTGAGCAGGGGGTTGGACTAGATGGCCTGTATGGCCCCTTCCAACTCTATGATTCTATGATTCTATGATTCTATTGTCAACTTTCTTTTCGAATACAGATTAATTAATTAGAATGATGCACTTGGAAAACAGAGAGGGTAGTGACTCTTGTTTCATCAGCCTACAGTTCCTCCATTTCAAAGTGTGTGTTAAAACTGTTGGCCATGGAAGTTTGTTCCAAGATCCTTGTCAGGCTGGGTTTCAGCAGCTCCACTGAATGACAGGACAGGTGCTGGGTAGTGTCGGTCTTCAAGGACAGCATCTGTTCTGTCCCTGGTTCCCGGCGATCGTAATAGAGAGCCCACAGCAAAGTAATAGTAAGAATCATAGCCAGAATTTGGGTAACCCCAATAGAAATTCCAAGGAATCGAAGCACCTGCAGTTGCTTGGTTCCTCTCAGGAAAGTGTACATCTTCTTACCACACCCCTGCAGAACACAAAAAGATGGACTAGGTCAGCTGTCATTATTAAGATATATCGCAGAATCTCCAGTTCCTTTTTCAGAAAGCCTCTCTCTCTCTCTTATTAGATCTTTGATATACCAGAAGACTCAAACTGAAAAATTAGCTGGTCCAGGTGATACATCTTTAATTACAAGTCTGTGGATGGAAAGGATTCTGAGGAAAGATTGCAAAAACACTGGGTTCAAATCTTTGCACTGAATCTCAGTAGATTAAGTTCCTGTATCTCAGCCTGTTCTACCTCAGGAGTGCTGTGCGAGTAAGATCAACTGCAAAGCACTTTGTATTATGCATTATCAAAAATGCTATAGAAATTATTTTATAGTAAATAAAAATCAAATTAAGTCTATCCAGGTAATTAAAAGCTATCAAAGAAGGAGCAGTTATAGATATACACACTGGTGCAGTTATACATACACAATGTGTCTTTTGTTCCCTAGCCATTATCCACCTTTGGGGGTTTAAACTTAAAGCTTTTTTTCCCCCATAGTAAACTGATCTCCAGAAGATGAAACATTTCCAGCTGAAATTATTTTTCAACAAGAAGCTCAAACAGGTTGTTTATCAAAGTTCCTAATAATGTTACCAAGATTTTAAAAAATAATTGTTCCACTGATTAGGATAAATTGTTTTATTTTTTTCAAAAGCTAATTCATGATTTTAAATAAGAAAGCTACAGATTACTAATGGTGCAGACATAAAAGGCCACATTCTCTAAGTACTTTTGAGGTCTCTGGCAAGTGAGGTCAGAGCCGCCAGTAATTGCTCTCCAATGGTTATGAAGTTCAAAGGTTTCTGCTCTGCCTAAGCCTCCACTTGAAATACTTCAGCTCTTCAGGGGGCAGAAGTGAGAGGGAAGGTGAGGAAAGATCAACTGTTTAATTCATAGTGGACACTTTTCCACCTTCTACCATTTTTCTTCCTGTCAGAATGTGAAAATCTTTTAATGAAAATTTAAAGGAGACAACTTAAAGCAGCCCTCAATAGTTTTCCCATTATTTCAATAAACAAGCTAGTTCCAAGTGAGTGGCCCTTTGGGGGAGCTAACATGGGCAGGAGCACTGTGCATGTATTGGCATGTATCGACACATGGTTCCTTGCTGAGGGAAATGAGATCCTCTCTGCCATCTATTTTTCTCCTTGTTCTCATGCAGCAAAAGCTTTGTGAATCTCCTTTATGACACATGATGTCCTTACAAGACAGTTATCATGGCATTAGCAGCACACTCCAGGAAATGTTGCGGCCAACACTCAGTTTTTTCCTTACCTCCTGATACAGGTCGCTAAGGTCCTCTTGGTGGGCCTGCTTGGAGCATCCTGGGAACTCTCTTACACAACAAGAATCAGGAGGCCAATCCATTTCTGTCATTTCCAACCAGTCGGTGAAGTAAACTACTCCACAGCATTTAAACTGCAAAAGAAATCCACTTGAGCATAATACTCAATAGCCAATGAAAGCGATTTCTCAAAGATAAACTCATCCTACACAGCCAGAAACCCACCTGGTTCCAGCTGACAGCACAGTTTGTCCCTTCACTGGAGACCTTAAAAAGAAAACCAGGGCATACTATCTGGTGTGGTAGTTAAGCCAAAAGCAATCTGATCCTTCTGTTTGCCATCCTTCTAATAATAATTGTGTGCTATCACGTTATACAGTCCATGGGCTTTGCATAGCAACAGATAAGCAAAGGTGGTTTGCCATTGACTTCCTCACCACAGTACCCCCAGTCTTCCTCAGTGGTCTCCCATCAAATACTAACAGTGGCTAACCCTGCTTAAATTCCAAGCTCTGACAAGACCAGGCTAGGCTTGGCTATCAGGCTGCTTGGCCGTTCTTCTGCCTGAGCAGGGATTCATAAACCACTCTGGAGGTGGCTGGACTGGAAAGTCTGTGAGACTTTCAGTCATTCACATCCTCCTCCTAACCGTGGGTCTATTTGTGTTCTTGCGATTCACCTGGGTGAACATAATTGATATTAGGAAATCAGAGTATAAAAACACAGCCCCCCCCCAAAGGCTCTGAATAAGTTTTAAAACATTTTTGAACTAAAATTATGTGCTTTCAATGGAGTAAAAGAATAGGCACTTACTAGAATTTAAAGTACTGTTAATAAATTGTTAATATTGTTAATAATAATAATTATTAACAATAAAATTGTTAATAATGACTGTTAATAAATTCTGTAGCCGTGTGGTAAAAAATAGTTCGCATAATAGTGAAAATGGAAAATACCCCAAATTAGATATATATCCTGTTAGAATAAAGCATCTTTCCTAAGTAAACCTTTTCAAAAGTTGACTTGGAAAACACAGTATTTGTATATTTGGCAAGAAAGCATTTTAGGAACTTGCACTTATTTTAAAGTTTAAAGAGGATATGTCTATTAATTCCCTTTGTTGCTCCCACTGTTGCTTTTTGCTGGGGTTGATAGTGTGGCTAAATCTAAAGATATTTGTTAAATTATTATAATAAACTTCAGTTTTAATAAAATTTACAAAGCAAGTATGTCATACTCTTCACTTTGCCTTGAGCTCAGGTCAAAGATGAATAGAATAAACCAGAGGAGGGAAATGGAACAGACTCTTGGAACCAACAAGAGAAGGAAGTATTTCACAATCTCATCCCTCTTCATCGGTCTCTATAAGCAATGCCAGAAAATAATTGTTTTTCCTTCTTGTTGGTCATATCAGTGCCTTCCATTCATTGGCTTGAAGGTAGAAAGAGATGAGAGTTAACAGGCTTTTTTCCTCAGTGAATGTGAACAGTTCAGGGAAAAGGCTTCGCTATCAGGCTGATATCCCTCACAAGAGCTCCTCAAAGCTATTTCAGAACTTGGGCTTTCTAGATGCAGACACTGATGACTCCATATTTAAACTGACTCCACAGGACAAGGAAAGAGCCAGTTTATTCAGGTGGGCAAAACGGAGTTAATAAAAACACTGTCTTCATAAAGAGCTACCTAGTTTCTTCTAACTTTTCAGTGCCTTTAGATAAAAGCAACTTTAAACTTGTTAATTTTATATTCTGTCTACTGGGCTCTTTCTAAAACAAATATAGACTTATCAAATGTAACCAGGAAATGTTTAAATGCACAGGAAATCTGTGCAAAAGTGATAAATTTCAGAATTCAACTAGGCAAGAGAATGACAGGCATTGAAAGTGTTCTTTTCCTGCACATGAACATATATCTTGAATTAATGGCTTTTACCTTGTGCACTTCCATGTTTGTGCAATTTAATAGCTCATTCTTTTGTAAAAAGAGCTCTGTGTTTCTCCCTCACCTAAGAACCAAAAATATAAGCAAGTGCTATTTTCACCATCCGTTAGAGAGGCAAGAAATAAAATGGGCTACTTTGCAGACAATGGCAAGTACTGTTTTGTAGGCTTCTGTTCTTTCAACACTTCCCATTTCTTTCCAACTCTTGGACATTTGCTTTCCTAAACTTTCTGCTCTAAAACCACTTTTAGACATTTATATTTTCAGTTAATGAACAAATTCAATTCTTGCTTTAGTTTATTGGGAAAGCTTCTCTTACAATCATAACTGCCACAGGACTGGCCCCCTGGGTAGGACCAAAGGTCCATTATGCTCTGTGTCTGATATAGACTGTGGGAAGCCAATGCTTCAGGGAAGCTCAAAAGACTAGTGTGGTAGAAGTAACATTATGGAAATGATTTAATGGGTAGAAGACCTTGGTTTAATTGCTTTCTTTACCTATAACCTATGGTCTAACCCGGTGGTCCCCAACCACCGGGCCGTGGCCCAGTGCCAGGCTGCGAATGCCCTGACACTGGGCCGCGGCTCCCTCTCCCCGCCCCCCCCCCGCAGTAAGAAACTTCCCAGGCCGCAAGCTTGAGGCCCGGCAAGCTTCTTACTGTGGGAGGGGGGAGAGGGAAGCAGGGCCACGCATGTGCAATGTGCATGTGCGTCTGGCCAAGCATGCATGCATGCACCATGCGCAGCTGAAAACACATACGCGCCACACTTTTGTGCATGCATGCATGCGCAAAAGTACCACGCATGCACGTTATTGGCCGCGCATGCACAGCATGCACGGCTGGGCAATCACCCTCCCTGCTGCCGCCGGTCCCCAGCCTGAAAAAGGTTGGGAACCGCTGGTCTAACCTACCTCATATGGTTGTTGTCAGAATACAATGGAAGTGGCAAAACTATGAGTGCCACTTTCAGAAAAATGATAGGATAAAAATGTGTGAAAGGTACCCATTTGTCCAAATGACAAGCATAAGAATAATTTCCTGGGAGGAAGGTCCACTGAATAGACATCAGTAGGATTCCCAGACCTGCTTAGAATTGCACTATTAATTGTAGGTTTTGCTTTTCAGCTAATATATGTCTTTGGAGATACCATGCATCCCAAGAAGAGGCAGAGGAGAACTATTGCTTATTAAGCAATAGCTTATTTGGTTGGCTATCGGGTTCCAACACTTAAATAAATGAACTGTGAAATCATTTGCAACAGACCAACCAAGAACTTTTCAAGGCAGTTCAAAATACATAATTAATCAGCTTCATAGCCACATTTTGAACTGGATGTCATCTTACCTCTCTCTGAAAGAAATTCCAAGCATGAGTAAGCCACTGATATCTAGGTAAGCCATAATTGGTCATTCTGGCTTTTAAAGTGACCATGTCCGACCATTGCACAGGAACCTGAGGGGAAAAGGGAGATACTCTGAATAAGTCACATGACCAGAAATCAACTGGAAGGCAGGAATAGAAACATGCAGAAACATGCAGACTCATAGGGCTACTTTTGAAGATACCCATTGGTGATATTGCCTTTCAGTACTAGTTATATAGTAAAATGGTACTGAGAACATACTCAATAATATAACAAGGCTTCCATGTTCCCCCCACCAAAAAAAAAACATTTATCTTTACACCGCAGGACTTTTTCATTTGGGACTTTTTCATTTTTCTCCATGCACTGAAGTTCCAGTATAATTTCATATAAATGTGAATGAATAGCCATAAGGAAGCAAGATCCAAGGAAAGTCTTGTGGCCATTTGTCCCCTTTCAAAATAATAGATATAGGTTTTGCTTGTATGAAATGATATTATGGCACTTCAGTGCAGGGCACTTCAGACTAAAACACATTTTAGTCCCAATAATACCTACAATTTCAGCAGCATTGATTAAAAACAGAATTTGGACTGTTTCATTTTATACATCTCCAAGAAAAAGTGTCCAAATTAGTGAACAAGATAATAATATTTTCCATTGCAATTATCAATGTTTTTGTACACAAAGGGCCCGATCATACAGGATTCAATTCATTAATTAGAAGACATATTTGTATTCATGGGTAAAACAGTCCAATAGCACTAGAAACAGGAAGGATTGCCTTTTGCAATGTGTGTTTAAAGGTACTGAGAAAGTATTTCCTTTCCAATATATTTCCAAAAATAAAACTGATTTAGACGTACAGTTTGCTTTCTCATGTCACAGAAGATGACCCCAATCAGTGTATGAGGAACAATGTTAACCACAGTTTTGCTTCCTGTACCATAACTGTTAAGAACTGAAAACTGATTTCTATTATACTGGGTAAAACGCCAATAATCAAATGTCCTTACGGTATCATTCTGTATTCCCTTATTATTCTTTTGATTTTCTTTTATTAAGTTGGGTAGTATTAGAAAGAAAACAAAGACACTGATTTAACACAATTATTTAAGTGATATCCCTTCTGATTTTTCATGTAATAAACTGGTATCTTTCCACTGCTTTTGTCACAATGAAGCCTCTATTTTGGTCTTCATTATATCTCATCTCGGCCCTGTCTCTCCTTATTAGGTAATAAATGAAAGGATAAACATTCCACAGTAGGAGGCCTGCAATAATTGCATCTTGTAAATCAAGCAACTATGACATGGCAACAATTTATCATGACAAAAATGCTAAACCCTGTTGTGAAAACAGACGGTGAAATTCAAGACTTAGTTTTCTCTTAGTAAACGTTTCCAAAGAAGATTCATTTTGAAGCACAAATTCAGTTCTAGGAAGGCTACTGTTACAGTTAACCTCTACATTCATAGCAACCCTCGCATGTTCATTTTCTTGAAGCACCACCGATTTCAGGACCCAGTCAAGAAGTTAGCACTATGTGTGGTAAAGAACAAAATCAGTCCCTAACAACAGTTCAGACAGGGCTGCCAGACATCAGACCCCTTGCTGAGAAATTGCTGGCAGGCTTCCGAAGAGGTCAGGACTCCTCAGCTGTTGCAACATTTTTTGCTATCATGGGGAAAGATATAAATTTTGCTATGCGTGTAATTCAATGTGTCCAACTTTTAAAAACACACAAATGAAAACAAAGGATTGTGCAAGGATGTGAAAGATACTGTCAGACCCTGGTGCAACCAGTACCATGCTGTGCAATTAATCCAGTCTCAGTCTACCTAAATGAACAGGCTTCGACTAGAGGAACTTCAACTGAAGTAGCTCTGTATGGTATTTCACTGTTGGAACAGTAAGCACAGTTCTGGTTGTTGTACCTAACTAGGAGGTTAAAGAGCTGGGGGAAAGTGCAGAAACTGTCAATCCAAATAATCACAGTGTTGGAGTGCCCGCCGTATAAGACAAGGCTAAAACATCTACAGCTTTGTCATGGGGGGGGGGGGGTAGACTGAGAGACGATGCAGTGGCAGTCTACAAAAAGGTGTAGAGAAAGTGGACAGAAACTTGGGCCTCTGTCCTCTAATACTTGAGGTCACCCTACAATTGGGCAGTAGATTGAAAACAGATAAAATAAGCATTACCTCTAAAAACGTATGTGTGGAATTTACTGCCATGAAATGTGTTGATGGCTAGTGGCTTACCTGGATTTTAAAAGGGCATTGAACAGATCTACAGGCCCAGTGGCTATTAACCATCAGAGCCAAATGGGATGCCTGGATTCAGAAGAAGACTTCTTCCCTCAAAGCCTGGAAAGCAAGGAAGAGGCGAGGGCTGCTGTGCGTGAGTCCTGCTTCTGGGCTTCCCCTTGCCAACTGACTGGCCACTGAAGGAAACTGAATGCTGGTGGGTGGGGGGGGGGGCAGCTTGGTTTGATACAGTGTGGCCACTCTTATGTTCCAGGAATAAAAGAGAGACTATGTAATGAGGTGCTCCTTTTTCTGATACTAACACCTAGCACACTGCTGACAGTAGATATTAAACAATAATAATTGCTCTGTTGTAAAACAGACAAAAATATAGCCACAAGCATTCCAAAACAGAGTATTTTACTATATTACGCTATTATTACACTGATTATTTAGCGCTGTAAACCCATAAACACCTGAATAAACACTGGCCCATTAAAAGTCCCAGTTTGAACTTTTTTCATACACAAACATTTATCACGGTTTACTTCTCCCACACTTTACCACAATTTTAAGAAGCAGAACTAAACTCAAGGCAAAGGTGTACCCAACAAAAGAAAAAAGTATGATTATTGTTATGAAGAAAGATTAACAATGGCCTCCTAAGTAATAATTTGCTAAAGAAGAAACTCAATACCAGTCAAAACATTTTACACAAAATAAAATGGAAAGAGATGTACTCAACCAAATAACAGGAAAATGATAAAATGATTAGAGATCAATAAACACAAAAAATATTTGGATGGCTCTGCCACATGTCGATCTGGTTTATCAATATAATCAACAAGCCATGACCTGTAAATCTCAATGTGTTTGCCTAACTTTAGTAAGCTTGACTGAGCAAGTTTTCCCATTAAAACAACTCTCAAACTGCAGCTCACCAATGGGTCACAGAAGGGATACAACAGGTACGTGCTTGAAAGGCACGTACAAGAATCATAGAATCATAGAAGAGTTGGAAGGGGCCACACAGGCCATCTAGTCCAACCCCCTGCTCAACGCAGGATCAGCCCAAAGCATCCTAAAGCATCCAAGAAAAGTGTGTAGACTGTGTGTAAAAATGCAACAACAGATGCTTACACTGTAAGGGCTGTCTAAGCAAAGGGCTGAAATCTCAATCTTTGGGATAACTGGGTATCTCAATAAATGTCTCATCATCTACAAGACACTGTAACAGCTATTGATTTTAGTTTCACACATCATTCATTTCTTTCCTTTCTCAGATATTTTGTAAACCATACTCCAAGTTCTATATTATCTAGTTATTTTTTTTCTGTTAGAAGGGAGAGGGGGAAAAGTGAGCAGGTCATTTGCTTCTACCATATATGGCTACTAAATAAAACTAGTTAAATGAGACACTGTCACAATATTCATTAATATTTAATTAATTGTGGCATGTTCCTAAAGAGATGGGAATACCAAAGCATCTTATTTGTCTCTTGAGAAACCTATATGCCGGTCAAGAAGCAACAGTGAGAACTGAACATGGAATCACTGATTGGTTCAAAATTGAGGAAGGAGTTCGGCAAGGCTGCATACTGTCGCATTGCCTATTTAGCTTGTATGCAGATCACATCATGAGCAAGGTGAGGTTAGATTGGGATTAAATAGATGGGGAAATAAATGGGGAAGAAAAGGAGGTAGTGACAGATTTTATTTTCCTGGGCTCCAAGGTTACTGCAGGTGGGGACTGCAGCAAAGAAATTAAAAGATGCTTGCTCCTGGGGAGGAAAGCTATGGCAAATCTAGACAGCATCCTAAAAAGCAGAAACATCACCCTGCCAACAAAAGTGCGTTTAGTCAAGGCTATGGTCTTCCCAGTTGCAATGTATGGCTGTGAAAGTTGGACCATAAGGAAGGCTGAGCGTCAAAGAATTGAGGCTTTTGAACTCTGTTGCTGAAGAAGACTCTTGTGAGTCCCTTGGACTGCAAGGTGAACAAACTTGTCAGTCTTAGAGGAGAGCAGCCCTGATTGCTCTTTAGAAGGCCAGATCCTGGAGATGAAACTCAAATATTTTGGCCACCTCATGAGAAGGAAGGACTCCCTGGAGAAGAGCCTAATGCTGGGAGTGATTGAGGGCAAAAGAAGAAGGGGACGACAGAGAATGAGGTGGCTGGATGGAGTCACTGAAGCAGTCAGTGCAAACTTAAATGGACTCTGGGGAATGGTAGAGACAGGAAGGCCTAGAGGATCATTGTCCATGGGGTCACAATGGGTCGGAAACGACTTTGCAACTAACAACAAAAAAATTATTGATTTTATACCCCGCCCTTCCCGACATGTCAGCTCAGAGCAGTTTACAAAAAAGGCACAATAACAAAATACACTAAAGTAGTAAAATCAATACTCTCCCAAATTAAACATAAAACAGCATTAACAACACTGAACAGCAGACAAAAATCAGAAAATACTCCTTAATACCCATCCTGCTGCCCATATCTCGCCAAAATGACGTGTGATGTAAAATCAGGCAGTCAAGTGTATTAGCCAGCAACTTAATCTTGGCACATTAACATACGGCAGGACCCCCAGATCAATCACCCCAGCATCTCCCCCCAGTCTCAACCGAAAGCCTGGCAGAAAAGCTCTGTCTTGCAGGCCCTGCTGAACATTGATAGCTCCATCAGAGCCCTCAGTTCTTCTGGGAGATCATTCCACCAGGCAGGGAGCAGGGGGCAGGGCCTTTCAGCCCTGGCCCCAACCGAGCACAGGTGGACATCCTGGGGGCCCGGGACCACCATGAGATTCATACCTGCAGAGCAAAGTGCTCTACAGGGGCCATAGGCAGACAAGCGGTCCCTAAGATAGTCAGGACCCAGGCCACATATAGCCTTAAAGGTTAAAACCAGAACCTTGAACTTGATCCAGAAATAGACTGGTAGCCAGTGCAATTGACGCAGCACAGGCTGGATATGGGCCCTCCATGCTGGATATGGGCCCTCCAAGAAGTTCTGGTGAGGACCCTTGCAGCTGTGTTTTGTACCAGTTGTAATTTCTAGATCAGAGACAAGGGCAGGCCCGCGTAGAGCAAGTTACAGAAGGCTAACTTGGAGGTGTCTGCTGAATGGATCACTGTGGCTAGGTGGTCCAGCGACAGGTAGGGCCCTAGTAGCAGGGCTTGGCGAAGATGGAAAAACGTCAACCGAGCTATGTGACCTGAGCCTCCTTTGAAAGAGAGGCATCAAGAATCATGCCCAAATTCCTGGCCGCTGGTGCAGGTGTTAATTGAACCGTGTCCAGGCATGTGAGACATACTGCTGAACCCTGCCCCTTCCTACTCAGTCACAGGACCTCCATCTTGGAAAGGTTGATTTTCAGGCGACTCTGCCTGAGCCATCCAGACACTGCTTCCAAAGAGCTGGCAAATGTATCGGTGGGGGAGTTCAGCTGTATGTCCAGCAGAAGATAGAGTTGGGTGTAATCTGCATATCTTATCTTTAACCGCTCCTGGCGGAGCGTAAGAAATAAAACAGTAAGGGCCCCGAGGGCAGGCCTCCCAACCCGCCCCACCCCCCACCAGAGCTTACCTTCACTCCACGGTGGCCATTACTCTGCTGGCCACCGAGAGCAAAGGTATGCTCGCTGGCCCCTGCCCTCTACCCGACAATGGCTCCCCAGAAGATCGGGGGGAGGAAAAAAGCTCCCCAGGCCCTGGGGAAGGCGATCCACGGCTTCGCGAGCTGCGGATCGCCTTCACCGGGGCCTGGGTAGCTTTTCTGCAGATCGGGGGGGAGGAAAAAAGCTCCCCAGGCCCCGGGGAAGGCGATCCGTGGCTCCGCGAGCTGCCCAGCGCCTTCCCCGGGGTCTGGGGAGTGTTTTGAAGATGGGGGGGGAGGAAAAAAGCTCCCCAGGCCCCGGGGAAGGTGATCCGTGGCTCGCGTGTTTGAAGATCGGGGGGGAGGCAAAACGCTCCCCAGGCCCCTAGCGCTAGCTGAATTTTTTTTCCAGTGGGCTTTACTACTAGTTGATGACATAATACTAATTGTTTCCTAAAAATGAAATATCACACCATGACAAAAGAGTTAGAAAGTTAAACGACAACTCCAGAGGAAACTGGAAACCACTGCTGAAGGCAGACAAGACTATCGGCTGTATCACCTGTGGATATTCAGACACAGATGTGGATGGAGTTAATTGGCTAGCATGACTCCTGCTCTCCCCCATCCTCCCCAGACCCCTTCCCGACCCACCCCGACGCCCCGACAACCATCCGCTACCTCTCCCTCAGCCCCTGTCCCCACGCTTCCAACCCCTGCACCAACTGACCCTTCCCCCGGCCGCTCCCCGCTCACCTTCTGCCGGTCCTCCTGCTCCCTGTCCCTCTCTTCCCTTTTTGCTCCCACCAACGCCGCCAGCCAACGCGGCCTGTGCGCCGGCCAGCACAGCAGACGAATTAACCAGGCATTGCTCAGACCGACACCCCACCGTGGCCCCGGCACACCTCTCCCCCGCTGCAGCGCTCATGCCCGGACTCCCAAGCATGCGGACTCCCATGCCCGGACTCCCTTCCCCGTCGCCTGCGCCACCTCCCCTCCAAGCCGTGCCACTTACCCGCCTGCCCCCACCAGCTGCCAGAAAAGCTCCCAGGTAGGAGGACCTCGCCCTATGCCCGCACTCTGCTCATTTTTAGAAATGGGTTTTTTTCTAGTATATTATAATTGTTTCTAAAGCTGGCATTCTCATTTTCAACTATAATACAGAGTAATGATGAAATCAAGTTTATTTATGTCTATCCACAGATTTCTGATGCATCGATGAGCATTATTTCTATCCTCCACCAAGAGCCAGCTTAATGTACATGAATGGAACCTTTGGGACTGTTTTTATACCTTTAAGGTAAGTTGAAACCATCACTGGATCTATTTAGATAGCTGTACCCTCATTTTTCCCACATGAAGCTGACAACATAGTTCCTCCCTCCTCATTGCAGAAGGGACAAGCTGAGATATGTACAGTATACATTATCTTTTGGTATTTAGCTACATTTCCCCTGATTTAGATGTCTGTTGTGCCAATAAATGTGTCTTGAGTCTTGAGTCTGGAGATGAGGTGCAATTCTGAAGGATCCCCAGTTTTGAATATCTGAAACTGTTTATCAAAGGGCTGACTATCAATAGGAAGCTCGCCCAGTAAGTAAAAGGGTACCAGAAGGAGATGTTGTCCAAACATAACATTTAAAAAGTGAGAACACTCGCAAGCAGACTACAAGTCACCCAGATAGTTGTTCAACCCCCCCCCCCCGGGCCAGCAAAAGGGAGAAACACAGAGTAATGACTGCTACAGGGTGGAAATGATTGTGTTCAATTCAAATGAAGACACCAGGTATTAACAATAACCATTTAAAGCAGAGTGACACTAAGGTCTGTGGAAAGAACTCAGAAGGGAGAAGATAATAATAAACATTACTAAATTAGCTATGCTATCAAAAAGAAATAATATGCAATTTTCTGACTGAGGATAAATCAGGGAATTAAGACAGCAGAGCCACATGCTGCACAACTATGGGAAAGACAGAACAGAAAACACCCATGAACATTTATGCACATGAACAGATTGAACAGAACAGAGAAAGGATTGTAGCACAGACTAAATTTATTATGGAAAAGAGAATAATAAAAAAACATGCTGAAACAGTGACTGCTCATTGAAGAGAAGGGAAAATATAGAGGGAAATCATAAAACAGAATTTATGGAGATATCCTTGCATAAAACACCACATCAGTCCTGAATTTCCTTTTGCAACCAAAAAAACTATAGCTTCTGGTTGTTTTAAAAGAGGAGAAAAAAAATTCATGGCCATTATTATTAACATGCATCTATTGCACATATTTTAAGAGTTTGCATTTTTATTAGTTCTTAAAGAAGATTTCAGCGGGTTGAAGCCTAAGGCCATTGAGTACAGCAGATCTTATTCATTTGTGTTTCTCACTGCAGCCAGCTGTGTTCCCTGAAATGCAGTGTGTTTGTGTGTGCGTGCGTGTGGGGGGGGGGGTCCACCATAGCAGAAGAAATGAGAACCCCCATATACACCAATAGAGATACCCAATGTGTAACAGCTTGAGCTGTATAAATAAAAGGGTAAGGGGTAGATGGGCGGAAAGTGGGTAGGGCCCAAAGTCCGGACAGGCCCTGCCCCTCCAGCCCGGCCAGGGGTAATATGGCAACATAGCAGCCAGTTTTCCCTTGGCCGCTGATGGAGACAGAACTATGTAGGCCTCCCGGGTTGGGTGGGCTGAGGGGACTGCCCAGCGCAGCCTGCCCAAGCCTCGGAGGGCCTAGGCTTGGGCAGGCTGTGCCAGGCCTTTGCCAGTGGGGAGGAGGGGGGATGGAGGGTGAGGGGCCTGCCTGCCACAGCCTGCCAAAGTCTCGGAGGGCCGCTCAAGCAGCCCCCAAGGCTTTGCCAGACTGCAGCAGGCCTTTGATGGCTAGGGGTGTGTGCTTTCCTTTTGAGGGGGGAAAGCTTTCCCCTTCTGTCTAACTGAGCTATAATTCCAGCAGATCTCCAGGCCCTACCTGGAGGTTGGCTACCATGGTTGGAAATATTCCTTGACATTTAGAGGTGGGGCCTCAAAATCGTACAATGCCTGACAGTCCATCCTCCAAAGTAGCAATTTTTGTTTGCAGAGCTCATCAGCAACAATAGTAGAGACAATGATAGAGGTCAGCCTTTACCAACAAGTTTGTATTTTTTGGCAAAAACAGACAGACAAACCAACTGGATAGTAGAGAAAATGGTGGAGGCTTGCAGGCTGATGCTGGGGTGGAGGGGCGCAGGTCTGTCCCACCTAGGCTGTGAGCTCTGGTCAGCCCTTACCAGCAAGAGTTTTTAATTTTTGGTGCAAACAGACAGACCAGAAAGGATCCTACAAGTCTAGAAAATGCAGGAAGATCTAAATAAGGAATATTTAGACCCCGTAACTTTAAGTGGTGAACAATTAACTGGCTGGAGAGACATAGGGGCTGAAGTGACTTTGCTAACACTTGGCCTGATAAATAAAAATCAGTATTTGCCATGAAGGTCCTATGAAATAAAAGGCATAAGTGGCCCAGAGGTTCAAGTGGAATTAGCTTTGGAGTTCGTGTACAAAGGGTTAACAGGAATGCAGACAGTGAGACTTTAGGGAGGATTATATTTTCCAGTTTTATTAGGCAATAATTTGGCTTTCCGGACAACATGAACTGCAGTTGCCAGAATTAGGCCTCAGGCTTCAGAAGGGCAGGCATCACCAGCCAAGCAACAGACTGGGCTAGCTGAGCCCAGTGAAAGTGAGGTTTGGAAGTGGAGCTTCACAAGGGTACAATGCCCCAGAGTCCACCCTCCAAAGCATCCATTTCTTCCTGGAGAACTGATCTTTATAGCCTGGAGATGAACAGTAATTCCAGGAGATCTCCGGGCCCCACCTGGAGGGTGGCTACTTGGGTTGGGCGCTTCGGTGTTTGAAGCGGCCGTACGTGCCCAAAGCAGCCAATGCCATGGCACGGTGTGTGTGTGGGGGCAGGTGGAGGGGACCCGTGGTGCTGGCTGCTTCAGGTGGGAACAGCTGCTTCAGGTTGGAAATATTCCTTGAGGTATGGGAGTGGGCCTCAAAAAGGTATGATTCCTCCGCAGCCTCCCAACCAGCCACATAGTACTCCCTGGCCTATTTCAGGTCAAGAACACCATGCAGAGAGGAGGTAAGGTTGCTGGACTGGTGTAGGTTCATGTTCACACACTTCCTATGTATGCTTGAACCTGACATGGGTCAGGACTATTGTGCACAGAGAGACAAAATTGCTCACAGGACTGAAGCCTTAAAGAATCTTACCCACCACAAATACATTTAAAATAAAGCTTTTAAGAATGCAAGATGAAAATCTTACTGGAAGAAAGGCCTAATATAACTAAAGATAACTGCTGATTTTTTTCAAATTAATAAATTAATAATATAATATTAATAAAAATATTATAAAAATAACTGGCTAAGAAAATTTTGCACAAAATAAGAAAATTTGTTTTTTTGCAAGTGTCTGACATATCAAAATGGTGAGAACATAATTAAAACTGATTTTTTTCAGGTAGATAATAATTATATAGCACTTTCTTCATAGGATTATTGAGACAATAAAAAAGGACCTTGAACTCCTTAAAGGGAGGCCATAAAGACAAATAAAACACAGAATCTTTTATCTTTGTTCAAGCAACTGCAAGCACACTTCCTATTATTATGTTTAAAATATATTGATTCCAAAATACACACGCAAACTTGTTTGAGTTCTAGGCATTATCAGCTGTTGACAGAGCAGCATTGGGGCAAAAAGGTGGGCAAGAGAAAAAGGGCATCTCATTGCAGGTGATCACAGCCTGTGGTTCTGCCTGAAACTAGGGCAACAGGGCCTGCACATGTGGAAAATTTCCTTTGCAATCCATCCTGCAGGAAACCCTTGGCAAACAGCTTAATTATTAAACTCAAAGAAGCTCTTCCTCATCAGAATCCCAGAGGAAGGTAACCGTGCTCACAGGGTGAATGAAGCACTTTATAGTTACAATCCCATTTTTATTCTGACATTTCAACAAAGTGATATTTTTAACCACAGTTATATTTGGAATAGTAGCCTCTCACTGGAATCTGTATAGCAAGGGAATGAATTCTGATGAAAACTGTTAGAATGCAATTTCAAGTCTGAAGATCTACCAGAAATTTTGTTGGTCCCAGTGCTTCACAAACACCAAATGAACCTTAAAAAAAAAAAGCAACAGCATAGCAAGACAATTTCTAATATTCTTGCTACCGTTGAAAAGGCCAGTATCCTGGGTACATCTTGGCAGCTCTGTGGAAAACTCTTGTCACTCTCTACATAAATATGTACCAAATGGAAAATAAGATGGGAGAATTTAACAGCTAGTGGAAGAACATACCAGCTTTTTTTCTCATTAGTGATTAAACTATTTCCCCGCATAAGATTTACACCTCTTGTTTGAGAAGGAAAGAACAGCAGAGGCTCTTTCAAATATGTTTAATATAAAATGCAAGCATTTAAAAAGTAGTCGTCATAGATTTTAACCAATTTTATTTTGCATATGGAACACAATGGCCTCGATCCAGCTGAGTTAGTAGTGATCGTCCCAGCTGAATAATAGAGCCAAGGTGGTAAAAAGGTTTGTCTTTAACTAGGTTATACAAGACCTAAGTCCAAATCCCCATTCAGCCAGGAATCTCACATCGGAACACTAATTCTTTCTCACAAACTAGCCTATTATACAGGTATGAGGACGAAGGAAGGAAGGAAGGAAGGAAGGAAGGAAGGAAGGAAGGAAGGAAGGAAGGAAGGAAGGAAGGAAGGAAGGAAGGAAGGAAGGAAGGAAACCATGTATGATGTGCTGAGCTATTTGGAGGAAAGGTTGAATAAAAATGCAACACAGAGAAAGGATTTTAGTTAGTTGCTCAACTGACTTCAATTGGACTTTTTTACAATTAGCTTTAGCTACATTGGAGCTATGTCTAGATAAAATAAAATATAGAACACTGAGATTCAAGTTCCTCAGAATAAGCATCAAATCTTGACTAAATGGAATAAATTAATCACTGCCACAACATCATTTCAAATTAAAGCAGCATATATTATATGAAAGTCCATTGTTGCTGGGGTGTCTTGACCCAATCAGATTCACAGTGACAGGCATAGCATAACAAGGCTCTTGATCATGGCAGTTCCTGAATGAATTGACCCTTGTTTGTCCCATCAGGGCTGTGCTGAGCAGGAATTTGGGGGCCTCCACTAAAATTACCCTGGAGAAGTCCCCTTTTTTTCTATATTTCACATTAGCTCCACAGTGAAACGTCAAAATTAGTAATTAGTAATATAAACCTAGCTTTTTTTGGTAAAGCTCTAGCTAAAGGAGGCAACTGTGCATTTTTATTGACTTGGCAAGGAGTCTGTGGGAAGAGGACCACTCTTGACACTGCAGACTAAAAAATCCAAGTATCTGGTAAAGGAACTCCCTCAGGGCAATTTTGCACCAGCGGTGCCACTCTTGGGCACAGCTAGTGCGTTGTGGTGGAGCAGCATGCTCCACTGTTTCCTGTCGCTCCGCGCGACTGCCGGGGGCTCCCTTGGCTGGCGGCCTGATGTGGTGAGAGGCGCTTCGCGCCTCTCGCCGCATCAGGCCGCCAGCAACGGAGCAACTGTGAGCCGCGCTCTGTGCGGCTCACAGTTGCTTCCTTGTCGGCAGGGCGGGGATTGGCCCGGCTGATGGTCTGTCCAGAGGAAGGGGCCAATCGGCACCCTTCCTCATCCCAGACAGAGCCCGCCCTAACTCCTCCCACTAAGCCCTTACGGCTTTATTTAGTCCACGGCGACCGTGGCGCTGCGGGCTGTGTTAAGATTGTATGGCATGTGTGTAATGTAGCCAGGAGTTGCGAAGATTATCCGGTTGCCAGGCAAGAGACGTTTGGAGGTGGTTTACCATTGCTTGCCTCCATGTCACATCTCTGTTATTCCTTTGGGGCTAGCCTTCCAAATGCTAGCCAGGGCCGACCCAGCTTAGCTTCCAAGATCTGATGGTATCAGGCTTGCCTGGCCTATCTAGCTCAGGTTATTCATAAACTATGTGACTACATATCAATAAGTTCAGTTAGATAAAATGACAACAATACTTTGCAGTTTGGTCATATCCTGTCAGCCTAAGCCACAAGGAGAAGAGAAGGCCTCTGGTCTAACTTGAATCTGCAATGCTTTCATTTGGTCAGTTAATTCATCCACTTCTATGCTTCTTCTCTCAAAACATAGGGCACGAATCCTTTTGAATGGCCCCTATAAGTCTCAAGACATAATGAATCAGCCTTCAAGAAAATAATGCTATTGCAGTTGAGGGATGGAATTGTCTTTTTGTTGATCTGGAAACATTATGAATGATTTAAAATAAAGAGTTAAAAAATGACTATAGTCATATTAGGCCCATTTTAGAAACAAGTGCTTTTCCAGAAAGACTGCTTAGAATCATTCACATATGAAAAGGAGTTCAGAAAAAGATGCAACACCAGCTGCATCTGGGCTAGAACAGCTAGCCAAGAATGAACCTGAGCTAGCATTCAGCCTGACATCCTGTTCCCACTGCTAGAGTTCAGCTCAGAAGAAGTGTCAACTAATACAAAGAGCACATCTGAGCATGCAGACTGTGCTTCCACCCCTGATGACTGTACTCAGCCCACATACATCTGAGAATACAAGACAAAGCTTTTATTTTTTAACTTTAAAGAACAATCCAATCTACAGACAAATCAAAGTGCATTACATGCAATGTTTTAGGAGACATTTAAAGGGGGGTGGAGCACCAGGCTGAGTTTCCTTCTACCTAAATAATACATTTTCTAAGTACCCTATTTATCTGAAAGGAATGTGAGTGGGGGTTCTCCCCCCCCCCTTTCACCCATGTGCAATCAAGAAAAACAGGAGTCTGAAATTCACATACAAGTTACAGTTATGCATGACAGGTTTACGACTGGAATTTAAGGTAGAGGAAAATTAGTATAAAATATCTTTACTTGTGTGTATTTTTATCCCACTCACCGTAATTTCTTGTTCATATGTCCAAACGCCACATGCCAGTTCAACACAGAATATCACAAGCAAACTTCCAAAATACTGAAGAACACAAGAGAACGTTACTTACATTTCTGAAAGAAATGAGTACCTCCCCTCCAAATTATTGTTTTTCTTTTTAAAAAACATGTTTTCATATTAATTAAAATGCAAATGTATTCCCCTCATTTTGGAAATCCAAAATATAAGGTACTAATAATTTTTAAAGGAACATAAAATTAAGGGTTTGATCACTGTAAGAGTATGAAAATATAAAAGAAATATATTTTAGTTTATACTGATAATATAATACAAATCTATAAAATACTGCTACAGGGACATGAAATGGTTTTTAAGAAATGTAGCAGATTAATAAAGTTTTAATAAAGAAAATCTCAAAGATTTCTAAAACATAAAGTAGCAATTTTAATGATGTTTTCAATACAGATAGAGTTCATGCAAAGTTTGGCATGCCATTCACATCAGGATAATAAAACTAGCATTCTGCTCTGTAGCTTGAGATCAGGGAATAAATATAAGTAATCCGAAACTTTTGCTACACTGGGCTGTTGAAGTCAGTAGACTCACTAAGGTGTAACTTTTCAGGGCTGTACTGTTCACAGAGAGAATGGGTAGTTAGGAAAATCATTAATCCAGGCCCAATTAAATCTATGCAGAAATGTGTATAATGACAGCCAGTGATGAATAATGCAGGCTTTCTCACCAGGGGTTTATTTATGGTCCTGGAAGGGTTTACTGAGTGGGCTGGAGTTAAATAGTTTGTGTGTGTGTTTTTATACACACACACACAGACACATATGTACCACATAGTGGCTCTATATAATTGCGAAGAGCCACTATGGGTGGAGCAGTGACCGGACCCTGTCTGGGTGTCCAGACACTGCTTCTGCTCCACAGGCCAATCCACAGACCTGGATTGGGCCAGCCCCTGGAACGCCCGCCCCCCAACCCAGCCACGATGCACATGCCCAGTCTCATGGACACACGCTCCCCACCAGCCACTGAGCCCTGCCCAGCAAACCGCTCCACCTGGATATATATAATGTGTTAAACATTTACTGGTAATATGACATATATGGTGGTGTCGACCCCCCCCCCCCATGGTCAATGATATGCCTGGAAGGGGGAAAGGGAGGGGCCATGGGTGCGCGTGTACATAGCTATGTTTTTCAACCATATTCTGCAAGATCACTTGGGGTTTCTTGAAGCCTGAAGATCCTTTTGTGTCCAACTGATCAGCATCAGTCCAACAGAAAATAGCATTAATGGGATTAGAGCTATCCTTTCTGATTGGACATCATGAGTCAATACTGCTGCAGGTTATTCGTAAATTGGAGAATCTGGAAATCCAGTTAGTTCATGTTTGCCAAAGCACTAAGGAATAAAAACAGACTATAGAGAAATACATCCCTATCTTTTCATGTTAGACAATTCACTTTCACAAAGAGCCTTTTTGCTAGCCAGAATGAACATCGTCCCTTCTAATTTAGCGAAAGGCAGGTTTGATAAGATCTCTGTTTCCCAAAGGCTGTGCCTGCATGGGTGTCCCACTCCAGATACACTGGATCTTAGACTCTCCTTGTTTTGAGAGTTGTCACCCAGTTTGGAGGGCTTCCATATGCAAGGCTAATATCCATCTAGATGGGAAGCACTGTATTGGGATAGTACTGAATGAGAAGAACCCTGTAAAGATGCGAGCATTTGCACTGCTCTTAGTTCAGATTTTAGTTGCCAACTTGGAACGGATGAACACTACAACTGCTGTAACCGTACATGTTTGTCTGCAACAGTTTTGCTTTGCAAATCTGGTTTTGGCACCATGACTGTATTTTCTTCCTGTTTTATTCTTCATTTCTGTTATGCCAATAAAGACTTTGTATTTTACCTCAGAGGGTTGTAGTGAGGATAAAATGGAGACATGGAGAATGAGGTAAGCCACTTGAGTCCTCACTGGAGAGGAAAGTGGGGGCATTAAATAAATAAATGCATACATATGCCCAAGGAGTCATCTGAACCAGTGATGTCCTGTCATACACTCCAAGGCATTGTTCTCCACCACCTATTTAAAAATGTTAGTTTAAAAATGCAGTACTTGTGTGTTATTCCCTAAATCAGCTTTCAGTTATATGAAGAGATTCCCCCTGACTTCTGATTCCGTCATATGTTTCCTCACTGAGAACTTCACTGTCCTGGCTCCCGTGAGGGACCACAAATCCAAGGCAGATGAGGTGCACTGGGCCAAATGCTCCCCAGTGCGGGAACAGGAAGAGGTGGGGCAACCTGTCCCAGCTCAAACTCCAGCCTGCGGCGTGATGCCTCCCGTGCCGAACTGGTCATAATACTAGGTCAGTCAGATTTCAATGGTGATTCTTTCCATACCGCTAAATATTAATAAGGGGTGTGTGTAAGAGTGGCAGTGTGATCCTAAACAGAGTTACATCAGTGAGCTTAGAAAGGCATAACTCTGTTTAGGATTGCATTGTCTGTGTATGAATGAGAGGGTATGTGCTACTTTGAAAGAATACCCTTATAGCATTTTATACATTGCATACATTTGAGAACACAGGGAGAAAAGATTCTGGAATCTTTTCAGATTTTTTAAAAAATTTGTTCTGTTACCACATCTCAGCAAGAAAAACACCAGAAAGCAAAAGCTCCCAAGAACAATGAATCCTAAACCTCATTAAAAGAAGCAAACTTGCAAAGGAAGCCGGAGCTCCAGGCACTTCCCTCATTCAAGACCTCACCATACCAAGCCATCATTCTGCCCACTCTGCTAGGCACAGTATGATCCTTGTCACAGCAAAACACAAGGGAAGCTAATCGAGATAAGACAGCAGATTTACTACAACAGACCGAAACTACACACACAAAGGCGGACCAGGATTTCCAAACTGCTGCTAAGAGGGAGCCGAAGAGGCAATTTGAAACACAGGAGGAAACTTTCATCTCCCAGTGTTCAAAAATAAAGCCTCCCAAGAGAACTTGATGTGCCTTGCAAATATTTCCTATTTTCTCTGCTCGATCAAAATTACATCCTTGCCAAGTGTTGTTATTCATGCATTTCCTTCCACTATCAATACAGAATCTATCATGAGGAAACACTTCATGATCATGCTTTCACACACTAAATAACACACTCTGAATACACTTTGCAACTGGATTTTACAGTGTAAAATGACAAAATCCATTTGTAAATGGTTGCTGGAGTAGATTGAAACTGCAGTATTTAGCATGTATGAAAGCGACCATGATAAAGTTAACGTATACAAGGTAATAAAAGTGTTCTGACTTTAGAGTTTAGACTTCTTCTGCAGTATCTTTTGTTTACCTGCAGTGTGAAAGTCCCTAAGTGTAGAAAAAGCCTGAAATAGGGACAATATGCAATGTAATTTTTGGACTTTTATCAGTACCATTCTTGCAATATTACTTAATAGTATTATTTTCCATTTCCAGCAAGAGGAAAATAACTTTTGCTAAAAAGAAAATTGCACAATATTAATTCCTTGTAGGCCCTAAGAGCTAACGTTTATGTGATAACTAAGGGCAAAGCCCGCTGTATCCAGGAATATAATGGGCGCTAGAGCTTGGTGGTAGGAAGAAGAAGGGAGGCGTTTCTGAGAGCAACACAGAAGAGTCTGTGGGCAAGGGTGTGCTTTCCTTTTGAGGGGGGGGGTTCCTTCTGTCAAACAGTTGGTTGACAGAAAAGGCCCTTCTCATTTAAAATACTGCTCTGGCTGGTCTCACTGCTAGAGGGAATCATAGAATCATAGAGTTGGAAGGGGCCATACAGGCCATCTAGTCCAACCCCCTGCTCAACGCAGGATCAGCCCTAAGCATCCTAAAGCATCCAAGAAAAGTGTGTATCCAAACTTTGCTTGAAGACTGCAAGTGAGGGGGAGCTCACCACCTCCTTAGGCAGCCTATTCCACTGCTGAACTACTCTGACTGTGAATTTCTTTTTCCTGATATCTAGCCTATATCGTTGTACTTGTAGTTTAAACCCATTACTGCGTGTCCTTTCCTCTGCAGCCAATGGGAACAGCATCCTGCCCTCCTCCAAATGACAACTTTTCAAATACTTATAGGGCTATCATGTCCCCTCTCAACCTCCTTTTCTCCAGGCTGAACATTCCCAAGTCCCTCAACCTATCTTCATAGGGCTTGGTCCCTTGGCCCCAGATCATCCTTGTCGCTCTCCTCTATACCCTTTCAATTTTATATCTACGTCCTTCTTGAAGTGAGGCCTCCAGAACTGCACACAGTACTCCAGGTGTGGTCTGACCAGTGCCGTATACAATGGGACTATGACATCTTGTGATTTTGATTTGATGCCCCTGTTGATACAGCCCAAAATGACACTGTTGATACAGCCCAAAATAGAAGAAACAGCCAAGCCATGTATATTTCTTCTGTGCAACTCTTTGCAGATTTGAGGCCTACAACTCAAAGGGTTGTTGTGCAGATTAAACAGGATGCAAAAGAACCTCTGCAACAGCATCCATTGGGCCGGGAGTTTAACCAGGAAGTCCTCTTCACTACCTCACAGAGACGGCATGAGGGCTTCTCGGCCTAAGGGGGATAGGAGGCCACTCCCCCGAGCCCACTTACTGTGCCCCTGTCAGCAGCCAGGGGCAAACTGGCTGCGAGCTTACCAGATTGTCCCTGGCCAGGCCGGGGGGGGGGGGGGCTGTGTTGTCTCCCTATTCGTCCAAAGTCCAGGGACGGGGCCAGTCTGATCTCTGGACCAACCAGCAGGTGTGGCTCTGCCCACTCTCCACCCACCTAGGCCTTAGCTTTTTATATTATACAGCGAAGCTGTTCCAGATGGGTTGGATTCTAGTGAAAAGGAAGCGGATTGTGAATATTTTTATTACATTACTTTAAATGTAAATAATATGAAAAAATAGGGGTTTCATATTGGGATTCATTTTAGGGTTAGGGTTAGCTTAGATATGGTTCAGGTTGGGGAGTGGTTAATTTAAGAGGGAGTGTTAAGGCTGGAGAAGAGTTATAGTCATGATTAGGAAAGTCCATGATATTTTTTATGTTACTTTAAATTTAAATAATATGTTAAAAATTAGGGATTCTTATTGGGACTAATTTTAGAGTTAGGGTTAGGGTTACCTAAGTTATGGTTCTGAATGGAGAGTGCCTAGTCTTAGAGGGAGAGTTAGGGATAGAGAAGAGTTAGAAATATGATTAAGAAAGATCATGAGATACTGAAATATTTTTTTGTATTATTTTAAATGTAAAATATGTAAAAAAAATGAGATTACTTTTAGGGTTCAGGTCAGGGATTCCTCAGGTATTGTTCAGGATGGGAGTAGTTAGTCTTAGAAGAAGCATTAAGGCTACAGCAGAGTTAGAGTAATGGTTAGGAAAGGCCATCGGATATATAAATATTTTTACATTATTTTAAATTTTAAAAAATTGTAAAATATCATTGATTCATATTGGAGTCAATTTTAGGCTTAGGGTTGTTTTTGCTTAGGTATATTTTGGGATGGGGAGTAATAGAGGGAGTGTTAAGCCTAGGGAAGAGTTAGAGACATGATTAAGAAAGGCCATTAGATGTGTAAATATTTTTACAGTATTTTAAATGTAAAATATCCATTAAAAATATGGATTCATATTGGGTTAATTTTAGGGTTAGGGTTACCTAAGGTATAGTTCAGGATGGGTAGAGGTTAGACTTGGAGGGAGCATTAAGATGAGGGAAGAGTTAGAGACATGATTAGGAGACCATGAGAAGAAATCATATTGGGTTAATTTTATAGTTGGGGTTAGAGTTAGTAAAGGTATGGTTTAGGACATCGAGGGAGCGATAGGGCTAGGGAAGAGTTAGAGACAATGTTAAGGAAGTATATTATATGTATACATTTTTACAGTAATTTAAATACAATATTTTAAAAACCCATACCATTATGGATTAATACTCAGTTAATTCTAGAGTTAGCATGGTAAGGTTGGGAGTAGTGGTTAGACATGGAGGGAACATTAGGGCTAGGTAAAAGTTAGAGATCTGGTTAAGAAAGGCCAATTATATGGATAAATATTTTTACATTATTTTCAAATTAACCCAAATAAGCATCCCCGGAGTTCCCCCCCCCATATTTTAAATTTTAAATATGTGCGATTTCAATGAGTGAGGGAGTTTTTTTGTTTTAATAGTTTTTAAAATGTGATTTTACTATGTATACTTCTACTCCGTTAGCTACTTTGATGTCCCTGATGAAGGTAGAAAAATGGGGTTTAAAGCTTGTAAATAGATAAATAATAATAAGTACTGTATTTGCCCGCATATAAGACGACTGGGCATATAAGACGACCCCTCAACATTTCCACTCAAAATATAGAGTTTGTTACATTACATTACTGTACCTGTCATTGTCACCATTGTATGGCTGCAGTGCAACCGCAGTGCTTCTGGCCCGCCCCTGCATCTCCCTCTGTGACCGGTACTAGTGCTCAAGTGTGCATGTGCGAGCTCTGCGTAGACAAGGGGCGGATCGGAGTACTGCTGCTTCCCGCCGAGCAGAACGGGCCAGTCACGTCGAAAAGGCTGGCACCCCTATCTCACCATGCTGATGACCGGCTGCGGCCATGCTGGATACCACGCATACTGGATGATGTGTAGAATGACATGGGCGGGCATCGGGAGGCCACTATGTGCACCGGGCGGGCATCGGGAGGCCACTATGTGCACCGGGCAGGCATCGGGAGGCCACTATGGGCAGCTATGTCTATCCCAACTGAAGTGCACCCAGAGTATAGGACGACCCCCCCCACTTGGAGGCCCCTTTTTCAGGGGGGGGAAGTAATCTTATACGCCAGCAAATACTGTATTTAGTAAAACATTAAGAGTACATCATCTACTTCCTACTGGTAGTGGCTGCAGCCTCATGAAAATAATTCAGCCTTACTTTTTCATAGATCTTAGTGATCATTCACCTCCTGCAACCAATGCAGCAACTGAGTCATGAACAAGAGTATTGTATAAGGCAGGTTTCTTGGTGCAAGTCATAAAGCTTTGGGGATGGTTTCTCCCATTCCTTAGAACTTTCACTTTGAGATCCTAGCTGCCTAAGGAGGGGAGAAAAATGTAAGTCTGAAAATCTGGTTTTGGAGAATACTTTTCTTGTCCTTCTTGTGTTAGGAAGGAATTGTGAATTACGTGTTCTTCTTGTGATTCATTTTAGTTATCAGTTTTCCTGAGCAGGGGTAAAAGCAGCTTGGAAGTGTTGGTTTTGGCATCTGAACTCTGCTGAACATAATCACTGAGGAAAAGCGAGAAGGAAAAGCTGATTTGTAGTTTGTCCCTTTTCTTCTGCAGATAAAGATGTTATCCATGGCCACGTCATTTCCCTTTTTAAAAAATCATTTTTCTGGTCAATACAAAGAGAATTGGATAGAAATTTTACCTTTAAAACTGCAGCTTGGTTTTACATCACTCAGGTAGAACTGTTGATAAAATGGCATAGACAATGCAAGGGTTAGAGATCCCCATAATGCCATGGAAACATGTTGGGTGAACATCCTCAGCCTAGCCTACTTCATCAGGGTTGTTGTGAGGATAAAATGAAGGAGAGGAGAATGGTGTAAACTGGTTTGAGTCTTTATTGGGGGGAAAGAATTATAATTGCAAGCCCACCCCCACCCCCAGCCTCTCATGAAGTGCTATACAAACATCCTAATAAAATAGAGTGGGAAATAAATGAAGTAAATGAAGCAACAAATACACATGAAATGCAAAGACTCATGACAACAGGTTATCAAAAGAAAATGGAGAAAAGCACACAAACATCCCTAATCACAGGCTGCCACATACTGTTTGCTAAAGAATAACTGGCAAGCTGGAATCCATTGCCTGGTTTCTTCCTCATGCGTGGTGAAAAGATGATTCCCAGGAATCTCTGGATTATGAGGAAGAACATTGAGTGTTCTTGGTCCCTTCAGCATTTTCCCAGATCAATAAATGAGTGGTCATAGGTATTGCCTGATGATCTCATTTTTGCAGTACCACTAACCACTTCTTCCAGAAGAGTAAGAACTCAAAAAGTCATGCTTCCTGAAACGGATACAAGAACTTACCCACCTGAAAATGACTCCCCCTCCATCCATCTGTAATTCTGACTAGTAAGGTTGTCAAAGCTGGCTTGGTAAATCTCTGCAGACTTGGAAGTGCTGCCTGAGGAGAGTGGGGGGACTCATTAGGAATATGATGGTGGCACCCCACAGCCACTATTTCCTCAAGGGAAACTCTTCTATGTAATCCAAACATCACTTGCCATTCCATTTCTGCACTGGAAACTTCATGGCCCCAGCTTCCATGTGAGAGCACAAATGTGGGGTGGCGAGGTGCACTGGGGCAAATACTGCCCTGAACAGGAGCTGAAAGAGGTGGAGCAACCTGCCCAGGCTCAAACTCCAATCTGCAGCCTGGCAGGAAGCCTCTGGTGCAGAAATACTCCAAGAGAGCTCTGGGCACCACTCTGAGGATGGTTACCCTCACTGAAATGCAGGTCTGGTCACAGGGCCAGTAATAGTTGAGTACATGGACCTAAGCATAAGCATAAGCTTAGGTACAAGTTTTGTTTTCAACACACTGTTCCTTCTCCTCCAGTATAATTTCTTCTGCCAGAGGATGAAGGGAAAAACATTGCACTCCCATGTAAAAATGGTCTTTTACAGTGCCCTCCAAAACAGAGTTAAGCCCTTCTAAGCCCACTGACTTTAAGGTGCTTAGAAGGGTGTAACTGCTTAGGACTGCACTGCTAGTCACTTGGAACAGCTAAGCACCTGTACACTGGCATGCCTGTTTATAAAAGAATGTGTCACAGTATAAGTACAGAATTAACAGTGCAGCAGCTGCTCCATTAGCTTGAACAAATATTGACAGTAGACTTTGATTATTTGCTGAATGGAGACATTTCAATATATCACTCAATACCTAATGAGAATGAATGGGGGGGGAACTGACAGATTTTGAAGCACTGATGTTCACAAAGAACTAGATATGACAAAGACTGGAATGCATCATTTGGGAATCCCATGCCTTTCAGCAGGTTTTTGTTAATGGGAAAAGTTACTGACTGATGTTTAGACACGAAGAGAATTCCAAATTTTGTTTGTGAATTACTTTCAAAATGTGTTAAAACTGTAAGGCCTTTCAAGTCTCATGGATTCCTCCTCGGTTGGCCGATGCATTTCTTTCTAAAGATTGTAAATTAGATCTGTACACACATTGTAGTTTAGAAGGAACCCCAAGTGAAATAATGAGTTCTTTAGTAGAATTACTGACTTCGAAGTGGGGCTTGGGCTTCTTCCAGAATTACAACTGATCTCCAGATGACACAGATCTGTTTACTGGGAGGAAATGGCAGCTCTGCTCTATAGCAGCACATTTCTACTGAATTCCATCCCCTTCCCAAGCTTCACTTTCCCCCAATCTCCAGGGATGCCCAAGACAGAACTGACATCCCTAAATAAGGGGTGATCAGCATGATCAGAAGCTGCCAGTGTGGCCAGGAATCTTTGGCTGATTTCTGTCTGTCTGCGAGCAACACAACTGTTTGCAGGGCAGGGGGATAGGGATCAGGCATACAGAAAACATGACACAATAACTCATTTTGGGTAGAATATGGCCACAGCTTTTATTGTCACGCAAATGAGCATAGGCAAAGCCCTGATGGATCGAAACCAACCTTCTGCCCCCACTCAATCTGATTCTAGGATGGTGAAGGAGGCATAACCGACAGCAGGCTGCCTGTGGAGTCTGAGTGACACATCAGTCAAGCTCCCTCTACCCATCAGGCCTGCTGTAAACCTCGGAAGGCAAAACCTAAGAGAACCCCATGTGCATCAACCTCTATTGGAGCCTCTCCTGGCTGCCTGCCAAACCAGGCAGCTGTCCCCCACCCCTGACAGGATGCTGCTGCCTGGCACGTGACAAGTCTCTTAAGGAGACCCCCAATGCCAGCAAAGTCATGCAGCAGGTGCGGGCTCTGCCTCCAGCAAGATCCACCCAGCCAATGCCACCTGCTGTGACAAAGAAATGACAGAGAGCACGATGGGACATAAATGCCAATATAGAGAAAAAAAGAGGGAAGGGGTGGGAAGGCGGTGCAAGTGCTGCTGGGAACAACAGGCCATCTGCCCGCACCCACTGCTCCTTATGAATCCAGATCCCACCCCTCCTATGTTCAAAATTGCTCGTCTCGAGGTAGCGAGTTTTCACCAAGCAAGGCTTTTGGTGGGAAACCATTCTCTTGCCGCACTGCCCTCTCCCGCCTATGCAAATGCTTCCGGGAGGCTAATGGCTTCAGCCAAATTTACCTGGATTTTAGAGAGATTTGTTGAGTTGGGATATTTTCAGAAGTGGGGACCATGATGGATATCAGACTCAAAGGAGATTCAAGTGAGTATCCATACTGGTCAGAAGCAGCAGAACAAATTTATAGTCAGTGACACCTGTAAGATCAATAAATTTTTATTCAAGGTATGAGCTTTCATGTGCATGCATATTTCCTCAGATACAATGTCATGGATACAATGACATTCCAAGGCACTGTATCTGAGGAAGTGTGCATCCACGGGAAAGCTCATAACTTGAATAAAAATGTCTCGGTCTTAAAGGTGCTAATGGAGTCTAAATTTGTTCAGACTCAAAAAAGGTCTTAAGAGTCCTCCTAGATGAGTGCAATGGTACATCTAAACCACCATGCAATTTCCTACATGGTGAGGCAAACGTTCCCCAAAACAGTTAAAGGATGGCAAAATGACCCTGAATTTGTTCCCCAGCAGTTGTGGTAGAGTATCTCAAGATATTGCTGATGCTCTCCTCCCCTCCTCAGCATGCAGCTGACATTGCTGGGGGGGGGGGGCACTGGCAAACAAAGGATGAACAGGTTTCAGCTGGAGCCAATTGGGAAGAGGCCTCAAGGTGTGTGATCAGCTGCACGATTTGGGGCGGGTCAGTGACCAGGAAAGCAAGCTTAAAACAACAGCCAGTGGGGCAGCCCAGCCTTCTTTGCTGCTCACCTCTAGTGCTGTTTTACTGCTCCCGCCCTCCCTCCCTGGTTTTTTTTAAGTTATTCGGGTGATTGGCTCCTTTATGTGCAATTTTCCTTGCCTTATGTATCATGTCACAGCTGGTGAGTTGGGTTGGGGAAGATCCTTTGGGGTGGAGCCTACACTTGCATGCCAGGTTCCACATAGTTGTGGGAGCCTCCTTATAAGACTGTGCATGCGCCTGAGCAGCGATGTCTTCCCACTGGGAGACAGCTGCCACACATGGTGAGGTGGCTGAGAGGATTTCAATAGAGGCTGAAACTCATGGACTTCTCGGCTTCACCTTCCCAGGGGCTGGCCAACCTGATGGATAGGGGGAGCTTGTGCAGGCCTGCTGAACTGGCAGACCTGACAGAATGGGGGGAGCTGGGCAGATGTGTCACTCGGACAACGCAGGCAGGCCTGCTGGTAGTGGTTATCCTCCCCACGGGACTGTAGTCCGCTGACTACAACATGGGGAATGGTGGTGTTTCAGATCTGCCTCCATCTTTTGTGTACCAACGCTGATTTAAATGACAATAAAAGTTGTGGCCTTATTTATGCCAAGTAAGATAAAGCAGGTGTCTGTGTGACCTTAGTATGTTGGTATTGTCCCCACGCCTGCCTAGTAATTTTTTTCTTTCCAAGCTGCATGGTACCTACAAGTTTCCATTGACCATCATTATTAATGATGTTCACAGTAACCATCAATATATCCTAGAGCAGTCAGTTCCACATGTAAAGCATATACTGCAATAAGAAGTACACTACTTTGCTTGTCCTGAATCTACCAGCCATCAATTTCACAGTGTCTCCATTTCCACTATTACAAGAGAACAAGGGGAAGTTTTCTCAGTATACTTTCTGCACATCATGAAATATTTTACATGATTCTGTCCTTCAAACTGAGAGCAGTATTTCCCATGTTCACAGTTATGGTGGACATTTTACTCTAGAGGGGCCAGATACGGAAATACTCTTCATTTCTAATGCTGTTGAGCACATGATAAATAATTAATTCTACAGCTTAATGGTATGCATGACTGGTTCACACAAAGGTCATGTTTGTTAGCCATTTATCTTCTACTACCAGTACATACAAAAGCCTGGACTTTATCTGCTCGTATGACAAGTTTGGTTGTATCTATATAACTTAATTCTATCATAAAGGAGCTTAATCATTCTTAAACTACGTTATTACACATTGCAGAAATGGGGCCACCAGAGATGGGGGCAAGCCAATTTATAGATTCATTGTACCATAACTGTCTTAAACAAATGTTAAAATACAAATACCTTGGCTATTTACTAAGGGCCTTCTAATGCTTATCTACCAAACAATATTTATTTTTCTGCCATTTTCCCCGATAGGTTCTATTAGTAGAGAGATTTGTGTCGTCAGCTTGGAGATATATTCCTAACAGATTGTTATATAGATACAAATCCACAGATAAGCAATAATTATCTACTGGATGTTTCTGTTGACTGTAATAAAAAAACTATTTTCTTTTTTCCCCCACTAGAAAAACCTTTGCACTTTTTTTGTCAACTAATGACAAATCAATTTATTTGTATTGACTATGCCAGATCATAAAGAATTAATGTAGAAAATATTTATGGATGACAATCTGACATATCCAAGGTTCCATCTTGTCCAAGAGTTTCTTTCAGTCCTAGAAAAGATAGTAACAGAGGGAATAGCCTCTGAAGAATACATTTGTAGACAAGTAATTCTCCCCCAGCCTCTGGCCTGCCATCTGTAATATGGGGATAGTAATATCTGTCTACCGGACAGGGATGAGGTAAGCCCTACACAAGAGTAATGTGTATGAGGAACTTTGAACATTGGATTGAAATTGCTACATACACCTGCCAGTGGGTGAAGATTCTTTGTTTCATTTGGCATAGCCCCGGTAACTCATACTAATTCTCCTCCCCAGTTGTGTTGTCTTTGTATATTTACATGTTTTTGTTGAGCTGTATAAATATTTTACATGTTGTTTTTTCAATGCTTTAACATTTGGGTGTTCGCTACCTTGGAGACTCTGTTTGGGTGGAAAGTTGGCACAGAAATGTTTTGAATAATTAATACAATTAATAACAATACAATGAAGCTATGCTTTACAGCAGAGGAGAGACTCTCTGTTCAGGTATTTTTAATCATGCAGCTTTTTCTTCTACTTAAAGCCCTCAAAAATGGGCAATCTTAAGTAGAATTAGCCTTTTCTAAGCCCATTGACTTCAACACAGGATGACACCTTAACAATTTTCCATTTGTACTCTGGAAGTATTCTTGCTCCACATACAGACTTAAAAGCCAAACACACATCTAAATGTTCAGTATGAAGTATCAATATGCTGATAAACTAAGAAATAAATCTACCGGCAAGGATTTTCGCCATTTATGTGGAACAAATTCCACATAAGGGGAGGCCGGCTGGTGCAGGCCAACTCAGGGCACCGCTCACTCCACTCCCACCTGTCATGCGACGTCGTCCCCACTCTCCTGTGGGCGGGAGCAGCCATAGGAGATGAGCGGCATCGGTGGTGCAGCGGGGCTCAATGTGGAGCCTCGGCAGCCATCTTGCAGTGTCATCCTCGTTCTCCTGACTGAGATGAGTGGTGGAAAAGCCACCATCTGCTGCTGTCTCCCTGAAGGGGAACAACAGACATCACTGGGAGCATGGCAGTAGATGTGTTCCACATCAACAAGCAATAAAAGACTAATCAAGACAGTCAGTACATTTCGACATATCATTGGCCGTGAGCTAAATGTATATCCATAACTACTGCAATAACAGTGAACTACTAGAGAAGGCTGATTATCGTCTTTCTGAACACCAACGACAGCCTTCTGTCTATCACATACCTCATCCTTTCTTCAATTAGTACAGGAAACTAAATATGAAGTTATTCAACTTTATCTTCACAGCAACCTGATGTGATAGTTTAGGCAGCACCCAAGTGACAATTCAAATGTCACCCACTAAACCTGCTGGCTAATTGATTATTCATATTTCAGTCTCTTCAGTCCCACACTTTTGCTATTCCACAGACTTCATAAAATATAATTATTCAGGAGAGCATTTCTACCACTTCTACTAATGTAACAGGGCTATACTGTAATAGAATGGTTCAGGAAGGCACTTTCATAAAAGAAATAGACTATGAACTATACCATTGAGTATTTTATTCATTCTCAGTTTCCTTTATGTATTATTTTACTCTCGCAGCTTTATTTTCATACTTATGTAATACCAGTTAAGCATTGTTTAACCTAACATGTATAACCCCAAGACTCATAGTATGAGTCTTGGGGTTATACTAGATGTAATGTGTTTGCTGGAGAAGAAAATTAATGCAGTTGAAACAAAGGCTGTCTTCTAACTCAGCTTAGCTCAAAAAGTAGCCCCTTACCTTTATATGGCTTATCTGGCCACCAGGATCCATAGCACAGTAAGACTGAGAGTACACTACTGTGATGCACTGTATAATGGTCTCCCCTCAGAATCAATTCTAAAGCCCCAGTTAGTGCAGAACACTGCTGCTCATTTAGTATCAGGACCTTGACAGGACATGCACATCACTCCCATTGTATGGTCACTCCAATGGCTGCCCATCAGTTACTGGGGATACATAGGGTAGCCATTTCAAAGTGTTGATTATCACATTTAAGGCCCTTTATGACCCTGGATCTTCATATCTGTGGGACCACTTCTCCTTCTATGTTTGGCCATGAAAGCCTAGCTCATCTGAGCTAGGTCTTCTACCGTTGCCCATATTCAAAAGAGCAAAATCTACAACTGCCCGTAAACGTGCCTTCTCTGTTGCAGCATTCATCTTATGAAACGGCTTGCCTGAGGAGGTCCAGAATGCTCACACTCCCCTGGCTTTCCACAAACTACACAAAACTGAATGATTTAAGAGGACCTTTCTACATGGGCAATAGAATTGTGCTGTACAAAATTACTTGAATAAATTTTTAGAGACTGTTTAACTTATTGAAACTAGGATCCTACTGTCAGGTTGATACTTATGCTTTACTTCATTTTTTTAGATATCTGATTAGTTCTACAATGCTAGTCCTATCGTATTGTTTACTGACTGTCCCATTCTATAGACTGTATTGACTCACTCTGTGTAATGAGCCTTGAGTCCATGTGAGAAAGGCAGGCTATAAATAATGAAAATAAATAAATAATAGTAATGATTTGTTTCAGAGTGTTGTAATCCTTGTCTTATTTCAGATATCATCCCATTGATTGCATGAATTCATACTGTGCCATCTACCTTCAGATGCAGAAAAATCATACTATAAATACAGTAAATAATTATTGGACTAGATGGGCCTGTATTGGGGTTGGATTAGACACCAATTATTGGGGTTTGACTAGATGGCCTGTATGACCCCTTCCAACTCTATGATTCTAATTAGGGGGAAAGCCTGATTTAAAAGGGGGCTCTCACTATGGGAGGCTGGCAGCCAGTGGCAGGGTGCCTCCATTCCACCAACTCTCACTGCCATGAGGGCAGGAGCCAGTGGTAGCACTGACCCCACCCAGCCAGCTTTCACTGTGTGAGGCCAGGAGCCAGTGGCAGCACCCACCCCACCAGCTCTCACCCACCATGCCAGCTCTCACCTTGCAGGACTGGGAGTTGGTGGCAGCCCCTCCAGCATCTCTGGCAGCAGGCATCCACAGCAGAACCTGTCGGCACTCCTTGTTCTGCACAGGCATGTGCCATGGCTACTAGTGCCAATCAGGCCCCTTCCTCATCACTGACAATGCCCGCCCTAACTCCTCCCCCAAAGCACTTAGCGCTTTATTTAGTCCGTGGCGCCCGCACCGCGGGCGTGTTAAGGATTATAACAGGGAATTATATAGGGAAACAGAAGATTTATATTTTATTAACAAATAAGCATCTTAAGAGCCCTATTTGATGAGCAAGCCCTTCTGCCTATAAAACAGCCATTTCAGATGTGACAGATAACATCAAAGATAAATTCAGGTGGTTAGCCATGTTGGTCTGAAGTAGTGCAACAAAATTTGAGTACAACGGCATCTTTATGTCCAACAAAGATTTACTCAAGGCATGAGCTTTCCTATGCATGCACACTTCCTCAGGCATGCATACAAAAGCTCATGCCTTGAATAAATCTTTGTTGGTCTTAAAGGTGCCATTGGACTCAAATTTTGTTGAGATAACATCAGAGACAGCGATAAATCTCATGAGTTTCTAGCATTTGTGTTTGTGTGCTTAATAAAAAACTAAATATTTAAAAAAACAGGATCTCTGTACATAGCCTATACTAAAGGAGAAAGCAGATTACTCTGCAGTGAACTAATCTTGAGAGGTGACTGGTGCCCAAATTCTCATTGAGTTAAATGGAAGTTCAATTTCTTGAAACCTCTGAGACTGAACTCCACCGAAATGAATACCTTTTATCCTTTCCCTCTTCTTAAATTGTCACTTACTGGAATTACTATCCTTACAATTCTATTAGTGAACACATTGAAGAGCCTAGCTATGAGGAAATGGGCAATACAAAAGAATGTTGTATTGTACCTGGAAAATGAGAACGACCACCATTATCTATTTAGTTTCTTTTATCTTTAGACTGTTTTTTTCAAACAAGACTATAAACTTGTTCATTGTGTCAGCCACTATTTCCCCAGCAGCACTGGTGTTAATTCACATCTGTTCAGGAAGCTTAGCGTTATAGAAACTAAGAATTTAGTTTTCTCATAAGGCTAGCCAGCAATTGAAACCTTACTCCAAAGGACTGAACTGGCATATTCTCCATTGAAATGAACAGGATTTCATGCTAACAGAATCCTTTTGCAGACAGAGCATTCACAGGTCAGTCCTGTGCATGTGTCAAAAGTCATATAGAATAGCGATCCCCAACCTGTGGGCCGCGGACCACATGTGGTCCGTAAACTAATTGGAGATGGGCCGCGAAGGATGCCTTCCCCTCCCCGGCCCTTTATTTCATCCCCCCTGGCCCTTTACAACACACTTCGGGTGTCATTGTCTCCCATCACTCCCAGATGGGACTATCTCATTGCAGAGAAACAAGCTCAGGGTTCCCATTGATTTGTCATTGTCATGAGTTAAAATTTCCATGAAAATAAAATGTTCCTTATGTTCATTGTTGTGGCGTGTCTGTATCTTATTTTGAAGGGATGTTTAAACATTACCATAGCAACCAGAGTCAGAGAGTGTTAGGGCAGTGGTTGAGAGTAGAGGAGTAAACTACCCCCCCCACTGGGCCTCAGTAAAATTGTCAAGCGTTGAGTGGTCCCCGGTGATAAAAAGGTTGGGGACCACTGATATAGACAATTCAGTTTAAAATGCCATTATTCTTATGAGCAATCATCATTTAAAATAAACCTTAAAAGCTATCTGCCTGAAATCTTTCATTCTAGTATCATACACTAAAAACCATTAATTCTTGTGGGTTTTTTTTCCCTATGGGGATCTTTATTTAAATCCATTCTAGTAAGACTTTATCCCAAGAGACTCAGGAAAGGTTACAATAACACTGCATACAACACAAAAAAATAAACTACTTTTTTAACTCAATAATTTTTCCACATGGATGATTGGATAACTGAAGACATTTCATAAAATAATGCACAGAGTATTGTCCAAGAAATCCATTTAAAACAACTGTTAAGTAATTGTAAATAATTAGGTGTTGCAATGTTGCCAGGAGACTGAAATATCACACCACAATCAAAGAAATGTTGTTCCATGCATACAAGGTTCAAACTTGCATACAGGTTGGGACCTGAAACAGTCCTCTGTCATAAGAACACAGGTACTGCACAGGAGGACAATTTTGCAGATCCTTTACTGTGAGGCCTTAGAGTTGCTCATTTAAATAAATATAGAAAACAACAGTATAATCCTAAGAACACTTTCTTGAATAGCCCTGAGTAAGATTCTCCCTCAGGATTGTCCTCTGCTGTCTCAAGAACCACCTCAGCCAGACTTGCAATCTGACATTTGCCCCACCATCTGTGATAAATGTGTTGCCAGGGAATACATCTCTTTGCCCTTCCTAGCTTCAGAAAGGATGCCAGTCCCCAGGTGGGATCTGGGGTTCCCCTGGTTCATCTCCAGGCAAGAGAGATCAGTTCCCCTGGAGAGAAAGGCTGTTTTGAAGAGCAGACTCCATGGCATTATACTCCACTGAGGTCCTTCCCTGCCTCAATTTCTGCCCACTCCTGACTCCACTCCCAAAGTCTCCAGGTATTTCCCAACCCAGAGCTGGCAACCCTAAACTTGAGAGACGCTAGCCTTTTGAGTTTAATTAGGACACAGAGAAAACAAAGCACACAGCTTCAAAAATAGAGCTGTACTCTGGCAACTACTCACTAAGCTCCATTTTTCTAACTTTCTGAAATAAAGGAAGAAACAGATTCATGTATGGACTTCAAAACACAATCCTGAATCTGGGAGGCTGTACATTAAGCTCTCTTTCATCAAGCTTTATAGTTCCTAGATCTAACAGATGCCAGAAATGCAACTTTTACAATACTACTCAGTATTTTATTGATTTTATTTTTAAGACATTTATAGGCCTTAATATTTATTGGCTTTAACATAAAACCATTATAAACACTACACATTAAAATGCAATGATAAAAATATTTAATGCCTAAATTCGCTGCATCTCCTATTATGCCCCAACAAATCAAGCAGTGTCACAAGCTTATTTTTGCAGCTGTTTCTAAAAGTGAGGAGAACTTTTCGCACATCTTCAGAAAGGAAGCTTGTTCCACAAAATGGGAGCTGAAACTGTAAAATAATGCAAACAAACCACAGCTCTCTGCACTTGCCAGAGGTGTGGAGGCGTGTATGGGGAACAAGGGCAGTGTGACTGACAGTTTTCATGCACAGACAGGTGGTCCTTCAAGTATGTAGGACCTAGGCTAAGGCTAAGCTTTAAAGGAAATCTGGACCGATTCCGCACCGACACACAAAACTCGCACTGCTGCCTGCTTGCAAATGCATGGTTGTAAGTTACGTGTTTGCAAGCTTCCTGACAGGAGACCCCTCCCGCATTTTCCCACTACTACAGAAATGAACAAAGCAAAGGACCTTGAACAAATACCAGACTCTCTCAGCCATGATACCGACTAAGAAAGGGAGGCAGACAGGCTTGAGCTGAAGGCATGTAGTATTAGGTCTCCACAAAGACACCATAAGATTGGGCTGTAAGGCACTCAAGAGAACAGAGACATGGTCTTGAAAGTACCCATAAGATGTACAGGGCAATCCTGAGTAGAGTTGCTTCAGTCTAAACCTATTGAAATCAATGGGCTTAGAATGATGTAACTTTGCATAGAAATTGAACTGTTACAAATCAGATAACTATAAAATATGAGGTCCTAAGAGCCCTGGGAAGTTTTCAAGTTCTAAGTGCTGTTTGTTGCACAGATGGTGTCAATCTGACAGCTAATTGTGACCGTTTTCATTTTACAAGGACCATTCCAGCTTTTTTTGTACTGCCTGTTTAATTCTTGTGAACTAAACTCTTCACTAATAGCCTTCCAATCAATGTAATCCAAACTATCCTGACACACACAACTGCAACAGTAACCAAAGGGAAGCCTCTTCCATTTAAATCTCTCAGTTTAGAGTGCTGCCAAGTGACCCCTGTGTAAGCAGCAGCAGATGACAGATGGTGATCATCATGTAGCTACACTCTAATGGTATGAGAGAGTCCAAACATGTCAATTCAGTTTAGACTTGTGTCTAACATCCAACCGAAAAGGCTTTCATTTGGGTTAAATTTTACTACAAGGTAGCATTCTGCAAATGACTGATGGCACAAAGAGGCTGAGGGGGGTGGGGAGAAGTATACAGAAATCTAGCTTTCACAGTGTGATCACTGCTTCCATTTTGGTCCTAATCCAAATATGTTCAGTATGTTTTGCTCTGTTTATCTGTCTGTCCATCTACCTATTCATTTGTTTATTTATTCCACCCTGCTTCTTAGTCCACTATTGGGCTCTCCAATAGGAACTGCTTTACTTTTAGAACAGCTTTTGCTGCTCTTCATTTTCAGACCATTTATTTTTATTTATTTATTTATTTGGATTTTTATACCGCCCATTCTTTACAGCTCTGGGTGGACAGCTATGTTGGAGGGCCATTTGCTTATGTCCCAGCTGATTTAAAGCTATGTGTTTATAGGGAGCAATATGTGGAGGACATAATCCTTTATCTATTATACTGTCCTCTTTTAAAGGTAAAGGTATCCCCTGTGCAAGCACCGAGTCATGTCTGACCCTTGGGGTGACGCCCTCTAGCGTTTTCATGGCAGACTCAATACGGGGTGGTTTGCCAGTGCCTTCCCCAGTCATGACCATTTACCCCCCAGCAGCAAGCTGGGTACTCATTTTACCGACCTCGGAAGGATGGAAGGCTGAGTCAACCTTGAGCCGGCTGCTGGGATCGAACTCCCAACCTCATGGGCAAAGCTTTCAGGCGGCTGCCTTACCACTCTGCGCCACAAGAGGCTCTTACTGTCCTCTTTACATTGGTCCTAAATTTCTGGAAATTTTTCTTGTGGACTGACAGTCGTAAATAAAATGTACTACCTTTCAGATACTGGACCTCATGTCACTCACAAGGTAGCCCTTTTCGCAGCGGCTGCATAGAAAATTAGGGTGAGATTTTTTACTAATGATTTTATTGATAACTTCATGTGAATTTTTTAAAGTCTTATGACTGTGATGGACTTTCAACAACACTTTCATAAAAATTACTGACAACTGGACTCTGAAATTTCACAGACAGTAGAAGTGACCGGGGTTTGATGAAGACTCCAGCACTTTCTCTGTTCCCTTTTCATTCCACCCTTTCACTTGTACTCCTCCTTACACTCTTTCCTACACATCCACCCAAAAATATTCATTCCTTTACCACTTCTCTGGCCTCCTGCTTTTCCATTCTTCCTCTACTCTCTCTCTCTCTTTCGTTCTCTCACTAACATTTTCATACTCTCTCATATTTATTTGTTTAGGTTCCTAAAGTATTTCACATGAATAAATGCATTCAAATTCAATAACTATATGCCTTGCAGAGAGGATTCACAGCTGACGTGGACCCATGGATAATGAAGGGGGTTTGGGGTCCTTCCTGAATGCCCTGAGATGAACCATTCCTCAAAGTGTAGCACTTTGTTTCTTTCCTAAAGAAACCTGTTTCTCAAGTCTGTCCTTCAAAAGACTTTCAAACGTAGGGGCATCCCTAGACTTCTCCCCCTTGTTCTGAAGGTTAAGACAATTCAAGATGTCAAGGCCTAGGGCCAATGGGGCACTTGACCAACCTCCCTCTGAGGTTGGCTTCTCAACCATACAGCCAGCCTCAGCAGCTGCTCTCTATCCACCAACCCTTCACCTTGCTTCTCAGGGGATGCCAAGCTCCATGGTTAGGTCTTGTGCCACACCTCTCTCTGCAGCCTCACCAGTTTCCATGTCATGTCCCGCTGCATTCCCAGGCTGTTGTTCCAGCATTTTTGGGGCCTCTGCAGGGCCAAACCACACATATCCTGGCTCCCAACCTCACCTTCATCCTTCACTGCCTGTTTGGACCTGGTGGCCTGAAGAGTAGTCCTCTTGGACAGTTGTGTAGTCCAACCCTAGTTGAAAACTAGAGTGCCACAGAAAACAAGTCTTTGCCCTTGTCCATGTGAAAACTCTATACATTAGCCCTCACTCTACTCTTCAGAAAGCTAAGCATAGCCATTTGCTTCAACATTTAAACATAGGATATGTTTTCTGGAACCTCAGCCATATTTCATGTCCTTCTCTGATATAGGAGAAATTAAAGATATGCCCTCAAAGGCACAACTGGACTGAGGGCTAACCTTACCTCAGATCCCTTCATTGAGAATCAATCTTATTTCTATTTGAACAGTCATTAAAATTACTTATCATTATTTATTTACAAAATTTGGATCCAGCCTTTCTGCCCTTACAAGGGTCACCAAGGCTGCTAGCAATTTCAAATATGCATGATAAAATCACATTTTTAAATGATTAAAATCAAATTCCTTGTTAAAACAATTTTTAAACTCCTAAAACAGAGCTAAAATATATGCAAAACATAAAAACATTAGTATGGAGGAGAGATCGTTGAGGGAATGACAAACAAAATTTAAAATCTTCACCTACTGGAAGAAGATAGCAACAGAAGGGGACAGATAACTATCACTAGGAAGAGAGATCTGGTGAAAAAGGCCCTCTGCAACATTGCCAGTTGCCCAATCTCAAAGGTAAAGGAACTCAAGGCACGGCCTCTGAAGATGACTGTAACAGTTGAGCAGGTTCATTTAGGCAGTCCTTCAGATATGTCAGTTCCAAACCTTATAGGACTGAGAAGGTCAAGACCAGCACCTTGAATTGTGCCTGGAAACACAATGGAAGCCAGTGTAAATGGACCAAGAATGGAGTGATATGGTCCCTACAATCTTGTCCAGTCAACATCCTGATTGCAGCATTCTGTACCAACTGAAGTACCAAACAGTTTTCAAGGGAAGTCCCATGTCCAGTACATGGCAGTTTTTGTATAGTGATGCAAACAAAAACACCTAGTTCCATTTGGCTGAAGGCTTCTTTATTAACAGTAACCATTTGGCATGTAACTTGGCTACTGGAATAAAGAACCACAATATTTAACAAAGCTGTTTGTAGAACTCTAAGCCAGGAGTTCAGCAGATTCCTAGTAGGCCCTGCACATCTGCAGGCTGCTAGCAGGGAGACTGAGAAGCACTGAGTCCCTTCTACTCTCCTGCTCCTGGGATAGCCACTTAAAGAGGCAATACACATCATCAGTAATCTGATTTGGATCTAACCAGTGCATGCATCACAGTGGCCAGACTGGTAGAAGGCACTCTTGGCCTTAACTGCCACTTGCTTATTCAGCAGTAGGCCTGGGCCCAACAGCACCCCAGACTACAGACCTGTTCCTTAAGGAGAATGCAACCCATCTAGAACAGGTGATACTTTCAATCCTGGGTCAAACCTTCCACCTATTAGGAACTCTTCTGTCTTGTCTGGATTAAACTTTAGTTTATTAAGCACATGCACTCCAAAATTGTCTCCAGGCATTGGTTCAGGGTCCCTGGGATCAGCTAAAGAGCGAGATAGAGCTGTCATCCACATACAGGTGACAATCTAGCCCAAGTCTTCAGATGAACTCACACAGTGATGTCATGTAAATGTTCAAGAACATAGGGGACAAAATGAAACCTTTCAGGACCCTGGAGGCCAAAGGCTGAGGGGCTGAACATCAGTCCCCCAGCACCACCTTCTAAAGCCTGCCTTCTAGGTATGACCGGAACCAACACAGAATGGTGCTTTCCAATCCCTGTCCAGATAGACAGTTCAGAAGGATACCATGATTGATGGTTTGGAAAGCAAATGAAAGGTCCAGGAGAATAAACAGAATTGTACTTCCTTGATTATCGCATTGTGTAAGTTATTCAGCATGCTGTCCAAGCTTGTTTCAGTCCTATAGAAAGACCTAAACCTTGACTGCCTCATCCAGGAAACTCTGAAGTTGTCTAACCACCACCTGTTCAATCTCAAAAATAGAACATTTGAGAATGGTGTGCAATTATGGAAATTACCTAGATCCATATTAAGTCCCAAAAGTCAGCATAATTTGGGGGGATTGCACAGTTGTTAATGGCCAGGAAGATCAACTTCCACAGACCAACTTGGTGTACAGGTGTAGCGGCAGCCTCTATTCTGGAAAAATGGGTGTGATTCCCCACTCCTTCACATGCAACCAGCTGGGTGACATTGGGCCAGTCACTGTTTCTTTCAGAACTTTCTCAGCCTCACCTATCTCACAGGGTGTCTGTTGTGGGAAGAAGGGTAAGCAATGGTAAGCTTCTTTGATACTCCTATGGGTAGTAAAAAGTGGGGCACAAAAAAAAGCTCTTTTTCTTCTTTCAATCTGTAAAAAATTGGATCCATACCAATTTGTAAAAAAATTACATTTAATTTAACTTAGAATTTGATTCAAATGCATGGGTACAAAATCTACTTGGGATCCCCAATCGATCTCTAGACAAAAAACAAAAGGAGAGACTAGAAAGACTCCACATCATTTTTAAAAAATCTTTCAATTCATCTGATTTTACAAAAGCTGGCTCTGCTCAATCCTTGTTGGATTTCCCCCCCGGTAGTGTGATGAATGAACTATTGACTTGAGCCTGCGTATCTCTGCAGTACAACAGTAAACTGCTTATTTAACAATTAGTCAAGAAGTGTGGCACACTTAGGAAAAGATCATTTATTTTTTTATCAGTTAGGCCAGCAAGAGCTGGATCTCAGACTCCCCCAAGTGAAATATTGGCAGTTAAGAGCTCCAGGAATGTCTAGGTTTGATTTAATGAAGTTTGATTGCACTGCTCACACTACATATGTTTACTTCCAGATTGTGTTAAAGAGCAGTAACTGATTCTTATGCTCCATTGGCTATTTAAATAAACAGAGGAAGAAAAGGATTAACTCCAGTTTTAAAACATTTTGGTACTTGAAGATATTATTTGAAAACATTGCATTATTTAAAAATGAAAAAGCAAATGTAATAAAACACAGTTTTTCTTAATCTTTTAAAAATTAGATTATTCTTTAAATTATTTTTATAGATTGGAATACATTTATAGATTTATAGAACTATAGATTTAAATAAAATATGCCAAAGTAAACTCAAAACATCTGAACATACACAACTGGAATGAACTCTGAAGGGTAGAATTATGTTAACTTTTTTAGGATATCAGGTTACAATTTCTGTAAGGTTAGATGTGGTTATTTTAAGAATCACTCTCAAGTTGGTATTGATACGTTTACCAATAAAAAGGAATTCTTTTTAAAGTTCCAGAACTAAATAATTAAAAAGTATTTTAAAAGATCAAGTGATTCTGAAATATTCACATTTTTCTTATTCATCCTTCTAGGCTACAGTATAATGACAGACAGCCTTATCAAGTATACAGTATTCAAACACAAGTGATTTACCATTGAGAAACCCCTGAAATAATCTTCAGGCTTCGAGAAACCTTCAAGAAAAGTGGTACAATCATGCTGAATATGGTTGGGAAGCATAGCTGTGTACATGTCCACCCAGTGCCTTCCTACCCCCTCCAGACGTATCATTGGCCATTTTGGGAGGGGTGGGTCATCATGACAATATATGATCATATCATCTGATGAATGTTTAACAAATTTAAAAATATATATTAAAATTAATTAATTCTCACCCATTCAGGATACCCTTCCATGGTCATCAAGAAACCCCAGGGTTTCATGAAACCTTAGTTCTGAAAGCCTGTTGCATATAGACTCAGTACTTCTAATTAAGCATGTTTACAGTGCAGTTAGTCCTGTGGAACCCAAGGCAAAATGATTAAATACTTAGAAGAACAAGCCCTGCTAAGGAAGCATGGCTTTAGAAAGTTCTTTGGAAAAGTTAGCAAACTTATGGACTAACATAAACCCCTAAGGCATTTATCTAGCAGCAACAGTTATTAACAATAGAGCTTTAAAGAAAAAATGTCCACTCCAGTAACAATTAAATGACATACCAATGAATTAAACTTACCCATACAAGCAGCAAAAGATTTCTTTTTACAGTTCCACAATACCCCAACATCCCGACAATGATAAGGAAGCAGCAGACTGCAATCATGACTGGATGAACTACAGGAAAATAAGTGGAAATAACAGCTTCCTCCACCCTGAAAGCAAATGAAACAGAGGGTCAGGAAAACAGAAGTCAAAGAGGCTTCCCTGCTCTTTTGTTCAGATAACCCAGAAAAACAGTAGTCTATTATGAGACTGACATGTCTCCTGGGTCTACAGTACAGAATAGTGATCTTCAGAGTAGCTCCACCTTCTGGGCTGCAAGCAACTACAGAGCTATTCCTTCTTGCTTCTTCTAAGAAGCACAAAGGTCCAAAAGGCAGAAATTTGCTCATCCAATTTAAATTCATATTTCTGCAAAGCAAATGAATTCAGTAAACATAGAACCCTCACCAATCTGTAATAGTGAAAGAGCAGACTTAGATGGTAAGCCATGATGTGAGACTGATATTACAATTTTAACACTTAAAATGTTGAAGGAAGCACTCAAATATTCAGTGACAATGGGATGAATATGCCAAAATGCTACACAGATTTGAACAGGAAAAGAAAAATACCTAATTGTGAGACTTACTTCAGCTGAACAGCACTTTAATGTTCTATAATTCCTAGGCTGTTTTCTTAGCAACAGAAAATGAAAGTTAGAAAGGAGTAGGTAGAGCATATAGAGCTATGCATAAATAGGTTGATCATAACACTGTTCACAGAGGTCACTATATTCCTTCCTAGGTTTCTTACATCCACCACAGAAAGAAGACTTCCTTTCCAGAATGCAGAAGAGAGAATTCTAGGATGACCTCATACCCTCACAGAATACAACCCTGCCACCTGAGGATAAATAATTCATCCAAAGCAACTTAATCAAAACCATCCACAATACAATCATTACTGCACAGCCATGAACAGAATGGTATTTCTAGAGTAAGGTGACCAGATTGTCCCACTTTTGGAAGGACATCTGGGGACACCTGGCAAATTGTACTTATGTTGCAAGTAAAAAATATATATTACAATACTATTTTTGTGTTCTATACGTCCTATGAAAATTTTTGTTGCTCCATATAGACCAAATTTTAAATCAAGACCCCCCCCCCCCCGATCAATGGTGTCCTGCTTTACCAATGTTAAAATCTGGTCACCTTATTCTAGAGACCAGCATGAAAAGTCTCCAGCAGATTCCATAACAGGAGTATTTAGAAGCTGCCAGCAATACAGGGGCACAAAACCCATAGCTGTATCCTGTCTTGGGATGCAGCAACAGTAATTCCAAGAACTGTGAAGAACAGATTTTTTATCTCCACCCAAATGCAAAGACAACATCTGCAGCTCCTCCACTGTAAAAAGCCCTTGCCAAACAATGAGCACAAGAATGATACCTGGCCCCTGGAAATAATGGTTGGCTATCAGTTCCTATCAACTTTGGTGAGCTCCAAGCACATATATCTTTGTTCATGTAAGCATGTCAGCAGAAGTCCCTTTAACAAATGATACATTTTTAGAGTTTATCTCCTTATCCCACACAATGAATCTTTAGCCCCCCCCCCCTCCTTCATTACCCTACCCTATAAGCAAAATTTCGAGTTTGATTTCCATACACATCTGAAGAAGTGAGTGGTGGCTCACAAAGACCTAGTTTTTTAGGTGCTAATGGACGTTTGTTTTCTTTTACTACAGCAAACTAACACACTGCCCCTTTTGCAAATTTTAAAATCAGCAAAGAGATATTCTACAAAACATAGCATTGTCCTTATCAAATATGATGATACTAAAATGTTGATGCATTCATTTTTATCTGCTGCTGTATCATTCCGATTCCAGCAGGTGCTTACTGCAAAAGCAAATTCATGGTATTAACCATGGTTCTCAGAGGTATGAGGAAGCCCTTTTCTGAGTTGGCCTGATCTCATTAAAAATGTTTTTTCCTGCATAACCTGCCTAATCCAAGAGACAAGCCTTGCATCATTCACTTCCCTGGCTTTGTAGCATGAAGGGTTTCTGTTGGCAGTCACAAATGACCAGTGTCCATTTCCCAATTTATGTTGCAATCCCATTTGCAGTGTGTACAATGGCATTTTCATCAACACATTCTGTACAGCCTGAAGGAGAGCAGCAAAGGCACAAGGGAGGGGGAGCTAAAATGGGAGGCAGCTAGCTACTGCTGCTGCTTGATTCATATCTACTGTGAAATTATAAAAGACATTTATGAGTGGTTAGTTGTGATCCCAATAATTATAGAATATACTGTCCGAGGACTGCCATGTCAATGCAAGCCTGTTATCTTTTGTGAAGGGAGTTTTTATCAGATGATCTTTTGTTGAATTCTCTCTATACTGTAATGAATTAGGGTGGAAAGCATTCAAATTCATTTGTCTCTAGAGACATGTTCCCCTAGAAAAGAAAGGTTGCTTTAGCATGGAAATTGCCACCCAAGGAAAATCAACCTCAGTCAGTCAGTCCATCTTTACCAGCTTTCTACAATACACATCAAATCGCATCAAACTGCAATATGCTTAAAAATGTTCTTTTCACAAGAGTTTTTGCTGATCATGCTTCTAACCAGTAATTATGAACTGGTTTCTCATGCTGGTTTTAATGACAGATGAAGACGGTCTAATGGCTGAGAGCCTTGTGTTTGTAACTAAAATGTAAGGTTCCTAAATCCATTCTGATGGTTCGTTTTTAAGGAGAAGAAGGACTATAACTATATAAGCATGTCAAAACAAAAATTATGGTGCACTTCTAAAGAAACCTTTTTGAACCTACAAGGGCTGAATAATTACTGCCCAATCTCAAATGTACTATTCTTGAACAAGATGACTGAACAAGTAGTAGCTGACTCCCGAATGAATAAAATTGTTTAGATCCATTCCAATCTAGTTTCAGGCCTGTTTATGAGACTGAAGTGGCCTTGGCCACCCCTAGGAAGAGAGACAGGGAGAGTGCAACCCTGTTAATTCTCCTGGAACACTTGGCAGTTTTAGTAGTGCCAATTTTATCTCAACACTTGGCAGCTGTAGTAGTGCCAATCCTATCTCAAGGGCAGGTTTCAGATTGTGGTGCTGGGGGACCGCTGCTCTGCCTCGTGGCCTCTGGGGTTCCCCAAGGGTTCATCTTGTCCCCCATGTTTTGCAATATCTATGTAAAGCTGCTAGGAGAGACCACCCAGAGATATAAGCTGAGTTGCCATCAATAAGCAGATGACAGTTCTATCTTGCACTATAAGCAGAACCCAATGAGGCTGTGAACACCATGGGCTGGTGACTGAAGGGAGTTTCAGAATGGATAAACTAAGAACCAGAAGCTTAATCCTGACAAAATGGAGGTGCCACTGGTAGGTGGGATGTTTGATCCAATAAATGGGTTATCCCTTCTTCTGGATAAGACTGCATTTCCACGAAAAGAGGAGGTACTTGCAAGTACTCCTGGATTCAGCTGAGCTTTCACTGATAAGTCAGCTGTGGCTCTTCCTGGCCAGAAAATCTTTTTGCCACTATGGTGCATGCCCTGGTAACTTCACAATTAGATTAATGCCATGTGTGGGGCTGTCCTTGAAGACGTTCTGGAAGCTGTAATTGGTACAGAATGTTATAGTCAGAGTGTTAATTAGGATGACCATATCACTCCATTCTTTTTCCCTTTATGCTGGCTTCCTGCCTCTTCCAAGCTCAGTTTAGGGTGTGATATTGTCCTTTAAAGCTCTATATGGTTTGGGCTAATAGACCTCAAAGATTACCTTTTCCCATATGAACCTACCCGTTCACTCCAGGCATCTTTGGAGGCCCTGCTTCAGTTGCCCCCACCCATTGAGGTGAGACAGGTGGCAACCCAAAATAGTGCTTATTTAGTCATCGCACCAAAACTTTGGAATTATCCCCCTCTATTGGTGTTTTCTGCCAGCCGGTAAACACATTTTTGTTTTGTTTGGCGCACACACACTCATAACCATTATTGTCCCTCCTTTCTGGTTCTGGTATTATTTGTTTATATGAAACTGCCTTATAGTCAATCAGAGTCTTTGTCTTTCAAAGTCAGTATTATCTACACAGACTGACAGCAGCTCTTCAGGGTCTCTTTCACATCACCTGCTGCCAGAGACTCCGGGAATTGAATCTGGGGCCTTCTGCATGCCAAACAGATGCTCTACCACTGAGGCACATGCCCTTTTACAATAGTTCATATGTTTTAATGTTTTTACCTGCACCACTTTGGGGACCCTGATCAGGTGAAAAGGCGAAATAAAAGTGTTTAAAATAAATAAAATAAAACAAACATGTTTGAGAAGATCAAGCCTACAGGTAAGACCTTTCCTACATATAAAGGGACAGTAAAAGAATGAGTTGCAATGTTTCTAATGAATTCTTTCATCCAACAGACATTTATCTTACATACTATCTCTCTGCATTCTGACCCCACCATCAGTTATTTCTGCCCCTATTTCCATATTTAGCATCAGAAATATGACAGCCAACAATGCACCAACATTACCTCATTCTGTGTGACACACCTTTGAAACTCTTGTGACACGCAAAGAGGACTAAGGTTCCCTGAAGACACTGTTTAAGGGTGAAGCCTACCTTGTTTCTGCAGTTAGAGTGAGAACATTATTCAGATAGTCCCTCATCCAGGCAGAAACTCCTAAAACTGTGATGGACATCAACTGAAAAAAAGCAGGGATTTTATTTAGCAAACACTTCTTATTTAAAGCAGACTGTGTTATTAAAACAGCTTTATCAGCAGTGTGTTCTTACACAGAATATTATTTCTGTACTTAGTGACACAAACAGATGTACTTCCAAAGTATTACTTCTCTAAACACAGCAATCTGCACCTCTCCAATTCACTAATTCATTGGAAGACCATATTTCTCCATGGAGTGATTTCAAGTATTGACTTTGATCCTTAAAACTATACTCCTCAGAGAGAGTATAAACCCTGAGGTTTTATTTGCTGCTTGCTGTAAGATTAATAATTCCTGCAGATACTTCATAACAGAAATCCACAAAGTACCACAGTATAAAAAGCAAGCAACCTGTGAAACACAATGCGGTTCCATTGTATAAACAATTACCAGATTGCTAGCACAAAAGTAGCCTTGCTCAAATTGGTAAATAAAATGCTTGTGTGGATATGGCAGAAGAAATAGCCAAGTCAAATGCATGAACTAAGTCGTATTTAATGGGATACATTCTAGTTGTTGATTTTTTTAATGTAAACTTTTGAACAGGAGTTGTTATCAGGCATGGTTGGTCAGAGCAAAAACAAAAATAAATGAGACTGGGCATTTTACACAGTACAAGGACTGATTCCCTTTAAAGCCTTGGGAACACATCATAAGTGTAATACCATTTGGTAGCCACACCATCTGGACCAAAAACTCTGCATAGGAGCTACAATTAGGTTTTCTGCAAACCCCAAGAAACCTCCAGGTTTATGGAAAAATCGTAAAACCTTTTTGTTTTAATGTAGATAGTTTAAACAGCACATAACAAAGCAAGCAATATCTGTGTATCTGGAGGGAGGTGAGTAGCGGGGTACCTCAGGGCTCGGGGCTCAGCCTGGTACTTTTTAACATATTTATTAATGATCTAGATGAGGGGGTGGAGGGACTACTCATCAAGTTTGCAGATGACACCAAATTGGGAGGACTGGCAAATACTCCGGAAGATAGAGACAGAGTTCAACGAGATCTGAACAAAATGGAAAAATGGGCAAATGAGAACAAGATGCAATTTAATAAAGATAAGTGTAAAGTTCTGCATCTGGGTCAGAAAAATGAAAAGCATGCCTACTGGATGGGGGATAACCTTCTAGGTAACACTGTCTCTGAACGAGACTTTGGGGTACTTGTGGATTGTAAACTAAACATGAGCAGGCAGTGTGATGCAGCGGTAAAAAAGGCGAATGCCATTTTGGGCTGTATCAACAGGGGCATCAAATCAAAATCACAAAATGCCATAGTCCCATTGTATACGGCACTGGTCAGACCACACCTGGAGTACTGTGTGCAGTTCTGGAGGCCTCACTTCAAGAAGGACGTAGGTAAAATTGAAAGGGTACAGAGGAGAGCGACGAGGATGATCTGGGGCCAAGGGTCCAAGCCCTATGAAGATAGGTTGAGGGACTTGGGAATGTTCAGCCTGGAGAAAAGGAGGTTGAGAGGGGACATGATAGCCCTCTTTAAGTATTTGAAAGGTTGTCACTTGGAGGAGGGCAGGATGCTGTTTCTGTTGGCTGCAGAGGAGAGGACACACAGTAATGGGTTTAACCTTCAAGTACAACGATATAGGCTAGATATCAGGAAAAAAAATTTCACAGTCAGAGTAGTTCAGCAGTGGAATAGGCTGCCTAAGGAGGTGATGAGCTCCCCCTCACTGGCAGCCTTCAAGCAAAGGTTGGATACACTCTTTTCTTGGATGCTTTAGGATGCTTAGGGCTGATCCTGCGTTAAGCAGGGGGTTGGACTAGATGGCCTGTATGGCCCCTTCCAACTCTATGATTCTATGATTCTATGTGTAGACATTGTGAAAAGGAACCATGGGATTTTTCTTGACCACCATTTTGGTTGCCTAAGCAACTCAAAAAAATTCTGACACCCAAGAAGAGGTGAGTAGATATAGAAAGTAATATTAGTGGAGAGACAGAACACTGGACCTGAGAATGGGAAGGCAAGCAAACCCAAGGATCAGAAGCAGTATTACCCCAGGATAGAGAGTTGGGGATGGGGTATCAGGAAAGCATGAGTCAGGGGCAGGCAAGGAAAATGCCCATTATGCACGGCCGCCGAAATGGCGATTTCGGGGCACATGGAAAACGCGGAGGGGGAAGAAGTGAAGCACACCGGTTATGCACGGGACGGGGCGCGACGAAAAACCCAGAGTAACCGATTATGCACACGGCGATCCCAGCGCCGCTTCTGGTTGCGCCCCGTTCACCCGGAAGCTGCGCTTTCTTCCGCGTTTCGCTAACACGGCTTTTTCGGTGGCATGCACCGAAGCTGCGGCCGGTTGCAGACGGCACCGTGCGTTATCGGTGATTTTAGTCACCGCCATTTCACCCGGAATGTGTGTTATTCCCCCCATGCATAATGGGTCTAAGAGATACATACAGTAGAGGCTGAAAGTGGAGAGGGAAGGCAAGCACTGCAATTACGGGAAACAGCACTCAAGAAGAAACTGGAGAAAAGGAAAGGATATGCAGATGGAAGAGAACAAACTAAATTAAGGAAACAGAGACCATAAGGGCTGAGCAGAGGGAAGAAGAGCTGAAGAAATGGAGAAAAGGGTAGGAAAAGCAAGGTCAGTAAATGAAAGCAGGTACATGTCAGTAGAGTAACCTCCAGGTATGTCTGGAGATCTCCCACTATTACAGTTGATCTCCAATAACAGAAATCAGTCCCCCAGGAGAAAATATCTACTTTGAAGGTGGATACTATGGAATTGTACCCCATTAAAGTCCCCACCCTCCTCAAACCCTGCCCTCCTCTATCTCCACCCCTAAATCTTTTTTATTTTTTAGAAAACAAAGTAAAGATATGAAAAGGATACAAAAATGAAAAGGGTTTAGGGTGTCTGAAACAGAGCATTTCTCCCCAACACCCCCTTTCATCATACTTTTGAAAACACTATCCATAAAATACAATAATATTTAATTCTGTTGAATTACACATATAGCCACGTTTTAAATTTAAAATTCCATAATTAATCTATTTTACATCTACATTGATTTCATCTATATTGCATATTTGGTATTATGTATTTTTACTACCTCTACTATTCAGTGTAGCTTTTATCAATAAATGATACAGCATAGTAACCTAAAAATCTGTAATATATCTCATAGTAATAAAATAGAAAATATTTCTTCTCAAGATCTACTTTATATACATTTATAATCTAACTCTGCTTCTGCATTGAAATACATTGATATGCATTACAATACATGTATATATTGTTTTTAAACTGTTTCTTATTTTCAGTTTGCCTTCTCCTTGCATAATCCATCTTTCCATCTCTCCTCAAATTTTGAAACTGATCTGTTGCTCAAATAGGTTAATTTTGCCATTACTGCATTGTTGGCAGGTTTATTTTAAAATAATTAAAATACACATAACAGAACATAGAAGCAACATACTTAATAGAATAGTTGGGACACCTTTGGTACAACACTTTTTGGAAAAACAACACAGACTCACTGTTTCAATTTTGAGGATTTATATACATCTAACAATCATAAAGTTATATTAAGAAAAGAAACAGAGGGGCTCTTAATATTACAGACTTTGGCCCCTCATGGGTTAAACTCTGATCTGTGACTTCTGACCTTGCTCAGCTGAATGTAGAAAAAATGATGCATCATTCCATACTATAAAAGAAGTCATTTGTTGTGGATAGTTCCAGTACCAAGTACATCTTCTGGTCAGTATTTGGTGTAGTGATTAGGAGTACAGATTTCTAATCTGGTGAGCTGGGTTTGATTCTGCACTCCTCCACATGCAACCAGCTTGGTGACCTTGGGCTCACCATAACACTGATAAAGCTGTTCTGACCGAGCAGTGATATCAGGGCTCTCTCAGCCTCACTTACCTCACAGAGTGTCTGTTGTGGGGAGAAGAAAGGGAAGGCGACTGTAAGCTGCCTTGAGACTCCTTCTGGCAGAGAAAAGCAGCATATAAGAACCCACACTTCTTCTACTTCACATATATTTTACGGTTGTTTCATATATTGACAGATATGTATCTATCTATTTGTGTAATAAATTTTGATCCTGTCTTTTAAATATTGTAATCATTTTATCATGGGGGTCTTTCACTTATGGTTATCAAATATAAAATTGTGTTTTTATAGATTCCCCCTGATGAAGCCTATATGACAAAACACATAGGGACTTGTAAAATAAATCTATTACTTATCACCTGGCATTTTTTCCTTTAAGAAGTCTTGGCCATCCAGAAAGACCTGATACATAGCATAAGCACTAACCTGACACATTAAGCCAGGCTTCCTCAATCAGAGTTTTGTGAAAGTCTGGGGTTTCTTGACAGCCTTGGAAGAGTTTCCTGAATGGATTTTAGTTAAATTTGTTAAACATTTATCAGGTGATATGACCATACAGGGTTATGTCAACCACGACCTCTTCCAAAATGGTCAATGATGGGCCTGGAGTGAGTGGAAAGGGGAGGGGCCCTAGGTGAGCCTGTACACAGCTATGCTTCCCAACCATATTCAGCATGATTGCGCCAGTTCTAGGGTTGCTTGAAGCCTGAATAATGTTTTTTCAACACTAAAAAAGTTGAGAAAGGCTGAATTAAATGGTACAGAAATTATATAATAGGATCCTGCATACAATAAGCTGTACACAGCAGTACAGACTATCGTCCCAATCATTTATCCAAGTAAGTTTGTGTCGGGGGATGCTCAGGACCCCAACTATATGAGGAATTCAGAGCAGCCGTGGGAGGAGGAGGTGGAGGTTTTAGTCCAAAGCAATGAATCCTCGGAGGCGGGCGGTGGTTGTTGGAAAGGAATTAATGGGAGATGAGGAGAGAGAGCGGTTGTCCTGGAGTGGCTGTGGGGGAGGCACGGAGACAGGTGTAGAGCATTACCTTTTTTCCGCTGATTGTCAGGGTGGGGGGAGGAGATGCGGAAGGTATTTAATGATTAAGCAAGTGTCGATGAGGAGGCGAGACCAGCGAATGGTGAACCGACCATTACTGTTCCAGGGAAAAGAGAGAGAGACCGAAAACCCCATTCTGAGACCTCGCTTCGTCTTTTACCTTCCTGCTGAAACCTCCTGACTATTCCAATAGCCAAAGTGGTGGAGCGCCCCGAAAACCCAGAAGAACCCAACAGTTTGTGAGGCATTTTGTGCAGCACAACCCTGTTACTTACGCAGAAAAGCTCTCTTGAATTGTTCAGTTTTGTATAGTTTCTGCAGAAGACCCTGGTCCAATGAGTGAAGCTGTTACGATAGAATGTAGGGAGGCAGATAGTCCTGCAAATAAGAGGGTCCAAGGCCATGAAGGGCTTTGTATGTGATATTCAAACTTTAAACTGAGATAAATAATAAATGGGAAGCCAATGGAGCATCTGCAGAATGGGAGTAATATGTATGCTCCATCTACGACCAATAACAGTCAAGCTGCAGCATTCCAGACCAGCTGGAGTTTCTGAGCTGATTTAAAAGTAAGACCAATGTACAGGGCGCTGCAGTAGTCTAGTCTCAGTGCCACTGTGGTATGGATCCAGGCAGCCAGGTCAGCCATACCAAAGTATGAGACTATCTTACAACCTACGTTGAGTCAGTAGAAAGACTTTGTTGCAGCTGCATTAATTTGCTTCTCTAGTTGCAATGCTAGTCCAGGATTACCCCAAGACTTTTAACTGGGTCAACAAGGATCAATTGAACTCGATCAGGAGTAGAAAGTACAGCCCTTCAAAGACCTTGCCTTCCCAGCCAGATATACCTCTGGTTTTTTTTGGTTTTTTTAGAGTTTAGTTTCAATGTGTTCACTTTTAAACAGCCACTGCAGCTAGGCAGTGATTCAGGACGTCTACCACATCTCTGTTCTTTTTGCCCATCCCATTGGAAATAATGGAGGTCAGATGGGGCACCCTCTTTGTGTGCCTGTAGAATTGGGCTCCCTGGCCCAATCATTTTGAAACCTGGGGGTTCTTTTGAGGTGAGGTTCCCATGGCTATGCTGCAAATTTAGGGTTTCTATCTCAACATCCCACACACATACACACACACACACAACCAAGACCACAGAATAGATGGGAAAGGAAAATTTTGGTTCCTTTAAACTGCCCAAACTGAATCTGCCCAGGCTGAATCACACCTGAATCACAGTTCAGCAATTTGACAATGGCTGATTTAGGTAGTTTAACTTAAGGGGAAGTGTGATTCGGACCACATTTGTTCAATAAGCATCCAAATCAACTTTGATTTTGGTGCTTTTTGGACCCTCCAAATTGAATTGCTCATGCCTAGTAATGCATCAAGAAAACTGTATCTCCTAATCAGACTCCTCAATTATTCCAGTGTTATGGAAGACTTAATTATTAATATGGGTATGGCAAGTCTGTGATATATTAAAGGATATAATTTTAGTCAGAACTCATAAGACCCTGCATAAGATATCAAACTGCCTCAGTTTAGCATGTTCAACTTGTAGCAGCAGCATGAGATTTCTATGCTTTCCATGTGGGACATTCCTAATGTTCAAAATAAGCCTTACATTGAATTAACAATTGAATGGCCAGGACAACTGCAGAAAAATGCATTTAGAACTAAGACGATATAGCAGTTGCAGCACCGAACTAAGAGAACCAGGTTCAAGTCCCCCATTCAGCAATGAGTCCTGCTGGGTACCCCTGGAGCAAACACACTCTTGTCCTCACAGAGTTGTTACAGAGATAAAAGCAATAAGATATTAATGTATGCTGCCCCATGTTTATCTTTTTATTTCAAACACTGCTATAATGCCTTTCCACTCAAGAGATGTTAACAAAATAAACAAAAAATCCCCCATTCCCTTTCTACCTTTATTCTTGTGAGAACAAGAATCTAGAAAGGGGACAATCCCAGTGCTTCCCCGAGTGAAGTGTTATCACTTCCTCTTTGCCTCTACATAGCACTCTGTGTTATCACTATACCATGATGAAATATAATTTACAGGGGCCTCGCCTTGTTCTGGGTGGGCCCCTTTCCTGCTGCCTCCTGCTTAATTCCAGAAGAGAGATTTCAAGCTCAATTGTTCTCATTCTCCATTCTGGAAATTCACAAAGCAAACAAACTGGGGCAGGTCCTACCTACTTGAAACAGTTAAAATCCAGTCCTCCCCTGTGTGGTTATTGACAGTCATTTGAATTCGACTCCACTCTACTCCTGCAATACTCTTCTGACAATGCCTCTACTGGAACAAAAACTGCATTCCTCTTCTTGAGGCCAGCTACAGTTCTTGTGGATCCTAAGGTTACTCTGGAAAGATGCAGTTAGTGAGTCAGTGAGCAACACCCCTCATCTAGTATATGACATAGAACCTGATGCTACTGGGACTCTTGGTATAATCTTTCCCTTTATTTCTAAGTTGGGGTTAGGTACTCACAGGCTCCTGTCCTTAGGTACATGTAGCAGATATGGGTACGCTCAAAACATCATCTACGTATATATTAACAAGGAGATACAGGAATGTCAGCAGCTGCTTTCAGAACAAGGGAGCCCATGCAATCTCTTCTAGCTAACAAACAAAATGAACCAAACCAATTCACCCAAGTATCAAAGTGGAAGTAGATCATTCTATTTTAATGGAAGCAATAAATACACTTTGGGTGTGGAAACAAACTATGATGGATCTGACCAAAGTGTTGCAAGAAGAAAGGGATAGGCAGAGATCCTACAGGGCCACTTGAATATGGTAGAGGGGCCAAATGGTGTCCATTCTTAAAACATCTGAAATAGCAACCTACAGATGGCTTCCAGATGGCTATAACAACCCAAGTGCAAAGAGGAAAGAAAGCTTTGGGATGGTTTGATATGGCCAGTAGATCTCCCATTACTAGAAAAAACATTTGAGCCAAGTGAGGGGCGCTATGGAAGTCTAACAAATAAGTGAGTGAGTGAGTGAGTGAGTGAATGAGTGAGTGAGTGAGTGAGTGAGTGAGTGAGTAAATAAATATTTGTTTTAAGAACAAATTGTGAGACATCTGTCATAGCCAACTGGTATGGCGATGTCCCGATCTTATGCTCAGTAGGCCACAAAACATTTCAGTGAGAGTTTATTTTTTTAAAAATAATTAACACCATCCTAACATCTCTTTGCATCACGGATGGGCAAAGATATATACTCCGGCTAATACCCCACACATACACAGAAAGAAACAGCCTGGTTATTACCCAAACAAAGACAACACATAAGTGGAAGCCATCTGGCATCTGGATTATATATTCAATATGCACTTTTGGCTTTTGACTGCAGGGAAGAAAAAAAAAAACGTCAGCCCACACAGCATCTGTGCTTCTAATATAATTTGTTCTTCTCAACACTTCCTCCTACTGAATTCTGAAGATTTCCAGATGAATCTTTCTTGTCTGTATCTACGGATTCCAAATGACACACTCCAAAATTACACTGAAGTTTTGTTTGTTTACGAGACAAAATAAGTATTGTCTGCCCCCCTTAGTATGCAAAATTAAAACAGGTATTCAATAAAATTAGGAGCTGGAACTCCTACCAAAAAATAATATTTACTACTTTATGTCTGTTTTATAAACAAACATGCATATTTCCCCTCAGAGGGTGTCAATAAATCAGGAACACAAATTCCCAATAGCCTTCTCACTCAAATTTGTTCCTTTATAATATGAGCTCTGCCTGGTTATGTTAGAGTGCTTGCACTGGAGCACAAACACTTGGCCATGGTCCATTACAGCGGATACTCCTGCAGAGATCAACACAAACTGGGCCTTTCATGTGTTCTTTTATGAGCAGAGGAACACTCTAAACGCAACAGGGAATTTCCCATTAATAGGCAGAGTATTTCCCACCAGTGAACTGAAGAGGAAGCTCCAGCTCATACAAGACTTCTGATCACATCCCATGGGTACAATCCGGCAAAACTTGAAAATCTATTAGCTCTACCCAAACAAAACACATAGGCTGGTCAACACACTCAGAAAAATCACATAGTACAATCCTACTCAAACTACCATGTATACTCGCGTATAAGCCTAGTTTTTCAGCACCTTTTTTCACACTGAAAAAACCCTCCTCAGCTTATATGCGGGTATATGCAGTAATTGAAATAAAAGCCTGCTCCAGGCAGCCAGTCGTCACATTGCGTTTTGCAATCACCTCTTCCAATCACTTCTTCCAAACTATTGTTTTGGTTTCTGTGGGTGGGGTGGGTTTTGGGGGTGCTTTGGGATTTACTGTTTCTTTCTCCTAGTGTTTCTTCTATTTTCTGAGGGGCAGCATTGTTTGCCTTTTCTTCTTGGGGTTGTATTTCTTTTAAAAGTTGATTTTTACATTTCTTTCTTTCAGTGTTCAATTTTACAGTTATTTCAGTGTTTTGTTCTGGGAGGGCACTGCAGTTGAAGTGAGAGTTGTCCATTCTCCCAATTTGGTAGCTGTTGTACTAGGCATCTCGGCTTATATGTGAGTATATATGGGTATACCAGTTCAGACTTGAGCTGGGCCACATTTTAATGCTCCTATAATAAAATATCCACCACAAAGAAGGCTATACTAGAATCTTTTGCCACATTATACTATTTTTAATACATGGGGGGGGGGGTGACATTGCAGCAATACATGCAACTTCCCCACCTGTTGTAGGAAGCAGCACACAATCCAAGAAGACACATGTGATCTGAACATCTCCAGTTCCCTGTGAAATTAGTGGACAAATACAGTGAAATACTAGAACATGCATTCCTATGCACAGTTTAAGCTTTCTGTATCCACTGACTTTAATGAACTTAAGGGGGTTGGATTCTGTTTAGGACTGCATGGTTATTCCCAGTGGTATAAGGAAGGGACTTGCACAGATAGCCTTCTCACAATTTGTGTCAAACTGAGCACAGTAAATGAAGAAAAATTGTGAGATTTTAAAACAACTGGAAACTGATATTTCTGTTTGATATGCATCTTTTCTTTCCACAGCTAACATCATTCAGTATGCACCAGTACAAAATTGCTGCCATGAGACGCAGGGCCAGTCACAAAACAGCTGCCATGGGGAGGCAATCAGAAAAGGGTGGAAGGCTCCCAAGTCACACATCTTCCCATATGGGCACCTATTTCTGAATGAGTGCTCCTCTCAGTGTAATGGTACAGCAACAGGGATAGGAAGCACCACCATGACTCCTGGGGCCTGCTGAGAAATTTCCAGCTCCAGCTGGATGGCAGAAAGCCAGGACTGGCTTTTTCCTTTGGCGAAGAAGCAAGCAGACAACTAGAAACAAATCAGCAGATACTACGTTCACCATAGGAACCACTGGGCTGATCACCATACCAGTACAAGGAAACTATATGACATATGAGTTTGCCAAGAGAGGAGCAAATAAAAGTTTAAATATAAATAAACAAACAAAACAAAACAGCATGGAACATTGTTTTAAAAGTTAACGTCATTTGAAATTGGAAATTTCAATGTATCAATCCTAAAATCCCAAGTTGCCTCTGCAGCTATCAGTTGTGGGACATTATAAATATAACACAACAGTAACCAATTCAACATTTTCTACTTGTTACAGATGGCTGCCCAAATCACTTCTGGTTTCATTTTAAACCATCAGGACGTTATATAGTCATCACCATGAAATTGCTACTTTAAAATTTCACTGGATGCGCCGCCAACTATCATGATTGCCGGGAAAATAAGTGATGAAGCCACGCAGAGTGACATTTAGAACTCAAGCTACGATTGCTCAATTTAAATTAGATATTTACTTAATTGCACAGAAAAAGAATCCGGCACTTAAAATTGCAGCATTAATTGTTAATATAGACATGACAGAAACAGTGTTATGTGACCTCAATGAAAACATCCCAACTAGGGGCCAGGGCCCTTAAAAACCTGAAGACCATGGTCAAATCAGGTATTTCAAAACATACATTTTCTCATTACTTGACCAAAACCTTGTACTGGGCTTGGGAGCTAATCTGAAGCCAGTATAATTGTAGGATTGGAGTCACATGATTCCAGTAACTGGACCTGACCGTTAGTCCAGTTGTAGTATTATGCACTAGCTGCAGTCTCCAAATACTTTTCAGAGATAGTACAGTCTAAAACCAATGTAGATCCCTAGTAAAATGCCAGCCTCAGGAATGCTGTATTCTTGTTCCAGTTTGATCTTGGGAAACCTCTTGCCTGGATTCTGTAAAAACCACATTCTATGTCCCAAATGAAAGATTGTTTAAAAGTTTTATCAGTTCCAAAGTTCTGCATACTTTAAATCTAGTTGTTAATTTCTCATTTCCTATATGTATTGCAGGGGCCTCTTGTGGCACAGAGTGGTAAGGCAGCAGACATGCCGTCTGAAAGCTCTGCCCATGAGGCTGGGAGTTCAATCCCAGCAGCCGGCTCAAGGTTGACTCAGCCTTCCATCCTTCTGAGGTCGGTAAAATGAGTACCCAGCTTGCTGGGGGGGGGGGGTAAACGGTAATGACTGGGGAAGGCACTGGCAAGGCCACCCTGTATTGAGTCTGCCAAGAAAACACTGGAGGGCGTCACCCCAAGGGTCAGACATGACTCGGTGCTTGCACAGGGGATACCTTTATCTTTACCTTTATATGTATTGCAAGGTAAAGCAGATTCAACTGATATATTTTCAGACTGCAAATATGTACCAATGGTTTTCAGTATAAATTTTACACTTTGGAGAAGATTTTCCCCCCTTAGTTTAGCTTCAACTTGCCTTAACAACACCAAGAACAACAAAAGACAAGCAACACAAGTCGCTTCTATGAACTCACTGAAATCACCGCCTCTACCAGCTGGCTAAAGACCTGTCTAGTTAAGCAAGAAAAATGGGACCAACTATAAACATGTGGACCTGGCAGCTGTGCAGCTCCCCAATGATCAAGTTTTAACCAGTACCAGAAAAGCTGCAGCAATTTATGAGGGATCATTGCATGCTCCAATTTAGACTTTAATTTCATTTTCAATAAACCTGCCAAGTTTGTGGCATATTTAAGAAGTGGACGAGTATGTCATAGACACTAAAAACTCATTAATAAACCTGGAAGGTCTCAATTTAACTCTGGGCTATGCCACAAACCAATTAGCTAGCTCTTAAGTCTCCGCTCTTATCTCTTATATATACACCAACACAACACCGAAGTTGTCCAGAGTAAATAATATAGATCACAACCTGGGTTCAAAATCCAAAACCAGAAACTTCATAACAACTTATACTAAGACCAATCAAATAACACAAACACCTTGGTGGTCTTATGACGAAAGAAAGATGGGGGACATATGTTGTTAGACAGAGACATATAGATGGAAAAGCCATTGTGCAAGATTTCAAGTACTCCAGAACTCTTCATAAGGCTAGATGCTAAAGGACAAGCATCTAGCCAGATGAAGAGCTCTGGAGAATGTGAAAGCTTACCCAATATGTTGTGCAATTTCAGTTGCCTATGATAAAATATATTATGTGGCTTCTGTTTTCAAAACAATAAAAACTGTGTGAAAACCTAAACTTATAGATGCACTATTATTAGAACTGACATTAGCAGGCATGAAAAGTAGACACAGTGTTTTGAAAAGTAGACACAGTGGCCAGGTAAAATTCTGTGGAGGTTTTTCTCCTGCATGTAATCTGGAGGAGGAATGTGTCTCATGGCTTAAGTGCCACTCAGCACTTAACATCCACTCAGGGCAGCTGTAACACCTGAGTGCCTCAACTTCCAACCGGCTTGCCTATCTGTCCAGCGGCCAGCCAACTGCCTTCCCTCCCCCACCCCTGACCACCCCCTCCTCCTTCTACTTCCCTTGAGGCTTGGAGGCTGCAGATCCCTGCCACATGTGAGCTACCCCTGCCAGTGAGTTCCCTAACAGCTCCCTGCAGCCTTTCCAGGTCCTGGGGAGAGGGAGAGGCCATCCACAGAGTTCTTCCATTCCACCCCCCTAATCTAGCGCCCGTTGTATCCCTGAATGCAATGGGCTTGGACATAGTATGGTATATTAGCAAAGAGGCTACAGAACCCGATCTTTTTTTCTGACCCTTCCAGTCCCCATTCCCACAGCTTACCTGCATGCAGCCACAGCCCACTAAGTCCTTTTCTGTCTGCCAGGCTCAGGTCTGAAGGTAAAAACCCAATTGAACAAGAGCACCAGGGGACAGAGGCTATGGTGGGTTGACAAATTATGGAGAGGAAGAGTCCAGGTCAACACACTTAAATCAAGACACTCCTCTGCTCTGCAATTCTAGGTAACAGCAGCAGAGCTTGCTTAAAACATAGAGATCTTGTCACTCTGGCATCAAGTTTGGCCAGAAAGCAAGGAAGGCAATTCCACTCCTACATATTTGCATCTAAGAGGAACTATGGTTTTTCACAGTAAAATGAAAGAAGACACCCACAGGAGTGACCGACCTTTCAGACTCTGCTGGAGATTATGGCTTAGTGGACGAAACATCTGGCTTGGAATCTTTATTCTCAGTAGAACTATCTGTTCAAATTAAGCAGGCCCAGGCTTACATTTGTGTGCTGAACTGCACTGTCAAATGGAGTGATATTTTCCAGTCTTAAATTTAAAAAACAAACACCTGTGCCATTATTTTGGATTGTTTGGATATTAAATACCATCCATCACTGTCCCTTTACAACAGAATCTGTTTTAGCCTCAGGCAAATCTCTCTCTTCCTTGTCCAGTCTGCCTTTGCAGAAGCAAAAACTGTGGACATGTTGCAAATACTCTGCACAAGACACTGATTGGTTCAAGGTCAGCCAAAGTGTTAGACAAGGGTGTCTCTTATTACCTTTTCTTTTTAACCTATACGCAGAGGTAATTATGCAGAAGCTTAATCTGGAGGAATCTACAATTGGAGTCAAAATTGGAGGTCGTAACATCAATAATCTCCTCTATGCCGATGATACAACACTCCTTGCCGAATCGGAGCGTGATCTGAAGACCCTGATAAAGAGACTAAAGAAGCAAGTGAAAAGATGGGACTATACCTAAATATCAAAAAGGCCAAGATCATGACAACTACTGGCAGTAGCACCAAAGTCACGATTGACAATGAGAACATTGGATGTATTGATGAGTTCATCTTTCTTGGCTCTATGATCACTCAAAGTGGTGGATGCAGCCATGAAATCAAACGGCAAATAACTCTGGGGCGGAACACACTGTTAAGCCTGAATCGAATATGGAAAAATAGAAATATCAGCCTTAATACAAAGTGCCAGCTAGTCAACACCATTGTCTTCCCCATAACAAGCTATGGATGTGAAAGCTGGACCCTGAAGAAGGAAGTCAGGAGGGGAATAGATGCTTTCGAATTATGGTGTTGGAGATGAATGCTGCAAATACCATGGACAGCCAAAGTTACCAACAAGATAGTTTTGGAGAGGAGCAAACCAACTATGTCATTAGAAGGCAAAATATTACGGCTAAAGCTCACTTGCTTTGGACACATCATGTGATCAGACTTGCTAAAAAAATCATTAATGCTCAGCAGCAAAAGGAAACGTGGTCACCAAAAGGATCTGCTGGCTCGACACGATCAAAGCCGATACAGGGATGACATTGAACCAACTAAAAAAAGCAGTCAGAGACGGGCGTATTCCTTTAGAATCGCCTAGGGTCGGACACGACTGAACGGATAACATCATCATCATAATTGGTTTGTGAACATATGTGGCTTTGCAGCTGTGTACAAAATGGTCCCTATTCTCCATGCACAATTTTCAATACAACTGGTTCTTCAGAAGATGGGAACAATCACATAATCATGTTTAAAGAGGTGCCAGGATTCATGGGTATTGGTTGTTCTCTAAAATTTCTCAAACAGAGACACTCGCATCAAAACATATACTACCAATAGTAGTACTGTCTACTCCAATAGGCAGCTTGGGGCTGAGGCCTTTCCAATCACCTACTACGTGATCCTTTTTAACTGGAGATGCCAGGGCCCATGAATGTGAGACTTTCTGCATACTAAGTAGATGGTTCTACCACTGACTCATCTGTTTCTTTCACCCTATTATATTCTTGTTGAAGTAAACATACATTTTAAATGACCCCTTAGAAGTACTCTCACGGCCATCTTTCCAACTGCTTTTATACATTAACTGTCAATTTAGCCTTCCCTAGTTTACCTTGCAACATAAACATTTAGAAGATAAACATATTTTAAATGCTATGCCACCCTACATGCTTACCAGCACTACCACCTAAACCATCACTCTTGTCCTAATCAATGTTCCCTGTAATTTCCCCCACTACTAAGCAGAGCAGAACTGCTGCTATCTTAAAAGGGTCAATAGGTAGTGCAGGACCCTGTGCAGCTCCAGACTGCTTCTGAGCAGGGCTTCCTGTGCTAATGAACGGCAGCTTACTGTGGACAACTTAACAGGAGCATTGGTCCAAGCAGGGTGAACGCCATTAAAAATGCTGAGTCCTTTCCTGAAAGTGATTGTCCTTTCCTCCAGGAAAGACAAAACGTCTTCCTAAGAAAACATATTCCAAAAATAGATCAATAGTTTATCCTTTCACTAACTTCAGACTATTACAGATGTTGAATTGTACAATGAGTCCCCCCCCCCAATTTTTTTTCATTTTATTAAGTACTCTATTCCTGGCATTGGTCAGATGTGGATTTACAGGATATCCAGTTCTCAACTATCCAGGGCAGGCCATGTGGCCACCTTGAATAATCCACTGACAATGCAATCCCGTCTGATTATTTATTTATTTACTAGTAATCAAGCCCGCTGCAGCTAAATGCAGCGGGCGCTAGGGACTCACTGTGGGTGGGGGTCCCTCGGCGGCGTTCTTCCGGCGGCAGCGGCAGTCCGATGGGGCGGTGGCTGCCCTGGGCGGCGTTCTTTCACCGCGTCAGGCTGCCAGGGGCTCCCTCGGGCGGCGGCCTGACGCAGCGAGAGGCGCAAAGCGCCTCTCGCCGCGTCAGGCCGGGAGCAACTGCGAGCCGCGCTGTGCACGGCTCGCAGTTGCTTGGGCTGGGAATCGGAGGGACCAATCGGCAGGCGCAAAGCGCCTGCCAATTGGTCCCTCCGATTGTCTGTTGTGAGGAAGGGTCCAATCCGGACCCTTCCTCATCATGGACAAATCCCACCTAGCAAGCCCTTAACCATTTATTTAGTCCGCGGCGCCCGCAGCGCCATGGGCGGTTTAAAGATTTGTAATATATTACAGCCTAAACCCAACTCTAAAAAGGATTATTCTGTAAGAGTCCATTCTTCCATTAATTTTTTTAGAGCCATTGTTTCACTGATTGGTTTTAGAACCATTGTCTCCTCCGGCATGGTTACCTCATTTCTATTCCTGATGCTGGATAATTTCTTAAGAAATCCTGTAGCTTCTGCAAAATAAACCACGGTGCCCTGTTCCATTTTCCTCTATGGTCCTTAACTTTTTATGCCTCACTCACAGGGCAACAAATTACAGCCAGGATGCAGGGAACCAATTTTTGAAACTCCCCAGGTACTCCTAAGAGCCAAATTGAATGCATCGCCTGAAGCCTAAACACTATGTCCACCTCAGTGCTTTGAAAAGCAGTTATATCTGGCATTAAATTTGAGAATTGCCTATTTTCCCTGGTTTACTAAACACTACCTAGTACATGGAACGAGAGATCAGAAACCAATGGTATATTTTATACCACTTTATTGTATATATAATAGGTAATGTATCTTAAAAGCAACCGCCCTCTGAGAAGCTGTTGTAACAAGCCTGTAATAGGACAATAAAGCAACTGTTGCTGGTTTGTAGCCCCAAGTTTGGGCTTGCCCTGAGCAGATAGCTAGCAGGGGGGAAAATAACATCTTTAAGAAATTCCTTCACATCAATAGCTGTCTTCTTTTAGTTAAGTCAAGCACAAGCCATATGAATACTGAGTAGAAAACATGCTGAGGGGAGTTTATACTAGCACTCTACAATTAGTTGAGTTTTCTCCATCAACTCTTACAGTACAGCCCAGTAGTAGATGAACTGTTTTTTTGTACTCAGCCCAAAGTCGCTTACAATTACCTCCCCCTCCCACCCCACAACAGAAGTAGGTGAGGCCAAGAGATCCCTAATAACTGACTGAGAGTCCAAGGTCACTCAGCTGGCTACATGTGGAAGAGGAGTGGGGAGTCAAACATAGTGACAAATTATTACTAACCCATGAGTTGTTTGATTTTAATTTAGACCTTGAAAACCTGATTTCTTTTGCAAAGCATTTTACAGCAAGATTCTTCCCTCCTCCATTTTCTCATCATAACAAAGGGGGAAGTGCCATGACTCAATGGCAGGGCATCTGCTTGCTATGCAGAAAGTCCTAGGCTCAATCTTCACTTTAAAAAATTCATAGTCCTGTTCACAAGTTACAATGAATGCATGTACAGTAAATGTACAGGGGACACTTGATCACTCTTTGGAAAGCCAGCTTGGTGTAGTGGCTAAGAGCGATAGACTCTTGATCTGGATAATTGGGATTTATTCTCCACTCCTCCACATTGCAGCCAGCTGGATGACCTTGGGCCAGCCATAGATCTCTTAGGGCTGTTCTGTCAGAGCTGTCTCAGCTCCACCTACCTCACAGGATGTCTGTGATGGGGAGAGGAAGGGAAAGGTATTTGTAAATGGCTTAGGGACTCCTTTAGGCACTGAAAAGCGGGGTATAAAAAGCCATTCTCTTTCTCTATACAGTGAGTTACTTCCATGTTACTGTCATCATAGGTACCATTTAAATGTGATAGAAACCCACATTTATCTAGGTACTTCTTTATTTATCTACAGTCCACCTTTCTCACAGAGACTGACAGCAGATTATACAGAATGAGACAAGACAATCAGCTAAAGGGGACATTCAATACACAATGCATTTGGATTGTAGAAGTTGTGAACCACCAGAAAGAAGTGAAGCACAGCATAAGTATTCCCTTGACACATTAAACACTGCAAAAGCTGCACAACAGGATCCTACTTACAGTAAGGTATACACAGCTATGCATTGGGGACCTAAAGTAGCTTACATTGTTCTCCTGTCCTCTATTTTATATAAGCAGCAACAGCAGTAGTAGTGTTGGTTTTTATACTCCACTTTTACCCTAAGGAGTCTCAGAACAGCTTACAGTTTTCTTCCCTCCCTTTCCTTTCCCCACAAAAGCCAGCTTGTGAGAAAGGTGGGGCTGAGAGAGTTCTGAGAGACCTGGAACTGGACCAAGGTCACTTCACGTGGCTTCATGTGGAAGAGAGGAAAATCCAACCCAGTTCTCTAGATTAGAGTCCACTACTCCTAGCCACTACACCATGCCAACTCTCATGATTAATGAGGTAACCCTGTGAGGTGACTGGCTCAAGGTCTAGGTGACCACACTGATGACATTGTGCTGGGCTTCAGCCTGGTGTTTTCATCAGGTTGCCCTGCTGCTTCCTGGCTCCATATGGAGGAGCCTTTTGCCCAGTGCACATCATCCACTCTGGAATTGTGCCTCCGCACTGGAGCCAGGGCAGCGAGGGCAGCGAGGTTCCGTCATGTTGTGGGGCAGTGTGGGTCTGGGGTTATTTTTTTAATTTTCAAGAATGTGGTATTGCACATTACCGTGTTCTTAACAATGGAAAAATGCCCCAGGCAGCTCTGTGGCACTGCAGAATGCTACAGAGCCTCCTGGGGTGTTTTTTGTTCCTTTTAAGATGCTGTAATTGGGAGAGGAGCCAGACCAGGATGGCCTGACTCTTCCCTTGATGCACAGGCCTGCCCTGACCTAGGCCCTGTTGCTGCCTGGGAACATAGATATATCCACATTTCTTTGCCATGGGGCAATGGAGGGCCTGAGTTGGGCCACGCCTAGGATAGCCCTGACTCAACACCAACATCAAGAGAAACTGTGAATTTGCTTCACCGTCATAAAAGCAGTAAGGCAGTGCTAATTCCTGGTAGAGAAACAGCCCCAATAAGTTTCCATGTTGAGTATAGAACCATAGAATCATCGAGTTGGAAGGGACCTCCAGGGTCATCTAATCCACCCCCCACACACACACGCACACACTATGCAGAAACTTGCAACTACCTGCCTACCCACAGTGAACCCAATTTCATGCCCAAGTGATCCCCCCCCCTATCCAGAATCCATCCTGGCCTGGAGGAAATTCACCTACCAGCCCACAGTGGCCATCAGCGATTCCCTGGGTATGCAAGGAAGGACCACAAGAGACAAACACTGGAACATCCCTTCCCGCCCAACTACTCACAATCTGCCTAAGTTCATAAAATCAGCATTTGTGTCAGAGGATTAACTAGCCTGTGCTTAAAGTAAATTATTTAATAGACTCTGGAGAAGAGATGCCAATCCACACTCTGCTAGACCAATGGTATGATGTGTTATAAGGCATTTATGTGAACAATACTGTTAGAGAGGCCATGGTTCCAAAATGGGCCTACATATTAATAACTCTCTAAACAGTTCACCACACCAACTCTGCTTTAACCCTGGTTAAGATCTCAAGCGTACAGTGAAATCATACCTTCAGCACTGAACCCTGCCCCTATAGAGCATGTTGAGGGAGGGGGAGATATTAGCAATTGCCTATCACATTGCAAATGAAGAAGCTGGAGAGGGAAGGAGATATCAACCACAACCACTGGCTTAGATATTCAGAAGGAATGCTTAGCCATGTGTGCATTGGACCCACGTGTCAAAGATTGTTTGAGCCATCTAGTCTTCCTTTCTATGGCAAACCATGATGGTGATGATGGCATGATGAACTTCAATACCTTTCAGTTTTACTACGCTGAATTTATTCTTGATGTTATTGGGATATCTTACTACATTGCTGTTTCATTAGTAGTTGAATGTTTGACTAGCGTTTATGGTGTGCTTTATTGTTGCTTTGCTATTATTAAAGGTTTTGAACCACTTTCTTTTAGGTAAGCCATCTCCTGGGCTGTCTCAGTTGGAAGGCCAGTGACAGACATCTTAAATGAACCCCTGCCAGTCCAGATGGCAAGCCATTTCACACTCCAGCCCTTGCAGCACTTTGGTAAGCATTCCACAGCCTTTTGGCAATCTTTCTGAAGATGCCTTTAAAGGAAAAAGGGCTTTGAGGGCAATGTTTCTTAACTTTTAAAAGGCAGGGGCTGAATGGTTGGAGGACAAGGCAAGAGCCATAGTTTGCCAAAGTACGTCAAATAATTCTCTGAAACGGAAATGAAAGATCGCCACCCTTGAAGGTGTGGGACCTGAGCTCAAGCTTATACATGTCTCCTCAGGAGGACATCCCATGGAATTCAAGGGGCCTTCATTCTTAGTAAGCAACAGTTAGAACTGCAATACAAAGAGCACAAGACCTGTCTTCTTGTGCCACTGGAAAAGAACGTAATCGATGCACACAGAGACCTTGACAGGCATGGCAGCTGAGCACCCCAGGGACATCTGGGCCCTACAGCAAGAATTATGAAATCTGGCAGCAACATGTGAATAGGGAGGTTGTGCAACAGCCTGGAGCAAAAAAGCACACAGAAACTTCAAATAATCTGGAGGGAAACAGACTCAAGGACCCCAGCACTAAAAATCCCCACAAACATCAGAAACATTGAATGCCCAACTAGTGACTGAGATGCAAAGAGCCCTGTGTCTTGTGCATGCTTCCATGCCTAGTCAGCCTCAGAATCACAGAAGCCGTCATCCCAGGGTCCTAAGAGTCAGAGGGGTAGGGGGGGCTGCCAAAACAAGGGGGCTGACTTCAATGGACTTAGAAAAGTACAGCTCCGTTTAGGATTGTACTGTTAATGGACTCATTGTTATCAATGAGATTTCATCTCTATTTATTTTGCTTATTCATTGCCAATTTTATTTATTTATTTAGCTTATTTATCGCTCACCTTTCTCACTGAGACTCAAAGTGGATTACGGAGTATGGAAAGAAAAAAAATGTAATCATACAGACAGAATCAAATTATTTAGTTTATTTGTCATGATTCAGCATAATAATACCTACCTCCTACACTGTAGGAGAATGGAGTCCACAGGCTGGAGAGTGTCAAGAGGCAAGACAATACGTTTGACAAGCCATAATATGTGTTTGAATGCTTTGACTAAGTTGCTCTTTTTTTCCCCCTCTCCCTGCCTTGTAAAGGTGTTCCAAGAGTCATATAGGAGAACTGTAAAGTACAGAACTTTGCACACTACCAACTGTTTAGGTCTCTAATGGCCTCTAGCCTCCACGTCAATGAATAGCAAAGGCTGTTCATTAGCAACAGCAGCAGTATTAGTACGTTAAAGGATTACCCCTCAACTGCCCATCTTAGAGCAGACCGCATGTGAGAATCACCTACACTTCAAATTGTGCTTTGAAGTGCCTTTAAAGAAATAGTTGCGATGAAATCATGTTTACAAAGAAAGACACCATACATTTTGATACTATACATTTGACAGCCATGAGTGCCCCTGTGAGGATCAAAAAATAGACATAGAAGAAGCCACCCAGGAGCCCCTGGATAGCCCCAGTGCAGCAGGAAAGTTAAGAATTAAAAAACTGAAGGGAGAAGGTAAAAACACCAATATGGAAGCAGGGATGCCTCCACAAACACCATGGGAGGGGGGAAGGTTGATGATCTTAATTGGATAAGATGCTGGGCAAGAAATTCTTGGCAGCAACCATCAAGAGCAGGCAGGCAAGTGGGCTACTACTGGCCAGAAGAGAGAGGGGAAAGAGGAGACAAGGCCAAACAAGTGTGTGTGTGTGTGTGTGTGTGTGTGTGTGTGAGAGAGAGAGAGAGAGAGAGAGAGAGAGAGAGAGACATGTGATAGGGAAATGGGTGACTGGATAGGAAGGCAAGCTGCCAGGATAGGGAAAAACAAGACAGGCAGGTGAGTGAGGGGATACAACCAGAAAATGTAGACAGGCCACAGGTAGGAAGAATCAGCTGGGCCTGCTGGCAAGAAAGGCTGACTTGGCAGGCAGGCAGGAAGGGAACAGATTTTGGGGGGGGGGAGTAATTTCCTCTCTCTGGAGAGTCTTCACAGGTCCTGCTCTTGTGACTAGCTAAAGTAGTTTCTGGCATTCTTTCCCAGCCTCTTCACATTCCATCACACTTCAGTGTGACCAGGAAACAAAATTAAGAATGAGGCCATGAGGAGAGAGTCACCAATGGCATACAATCAGCTTTGCCTTTCCCCACGCCATTGTGAACGTCTTCGTTTTGTCATGTAAGTGAGCTGTTGCATTACATGGTTAAACCCACCCTTCCTTCAAAGAGTTTTCTTGGGGGGAGGCACTCTTCTCCTCCATTTTATCTATACAACCATCCTGCAAAGCAGGTTCAGTTGCAACAGAGGGACTAGTTTTACCAAATGGGGCAATTGCATCCTGGTCCTAGTCTAACAATCAAACTAGGACACCAGCTCTTAGTTATATTCATCCCAATAACTGGCTTTGCTACATCCATTGGAATAAAAGGGATGCACTTAACTCATTCAAGTGGTTTGGGTTGAGGACAAAGTCTCCCTCTGCCCAACAGGATGGCCGTGGCCATCTCTCAAAGGGATCCTGCTGGGATGAAATGAGGAAGACAGGAGAAGCTGGACTCCTCCCCGCCCCAAAACTTTGCCATATATAAGCTCTCTTCATGCAAACCCCAATGACTGTTTCAAAAACATATTTCGGAGTTCAGCTGTTTACAGGTATGCAATCAACACATGCATACAGAGCTAGATCAAATCCTAACAAATGGTTGAAGGACTCAAGGAAGACAAAAAAATGCTGACAGAATAAAACATTGCGTTAATATCAAGGAGCACATCCTTGAATTTGCATAATTGAGTCAGTCTCTGGCACAAGGCACTCTTAGGGTATTTTCACAGGCAACATTAAAATTAGTTTTTACTTTTTCCACATCTGAGTCAAGTGCAAACACAACCGTGGCCAGAATATGTTTGCATTTTTATTTTATTTTTTAAAGATTTCTGTCCTGCAGAAAAACTGATAAAGAATCTGGGTGAATTAAATGCCTGCTTAGCTGTGCCCTTTGATGCTATGTCTGCAGGGCCTGTAATTCGAGCAGGGCTATTGCCACCTGCTTGCTCACAGAGGGACGTGGGAACTCACCCAGAAGAGCAGATTGAGGGCATAGAGGAGGCAGCGCAAACACTTCACTGAGTCCTCTCTGGCCATTGTGAGAGCTGTCCGGGAGAAAGCCCCATCCTCAGCTACGTCCTCTTCTTGGAGCCCCCCAATAGCCAAAGCCAAGTAATCTGAAAAAGAAATGGGGAGGGGGGCATCCTTCCCTTTAAACCAAAGCACAGGTCATGCAATGTGCTGTCCCTTGGCATCCAGTCACATGGCCTGTCAAGATGGCACCTTTCTCCCCCCCCCCACCGCCCCCAGCTCCTGAGCCTCACAAAGTCATTACCATGGAGCTGAACCTCCGGGCATGCTTCGGAAGGGTGTGCAAAGTGAATCTGGTCATTACACATTAACCACAGGGACACGGGACAGTTAATGTGGCAGTTAAGATATCCATGCTCAGTGATCCAGACACAAGGCGCTCCCCGCGATGACACGTTTGAGGATCGGAGCGTTACTTGTGCTGAGCTCCTTCTGGGAGCGGCGGCGGGCGGCGGGGGGCGGGGGTGAGCTTCCAAAGTGTGTGTGGCGGGGGGGGGGGGAGAGAAATACTCTCCCTCGCAACTTGGAGCCGTCGAGCTGCCAAAGGCATGTCGAAAGAAGTTTGTCTAAAAGGCAATACCGGGGGGGGGGGGGGAGATGTTCAGTCTCTAAGAAATGACAGACAGGAAACCCCCGGGAGGGAGGGAAGGAGGCTACCGCTGTGGCAGCGCAGTGAACACAGCGAAGGAGTTTTTAATCTCCCCCCTCCCCCCCCAAAAAAAGATGTCACTTTGGGCAAATCAATGCCATTCACTTGCAGAGCGCTCAAGCGCCGTCTCTTCTGCCCCGCGGGGTTTGCTATCGCCTTCGCGCCCGGCGCCTCTGATAGATCGCCGTGCCGGAGACAGAAGCGCTGGGCTGGAAGGCAGGCGAGAGGGGCGAAGTCGAAGGAGGGCTTACTTACCATGCTCTCCGCGTGGGCTGCCAAACAGTCCCGCTCGCCCCGGCCCCTGCCCCTGCCCCACTGCTCCGACGGGGCCAGGGACCCCTGAGCCGCCAAGGGGGACGCCGCGCTAGCCCTGCTGCCGCCGCGGCTCGGGCGAGAACTTTCCCTTCAAACTCTTCGTTCCTCCCACCTCCGTCCCCAGCCCGGACTGGCGGCTCAGTGAAAGGCAGCGACCAGCTGCACAAATCGTTGCCACGCATGCTCCGCGTCCCGCTCGGAGGCGTCTGTCGGGTCTTAGAGTCCCCCCGGCCGCGCTCTCTTCCCCGGCTTTAAACTTTCTTCGACGGCGCCCTCGGGCAGGCCGACCTCTTGACGGAGCGCGGAAAAGGAAAAACAGGCTTTCCTGCTTAGACACGTGCTCTTTGTGGCGATTCAGGCTGCAAGGCTTCCGTGGGCCTCTGGGACAAGGCAAACCTTCCAGGTTCGGCCTTTCGTAGGCGCAGTAGTCGCAGGCGCGCACGCTAATCACTTTCATTATTGCTCGCCTGTTAAGATCTTCTTTGAGAATCGTCCCAACTTTACGTTTGGCGTGCGGGGAAGGAAATGGTTCGTTATTTCGACAACGAGAGTCCCGGCAGCGCTGGCTTGAACATTTCTAAACCCTAAGGACGCCTGTAGGCTGGCAGCAGGGAAGGGGAATCCAGTGGGAAACGGGACTATGGGGTCAGCACCTTAACCTTGAAGCACAGAAATGACACAAGATGTGCGAGTCGCGGGATGAGTGCTCTTGACATCTTGCAGCAGCGATCCCTGTGGCCTTCGAGGGCCACCCCATCAAGGGAACAGGGAAGGGCTATCTTTAGAGGATGCTGACCTCTAGACAAGGTGGAGGAGGAGGAGGAAGGAAGCAACACTTCTCCTTAGTCCTCTTCAAACAAGCCCTTCTGCCTCGCTCTTTCTGCCCCAGGCAGATTGAGGCTGCCAAGAAAGGAGGTCACTTAATGCGAAGAACAGGGCGGATGGGAGAGGGCCCAGAAGGCAAGTTCTCCTGTGAAAGAGTTGATGGGCTGGGCTGCATGTCAGAAAGAGAAATTGCATTAAGTTACATGAGAAGGAAACGTTCAGCACTATCATTCTAGATGACTTTATTAATATGTCATCACTATAACTGGCTTTGTGATATCACGCAGTGAGAAGGGAATTATCACAATAAGAAGTATGCTTATGGCGACCATGTATTACTGCAGGAAAACTAGGCACACAATTTCACAATACAAAAAAGAGATCCAGCAGTACTTGCATTTTCTCAAGTTTGCTTGCCCGTCCCCAGGTACCCATTCATGCCTTTCTCTCATCCTAGGCATGGACAAGCCTTAGTACTAGTCAGCTCATAACTGTGGTTCCCCTCATCCTAGAGCCAGCTTGGTGTAGTGGTTAAGAGCAGCAGCCTCCAATCTGGAGAACTGGATTTGATTCCCCTCCACACGCTGCCAGCTGGCTGACATTGGGCCAGTCACAGTTCTCTTAGAACTCTCTCAGCCCCACCTACCTCACAGGGTGTCTGTTGGGGAGAGGAAGGGGGAGAAATTGTAAACCACTTTGAGACTTCTTTGGGTAGTAGAAAGCAGGGTACAAAAAAAAACAGCTCTTCTTTTACTACCACATGACTCTGATATCACACAACTATCTAATTGCTCATTTAGTCTCAGGCCTAGAAAACTGTAGGCCTACTGTGTGACAGGATAGTATAAGAATGAATAGTAAAGGCACCTAAAGCAAGCACATTTTGGCACCTCCCCTCCCCCTGCTTTAGGGGTTTAATAAAGTGAGGGAATTTCCCCCAGCCTCCAAAACCCCAAACTTGCAGAGCGGCATTTGTGGCTTTGCTGCAGATACCACACACTGCTGTCACACAAGCTGGGTCCCCCAACCCACCTGAAATGTGATGAGTCGGCGCTATGGCAGTGGGCAGTGTCTGAGGCAGAGCTGCAAAACTGGCTCTGCAAGATTTGGAGGGGGGGGAAGTGGATACATGGCATGGCACCCATAGAGTTTTGCCCAAAAGCCAAAGCATTGCATCCTATGTGTTGGCACCATTTCTGTGTGATGTTACTGTCAGCACCTTGGAAAGTTCCCAACCACACATCCAAAATTGCCCCACTTCCTGCCTGCTTCTACCTGGTAACTCTAGCCACAAACTAGAGATTCCTCTACACACAACCACCATACATAATTTCAGTTTGCCCACTAGAACCAGAAGATGAGACAGCTAGGTTACCACTTGAGTGACAGCCTGGAGTTCTCCTGGAATTACAACTCATCTCCAGACCACAGAAATCAGTTCTCTTGGGGGAAATGGCAGTTTTGGAGAGCGAAGTATACCCCACAGTCTAGGAGAAATTAAAGTCTTGGGGTGATACCATATCTCCTCTAAGCCAGGGGTAGTCAAACTGCAGCCCTCCAGATGTCCATGGACTACAATTCTCATGAGCCCCTGCCAGCGAACGCTGGCAGGGGCCCATGGGAATTGTAGTCCATGGACATCTGGAGGGCCGCAGTTTGACTACCCCTGCGTTAAGCTCTCCCACCTCCAGTCTCCACAGGAACTGCTGTCAAATCTCTAGAAATTACACAAGCCAGAGACGGGACAAAGAAGGCTGCTTCCTTCCACTCATTTGTCCACTCGCTGAGAGATCAACCTTCCAGGCATACCACTACACGTTTGACATTAAGCAACTTTTTGCCTTCACATTTATAAGTGGATTGTAGTCTGCTCCTGCATTATTTATGTGGATACTTTTATTTGGGCATAGTTGATTTTTTTTTTGGAGGGGGGGGGTTGCCAACTGTGGCTTGTGAAACTCATTGAGATTTGGGGGTGGAACCTGGGAGGGGTGGGGTTTACGGAGGGGAGGAACCTCAACAGTATAATACCATAGAGTCCACCCTCTAAAACAGCCACTTCCTCCAAGAGAACTGATCTCTGTCATCTGGAGATCACGTGGAATTCTGGGAGATCTGGAGGCTGGCAGCCCTACTTTTGCAGCTTGTTCACATTTTCTTTCGGTTCTGAACTATAGCATTATTCATTGGCTGTCTAATGTTGTATGAGGACATTGCTTTTATTCTGTCACCTGACTCGAGTCTCAGTGAGAGAGACAGATTAAACGTGATGTCATAGAGTGCAGTACAAGCTGCAATAACCATAAAAAACAAAATCGCCTTTTACTTGTGTATTGAAATAGGATGTTCTTGAAACAGGGTATATGTCCCGACCCAGATGAAGCTAAGCAGGGTTGGCTCTGGTTAGTATTTGGATGAGAGACCACCAAGGAATTCCAGGGCCACTCATTACACAAAAGCGGTCAATGGCAAATGACCTCTGAATGTATCTTGCCTTGAAAATCCTACAGGGATTTTCTCACTGTATACCAGTTTGACTTTTTTGAGACAGCCCTTTACACACACATATATGTCCATGATGTTGTCTTTGGACATATTTAGTTTTAAACATCAACAGTGACTATGAGCTTCATAGATATGTTCAATAACCTGACGATATATACAAACACACAAACATATAAACTCAGTTTTCCTGAAATGTTATACTTTAAATGTAAAAGAGGCAAAATGTGCTTAAAGATAGTTCTATTCCTTATGTTTCAGTGATGAGTTGAATAGCATGAACAAGCAGTTCTGGACATAAAGCAGGTTTTGCATATAAATGCTTGGCAGACTCTGTAAATCTAATGAACAGTCCCCAAGGAGTACTTCTTTCTACTGGAGTGTCAACTTTTGTAAAATTTCCATGACACCAAAACTAGAAAAGACCTTTACAGGGAAGTTCTGAGCCAAGTAAAGCAGTGCAAGGAAACTGGATGTGTTAGCAATTCACCCACAACTCAAAGTCCTTTGCCATTTTATTCCATATGGACCAAGTAAGCCACAAACATCCTAAGTGAAAATTAAATTCTGCTATACAGTAAGAAAAGTGAAAAGGAGATGGGGGAAACTATTACTGAAAAACAAAACAAAGTTGAAAGACATAATGTGTCCTGCAGTGCTGCAGTTATTCATGTATTTGTTGAGTATCGAAAGCACTCCAGATACTTCTTTGGCATGTTAAGACATTGCAATATAGGTACAATATTAATGTGTTGAGCGGAGGACGCATGACCTTTCAAGTTATTATTTCTTACCTCCACAATAGTTCAATATTTTTAACAATGATTTATTGGGAATTTTATTCTTAATGTATACCACTTGGAATCTTTTGAAAAGCTGCATAAAAATCCTCAAAGCGAATAACGCATTTAAAGATTGCACTATAATTTGCAAATTGGTGGTCCTTACATGAATACAAAATAATAATCCTGGTAATGCTTTTTCCTAGCCCCACTGAAAATGGGTTGGCCATTGACTATATATAAGCACACATTCTTAGAATAGCAGAGCATCCTGATTAAGCCTTTGGAACATATGTCAAAGGGACCTCCCTCCATCCTAGTGCTCTCAGATTTAGATTAGCTCATATTCTCCAATATACAGTGCAATTTGATGCAGGGCTATTCTGTCCTAATCCTATTGATTTCAATTGGTTTAGACTGCAGTAACTTTGCATAGGAATCAAACTCTGAAAATACTTTGATTGTGTAAGATCATAACCACATGAAATGCCTTATACTGCCTGTCTATTAGGACCTTCTTCTCAAGCCCCGTCCATCTTGCCTCCACTTACTAAGAAGAGGTGAATGCTCTACCCTGGCTTGAGATTCCATGTAGCACCCCTCCCGCTGTCTTTTTGGCACCATGTAAAGACAATTTCTCTTGCTCAAGACTTTGGTTGTTTGATTTTTTTTCCTGACCCCTTTTATTTAACCAGTTTTACTTATATTGGAATTTTGTTTCTCATGTTGTATTTGACCTTGTCCTTATGGATTAACATGCTTCTGCTATCTGGTGCTGTTTTAATCATATTTTAAGCCACTGATTATGATTAATCTTACCGCAGTTTGGGTTTTTTAGTTGATTGTTTTATTGTTGCCATTAGAGTCCTTGAGAAAATTTCTTAAGAGATAACTAATACCCAGACTGATGGAATGAATAATGAAATGTAAGGGTTCTGCTAAACTGAATTACTGTTCCAAAACTTGGTAGCATTATTAAAATCTCACTGAGCTGAATCTTTTGAATATTTGTACAGAAAATGAAGATCTATTTAAAATGGCTTGTTAAGCATTCTCTCTTTGCTTGTCAGAACCAGAGGCAGGATAACCTGGCACAGTTTGACACTGGATAAGTATGCATTTGTGAGAATATGGAGTTTGATAAACTTTTAAAACTAAAAAAAAACACTTTAATGCAATGCCACTTGTTTGTAGCCTTAAATATTTTCATAGTCTTGAGCTTATTGAACAATTGAAGAAAAGTGATCAAAAATAAGAATGTGGATAACAGATTGCCTCCAGAAAACTGTTGTCTCAGGAAGGAAATGCAACTGGCTATATTTTGTTTCCTTTGGCTTTTTCACAAGCACCGTAGTTATCATATACATATTTTAATGATTAAATATGTTTTCACTAGTTTTTGTCCTAATGAGGAAAAACAACCCTGAAGATCACATTTTCATTTCTGAAGGATTGCTTATCTAGGAATCTGTGCCCTCCAGCTGGACTCCAGAGACTCAACAGGCATTTCAAGTTTTAAAGACATAGGGCTCCATGGATCCAATATTCAAATACCCTGCCCTAAACCTCCCCTTCATTGTCAAAGCAGATTTCCCAGTCATGATGAGTGGAGCTTTCCTAGTCCGAAAACACTTGCCCAAAGGATTGCAGCACCCATGTGCCTTTTATTCTAGGCCGTTCATGGCCACAGAATGGAACTATGCCATTTGGGGGCAGGACCTTCTGGCAATTAAAATGTCATTCGAGACTTGGGGGCATCACTTGGAAGGGGTCTGAGAGGCACCTGGTGGCAGTCCGCACTGTCCACTAGAACAGGGGTAGTCAGCCTGTGGTCCTCCAGATGTCCATGAACTACAGTTCCCATGAGCCCCTGCCAGCATTTGCTGGCAGGGACTCATTGGAATTGTAGTCCATGAACATCTGGAGGACCACAGATTCACTACCCCTGCACTAGAACCTGGAGCACTTGTATATCACCTAGTATCTGAACCAGCAATCAATCTTAAGGTCATTGTTCTTCTCCTGGTTCCAGTTCACCATCCATTATGTCCAAGGCTCCCAGAACAAGCATGTGGATGCTTGGTTCAAAAAACCTGACTATACCCAATGATCTGGGGGGAGCCTGACCAAAACCATGATCCTCTTTAGGATAGCATTCAGAATACCCTGCAAGGTAACCTCAGGGCCTTGACCCTGTAGGACTGTACACAAAAGGCACCCCTGGATAGCCCCTGCCCCACCGTCAATAAGGGCTGGTTGTACACTCCCACCCAGCAACCCTGCAGGGGAGGTGTCGAGATTGGCACATGAAGCTCAGTAAGCAGGCCATTTGGGGTGTTACAGTACCCTGCACCTCCTATCCTGGGAATTCTGGTGGCTCTGGAGATGTGACCCAGTACGTTCAGGCCTGCAAAGTCTGTTGGCGATGTTGACAGGCTTATGGGTGCTCCCCACCCCAACTGATCCTTAGAAAACAGCATCCCTAGATCTCATCACAGACCTGCTTCCATCTCAGGGATGCCCCTGCATATTGTTTGTAGTTGACTTATTTACCAAGGTGGCCTATTTCATCCTCTGTCTGGCCCTCCCATCAGCTGGAGAGGCAGCTCAGCTGCACTTCCAGCTGCATGACATTCCAAGACACCTGATTTCAGACCACAGAATCCTCACAGTTCTGGCAGGTTCTGTAGCCTCTCCCTGACATCCAGATTCATCTCTCTTCATCCCATCGTCCCATCAGATGACCAGAGAGAATGCGGCAGTGCTGCTCCATCAGCTGTCAGCAGGATGACTGGACAGACCAGCTGGACAGGGCAGAGTTCTCCTATAACTTGGTCCAGCAAATGCCTTTTGCGGCCACCTATGGACACCACCCACAATATTTCCCACAGATCTTTCCCAACTTCTCCATGCCTTGTACATGAACTGTGGGCTCCGCATCAGGTACTCCGAGCAGCCAGAGTGGGAAAAGCATAAAAGGTGGTCACTAACAGCCAACAATAGGCAGGGGTTTCAATCCAGGGTCTTATTTTCACTGGGCTTTTAATCCGCGATCAGCCTGGATTTTAAAAAGCAAACTGCACCTTTTCTGATTTCCATTTTGGTAACTGTAAATTTTCCATCTGCAATGTTCATTATTGACTCCATGGTGACACCACCTTTTCTCTTGGCTGTCTGGGAGCAGATATTATTTGCTAAATCTGAGGAACATGCTCTGAAAGCCCAATACTGCAAATGTAGCTGTTCACTTTTTTGTTTTATCTTCCACCCTCTTCTTCATAAAATCAGAGTCCAGTAGCACCTTTAAGACCAACAAAGATTTATTCAAGGCATGAACTTTCGAGTACAAGTACTCTTCGTCAGACTAAGAACTGATCATCATAACTGATGCTTATATATTCTCACTGTTATGATGGTCAGTTCTTAGTCTGACGAAGAGTGCTTAAACTCGAAAGTTCACACCTTGAATAAATCTTTATTGGTTTTAAAGGTGCTACTGGACTCTGATTTTATTGGGCTACTTCAGACCAACACGGCTACTCATATGAATCTCTCCTCTTCTTCATGCCTCCACTGCTGACATAGCACAGTATCTGGTGCTGACTGGTCAGGGTGTTAATTCAAAGACTGTAGGAGACTTCCCCTCCCCCCTTCACCGTCCCCTAGCTTGCTCTGGCTGTAGAGTTGGGGAACAAAAGGGTGGAAATAAATCCCTCTCCAGCCTTGTGCTCCTTCAATGCCAGCTTGAGCTCTCTCTTCCCACCCACCCCCATTCTAACTTCAGAGCTAGCCGGGAAAAGAGACAAAAATGCATGTCCCCCCCCCCCCCCAATCAAGCAAGAAGGAAAGAGGGGACTGACAATTGGAACATTCAAGTGCAGAATGTAGCATCTTAGTAAAAGCTGTTTCCAGACAGGAAAAGGAAATGTTGCAGATGTTACAAGATCCAGGTTCAGAATGATCAGAATTCAGCAGGATTCACAGAGGGGGGGGGGGAGAGTGCAGACAATACCCCGCTCTCTACTAAAGGCATCTGGCATCAGCGACTCTCACATAAGCTGGATGTCCAGTATACTGGCCCTCACTGGATTGTGGAGGAGATAAACTTAGAAGCACATTGCCTGGAACTCCCGCAGATGATACACATCCATCTGGTGTTCCATTGGTCCTAGCTTTCATATCTGTGGCACCCCCAAACCTGCTCTGTGTATCCACAACACCTCTATTCCCAATGCTGGTGGCAGACCAAGAGGAATATGAGGTAGCGTGGCCCCTGGATTCTTATCAGTCCTGGGACCAATTTCAGTAACTCATGGAACACAGCTACCCATTTGAATCTATCCTCATGGAATGGAAGGGATGCAGGTCTGAGGACAAATCTTGGGAACTGGTGGGGAATCTGCATGCTCCCAATCTGGTATGTCAGTTCCACTGGGAAGCCTGGGTGTCTGTCCCCATAGTGAGGGGGCCTGAGGGGGGCATAGTGGGAGCAATCCTGGATAGAGTAACAGTGCCAGGTTTGGCCATGATCACAACAATATATGTGGTCCAGACATTGTCCTTTTCTTTCTTTTAATGTTGCTTGTTCATGTTTCTGGTTCATCGTAAAAAGGTCCACTCTGATTCCAACTCAGAGGTATTCAATACAGCATGCTCCCAGATATGTGTTTTTAGGGAATGAAGCTTTAAGTAATAATTTTTTGGCTGACTACCTTTTAAGGCCATATTTTTCCCTGAGCTGATCCAAAATGAAATAATAAACCTGCTTGTATATTGTTTATCATGAAGTTTCTGTCTTATCCCTACAGTGCTAGGATGCTTTGTATAACTCAATGGCATACTTTACTTTAAACAGGCTCCCTAGATTGCATCACACTACTATGTATAGAGCACTTGATTCTATCTTTATAGGATCAAAGGAAAGTTCACTGTGCTTTATGGACAAAGATAGATTTAACAGGGTTACCAAAGTAATTCCCATGTTATGCTGCTCTGACGTGCCTCTTTGAACTTAACTGGGCACTGTCCTGCAGAACGTGCCCCATGTGTACTAGAGGGTCCTTTCTAGCAGGAAAATGTGATGAGTCCCTTGGGTGTGTTGTCACCTGGAAGCAACTTGGTTTGGACTACAAAGCTCAACCAAGATAGCAGTAACCCTATGTAGAGTTAAACCATTCTAAGCCCATTGACTTCAGTGGGATTAGAAGGGTGTAACTACTTAGGATGGCACTGTTAAACTGTTATAAGCTAGCTGGATTTCAGAATCCAGTGCGATTCTTTCCTAAGACACTAGTACATCAATCACACATTCCAGGATCATGGAAGATACCCTGCTGCTGTGATACTGCAAGCCAGCCCCAGCTCTGGTTTCAAATTAGCCAGGAGTTCCAGATGATCCCTGTAGATCTCAGCTGAGCTTTACTGCAAGCTTGTGGAACAGTATGAAGGAACAGGCAGAGGATATCCATAAATGGTCTTTTCTGAAAAATCCAGAATGGCTGTTGATGCCTGCTGCAAATCTGTACCTAAAATACAAAATGAAAAATAAGGAGCTGAATGTCAGTGATGAGGTTTGATGCCATCTGCTGTGATGCTTCCTTCCATTACGGAAGAAAAAAAGATCCTTTTCCCAGATATACTAGCTTTCCAGATGTGGAAAAATTTCAATGTGGATGAGCACTCAGACAGAGAAGTAAATCCCAAACCACATTATGAAATACAAGAAGACTGTGCCATATCCTTTCCCAGACATTCTAATCGGATTTGAGAGCAGCCTGCCATGGAGCAGTGGTAGAGCGGTTATAAGGTCAGACTGGAATCTGAGAGACCCAGAGTTCAAATCTAGACTGCTGTGGAGGCTTGCTCGGTGACCTTGGGCCACTCACATATCCTCAGACTATCCTATTTCATAGAGTTGTTGTCAGAATAAAACTGAGGGGAGGAGTGACCCCATGGGGGACAGAAGTAGAGTATAAATGAGAGAGGCAATCTATAAATCATCAAATGATAAATAAAATGCAAAGTACAGTATGAACCCCCCTTGTGCCATGGAAGCTCACTGGATGACATGGCCAGACACAAGCACTCTGCCTTGTTAGGGGGGGGGGGAATGGGTTGCGAGGATCTAATGGAAGGGGAGAGAACAATGTTCTCAGCCATTTTGATCCCCACTGGGAGGTAAAGTAGGCTATAAAGTCTGCATATTTAGGACTTCTTCTGTGCTTGTGTATTCTTATCTGTGGACAGCTACATAGTGAACAAAACAGATAACTGCCTGAAATATGATGAAGTGCGTAGTCAGAACAAGGTCTGAAGCCAGCCTTTGAGAAATGGAGACGTGTGCATGCACACAAAACTTTGTTGGTGTTAAAAGTGCCATTGGACTCAAACTTTGTTCTGCCCTGAAATATGACATCCTTATGTTGACATGGTTCCTGTTTGGATGGTTACATTTCATGGAAGGCACGTGGTTTTGAAACATCATGTTGTTTAAGCAGCTGGGTAAATAAGGAAAGAGGAAACAATTCCAAGAAGTTGAAAACAACAAAATGTTGTAGAATAACAACTATAGGAAGAATAAAAGAACAGCTATCATCTCCTTGTCTGTTATCTGATATCAGGTCTTCTGGGTTGTGTTGCTATTTTCTTTCTGCTTTATTGAAGCAGCAAATAATAGCAACTAACAATGTAGTTATTATATAGCACATATATAGCCAAGCTGTACTATAACTGCCTTCTAGTAAAAAAAGCCCCCACATTTAAAACACCTTTCAAAATTCATAAGGATCAAATCAATAAAGCTTTTATACACATTTAAAGGTGTCATTTATACAGATTACTTTAAAACCTCAATTTTAATAAGGATTTGTTTTCTTTTTAGCACTTTGATAAGATTAAATACAAGACATGAGCAACTTTAGGATGCTCTTAAACAAATCAAAATATTTTTTTCTTTATTCCCAAATGTGAGGTGATAAGGTTTTCAGAGGCTTACTTTCATATATTCTGCTTTTTATGCAAAACAGAAATTGCACAAAAATCTTCCCTCTGGATATGTTTAAAGCAATAGTTGAATTTTGAATGGTAAATTATGAAGAAGAAGAAGAAGAAGAAGAAGAAGAAGAAGAAGAAGAAGAAGAAGAAGAAGAAGAAGAAGAGTTGGTTCTTATATGCCGCTTTTCCCTACCCGAAGGAGGCTCAAAGCGGCTTACAGTCGCCTTCCCATTCCTCTCCCCACAACATTTTATAAACATTTTACTCTATAAAACATGTTTTATATAGTTATATATCCTTCTAATTTTTCTGAAGTAAAAGTTAAAGTGAAACAATTTCTCATAGCTAATGTAACAGTTGCCATTTCATTGAATTCAGGGTTGAAATAAGGGTTGAATTCAGTCAGCAATTCTGCTGACACAAAAAGGATGGGGTCCCTTTTGACCGTCCCCCAAAAGCTATGTGGGGAGTCATTAGATCTGCATGGACAAAAGCCATGTGGCCCAGAAGCTCTAATAGGCTGGAGACCTGAGCAAGACTAAGTAAAAAGATCCTACCCAGTGTCTTTCATTTAATTTAAATCACAAAGATAAATAGCTAGATTGAGAAAGTAGGGGAGGAGGGCTGCGTGCGTACCCTGGCCTGGAGCTAGGAGAGGGGGGAGAGACAGCTGAGAGTGCTTTTGAGGGCGGGGAAGGGGTGCAGGATAAAGGCGCATGGCAACAGGGGTGGGAGCATCTGGGGCCGGCTCCTACATGCTCTGCGGCCAAGGCGGCAATGGCTGCTGCTGGCCCACACGCCCGCCTTGCTCAGCTGGCCGGCCAACCACCACCTCCAACGGGGTGGGGAAGAGGCCATGGCAGGCAGGACATTTTAGAAATGTCGCGGGACACAAAGGCCTTTGAAGTCGGGACAGTCCCGCCAAAAACAGGATATCTGGTCACACTAATGTGGAGTCCCACAAGGAGCAGTCCTCTCTCCTATCCTATTTAACATCTTTATGTGCCCTCTGGCTCAGCCGGTGCGAAGGTTTGGGCTGGGTTGCCACCAATACGCAAATAACACCCAGCTTTTCCTCCTGATGGATGACCACACTAACTCTCCCCCAAAAGCATTAGCCAACTGCCTGAAAGTAGTGATGAAATGGCTCAAGCAGAGTCATATGAAGCTCAACTCTGCAAAGATGGAGGTCCTGTGGCTGGGCAGGAAGGGACCATGGGAGGAAGCATGCCTGCCAACCCTGGATGGAGTACAGCTCATAATGGCTCACTCCACCAGGAACCTGGACGTGATCCTGGATGCTTCCCTTACAATGGTAGCCCACAAAGGTAGCATGGCTGGCATTTCACCACTTCCACAAAGCCAAGCTACTAGTACCCTACTCGGCCCTGGAACACCTAGCCATAGTGATCCATGCAATGGTCACTTCTATACTGGACTTCTATAACTCACTCTATGCAGGCCTACCCTTATCCTTGATCCAGAAACTACAGCTGGTGCAGAATGCTGCGGCCAGGATTCTCACTAATACACCATGGAGATCCCACATCCGACCTATACCCCAACAACTCAGCTGGCTCTCAGTTGAATTCCGGATTGTGCTTAAGGTTTTGGTAATCACTTTTAAGGCCATTGGCAGTCTGGGCCCAGTGTATCCCTGCCTATACCCTCCAAAGAGCCTTACGCTCTGCCACCTCCAACTGGCTTTGGATCCCTGGCCCCAGAGAAGCACTTTGGATCTCAACAAGGGCCAAAGCGTTCTCCGTCCTTGCCCCCACCCGGTGGAACGAGCTCCCTGAAGAGATCAGGGCCATGTCTGAACTCTCACAATTTCACAGGGTCTTTGAAAGGGAGCTTCTCCATCAGGCATTTGCTTGAGGCCAACCAGCCCCAAAACACCCACTGTCCCTGCAGACATCCCCTCCCATGACTAAAGAATCTGACCAACCCAAAGCTGTGTAAATGTTCCTGTTCCTGTTTAAATATTGTTTTGGTTGACATGTTATGTTTTTTTTTTGCAGTGTCCTATGTAATTAACCCATGATGTTATATGTAAACCGCCCAGAGCTGTTTGGAAGGGCAGTATAAAAATCTTTAAATAAATAAATAAATAAATAAATAAATACATACATACATACATACATACATACATACATACATACATACATACATACAATCTCTATTGCTTCCAATGGGCAGGTCAAAAATTCAGTTGCATCTCTCTGTCATTGCTGTTTCCATTAATGTTTTACTGTGTATGTGCAAGGTGAAGCTTAAGCAAAATGTAGCACTTCCTAACCACTCGTTTCATCTTCTTCCTGCCTTGCATACTGCCTTGCACACTGCTTTACAGAGCACTTTGTATTCTGATTGTTGTTTAATACCGGCTGTTCTTCCATTTTCCAGACATTCATGCAGATGGACCCCCCAAGTATGAACTTCTGAACTCAGCCCAGTTGAACCTGTTTCTAGCTTCCAGAGATTTACCAGAGGGTCTTCCAGTAACTGTTTCAGTCCAGTTTAACCACAGCTCAGGAAATCTTCTCTGTCTGTAGGCCTCCTTTTACAGATGGAAACCTATAAAAGCATTACATTACCCTTGGAGCCCTTTTAATTCCTTAGCCAAGAAGCTGGCTCTTCAGTTCAGGTGTTCCTGTGTTACAAGTTTAACTCTTCTCTTATGTGAAAGGGTTTTTTTTCCCCTGAGAAAATACATTATCAATAATGCAATAAAAACTGCCTGGAATTTCACAGGCAATAACGACAACGCTTTTCCTTTATAAGAACACCCTCCTGAACAACTATAGCAATAAAATAAATAAATTCTGTTTTAGACACTTTGTGGAATGATAGAAGCTTGGGAGTCTTGCTGACTACCTCAGGCAAGTTGTTCTTCCAGGTAGAAGCCTGAAATTAAGACTGTCAACTGACACTGGTACCCCAACAAGAGAATTCAGGGGTCAGGGGCAAGCAATTTCGTGTTTTGCTGATGCACAACATCATTTCTGATGGGAAACCAGAAATTTTATCATCACATTGGTGTTATTCTCTAAGATTTATTCAAAACTCTAATTCACCCAAAACTATAGCTTGAGACCTAGCCAGCCTACCCCAAACAAACTGCTGTTGTTTCCTTAACCAAGTAGAGTTTTCTATGCAAAGAAGATTTCAAGCAAATTAATATTTGGGATGTTATAGAAGAGTGTTTATGGTTGTGCTAGCTATAAACTACCCCTCAAGTTAAGGAGGAATCTGGCCACTAATATAAGGTGTGAGAGGCTGTATATTACATAAAATAAAAATGGGTAAACCCACTAACCAATGCATATACTGGAAAGCAGTGTTTGTTCTTGCCACCATCTGACAGTGCTGTCTATCTAAAAGAGAAGGGGGGTCTGATCTGATTTTGCATTAATGTGTACAGCTGACCTCCAAATAATGGTGAAGAAAACAGAAAGTGCAGAATTTGGCACTCTGTCATATATAAAATTATCCCAAAACATATATTTCAAGATTTGTTTGTGCAAAGAAACAAAAAGACTGGACACCAAGGTAGATTACAATTTTTAGTTACATGTCAGAATTTTTGGTGGATCAAAATCATTAAATGTTGTTTTGTTGCTGTCTTCCCAGTAAATTTGTACCAATTATGTTGGCTACTATCCAAGACAAAGTAAAGCATCTTAAGCCCCTTAGAAAGCAAGAAAGCTGGGTTAACTCCACCTTGTATTGTGGCTTTGAAATGTAGACTGGAAGTGATAAATTAGTTGTATTCTTAACAGCTGACTGTGAACTAGAAAGAAATACCTGTTGACTGGCAGGCTCTGTACAGTTTCTACTCACCTTTTGTCTACCCAAAGCCATTTGAGCACTATCATGATAATTTAATTTTCTTCTCCCCCTTATGTTCCAGATAGCTCAAAACAGTATCCCACAGTTCCCTGCTGGAAACTAAATATTATGCTTTCAAAGGGAAGGCATTCTTCAGTCAAGTTCAACTAAAGAAGCTCACAAGGGAGCTGTCTCTGTTGTCCAATGCATTTATGAGCCGGGATCAGTAAATAAAAAAAGCAAACTGCATCTGTCCTGTAACTTTAGAGGTCACCAAGTAATTCCAACAACCATAAGTCACCAGTCCAATGGAATTTCAGATTTCCTTTATTCTGAGCTTTCTGTCACTTTGGCTAGCATTCAAAGCCAGAATGTCCAACATAAAGACATTCCCACAAAGAATATTACAGTTTATATTTTTCATTCTGACATCTTGGGCATACATTTATAACATATCTTGTAAAGGTTGGGGGATTTAACTCTAGTTTTATTGTAAAATATATTCTTCTGCGTGTGTGAGTTTGTGTGTGTGTGGCAATAAGTGTAAAAAAATTGGTGGGAGTGACTTGAGGATTATTTTTATTTAAACAATTATTAACTGTTTCTACCTTGTAGAACTCAAGGTGGCTTACAATATGAATAAAACAATTATTATAAAATGTATTAGATTTAAATAATAATAATAAAGATGCCAGTTTACAGTCTCAGGAATGCCGATAAATAAAAACTCAATTAGTCAAAATGCAGTCCTAAGTAAAATTAATTAAAAGTGTTTATTATGTTTTTGAGAGTGAAAGGGAGTGTGAGGTAGTGAATCCTGTGGTGGACTTTTTAAAGAAAGACCTCAGTTGAATTCACATGCAGACAGGAATTTCACCAGATGATCCTGGAGTAACTCACTGTCTCTTATGGCTTAATTGGGGAAGGGGAATCGTGTTTGCCAAAGTTTAATGTCAAAAACTACAGGTCCCCCAGAGCACAACCACAGAGTAGAAGCAGACTGAAATTGGCAGGCTGAGGTGAAGACTAGATGAATCTGGATGCTACAATACAGCATAGAATCTGGAAAGCCAACTATAGTTCTAAGGAAGAACCTGGTAACTAGAGATGGGCCTGGTAAGAATCTGAGGTCCATTCTGCACGACTTAAATATAGCAGGTCTTACCTTTGGTAAACGCTACAAATTCAAGGTTCCGCATGACGTCGCACACAATCTGCAACAATCGCTTAGTTGTAGCGCTTTACGGGAAATCGGGAAAAGTGGATTCCCCCTGAAAAAATCACTACACTTCTGAGCACAAGCTGCAACACATCAGCGAAAGACATGTGCGTTCTCAATGTAGCGGTAGAAAGAACATCCATCCCCCGCTATCACTATTTTTCCCCCCTTAGACTGGGGAAAGCAACAAATGAGCGAGGCTTCTTAGAGGCTTCTCTGGCTAAAGTCCCTCCACAGAAGTGAAGCGAACGTCCGGAGAAGCAAGCACCCAAGAGTCAGCGCTTATGCCTCATCAGCAGAAAGACCCGTGGTCAGAACGGCTCTGGCTGAGCTCATGTGGAGCTGCACTGCCCAGCAGGCGAGGCGACAGGTGAGAAGGAGCCCTAGAGCGGGGCTGGGTGGCGGCGGGTCCCTGAAGACAGCAGCAGCTCCCGAGGAAGAAGACGGGTGCCCCACCCCCTTTGCAGCCCCACCCCAACTACTGGAGTGTCAATCGCCCTGCAGCAATTCCAGAAACTCCCCCCCCTCGCTTTTCAGCACGCCAGCAGCCCACAGTTTGCAAAGGGATCTTTCCCAGTCAGCGCGCTTGTTGTCACTCTCACCATGTTTTTTCTTAGACCGGCGAAAGCAACAAACGAGCAAGGCTTCTCCGGCTAAGGTCCTTCCACAGAAGTGATTAACACAGTAAAACAAAGCTCCCTACTGCAATTGTCTTTAAAGTTCCCAAGCAAAACACAGCTCCCTGTTCAGCACTGCCTGTAATTTCGGCCGCAAATCACACCCGTGGGGGGGGGGGGTTCTACTTGAGGAGTGTGTAAACGATTAATCGTCAGCTCCTACACCAGCAAAAAAAGGTATTTCCAAGACGATTGAACACAGATTAGTTGAAACGGGTGTGTTTGGTTTTTTAAAAAAACAGTTCTTAAAGGGAAAGGAGCTTTTTGGGAGCATGAACACAACAGCCCATTGGCTGTTCCGTTTGATGGACGGCCAGGGGCGGGAAGAAGCGCAGAAAAAAATCGCTTCCTTTGTTGTGATTCCAGTGAGACCAGAAACCTGTGGGGAATGAATGAAACGCTACTGGGACTTCTATATTCCACTAAAAAAAAGTATGCGGAATGACGAAATTCCACTTTTTAATATAGTGTTTCTGCATTCTGTGAACAATTGGCAACATTGGTCCTGGTGCGGAATGGCCCTGAGGCTTTCCCTGCCCCAACACTCACCTCGCAGAACATTGTTTAATCCATTCACTTTGTATAGTGCCTGATATGTTGTGAGAAAATAATGGATAACCCCAAACACATCATTCTAAACTCCACAGTGAAAGGACAGAATACAATGTGCTCAATTCCTGTTCAAGAAGGAAAGTAGATTCTGCAGACCAGCTGCATGAGAAAATGCCCTTCCAGGGTGGGAAATCTATATAGACTTTGGTCTTCAGGAGACATTCAACCCATACTCCTCTGCTTTTGTACTATGCGCCAGAAGTATTTTGCTTTGTTGGATGTGTGGGGCTGCCAATTTGGGTTTAAGTTCCTGGAGATCTGTGGGGAGAGGCCTTTGGATGGTGAGGTTTGTGGAGGGATGATGCCAAAGTAGGGTCAAAGGCAGAGAATCTACCATTTTCACCAGCAGAGCTGATCTCTGCTGTCTGGAGGCCAGTTGTAATTCTAGGAGATTGCCAAGCCTCACCTGGCAGTTGGCAACTGTGGGTAGAGAAGTTCAGGCATAAGTACACTCCTGTTTTCCATGTATTTGACACCAATAGTGTCTACTAAGCGCTGTACAGCATCTAAAAATAAGTCTCTAAAGAGAACACTTACCACCATTGCCAAGTGGACAAAATATGGTTGTAGCAATTTCAGAATATAAGATTTGCCACAAAAATGCTGACATTGGGCTGTAGAGCTATGCACAGTTTTCTTTTTTTTCTTTGCCAACAGCTGATGTGCTCTTCTCTTTTCTCATGGTTACATTACCGTGCTCTCTCACCAATTTTTGAAGGTTAGTTGGACTCTGTTTTATGACGTCATGCAGGGTTAGACAAATATTTGAGATTCAAGAGCTGATGTAGAATGGTAGAGAATAGTCAACACAATTTATCAGCATGTCTCAGTTGTCTTTATTTTTCAGCAGAGTCATTAAAGATTTGCATGATGTCCTAGCTGTACATTTGTTCCCAGAATCCATGCCCAGCTGCAGTCTCTCTCTCAGGCTAACAACTTGCAAGAATTTTATGCCAATAAAGGTATTCTGAGTTCTGATTCATCTTGCAAGAAGATTCTTCGCATTAAAGACGAATGGGATTCATGGTATGGACTTTTGATAATCAGAGCTCCCTTGATCCAATCTGACAAAGAGAAGTTTTGACTCTCAAATGCTCAGACCTTGAAAACATTGTTGGCCTCTCTGGACTCAAATCTAGTTGTTGTTCTGCTGCCTTCTGAAACTGATTAAATTCAGGTCATTTTCCATTCCCCACTATCAACTTTTAAACTGAGGGCCCTGCCATATGTCCCTAAGTTCTGCAAGGTCTGCAAGATGGAGTTCTTCTGCCAGGCTTTTGGTTGAGGCTGGGCAGAATACTGGGCTATAAGATCGGGTCCTCGCCCGCCCTTGTGGCATCTGGATCCCCCTGGGCCCATCCGTCACCCTAGTTTTACACCAGTTACGCTGCCTGGAATGGGTGAACGAGGACCATGGGTCTAGTAGGAACTGTTATGCCTGCCATCTTTGTAATTTTTTAAACTGTGGTGATTGTGTTGTATTTATTGGCAAGATTATCATCTTACCGTCCTATGTTCTTATGTTTTTATTCTTGTGAATCGTCATGAGCCAGCTGGTCTAGAGATGGCAGTATAGAAATTTAATAATAAAAACAAATAAATAAATACATTTACAGATAATTTTGCACAAGAGCATCACACTCCGAATCAGATTACTTGAACAGAGGTCCACCCTACTAGTTTTCTCCATAAACCAGAATGCATGTTGCATGAAGCAATCATGTTATCTATCAGACATAGAAAGGGGTGTTATTACAGAAAAATGAGAGTGTGATAGCAGCACATCGAACCACTGAGAAGTCTTAACTCAATAAGGACAAATTAGGCATAAAATAAGTAGGTAGAAAATAGTCACAGAATTTTCCAACACATATTTCAAATTGCAAGTTCTCTTCCAAAATGACAGTATAAATGTAAAGGAAGATAAGGGGCTGGCTCCAGTGTGAAATTGCCCCCCCCCCAAATCTACAGTAGCTGGCCACCTGAACCAAGTATCCTGATTTCTGCCTCCACAAGATCTTGTGCCGGTCTCTGGACACTATAATATATAGGGAGGAAATCAATGTTACACAAGATCTGGTGCAAGCCAAACTGCACTAAATCTGTTTCTGCTTGCACATTGCAGTATCCAAGCCATGAATGATAGCTAGAATAGGAATATCCTTTCTGGAACAAAGAAAGCGATTTTAAAAGATTTTAAGAGCCACAAATAAAAATCTGTATCACCGTAGGAAAAGATGCAAGCAAAGGATGCCACTGTGGTTAAACTGCAGAGTAAAGGAAGTGATCAAAGGGGGAAGGACATCTTTTTTTTTAAGCAATGGTCCTTTGACAAAGCCTCCAAAGGAAATTTAATGGTCATGTGATAGCAAGGCAGGTGTTTTGGTGGAATGGTAGATATGAAGTAGAGGGTATAACTCGAACAGTGAAGCTCACTGGGTGACTTTGTGCCAGTCCCACACTCTCATGTGGCTGGTCTTCAGCGTGAAAACAACACCACTTCAGTGAGCGATTTCATTGGACTTGGGTAGGGTTCTCCAATGTAATATCTAATTTTGTCCTTAGTTCTTCCCAGATCAAGTATTACTTGTTAGTGATTCAGAGAAAGGAGTGGATCTCGAGATATCCAAATGTATAGATGATATAGGGGACTACTAAGAAGAATATGGAGGACTTTGCAAGGAACCCTATACATTCCCCTCCCTTCCCACCTGCTATAGCTACAACAGTTCTCCAATCGAAAGTCAAAGCAACATTACACACTGGGATTTCATGCACTGACTGATAAGATCTGATGGCAGAAAGGGGTGAGCAGAAATAAATTTTGCAACTGAAGTAACAAAGATAAACATTCAGACTAGCCCCTGGAGTCAAAGTAAATCCTAAAGCAGCCTGGCTTATACCGAACACAATTATTCAGCATAGTAGACTCCCAAATAGCCTGGGAAGAATTCCAAATCTGGTGATTAGTCTACAGAACGGAGGGTGAGAGTCAATGTACATTGAGTGGGGAAAAAGCAAAGTGAATGTATAATTAAGCCTATGAACTGGCTTAAAAGAAGCTGACCAGTGGTCCATCTTAGCCCTGAAGTTTCATTGTAATCAGCAGCATTCCAAAATCTCAGCCCTACTACCTGAAATCAGGCATTAAATCTGGTCTGGATCTCTCCCATCCACTAGTGGCTCAAATGACCAATGGTGCTGCCATCGCTGATGAACCTACTTGGGGAATCTGATGACTCTATCCAATGTGGCAAGAAGTCCTATATATTTTCCAACTTTGCCATCAGCTATGGCTACCATGTTTATGCAGATCTTCATAATCCAGGAGTGGAAATGGGGTGACAGAGAAGTGGTGGGAGAACAAGAAGCAGAGTTCAAGTGAACTGGCTATACTGCTGCAACTGTATCACACCACTGCTGTTAGTCCTTATAAACTACTACTTTGGTACCTTGACTCATAAAATCAGGCCATAAAGTGACAAGAATCATGAGAACCATAAGTGTTTGTGCAGTTTTACTGTAGATTATGAAGGATTATAATCTATTCTTGCAAACTATCCTTTGTTGCCATTTATGTGACAAAGTGCAGGCATTCCAGGCATAACAGGCCCATTAATAACAACTGTAAACCTATAGCGTTGAGAATAATTCATCATCATGTTCCTGGCAGATTGGTTTACTTTAATCCTGTTTACAGTGGAAGACTTGCTATTTAAAGGTAGCCTGGTTCCAGTATATAAATCACTTGGAACTAAAAATTAGCATTCCACATTTTAGGTTATTTTAAAGATATTTATTAGATTAACATCATATTAATTTTGTTGCTACAGTGCAGTAAGAAAGTGGAATAATGATTTCCCACATACAGTATTTCAGTGGTAGAGCTTATGCTTTGTGTGCAAAATGTCTGTGATTCAAGCTTTGGCTTTCTGAGTTAAAAGGATTGCATAGTAAATTATGTAAAACACCTTATCCTGGAATCCTACAGTACTGCTATCAGTAGACAGTACAGATCAGGCTTTCTCAGCCAGGGTTTCATGAAATCCTGGGGTTCCTCGATGGCCTTGGAGGGTTTCCCAAATAGGTAGGAGTTAATTAATTTTTAATATATTGTTTAAATGTGCTAAAAAGTTATCGGGTGATATGATCATATATGGTCACATTGACCTCCCCTAAAAAATGGCCAATGATAGGAGGGGGTGGGAAGGGGTGGGGCCCTAGGTGGACATGTACACAGCTCTGCTTCCCAACCATGTTCCACATGATTGTGCCATTTCTGGGGTTTCTCAAAGCCTAAATAATGTTGCAGGTATCTCAATGGAAAAAAAATTGAGAAAGGCTGGTATAGATCTTACTATACCAGTGGTCTGATTCGGTATCAGGCAGTTCCATGTGTGTCATGTGGGTATTCCAACTATACTAATTTTCAAAATTTGTATCCTGTCTTTCTGCCCTCAAAAGAATTTAAAACATACAAGGTAAACTCACTTCTTTAAAAAAAAATTAAAATCAACACCCTCCCCCCAAAAAATCAGTAAAACAACAGAAATCAAAACTAAAATAATATAAGACATAAAAAAACAGCTGTAAAAATGTTGGTTAGGAAAGAAGGTGAAACTAAAGATGTCAAAATATGACAACAGAAGGGACAGATGAATCTCCCTGTGGAGAGAGTTCCATAGCTTTGGTGCCATGATCGATAAGACCTTCTCCCATATTCATACCCACTTAATTTCAGAAAGTGGGAGCACACAAAGTTGGGTTTCTGAAGATGGTTGAGCAGGTTCATATTGTCATAGGTTGTCCTTCAGGCATGTTGTTTCTAAACCATATAGGGCTGTAAAAGTCAAGACCAGCAACTTGTTTTGCCACTGTGTGGACTAGATTCTTTGTTTTGCGTTTTAAGAACTGAGATTTTCAGGGAGTTGGATTATGTGTCCAATATTAAAGTATCTGTGTGTGCAAAATCTATGTCTGATGATCCAGCTGTTCTACGATTGGCTTTTACAGCACACAATTATTAATTACATTGATCTATCATGAGTTTTATAATATGATGGTATTAATTACAATCAGAAGGTCTTTTGCTGCATTATAAACAAGGCTTCCATGTTGAGATACAATGAATCTTGTTTTCGTTTCCAAAAGAATTAGCATCTTCATTATACCTGTGTAATACATGCAAAATAGGCTTAGCTGTTGAAAATTGCTGAAAAGGGCAGGATTGTCATCCTGTAAATATGTATATTGAAGTCTTTTGAATATTTTGCAGATTGCAGGCTCTGTGAAAGACTGTCCTTGAAGCAGTGCTGCTATAGCTTTCGTCATCAGCCATGTGCAATTCATAGAGATGGATTTCCAATCAACATTGCTCCAGATAAAGAATTTGTACCACTGAAGTGAAATTCTTGCTTTATGTTCTGTTTCAGTGCCAAGCAAATGTTTGCAAATACTAAACTCAAGAATGCTATTTAAGCTATTTAAGATTTAATAAATAAAACTTCTTTCTCTCTTTGGGAACAGCTGATACTATCAATCAGAACAAGTCAACAAATTATCATTTCTGGGTACAGTTTTTGATCCTCACCTTAACTGGCAATCCCACTCTAAATTTATAATAGACAAGATTAAACCCTCTGTGACAGCAATCAACCAACTTTTCTTTTCCAAGGGAGGCAAATACATCCCCAGGGATTTATAAGTGTTTAATAGGAAAATCATTCTGCAATCATGAGCTTTTAATTCACCACCTTGTCGATACCAGGATCAGAGGAATTGCCCTTCAGTGGCTGATCTTCTTCCTCCAGGATTGCAGACAGAGGGTAGCACTAGGAGACAGCACATCAAGCCATCACCAGCTGGCATGCAGAGTCCCTCAAGGAGCAGTTCTTTATGCGCCCTCTTGCTCAACTGGTGCGGAGTTTTGGCCTGGGCTGCCACTGATGACACCCAGCTCTTCCTCCTGATGGATAGCCGCCCCAACTCTCCCCCACAAACATTAGCCAGTTGCCTGGAAGCGGTGACAGTGTGGCTCAAGCAGAGTTTTCTGAAACTGAACCCTTCAAGGACGGAGGTCCTGTGGCTGGGCAGGAAGGGCCCAAGCAAGGAAGCATGCCTGCCCACCCTGGATGGAGTTCAGCTATCAGTGTCCCACTGTGCCAGGAATCTGAGTGTGATTCTTGATGCTTCCCTCTCAATGGAGGCTCAGATCACAACGGTAGCACAGCTGGCTCTTTCACCAAGCCAAACTACTAGTGCCCTACTTGGCCCTGGAACACTTAGCCACAATGATCCACATGATGGTCACCTCTAGACTGGACTTCTGCAACTTGACATTGCCCTTGACATTGCCCTTGACTGATCCAGAAACTGCAACTGGTCCAGAATGCAGCTGCCAGGGTCCTCACAGCAACTCTTAGGAGGTCCCACATTCAGCCCATCCTCCAGAAGCTGTGCTGGCTTCCAACTGAATTCCAGATCAGACTTAAGGTTCTGGTTATCACCTTAAAGGCCATACACAGTCTGGGCCCAGTGTACCTGAGAGATTGCGTCTCTGCTTACAACCCCCAAAGAGCCTTATGGTCCAGCACTTCCAACTTTCTGGTGATCCCTGGCTTGCTTGACCTCAACCAGGGCCAGAGCCTTCTACATCCTGGCCCCCACCTGATAGAACAAGCTCCCAGTGGAGATCAGGGCCCTAAAGGGAGCTCCTCCACTAGACATTTGGTTGAGGTTGATCTGAACCACCACTTCCCATGGGCCCTCCCCCTGAGCCTCCCTCCTATGGCATACACTACAATTCCACCCAACCCACTGGGCTATCGGTATGTAGTGGTTAGGAGTGCGGACTTCTAATCTGGCATGTTGGGTTCAATTCTGCACTTCCCCACATGCAGCCAGCTGGGTGACCTTGGGCTCGCCACAGCACTGATAAAACTGTTCTAACCGAGCAGTGATATCTGGGCTCTCTCAGCCTCACCCACCTCACAGGATATCTGTTGTGGGGAGAGGAAAGGGAAGGCGACTGTAAGCCACTTTGAGCCTCCTTCGGGTAGAGAAAAGCGGCATATAAGAACCAACTCGTCGTCGTCTTCGTCTTCATGTTTATTTAATGTTCTCCATATTTTTCTTTCACTATGTTACTTGTCATTATCACTGTATTGTTATCTGTACCATTTCTGTTTTATGTGAACCACCCTGAGCCTTCAGGGAGGGTGGTATATAAATATAATAAATTAATTAATAAACTCCTTCATGGAGCCTCAATACTATTTCAATATTATTTCCATATATCATTGATCTGCCACTTCTTGCAATGTTACAGGAACCCTAAGATGTATAGTTGGGATAACTTTGGACAGGCTTTATCATGCATTTAAACACAGGCTTAAGGTCATTTTTTCAACAAAATCAGTCAAGATTCATTCTATTCCTGCTGGATGAAAAAGATGAGAAATTATCTTGACTTGACTTAGCAATAGATGATATATTGAGAATTGGGGAAAGTGAATCCTAACTCATCAAGAAATGCATGGAGAACCTACATTACATGGAGGACCAAAAAGTGAGCACGCTTTTCGTTCGACAGAAGGTTTTAAACTTTAAACTTTCAAAGTGAGCATCATAATGTCACAGAGTCCCTTGCTCACTGTGTGCCCGAATGTTGCCCTGCCTACACTAACATGCATTGTATGTTATTTTTTTTTCTTTGAGACGCATGTCAATGATTACACACATGTCCGCCAGACAGCTGTATTAATTAGCGTGGATGGAGGAACTGTGAAAGCTCCCTCAGTGGACTTTTTTCCATCTCCAATGAATACCTCCCCCCTCGTTCTGCCTTGTGTAAAAAGCCATTTGGGGGGGGGAATTACAACGAAATACAGTTCCGTGTGAAGCAAAGAAGCAATGTATGAAAACATATTTGTTGCCACGTATGTTTTTGGATTTTCGGATTTTTTAAAAATAAAATGTAAAGGGAAAAGGGCATTTCAGAGCCATGAGGGCGATCCGTTTGATTGGTTCTTCAGCTTGATTGACGGGCTGAGGCAGGCAGAAGCGCCACAAATTTAGAATACCTTGTTTGCAATTCCTGCAAGACCAGAAATATGTGCATTACCAAAAAAGCATTACGGGTGCATGAATATTGTGCTACAATTGGCACTGTGCAAAATGTCAAAATTCCCCTACAAATTGTAGCGGTTTGGGCTGCCGCGGGCATCCAGCAACATTGGCAGATGTGTGGAATGGACCTACCCAGTACCTTTCTGCCATATTTTCCTTGCAGAAATAGACTCATGATAATTGGATCAACCGAGTTTAAAATGTAAAAAGAAAGGAAAGGAAATAAAGCTCCTAGCAAGCAACTAACTGAAAGCACCATTTGGATAAAGATTTAATTCAACCACTTGGTAGGAGAGGAAATGAGAATAGTAGCCCTGACACTCTGCAAACTCCCCTTTAGAATGGTTTTTCAGTTCTTATCCCTGCTGTCATTATCCCCCATTTCCCATTTCAATTTCTCTTCTTCCTCATGTGAATCAAAGTTGTGATTGTTTGCTTCCATAACTTTTTGTTTTCTCACAAAATCATCCCTCAAAAAGTATATTTTCATCATGATTTTTTATCAATGAATCAAAATTATACTCACATTCTAAATATTAAAACAGTGAACAGTATGCATAAAATACCATACAAATTACAGTTTCAAATCCTAACTTCCTTGCCACTAATGCTAGGTATTTCCTTCTTGTGGAATAGCAGCAGTGCATTTTTGATAAATTCCCTTGGCTGACTCCAGCCCCTACCCCACCCCCAAGCTGCCATGGTATACAGGGTATCACAGAAGACTGAAGCAGAAGCAAGGAGGTGGGCAGGTTACTTTTGTGCAGAGAGGTTGCCCCTTATAAGACCAAAGTCTAAGAATCCAAATTTGCATGACACTGACCAGTACAAAGTAGATAACTGGAATTGTTGAGAACAATGTATATCAAAAGGACCCCAAAGCCTTTTATGCCCCTGGGGCCCTGCTACCTGAAGGATCACTTCTCCCAGCATAAGTCTGTGTACAAACTCCATCCCTCCAGCTAATGTCTCTTTAATGCAGGAATTCCCAACAAGGGTTCCGGAGAATCCTGGAGTTAGGCGAGAGCTCCCCAGAGTTACGGTGCCTTTCCTAGAACTTCTGATGGCCACTGAAATCACTAGATATCACTGGAGCCCACTTCCCCTGTTGCTCTACAGACCTAGTATATTTCTCCACAATAGAAAGGGTAAATGATTGATTGATTAATTGGTTGATTGATTGATTAATTGGCTGGCTGGCTCCCACATCTGCACCTACTTCTCTGAAGGGGCCTGCCACCACTTCCAGGGCTCCTTGAAGCCTGAAAAATATTTCAGGGGTTCCTCCACAGTCAAAAGGTTGGAAAAGGTTGTCTTAATGAATTTTCTATCATTTGTTCTATAATGGTCCATTCTAGGGCATTTTCAGTTGTTTTTCAATGCTTGTAAACCATCTTCTCTAGGAGTTGGTACTTTGGCCCCATGGAGCCTTTCCGTTACTTCACTTTGCATGTTACAGTTGTCATGGACACACCTTCTGTGAATGAGTGCTCTGGGTATTCTTTCCTCAATAAATCCACCATTTACTCTTCATGATGGCTTTAGCTAATCAGCACATCTGCTTGTTAGCACCTGCCATGTTCTCATTCAAGCTGTCATCAGGACTTCCTCTCACAATTCATCTCTGCATAGAGTTTGCAAGAACTGAATGTGCTGTTAACAACTTCCTTTGCAGAAAACGCCTAGTATCATCCCACTCAAGTTCACATCCTGTTGCTACAGGCAGTCCCATAGGATGTGCAGTAGAATGTGTACCCTTGAACTGTCTGTTTGCCATCCAATCAGTACAGCATATAGAGCCATGTACAAGACAGAATAAGCTTTCTGCATATTCAAGAGGACCTCTGGGTATGGGGCGGAAAGGGGGGTGTCTTCAGCACCAACGGCAAAGGGCACACACCACCCTTACAATAGGAAGGAAATTGTGCATGCCGTCAGGAACTCCTGGCAAGAAGCAGGCGGAGCATAGATACAGAACACTTTGCCTGTAAAAGTGAAGGGAAACAAGAAACTTCCTCCTGCAAAAAGGGAACAAAAGAAATTGAGGTCCCCCAAGGTCCTATGGAGTCAAAAGAACAGAAGCTCTCCCAAATCTCATGCTAAGGATGCTTGTGCAGCAGGACATCTTGCTGGAAAATCCTCCTCATTACAGAGGATGGGCTGTCTTAATTGAAAACATTTAGGATATTAAAGTATTGCAAATGACCAATCATTACATCTAGTTTACCAGTCTACTTCCAAGAAAGGCCCTTTGGGATTTCCAACCTTGTTAACTCTTCTTGAAATTATCAATTTATTATCAACATTCCTTAATTTGGACCACTTTCCCTCTCAGATTTGTAACTTCCCATACCCTTTGAACTTTCTATTTTGTGTATTTAAAGTTTGAAAAAATAAAGGAAATAGTGAAAACTCGGTATTTAAAGAGCCTTTTTGATACCTGCATTGTGATTTGGCAGTAATATAATCAATGGAACCCTTTTATTCTTTATAGATCATTTTTTTATCCGTGCTTTTTCAGTATCTGAACATTCTACAACTGAGAGTATTACAACACTTCAAATACCTTGTACCTAAGCCTGGAGAAAGAGTATCTGCTCCCTCTGCTGGCCACCTTTAGTTATACAAAAACTCTTCTGAAGGGTCTATCCTAATTTCAGTACAGACTTTGGTTCTAATCACTTTTCCCCCCATCCCCTGTAAAAATAATGCATTGACAGAACTGATTCTGGTTAGCTTCTATTTGCCTGCTTGAGACAAACATATACATAATGATGTAAGATTTGAGTCCAATAGCATCTTAAATACCAAAAAGATTTCCAGGATGTCAGCTTTCAAGAGTCACAGGCCCCTTTATCAGAGCTTTGACTCATGAAAGCCTACACTCTGGAGATCTTGTTGGTCTTTAAGGTGCTACTGGACTCAAATTTTGCTCTTCCACTGCTAGTGTGCTAGATATATTTTTGCTTTTTATTATTTTCCTTCTAATATTGTTACTATTTTTATGACAACTGTGTCTGCCTGGAGTTCTTAAGCATGTAATCACCGTGTAAACATTGACAAATGATCCATTTTACTGTTACCACTTCTCACTAAGCAAATTCCTTCACAGGACACATGCATATGTACGGTTCTGGTAACACTGTATACTTTCCCCAAAGAGGCAAATCACTGTGCCCTGGAGCCATTTCAGAGTAGGGAAACAAGGCAGGGAAATACTTAAACATCCTTGGTATGATCAGAATCAGAATCTGTGCATAGCAGTCTTGATCCTAGTCAGGTTTATGCACACCTAGGTAGTGTGGAATTCCAGAACATGAACCTATGCCAATCTCGCAACCTTACCTCCTCTCTGCAATGTTCTCTTGACCTGAAATAGGTCAGAGGGTGCTATGTGGCTGGTTAGATGGTTGCGGAGGCATTACACACATTTGAGGCCCATTTCCAAACTTCAAGGAATATGTTCAGACCAGGGACAGCCAACCTCCAAGTGGGGCCTGGAAATCTCTTGGAATTGCTGCTCATCTCCAGACTATAAAGATCAGCTGCCCAGGCAAAAATGGCTGCTTTGGAAGAGTGACTCTGTAGCATTGCATCCCACTGAGGTTTAGGGATGCTAGCCTCCAGGTGGGGTCTGAGAAGCCCCTGGAAGTACAACTGAAGGGAAAACTCTCCCCCCTCACATGTACACCTACGAAAGGAATGCACATGGCCCCAGACACCTCTTGGCTAGCACAGTCTGTTGCTTGGCTGGTCATGTCTGCCCTTCTGAAACCTGAGGCCTATTGCTTGCAACTTCAGTCCCTGTTGTTGTCCACAAGGCCAAGTCGTGCCTAATAAAAGTGGATCATCTAGTTCCCTCCAAAGTTTCACTGTCTACTTTGCTGTAAAGCTAGCTCCACTTGAAATTCTGGGCCACTTATGCCTTTGAGTTCCTAGGACATTCCTGGCAAATACTGATTTTTATTTACCAGGCCAAGGTTGAGAAAAGTCACTTCAGTTCCTATGTCTCTCCAACCATTTACTTGTTCATCATTTACAGTTTTAGGCTGTGAATATTGTTTATTTAGATCGTCCCACACTTTCCAGACTCACAGGACCCATGCTGGTCTGTCTGTCTGTCTGCCTGCTCCCCAAAATACAAAAAATTGCTGGTAAGGGCTGGCCAAAGCTCATAGCTTAGGAGGGACACACCTGCACCACTCCACCCCAACCTCAGCCTGCAAGCCTCTACCATTGTTTCTAGTATCGCTGCTCATCTCTAGATAATGATCAGCTCTGCAGGTGAAAATGGCTGCTTTGGAGGGTGAACTCTGGGGCATTGTACCAGGGGCAGCTAACTCACTGACAGACTCCAACAAACTGACAGAACTGTGAAGAGATGGTCAGGGCGGGACACGTAGGCTGATTGGACAGCTGCTGGCTAGATGGCCAATCAGGCTGGAGGAGGACAACCAGGAGCCATAAAGGCGACCTAATTGACCAGTAAACGGTGAGGCCCAACTCCTCCTAGGACTCCTCCTACTATCTTTATTATAATACTAATAATGCTTACAGATGAACAAAACCATTAGAACAGGAGAGGTGACAGAAGAACTTCTTGCTTAATGCTCAGGCTAATTTACACTGATGTAGCTCCTTAGTCATGTATCTGCCAAACTATTTTTTTTTTTTTAGATTCTCATGCAACATTAACCCATGAGCAAAAGACAATAATGCTTAATCTGCTCATCTTACCTTGACAGTAACTGAAAAATCAGTGAAAGCCAACATCCCGTAGTGGTTAAGGGACCCAGGTTCAGATCCTCACTGTGCCACGAAAAGTAAGTAGGTCACCTAACCTACTCTGGGGGATTGTGATAAGGACAAAACAGAGGAGGGAAGAATGGTGTACAGTTCTCTAACTTCCTTGGGGGAAGGGCAGAAAAACTGGACTGAACAACACACAAATAAGCTACAGGTAGACAGTATCATGCCAGAGCAGCCCCATCCTAAAAATAAGTCCAATTAAATTCAAAGGTTTCCTCCAAAGTAAGTATGCACCAGTCAGTACACTCCTATGAACATGTACTCAGCTAAAAGTCCTGCTATGTTCAATAGGTTTGTACTTTACAACTGTGCATCAGATTGTTTTGGAATTGAAACCTTGCCACCTGGAATTGTCCCTCTCTTGCAGAAAAAGTGACACAGCTCAGTATGAGAGGCCTATTTATAAGATCTTTTTTTCAACTTTTGACACTACCACTTGCCACAGTGGCCCTCATTAAAATGCTCAGCTTTCCAGGCTCATATGTAAACAATGACCGTGACACATCCTGTGGCCTGCAAGAAACAGCTGAAACCTGCAAGTAATTTCAACAGACACAGTGGTAGATGAAGTCAACACAAGCATGAAGATATAATTGCTCATATCGGACTTGAAGACAAATGACATCGCATTTCTGTCCCGTGCTTCAAATGAATTAGTTGAAGCAACATACTGATTTCCAGAAAAAGCAATGCAAAATATGAAAATACATCAATGTGCAATGAATTTCAAACATGGAAATAAGGATTCCTTAAACAAATTATTGCATTACATTTCTGTCCCAGAATTTTATGGTATTTCTTGGATTTTACATAAGGTTGTCATTTCTGCAGATTGCATTATGAAAACAGTCCATAGTCTGGCCTGTGAAAAAAATTGAATATTTATATGTTGCTCTATTTTAAATGCTCACAATACAATCCTAAGCACAATTACCTGGGAGTAAATTCCATTGAATAAACATGAGTGGGATTCTGAACAGACCTACTAACAAATTGTAGTCACAAAGTTCAGCAATCCTAGGAGTTACCTCCTCCCCTATTAAAAACAAAGGAACTTAATTACAAGTAAAAAGGCATGATTGGTAACATGTCAAATCCTACATTATCTATATGTCTAATTCTCAGCATAACCCCATTTGGGGATACTTAAATCCAGAACCTGTGACCTGTGACCATGAACAGACAAGCCAGATCTTTCTATAAACCTGAGAAAAGCCCTGAATTTGCAGGGGGAAATCTGGGGCGGGGGGGGGATACATTGGGAGTGTTAAATCCCATCCAAATGATAGACATAGCACCTGTAACTTTAAGAAATTGCTGCTTTCTGAGCTCTCAGTGGCTATGGTGGGGATTGTGAGGCAACAATAATAATAATTCCAGTTTTCAGGCCTTGATTTCTGTCAGTAAAAGACAAGGGATGGGTCTTGTTTTGGTCATGCAGCCACCACTGCACCTCAACCAGGACAAGAGCCTTCTCTATCCTGGCCCCTACCTGGTGGAGTGAGCGCCCAGAGGAGCCCTAACAGAACTAAAACAGTTCCACAGGGTCTGCAAAAGGGCTGGATCTCAACCAAACACCACCAGGCATTTGGTTGAGATTGACCAAAACTAAACAGCATTCACTGAGTCCTGAATATCCCACCTTGAGCCTATGCAATGGATATGACCGTGGGCCTGTTAAGATTGTTCACCCTGTTAAATTGTTACCTTTGCTGTTTATTGTTATTATTATCATTATTACTGTTACCTTCATTGTTATAATCACCATGTTTGATATATTGTTCCTGCTCCATTCTATGTGAACCGCCCTGAGCCTTAGGGGAGGATGGTATACAAATACAATCAATCAATATAATTCATGAGGCTTCTTAGAGCAGGAGGGCTTTAACAATCTCTGTCCTTGTGCTATCATTCTGACATTGCTCCTTGAAAGATCACCCAGCGGGCAGCTTCCCATGCTTCTGGCTCAGTGGCAAGATACAGAACAGATTACAAGCAGAATCTTGTTGAAAGGCAGGTATGTTTGTGCCTGGGACAGTCCTCATACCAGTAGGATTGGTTTCTTGTCTTAACAGCCATGCTGGGTCAACATCCAAATGAGCTCATGATGTGCCTGTGAACTATGAACAACCTCATCCGAGGAAACAAAAATACATATGTATATGTGCGCTAAACCAGTTGGGCAAATGTAGCCCCAGGCACCGAGGGTTTCCCAATTTTTTTAAAGTCAAACCCACTTTGAAATGTCCTGTATTTTTCAGGATACTCTTCTAAACCTACTCTACCTTTTGGGGCCTGCTGGCAAAGCAACTACTACTTCCTCATAAACAACCAATGTAGGAATCTCATATCTGAATCTCACACAGAAAAATATTTCTGAAAAAACAGACAATAACATAACTGCTTGAAGATTTTTATTTCACATTTTTAAACTGTATGACAACTTGAAGAGTGACCTAACACAACTCAGGATTCAGTTTCCTTTCAAGTCTGGTATTCCAACACCTGAATTGGGACAGCACTATATATCATAATTGCAGAGGAAAATCCCAATGTGGCAATAGTATGAGGTTTTTGCTGCAAAATACCCTGCATATTCACTTCTTTCTAAATATACAGGTATCCATGATTTGCTGTGACCTGGGTGGCCCACGTTAGCATGATGTCTTCAGATCTCAGAAGTTAAGGAGGGTCACCCCTGGTTCCTAGCTGTTCAGGTGACCATCAAAGGAATAAAAAGTCTCTACACAGAGGCAGGCAATGGCAAACCACCCCTATGGGGGGGGGGGGTTTGCCATAATTTGGCTGCAACTTGTGGGCATTTTCCACCTCCATGACTTAATCTCCTTCCTCAGCTGCCAGTTCATGGGTTTCAATGATGCATGCACATTCATGTACTGTATCCATCTTTCAGCACATACCAGGGTTTCCCACGGCAAGTGAAATATATAGCATTGTTCTATCATTTGCTTTAACAAGGCAAGTAACACCCCTCTCTCAGAAGATTATTCTACTATGTGCTGTCACTGTCAGTTATAAATCATATACAGCCTGCTTGCAAGACCACTCATTTCAAAATGTTAGATTACTGGTAGGAAAAACTAAAATGGCTTTCTTGCTAAACAAACTGTCAGAAAGCAATACCACTGCATACAACAGCTGCCAGCAAAATGCAAGTACATTAGAATTTCTCACTCAGATTCATTTGTTGTGTAATGTGCCATTAAGCCAATGACAGAGTTTTGAAGGCCAGTGATTACACAGCAGTGGGTTTGCCTTTGCCTTCCTCTGCAGTCTTCCTTGGTGGCCTCCCATCAAAGCACTTATTGTGTTTAGCTTCCAAAATCTGACGAGATCAGGTTATACAATTCCACATTCCACCCAGGTTCATAGCTGGTATTAAACTTTATTGGCCTCTCACAATTGTCAATAATTAAAATCTTCTTGGTTAGAGGCTATTAGGGTTTTACTCATGCCAAGGTACAAAACTTTGTTCAGTATTTTGTAGTACATCAGTGCACAGTACGGGTTCTTGTTAGCATCAAAAATCAATATAATTTCTTTTAACCCAGAAGTGCTCCTTGACCAAAGAGATTTGTAGAAGAGCAACTGTTGGACAGAGGGCGGTGACAAAGTGTCTATACTTAAAAGATAAGAGAGGAAACGAGCCAAATTCATTTCAGAGAGCAGACCTCTACTGATAGTGGCGATGGAGTGCGGTCATAAGGGAAAACGACACCAGCACAAACACAAAGATTTGCAACAGAAGCACAAGGCAGCAGTCCTCTGGGATGCTTAAAGAGTTCCCGCTACCATTTTCCCATTTCATAGAATCATAGAGTTGGAAGGGGCCATACAGGCCATCTAGTCCAACCCCCTGCTCAACGCAGGATCAGCCCAAAGCATCCTAAAGCATTTGACTGAACTAGATTTCGATCCACTCCCAACTGAATCTCAAGCCACTCTAAACCCAAGCTTTGACGTTCCACTTTACTCTGCATCTCACTGGTTTTTATAATTCTCTGGAGTCTAGACAGGGAATCAGGAACTTAGCAGCACTTTCTGGAAGAGGACTCTCGATCTTTTCCTCCCAGAACTCAAATCTGCTGTCAGGAGCATGCAAGGCTGGCCGGCGTCCGACGGAGCCCCCAGGTCAGCATCCTCAGGATGCACGCAACTCTTCGCTCCACCCCCATCTCTCCGGAACGAGGCATGGTGGGATACGTAGTTCCTGCTTCTGGCACTTGGCCCGTGGAACTCCATTTCCCAGCAGGCAACAGGAGGGCGCGAGCAGCCGGGCTACGTCAGAAGCCCAGGCAGCCAATCGCCTGGCGGCCGAAGCGAGAGCCGTCAGCCGCCAATGTTGTTTTCGCTGAGTTGAGCTGGCGGTGTTGTTGGCGGTGCCGGCGCCATATTGGAAGGGACGAGGCGGTGTTTTTTTTTCGAAACCACCCAACCCCCCCTCCCTTCTCCTCGACCGTTGCAAGGACCACGGAGCCCCGCCGAGCGCGGGCCTCGCCGCCGCCATGCTGTACCTGGAGGACTACCTCGAGAGTGAGTCTGGGGTGGGGAACGCGGCGGGGGGCGCCAGGCCCGAAGGGGAGGGGGAGCGGCGAGAGAGCGAGGCGGAAGCTCCTCCCCCTTTCTCCTCCTCCCCCTCCCTTTTCATGGCGGCCGCCGCAGCTGACTGACGCGCGCCTTCGCTCCTTCCCCCTCCCTGCAGTGATCGAACAACTTCCCATGGATCTCCGCGACAGGTTCACCGAGATGCGCGAGATGGACCTGCAGGTGCAGAGTACGTGAGTCAGCCCCGCCCACAGGGCGCCTCGGCTCACGCGCCGCTCAGCTGGGGAGGGGAGGGCTGGAAGTCGCGCGGGGGGGGCGGAGTCTAGGTCGGCCAGCTGTCAGGGGCTCGCACGAGCGATGCAGAGTTCCCGGGGCAGGAGATACCCGGCTGCGTCCGAAGCGGAGGAAGTCCCGCAGAACGAACTCTTGACTAAAGTTGGCAGCAAATATGATGTTGCTTATTTTAGGTGGGTCGTAAGAGTAACATTTATCATCATTTGCAGCGGTTATGTGGGGCGCTACAGTTAATAACACACTAGCTCCGTTGAACTTACTAATGCCTGTGTTTCTAAGTAAATATGTTTCTTCTTTGGGAAGTGTCTATGCCACCTTCCCAGAGACCTACAAGGCTAGAGATGAAACTTTGCAGTAGGGTCCATGTGGGGTTTCTTATCGCAGTTACATTTTAGTCCTGTCCAGAGTTCCTGCAGTCCAATCCTGAAATCATTGGGTTTAGACTGGAATAGCTCTGTGAATAGCACACTTTGGCATTTACTAAGGAACGTCTAAGATATGATAGCCATCTTCAAGTGATTGAATGGCTGTTACATAGAGGATGGAGCAGAGTTGTTTTCTGTTGCCTCAGAGAGTAGGACCAGGACCAATGGGATGAAATTATGGCTAAATATCTGGAAGATGTTTCTGACAGCGCAGTTCCTCAGTGAAAGGAGGTGGTGGGTTCTCCTTCTTTGGAAGTTTTTAAGCAGAGGCTAGACAGTCATCTGACAGGAATGCTGATTCTGTGAATTTAGGTAGATTGGAAGTGGGTGGCTCTTGTGGCCCTGTCTTGCATGCCCAGGGAAATGCTGATCGCTACTTTGGGGTTGGGAGGTGAAATTCCTCCAGGCTAGACTGGCCATGGATTCTGGGCTTTTTGGGAGGAAGCATCATTTGGGCATGGAATCGGGGGATGTAGAATTAGATTGGATTACTCTGGAGATCCCTTCCTATGATTCTAGTAAAGTCAGTGGTTAAGAATCCAAAGATGGATGTTGATTTTACAGAACATCTGTTTTTTTTTTTTTTAAAGAAAGGCATGTCAATGCTAACATACTACTTAGAAATAAGTTGGGGAGGGTTAGTAAAACAAACAGTGAGTGCTGTTGACTTGTATATTAGTTTGTATTTAATGACTGTTAATGTTCATTTTGATAATAAATGTGGCTGCAAGTATATTGACCTACAGTGTGTGGCAGATAAATGAACATACTTTGATGTTCTATGTATGTTTAAGATGCAATGGATCAGCTGGAGCAAAGAGTAAATGAATTTTTTATGAATGCAAAGAAAAACAAACCAGAGTGGAGAGAAGAACAAATGACTTCAATTAAAAAGGTAAAAGCAATGTAAAAACTAGTTAAATCCCCCCCCCCCCAAATCACAGGCTCTGAGTTAGTTCTGACAATATACCTGCAGCTAACTTGAGGGAAAGCTTCTCATGAAAACTGTCTCACCTAAGTAGTATTGGAGAAAGTATGCCAGGCAATAGCTTGCCATTCCCAGGAACTTCAGGGGTAGGGCAAGGGGTGGAAATTACATTGGGCTATTTTTAAAATCTCAGTGTGTTGGCCAGTGATCTAGAAACTCTGGTATCACCCTAGAATTTCTAGGACATCATCTGACCTCAAGTCTGTTTTTTCCCCAGATGTAATGTTGGCATGCAGCCCAATGTCACTTCTGCCAGGAAGCGAGGATGGGAGGGAGGGCAGGGGATTCCCTTCCAGAAGCCGAAATTAGGTATCCTTATGTGGGAGCCATGAAAGCACTCAAAACTGGCCCCATTCCATAAGACCTTCATTTTGCTTGTGTTGCACCTCATCTGTTACAAGGACAGTCCTGCTATGGAAAGTGCACCTCTGATACTAAGAACTTTTCAGTTAATTTCAAAATTATTGTTTAGCATATGTGAAAGCATATAATGATGGAGGAATATGGTGTATAGCAGAAAAGTAGAAGGGCACAACATACATGGCTTAGTGTTTAAAGCACAACTTTCAGTTTTTTCTTTCTTGTGAGTATTTGCTTGAACTGATTCCCTGATTTTTTTGCCAGATTTCCTTCCCTAACTTGAAGGTTTGCTCTTGGAATATTGTCCTCAATGGACACATTGTCTTCTGTTCTGAAGTCTTAGTCCTCAAGGAAGATATTACATTGTATATCGGATTTTCCTCCTGTTCTTTGAAATCAGGGTATATGGATCAAGCTGGATTTTGAATTTGAAATATAGAACACTGCTCTGAATAGTATATCATATTTAATTTTGCCAGCATTATTTGTTCCACATATTTCTGGTAAGGCCTTGGAGGAGGAGCGTGTTTCATGGTTTAAGTGCCACTCAGTGCTTAATACCCACTCAGGGCAGCTGTCCCACCCCTGAGTGCCTCCACCAACTGGCTTGCCTGGCTCCTCCTCATCCTCCTCCCCGGCTGCTGCCTCGGGGGCTGCCCTGCCACTCTGCTGCTGGCTCACCTTTGGTGCTCTCCAGCAGCCGCTATGGCTGGGGTTACCCCTCGGCATGGCACTGTGCAGCTGCTGCTGGCAGCACCACCCAGCGGGCGGTGGGAAGTCAGGGGCGCTGGCAGGAAAGCAAGTGCTCAGGTGGCGGCGGCGACGTCCCTCAGTAAAAGACTACCCCCTCCAGGCCTCAGTAAAATTGTCAGGCATTGACCAGTCCCTGGTGATAAAAAGGTTGGGGACCACTGGCTTAGTGGACAAAACATCTGCCTTGGAATCTTTATTCTCAGTAGAACTATCTGTTCAATTAAGCAGGCCCAAGCCTTACATTTGTGTGCCGAACATTTGTGAGCTAGGCACAATATAAAGTAAGAAAATGCAAAAAGGTGGATGGAAATATAAGGCCAATTCGGTTTTCACAAAGTATTAATCATCAGGCATTTTGATGTTATAGTGTTAGGCAACATTTGTAATAATTATTTCTAAAGATATTTCACTTTTTTATTTCGTTTAAGGATTATTACAAAGCTCTGGAAGATGCTGATGAAAAAGTACAGTTGGCCAATCAAATATATGATTTAGTAAGTAAAGTTGAATTTATATTTGACACATGCTGGGTTATAGTTTGCTTTAAAAGCATTAATACTTGTTTCCCTTGACATCTAACATTTTGGTGTATATGTGAAGTGTAACTGAAAATCTGTTTTTCTGTTTAAATGTCTCTTTTAAATTCAGCACTTAATGGCTTGTGTGCACAATGGTGAGCTTTAATGGATTTCTGCCTATCTGTGTATCCTTGATCGTCAGTGCTCAAGACTTTAGTCAGAATAGCATATATAAATGAATGGAAATTAACTTCTGTAAACAATGGAAAAAGCAATACAAAGACCTTATGTTTGTTTACTCAACAGTAAGTCTCACTGGAGCCAGTGATGCTTACTCCTGAGTAAGTGTGCATAAGATTACAATTGCAATCCCATGCCTTTTAAACTGGGAGTACGACCCAATAAATAAAGTGAGCCTTACTTCTGACTGAACATGCATGGGATTATACTGTTAGTGCTTCAGTCCATCAGAAAATTGTATGCTGCTAGTGGAAAAACTACTTTAGGCCTTAATGAGATCTGACTTCTTTGATCTGAATCATCAAACATAAATGTTAGACTTGTGTAATATCGCAAACTGCTTTTATTAGGTTTCTTACTTGGGTGTCAGGAAAAAGGAGGGTTTATCTTTTTTATTGAATGAGTCCAAAGTTAACATGATCCTGTGAAATTAGTTGTACGTTGGTGAATTTTTTTATTGCAATTGTAGTTTGCAACCATTCATATTAGACATAATATTTTAAAGTAGTTCAGCTAGATTTAGGTAGATAAAATCATGTTTCTTTATACAGTACATAATTAACTGAGGTAATTAATTTCTAAAAGAGCCTCTTGAAGTGCAGGGTGGTAAGGCAGCTGACATGTTGTCCGAAGCTCTGACTATGAGGCTGGAAGTTCGACCCCAGCAGCCAGCTCAAGGTTGACTCAGCCTTCCATCCTTCTGAGGTCGGTAAAATGAGTACCCAGCTTGCTGGGGGGTAAACAGTAATGACTGGGGAAGGCACTGGCAAACCACCCCGTATTGAGTCTGCCATGAAACCGTTAGAGGGTGTCACCCCAAGGGTCAGACATGACTCGGTGCTTGCACAGGGGATACCTTTACCTTTAATTTCCAGAAGGTGTATGTTTATGAGTTTACTTATCTGTACACCACCCGTGGCGCCACGGGCGCCACGGACTAATTAAAACAGTAAGCCCTCCTGGGGCGGGATGTGTCCAGGATGAGGAAGGGTCCGGATTGGTCCCTTCCTTATGACAGACAATCGGAGGGACCAATCAGCAGGCGCGAAGCGAGCCGCGGAGCGCCTTTCCTGGGGCGTGGGGAGCTTTTTCCCTCCCCCCCCCGTTCCTGCAAAAAGCTCCCCAGGCCCCGGGGAAGGCGCTCCGTGGCTCTGCGGGCGCTAGGCACTTACAGAGTTGGGCTCCGTCGGGCAACGGGGCCTCCCCCAGGCGGTGGGCTTTTGGCGGCGGTGGCGGGCTTTTGGCGGCAGCGGCGGGCTTTCGGGGGCAGGGCCTGCCCCGGGCAACGGTATTGTCTTCGGCGATGTTTTGTCTTCGGTGGGGGCTGCTCTGGGTGGTGGTCTTGCGGCGGCGGCGGCCTGGGGCGGCAAGAGGCGCCCCAGGGAGCCCCCGGCAGTCGCGCGCAGCGCGGCTGCCGGGGGCTCCCTGCCCAGCAGCCTGAGGCGGCGAGAGACGCGAAGCGCCTAGCCGCGTCAGGCCGCCGCCCAAGGGAACCCCTGGCAGTTGCGCGGAGCGCGGCTGCAGGTGGCTCCCTCGGCCGGCGGCCTGACAGGGCGACAGGCGAAGCGCCTCTCGCCGCCTCAGGCCGCCGTCGCCACAAGACCACCGCCCAGGGCAGCCACCGCCGAAGACAATACCGTTGCCCGGGGCAGGCCCTGCCGCCAAAAGCCCGCCACCGCCGCCAAAAGCCCGCCGCCTGGGGGAGGCCCCGTTGCCCGACAGAGCCCAACTCTGTAAGTGCCTAGCGCCCGCAGAACCGCGGAGCGCCTTCCCCGGGGCCTGGGGAGCTTTTTCCAGGAACGGGGGGGGGGGGAAAGCTCCCCAGGCCCCAGGGAAGGTGCTCCGCGGCTGGGGAGCTTTTTTCCAGATTGGGGGGGGGGAGGAGAAAAAAGCTCCCCAGGCCCCTAGCGTCCGCTGAATTTTGGCTTCAGCGGGCTCTACTACTAGTTATAAATATATTTACTTATTATAAATATATAAGTTAGATAATGGAAGTTGACTATGTCTATTTACTAAGGTAGCTAAATAGAACTTTCACACACACGGAGTATATATGCAAATACCAGTTGCTTGTGGAGGAGGCTGATAAGGAAACAGTATGGCTTCCATGCCTTGTTCTCAGTGGTCGGCATCTGTTTAACTTCAGCGTACACTTGCACAGTTCTCCTCCCTGTTACAGATCCCAATTGCTGAAGCGAGTTTTATCCATGTGTTCCTCTTTGGGAATTTAGAGATGACCTCACCTGCCTTTTTAACTAGCAAAAAAGCTGGTCGAAGCCCAATTAGTGTTTTGATTCTATGACTGGCTGCAAACTAGTTTCAATTTCTTTTATTATGTTCTTAAATTAGGTAGATCGTCATTTAAGAAAATTGGACCAGGAATTAGCTAAATTTAAAATGGAACTTGAGGCAGATAATGCTGGGATTACAGAAATACTGGAAAGGCGTAAGTATGTGTGGTTTTTTTCCTAGTCCCTGTAAAGTTGTTCTTTGGCATGATTCCCCCCCCCCAAAAAAAAAGTTCTAACTTCTTTCTTTCAGCTGCAACTGCTAGTATGCCTACTTCATGGGCCATTTAAAGAAGTAGAGATATGTGTGTGTAGTTTCATTTATGTTTACATAACAGTTTTAAAGAATCACATAGGCAAATGAAGCTACAGTTTTCAAGATTATCATTGCTATATTTGACTCTTGCAAATTCTTGTTCCCATAGGTTCTTTGGAACTGGATACACCGTCACAACCACTGAATAATCATCATGCTCATTCACACACTCCAGTAGAGAGTAAGTTAAATATTTTAGCTTCTATTTTTGATTCATGTTTTTTTTTAAAAAAACTTATATAGAATTCTTCTTGTGGACCGTTGTTCATATGATTAAAGACAGAGGTCCTGTGGCTGGGTAGAAAAAGGCCAAACAAAAAAGCATGCGTACTCCGCCTGGATGGTGTTCAGCTTATAGCTGTCCATGAAGCTAGGAATATGGGTGTGATTCTTGGCACTCTTACAATGGAGGCATGCATCAAAATAGTAGCCCGGATGGCATTTTTCCATCTTCATTAAGCCAAGCTACTAGTGCCCTACCTGGCCCTGAAGCATCTAGCCACTGTTATCCATGTGATGGTCACCTCTAGATTGGACTTCTGTAACTCACAGTATGCGGGCCTGCCCTAATCCTTGACCTGGGAACTGCAGCTAGTCCATAATGTCTAGGTCCTTCCAGGAACTCCCTGGAAAAAAACCCCATGATGAATGCTGCAACCAGGCTACACCAGAGGATTTCACTGGTGCACTTAGATGGGTTAATGCTTTCAGTGTTTTTATTGAGACAGTAGTTAATGTTTTTATGGTTTTATTAATATTTATTTAAAGTCAATGTCCTTATGTTTGTTCCTATCGTTGTAAACTGCCCTCTGTAATTAAGTTTTTTGCATTTGTGAATCTACAGTTTTCTTTGGATTAATAATGTATTGTTCTCATCTAAATCTAGAGAGGAAGCATAATCCCTCATCTCACCATGCAACAGCAGATCATGTTCCTGAAAAGAAGTTTAAGTCTGAAGCCCTTCTGTCAACTCTTACTTCAGATGCCTCCAAAGAAAATGCAACAGGTAATTAAAGTTTCAGACGTGAGCATTTAACAATAGTCTTCTTAGATTTAGTGATAGGATTCTTCTTCTTGGAATAAAGGCAGGTAAAGGGTTTTTTCCCTCAAAATATTTAGGGGCGTAAAGATTACAGTTAACAGTTCAGAGACACGAAGTAAGTAACCACAACAGCTATGCCTAGATTTGTCTGTAATTCAGTAGTGGAACTTATTAAACTTGGGAAGGAGGCCATCTCACCAGCTATTTGTACTTGGTGGGTAGCGTTTTTTAATTCCTAAGAACAAGGAGTGACCAATAATCAAACTGTTTCTGAACATTAGCTCATCTGGTGACATTGCTGAATTTCCTGTCTCTGCAGAAAAATTAGTGGCATTTTTTGTGGAGAAGGAAATTGTTCTCAAAGGAGTCTTCTTTATGTTATGAGTAGGCTTTTCTTTTCCCTATCTTTGGAGTTCAAAGCATAATGGTAGCTGGGGTATGAATTGGTCTTTGAAGATGCATTTTTCTTCCACAGCCAATTGTTTAACCTTGTACATTGCTTTCTAAAGGATCTTGTGGGAAGAAAAATGTGGATTGGATAAATGTATCCATCTTCTCCTTTTAGGCCCCTTGCTTCCTTTCAGCCTGCTAACCTGCATTTACTTATTTATATTTACTTCATTAATAACCCACATTTCTCCTCTGTTTTATCCTCACACCAACAACCTTGTGAAGGTGGTTAGGCTGAATATGTGTGACTGGCCCAAGGTCACTCAGCCAGCTTAAATGGCACAGTAAAGATTTGAACCTAGTTCTCCCAAATCCAGTCTGACACTCTAACCATTGCACTATACTGGCTGTCACTGATAAAAAGCTTGTGCCTGTAGTGTATTCCTTGTATTGCCAGGTTCTTCTATAGGTAGCATGAAGGTAACCTGAAACTCTATGGAGGTTGTGGGAGGATCTTTTAAAGTAAGAGTTTATCCTCCACTCCAGTGACCAATATCCCAATTCAGCCACGCGTCGGGAGGGGTGGGGTATAAATTCAATTATAAATAAATAATAAATGAAATAAATATATAGTGAATAGCTGAGATATTGCAGGCCAGATTATATCTTAAAAGCAGATTTGTAATTTTTCGTTATTCTTCAGAAGCACAAAATATATTGAAGCATGTTTGTAAAACCTTTCAGTATTATGCATTTTCTTGCTAACAAAGGTATTCATCATTACACTGCTTTGACTTGCATACTCTAGAAAGTGCGAGAGACTTGACCTACAAACAAATGATATGTATAATCTAGTGCGGATTTTTTTTTAATTGTGAAAAAAAACATTCTGGTGGTTTGATTATTTTCTTGGCTCATTTTCTACAGTAATTCCACTGATATGAATTTAGTTTTCAAGTCTGTGCACTTTTGTGGGCATGTATTTATAGTTTATCATCTTCATTAAAGTGATTGTTGTTGTATCATATTTGGATACCAGCCCTGCTTCCTTACTTATATATAATATTTAATAATGACTTACTGATGTGGGGTGAGTCACTCTGTTTCCTCACAACATTATTACACTTTATTCCTGGAGAGGAAAAGTAAACAAATTGGTAAACATTTCTGGAGAAAGCAGTGCCAAGGATTCTCCCAAAACATTGTGCCTTATTACTTAATTACAGCCTTTGGTTTCATTGGTAGATACCACTGGTTTTCAGCTTTTTAAAATCTAGATCTACTTTCAGTTTTCACTTTAGACTATATAAATATGTTCCCTTTGTTCATCAAGGGTGTCGAAACAGTAATTCATCATCCTCATCCAACAGTGCATATAATGCAAATTCTTCTCAGCCATTGGCATCGTATAACCTGGGCTCATTATCTTCAGGAGCTGGAGCTGGTGCTATTACCATGGCAGCAGCTCAGGCAGTGCAAGCCACAGCACAGGTAAGGAATTTAAGTTATGTTTGTAAGTACCTGTCACCCGATGTCTTCGTTAGAAGGGAAACTTCTGTCCTTCACTTTGGATTGTTTTTAGCAGTCTGATGCTTGTGCACTTAGCAGCTCCACCATATTCACCAGGACTTCCTCCACATAAAGAATGCATGGGCTTGTGGCCTTAGGTTTTCATTGATGTCCATTCTTATTTGCTAAAACTCTTTGGCACTAGATTGCAGCCAGAGCCCAAATAAAAGTAGATTTTAGTTGGTCAGCAACTGAATTATATGTATAGAGGGTATGCAAAAAAGGGGATTCAGGTCATTTATCATTTCAAACATTAGTATTGGATTCTTCATATTGGAGTTAAAATTAGTCATATTCAAAAAACAGATGATATTGTGGATACACTTTGGATATTGTGGATACACCCTTCCTTATTGGGACTCAGTTAACTTCTCTGAAACCCTGCGGTTGATCAACACCCTAACTCTAAGCAAGGTCCCTGGAGATAATCAGATCCCCTTGAAGTCTATACATTGAACACCCATTGGTGATCCATTGTAATGTTACCTGTGTAATTCCTCCCAGCTGGGAACAGAGTATCATAGCCCCCATTTTCAAAAAGGGGGACTGTGATTTGCCAACTAATTACCATCCAAATAGTCTTCTTGATGTTTCATCCAAGTCATATAGTCACTTTCCAATTAATACATTGGATGACTGGGCATGTTCTATAAATCTTTTCCATCCTGAGCAAGCTAGCTTTAGAAGGGGGCATAGCATAATAGTGTCACGAACAGTGGCTGATCTCACTCAATCGGGAGAGACCCTCTCAAACCAAACTGCTCCAAACACATGTGATGCTAAGAAGCTAGTCTTTATTGAAAGGTCCTATTAGATGATGTGAAAACACAGCATACTGGGTGCAGGGGAACACTGACTGAGGCAGGGGTGGGTTGCCCCTGTGGGTGTATTTATAGGAGGGTAGTTCAGGCAGAGCCTCTTGTGGCGCAGAGTGGTAAGGCAGCTGTCTGAAAGCTTTGCCCATAAGGCTGGGAGTTCGATCCCAGCAGCCGGCTCAAGGTTGACTCAGCCTTCCATCCTTCCGAGGTCGGTAAAATGAGTACCCAGCTTGCTGGGGGTAAACGGTAATGACTGGGGAAGGCACTGGCAAACCACCCCGTATTGAGTCTGCCATGAAAACACTAGAGGGCGTCACCCCAAGGGTCAGACATGACTCGGTGCTTGCACAGGGGATACCTTTACCTTTACCTAGTTCAGGCAGGAAGGGTGGTTCACATAGGAAGAGACTATTGATTTAAAAAGGCGAGAACACTGTGGAGACATCTGGTCTTGCCCTTACAGTTCTCAGCAGTAAATTTCCACCATCTAACCAAACTAACCAAGGACAAACGGGGTGATAAGGGAAGGTTCTCCCACTGGAGGAGGGAGAGTCATAAAGTTTGCCCAAAAGAGGAGGTTCAAAGAGTAGGAAGAAAAAGGGGGTGGGGGTGGAGCTCAGTAAGCTTCTAATTCAGCTCTCCTGGCTTTGGCAAGAGAGCAGATAGGACAAATATATCATTGCATGATACTACGGACCCTGAATAAAAAATATATTAAATTCACAAGGGGCTTTCTATTTGCGGCATTTATCTGATTCCATAGATTGAGCCAGGTTATGGTAGGAATTGGCTAATACCAATATTGACAGGAGGCTACTTCATCTACTGAGAGAACTTCACTCTAATGTAACGGTTAGGGCAGGTTCATAGCTCAGATCCAATCCCACTGAAGATTAGGGCTAAACAGAGTTGGCTTCTGGCCCCTTTTATGTTTAACTTTTAGATTAATGACATACTGCAGGACTTGGATTCCCATAACACTGCAGCCCCATACTGTCTAATTGAAAGATCCCAGTCCTGGTCTACCAGATGATATGGTAGTTTTGTCCCTTACCAGAGCCAGGCTTGGGGAGAATGTTGGCCAAGTTGGCTTCCTATTGTGCAGAAGAGCTATTGATAATCAACTACAACAAACCAAAATTATAATATAGCTGCTCCATTAAAACTAACAGATTGAACAGTGCCCTTATTTCAGATATTTGGGTATTATTTACCAAGCATCAGTGTCCTGGAAGGCCCCTCTAAATGCCAGTATTCTCTTGGGTAAGCGTTCATCTGGCACTATCTTAAATTTGTTTTTTTTCAGTGGGGATCAACTAGTTGCCCTAGCACTCAAAGTCTTTTTGAGCTAAGTTATCTCTCAGCTCCAGAGATCTGGGGCTGGAAGAGAAGAGACTGGAAACTATTCAAAACTCCTTCATTAGGAAAATCCTAGGATTACCTCATCTAAAACTAATAAAATATATTAAACTTGGAAATTTAGATTAGCTCAATTTTCAGTATTGCTTGGAAAGTTAAAACTAGTCATATTCAAAATCCAATTTCCATTAGATTCAGTGGAAATGTATTTTTGGTGTATCCACCTTTCCTTTCCACTAAGCTGTGGTGAAATTCTCAACTGCTGCATTTCAGGTAGATAGGCAAAAATATATTCTACAGCTAACAGAAAGGTGTTATTTAACATATCAGTGAATTTATCCTTTGTTAGAATGATGTAGAGAATTGTGTCAGTTTTTTAACAAAAATACAGCTCTCATGGGGTTTGCCTGACTAATATTGGAAGTCAGACTGAAAAATAAGCTTAGAGTACTGGAGTAAGGTGTAGCATGGGGCAGGATTTCGTTATTATTTATGTGTTTGGGAGATTTTTTATGGTGCCTCTCTACAGGTCTGCTCAAGGTAGTTTGCAATTAAATATTATTGCCATAGAAACAAAAAAAGCCCAGGGACATAAAAACAAGCTTCAGATCAGATACAGCTTTGAACTAAATCACAACTGTATCACCACCACTACATCAGGCTTTCTTTAAATATGAAGGTAGGGGGAGTTGCTTGTCTTTTACGCCTAATGAACCTCAGCTAGAAAGGGATTAATTGGTGATTTTAGATATAATTACCGATGTTGAGACTTTGCATATCAAAGGGGGCAAACTGGCTTTTCAGATGTCTATGGACTATAGTTCCCATGAGCCTCTGCCAGCATTTTTAGTCCATGGACATCTTGAGAGCCACAGTTTGGCCATCCTTGAGGGTCTGTCTTGCTTAGTGAGATATCTGATCATAGCTGATGTCTTATAGCAGTGGTCCGCAACCTTTTTCAAGTTGTGGAGCACTGCCAAGGGGGGGGGAGGGCGACTAGGGCCCCCCGCGCATGCACGACAGCTCCCACGCAAACGTGTATGTGCAGACCAGCCGCACATGCACGTTTGCAATTGGTGGGGCTGCAAATGCGCACATGTGGCAGTTTTGCGCACTCATGCATGCACGGGCCAGCCACACATGCAAGTTTGTGCTCCCGGTGGGAGCGCAAACGTGCACATGCGGCTATGCGCATGCACACATGCGCAAAACTGGGCACAAACACGCATGTGCGGCAGGTCCGCATATACGCGTTTGCACCGGCGGCCATACTTCCCTCTCCCTCCCTCCGACAGAAAGAAGCTCGCCAGGCCACAAGCTAATTGGCGGCTTTGGCGGCCAATTTGCTCACGGCCTGACGAGCTTCCCGCGGCAGGGGGTGGAGCCCGGTGGTTGGGGACAACTGTCTTATAGCTCTCATGTGAGTATATTTTTGCTATCAAAACTTTAGATTTTGCCTTTGTTTCCTCCTGCATGTACACATGGGGCCATTCCGCACTCGTTCAAAACAGCACAAAGGTTACAAATTGAAATCACTACTGTTTTGCTGTTATGCACAATGTCGTTGACAATCTGCAACACTCCTGAAACCGATCCGCCAAAAGCGCTTTGTTGTAGCGCTTTCAGGGAAATCCCAAAAAATGGATTCACCCTCCGGAAAGCGCTACACTCTTGCAACCAAACTGCAACACTAGCGGGAAAGTTCTGTACGTTACCATTGTTGTGGTTTCTGCAAAGTCCCTCCCCCTAGCTCTCTCCTCTGATCTTCCGGCGATCGCCATTTTTTTTTTCTCGGAGCAAGCAGAGATCAATGCACCGGTGAGCCTTCGTTTACCCAGCGAGGCTTCCCTGGCTGCAGTCCCTCCCCAGAGCTGTTTTAAGTTACCAAGCACGAAGCAACACACAGCCCCGTTTGCTGGTTTATTTTCCCTTTATTTTTCACTGTATTTTCGGCTGAAAATCGCGCCTGTGGGGGGGGGGGTTATATTTTTTTTCCACTCGGGGGGAGCGTGGCAATGATGAAACGGCAGCTCAAACACCACCTGCTAGCTAGATGGGTCTCTCCGTTGCAACGAATCAACGCAGATTCGTTGCAACGTGTGTGTGTATGTTTTTTTTAAAAACCTTTCTTAAAGGGAAAGGGGCTTTTTGGGAGCATGATAACGGCCGCCCATTGGCTGCTTGACGGCCAGGGGCAGGACAAAGCTTGGCAATATCGCTTCCTGGATAGCGATTTTTGCCGAAACCGGAAACCTGTGGGAAACGATAGAAATGCAACTGGATTCCACTACAAAGCCAGGTATGCATAACGACAAATTCCACTATTTAAAATGGTGTTTTTTCGTTCTGCAACCAATTTGCTACAGAGATCCTGGTGCGGAATGGCCCATACTATTTGTTTGCTGGGCAAGCAAAAATATATTACTCAGCCTTTCGGCTAGTAAAGCCAATTATTTCCCCGTCATGGAGGCTGACTGGTACTGCTTCTCTATTATGGGGTGAAGAGGAATGGGACCATTGCTCCTATGCTTCTCTTCCCCTTCCCAGGTTGCCATGCCTATCTCCTAGTATGTTCACATGGAATTGTTCAGTCTATCCTTTGTGGAGCAGATTGGACAGATATCACACCTACCTTTTATGAGACAAAACGGGAGCTTCTGCCTCTTACTCTCCCTAACACCAGGCAATCCATCTGCCGGGGGGGGGGGGCGCTTGCACTCTCTGCCTCTATTTCCACCCATCTCTTATTCTGCCTTTCTTCCAGTAGCACAAGAAAAGCATTTTGCCTGCCTAGCACCCACATAACGTTAGAAGATGGTAGAATACCTTTAGCAAGTGGAACTTGAAAAGTTCCTGTTTGCAGTGATTGGTTGAAACTGCAGCAAAATGCCAATAAAAATAATCCTCTTTGGTGGGAAGATGGACTACTTATTCTGCTTGGAAATGCATGTGTCTGCAGTCATTATTTCAACTTTCTATTACCCTTTCTACCACCTTCTGCCTGAAAGAATGAATCCAAACAACAAAGCACCAGAATTTACAGTCCGATCAGGAGACTTCCACCCACCAAAACCTTGGAAATAATTTATTTCAGATTAGAAATGTCTCAGAATGAATCAGGATTTCAGTTGGATTTCAATTAGTAAATTGACAGATGCACATCCTAAGTGTTTAAAGAGGCTCAAGCTGCAGTCCTGTGCACATGTGTGAGGTCAGAATCCCCCTGAAAATGGCATGGGGTGCAGTAGCCCTGGATATTCTCATTACTAGTTTGGATTTAGACTAAATTTTCTGCTAACAAAAGGGGTGGAGTAATTTCCACCAGTTCCCTATTCCTGCCGCAGAGCCCTTGCTATTCCGGAGGGTCCCCCAGGAGCAGAATTTCAGTGGGCTGCAGTAGAATGAGGAGGCAGAAATGTTCTGTTCCCCTGACAGAAGTGCCCTATGTGCGTGAAAAAATCTAGTCTGGATCAAAACTACTATTTCTGGGAAATGGTAGGTGTGATAATCATGCAGGATTCTAAATTGGGGGATGCAGTTCAGTGAAGTCTGCCCAACTAGTTTATGCTCTGCGTGTTGTGCTAGTTAACAATCCAAAGTGTAGTAAATATTCACTACGTCAATATTATTACTGTTTTAGATGAAGGAAGGACGGAGAACGTCCAGCCTAAAAGCGAGTTATGAAGCTTTTAAGAACAATGACTTTCAACTCGGAAGAGAATTCTCATTATCCAGAGACACAACTGGCTATTCGTCATCTGCTTTGGCCTCTACATTATCACAGACATTGAGTACTTCAACCACAGATTCTCGAAGTGGCCGAAAAAGCAAGTGAGTTAATGAAAATGGTTATGTCTGCTGCATTCCATGAAGAACTGTGAATAAACTGAAATCTACCATCAATAGTTTAACAGCTTTTAACAGAAACAACTCAGTATTCTATATGTTTGTTTTTTCCTGTCCTAAGCAGATAGAGTAAAGCAAGCTACAACTTTTAAAAACCTTTTGTGCACTAATGCACTCACGTACACACAGCATGCACACACAACAGTCTTATTTATAACAGAATCTTGATTAAAAGGGGTTCTGCCTGTGGATGGAGCAGAAAAATATATATGACTACCAAAGTCAGCCTTTCTCAACTTCTTTACCATTAAGGAACTCTTGAAACATTTTTCAGGTTTTGAGAAACCCCAGAAGTGGCACCTGATCAATGTTTAACAAAATTTTAAAATATATAAAAATTACTTAACTTCCACCTATTCAGGAAACCCTTCCAAGGCTGTCAAGAAACCCCAGGGATTCTCTCCTTGTCAGCTATTTTATTACCCTTTGCTATGGTCCTTCCCCGCCCCCCCCCCCCCGCCGCTTAGTGTTAAATATACATTGAAGAACAAACTAGACATTATGGAATCATGCTGCAACTGCAGCAGCTGCAGCACAGCAGGACCAGGTAATCTTGTGTGGGTCCCCCATGCTGTAAAATATTTGAGGGGGAGGGGTCACAAGAATACCTAGTCGTGCTACATCATGCTTTCAGCCCTTGCAACATTTTAAATGGCCAAATACTTCTCTAAAATGTATTGGCATCCATAGGTTGGGTTCTTGGACACCATAACATCTCATTTTGCCCCAAGTCATATCTTTAGAATGAACTAAGCCACCATTCTTCACAACCAAGCTATCAAGTCTGATTTTAAGTCTTGTCTCTTAATTGTAGTTCATCAGCATGGCATGTATGTTCTGAAACGTCATAAAATATTAAGTCAAGCCCATTTTAAGTGACCCAAAGAGGGGAAAGTGATGCTTTAAATGTTGTTGTCTGTGAATTGGCTGTAGAGGAGTCCAGGCATTATGGAAGAATTCAGTAAAAGATCTGCAAGGATGTAGGGTATTCTAAACTAGTTAATTAAATGGTCCCGGCCAAGAAGGGACCTGCAAAATGAATTTAGATTGATGTTCAATTGTAGTGCTGCTGAAAGCGTGAAAGAACACTGTGAGCCATTGTTCCTGACCTCTTAAACTGTAGGATGGCTTAAAACATGCAGAGCTTTGCTTTGGAATTGTTGGATAGTTGAGAAGTATAGCTATCAAAAAATGAACATATTTTTAATATGAAGCTTCTAACTATTCTTTAGGCATATCGTAATTAATATGAGGAGAAAGCATTTTTAAATAATATGCTATAAACTATACAACAAAATATGTGAATATTTTTATCTATTGATAAATCAAATACATGGATGCTATAGGCTGATTCTGCATTGAGCAGGAGATTGAATTAGATGGCCTGCATAGCTTTCTCCAACTCTGTGATTCTATGAACAAACAAACAAGCAAACAAGGAATACTGCCCACCATGCAGATCCTGGGAAAATTTTCTGAACTGTTTGATGTGGCTGCTAGCGCTAAAAATGTATATAGTGATATATGCTTTATTGTAAAACTGCTTAAATATTGTAGCATTCTCATGATTTTAGCATTCATTCTGTTATGCAGAGGATGCAAACAAAATATTTAGTATGCATATATTTATTTTTCAGAAACAATAACAAATCTTCAAGCCAGCAGTCCTCATCATCTTCCTCATCTTCCTCTTTGTCATCATGTTCCTCATCTTCTGCTCTAGCACAGGAACTTTCTCAACAAACAGCAGTAATACCTGAGTCCGATACTAATAACCAGGTTGATTGGACATACGATCCTAATGAGCCACGCTACTGCATTTGTAATCAGGTAAATCCTGTCTAACATGACATGGAATAGAATATGAAACATTGTGCTCATAGAAAATGCTTCAACTATGACAGTACAATTTAGTAGGTTCATTTGCTTGGAACAGACCATTTCAGGTCACAGAAGATGTTATACAATAGACTATTCAGTTTGTAACGTTAACACTAAGGACTGTAAAATGCATGGTCATCCTATAATAAGACAGATCCTTGTGATCAGAATCATTTGGTGAATGAATTGGAGCCAACTAGTTTTTCTGCTTGTAAAAGGGAAGGAGGGGGTCCCCTTTCACCACCAAAAAAAGGGCTGTTCCAGAGATCATGGGACTTTCATATACAAAAGCCATGTAGGTTGGGAGTTGGAAGGAAGAAAACTATGGGAGACTGAATGAAAAAAAACTGGCTTCATCCAACACACACACACAAGAATGCTAAACTATCAGGTACCAGAAGGCGTATAAAGAAGGTCTTTCAGCTATTAACTGGTACATATATCTCTTCTTGGCTTTCTGTGATGTTTGTGACCATTCATACAGTGCATCTACAGCTACTGTGATATAAGTACTTTCTCCTCACCACCCTAGCTCTTGTCAAAACATTTGAATTTTTTTAAGGTGTAGTTTTTATCCCTTCCAGTTTAGTTTCTGTAGTTATGGAATGTATTATATTATTGAAATTTAGCATTTGTTTTCATACTATAAAATATGAAGGTCATGATTTATGAGAAATTCATTATCAATAGTGATTCCATCATTTCAGAACTATACAAAAATTTGAAGCACTGGGCAATACTGACAAAATATGCTGGAGAGATACAGAGAACTACTACATTGGTGTTACTAAAACACAGACACTAATAGTAATTTTTGTATCCATTGGAGAAATAGCAATTTATGTCCTCATTGAGGCTATATAACCTTGAAGGGAAAGACACATTTACAATCAGGAACAAGAAGTAAGGGGAAGCCAAAATAATGATACAAAAGAGAAGAAAAACAGATAGTTAAAAGACTGAGGTAGACATTCCAGTACCTGGTGATAGGGCATTTTTAAAAAAGCTGCTGCAAACAAAACGTAAAAAAAAAAATTACATGGCTTTTTAAAAAGTATAAAACTGGAGCAGAGTTGTTCTCTCTTGCCCTGGAGGGATGGAACAGATCCAATGGGATGAAATTAATTCAAAAGGGATGATTCAATGGGATGAAATTAATTCTGTCTCGACATCTGCAAAAGCTCCTGATAGCGCGGTTTCTCAGTGGAACAGGCTTCCTCGGGAGGTGGTGGGTTCTCCATCTTTGGAAATGTTTAAAGCAGAGGCTGGATAGCCATCTGACGGAGAGGCTGATTTTGTGAAGGTTCAAGGGGTGGCAGGTTGCAGTGGATGAGCGATAGGGCTGGGAGTGTCCTGCATAGTGCAGGGGGTTGGATTAGATGACCCATGAGGTCCCTTCCAACTCTATGACTCTAAAACAGTTATTTTTCAGATCAGGTTCAATGTTTTGGTTTTGACCTTCAAGGCCATCCACGGTCTGGGCCCAGTGTATATGAGGGACCACCTGTTGCCCTATGTCCCCCGCAGGGCTTTACGCTCTGCGGGTGCTAACCTTTTGGTAGTCCCCGGCCCCAGGGAAGTTTGCCTGGCCTCAACCAGGGCCAGGGCCTTTTCGATCCTGGCCCCGACCTGAAGGAATGAGCTCCCGGAAGACCTGCGGGCCTTGCAGGAACTTCCAGCATTCCGCAGGGCCTGCAAGACGGAGCTCTTCCACCTGGTCTACGGTTGAGGCTGGGCAGCAAGGAGATCATCCCCCCCCCCTCATAAATTGGAGCGAGCTCCATCAGCAACCCTCAACCTCCCTTTTTAGACGGGATGTGGGACTTAGTCCAAGGTGAGTTTTTCGCCACAACTCTTGGTGGATAGGCTATTTTATCTGTATTAGTTTTATTGTTTTTAGGGGGTTTTGAGGATTTTATGTGATTGTGATCCGCCTCCGGGGGGAGGAGGGAAATAATAATAATAATAACAATAATAACAATAATAATAATAATATATTGAGATATTTTAGTGCTTTTAAAAAATTGAATACTTTGCATGGGAGGCTCCTACAGATATGTATCTTGAGACATTTTATACTAGCAGGATCCTCTTTGAATTCCTTTAACCACTTTATAGTCCCTACTACAACATTGTATCAGTGCATTTAAATATCAGACCACTGAGGAAGACCCTAAGAGGGCTGCACTAGAACAGTAATAAATATTTGCATTTTAACATTTGATATATTGGTTGCTCAACCACTAAGATTCCTACCTCTGAGTAACAAACCAAGCTTTCCTGCCTGCTACCCTTATGTAAGAGGTAGGGTTGTGCAATTCGGCAGCCAAAGCAGCCGTTCCCACCTGTAGCAGCCAGCACTACGCGTGTATGTCGACTGGTGCGCTGCCCCCCCCCCAGGCGGTGCAACGCTGGCTGCTACAGGCAGGAACGGCCGTTTTGGCTGCCGAATCGCACAACCCTAAGAAGTCTGTTTCAACTTATCTAAAGATGTTTTCATGCACACAAAAGCTTATTCCCAGAATTAAACTTTGCTGGATGCAAACTTAGTTCTGTGCTAGATTGTATATGTCTGAGTTCCTGGTGAATATATGCTTGATATTAATCACATAAATTGTGCAGGTGAACACAAACCGCACACTTCACCTTGTAGGTGGTTAGCGCTGTGAGTTCTGCAACTATGTCTCTAGACTTCCATCTGAAAACACTCAAAACAACCATTCACTTAAAATGGAGCGCAGAGATTTGGAATAAGGAAGCGTGGGATGAGGATAAGAAGTGCCTTGTGCCTGCCTTGTTTGTTTCACTTTTTATAGAAAGATATAATCTTCTTCTAATCCTTTTGAAAACAGTTATTTTTATCTAGGCAGTTCATCAAAGTGACTACCAAGCATGTATAAAATAGATGCTTTAAATGGGACTGGATATTCTAGAAAATCAAAACATTTGTTGGGTAACCAAATAGGGAGTTCTTGGCATTCTCTGCTGATCTTTTCCAATCTAAAACAGGCAAGAACAGAAAAGCTAATGTGTAACATGAATGCATTTCCAGCCTAGGACAACCATGCATGTGTCCCATTTATGTCTCTTTGATAATGAAGTATCTTTGAAACAATGTATTTTGTGGAAGACACTAAGATTTTGTTTCCTTTCAACTAGGTGTCCTATGGTGAAATGGTGGGCTGTGATAATCAAGATGTAAGTATGGAAAGGATGAAAGATTCTAGATGTAAAATTGCATTATTAGAAATCACAGTTTTAAGCCAAAAATAAAGGCCGGCATGTGCGGAGGATTGTGCATATACATCAGGGTTTCCTTTCTTCTAGAAAATGCTGCTAATACTGTATCTGTAGATATTTTTTAAAGCTGCTTTAAAGTACAGGGTAGAGTGGAGGAGGGCAGTAATTTAAAACCTCATGTCACGTGCAAAACCCCTAGGATGAGGGACAGAGTAATAATTCCACAGAACTCATAGCACTTGCAGACTGTTAAACAATTAAACCTAAGAAGTTGTCCAAAGAAAATCAGGCCTTTGCCCACCCCCACTCCCAGACTGTATTTTCAAATTGTCCTGGTCAATGCTGGCATTTTTATTCTCCATTTTCCCCTTTATATAAATGGACCATACTGCAGACTTATTAATTCCTTCAAGTGTTGAAAGTTTTCTGGCAGTTACATATGTCTTCTCATTACTTGACTTGCAGTGTCCTATCGAGTGGTTCCATTATGGCTGTGTTGGACTGACAGAGGCACCTAAGGGGAAATGGTACTGTCCACAGTGTACAGCTGCGATGAAGAGGAGGGGCAATAGACATAAATAACTGCCCTGTCCACATCGGTGGAAAATATTGTGCTACTGGGATGGAGTGGATGGGGGGAGGGGGGGGGTGGAACACTTCTTTGCAAACGGTCAAAGAAGGTTCAGTTTAGCTGTCATAAAATGTTGACTTAATTTTGCTAGTTGTGTTTTAATATTGTATCTAAATTATTTATGCACTACTGTTGTGCTATAAATACTTTTCCAGTTAGCCATGGATTGTTCCAGTGGCAAACATATGCAGACATTTGTACTCTCCAACCATTTTCTCTAAGCAGCGGGCATTCTACAATAATTCACTCTTCAACCAAATTCCAGCCAATGAAAGTTTTGAAGGATTTTATAGTTTAGTTGGCATTTTGCTGCATGTTCTGTACACAAGAGCTGTGATGTGGAAGTTTGTGTATATAGGGTGTTGCAGCAAGTCAGAATGTTAGGGAAAGGGATTTTTCCAAATGCCTTTATAGCTTTGTTTCTTGTTGAAACTTAAATTCAGCAGGCTGAAGAAAATGGTTCTTGTATACACTGGGCTGGTGTCCTTTAGAGTACTTAGTACATAACAAACAAAAAACAGACTCTTGTACACTTTAAACAAAGTACCATTAGTCTTTCTATGTTTTGGCGCCATTCAGGGCACAGATCATTACAAGGGTGTTAAAAGTGATAAACCTTTTATACCAAATGTGTTTATTTTTTTGTGCAAGTGATTCTTTAAATTGGAACATACTAGGTGTTACAATTAAAAAAAAATCAAATGGTAGTATTAATGCTTTGCATACTTTATCAAAAAAGTACAGTAAAACATTTCATGGAGCTTTCATAATATGCTGTGTAATTAACTGGAGGATTTTAAATAGTTTTTATTTTTTTAAAAAATATATAAATAAAAGGTTTCCATCTCTAATGTACCAAGTGCTATGCCTGCTGTGTGATCGTTTTCTGTCAGTTGTCCCATTTCTAATGTTAAACAGAAATGTTCCTTTAAAAGAAAGTTGTGTTGACCAGAAAAAATATTTAAAATAATACTTTCAGAGTTTTAAAATATTCATAGATTATATGAGGAATTTAAACACATTTTAAATAAAAACTTAATACATTATGTTTAAAGGTAGTGCTAATTTTACCATCACAAGTTATTAATGGCAGAATTAATGGATTTAATAAGCATATCATGTTTTTTCTAATGTCAGGAACAGTCAAATCTAGCATAGCTTATAGACAGGTAGAAAAAAGTGTTGTCTGCATAGATTGCTTGCTTGACATGCTGAAGGAAGCATGAGAGAAACCTCGCTTCAAGGAATCTAGGTTTTCATACGGCTAGAAAATCCACAAGAGTCACTGGATTGCCCCATTTCTTAGCTGAATCTCCCTTACAGGATTGGTGAATGAGTTTTGAATAATGAAATAAGAATGACTATAAAGGTGAGTTAAATCCAAACACTGAATGAACTACTGAAGTTTCAGGCCTCATGTGGATGCGCCTTACATAAAAACTAAACAAGAGCAGTATTCAAGGAACCACACAATGATGGAAACACAGTGTGGAAGCCAACTTCCTTCTTACTGTCAGTGGGAGAAGGAGATATGAGATGAAAATGCTACTGCACTTGGAGATAACTCCATTGTGCATGATGTGTGTCCATCTGGTCCCCCCCCCCACAAATTTGCTTGGAAGAAGCTGTTTATTTTAAAGGACATTTTTAAGGGTGAAAATTATTAACATCCAAAATGTGGAAAGCATCAGGAGCCTCTTTTTTTTGGGGGGGGGGGATTGGAGACAGCAGAGAAGGGGGAATAAATCCAAGAGGAAAATCTGCCAAGAGAAGTTAGGGCTTCTAGAATTTCTGTTGAGAGAAGTTAGGGCTTCCCCTTTAAGGGAAGCCTTGCAACCTGGGAATGAGAAAGCCTTTGAACTGACGCCCTGGCCAATCGGCTTTTCTACAGGCTTGGCAGCAAGTTATTTCAGGGAGAGCAGACATGCTGATTATTCAAATATCGAGGTTTATATCCACTCCAGGATATCGCGGGGGAAAGGTGAGGTCACTCCGGATCAATCATGCTTGTTGCCGAGAGAAATGGAAATCACATTCTGTGTAGATGGCAGGGATTTAATCAACCTGGAATTGGAATAAAAGCTCTGTGCAGATTCAGCCCAGGATACTAAAAATAATAGTAAAATCTATTAATGTATTAGGATTTTAGAAGTCTGCAAGCACCAGGAAAAACTGTGGCAGCAGTATTAACATATCACAAGGGTGAAATATGTATGCTTTGTGTAGCCATTCCGTCTTGCTCTTGACAATAGCCAGTGCAATTATCTGCACCAGCTTGAGTTTCTGAATTGCAGTAGTCTGAACTACAGGTGCTAGTGTAGCATGGATCCAGGTGGCCAGATCATCCATCAAGGCAAGAGGCTATCTTATGGCCTAGGCGGAGTTGGCAAAGTATGGTTGGGTTTTTTTGTAACAATTAACTTGCTTCCTCAGCAATAAACTTGGATCCAAGGCTTTTCACTGAGTCAGCTAGGATCATCTGACCACCATGAAAACTGGGGAGCACAAGATCCTTCAAAATCGCCTTCCCAACCATCATAAATTGGTTATCCAGCACAGCATTACCTCTTACTAGTAGTCTGCTGCCCTATGCATTATGTGGGTGAAGTTCCTATTGTAGCCACCAGGGGTTACTATTGGCAGTTTTGGGTGCTCTTATGTCTTTCTCTGGTAAGAACAAGAGAAAAGAAAGCCAAGTCTAGGTCTTGTTTGTGCAACTGTGCGCTGTGTTGAACAGCTAAATTAAGCAATTGTAGGAGTGATAATCCATGAACAAAATCTGTGGGTGGTAATTCTATTAATAAAAATGCCTGCAAAACATTGACGAGCCCACAACATGAAAAGCAAGTAATGAGAATTTGAAGAGTTCAGTTTCATTGGTGTAAAGCAAAATCTGTTCTGCACTGCCCAATATGTGTGACTGTTTAAAAACAAACAACCCCCCACCACAACTGCTTTTTTTTACAGTATTTACGAGGCTTCGCCCACCTGTTCTTCATTTCAGAAATACCCTCAGGATTAGATCCAGTAGTATATTTCCAGTAACAATTGGGGGAAGGGGAACCTTTGCTGATTCTCCAAATTGCAGACTCCAAATCTGTCCCTTTAGCTGTTTGACAAAGTCTGAAGGTCCTGGGCACAAATTGGATTAGGTAGAGCCCTCTAGGGCTTGATTTTTAGCCAGCAGGCTGGGCTAGCCAGATAATGCAGGAGGAAGGGAATTCATTTGCACCTAGTTCCTTTCCTACAACAGCCCATGTGCTCTCCCAACATCTCTGGGCTTCTCCCTTGTTCTTCATGCCTTCTCTTTAAATCCCCACTCCCAAGTGGGACCTCACCAATCCTCCCCTCCCTGGGGTGAGATTTGTGAGGCTGACAGCCCTGAGCTCAATGGAGTACCGCCTTTTGCCCCCCCCTCCCCTTCCTCAGCATTGGGTCTCACATAGGGAGGGATCATTGGTTCACTGTCAGGGGACACCACCATGATTGCCATGAGTTTCCTCTCACCTGCTGCCAGCTTTCCACTCCTCCAAGCTCTGCAGTGAGCCTGGGGTGCATTGGCTCATCCAGCCTGGGGAAGTCTTGCGCATGGAAAGCATCATTGCCTGCCTGCATTTCCCTATTCTCCTATGGTTTTCTTGCTCCTGTTTCCTTGCCAGCAGCCTGGTTCCTTTTTCTCAGGGAAAAGTAGGAGGGGACTGACAAGGAAGTTCCTCCCATTCTGCTGGCAAAATCCTTCCCAACAACGAAAGTTATGAGTGGATCCAATCTGTTGAAAAAAGGAGATTAACCTTTACTGCACAAAGCAGTAGACCAGAATGAAGGTATATTTTAATTTTCTGGCACACATAAGAGTTCATTATCTTATGGCCATACCATATGTTCCTTATTTTGGAACTCATCCATTGGCAACCTTAACTAAAGTGCAGTTGTTTTGCAAAGTATAAAATGGGATGCCTGGATTGACCTGAATTTGCTGGAAATTGTAAGGGGCAAAGATACTGTGGGAGAACTAATTCTATTGGGGGGTTGTTTTTATATTTGAAAGCTGATGTTAAGGTTTACTGCAGAAGGTTGCCAAGTGTATTGTTCCAAGTCTTACGGTTGTCACCTAAAGTTTAAATGGCCTCCTAAAGCTAACACCCATATTCCTAAATATTTCTATTTTCTGTTGAACTAACCTAAGTGAAAATTAAATACTGCGAATGTAACAGCTTAAATGAAGCTCTGTGGATTCATTTAACTAGGTAAACTGGACCTCCTCCATAAAATAAGACAAAGGGAGTCCTTGCCTTCATACCCAGCTTTGATAACCAAATATTGTGTACTAGGGGCAAAGCCCGTTGTATCCAAAAATACAACGGGCGCTAGAGCTTGGCAGTGGGAAGAGGAAGGGGAGGACTTGTCCAGTCTGTAAGGGCATGGGGTTGAATGTGTGTGTTGTGTGGGAGGTTGTGGTGGCATGGTGGCAAATGAGGCCATGGGTGTGGAGATATGGGTGTCAAGAACCTGTGGTGTAGAATGTTCATTGAGTATGGGAGAGGACTGACCTTTGGGAATTGTGGCATAGTGGTTACAGATGAGCTTTCCAGAGCCATGTCCTCAGATATGTGAAGGGAAAATCAGACTGGAGACTCTTCTTAGGGGAAGATTACATGGCAACCAATTCCCCCCAGTTCTGCGTTGTTTCCCTTCTTGTGTGAATTAGGCCACAGACACCAAAATGCCCCTCTGCCCTAATACACATGGAGTAGACACAGTACACAGGTTCCTTTTCCATTTTTTTCACTGTTGATAAAATGTTTGTGCACACATGCATCTTTCATGGTTGCTCCTCAGAAGAAGAATGGATTTTTGTACTCTGTTGCTTACTACCCAAAGGAGTCTCAGAGCGGTTTACAAACACCTTTTCTATTCGTCTCCCCACAATAGTCAACCTGTGAGGTATGTGGGGCTGTGAGAGGTCTGAGAGAACTGGGAATGGGCCGCAGTGACCCAGCAGGCCTCAGGTGTCTCAAAGCATTTTCCAATCGTCTTCCCTTTCTCTCCCCATAGCAGACTCCCCATGAGGGAGGTGGGGCAGAGAGTTTCACATGGAAGCTGACAACCCTAAGAGGAAGACTCTGTGTACAGCAGTCTTGACCTTAGTAAGGTTTTTTATACTGGTTTTTAATATGCCAGCCATTTACTTGTTCACTATTTACAGTTTCAGGCTGTAAATATCTATTTAGATCTTCCTGCACTTTCCAGACTCACAGGACTGATGCTGGTCTGCCTGTCTGCGCCCCAGAATACAAACAGTTGCTGATAAGGGCTGGCCATAGCCCATAGGCCAGGAGGGACACTCCTGCACCACTCCCTACCAACTGCAGGCAAAAATGGCTCATTTGAAGGCTGGACTCTGAGGCATTGTACGATTTTGAAGTCCCACCTCCAAACTTCCAGGAATATTTCAAACCAAGGGGTTGCCAACCACCATGTGGGGCCTGGAGAACTCCTGGAATTACAGGTCACCTGCAGAGTATAAAGATCAGCTCCCCAGACTTTGGAGAGGGTTGTGGTAGAGAAGAAACATTTAAGGCCTCCCACACAGGTTGATGTTGAATTTGAAAGACTTGAGGCCTACTGCACAGAGTTATTGTGCAGATGAAACCGGAGACAAAAGAACCACTTTCGTCTCCAGAATAATGCTGTGCAGTGGCCTCAAATCTGCAGAGAGTTGCAAACAAGAAAGATACATGACTTGGCTGTGTCTAACCCCCGGCCAGATCGGTATTTTAAGTGAGAAGGGGCTTTTCTGTGGCCTCCCTGTCAGCCATCTGTTTGGCAGAAGGGGAAAGTTTCCCATCCTCAAAAGGAAGGCCCTGAGGCTCCTCTGCGTTGCTCTTAGAAACACCTCCCTCCCCTCAGTCAGGGGCTGTCAGAGGCTCCTTCGCAGCAGGCCTGAAGGGAGGGGAGAGGGAGAGCACTCTCCAGCCTCCTGCCAGCTCTGGCAGGGTTCTGAGGCAATTTGCAGCTGGACTTGACAGTTAGGACAGCCTATGTTCTGGTACAGCCTATGTTCTCATTCCCCTTGGCAGCCCTACTTACCTCCTCTCCCTGCAGTGGTCAGGGGCAGACTGGCAGCAGTGTCTCCAGATTGCCCCTGGCTGGGCTGACGGGATGGAATTTTGGTCTGTCCTGGGGAGGGGCCAATCGGAAGGCCCAGTCAGTCCAGGGCCAAGGGGCCAATTGTTGGCCCCCCCCATCCTGGATTGAGCCCACCCCAATACCCCTTACTGTTTTATTAAGAGGGACAGATGGCGGAGTTCTGATGATAAGGGAAGTGTGTCTTGACTAAGATCTCTTGTGGCAGAGGAGAGATTTGAACTGTGGACTAGTACCTTGCAAGCTCAGTTGTTTCACAACATCATCTGCACAAAGTAATAACATGTTTTTTCGGTCCTGGTATCAAAGCCTTCCCAGCTTGTTGACATTGGCAAACATTTAAAAGCACAAAGGATGGGATGAGATGTAGAGAGAGTTCTATAGTTTGACTGCATAGAAATTACATACACTCACTAGCTTTTGCTGTCATCAGTAGGAGTGCAAAAATCTTAAAAGCACAGCAAATATGCAGTGGAAGAATCCCATTTTGATTTTGGTCCTATCAAAATAATGAGTTATCTCTAGCATTATTTTAGATTTTGTTTGTATTTTAGTAAACATGAGAGAAATGTTTATTGTGGTATTCTCTGTATGGCACTCTTTCTGATCCATTCGTTGTATTGATCCCCTTTATAATGCAGAATAGTTTATGACTTCTCAGGGGACAGTGCTATGGGCTATGTACATGTTTTAAATAACTGATTGTGAGTGAAAATGGGTAAAAGAAGGCAATAGGAAAATGTCTTGACAGTGATGCTATCAGTCCAGGCTCCTGGCCCCCTGGTTCAGCTGCAGGGTAGTAAATATAATCTATAGCTAGAGATGGTAAAGCTTAGACCCGCTCACCTCCATCTTCCCCCCCCACACACACACACACACGCTTCCTTGCCCTGTGCATTCTGGAAAATGTAGTTTCTAGAATGCTCGCCATTAATGCCATGGGGAGGGGGGCTAAGACCATTAAGTCCAGAGTCTAAATTTAACTGCACCACTGCTGTCCCAGGATCATTCTGCAGTACAGCAGATACAAGAAGAAGACTGAAACAAGCGCCCCTGTTACTGATCCTTAAAATACTTTGGTTCTGAGCTGAATCAGTATCTCTTCATGTGCCCTGTATCTGTTAAACTTCTCCTGTTTCCTGAGCTTAAGCCCGTCACATGCCATTGCTGCAGTGAGCAGGCTTACCAGATTTTGAAAAGCAAAAAAGAGGACATATGTCACAACTGAATACTTCAAACAAGCGATGATCACTATGACAAATCTCATTATAAATACCCCCAACTAGCTGTGGAAATTGTTACTAGCTAACCTTCCAACCCCAAAAGGGTTTTTTTTAAGAGCCCCAAAAATGATGGTCACCAAAAAACAGGTAATATCCTGAAAAGGATATTTCACTCTTATACCCAGAAATGTTTGCTGTTGGAGAAATATCTCCCTTCAGCATACCCTTTTCTTCCATTTCTAAATAAATTCTAATAACACCCAATGCAGAAATGGGGTAAATATGCTAGACACTCTGGAAAATTATCAGGGCAACTCAAAGCAGAGTTACAGCCATCTGTCAACTTAAGTGAGTGGGCTTACAGTGGTGTAACACTGCTTATGCTTGCCACGTAGATGATGCAGAGCTGCAGTAGGCATCCTCCTCTATGGTCTGCTGTTTTGAAATCACTGGAGTATTTAATTATTTCACTCTCACCAGAATGACTACAGTAAATTTTTTACCAACCCAGAGTAATTCTGATCCCAGTTGCCTCTGAGTTCTGGTCATACTTCATGCTCAGTTTTCTGAATCTCATTTTTGAGCCTTGCTTATGGAGTGCAGAGCGTATGAGGGGAAAGTGCATTGTTTCTGTGATCCAGCATTCCTCCTGCAGCTTCCAGTGTGCGTATGTCTGCCTTTTTCAGAACTTGGTAAACTTAACCCCACCCCTCAGGGCAGTCCTGCTTTTTATTTATATGTCTCTGGTCCAACGGAGTTCAGATGGAGTGCCGTGTGGCTGTGTGTGAGATGAGCTGAAGTCATAAGGCTGGATTGTTCCGAGTGGTTTTAATCAGCGACCCATCAGGGGAGAATGGAAAACGTCTGACAGGGATAAGAACAAAGTAAGTAAACATCACTTTGAATGGGAAAGCTGGAAAAACCAAGGGAAAGAAAACTAGCTTTTCTGCTTGTTAAAATCCAGACAGACTCATTTGGAGAAGGCAGTGTGTGTTTGCTGACAGGAAAAAGGCAATTTGAGAGATCCGGGATGAAAGTAACAGTAAAAGAAGCAGCGACTGGAAGTGCAAGAGGACAAAAACAAGACGAATAACAAAGCAAAGGCTAGAAAAGCCTTGGTGCTCTAAAGCTGTACAAGGCGCATAATGCATTTTTGTCATTTTTTTTAATGCTATTGAACTTTTGGAGCTTCTTTTACTGTCCTGAGTAGAGCTTTTGTCTGAATTATAAGGTTTCTTCAGCACCACGCAGCACGTATGTGGATCTTCTTCCCTGTTTTCTTTCCCTTCTTTCCCCATCCCTTCAGCACAGATCTGTCACCCATCCTTGTGGAACTGTTTGTTATTCTGCTCTGAGGACCTAAGACTTTGCTATCTTGTGCCATGGGGAAACACAGGCCCAGAAATGATGGAAAGAACTTGACATACCTGTGGGAAAACTCAAGTGCATCCCTCATGCTGATGGAAAGAAACCACAGGGACTGTCATTGCAGTAATGGGCAAAATTAAAACTGTGAGGTAGCCATGGCTTGCAGGCAAATTCTGCCTTGCTGGAGGTACTGTCGACTCCGTCCTGTCCTTCTGGTGCTGGTGTTGGCTGCCTATCTTTTCTACCAGACCCTGACACCATTAAGGGCAAGAAGATACCTCCCACGAGTTGACAGTGGTGTTTTTACAGAACAGGAGGTGCAGCAGAGGGTGGACAAGAAGGTTCCTACAAGGCAGGTCTATTGTGCCCTTCCTTCAAGCAAGCTACAACTACAGAAAGAGGTAAGATATCTGGCAAGTCTAGAATGAGACACTTGACTGGGTTATATCTTGAATATAACTGTGTTGGCTTCAGAGGTGCCACCAGACTCGAACTTTTTTCTTCATATACACTGACAAAGATCTGTCTAGTGTCAAATTGTCTAGATGAGATCTTTCAAAGTAACATCTTGCTGGGGTCAGAGAATATTTAAACAATGTAGTGGAGGAAACAGGAATGGAGGCGAGAGATAAGAAATGAATCCAAAGCATTCTGGGCATGACTGAAGTTCATTATTATTATTGTGATCCTCCTCCTCCTCCTTAATTTGCATAAGTCACAGCTGACTTATGATGAGCCCATTTGGTTTCCAAAGCAAGAGATGCACAGAAGTGGCTTGCCATTGCCTGCCTCTGCGGAGCAACCCAGGGCTTCCTTGGAGGTCTCCCACCCAAGTGCTCACCAGGCCTAACACTGCATAGCTTCTGAGGGGAGGCTAGCCTGGGCAACTCAAATCATGGCTGGCTCTTTGTAAACTCTTCATGGGGAGAGGGATGAATATAGGCTGCTGCAGGTTGCAGCATGAGAACTCTAAGTGATGTGATTTTAACAACCCTACAATCCTGTAGATTTGTTGTTCTCTTTTCAAAATTCCAGATTGTTTGATATATTTCCACAAGACAAAAGGTTTGTGGGGGAAATTGAAGGGACATGGGTTAATTATTAAATACTGTAGTATGAAGGTGGTTGGACATAGAAGCCACCCAAAGAACCATGTAGGCTCTTGATAGTGCAATCCTGTGCAGAGTTCTTTCAGTCTAACCCCACTGATTTCATTGGGCTTGGAGTGAAGCAAAAGGTTCATCTTCTGGCAACTGAAAGTATTCTAAAATAATGATATTTCGGAGCTTTTAGCAGCCCCTATCCACACATTTCCCAAGTATTTCTCCAACACCAGGAAACTGAAAAAGTTTGCTGGACCAGAGAATTCTACCAGTAAATACATATCTACCAGTAAATACATACCACAGGTTGTGTCCTCCATCCATATCCTCCTTTTCATAGGTCTGAATAAAGGTCATGTCTGACCCTTGGGGTGACGCCCTCTAGCGTTTTCATAGCAGACTCAATACGGGGTGGTTTGCCAGTGCCTTCCCAGGTCTGAATAGACAACAGTCATAAACTGATATGTTGGATACCCTATGACTGGGAAACTCTGCTAGCTTTCTTCACTTTTTAGTTTATCAAGTCCCACAATTTAGATTCCATGTAAAACATACCTGCAGATGCAACCAACCCCCCCCCCCCACACACACACACTTTTCAGGTAAGTAGGTAATTAGATCAATAATAGATCTGTGGACCTAGGATGCCTAGCAAATTAGATGCAGATATGCAGGATAGAAAAATACATTTCCATCTTCATGTTTGATTACTTTCAGAAGTACTGTGCTGGCTCCAGCCTCTCTGACGATTTGAACTATATCCCCTGGCCTGCTCACTGTAGATCTGTTGACTTATTTACTTTATTTATATATTCTCTATCAAGTGACATCCATCGTTTTCTTCCCCTCCATTTGATTGTAATAATTAGGTTAGTCTGAGACTGTGTGACTGGCCCTGAGTTGCAGCACAGATGTGGATAGGAAACACACAAGAATGCCTAGCATGTCACCCACATTTACTTTAATTGGCTTTAGTAATCCATATTGCATAAATCACAAAAATGTAAAGTGGTGATCCTCCTGACCAGCCAAGAAAAAGTAGGAATGAAAACTGGTGCAGTTTATTAAGCTGTGTTTTTATCGTCTCCTTGGTGATCTTGCTGTGATTCAGAGGACAGGCTGAACACAAACAAGGGTCCATGGCTCAGTGGTATGCAAACCCCTGTTCTCCCATTGCTTTGCTTTGTGTGGTTTATGCCCCATTGTGTGTCCTAGATATATTGTGCAGGGAACTTTGGTTTATCCTTGAATTACCTGCTTTCAAGCTGTGCCATACTTGGCTGGCTGAAACATTTTAAACCCTGGTCATTGTTTGATAGTTGTTTATTAAGTGTAACTCGGTGTAGCTGTGCCAGCTATTTTTATTATGGCATTTGTGATTACCATGGACTTAAACAGCATAAGATTTTTATTAAGTCCCCAGGAAAAGAATGCTCTATAAAACACGTAGATAGCTATTTCAATTAAATGTCCTCCTGGCTAACTATCTTATTACAAATAAAACTATGTCCTTATACTATAAATAAATCATTCTCTGACATCCTCAATTATGAGGCACCTTGTTGAAGTTTTTTGGTCTAGGTACAATTTCTAACCAGCTGGAAGTGCAGATAACTTTTATCTGGCTTGCTGAATGGTTAAGAGTTTGAGGACATTAGTTGTAGAGGATACTAACTCGTCTGACCGAATAGTATGTGCATATTCTTATTTGCTGTTTCTGCCATTGAATCCTAAGCAGAGAACCCATTAATGCCAGCAGACAAAGAAACATCCAGAATCTCCACTTTAGCTGATGTGTATGTTTTGGGAATGCCAGCTTCTCTGAGTTTGGGCCAAGACGTAGGCCTGCCAAAGTAAAGAGATCTGCTCATTTCCTAATGGCTAGGAGCTGGAGATTTGGCAGGTCAATCACCATATTAGAACAGAGTTCTTGCGTTACACTTAACTATAGATGCACGTACAGGGATGGAAAAAGATTCCCAGTCACCTTTTCAGAGTATGATGTAACTCTAACAGAGCTACATTCCAAGTACAACCTGGAATTCTCCTGGATTTGCCACTCTAGAAGACAGAGATCAGTTTCCCTGGAAGAAATGGCAGCTTCAGATGCAAGGATGTCACCTCCATTTTGGAAAATTCCTGGATATTTGGGGGTGGAGCTTGGGGAGGATAGCGCTTAAGGACTGGGGAGACCGCATTGGGGCACAGTTTTTCTTTTCTCTACTACTACAGCGGCTTAGTCTCACATAGGCTGGAAAGAAGGGCAGGAGCTGAGAAGAAAGCCCAGACCCCCATACCATGACACAACTGACTCTACCTCTTTGATTTTTATACCCACAGCCTACCCATCAAGCCCTCCTGCTGGAGGCAGGCAGTTCCCTAGCTTGTGGCCAAGTCCATTTAGGCAGGAAGGGAAAGGCTGTGGAACCCCTCTGGAGCTCCTACAAACCCCAGGGGGTCCATGGATCCCTGGTTGGGAATCCCTGTCCTAAAACCACTCGGTGGGCACTAGGATACGTATCCATGGACACAGTGACTTCCATGGTCACCACACTGAGTACCCCTGTATAAGATTTTAAAAGACCCAGCACAGACATGTTCAACCCTGCTGATGTAATATGGACATCAACTTACATGAAGAAAGCAATGGGCTACTCCCACAGCCATTCAGAGTGTGTGGTTAACCTGTACTGATCCACCCTGTAAAATATAGTTCAATTAAACTTGGAACATCGGGTCTTAGGAGTATTTTAGAGTTAAATTTGAACTGAAGGCCTCTCATTGAGTCCTCTGAGTCAGAAGATTGGCAGATTCTGTGACAAGAGGAAACCACCAGTGCAAACTGTTCATTTCCACTGCATTTCTGTCTGACCTATTGAGGAAGATGAACTTCTAGCTCAGGTGTGTGCATAGTGAAGGAGAGAACCTCTATAATTTTGCTCACTTGATTGACATTGAAGCATTCATTCATAATGAAACACTTATATGTACAATATAAGTAAGCAACAGACTTTTGAATTTTAGCACTATCCACCTCCTACCTCAAGGTATGATTGACCAACCACGGGAGTTCTTCAATTTGCCCTGGTATGGCACCGCAAGTCAACAATCAAAGCCTATCTCAGTGATTTAGTGGCCTATTCTATATTTAGATAGAAAACAATGAAAAACAGAGTAACATTCCAGTCATTTCAGACAAGAGCCCACTCCTTCCTGAACAAAACTACTCCAGAGGTAAAAGCCAACTTTTTTTTTAAACCATCAGTGAAAAACAGTAAAGCAGGAAATTAACTTCTTTCTAGCAATGCAGAAAGCCTCCAAGTGTAAATGTAAAACAAACCAGAAAAAGTTGGGGTTTGGCACATAACACTGTGGGAAGTCCATATTGTAACATACACACACATACAAAACTTACTTTGGAAACAATAAAGTTTATTGTAAACTTAAATAGAGCACTGGGAACATGGTTAGCAACTAATTTGTAGTGTTCTAAATAATGAAACTAAGCTAGCATGAGTGGTCCATTGGCCTTGGTGGCCTTTAGCCAACTTCATCTTAAGTGGTGTACAACAGCCATTCAATGGGAGACCACTGCAGCTCCTTGATTTTCCTGGTGGCCCAGTCAATTTATCCCATGCACCAGAAATTCCCTTGCCATTCACAAGGGTGGTCGTATTTGTGGGTGGTCATATCTACTATACCATTCTTCAGTTATGTGCTCATTTGCATGAAACACTCCAATATGTAATTCTTTTTTCTTCCAATTATACATGTATTCAAGGTTTGCATAGAACCTGTAGTTAAAAAACAAGTTTGGAATATTCATCTGTTAGTTTTAGGTTATGATTCTCTTCCTAGATACCTAGTTTCCAATGTAAACTTAGTCCTCATCAACCGTGAGGTACCACTGAGTCAAATGATCATTTCTAAGAGTCAGTTCTCATAACCGGTTTCTCTGGAAGGCCCTGCTGCTGGTAAGTTGCTCCATCCGCTCCCTAGAAGTGCTGGAAATGTGGGTGGGTTGAGTGAATCCAGGAAGACTCACCAAGCTTAAGGGATGTTCTCTTACAGCAGCATGGTTTGCCTTTGTGGATTGTGTTCCTAATCAAAGTCAGACACAGATGAGACAGGACTACTGAAACTGCATTGTATACCAAAACATTTCTAAAGAGCACGTTCCCCTTTCCTTCTATAACTCTGAAAGATTCATGTAAAAAAAAAGTTACTCTTGTTTTTAGCCAATGAAATAGTGATTATGTGCTCTGTGAGCGAGTTCTTGAGCCAACTGCATGTATAAACAGAAAATACTTTGAAGTTATATAAGAGAAAGAGAGCAGCAAAATATCTTTCATGGAAACAAAATATAATCTCTCTCTCTCTTTCTGTGTGTGTGTGTGTAGATAGACAGATGACGGAGGGAGAAAGAGAGAGAAGGAGAAAACTGAAGCCTGTTTCTTTTTAATTAAAATGTCATGGGATTAGTAGCTGCAGGATTTAAAACATCATGAATTGGACAAGGATGATTGAAGTATTGTATAGAGTATTGGACAAGGATGTCCATGAACCAGGAAAAGTTCTTGTCCTGTCCTGTTCTCACACAACTGGCTGTTGCAAACTCACACATCAACCACAGTACAGAGGAATGGAAACACATGTCAAGCTGGCCAAGCCACCCCTGAAGACTCCAAAGCAGATTCTAAAGAACAGAAGGACAGATGTCCCCAGAGTTTTGACAAGGGCCCTCCAAAGTAACCCCAGGATAGCTTGGCAGGCACCCCTGGCAAGCACTGGAACCCAGTGTACCATGCCCACAATCCTCTCAGGCCCTATCAGGCCCAAACATATAGATCCTCTGGTCACACCCTGCCCTTAAGTGAAATTGGAAGTTGGTGAAACAGCTGACTGCATATGAAAGTGGAGTCAGGAATCAAACGCAGCTCTTGAGATTAGTCTGCTACTATTTAACTGCTTCAATACACTGGATCTCAAGATTTAACAGGGAGCAGAGGGAGGAGAGCCAGAACCCAGAAAGGTCATAGTGCAGATGTATATGCTAGCGCCTGTTGTATTCATGAGTGCAACGGGCTTTGTATCTAGTGTACACAAGTATACAAAACATCATGTAATGTATTTAGCCATCTTGGGGAGCCTAGGTTTGGTGGAAAGATGATCTACATAAAGTGATACTCAGTGACATATGGAGGCAGCCTGATTGGTGACTTTAATTTCTTTCAAAAATGTATATGTCACAGAAGCTTTCACAAAATAACACCTTTTTGACTTCATTAAGGAAATGTGGGAGAACTTACCACTGACCAAGCAAAACTTATAATTGAGTTTTAGACCACCTGTAATATTTTTTAGTCTCCATTAATTTACCAGACTCAAAATGTCATCAACAAACATACCATTAACCATCTGCTCCAATAGCTAAAATGTGCTATCATCACTTTAAATGGTGACTACCAATTAGTCAACTAAAGCTTCAGCAGGTTAGCTTGCAGCTCAAGGACCTAATAGAAATCTTCAAAATATGGTAATCAATCACAGAGTATAAACTAGACCTGTCATTCCATGAGAAACGTTACTGGATGCATCTAAACTATCTGTTATAGAAAATGTATTAACTGTTCTAAACTCTGCCATGAACCTTATTCAATAAATGTATCAAATGATAGTGTTCTGTTCAGGTACCTTCAGTTGTACAAAGTTAGTCACTTTGTGACACATTTGGCAGGTACACAGATATGTAGAGAGTAGATAGACTTCATGGGGTATACATAAGGCTATGCTTTGAAATCTTCCAGGAGCAACTTGAGACTTCCTGCAATAAGCTAAAGAAAGAGACAGACACCAGATCTGGCAATTAAAGGGACATAGTTTTATCAAGCAACATGGCAGGTCAATTTCAGTTATCTAGGGCCCACAGTGGCCATACCGGCATGCTGAGTGAGGCTGCCCAGGGAATTGCTTAACTTCTACCCAAGCTGCCTACAGCCTTGTAAAAGTCCCTTCTACAAAGAAATGCCCCCTACCCTGCCAAAACAGTGGTTATGTATATGCCTTGACATTTTCCTGCCCATGATTTTCATTACGATTATGTGAAAAGTTGAGATCAGGATAATTAAGAAATCTAATCAGCATAACACCAAATCTTTATAGTTTTCATACTGCCATATTCAGTTCAAATATGAAGTGATAAATCTGGTAAAATGCACCAAACTGAAGCACCATAGGAAAGGCAAAAAGGATATGTCCATTTTAGGGCAAAAAGTGACCAGCATACCCCATGATGCAGAAAATCTCATCTATCTATACAGCTTATATTCAATGATTTGGAGAAAAATCCTGGATCCTAATAATGGCAAAATATTTGAATTTGGATTTTTTATTTCTTTTTTTGGATATCCTGATTTGAGTGGGCAGATATAATAGACCCAAGATGGAGAAAAGGGGAAAAGCCACAAAACACAGCTGAGCAGCAGTTCTCAACTCTCGCCTGTTTTCCCCATGTTTTCCATAGTCAGTTTAAACCAGCCTGGTTTAAGTGGACTGCGGAAGAAGCAGTGGTGTATGTGTGTGGGGGGGGGGGGGGCAGCTCACAGGCAGGGAATAATCTCCCAGCGTCTCATCTGTTTCACTAATTTTTTCGCAGTCCATATGAAGAAACACCATTGGTTTCTTGTAGAAATACACCCAAAGCAAACGAAACCCAAAGGCAAAAAGTTGTGTCTTCTTGAAATTTATTAAATGCATTTAATACATTTCAAGAAGACACAATTTTTTGCCTTTTGATTTCATTTGCTTTGGGTGTGTCACTAATCTTTTCTGCAACTCCTTTAAACCAGCCCAGTTTTTAAATAGACTACAGAGGAAAATGAGCCTCTTGTGGCGCAGAGTGGTAAGGCAGCGATATGCTGTCTGAAGCTGTCTGCCCATAAGGTTGGGAGTTCAATCCCAGCAGCCGGCTAAAGGTTGACTCAGCCTTCCATCCTTCCGTGGTCGGTAAAATGAGTACCCAGCTTGCTGGGGGGTAAACGGTAATGACTGGGGAAGGCACTGGCAAACCACCCCGTATTGAGTCTGCCATGAAAACGCTAGAGGGCGTCACCCCAAGGGTCAGACATGACTCGGTGCTTGCACCTTTACCTTTACCTTTACCTTTACAGAGGAAAAAGAGGAACAGCTAACAGGCAGGGAGCAGTCTTCCAGCCTCTCAGCTATTTCCATAATCTTTTCTGCAGTCCCTTTAAACCAGCCTGGCATAAATGGATTTCAGAAGGGGGGGGGGGGCTGTGGATTTCCCCCCTTGTTTTCCTCCAAAATCCCAGATACATTTTGGAAGCTCATATAGACCCCCAAATTCCTTACCTTTATCTTGAGAGTTATTCTCTGTTAATGTTTCATGCACATACTTATCAGTATGAAAATTGCTCTTAATTAGTTTGAAAATTGCTCTTAAATATGGCAAATAATTATCCTCTTGGAAACCTAAAACCATCCTCCCACAGTTTAGGTTAAATAATATAAAATGATTAAAGATTAGCAAGCAAGAGGGTGAGTTATTTGAACAGATTGTTTTCATTTGTTGATACTGAGTCCTTTCATGCCAAGTCTCAGCCTGAGGTAAGCTTTTATGGCTGGAAAAAAAGACTATTTGAAAATGCAAAATTCGCTAACTTTTGCATAAATTGGAACTTTGGCCTATTATGAATGGGTGTTTCATTGTCCATGTCCCTTTGGGCTTTCTTTGCCATTCTGTATTGATTTTCCTCCCTTCAGCACTCAGTTCACTTTCTAGTCACTGTTTTCCCAGGATTTCTGAAAATGCTTTTGTGCCAATTATTCCCTTATTTTATTTCCAAACTGAAGATAATTCAAAAGCATATACATTCCCTCAGATTTAACACCTCCACCCTTGTGCAACCTCTCAATGTCTACTCCCCTGCCCCCGAGGTCATTTTGATACTCTGTACTTTCTGCTATCCTTCCCCCTTCGTTGAGGGGCTATTGCTAGTCTCAGATCACTTAATTAAAATGACTAAATGATAGGGGGGAGTTTAAAAGGTTCAAGGTTTAGTTCTCTGCTGGAATGATTTGAATGGGGGAATCGGAGAGAAGACAAATGCCAGTGTCCTCAGTGCAGAAACAAAAGGATTTCAGTTCTGCAGGCAAACAATATAAAGGGGAGATTATCAGTGTGGAATGAAATTGACATGAGATGTAAAGAGAGAGAGAGACACTGGTATGGGAAGCCTAATGCTCTGAAAACATTTTTCCCTTTAATGCTTTAGTGACAAAATTTTGTTGGGGATTTTGGCAGTCTCTGGAAGCCTAATATTAAAACAGCAGCTGACCCACATAGACCTTCTGCAAACTATCAAACTTAAAATTGCTTGGGATCAATCCATTTGAAGGACAGAGTGCAATTGGCACAAGACAGGCTCTTAAAAATGCCAGAATCATGTCCAGTTTGCAGAATCAAACTTGAGAATCACAAAGAGAAAACCACACAAATCTGCAAGGAAGGGCAGGACATTAGTGTTAGTATGCAGCTGCACTGGGGCATTGGCAAAAATACCTCCCCCCATTTTTTCCCAGTTTGGTGGCACAAGACTGGCAGTCTTCAAGCAGCAGCTGGACAGATGCTTATTCCGGATACTTTAAGCTGATCCTGCATTGAGCAGGGGGGTTGGACTAGATGGCCTGAAAGAACCCTTCCATATCTATGACTCTACAGTTCTAAGTTCTTTAGAGCTTCTAAACACATATACACATATCCATGCACGCATACACATGTTGCCAGTGAACACAGCTTGCAGTGCTAGTGCATTCTGTACATTCAACATGTTTCCCCATGTTATGTGATCATCTGACTGCCATTTTTCACAGAGGCCAATATCATAGTAGAGAATCCCCTACTGCCTGTCTGGTTTGTTTTTTTAACAATCTGGTCAGTTTCAACAATGTTTTTTTTCTTTTACCTGCATTTCTTTCGGTTTCCTTCCATTCAATGAACAAATGCTAAAATGCATGTACAAAACCTGAAGCCTAAGGATTTAAATGGAAGGTGCTTGCTGGATGCTACTGCGCAGATGCAATAGGGCACCCCACATACACACACACACATGCACATTACAACTGACATCCCACTCCAATTTTAAAAAGTGAGGGCTTTAAAAATTGTGCCTGCAAAATAAATATATCAAAGAAAAAAGAATGGTGGGTAAGGTAGACACAGAATCTGGTCAAGATTAAAGGCTTAATGCTTGGAGAATCTGCAGTAAGATGTGCATAATGGGCCATTGTTTACATAACACTGGAAATTCTGACAAACTCCGGTAATTAAAACAGCATGTGTAGTGATGATTATATTTTATGTATCGTGTAGTTTAAGGTTTAGTGGTAGCAATTCACAAAAGGGAGACCAATTAAGTTCCTAGGCATTTTTACTTAAAACATGAGTAAAATTTATTTTAAATTAAAAGCAAAAGCAAAAGAAAGGAATATATTGTATATTTTTGGCCTAAGGAGTCCAGCATCTCCAAAGTAGATCTATTTATTGCTTACAGGAGGGGTCCTGAAATTTGTTAAGTCTTTGAGGACTTTGGAATTTTGAGAAAGGGTAGTGGTGGGAATAACTGCAAATGGCTGCCATGGGGAAAGGCAATTCCAAAATCTTGGGAGGTAACAAGCCAAGCCTCCTTCTGCAAAATGAGAGCTCTTTCAGAAAAAGATGTCCCCAACAGAACCCAAAAGTAACTCCTAGGATTGCTGAAGCATATCTTGCTCCAATGAGCTCAAGGAGGATGTGGTGTTCTGCAGACAGCACAGAGGATGCAAGCTGGAGCTAGGCAACATAGTATGGGGCACGCTGGGGATAACTGGCCTACACAGAATGCAGACTTGAAAAGCCCTGGTGCTGGAAGTGTCATTACTCTGGACTGTCCTTGGCTTATGGGCTCCTGCTGTTGCCTGAGGGAGCAAAATGATAGAACAAAATAGGGGTTGAAAACTGGCATCAGGTGATGATCTAGAAATTTTCCAAACCTCTACTGTTCCTGCCTCCCCAATGTTCCTGGGCTAGTAAAAACTACCCCCCATCCCTCATGCAATAGCACATCACCTCATAATCTAGACCAGGGATGGGCAAACTGTGTCCCTTCAGATGTCCATGGACTACAATTCCCATGAGCCCCTGCCAGCATTTGCTTTTGAGAATTTGCATTTTTTTGGTAGGGGCTCATGGAAAGTGTAGTCCATGGACATCTGGTGGGACACAGTTTGCCACCCCTGAGACTCTTGGGCCCCTGGAAAAGCACCCTTACTTCCCATGCTTGTGCAATGTTCCCAGACAAAATTCCAGCACTTTGTTCACCCAATTCCGCTAACAGCATACTTAGCAAAAAGTTTAATCTAAACTTGTTTGTGGCAGCTGCTATTGGTATCTGACCTAATTCTGAAAAACAGGGGTCCATGAATTTCAAAAGAAAAATGTTTCTATTAAAGAAGCCAAAAGCTTTATTGTCTTGTCAAAACACATTAGTTAGGTTGGTATGGCTGCAACCCTATGAACACTTTCCTGGGAGTAAGCGACATTGCATCAAATAGAACTTATCTGAAAGTTGACTCATTTTGGATTGCTGTCTCATGGGTGCCCAATAACCCTAGTGAACCCTTTGGAGCAATGTCACCTGCATTTTAAAGCATTTTGGGAAGAAATAAAGAAATGTTTCAATCAATCTTTTCTAGAATCAGAAGAATCCAGTACACAAATTTTCTCTCTGGACGCTTTGAAATGAAAGGCAGGACATTGTAATTTGCTCTTTTCCAAAACCAACATGACATTTGTGGAGCTATTTTTAATCATTATCTCTGTTCATGATGGAAAATAACGGCTTGAACTGGATGTATTCCAATTATGTCATTTTATTAGAAAGTATTTTCTTTGTCAACATTTTTTTTTGTTAACCCCACAATAAAAGGCCATTGGACGTTAAGTGTTGACAGCTTTTAAACTCATAAATTTCTTCCTCGGGCTTATGAACATTTATATAGTAATAAGTTTTGCTTTCCTCTTTCAGACAAAAATTGTAAAACATTTATCTCCCCATTGTAAGGCTATCTACATTATAAACATGCTCATTTAATCTTCGTGCAAACACTTCCTGTGGGCAGGGGCTACCTATAGCAGAAATCGCAGAGGAGAAGTAAAACCATTCCCCCTGGCCAGAAATGATTAAGTTGCTATGTGAGAGATGCCAAAGACGTCTGAAGAGACAAGCAAATACATGATAGATCTGGAGAAACGCCAGTGGAGATCTGTCATTGGCTTTGGGGCAGGTTGAAGCATGGAGTAATGGTTAGAATGCCAGACAAGTATCTGGGAGACCCAGGTATTAATCCCTTTTCTACCATGGCAACTCACTGGCAGATCTTGTCACTCTCAGCCTAACTACTTCACGGGGCTGTTGTGAAGACAGGAGAAAGATGCTGTAAGCTTTTTTGGGTCCCCATTTGGAAGAAAAGCAGGGTATGAATAGCTAAATAAAAGACTCTGAGGCAAGGGGTGGTTCACTACATGAAAATTGCAGTCTTAATTGCACAGCAAAGCACAAAATTGCCCAAGGACAAGCAGAGCCCATCTTGATGTCTTGGGCCTGCAAAGAAATTAGCTGCCCCCCTCATAACAAGCTCCAGGCCTTTAGGAGAGCCAACTCAGAGTTGGGAAATTCCTGGTGATTTTGGGCTGGAATCTGAGGGTGAGAGGGGGGTGCTGGAGTTTGGGGAATGGAGGCACTAGAGCTAAATCTAATGCCATAGAGTCCACTCTCTAAGGCAGGGGTAGTCAGCCTGTGGTCCTCCAGATGTTCATGGACTACAATTCCCATGAGCCCCTGCCAGTAAACACAGGTTGACCACAGGTTGACTACCCCTGCTCTAAGGCAGTCATTTTCTCCAAAGGACCTGATATCTGTCACTTGGAAATCAGTTGTGATTCTAGGGGCTCTCCAAGCTTCACCTGGAGTTGCAAGCATAGCAGTCTCCTTCCTGCTGCTGGCCCAGGGCACCTGTTAACAGAAGAACAACTTTTTCAAGTGTTCCTGCCAGTGATATTTTGCTCCCTGGATGATGTGAAGCTGTTGAGTTGGGACTTTTTTGTGAGGCTATGACCAAATGGTACTGACTCCCCTCACCTTTTGAGGGACTCCCTCAAGTCTTGATCCTGGTGCCGTGAATGAGAGAGTTGGCCCCCAGGAACAGCCTGGTGAAGATTTGCAGGGGGAATTGCTGAAAATCTGCTCAACTTTATATATGCGTGCTGGCACTTTGTTTTTCTTTATTCTTTTAAACCAAAGAAGCATTTATTTAGCCGATTTCAAAACTTGTTTCCATATAGATATTTCTTAATGAGCCTTAATTGTTAATCAATGGCACCTCTTACAGGTGGGAAATGCCCTTCTCCAACTAAAGTAGGGAAGTACCTGTCTGTGTGGGAAAATTTATCTGTAACAGCGGGTTGCTGTTACATATTTGGTGAAGCCCTTAGTGGTCAGAGAATGGGCGTGGCCAGTCCGGATGAGAGCCCAATCAGGACGCACAAAGCGTGTCATGATTGGCCCCTCACCCGGACTGGCCATGCCCACTCCCGCCCACCCAGCTGGCCAGGGGCTCTCTGCCACCATTGTCGGCAAAGAGCCCCTGTCACCCCCCAGGACACAGGTTGGTGCCCTAGTTGGGGTGGGGGGAAGTGTCAAGCTTAGGGGGGGAGGGAGCCGGGGAAGGACTACCTTGGAAGAACTACCGCGGAGAACTACCTTGGAAGAACTACCACCCAGATCCTTGAAGGTCTCCCATCCAAATAATAGGTGGACTTGGCCCTAATTAGCTTCCAAGATCTGACATGATCAGACTTGCATGGGATATCCAGGAAAAAACCATTTGGATTCTGGAAGAGAAAGAGGCAGAAGTAGAGGCAGCTGAGGTTCTCTCTCTCTCTCTCTCTCTCTCTCTCTCTCTCTCTCTCTCTCTCTCTGGTGTTCTGCAATGGAGCAGCAGATTTGCTACCCTCTAGGAATGTCTCTGCTCTGCCCCAACTATGCTTTGCTTGTATATTCAAAAGTAAAGCAAATATTAGAAAATGCTGTAAATTGTCAGGAAAATTAGAACCCATGAAACGTTTCCTAGCCTCTCAGAAAAGAATGGGAGGGTATAAAAGTATACAGGTTCAGCTGTCAGCCATTTTATAATATACATCAATTTATCTCTGTAATTACCGAAGTGGACAGTTTGAGGATTTCAAATATTGGCCTAAATCAAAAGCTTCTGCAAGACCTCTGAAGGCTGGTTAGGCTTTGGCAAGTTTCTGGGAAAAGGAAATTTGATAATTATGGACAAGTCCTTAAACTGTCTAATTTGGTTTCTCTGCTGACTATCTTTACCTGACATAGACAGGAACGGAATGCTCCTTTCTTTGCTCTTACGTATTGGAGCACAGGAGATAAAGCTGCCTTTGAATTATGATGAACTCAAGCAATGTAGAAAATTAGAAACAGGATTGTTGCGAAATTAAAAGTAGGCTTTGATTCAGAATTTATATTCTCATTGAAATATAATAGCACTTAACAAAATCTGTAGTTTCCCATCAAATCCACTGCACATTTATTTATCCAGAAAGTGTCAAGGGCTTTGCATATAATGTCAGCCTTCCACAGTCTAAACATATTCCTCATGCTATTGTAACCCCTTTTGCTGTTCTACCAAATCCCTGCTTTTCTTTTCAAATCCCGCATTTGAAGTTCGTTCTCAATGCACATGAATTTTCATACAACTTCTTTAGACCATGTTTTGCAAATGAATGTTTATGTCTGTCTTGATTTCAGCCATAGCCTTCATGTCTACCCTTTACCAATTTTCTAAAAAATATGTCTGTTTAGGCCAGGGGTAGTCAACCTGTGGTCCTCCAGATGTTCATGGACTACAATTCCCATGAGCCCCTGCCAGAGTTTGCTGGCAGGGGCTCATGGGAATTGTAGCCCATGAACATCTGGAGGACCACAGGTTGACTAGCCCTGGTTTAGGCAACCACAAGATATAAAACCCAAGATACTGTTCAACTCTGTGAAATATATGTCTAGAGAAACATCTGCAGCTTTTGCTTAAATTCAAATATAGAGATGGATTTTCTACAGAAATTCACTGCTCAAGGATTGCTTTATCCTAGCCTCACCACATAGCCAGAATTTCTCCACATTTTTAGACTTAATAAAGCTAGCTCCTTAAATGACATTTAAACTCAAGTGAGGAGCAGTGGTGAGTGAGGTTTTGGAACCAAACACTGTCAGGCAGTGGCCCCCATCATTGTGTACCGGCTTCAACCTCTGTACACTCACATTGGACTTTAATGATGATGAATGAGGATCATAAAACTTTCTGCAGGCTCAAATATATGCTAATAATATTGGTAATAAAATAACTAGGTTCACTGGAGGAACACGAGGAGATGACAAATAATGTTATTAGGAGGAAGAGACAGGGAGGGGTGGCCAGAATTATGATTTGGTCACAGATCAGTGACTGATGGGGGGAGGGCACAACAGTGTTTCATGTATTGCTTGGGGATGCATAAGAAACCAATGAGCAGGACCATATGGCTTTTTGGATGGTTATCAGTGGCCACCATGGACTACTTACAGCATTGGCCCATCATGCACTTGTACAGTTCTGATCCAGCTGCATCTCAGGAAGTATGCTCCAGTTCACTGCACCACTGGTAGTAAATCCACAAAAAAAGAGAAACTTGGCAGGAAGTTCTGGTAACCCTGAAGATTGATTGAGATTAATAGTAATAGGGAAGGAAGAATAAGGAAGAGGATACTGGATGAAAGGGTAAAAGAGGACAGAGGGAGATATAGAAAGAAGGGGTATTCTGAGGTAAACTAGTACTTCCTCTCTCACTATTAGACTATAAATACAACAAGGACAGGGAGAGGTTGAATTACAAGACTATGTAATATAACCCCTGTGAGATGATCACTTCCTATTTACTCCCATTCTTGTGCTTGACTGCTGGACTATTTCACATCTTGCCTTATTTGTTTGTTCGGTACATTACATTCAATAAAATATGAAGCAAATATTTTAACAGGTGTCCCTTGTATTGACTGCAGCCAGGGAAAGATGCATGTTTTCTATTAAAACCAGAGAGGCATCAGCCATTCATCAAAGATCTAGCTCAGCTATGTGTCTCCCTCCTGCAAAGAATCTCACACTTGAGCCAAGTGTAACATAAGGCTACTTCCTGAGAGTGCAGGAAAGACCGCTGTGGGAGTCACTTTATAGCTGGATACCAGACTCATCAACAACTGGAAGCATTTTCAGTGGCATTTGTTTGCACTGAAACATCTGCCACTCTGCTTTTAGCAGACACCCATTGGAAGGCCTAGAATGGCTTGTTGACATAATAATTCCTGTAAGCATTCCAACCATAAATCTGGCAGATGTGAAGTTTGTCTATCCGCTTTTTACTTTTTCAACTTAAAGAAAAAGACTATGGCAACTTAAAGAAAAAGACTATGTCTGTCCTAATGTAAGTTTGTGCACATGAACACATACTCAGATTTCAACTTGCATGAACAGAAGCAGGAACATATGTTGGTAGCTCTGATAATATAAAGTAGCAGCTGCATTTACAGAAAGAATTCAGCATAGCACAGTCTCTCCTAATGATCAACTGGTGTGCAGAAATCATGGACCTACTCTAGTCTAGAACTCTTCACTAAGCGAGAAGTTATTTCTAAAAATATTTTAGGCCATAATCTTATGACTTCTTTTCATCCTGTAAATAATATTTCACTTGTTTTCATGAGTAGATGGTTTGTCGGTCTTAATCAGGTATGCTCTATATATGCAAGAAACCAGGGGGGAAAAAATGGAAGCCATCAGTTTTTTGTTTGTTTTTTTTAAACCAAGCAATAATTGATTACCTTGACTTGGATAGCTCAGGCTAGCTTAATCACATCAAATCTTGGCAGCTAAGCAGGGCTGGCCCTGATTACTTGGTAGGCCACCAAAGATCAGGGCTGCTACCAGGAGTCAAGCAATGGCAAACCACCTCTAAGGCCCTTTTGGCCCCTGCAGCAGGCTAAGGGGATGCAGAAGAATCCACGTTCCCTTAGCATGGACCATCAGGGGCCCAATCCACACCAGGCCTGGGAGGCCTGATGCACTGCTGTACTGACACTGCCCTGGCCTTTTCTGCGCATGCAGAATTGGCCTAAGTGAGCTTTGACTCTCAAAATGTATACTCCCTAAATGTTGTTGGTCTCTAAGGTGCTATGGTTCTACTGCAGACCAACGCACCTACCCTCTTAAGAAATATTTTATTTATTTTTAGACTTCTACTCCACCAAACCCCAAAAGGGCTCAGGGCGGCTGAGAATATGGGAATGTGATCTTGTCTCTTCTCTTTTAGATTGAGGATGCCATTTCTAAGTTCATCAGAAATCAGACAAGAACCGCAATAATTTACATCCCATCTTCCAACAGTAAACAAGATCTTCAGTTATATCAACATATTCTTACACAACACAGCTTTGCAATTACAATTATTGAAGGCTGGAAACTGAATGGACAGAAAAACCTCCACTCGGGTGAGAAAACTCAATTACATACCAATTTTTTAATGTAACAATGCAATCCTAAGGAAAGCTACACTTGTCGCAATCCATTTACTTCAGTGGACATAGAAAGATGTAACTCTGTGTTTCATCCTGGCCACAGGGTAGAGATGGTGTTGGTTGCCCTGTTGGATGTCCTCCATTGCCAGCTGGATCGAGGCGGTTCTGCTCTGCTTCTTCTATTAGATATGCTGGCCACGTTTGACATGGTCGACCATGAACTGCTAGCACACTGCCTCGCTGGGACGGGGATAAGGGGCACAGCTCTCAGCTGGTTATGCTCCTTCCTCCACAACCAGACCCAGGGCGTAGAAGTTGGGGAGGAGTTATAGGGCCCTTATTGGCTCCCGTGCGGGGTTCCTCAGGGCTCGGTGCTCTCCCCCACGTTGTTTACCATCTTTATGTGCCCTCTGGCCCAGCTGGTAAGGAGTTTTGGGCTGGGGTGCCATCAGTATGCTGATGACACCCAGCTCTATCTCCTCATGGACGGCCACCCGGACTCCCTCCTGGATCCATTTGCCAAATGTTTCAAAGCGGTAGCTGAATGGCTCAAGCAGAGTCGCCTGAAACTCAACCCTTCTAAGATGGAGGTCCTGTGGTTTGGCCGTAGGGGAGCAGGATAGGAAGCGCGCTTACCCTCCCTGGCAGGGACGCAACTTAAAATTGCGCCTCAGGCCAGGAATTTGAGGGTGACTATTGATACCTCCTTAACACTTGAGGCTCAGGTCAAGAAGGTAGCCAGCCAGGCTTTTCTCCATCTGCGCCAAGCTTGGGTACTAGCGCCCTACCTGTCATCTGAACACCTGGCCATAGTGATCCATGAGACAGTCACCTCTTGAATAGATTTCTGTAACCCGCTCTTGCACTTGATCTGGAAGCTTCAACTGGTACAGAATGGACCTCCTAGGGTCCTCACTGGTACTAGGGTCCTCACTTGGAGGGCCCATATCCAGCCTGTGCTGAGGCAGCTGCATTGGTTGCCGGTTATTTTCCAGATCCGATTCAAAGTTTTAGTTTTCACCTTTAAGGCCTTACGTGGTCTGGACCCGGTGTATCTGAGGGACCGCCTATTGCCCTATGTCCCCCAAAGGGCCTTACGATCTGCAGGTACAAACTTACTGGTCATCCCCAGCCCCAGAGAAGCGGACCTGGCCTCAACCCGGACCGGGGCCTTTTCGGTCCTGGCCCCGACCTGGTGGAATGAGCTCCCAGAGGAACTATGAGCCTTGTGGGAGCTCTCAGTGTTCCTCAGGGCCTGCGAAACGGAGCTCTTCCGCCAGGTCACGGGGTGAGGCCGGTCCGCATGGAAGATCTGGCTCCCCTTACAGTGGCAGTAGCATACTCCATCTGGCACCCTCTGTCCTCCCTTCCCCTCAAGTGGGTTACTAAGGGGTAGAGTAGATATGACCTGAGGTTTTACCACATCTTGTTCTATTGTCTGGGGATTTATGTATGATATGTTTATGTTTTATTGTATGTTTTTATTGGGGTTTTATATGTCTGCAATAAATCTAAATAATAATAATAATAATAATAGTTTCAAATGGGTAGCCATGTCAGTTTGAAGTGGCACAATAAAATCAGAGTCCAGTAGCACCTTTAAGATCAACAAAGATTTATTCAGGGTGTGAGCTGTTAAGTTATTAACAGCTCACAGTTATTATTATTCAGTTATTCAGTTATTATCAAGTTACGATTTGATCTGCCTCAAGCAGCTTTGGAGAGACAGTATACACTATAAAACAATGTGGCTTAGAGTTGCTTCTTACAGTTTTTATTTTATGTTTTAGCCATTTCCTTTGTTGAGGGTTACCAATCTTCAGGTAAGGCCTAGAAGACTTCTGGATTTTGGAAAAGATCTGATAAGTGGTATCTGGGATCCTAACTCAAGGATTACAGTTATGTGTGGGAAACATGTATATATAGAGGCATGGACTGGCTTCTCCAGTCAGATGGGGGGGGGAAATTAAATCGGAGTTGGACTCTGTTCCATGCAGGTGATTTAAAGGTGCTTCTGTCTTTAATGTAAAAAATGAGATTAAGCCAAGTTCTTCAGCTCCGTTGATAATTGCCTCACTGTTCTTATCATTAATTATGTATCTTCAGTTTCCATGGTGGCTGTTAAAGTCACCAGTGTACACAGAAGGACAAGGATAGATTGATAAGACATGTGCTAACCAGCAGAAGGCTTGTAAATACCAGCAACATGTACTTCCCTAACTTTAATTATGATTGTGTGGATGCCATTATGTGTTGGTCAATTCCATCTCCATTTTTCTTTATTATTATATAAAGCATTTACAGAGAAATTGAGAAGAAAAAGTGACCAGCTGATATGGTTTGCCATCTCTTTTAACATAGATATTCAGTTCCCATCACATATTTTTCCTAATCTAGAAGTTTTTACCATTTTTCTTAGTCAAGTGATTGTTAATACATATGAGAGTATGATCTGTTATAAGAATACATTCTGTTATTATCTTAAATGATATTAGGTCAGACTCCATAAATTGTCCCTGACCCAAGAATTACTACTGCCGTCTTGTTAATGCCTATGAAGTATGGTTTGTCATCCTCTTTTAGCATACATATTGACATACAAATTCAATTCCCATCGCATATTAATCCTGATCTAGGAGTTATTACCATCTTTCTTAGCAAAGTAGTTGTTGATACATATGAGGGTATAATCTATTATAAGGATATATTCTATTATTGTCTTAGATGATATAAAGTCAGTTCCCTTCATATATTGGTCCTGTCCTGCTGTCTTTCCCACAGGAAGCCAGGAGAATACTCCATTGTTCAACTCATCCTTCAGGTGGTCGCAGAAAATGAAATTGTGTTTTTTTCCATAGTAGAGTGTTTCTGATTGTCCTTCTGTCTGGGCCAAAGAAATCTCTTACTTGATTCTTGCTTGCAGTCGCCTTTGAGTAGACTCTGAATCCTTTATCAATCTGGATCTCTTCCTCTGGTCGCACAGGAATATCTCCTGATAGCTTCCTGGTTGCTGTCGCTTTTGAATAGACTCTTTTTATTTTGCTGATCCAAATCATTTCCTGCTCTGAGTAGACTTCCAGGTTTTCGGTACTTTCCTTCCTTGAATCTATTTTCCCAGGTTCTTCAAAAGTACTTTGGGTTTTTACATCTCTGGCACTCTCTCCCTCCAGTTGATTAACTTCCAGACATTGAGGTTTCGTTTGATTTATTGTTAGCTGAGCTACGTCATCAGCTGGTCTCTCCGGACCATGGGCTCCATCCAAAAGCTCCCCCTTAGTCCCACGGATTTCCTTTTCCAGCTTATTGACTGCTTTCAGTATCTTTGAGTTTCCTTTGCATAACAAATGGAAAAGCTGTGCCTTAGTTATTTCTTCCATAGTTCTAGGCAGTCACAGACTATAAACAGAAAGTCTCGTGAGGTCTCGCGGGAGCACGAGCGATCCCAAATTATCAGTTTGTCGATCTCCGTATCAAATCAAATTCCCCCACTGAACTTTCACCGACAAATCTTCAAAGCTCTCTCTTTGTTTGGTTAGTGGGTATAATTAGCTGGGAGTCTCTCACTTGACGAAAGAGGGAATTCGCTTGTGAATTGGTTGAGGGGGGGGGAGGGAAAAGCTTGTGGGAGAAGAAAGAGAAAAGCCAGAAAGCTTTCAATCCTTACTGTTGTGGGCTTCAGCTTCTGTCAACGCTGCTGTCAATCTGGTAAAAGATGGTCTGGGAAGAGTGTAAGGTCAGCTGGTCGTTTCAAGCTTGTAAAGTTGTTTGCGACAAGGACGCCATCGTGACCTTGAGCACAGGCCGCTATTAATCCGGGGAGTTCGGTCCCCCTACCTCCCCACGGATCTGTAGGACCCTCAGGATGCCGTTCCCGGTTCCTGGGGCGACCGGCGAGCAGATTTGCGTATCTGCTCAGGTCAGCCAGGTGCAGAAGCTCCTGACCCTCGGCATGGCTTAAGAGCTGAACAGAAGTCCAGCTTTTTTATGGCGCCATCTTCAGTCGACTCCATCTCCATTTTTCAATATTGCTTTGGGGCATAAGCCACTATGCTGATGATGGTATGTGATGCTAATAACTTTGTATCCTATGATGTTTGGTCTGTGGTGGGGTTAGAGTTGCTAGCTCTGAGTTGGGAAATACCTGGAGACTTTGAGGGTGGAGCTGGGGATGGGCAGGATTTGAGGTGGAGACAGACCTCAATTGAGTATAATGCTCCAAAGCAACCATTTTCTCCAGGGGGACTGATCTCTGTTGCTTAGATATGAGCTATAAAATTGGGGGGGTTCCCAGGTCCCACTTGGGTAATGACATCCCTAAGTGGGCTTGATTTTCATTATGAAGATAAAGTTTTTTGAACAAGAATGAAATCTATTTTATTGGCCAGTAAGTGTCATGAAAAGTACTGGCATTTAGACTTGTTTCTATCCTCAATGTTCATTTGACAGATTCAGATGCAGTCTCCTATACTCCTTGTCAAGTAGTCCTGAGAAGTACTATTTGATTAGTTGATTGTTTCCATGTGTGTAGTGTAGCCAGGAGATTCTATGACTGTCTTTCAGTTCTAGTTCTTTAGAGTTATCCAGGGTGCACCATGAGGTGAGAGAAAATTGACCCCATTGGCTTGAAAAGATCAGGTTAGACATGCTTGCCATGTGAAGAAATGTTTGGTACATTCATTTCTTCACTAAGTCATGCTTCTTTGCTGGTTGTTTGTTCCAGTTCTCTATCAACTTTGACTGAATGCGTGAAGGTATTATTGTTATTGCTTTTATATTATTTTATGCCTGTAAGATAAGCCCCCTCCTGTAACTAGGAAGAAATATAGCTCGGGTTATTTAGATTTTTTCTATGTGCTTTGGAAACTTGAACTCATGTACTCATATTTGTAATTTGTATCAGAAAATTTCAAGAGATGCCATTTTAAAGCAAAAATTCTGCTGCTAATTCTACTCCATTTGAAGTGTTTGGTGGCTTGATCCAATTCCTAGTTTTTTAAAATATTTTTTTCAAATAAATTTAAGTAACTAGCTTACATGCTAAGTTTATTACCTTCCTTGAAAACATATGGAGAAACATTGTTTATCCCTTTGCTAAGCTACATTTTTGTATGTTTTTGAAACTATAATATGTGATGTATTAGTTTCTGAAGACATACAGTTTATGTAGTGTCATAAAATTTTTCTAGTAGAACTATTCTAAATTATAAAAATATGCTCCTTGGAGGCAGTTCTTAAAAGGTTTAGGCAATATAGACTAATACATATAAAATGAAAATGGTCAGATAAACAAAACAAGAATTGCTTGTCCTTGCCATATATAATTTAGTAGCCGTCAAGTAATTTTCCCCCCAAACAGTTTCAAGTTCATGTTCCTTCACATGTTAAGATGGATACTGTAAAGAGTTGTAGAAAACTGGCTCTGAACCAATAATTGAGGCTAATGGCATAAATGGAAAAAATGAAGCATTACTTACCCTCTCTCCTGTTCCTGAATTCTTACTAGTTTTAAAACAAATTACTTTCCCATGTAGCTTTTTACTTCATGGACTAATCCTAAAGGCCTCTTGTTAATCCTAAATAGGTGATCATAAGTAGGTTTACTCACAATCCCACTCAGTAGGACCACCTCCCATGAAAATAGTCTGTATATGAACAATTAAGGGAGTAAGTCTAAGCAGACCTACTCAGAACTAAGTCCATGTTATTCAGTAGGGCTTGCTACCAGGAAAGCTTATGCAAGTCTGCTCATATGTAAGTCCTGTGTCATCCAATGGGGCTTAGTCTAAGAAAATGTCTTTAGAATTACCCTGTAAAATAGGAACTCACTTCTGCTATGGAACATACTAGAAGAAGAAGAGTTGGTTCTTATATGCCGCTTTCCCTACCCGAAGGAGGCTCAAAGCGGCTTACAATTGCCTTCCCATTCCTCTCCCCACAACAGACACCCTGTGGGGTGGGTGAGGCTGAGAGAGCCCTGATATCACTGCTCGGTCACTGCACTAAACTATGTGTTTCCATGCTCATGCTGCTCAGATAGTAGGAGGTGCGTGGTTAGTATCCATTCACATTGTGCTAGTGAATGCACAGCTGAGACAGGGCTATGCTCAGTGGCAGAGTATTTGCTTGGCATACAGAAGGTACCAGGTTCAATTCTAGACATTGCCAGTTCAAATGATCAGGAAGCAGGTGATATGAAAGATCTTTATTGAAGTCCCTGGAAAACAGCTGACAGTCAGTTTAGACAATACAGACTTTCATAGAAGAATGTTGTGGTTCAGTAGAAAACAGGGTATGTGTTCAGCTTCCATAAATGAAAAAGTAAAAGCTGTGTAGTCCCTTGAACAAATGAGTGATAAGCAAATAAGTTTGAATGGTTGTAACAGTTGTTGGCATTTGGCAAAATATGTTGATGATGATGTTAGCTATTCAGTCTGACTCTTGGCAATCCTATGGGTCAACTGTTGCCACCTTTTTTGATCTTGCACTGCTTCTTTTAGTTGTATGATGCTTTGGCCAGTGTCTATTTTCTTCATACCTAGCCATCGTTTTTTTGTTAGCCTGGTTTCCTTTTACCACTGACCTAGTTTAATTGCTGTCTTCATTGAGTTACAGGAATACTAACCCTTTACGCACCGGGATCTTTGTTGCAAATTGGTCACTGAATGAAAAATCGCCATTTAAAGTAGTGGAATTCGTCGTTATGCATACCTGCCTTTGTGGTGGAATCCAGTTGCGTTTTGTAGCGTTTCCCACAGGCTTCCGGTCTCGGCAGAAATCGCTAGAAAGGAAGCGCTATTGCCGAGCTGTCCCGCCCCTGGCCGTCAAGCAGCCAATGGGCAGCCGTTAGCATGCTCCCAAACAGCCCCTTTCCCTTTAAGAAAGGTTTAAAAAAAAAAACAGACCCATAGCAACGAATCTGGGTAGATTCGTTGCAACGGAGAGACCCATCCAGCTGCCTGGTGTGTTTGAGCTGTCGTTTGATCGTTTGATCGTTGCCACGCTGCCTCTGAGTGAAAAAAAAAAATCCCCCCCCCCTCTCACGGGCCCAATTTTCGGCTGAATGAATGTGTAAAAATTAATGGGAAAATACATCAGCAAACGGGCTTTTCTGTGGTTTGTGCTTAGTGACTAAAGGGGAAGGACTGAAGCCAGGGAAGCCTCTAAACAGAAAGAGGCTTGCTGGTGCGTTTATCCCCGCTCGCTCGGAGAAAAAAAAATGGCGATCGCTTCGCCGGAAGATCAGAGAAGAGAGGCAGGGGGAGGGACTTTGTAGAAATCGCAACAATGTTAACACACAGGTCTTTTTCGCTAGTGTTGCAGATTGGTTGCAGGAGTGTATCGCTTTCCGGAGGGTGAATCCACTTTTGGGGATTTCCCTGAAAGCGCTACAAGGAAGCGCTTTTTGCAGATTGGTTTCAGGTGTGTGGCAGATTGTCGATGACGTCGTGCGTTATGGCAAATCAATAGCATTTTCAATTAGCAACCATTGTGCGATTTTGAAGGCGTGCAAAAAGCCCCTAAGCTGTGTTACTACACTACCACTACAATGTTACTACAGCAATCTGCCAATCTCAACAATCTGATGAAGCAACCTATGACTCTCGAAAGCTTATAGCCTGGAAATCTCTAGAGCTTTCAGTTGCTACTAGACTCAACTCTTGCAGTACTTCAGTAGAATCAACAACTCCTAGATTTCAGATTATTTTTCTTCTCTTCCTACCCAATTTTTTTGTTTCCCTCTTTCTCCACCATAACCTCCCCTTTCTTTTTTCTCACAACATTATGTACATATAATATATATGATTCAATAAACCTTCCTCTTTTTAAGAACAAAGACTTGTATGCCTGTATATGGATGGTACAGAAATTAATGTAGGAAGTCAACAGGCATCATAAATTCCCCATATAATTCTTGCCCAGAAATGTTACTATAGTCTTTTGCAGATGGAACAGAGGAAAGAAGCAGGTCCAGTCATTTTAGGGGTGGGGAGACCACAGAAATTATAGTAGGTCACAGACTAAACATGTATTAGCAAAGTCACTACTTTCCAAAGCAATATAGCTGCCACTGGCAGTCTTCAAGCAAAGGTTGAATACACACTTTTCTTGGATGCTTTAGGATGCTTAGGGCTGATCCTGCGTTAAGCAGGGGGTTGGACTAGATGGCCTGTATGGCCCCTTCCAACTCTATGATTCTATGATTCACTATGAGCTACGGCAACACAACTGATTTTTTTAAACTGATTTTTCTCCATATTCTATTAAGGTTGTGCAACTAACACAACTAACATCAAGACCATTTCTGCATGAGTAATTTGCCCCCCTGCCCAGTCTCTCATTGTTTGCAGGTTTTAATTGCTACAGGACCACAAAGCAACATGCCTGTGTATCAGTGGAAATAAAATGTGCTATCATGTTCTCTTCAGCATGCACAGTAATATTGGGAGTGGACAGCAACCCTATCTAAAACACATTCATGAACAAGGAAAGAGGAGGGGGGGTCACGTGATGAAGCAGACCTCTCCCTATTAACATGGCTTATGTGTTTTGTATTTTTAATCTTTATTGTGAACACAAAGTCATCAGGGACCAAATACCATGGCCAGCCTATCAAAAATCTACTTGAACATAAACTGAGACAATTATACAAAGAATCCTGAAAAGAAATCTTGAAAAAATGTTTTATTGTTGTGGCGTGATCCTGTAGCAATACGCAAGTATATTTTTAAAAATTAATTTTGGGACTCGAGGCAAAGGATGTTTGAGTCCCCAAAACCACCACTGCGAGGGGATTGGTGGCTTGCATTGATTGACAACCCGAGGAGCAGGGTGGAAACCTGCATGTTGTCTATGCTTTCATCTTCTCTGCTGCTTTGTTGGGAAGTGGGGAGCTGCAACGAGACACTGGGATAACACAGGCGGAGTCTGCAGTCAGGAAGTGGCCAAACATGAGGTTTACCATCATGCATTTGCAAGCAGGAAGTGGCATGCATTGTCTGTTTCCATGCAGAAATGGTCCAAGTTATTTTATCAGGACACATTTCCTCTATTACTTTAAGAATGTGGTTTTTAACAAGTTCACCTTCAGTGAATTTTCTACCACTCTCAGCAATACATATAGCAACAAGATAGTTGGCTCTCACAGTAGGCAGATTCTCCTCAACAGGCTTTCTGAAATTATTTTGCAGCAAAACCATTGATTTTTGAGTGACTTTATCTTATTCATGTGCATCATTTCTTGATATATTGAGTATTTCTTATGACAGGATTCAAAGTGCTTTTCAATATTGTATCCCTTTAGTACTGAGACAGTTTCAAGACATTTCAGGCAAACTGGTTTATCCTTGTTTAAAGCAAAGAAACACTCAGCTCTCCATTTGTCATTAAAGAAACATTAAAGATCTGTTATTAAAGATCTGCTCATCTGCAATTTTTCATTTTTTGAAACAGCACTTTCTTTTGCATATACCTTTTTACAGATTTTTTTTAGCAGAGTAGCAGTTTCAAAATTTCAATATATTCCTTGAATAAATAAGATATGAGAATTATAGTTTTAGGGGGTCTAACTTTTCCCTTTCCTATCTACCCCACTCTAGCTGCTATTGGCTGGGGTTTTTATTATTATTATTATTATTATTATTATTATTATTATTATTATTATTATTATTATTATTATTATTATTATTGAAACCATGGTCAAGAAGACAATAGTCTAAAAATGTGGGCTGTCCAAAAAAGGGCAGGCAGGGAGAAAGAACAAATGAAAAGACAGCCTCCTACCTGGAGCGGAAGATATTAAATTAGCATCAAATTATATGCAAGGTGCACATACACATTCCTGCCTGCCAGCCAAGCCTCAATCAAGAGAAGCAAAACAGCAGCTTGGGGGAGAGAAACTTGGCTGGAGGAAGATGTGAGAAAGGGAATTCTGTAAGTTTCCCTGTTACTCCTTCTTTCTCAACTCAATGGGCCACTGACTGGCTACTGCAATCACAGCCAGAAAACTATCTATCCTTGTTGAATGCAAGTTGTACACATGTTCCTTCATGGGAGGGGGGGGGGAGGAATAACTATTGCAAATGAAAATAAAAGCAAAAGGGAAAAAATTCTAATGCATTCAGTAAACATCTGGTTACCATTTTCTGACATAACAACCCACCTTTTTAAGTGAATGAAAGATATTTAGAAAAATAAATAAGACACTGGGTCTTTTGTTCTTTTCATTACTGGAGGGTAAAGGAAATATCTTGAATTGAAGGGGGTCACAAGAAGCTCAGCTTTTATAAATACAAAAGTTTGGGAAAACCTAAGTAAACCTAAGTAAACTGAATTCAGTGTAAACAATCAAACAGAGTTAAGGTTAAATAAACATGGCTGAGGACCCATTGATGCTAATATAAGCACAAAGGTTCTTGGAACATTACTAAATTTGTTTTTAATCACTTTAAAAGAAACATACTAACAATCACGATTTTAAAGTATCATGGAATAAATAAGTTAAAATGTTACATTTCAACCTATTTCTCTTAAATGTAGACTGAAAGCACCACACATATACACAGAACGTTAATTTCTCAATTTGAAACATATGTTGCATGTATTAATTTTTGCTTGGAAAGCAAAATAGATATTTCCGTTGCATTTTTTTTTAGTTCTGGCTTTCAGCAAATATTTCCATTTAAGCCTACATTTGTAGACATGTGATCATTTTGATTTTTTAAAAAAATAGTTTCACATTACTAGTAAATTTAGTTGAGAATTTTTGAGATTGTCTGTTTGGATTTTCTCTGAAAAAATATGTGAGACTTCTGTATGACAGAGAAACAGAGAAGGAACAGGGGAATTGGGTTCAAAGTAAAATGAAAAGTGTAAAGAGTTTTATAGCATTAAAATCCAATGTTTTTAGAAGTTACACTAAAGACATTTCTCTGAAATAAGTTTACGGGTCTAAATCCTATAATTAATCTTTCTTTCTTTCCCTTCCTGAAGGAGAACCAGGGATCTTTTCATTTCATATATTTACAACATACATTTAAAAAGCTTCATTGGCCCCTGAACATGCAGAAAAGCCAAAAAAAAAAAATTGGCATGGGTCACTGAATCATCCTGACAATTTCAACGTTCACTTTAAAGTTTCTAGCCCTTTTGGATAGAAAGGTTTTGTGAGCTAGAGATGGTTCTGCAGATATGTGTCTTAATCTATTTGATTTATTTTCTGTTAGGGAAAATTATGGGCCATTCTGCACCCGATAAATATAGAGAAATGCTCACCTTATGCAGATGCCATATTTTTGGCGTTTTGCACAACATTGCCAACATCCAGCATGCAAGCAGTAAACTGGTAGCTACATCCTTCATTTTAAAGTGCTAGCTGGGAAATCACATAAAGTGGATTCCCCCAGCTAAAAAGCATGAGCTACAGGAGAACAACCAGCAAGCCACATGCTAAGGAAATGTCTGGAGCTGAAGTAACGCTATCTCCGCCTCCAGTTCCCACCCCTGCACCTGCCTCCTTCTCCCTTCTCTCAGAGATGTTTTTCTTTTAAGCCAGCTGCATGGAGAAATGAATAGGCATTCAATTGGGCAGACAAAGCAACCCCCCCCCAGTTAAAATACAAAAGTATGCCTCTTTAAAATCCCCCCCCAAAAAAAAATCAGGAATGAGATTAATTTTTTAAATATTCAAGGCTCATGATTCCATAAGGGGTGGCATTGTAATGGAGAAGTTTTACTTTTAAAAAATTAGCTGGCATTGCAGGCCCTTTAAAACTTTGTGAAAGGTGATTGGCTGTTTGATTGACAGGTGGGAAAGAGGCCCATGTAAAGTGTTTTGCTCTCTTCTGCCATTTCAAGAAGCATGAGAAGGTGGCAGATGAAAGTGAGAGAGCCAGAAGGTGAGGAATGGCTGAGGCACGATAATTTTTAGTGTTACGCCATTTTGCTGGCGTAACACTATTTTTTTTCAATGTGTGAAAATGCCCTATGAATAGTATTTGGTTGTACAAACTTTTGTGCAAGCTAGCAGAGGGGTTAATAATGTCAATGTACATCTGAATGCACATCCTTTTGAAAGCAAAGATCAACATTTGTATTTGAATGCACAGTCCAATTCTCATTCAATTTAAACCTGTAATGATATAAGTTTGTATGAATATCTGACATGAAAGGATGGAAAATGCCATGGAAACTCCATGGGTTTCCCATAGCTTACCAATGTCTTCTGAAACATCTGAAAAGCTCTGCAAGAATGGTCAGAGATGGGGCTTCAAAATCTCATACATTATTAGTAGGACCAAGATCAAGATGGGCAGATGTGTTTGTCTGTAGCAGTACAAAAGAGCAAGAGGCCTGTAGCACCTCAAAACGGGTAGTCAACCTGTGGTCCTCCAGAGGTTCATGGACTACATTTTCCATGATCCCCTGTCAGCAAATGCTGGCAGAGGCTCATGGGAATTGTAGTCCATGTACATCTGAAGGACCACAGGTTGACTACCCCTGCCTTAAAAGATCAACTAATTTTGTGGCAGGATATGAGTTTTTGTTCATCACTGAGCTGTTTTCTACTGCTAGTAGGATCAAATTAATTGAAAAAATAGTGTCCCAAACGAAGAAGGTGCCAAATTACTACAGGGAACAGCTTTTCTTAGAATGTGTGTGTGTTTTGCCATCAAGTCACAGCTGATTTACGGTGACCCCATGGGGTTTTCATGATAAGAGATGTTCAGAGGTGGTTTTCAATTGCCTGCCTCCGTGTCACAACCCTTGGCTTTCCTTGGAGGTCTCCCATCAAAATATTAGCCAGGGCCAACCTTGCTTGGTGTCATGCCACTGCCGATGCCTCCTGGGACCTCTGAGACATTGCCACAGCAACCAGAAGCACATGCATTCCTGACACATGCATTCAGCATTTAGGAAACTGGCCTTGGAATGTCAATATGATGATCACATTCTACACACCCTTTGGTTTCATCCAAAGTACCAGGACTCAAGACCTAGAAAAAACATTGTGAAGTGCTTGGAGTTCTGTGATCTGTTTGCTCTGACGTGGTATGGTATGTTTGTCTTTAAAGAAGGGTTGACATGTATTTTCCCTTCATTGTGAAAGTTATTCATAGTGTCTTACAAGTAAAGTTTGCCATTTATTTGTTTTTGAAAATTTCTTCTTAGTCCCTTATGTGAAGAAACATCAGAATATTTTCAATTTAACATTGTTTGTTGTCTGATAACCTGATTCAGAAACCAATTAAATCCAAAGTATCCAGTTTGAATACTATGATTCCATTCCACTAATGGCAGAGCGTTTCTCCAAGGCAGAGAGCTTTCTGCCTGCAGAACATGGCCTCTTCAGCCTACAACGTGAGACCACTCCATCAGAGGAGGTCTCCACTACTGGCAGAACAGACTCACAGTAATTTCAATGGGAATATTATGGCATAAACCAAGTTGTGGATTAGGTTGGTAACCACTTCAAGTCTATTTCCCTTTAGACCCAGAATATTAAATGCATATTAAATGTTTCAGAATATTAAATGCAGAGGGAGTTTTGAATGTCAGTGAAGAACAGATGGCACGAATCAGCTATTTTATCCATGGTCAGTTGTACAAAAATATTTCATTCTTAAGACGTAGTCTTCACAAGACATGCAGTTTACTAAACCAGAAGCTGTGCAAATGGCTTGCATGGAGCTGTGCTCACAGCTGGCACAGATCTGCTAATAACTAATCATTAAAAAGAACTTCTTCATCTCCTTAGAAGATTGCTGTCATAAATAGAAACAGCCCTGCACAGTCTCTTCATCATAGCAATAACCAAATTGTTGGTGTGATTCCCAGAATTTTGTTTCTAGCCATGGTTATCGAGTGACCTGAAAAAACAAAAGCCCAGTCTGCTGGATCAAATAAAGATTTCCATAATATGAGGGCAGCCATTGGTGGTAAAAATCTGTAAGGCTTTCAAGGCAAGAGATGAATAGAGGAGGTCGGTCTCCCATCCAAGTACTAACCAGGGCTTAGCTTTTGAGATCTGATGAGATTGGGCTACCCTGAGACAGGCAGGTCAGGGCAGGTAAATATTATAACCATCTAATATGCACGTGGCATTGCTATGAAAGACACTGCCCAGGGCTGCCTGAACAGTTGGCTATTGATCAGTTTACTTATCATGCTTTTACCAGCCTTCTTCATGGCCAGTTGCCTGGAGGCTGTGGTGAATTGGCTCAAGTGGAGTTGGCTGAATCTGAATCCACCTAAGGCAAAGGTCCCCTGACTGGCTTGGTGGGCTCCAGGTGAGCCAGTGCAACTCCTGGCTCTTGGTGGAGTCCAACAAACAACTTTGGCTACTGTCAAGAGCCTGGGTGTGACACTGGACGCTTCTCTGTCAGTGGAGATCCAGGTCACAAATGTTGCCTGCATTTTGTCATCTTTGCCAAGCACAACAACTAGCAGGTATAAATATCTAAATAAATAAATAGATAACCTTGATAGAAGTGGGTTTCAGATAACCAATGATTTGAACTCTGGTCTGATTCATGCACCACTGTGCCTCAGTATCTGTAACTGTTGGAAGTTTTTCAAGGTTGCTGGCAAAAGCATATTTCATGAAATCTGTTCCCTGATTTCATATTTTTAAAAACCTATTTTGTACAGCAACTTCTTCAAAGAAGCTCTTTCTCAGACTTCAGATATTAAGGCAATGCCCAGGATTGTTTTCAGGCCAGTCCACCCTGCTGGTTCTCTCCTTTGCTGTCTCCATTAGCAAAATATTATCTCCCACTTCAAAAGCTCTTCAGATGAAAGAAGGTTTGTCATTCTATGGCAACAAATTCTTTGTCCGTCTTAATGCCCATTCAAGGCATTCCAAGTGGTTAGTCTGGAGAGCAAAATATATCAGAATAAAGTAATCCTATTATCATCTGCTATCTAGGTAAAAGTTTTCATCTACATAAGAGTCTAACAAGACTCTGCATAGATGTTGGTTTGGTTTTTTCTCACTTTTTCTATGTATTTTTGGGACTACAATGTCACATCATTCCCCCCCCCAAAAAAAAAACTGCTTCAGAGTCAAGCTTCACTCCACATGCACAATGATCCATTGTTTTTTCCCCCCCACTGCCTCCTGATATCCAGAACAGCCACCTTCACTGTATCCATGACCTTCTCAACACCTCACCCCCTCCACCTCTCGCTAACCCCCTTGCTAATACAAGGTATAACCAATTGGCATTGTTTTTCCATGCTCTTGTATTACAAGGCTGCACTTTTTGGAGAAGGATGTTGTATCCTACTGAAATCTTTGGAAGAGGGGGGATAGTATGCCTGGTGTTCCCTCCACTTGATCAGGCAACTGTTAGTAAGAAATAGAGAATCTATAGGGCTGAAGAGATTTCCCCCTTTATTACCAAACCTTTTCTGTAGTGTTTTAAACATGCCTGAATATAGCTGTCCATCGGCCCCTTTCTCCTCACACACTACATTTAATTTTTTTTTAATCCAAGTAAGAAGACAAGCAATAGAGCACTAGCAGAAATCCAGCCCTCTTGATCAGGCAACTTATTAGAGAGCAACAGAGATCACAGAAATTGGTTGAAGGGGGCAAAGAGTTTCCCTTTTTTCAAATGTTTTCTGTTTGTCTGAAAGACATTTGGGAGCCGAAGGATTGGCATGTCTGGTTATACTCTGGGATACTGTTTATAAATATACTGCTTAATTTGTATAGCAAGCTGTCAAGAGTTGAAAAGAACAATAGGAAACAGACCCTACAGACAACTATTATTACAGGATGGGTGTGAGAGAGGTAAAGATTCAGCTGCTGTGCAGTGCACAGCCACAAGTCCTGCTTTGCTCAGTCTAACTGCAGCTCTGGCCTTTAACAAGAAAAAGATGGGGCTGAACCAGCCACCTGTCTGTGGACCCAAGGGCCTGTCAAAAGAATGCATTTTCTAACCCATGGGACCCCCTGGGCTGCAGTTGTTTGGATTTTTTTTGTGGTTTTGTCTAGTGCCATATCATGCTTCCCACTGAAAATAAATACTAATTGTTACTCTGAGTCTCTGAGAAAGGAACAGTCACAGTAATCGTTGGATTGAGAATCAAGGAAAGTTCTAGCTATGCTAGTTCTAAAAAGGTGAAATTTTGAGATAGCTCCCTAGAGGCTGAGTGAGAAATTGCCTCTCCTGTCCCATAGACACAGACAGCGTTACTATGAGGACTGCATTGTAAAAGAAATAAACCTCTCTTTGACTGGCTGACTCTGTGTTAAACTTGGTAGCTTTTGTTTTTGAAATTAGTGCAGGTTCATTGCATGGTATCTAGGTGTAGAACATTCAAAATACACCAGCACTTTGGATATCAGAATAATTTCCCGTTATTTTTCCCATGAATGAAAGACTCTTAAGAGTATAGATTTCTAACTGTAGTTCTCATCATGTCTCAGGAAGTGTGCGTGCACATGAAAGCTTACACCTTGAATAAATCTTGGTGCTGCTGGACTCTAATTTTGTTCTGCTGCTTCAGACCAACCCGGCTAGCTGCTTGAATCTGTAGTTTTCATTGTTACTTAAATATTTTGCTTTCAGGAATGGCTCAATCCAATAATGTCTTCATTCTTGTGTTTCTCTTTCTTTAAAAAAAAAAACAACAACAGGTGAATTAAACCCCTGGAACCTTATGATTTGCTTATCTTCCAGCAAAGCTGACTATGAAAACTGCTTAAGTGCACTGGACTTGCATCAAACAGCATTATTTCAGAAGGTATGCTTCCCAAAGATTATGGTTGTTGGCATTCCTTTAAAGCAAGAGTTTTCAATTTTATTAGAGCTGCAGATGCTTTTGGATTTTTGAACACAGTTGTGGGCTACACAACAAAATGGCCACCAGTTGGTCTGAGGCCAATAAAAAATGCAAGGAAGTTTCACATTGGATGCAACTGTTTCCAAGGAGGTGCTCCTTGCAGACAGAAAACGAATACCTTCTGGGGTCTTCTGAAGTCTCTCCAACTCCTCTGAAGTAGAGAAAAACCAGAACTGGCTCTTTGCTTGGAGAAAGAATCAAGTGGGGGCCAGGAAACACATTGGAAAGTACCATGTTAGTAACCATTATTGCTAAAAAACTTCACTGTTACTTTTAAAAAATAGATTTTTAAATTTAGATATTTGTTTTATAGCTCTACCATTTACACTGTTCAATACCAACATTAACATAGATCATATTTCCTGCTTATTATTGTTGTTTTGTTGTTGTTGTTGTTGTTGTTATTATTATTATTATATTTAGATTTCTAGCCCACCACTAGAAATCACTTTGTGAGTCGCTTTGTTGTTACGTTAAGTGAATCTCTGTAATTCATGCTGCCCACAACTGGAATTCAGTTTTCACACATTGCAGGAAAATATAAAATTCCAAAGAAATGGACACAAATGTCTCATTGACTGAAGAATGCTTGGCATTAATACAAAACAAAGTGTAGAACATACACTCAGCATTTTAAAAGGGAATACCAGTTTTTCTTGGTGTTAAATGGGAGTGGTATCTTTCCCTGAACAGACTTGGCTTAACGATTTATTTATTTTAATATTTATGCCCTCTTATAGCCATCTTTCCTAGACTTAAAAAAGACTTAGCAAGTCAACATCTACACCCATGAAGGACAAATGACAGCCAGTGGCATTTTTGACTGAATGCTGAGAGGCAGGGGACAGTGAGAGAGAGAGAGAGACAGAGACAGAGAGATAGACTGTTAATTTCAAACTCCTAGTCAGTTCTATCACCTTTTCCCATTTTAAGCTTTAGAAAGTATATTTCTGTTAGACCAGTGGCCCCCAACCCCCGGTCCGGAGACCAGTACCAGTCCACGGATCAGTCGGTACCAGGCTGCGGCTCCTCCTCATCCTCCTCCCCGGTTGCTGCCTCAGGGGCTGCCCTGCCACTCTGCCACCGGCTCACCTTTGGTGCTCTCCAGTGGCCACCATGGCTGGGGCTCCCCCTCATTGTGGCACTGCGCAGCTGTTGCTGGCAGTGCCCCCCAGTGGGCAGTGGGAAGTCGGGGGCGCCAGCAGGAAAGTAAGTGGAGCAGGGGCTCAGGTGGTGGCGGTGGCTGCGACTTCCCTCGGCAAAAGACTACCCCCCCCGGGTCTCAAATTGTCAAACGTTGACCGGTCCCCAGTGATAAAAAGGTTGGGGGCCAATGTGTTAGACTACACAAGATTCAAAAACATGTGATGACTGTCCTGCAGGAGGCATCAGAGCAGATGTTGATTTAGCAGTTAGAATAGGAACTTCCTGATATCTTTCAAATTATCTCCTCTTTTCTGCCCCTTCGAGCCTACTCCCTACCTGCTTGCCTCTGTAACAGACAGAATGACTACAGACAACAGACTTCTCTCTAAATAAAGTTGTTTCTCTCTTCACAATAGAACGACATTGCCTTAGCATCATATGACATGGCAATAATAGTTGTCGAGAGGGGCGGGGTATAAGTTTAACAACAACAACAATAATCATAGGTTCACAAAACCAGATCACCATAAACATAATGATGGAACAGGACTGGAGACTATTTCCTTACTGTGTGAGTAGTTAATTTCTCGGTCCATATTGCAGATAATGTTGCTAGCCCTTCACAAAGAACACCAGGATATATTCTTAGCACAGGCTGAATAAAAACTGATGCTAAATTTAAGGGAGAAAATGTCCACAATTTTTCTCATTATTTTCAGGTGAATGTTCTCCCCCAAATAGAACATTTCCTTTGCAGAAGTGAAGGTCTATGCCAGATAGTGAAAACATTTCCAGGTAAAAATTTTGATTTTCTTTAACAAATTGCTTCATGTTTGGCTTCTTTATACAACTGAATAAAAATGCTGAAATGTGAGTCTGTCTTACAGATTGTAGGCTATGGGGAAAGAATGAAAGCAATATGATGGTTTATTTTCCTGACTAATTTAACATGGCCTATTTTTGCTGGAGAAGACTCTTGCGAGTCCCTTGGACTGCAAGGCGAACAAACCGGTCAGTCCTAGAGGAGATCAGCCCTGACTGCTCTTTAGAAGGCCAGTTCCTGAAGATGAAACTCAAATATTTTGGCCACCTCATGAGAACGAAGGACTCCCTGGAGAAGAGCCTAATGCTGGGAGCGATCGAGGGCAAAAGAAGAAGGGGACGACAGAGAATGAGGTGGCTGGATGGAGTCACTGAAGCAGTCGGTGCAAACTTAAATGGACTCCAGGGAATGGTAGAGGACAGGAAGGCCTGGAGGATCATTGTCCATGGGGTCGCGATGGGTCGGACACGACTTCGCACATAACAACAACAAATTTCTGCTTTTGTATTATGCAATTAAACTAGTATGGAGGGGACAGAAGGTGAACAATTGGATGGCTTTTAATGCAATTTTCTTTATTTTTTCTTTCTTTATTTGATTTCTATACCACCCTTCCATATGGCTCAGGGCGGTTTACATACAACAACATGGGGGCTACATGGAACTAATTAATATATAACATAAACAAATACAACAACAACAATCTAAATAGCACAATTTCAGTGATCTTAAATAACAATATAATAAGAACAGGAACGTAGCTAAGGCCCTTAGAAAGTCAGATTGGTTCAGGCCATGGAGGGGATGTCTGAGGTGGACCTGTGGCCTCCATGGAAAGGGGGGCAATGAGGGTTACCCTTCTGGTGGGGTGGGATACTGTTAGATGCACTCCATCCTGGTTGGGTAGGTGTGCTTCCTCGCTTGGTACCTTCTTGTACAGCCACAGGACCTCCATATTTGAAGGGTTGAGCTTCAGACAACTCTGCTTGAGCCATTTTGTCACTTCTTCGAGGCATCTGGTTAAGGATTCTGGGGGGGGGGGGGAAATTGGGGTGGTCATCCATCAGGAGGAAGAACGGGGTGTCATCTGCATATTGGTGGCAACCCAGCCCAAACCTCCATACCAGCTGAGCAAGAGGGTGCATGAAGATGTTAAATAAAATAGAAGAGAGAGGACTACTTCCTGTGGGACTCCAAATGTGAGCTGATGACATTTGAATACTCTCTCTCCTATTTCAACCCTCTTCTTAAATTTCTTAGAAACAAGAGAATAATTTAATTTAAGGCATAACTTAATAGGTATTAGCACAGAACAATTATTTATTTTCAGCCTGTGTTGGAGTCAACCCAGAAACATCTGAAATAATAACAACAACAACATCTCTAAAAATGAAGTCACATACTATGTTATCTCTCCTGATGTCAACTTTAACTGCAAAAAACTGCAAAAAACAGTTGGGGCTAATGATATGGACTAATGATATGGATCTATAGTGGGGAATTCACTGTTGTTGTTTTTTTAATGGGCCTGGACTTAGTGTTGCCAACCTCTAGGTAGTCACTGGAAATTTCCAGTTAATATTCCAATAAGATTCCAGTTAAGATTCCAATAAAATCAGAGTCCAGTAGCACCTTTAAGACTAAGAACTGACCATCGTAGGAATATATTAGCAAAAGTTAATGTAACAGCTAATGTAACAGGATTAACTTTTGCTTATATATTCCTACTGTTATGATGGTCAGTTCTTAGTCTGACGAAGAGTGCTTGCACTCAAAAGCTCACGCCTTGAATAAATCTTTGTTGGTCTTAAAGTTGCTACTAGACTCTGATTTTATTATGCTACTTCAGAGCAACACAGCTACTCATTTGATCTCTAGGTGACAGTGATCATTTCACCTGGTGAAAATGGCTGCATTGGAAGGTGGTTTCTACAGCATTATGTCCCCATTTATTGATTTATTTTTAGGCTGCTCCTCCCTGTACAGCAGGCTATCTCTTCCCCAAACTCTGCCCCCATCAGACTCCATCCCTAAAACCTGCAACCCAGAGCTGGAAACTCTACCTGGACTATTCAAGTATACCTACCTGTTGCCCCCAGAGGAACAGTAATGATGCAGAATTACTCCTCTTCCTTTTTCAGTGTCATGGTCTAGACTAGGGGTAGTCAAACTGCGGCCCTCCAGATGTCCATGGACTACAATTCCCAGAAGCCCCTGCCAGCATTCGCTGGCAGGGGCTCCTGGGAATTGTAGTCCATGGACATCTGGAGGGCCATAGTTTGACTACCTCTGGTCTAGACCCATCTCATGTCTCCAGTTGCCTTTTCCAGCTGAATGACGTGTGGAGGATCTAGTTGTGGATTCCTATCATCATGGATACTCATAGCTAGATAATAGGATAGCGGTCTTTCTTCCAGACAGAACCTCTGCACTGCACAGTAGCCTTTCTCCACACTGCATATTGATATCATTTGCTAACAGATTAACAGTGTAATCTTAATTAGAATTACACTCCTCAATGAATTTAGAATTTTATAACTGTTAATGATTGCCCTGAAAAGGTGCTAACTCTAGGCCTCTCAAATTTAGAATTAAGGGATATCAAGAAGAGGAGGAGAGCATTGTCCAGCGGTTAAAAATATTTAAGGAAAGTCAAATTACATCAAACATAGAGAAGGAAACTGTGATAGTTCTTACTTTTAAAATAATAATAATAATAATATTCTTTGTTAACATTTCAAGGATGCCTTTCCAACCACTGAGGGTCCCCAAGGTGGTGAACAAAAAAATAAAAATAAAAACAAGTTGAAACAAAAAAGAAAAACTTATGCAAACAAACATAAAAATAAAATGATAGAAAACTGTAGGAACATGAATGGGAAACAGAGTCAATAAGAATCCATGAGGGAACAGCAGACAAAACAAAAAGTGTTTACCCATTGGTGAAAAACAATAGTAGAAGCAAGTCCGATCTCCCTGGGGTAAGAATTCCATAATTTGGTATAATAACTGAGGCTGATTCTGCACCAACCATACCACTCTGTGGTGCTGCCAATGTTTTGCTGTGGAGCTGCATTCTCTGCAGCTTTCTGTGTCCCCGCATGGGACACCTTTCAGTGCTGGACCTGCATGGAGAAGCATCGGGGGGTTATTTTGCAGGAAGGTTGGATTGCGTGAGAACACAATCTCACCTTCCTGAAATATAAATGTAAGAGCGCTGGTCTGCCCCACAGTGCCACAATGTAACACAATGTTGACTGGGGCATTTTTTGCCCCCTCCTGGCTCCCATAGTACAGGGAGGAACTGGGCCTGGATTCTCCCACATTCAATTAGCACAGGACTACAGAGGGCCCAATCTACAGCAGGCCCAGGAGCAACATCATGTGGATGCAGGGATTAGCCTAGCATCCGTATGAGCGTCCTTCTGGTCTTTTCTGTCCATGCCTGAGAGGGTCTTTTTTCCAGTTGCCATCCATCTGGAGGCACCAAAAGCAGGCTTCTGAAGATGACCATAGAGAGTGGATAGGTTCATATGAATGTAAGCAGTCCATAAGACTTGTAAAATGTAAATGAAGTCACATGCACCCTGAATGGCTTGCTGCCTAACCTGGACTGCTTGTAAATGGCAGTAGGAGCACACAATGCAGAATTTGGTGAAGATGGTGCCCCCATTCTCCCAGTCCTGCTCCACTTGCTGCCAGTGACCTCCCAGATCCTACTCCTTCCTTCATGCCATCATGTCTGTGCAAAAGTGGTAGCATTTAGATCTTTTGTATCTCTCAAACTTTCATTAATGAGGCACACTGTAATGCTAAAGCTTACCGTATGAAGGAAAGGAAGAAAAGTTCTTATGAAAGTGAGCTGCTCAGCCCCATTATGAAAGCAGAGCTTAACTCAGTCCCCTCCCCATAGTAGCTTCACAGATGTTCCCCTGCAGCCATTTTGAAAATCATCCAGAGAAAAAGTTGATTCATTTTTCCCCCCTGGAGAAGTCCCTGGGAATGCTCAGAATGAGCACAATATCATATGCTGGGGATTTCTGCTTTCCATGCAGGAAAAGCAGTCTTGGATTCTAAATACAATCCTAAATAGAAGGTCATGGCATGCCTCAAGGATATAGCTTTTATAGTAACACAGAATGACTTAAAAACTAAATAAAGTACTCTTCTATTGTTTGACTCTCTTGGCTCTTCATCAGGATATCCTCTTTATTATCTGCTGGGCCAATTTGATTTCTTTTTCCTGACAGAATTTTCCAATTTAATGTTTCATATAAGCATTAAGGCTACTGAGTTTCTCTTATTAGGTTTGGGGCTAATTTTGGAGGGATAATAGAAATGGGACTCCTTCACAGCTCATTTGGATTATTATACTGAAAATACCAGTCAGCCCTGAGTTAAGAGACACCTGTTCTTCACAAAGTCAATTAAATGAAGATTGGAAGAACAACAAGAACTCATTGCACGAACAAGAACTCATTGCACGAACTCATTTTAACAGGAAAGCATTAAGCACACACTTAATTCTCCCATTTTAAGTCAGGAATATTCTGGATCTCTCACTTCTCTCCCTCTTAGGTTAAATACTTGAGAATTCTGGGCAGCTTGTCTGCTGTTTATAAACCTAACCTCATCTAAAATGCACATTTCTCTGTATGGTCAGCCAAATCATCTCTCTATATTTTTGAGTGATTGTGAAACAACCATTTTGCCAGAAGCAAACTTATTTTCATTCCATTCTCTGAGCTGATGGATGCATGCGGTGAGCCTGATGCTTAACTGGCAAATAGCCACTGTACACTCCCTTAGTTTCTGGCCTGCAGAAATCTGGCTCTGGGCTCTTTATAGCATCATGTGGCAAAGCCTGCAGAACCTGGAAAGCTGCCATGGACACAGTGTTTCTCTTTACTGTCCTTGTGGTCTCTCCAGAAGATTCAATGAGGTATCTTGAATAAGGCATCTCTGTGTGTGTGTGTGTGGGGGGGGGGGGCTTACATATCTGGTTTCACTTTCTTATAAGAAGAGCTTCTTGCTTCCCCCCACCTCCATGCTTTGTTTCAGAATATGTACAGCATGACAGATTGGAATTCTGGGTTCCACAATGACAGTGAAGGCTGTTTCCTCACCTTCTTGGGTCCTAGCTACATTTGCACCATAGCAGATGGTGAGCCAGAACTATCAGCTGTGAGGTGTGTCTTCTTCTGCTGTATTCCTTCAGGGGGTTGAGTCATCAACAGCTGTCTTTATTATTCACAATCCTCTCTCTACACTGGGCCTGAATCCAAGGACCTATTTTTAAGGAATTATTTCTAAGGGGGAATATACATGCACACACATATATGCTTTCTCCTTCAGGGGAATTACAGTACAATGATTTTGTGGGGTTTTATGCTTTTATTTTGTAAAGAGGCATATAAATGTTTTCAGTAAATAACTAAACTAAATATTAAATAACTAAAATACAAAGAGTTGTATTCAATGGGTTTAGTTAGGTGGGACTTCTGCTGTTAGACAGCAATCCTTTAGCTGTCTTGGAAAAGGGGTAGAAAGGAGCTTAAATCGAAGATATTAGGAAGGTGGGGTCTGGCCCCAGCACCAGGCATTCATGTTGTTCCATTCGGTTCTGGGTGAACCTTGACGGATTAAAATGAGACCCTCCCGCATCTATAGATGATGAGGGGAACTTTAGGTGTTGGTTTGCGTACCTTCCACCTTTTTGCCAAACCCAAAAATTAGAGTTTAGCTCGCCTGCTCGCAGAGAACACTGAACACACTCATTCTACTCCACTGGCATGCCTCCTCTCCCAGCATGCCCCCAGTCAGCAATCCTAAACATGTCTACTGAGAAATGGAAACCCATGACTCTCGTGAAGCTTGTCTGCTGTTTATGTTGCTGGTACAAGGGGAGCCATCCTAACAAGAAAGCAGAGGAAACTGCCCAGCCTTCCAGACGGATGGCATATTGTCCCTTGTTCACTGGAAAGTGCTGTTGTCCTGCATCCCTAATGAATACATGGAGCCTGAGTTAACACTGTATTATATAGGCTAGGACAGCGGCCGCCAACCTTCTTGTAGTCGGGGACTGCCTCCGAGGGTGGGAGAGAGCCGGCGGCCCGGCCACAGCAGCTGCACATAAACACGCACGCGCAGTTGCCGCGCATGCACGTTTTCGCCACTAGGTGTGTGCGCGTTTGAGTCGCTGGCATGCCAGCGGCCGCGCCTGCCTCTTCCCCCCCTCTTGCTGCAGGGGGAGGGGAAGGCAGGCGTGGCCACTGGCGGCCCGGTACCATGGCCTTAACGGCCCGGTACCAGGCCGCGGATCAGGGGTTGGAGACCTCTGGGCTAGGATGTTTGTTCTTTTGTGTGAACAAGAATGGGGGAAGAACTGACTTTCATACATATGTTCTTTGTTCCTTTACAAGAAAAGGATTTTATGTATCTGGCAAGTTGTCACACTGGGTAGGGTTGCCAGTCTCCAGGTGGGACCTGGGGATCCCCTGGGGTTATGGTTCATCTCCAGACTAAAGAGCTCAGTTCCCCTGTAGAAAACAGCTGCTTTGGACAATATCCATTGCATTGTACTCCACTGAGGTCCCTCCCCACCCACCCCAAATTCCTCCCACTCCTGGCTCTATTCCCAAAGTCACCAGGTATTTCCCAACACACAGCTGGCAACCCCATGCACTGGCTAGGGGCCTTGTGAAAGCTGACACTTCTCTGTGGGTTTGGTTCAGTGCCTGCGAACTGTGAGCCCACACTGCTAGTTCATGGGATCCTCATGGTGTTGGAATATGTAATGGCTCCCATTAGACAACATAACAAAGCATTTTATAACTCATTACAGTTTTGGGGTAAAGAGCTTATAATGGAGATAAGGAGAAGGTGTTGTTTTGTCATCAATTTGCAGCTGGCTTATGGCAAACTCGTAAGTTTTCAAGGCAAGAGACATTCAGAGGTGGTTTGACATTGCCTGCCTGTGGGTCACAACCCTAGGCAGAGTCTGCACTTACTTTGTTTATTCCATTGTCAATCCTGTTGAATTCAGATCGCTTTGAACTCAGATCTTCCTCTTCCCCCCCCCTCCCCATTGAAACAGGAAAGTGTTCTGCACGTGGTTAGGGTAGTTCAGAAGGGGGGGGGGAGCCAAGCCTCTTTCTTTCTTTTCTTGAAGGGTGGGGGGGAGAGGAGCCAAGCAGGGAGGCTCTTTCTTTTCTTGGAGGGGGGGGGGAGATGATCGAAAAAGGCAGAGAAGGGAGAAAAAAATCCAGGACCGACAGAAGTTGAGAGAAATTACGGGCTTCTCATTTAAAGCAAGTCTGTCACACGACCACCTGTGGCCAATCACGGGTCCTCTACCACAGAGGAGAGCCCAGATTCAAAATAGCCTGGGTGTAAACTGCCCAGAGCTTTTATTCCAGCCCCAGGTCGATTCAGTCCCTGCCCTCTACACAGAATGTGATTTCCGTTTAGATTTGGGGCGATTTAAATTTTACTTCTGCAGCAAGAAAGATTGATCCGGAGTGACCCTACCTTTATTGTGTGATATCTTAAAGTGCTTTTAATGCTCAATATATTTTAAAATCGCATTGTTTTGAATCTGGGGTCTCCTCCGTGGTAGAGAACCCATGATTGGTTACAGGTGGTCATGTGACAAACTTGCCTTAAAGGAGAAGTCCCTAATTTCTCTCAACTTCTTTCCGTCTTGGATTTTTTTGTGCCTTCTTCGTTCACCCCCCCCCCTTTCAAGAAAATAAAGGATTTTTTCCTCCCTCCTCTGACTTCTTGGATCCTCTCCCCCACTTGAAGAAAACAAAGAAAGAGTCTCCATTTGTCTCTCCCCCCCCTTCTGAGCCTCCCTAACCACGTGCAGAACACTTTCCTGTTTCAATGGGGAGGGGGGGAGAGGAAGACTCGAGTTCAAAGCGATCTGAATTCAACAGGATTGACAATAGAATAAACAAAGTAAGTGCAGACTCTGCCCTGGTTTCTGTAATCCGAATCTTGAAATATTGAGCATTAAAAGCACTCTAAGATATCGTACAATAAAGGTAGGGTCACTCCGGATCAGTCCTTCTTGCTGCAGAAGGAAATTTTAAATCGCCCCAAATCCAAATGGAAATTGCATTCTGTGTAGAGGGCAGGGACTGAATCGACCTGGGGTTGGAATAAAAGCTCCATGCAGTTTACACCCTAGACTTCCCTGGTACTCCCCGGGTACATTTGAATACTAACCAGGGCTGACCCTGCTTAGCTTCTGAGATCAGGCTCTCCTGGGCTATGCAAGTCAGTGTCATAAGGATAAAGAACTTTTAGGGGGGGGGGGTTACTGCATAGTAAGCTAAAACTCTGTCAATTGACTGCAATCCTAAACATGTTTAGAAGATACATTCCACTGAAATCATTGGAACTTACTTCTATGCACATAGTTAGGAACAGGCATTTGTTTTCCATTTCTTTTCAAGCTCTCCATGTATTTTTTCTGCATTTAGTACGTGGCACTTCAACATATGTTGGCAGTCTGTTTCTTACATTATTTGTCTTTTATAAAATAACTCATTTGCTGGCTTCGGCCTGCTATAATACACATATAAGCACTCAAACTTTATTTGGGGGGAACGAAAAATACATCTGGCTTTTTCACTAAATGCTAGGATATGCAATTGAAAACAGAGAGATTGAAGGTTACTCAGGGACACACACACATTTCTTTCTATCTGCTATATAAATTGAAGTTGGTAAATAAGCACAATGAGGAAGCTTTTTCATTCATAAATTAGTAAATAGCTCCCAACCAGCTGTCTCCTGCCCTTTACTTGTTGATAGGGGCCTTTTCACCTGCTATCAATGGCCTCCCAGGGAAATGTCAGTCCACATGCTTTGAATGTTAGGGCTGCACCACAGGAGGTGGTACCACTGTATTTTCCTCCACAGGGTGTGATAATCTCCATGCTTAAAAATGGCCTGCGTTGAAATTGTCTGCCTTATATCTCAGTAGCAGGAGCCTGAAGGGTAGGTGTTGCCAGACAAGGGGAAAATTCTATGAAGTAGAGTGAAGCATGCAGTCTTTGCAAATAACTTTCATTCATAGGACACTGTAGTGAACACATTTATGAAAAAGAAGCTGTTATTGGCATGATAAGTAAGTTACAATGTGATTCAGAAAAGGTGTGGTAGATCAGTTGCTCATTTGATAAGCATTCAGCTAGGCCTCCTCTGTACCTGCCTGGGCCATAGAATTACCTGCCCCCAGACGCAATGTCTTGCCCTCAAGGAACTGAGGTATAGAATATAAAATGGCCTCCACATTGTGATGTTCCAGGAATATCCTCTGATCTCGATGGTAAATACTCATAGAGACTATGTGAGATACCTGGCACTTCACCTAGAAGTGACACTGTATCCTACTCAAACTTCACCGTACAAACCTCACCTCCCAAACATCCCAAATGCAAGATTACTAGCCAAATAGACTTTGTTTTCCCAGAAGCTTGTGCTCTATTATTGATTCTGGTTTGGGGTTTCCTTCTTAATTGAAGCTTTTTCTGGTTTTATTATATCCTAACCATGTTGAAAACCATGAAAAATGATAGAACTGTGGTTTAGAACAGTGGCTTATTCAGTAGGCAATTTGGTTGGTATGTCCTGGTCATTTGGATGGAAAAATAAATTTCCTTTGATGCAGTTCTCTTTTCTTTAGCCATTCTTCTCATTCTGTTCAATTTTTTTGAAAAACAGTTCCAACCTTTTATATATCATTGTTTCAAATACATGGTAGTATATAAAACCTTCACATAGTATAATAATTTCCTCATCCCAGGTCAAACATATTATAATGAAGACATTTATAACATCTAGGGACAGTTTTTGACATTTTAGAAGTTTAATTTTTATAAGATCCAGACAGAGACCTAACAAAACTTTCACGATTTAGCTCATTACTGCCAAGTTGTGTGTACAGTTGTTTGTAGACATAGTCAGTTGTTCAGAATTACTGTACACCCATCTAATTTGAGTCTGGCAAGAGAGAGTGGAATAAAAGTTTAAATAATAAATAATAATATATAATTTGGTAGAGAGAAAAATGAGTGAACACAGAAAAATGAGGGCTACCTCATTTCCCCAAACATAAAAGAGTCCTTCATAAAGTGATTGATAAATTGTAAATTCCCTCAAAATTTATTCAATAAGGCAGTTTAAAAGTATAAGTGTTAAAGGAGAAAATCTAATCTTCATGATGTGACTCATAATGTAGTTAATGTTTACAAGGGGCTAAGGGGGATGAATAATGCTGCAGCCCTCTTCTACGCACAGTAGTGGGTTAGAACAGGTGTCTCAAATATCTGAATACTATAACACATGCTGCTGCTATGCCAGTGTAAAACAAATGAAATTTTGTCTGTAGCAGAAGAATATTTTTGGTTGTGTGGGTGGGGCAGTCAGCAGACTGCCTAGGTAAGGCTCATTCACCTGGTGTAGCGCCAACCCTCCGTGGGAGGTTGTTTGATTAAAAGCTGTGGCCATTTTTAAGCCAATGCTGAGTCGCGTCTTCCTTCCAACAAATCTGGCCTCGTACCAGCCAATGAAGCGGCAGGGACTTACCGGTGCCGCTGGTTGGCTGGGGGAGGGCGAGTGGGGAAGCGCCGGCTCGGCATTCCTCGTGCGGGGCTCGGGTGCGGGTCGCGGCGGCGGCAGGCACGCGAGCCTCGGGCGGGGGTTTAAACGCCCTGGGAGGACGTTGGCCGTTGCTTCCCTGCCTCTGTCTGGAGTGCGGGCGAGCAATCCCACCCTCCCACCCATTATGTTGTATGGTTTAATTCTTTATGTTTTGATTGTAATGTTTTAGTCACAGCGTTTGGAACACAGGAGAATGAGCCTATTGGGGGAGCCGGTATGCGATCGGACTCCCCTCAGGGGTTGGGACCTCCTTAACGAGGTGGTTCTAATGAGTGACCAGCTGACCCGGCGGGGCGGCAAGAGTGGCTCATTAATTGACCAGATGACTCTAGAGGTAGTCAAGGAGGTTTGCGCCCTTTGGCCCTCCATATGAGTTATCTCCCATGATTAGAAACCTGATTGGAAGTCCGTATTCCCGGCGGGGAACATTGATGGACTTCTTATCGGGTTGTGTGGGTGGGGCAGTCAGCGGACTGCCTAGGTAAGGCTCATTCACCTGGTGTAGCGCCAACCCTCCGTGGGAGGTTGTTTGATTAAAAGCTGTGGCCATTTTTAAGCCAATGCTTAAATGCTTTTTAAGCCAATGCGTCTTCCTTCCACCAAATCTGGCCTCGTACCAGCCAACACATGCTGCTGCTATGCCAGTGTAAAACAAATGAAATTTTGTCTGTAGCAGAAGAATATTTTTGGTCTTGAACTTGGGAACATGGTTAATGTGGCAGCTAACACAGGATAGGGAATTTTTATTTCAATGATTAGACCCGTTAGCATGGCTATGCAATTGAAAACAGAGAGATGGCTATTTAATTCCAGTGGCTGAGATTCTGAAAGTGTGCTTTTCTATTCCTGCGGACAGTTCTGTGTGGGACATGGGAATTGGATCCATGGGAATCGGCCAACTACCATCCCATCTCACACTTGGCATTTCTGGGGAAGGTGGTTGAAAGGGCTGCTGCAGATAATTACTAGTATACCTGGATGAAGCTTCGGTCTTGGGTCCATTTGAGTCTGGCTTTGGCCTGGCCACAAGGTGGAAATGGTGCTAATCCCCCTGACAGATGACCCCCGGAGACAGCAGGACCAGGGCATCCCTATGAAGCTGACATTTCCTCCAGGGAAACCTATCCCTGTCATCTGGAGATTATTTCTTATTTAGGAGAACAATAGATCTCACTTGGAGTTAAGCACCTTTATTTGTGAGTCATATCTCATTAGATATACAGGAGTGTATTTATGCCCTATACATCTGAAGGAGTAATCTCTAACTCTAGAAGCTTTGGTGGTATAAATTCTATAACTCTTCAAGGTGCTGCTGGACATCTGTTTTATTTTTCTGCTATGAAGTAACACGGGTACCCATCTGGCATTTACCCATTTATGTCATAGAAAAACATAGCATCGAGATTTGTCTTACTGGACTTTCTCCATTAAATACTGATGGAAATAGTGTAAGTAGGAATTTGAAAAAATGTTGGAATTTGGATGTACAGGTTGGGGTGGTGACAGGGAAAAGTCCAAAGCTGAACATTTAAGCAGGCTTTTAAAGAGAAAGTTTTACAATTGTTTGCAAGCAGCAAGCGGCACAGCATGCAGACTGTTATCAGAGGAAGCTGCTTATCTTCCTAAAGGGGAACAGCATGGCTGAAATTCAAAATACTGTACAGGAAGCCAGGTCTATCTTCTTTATTGTCCTATAATCACAAACTCTTTCCTTACATAAGCCTCCGGACTCTCTATCTCACATGATAGTCTGCATGTTCAAGTTTAGATCTCTGTTGAAAATGTGCATTTGACCATTTGTATTCCTTCACAAAAGCCCTGAGTTATTCCAATACTAACTACAGTAACCTTCCACAGCCAGAATCCATAGAAATTTGGGGAAGGACACAGGGCCTTCCGTACAAATTACCTGAAATTACATGTGCATCAGTCACCACTTAAGAATCTTCCACCATTTGCATGACATGCTACTTTTAACTGTCACCATACATCTTTCCCAGAATTATGGGAGTAGACTTCTTTTCATGGCTTGCTCTGAAAACTGGTTCCATGTGCAACAAAATTCTGATGCCGGCCCATAATACTTCTGCCTGCTTCCTAGTTCCTTTCCATGCTGTGAAGAAGGCAACATTCTGATCAGTTTCAGGTGGCTTCATTCAGGGCCAGTTGCGTTCCTAGTAATCACTAGCCCAGGGACCTCCACCCTTTTCCCATTTGCAGGAACCTTTACAATTATAACACAGGGTGGTGGAAGCAACTAAAACATGGCTGTCATGGGAAGCAGAGTCGATCACGAAGTGGATGCCATAGGAGGTGCAGCCAACCACAACATATCAGGGAGCAGGATTACTACTACATTAACTCCAGTAGTAACCCTTCAGCATCCCAGGAAGAAGTTCAGAATGCTTTGTAAAAATGAAATTGTTTAAGATAAACCCTGATATAATCCTGGAAGTTGACTACTTTTGTATCCTATTATTTTCTTCTTTCTTTTCTTTTTTATCATGTTTTAAAAATAATAAATGCTGGCATTTCCAGCAAATAATAATTTAAGAAACCCAGTTAGGGTTGTCTGTGGGAAGTGGGGAGATAGGATTGCCAGCTTCAAGTTAGGAAACTCCTGGAGATTTGGAGATGGAGCCCAGGGAAGGCTTGGACCTCGGTTTGTTACAAAACCATAGCGACTACCTCTACATCATTCATTTTCTTCAGAGGGACTGATCTTTGTAGTCTGGAGAAGAATTGAAATTCCAGGGGCCATTCCACACTAGTTCAAAATTGGACAATGGTTGCAAATTGAAATCCCTACTAATTTGCAGTTATGCACAATGTCGTTGACAATCTGCCACACTCCTGAAACCGATCCGCAAAAAGCGCTTCGTTGTAGTGCTTTCAGGGAAATCCCATAAGTGGATTCACCCTCCGGAAAGCGCTACACTCTTGCAACCAATCTGCAACACTAGTGGAAAAGTTACCATTGTTGCGGTTTCTGCAAAGCCCCTCCCCCTGGCTCTCTCCTCTGATCTTCCGGCGAAGCGATCGCCATTTTTTTTTCTCGGAGCGAACGAAGATCAACGCCCCGGTGAGCCTTCATTTACCCAGTGAGGCTTCCCCAGCTGCAGTCCCTCCCCAGAGCTGTTTTAAGTCACCGAGCACCGAGCACCACACAGCCCCATTTGCTGGTTTATTTTCCCTTTATTTTTCACTCTTATTTTCGGCCGAAAATTGCACCCGTGCGGGGGGGGATATTTTTTTTTCACTCGGGGGGAGCGTGGCAATGATGAAATTGCAGCTCAAACACCACCTGCTAGCTAGATGGGTCTCTCCGTTGCAACGAATCAACGCAGATTCATTGCAACGTGTCTTTAAAAAAAAAAACCTGCCTTAAAGGGAAAGGGGCTTTTCGGGAGCATGATAACGGCCGCCCATTGGCTGTGGCCAATCAAGGGTTCTCTACCATGAAGGAGAGCCCAGATTCAAAACAATGCAATTTTAAAATATATTGAACATTAAAAGCACTCTAAGATATCGTACAATAAAGGTAGGGTCACTCTGGATCAATCCTTCTTTCTGCAGAAGGAAAATTTAAATTGCCCCAAATCCAAACGGAAATTGCATTCTGTGTAGAGGGCAGGAACTGAATCGACCTGGGGTTGGAATAAAAGCTCCGTGCAGTTTACACCTTGGATCGGTGCCTGGGGACAATGGAGTTTGGGGAGGGACACAATGGAGTTTACACCCAGATCTTCAGAGTCTAATCAGAAGTCCTACTTATGCTTTCTGAAAACATGGGCACCAGGAAAGGTGTTGGCAAGCATTGTGGCACCTACAGATACCACCTTAAGGAGCCCTGTTCTAGCTAATTTCTACAGAGCCAGTGTAGGGTAGAGGTTTTGCTTTATTAAAATGGATGAGAGCTCATTTCAGTTCCCTAATGTGCCACGAGTTCCCTAGACTAGTCTGAACTAATCATTCTTTCTCGGACTTCCTGTTCTCCCCTAAAATGGTGAGGAAACATAAATTCCAACCAGAATTCTTTGGAGGAAGATTAGGATAGAACTGAAATCAATCATCAAAATGTAATTTATCATTTACTTCATTCATACCCCTCTTTCTCCCCAGTCGGTAACTAAAGCCATGCTGATATCGTTCTCCTCCATTTTATCCTCGTAACAAATCTATGAGGTAAGTGAGGCTGAGTTACCCAGAAAAATTCCATGGCATAGTGGGGGTCTGAACCTCACTCTTTCAGAGTCCAGCTGGATCCCCAATTGTACATCTGAGTGCATCAAGCTTGAGAGGCAGTGTAGCACAATGATTAGAACAGTGGGCTAAGATTGTGGAGATTCCCATTCAAATCCCTATTCATGCCTTCAAATCGAAAACTGCTTCATAGGACTCTTTGTAAGGATAAAATGGCGAGTGGCAGACATAGGAATGCCACTGCTGTGAATGTGGATTAGCAGAACCACAGAGCGAGAACCAGGATTCATACATCAGGGACTCTTAATGGCATTGGCAAGCAAACAGGATCCATCCTGCTACTGGATCATTTAAATGGTCCAGTCAGTTTGAACTTGAGAAATTCCCACTTGGGAAACTCCTACACTGTGGGGCTTTCCGCACCGGGATCCTTGTAGCAAATTGTTTACTGAACGAAAAATCGCCATTTAAAATAGTGGAATTCGTCATTATGCATACCTGACTTTGTAGTGGAATCCAGCTGCGTTTCCATCGTTTCCCACAAGCTTCCGGTCTCAGCAAAAATCGCTAGAAAGGAAGCGCTATTGCCAAGCTCGTCCCGCCCCTGGCCGTCAAGCAGCCAATGGGCAGCCATTAGCATGCTCCCAAACAGCCCCTTTCCCTTTAAGAAAGGTTTTTTTGTTTTTTTTTAAACACACCCATTGCAACGAATATGTGTTGATTCGTTGCAACGGAGAGACCCATCCAGCTGGCAGGTGTGTTTGAGCTGTCATTTCATCGTTGCCACGCTCCCCCCGAGTGAAAAAAAAAAATCCCCCCCCCCTCCTCAAGGGCCCGATTTTCGGCCGAAAACAGTATAAAAAATAAAGGGAAAATACATCAGCAAACGGGCTTCTCTGTTGTTTGTGCTTAGTGACTAAACAGCTCTGGGGAGGGACTAAAGCCGGGGAAGCCTCTAAACAGAGGCTCGCTGGTGGGTTGAACTCCGCTCGCTCGGAGAAAAAAAAATGGCGATCGCTTCGCCGGAAGATCAGAGGAGAGAGCAAGGGGGAGGGACTTTGTAGAAACCACAACAATGGTAATGCACAGAACTTTCCCACTAGTGTTGCAGATTGGTTGCAGGAGTGTAGCGCTTTCCGGAGGGTGAATCCACTTTTGAGGATTTCCCTGAAAGCGCTACAAGGAAGCGCTTTTTGCGGATCGGTTTCAGGTGTGTGGCAGATTGTCAACGAAGTTGTGCATAATGGCAAATCAGTAGCGTTTTCAATTGGCAACCATTGTGCGATTTTGAAGGCGTGCGAAAAGCCCCTGTGTATTAAGTTTGGGTGGTGGGTTCAGTTCAGTTGTGTGCAGTCTAAGAAAGAGCTGCTGTTTTGGCAAATGAACAACTCCACGCCTCATTAAACTGACTTTTCAATAGCCATCTTGGGCTTCTTGCAGAAATGGTGGGAAATATTGCAGTTACTGAGAGAGATTTCAGGCAGCTTTAGTGCTTTCTGTTTGTTTCTGTTTTAAAGAAACCAATTTCTCTGCTGCATGATTAAATGTACAAGCAAGTACTTAGAAACAGTCTTCCATTTTGCTATATCTATCTTTAGAAGTCAGAAATAGGAATAAATCTGAAACAGATTGCCAGAGTCAGGCCAAGCTTGTCCATCAGTGGAATGGTTGGGGGTGGGGGTGGGGGTGGGTGGGGAGTTGACATCATTGTTATCACAAAATCACTTCTAGGGGAAACCTTAAAATGGTAGCTATAGGAATTGCCTAAAACATGTATGGTTTTACCACAGAGTTTCTGGAGGCTTCTAGAGCCACTTGACATCTGGGTTTCCCCCATGGTAATGTCATCACACCAAATGTTACTGCAGTTTTTAAAATTCTCCCTCCTCCCAGCCCCACCACTTGGAGCAGTAGTAAGCAACAGGAGTTCAGGACAGGAGGCACCCCACCTCCAGCAGGGGCTTGGCACCCCCCATTTCTAGGCCTGCAGAAGCATTTCCAGTAAAGTGTACCTATTTACGGATGACACACAAATTATGGGGCAGTTGAAATGCAGTTGCCCATACATTTTCTTGCATAGCCGGTAATTACTTTAGCAGCTTGATATACCCACCCACATTTAAGATATCCTGTCTGTGTTTCATGCACACACAGCCACCCCTGGGGAGAAGTTCAGAAGCACTTTAAGTGACATATATGATTTCTAGATTTGACTAAACCAGCAGCCTTCTGGGGCTTGGAAACTTTACTTCCTCATATTTCAATTATCTTTTTCTTGCACAGCTTTCAATAAGACCAAAATCCTTCAGTCACAAAGCATTCGTTCTCTGCTCTGCCAATTAGGCAGTCCTCTCTTACAGAAATACCAACTTACTGAAATACCTTGGCCACATATCTAAAATCTGAGAGAGAAAAAACTGCCTTACTTTCCATTACCGAAGTTCAGCGCTGGCAAACTCCAACTCAGCCTCACTAGCTATTGCACTTTGGAAGCAATGGGAAGCTCAGGGCCTTTGTTGGAAAACCTTGGGGTAGGCAACCAAGGAAAGTAAGGTCTGAAAATACCTGCTTGCAGCATCCCTATGAAAAGCCATGGGAAGTTTTAGCTAACTTTTACAACATGTTTTTTCAATAAAATTCAGGAACATTTGATAGGAAAAGATAACCAAAGCTTGGAACAAAATTAGACGCTAACTTTGCTGCCACATACACTCAGACAGCACAATTACTGGACCTAACAATGTCGACTACAGCAGTGGTGCCCAACCTGCGGTCCGCGACCCGGTGCCGGGCCGTGAAGGCCAGGGTGCCGGGCCGTGGTTCCCTCTCCCCGCCCCCCCCCCCGCAGTAAAAAACTTCCCAGGCCACAAGCTTGCGCCCGGGAAGCTTCTTACTGCGGGAGGGGGGGGGAGAGGGAATCAGGGCCGCACCGCGCATCGAGCTCACTTTCTCCCGGAGGTGTTGCTGGCCAGGACGGAGCGGCACGTGGCGCCAAGGGGGCGGCCTCGACGGCAGGGCGCTCCGCCTCGCCTTGGCAGCAGGGCCGCATGGCGCTGGCCGCGGGCAGGTGGAGCTGTGCGCAGCCTTCTGTGCTCTCGCTGGAGGATCTCGTCTCGGGTCGGCCAGCCTTTCCCCACCAAAACCCTGCCAGGCCTATCTGCACCGCGACCTGTCGCCTGCATTTGGTGCGGCTTGGGCGGGGGGGCAAGGCAGGCGCCTCGAGGACCAGAGGGGCCCCAGGCAGAGCCACCAGCAGCACGGCCGCTCCTTCCGCCTGGCTCCGCAGCTTCCCCTTGGGCTGCCCCCGTCCTGCTACCCGCTGCAAACCGAGCCGCAAGCCAGGCTGGTTGGCTGGTGCGGCTGCCCCTCGCGCCGGAGCCACAGCTAGTGGAGACCTGCCGCGGGCAGCCAGCCGGCCGGCCGGCCAACACCCGCTCTCTCCCTGGCCGGGGCCTGGCGCGCCCTCCCGACTCCTGCTATCCTCGGCGGTGCACTGCGTCGCGGCGCACCAGCTGTCTACACGCCTCCCTCCACGCCCGGCTTCGCGCCTCCCCCAATCTGGGCTGCGGAGCGGGCGATCGGCTGACAGGCTCGGCCTTCCTCCACCGGCAGGAATGTGCGAGTGCCGCGCATGCACGATTTCGGCAGCGCAGCGCATATGTGTGCATGCACGGCCCGGCTGCGCATTCGCGATGCGCGGGCCCGGCCGCGTATGCGCGATGCGCAGGCGGGGCAGTTGCCCTGCCGGTCCCCAGCCGAAAAAAGTTGGGGGACCACTGGAGTACAGCATCTCAGGCTCATTCAGTTGCTTATCTTCTAAAATTGTATATGCCACTAAATACCAACAATGTCCTTCAGTTCTCTACACAGGGCAGGTCAGTCTCTGACATTAAAAAAAATCACAAACCTGAGAAACCTGTAGAACACTTCAACTTTCTCAGACATTCAGTGGGAGGATCTTCAAGTAGCTGTTTTATTGCAAAGTTACTTCAGAATCAGACTAAAATGGGAGACTGATGAGTTACAAGCTGATGAGTGGACTTGGGACAATGGAACCCCAGGGCTTAACAGAAATATTGGTTTCTTATCTCACTACACATGCTAATGTCATTCAGTTCTTGCTTCTGTTATAAACTCCTTTAATATGCTGTGTGCTAATTTACCGCTAATCCCGGGTCTTACCAATTGCCTTCATCCAGCCCTAACTATATTTACTGCTCAGTTACTTATGCATTTGATACTAATTGGCCCTTCCTGGCAACATCCTCCTCACCCTCTACCTATATGTAATGGTTAGAGATTTCTGTTTCAATTTATTTGAAGAAGTGTGCGTGCAGTTGAAAGCTTGTGCCCAGAATAAAACTTTGTTGGTCTTAAAGGTGTCACTGGACTAGAATTTTGTTCTGCTGCTTCAGATCAACACTGCTATCCACTTAAATTAGGGCCTTTTTTGTTTAGTTGTTGTGAAAAGAAGGCATCTTTGAGTGTTATATTCAGTAAATGAATGTCCTGAATACTTGATCTTTTGTGCTTTAGTTTCCATTCATGATGGAGTAAAGGCTGTTCATTTCCTTGTTGGGACAAGGTTTCTCATTGCAATGGAAGGATGAAGAAGAAGAAGAAGAAGAAGAGTTGGTTCTTATATGCCGCTTTTCCCTGCCCGAAGGAGGCTCAAAGTGGCTTACAGTCGCCTTCCCATTCCTCTCCCCACAACAGACACCCTGTGGGGTGGGTGAGGCTGAGACAGCCCCATATCACTGCTCGGTCAGAACAGTTTTATCAGTGCCGTGGCGAGCCCAAGGATTCTCCCTCTACATGAGATGCAGGAGGACTGATCCCTAAGCTGCCCTGAAAGCTGTTACAAGGAGAGCTGTTGTACCCTACGGTTCTATTGAAGCCACTGCCCGCTTGTCTAGATTATTCCAACCATTTTACAGTAATTAAGCCACCCTTGCTTTATTTCATTTGAAGCACATTGATTAGCAAATAGCTTGCTACATGCAGAATGTCACTTCTAAAAAGACTCCAGATCAGATTCACTCATGCATACTGTATGTCTTTAACCAAATGTAAACAACAAGCCTCTTCTGCTAGGGCAGCCAGAATCCAACTGCAGATATGTAGAGGCTGTTCGTGTTCTTTCATTTAAAACAATTCATGAAATGGGGTATGAGCTAGCAACACCATTTTAGGTTGGCCAAGGGATCTGCAATTAAAACCAATAATTGAAAAACACTGTCAGTATGACATGCCCCTGTTCTCAAGCATTTTTTGCCTGGGAGACTTACTTGAATGGAGTACATATTTAATGCCTGATGGCAGTTTATAAAGCGATTTGCTTTGCATACTGTCTTTCAAATAACTTGTTAAGGGCCCTATTCTCCCTTCAGCTTGCACCTCACTTGTATCTTTCTTCTTTATGCAATCCATTTTAATCTCACCCTTCCTCCAAGGGGCTCAATGAGTCCTGCACTGTTCTTCCCCTTAATCTACACAACATCTCTGAGGCAGTTAGGCTGAAGTGACTGGCCTAAGGTCACCCAGCAAGCTTCCATGGCAGAGTGGGCCTTTGAGCCTGAGTCACCAAAATCTGACTCTACTAGCATCCTAACTGCTATACTGTACTGGTAAGGTGTGATATGAGTCAGTCAGTAAGAGGCAGTTTTCCACTGGTTGCTAGGGTCATCTCATTGGAATATTCCAGCAAGTTCCTGTATTGCAACTGAAAAGGCTAGAGAATTTTGAAGGGCAATCCTGTGCTCTGACCCACATACAGGACTTTGTCCCTGTGAGTGGCAATGAATCCTTCTTTCAGCCTGAGTCTTTAATGAGTATCCCCTCTAGAAGACCAGTTATGCAGGGCAGCATGCCTCACTGCTCTCCATGTACACACAGGGATGAAATCCCCCGGCATACATGAGCCACCTCGGAGTTGTGCACATGCACAACTCCAGGGCAGACAGGTTCCATCATGCAATGGTAGCCTCGTGGCAGAGGGGTGTCCTTGCATAAGGGTGGGATAGCATGGCAACACTATCCCACCATTATGGGAGTCAACAAATGCCCGCTTGGCTCTGCACTGCTGTGAAGCTGAACAGATCACTTCATGTCCCTGCAAGGACACCCTGGGGGGGGGGGGGGGGAGCCAGGCCTAAATGGCCTAGCTCTTCCCTTTATGCATAAGGCCAGTCCAGCATGGGTGCCAATGGCACCTGCGGGGCGTCAGAGGCCCTAATGGGGGCCAGGCTAATTGCAATGTCATGCGTCTGCAGAGATTTGCCCTGTTGACGTGTGAATACTGGCCTAGGATACCACTTCTGAGCATAATCAGTTGAAGAAAGCATTTCCTGTGGTTGCTGCCAGTTAATATTGTACTATATCTGCATGATCACAGATGGCACCTGGAGATCTGAAATTACCACCAGTAACCATGCAACAGAGATCAATTCCCCTGGGCAAAATGGCTTATTCAGATGGTGGACTCTGTGGAAATATCTACCCATAAGGTCCCTCCTCTCCCTGTGCCCCCCCCCTTCATATCTCCAGGTATTTCCCAGCCCAGAGACAGCAACCCAAGGAAGATACTCAGAATTATAAGAGGTGTGATAAGAACGGGGGTAAAACTGTCCTCTTGCAACAGAATGGGATGAACCCATAAACTGTGACAATAAAATACATTAGTAAGGGAATTGTTTTTGAAAAAAATTGCTGTAATATTGTCCTAAATAAATAGCATTTTAGTGCTACTGAAAATATTCAAGAACAACCATGAGTACTAGTTAAAATCAATTCTATAATAAATAGCAAATGTGAGTTGGTACTGCTATGTTCGGACCAGAGTATACCAATTCATTGAGCCTACAAATTTGTCTGCGGATCTTACCCCGAAGCCTTGTATTCCCTACAGGAAGCTTTGAAGAACAAGTGCAATAGCGATTGCAAAGCCACATCTGAAACAATTGTGGGGCGCAGAGGCACAAAACTTCTTCACAGATCTAGCAAAATGCACCATTTGAGAATATCTATGGTTGGGCTGCATACAGCACAATCCAAGGCAGAGTGACACTCTTCTAAATTTATTGAAGTCTGTTGTTTAAGATGGCACAGTAAGCCATCTATGTGGTTTGCAGTCTGCATCCTTGAACAGAATTTTTTTTCTTGTCACCAAGGCCTTTTCCGTGTGTGATCATTAGAAATTCTACAGTCTTAGTTATGCTTTTAACTTGACACACTGGAATAAAGTGAATCTGTTTTTTGGAGAAGTTGTACTAATCACTTAATAAGCTTAGCAGTGTGTGGTCCCCTGCTAAGTAATGAGATCTGGGAATAAAGGAACAGCTTGACTTCTCTCTTGCTTAAGCGTTCGGAAATGTCTGAAAATGGACTTTGGTGTAGTTAATAAAAACCATGCCACATGTGAACAAAAAATAAAAGGCTTTCTGAGTAGGAAAGAAAAGTAGGAGACCACCCTCTACTGGCAGATCTCAGAATAGCTTTCCTCATTGAGTCTGAATCTGTCAAAACTATATCTTGTTTGTACTGAACTGAAGGCTGTTGCCCGTGGATTTTACTACTTATAAAATATTGAACATTCCCTTTTACATCATGTGAAAACCATTTTATGTTTGTTGAAATTAATGGCACAAGGGAATCATTTGCAACTCTTGCAGGGGAACTGAAAAGCATGACACTTCTCTGATTACTCATAAGTTGGGATATTTAGCAGCGTCATCCTCAACAGAGTTATATCCTTGGGTTTAGAAGGATATATTTGATAAGGATTTGAACTATATGACTACTGTCCTATTACTTCAGAGTAACCCTCACTGAATTAAATGAAATACACTACTGACTAATCCTTTACACCAGTGGTCCCCAACCTTTTTAACACAGGGGACTGGTCAACACTTGACAATTTTACTGAGGCCCGGGGGGGGTAGACTTTTGCCGAGGGATGTTGCCGCCTGAGCCCCTGCTCCACTTGCTTTCCCACCGGTGTCCCTGACTTCCCACCGCCCGCTGGGGAGCGCTGCCAGCACCAGCTGTGCAGTGCCACGCCGAGGGGGAGCCCCAGCCATGGCAGCCGCTGGAGAGCACCAAAGGTGAGCTGGCAGCACAGTGGCAGGGCAGCCCCCGAGCCAGCAGCTGGGGAGGAGGACGAGGAGGAGCTACGGCCCGGTACCAACTGATCAACGTACCAATACCAGTCTCTGGACCAGGGGTTGGGGACCACTGCTTTACACCAATGATTCAAACCTTTTTGAGCCACTACTCTCTTGGTTCTATAAGCACATCCCCAGTGCCCCCTACTCTTCCCTATAAAAAGCATGATCAGAATACTGGCTTGCATGACCCACTAAAGAAATAATAATCTGAAGTTGATTTCTTTGCTTGGAGAGATATCGAATAACCACACTAAAACCACTGTCTACAAAATAAAATGTTGGAAATGCAACAAGGGGCTTTTAAATCATTGCCTATAGCGCAGGACGGTGATAAAAAATATCTTCTGTAACTAAAACTAAGATACATGTTGAGCAGGGCCAATTCAGTGGTAGGTTTTATTTGTTCCTGAGTGGTTTTAACAATTGCTAAATACTAAGTCTCAAAATTTGGCTATAATTGTACAGGACCACTATCCCTAATTCACCACAACCTCTCCAACAATTTTTTCCTCCTGTTTTTATCATGTGGGCTAATCTTAGTGGAGTATAATACCATCTTTGAGAAATCGTTAACACATGCTCATGTAAACTTCTTGAAATTGATTTAAAAGGAAATCATTGGGTGATTCTGCATGGGCGTAAAAGTCCAAAAGAGCAATCATATGGAAGCAAGTCAAATCCCTGTGTTCATGTGATGTTTTCCCTGAAGCACTGCCGCTGCCAGCGCGGGCATTCTGCCCCATGCATAATGGGTCCCAGGGAAACCCCTTTCAGCAGAACACTAGGTGTCCCACTGAAATGTGTCCCCCATGGGACACATTTCCACGCCAGAAATTATCTAGCAATGAAATGCGTCCCCCATGGGGACTCTGTATGCTGTGGAGCATGCAGCTCCACAGTCTTTTACTGGCGGCAGCCCGGAATGCCACTGCTGCTGCAGAATTGCCCACTGAAACATTTAATTCCAATCCTTGTCCTTAAAGTTAGTATTCAATTATATTTCCCATTTTTTTCATTACCAACATCAGTTTTTGTCCCTTCTTTAGTAATATCTTGTATATTTTAGAAATTATTTTCCTTTCCTCTTTATCTACATTTTGAATCAGTTCTTCAAATTTAGTTAATGGTCTGTTTATTTGAGCTCTAATTTCCTGGAGCCACTGATCTACTCATTTGCATTCATCATTGCAAATCTTATGTGGTCAGATGAAATGCATGAGGCAAAGTGGGGCCTCTGAATTATCCAGAAATGGTCATGCTAAACAGGGACACTCTGGTAAGTGCTGGAATGGGATGCCTCTGGAAGGCTCAAGTGATCTCTTTTAAGCTTTCTAAGAGAAAAACTAAATGTGATAAAGAAAATAAGAAGAAAGAACTAACTAACTATCACATGAGAAGAAATAACAAATGTGAAATACTTTTTATGCTGAAAATTCTTTAGATAAAAGAATATTTTTGTCAGGTATGAATTCTGTAGATTTTGGTTTTATTGCAGTTCTTGCAATAAGAAACGTTTAATTCTTTAGCAATCTAATTCCTATCATTGAATGTTTTTTTTCAGAGTTACATCTTCCAGTTGCTCTTTCTGCCTGCCCAGATCTGTTTTTGCCTCCAGAGTCCATCATTTCACCTGGATACCTTCAAGCTGTGAAATCTCATGATGATTATGAAAGGTAACACTTTGTCCGGGTCAGGTCTACAAATTGAAAATATCCAGTGGTAAGATAACGTTTGGTCATAAGGAACATTTTCTGTGTTCCTTGACCAGACTAATAAAGTGATCAAGGGGGTCATTTTGTGGAAAGAATCTGGGGTAGGTAAAACTGAAGTAAGCCCAGTTGTGGGGAAAAAACAGTCTAGGAAATGGGTAAAGATTTGGATGGTAGAATTGTTGGGCATGAGACTTGTTAAGCATCCCACTCTTCCACCTGCTGATCCTCTCCTGAGAGTCTATATTATCTCTCTGTTATCTCCATATTAACTCTGCAAATGCAGAATATGGACCTTGTATCCATTAAGATTCATATTCTGTCCCTCCTCCGTATTTCTTATAGTTCATTCCACCATAATACTCATAGGGTGACCTTGAGGAATTTCATTATGGGTTTAGATTGGTTGCAAGAAGTAAATGAAGGAGAACAGCAATGCAAGTGGCCCTAAGCTCCTTGGAAAAAGATCAGGATACAAAAAAAAATGGTGATCAATAGATAACTGGAGGACCAGTGTGGTATAATGGTTAGAGTGTTGAACTGGCATCTGGAAGACTGCAGCTCAAATCCCCACGAAGTTCACTGGGTTACTAGTCTAACTCTTCTTTACTTAACCTACCTCATAGAGTTGCTGTGAGGATAAATCAGAGAAGGAGGACTATGGGCCCTCTTGAGCTCCTTGCAGGAAGGACAGGATAAAAATGCACTAGGTTGATATATGTCTGTACAAAATACAGGAAGACAGAAACAGACCTCTCCCAAACCCACAAATGTACTGGGTGGCCAAAGGGAACTTTAATTATTATTCAATAAAAGGAACAGCAGCTATAAATCCAAAAATTCCAAAATGAATAAAGGTAAAGGTATCCCCTGTGCAAGCACCGAGTCATGTCTGACCCTTGGGGTGACGCCCTCTAGAGTTTTCATGGCAGACTCAATACGGGGTGGTTTGCCAGTGCCTTCCCCAGTCATTACCGTTTACCCCCCAGCAAGCTGGGTACTCATTTTACCGACCTCGGAAGGATGGAAGGCTGAGTCGACCTTGAGCCGGCTGCTGGGATTGAACTCCCAGCCTCATGGGCAGAGATTCAGACTGCTGCCTTATCACTCTGTGCCACAAGAGGCTCATCCAAAATGAATAGAATGCACCAATGCAATTAATATGCTTAAGGTAAAGGTATCCCCTGTGCAAGCACCGAGTCATGTCACCCTTGGGGTGACGCCCTATAATATGCTTATATAATATGCTCATATCAGTATTATCCAACAGCTATTAAAATTTACCAAGAAAAAATGCTAATCATGTCAAGATATCATATACCATATACAAATAGGTCATATACAAATAACCATATTTGTATGGCCGTATACAGGCCATATACAAATAAGGCCATATACAAATAACAGTCCTTTTATTCTGTAACATGATAACTCTGCATAAGTCATCCTTCTTGTGGCCATCTTTGGAGTTAGTTTATTGTCAAAGTCACTCAAACATTTTGGGCCAGAAGAAGCAACATTTTCCATAATGTTGTGTTATCATTTCCTAGACACCAAACACCTGCTTCGGCTGAACATAAGGAGTTCTTTAAAATTCAAGACCTGTCTGTCATCATCAAAGCTTATGTACTGGTTACATCTTTAACACCTTTGCGAGCATTCCTTCATTCAACAGGGGTTGTCTGGTATCCATCCAAAAAGAAACACTTTTCAGTCAAGGTAAAATGTTTTATTCATCATTCATCAAATATGGGAAAATGTTTGTTCTATTTTCCCTCTTATGTCTACTTCTAAATTAGTCCTTCACTGTTTCTGCGCCACCAAGCAAAATGCAGCTTATTAGCAATGGATGGTGATCAACCATCTCCTCAAAAAAATTCCAAGATTTGGTGCCTGCCTAGTTATACAAGAATACCCCAGGAAGTAATGTCTTTCCCTCAAATGTGACTCATGGCAGGTATTGCCATATTCCGGAATCAGACTTTGCCTGCATGGCTGTGGTGTCCCCAATACCCTCCTCCACATCCTCCAGGTTTGTCCAACCCTTTGTATTTAATGCACCCTGATTCAGACCTACATATTCAAATTAGGCCTGAATTGCAGGAATGAATGGCACATCCTTAAAGCTCAATGAGAAGAATCACACTCTACTGCTTAAAGTTGCCAATGCACTTTGTTCAATGTTAAAAAAAAAATTGTGTTCGCAAAAATTCTAGACTGTTTTGGATTTTAGTGTACACCATCTATGTTCATCTGAATTATGGCTACCTGTATCTTCTTGAATTTTTATGCCACCAAAGATAAGCTATATCTATAATAAATCTAACCATTAAAATAATGTTACCCCAGGAGGTGGAGGAAGGGTCCCAAGTGTGTTGTAGACCAGTGGCCCCCAACCTTTTTATCACCGGGGACTAGTCAATGCTTGACAATTTTACTGAGGCTGAGGGTGGCGGTAGTCTTTTGCCGAGGGATGTCGCTGCCGCCAGCTGAGCCCCTGCTCCACTTGCTTTCCCGCCAGCACCCCTGACTTCCTGCCACCTGCTGGGGAGCGCTGCCGGACCAGGGGTTGGGGACCGCTGCTGTAGACCATAACACGGGGCTTGTGGGACATATTCAATTTATAATTAGTGATGACCAGACTTCCACATTGACTGAGATATAATGAAAAGCTTGCCTCAGTTTCTGCTGAATGGACTTCTGAAGATTCCGTGTGAGTTTGGTGTCTCTAGAACACCAAGAGACTGTTCTACTGCATCACAAACCTCACAAACCTCACAAGTTAGTTTGACAGTTAATGGTTTGCAAACTGAGCACATTATGAGTCACGGGCCAAACTACAAGCTCCCAGTTTGTCCCCATCCCTAGCTGTGACATGATAAACAAATGGTAATATTGGTGTGCTGGATTTTACTTCCCTCACCCTAATCAATCAGGGCAAAGCTGCCATTTCTCTTCTGGAATTGTGGCCTGCAGTTTTATCGCTCACTTCAGGCAGGTATGCCTACTGCATCCTAAAACCCCATGAATCCATCCATAAAGCCTTGTACTTGGGTCACTGCTGTTACCAGGGTCAGCCTCACCATTATCTGAACTGTCAGTTGCTTCAGGCAGTAATTTGGGGTTGTAGATGGAGGCCTTCTATCCCATTTGGATTGCTGTCTCTAGTGATGGTTGGAGATCTCTTGGAATTACAATTGATCTCCAGGTTACAGGGATCCTTTGGAGGAAATTACAGTTTCAGAATTGGAACTCTATGACATTATATCCCACTGAGGTCACCCTCCCCAAATTCCTCTAGGTTCCACCACCAAAATCTTCAGATATTTTCCAGTGCAGAACTGGCAACTTTATTTCCTACTCACTTCACTCATTCCTCTCATCTGCTAGCCAGCTACACCTCTCATTCATTGAATCTGCACAGGAACCAAAACAGTTCCTTGCCCACTGTCCCTCTTTGAAACCAAAACAGTTCCTTGCCCACTGTCCCTCTTTGAAAACAGAGCAGCAAACCTCTTGGACCCTCAAGAGATTCCTTCTTTTCATCTGAATTCAACCATGATCGCTTAAAAAATTACGTATGGTTACCAAAATGATGGTGAGAGACAGGGATCTTGCAAGAGTTCAGACATGCTTCTTGGTCATAGGTGGCTTGGGAAGGCTATGTGTGTTGGATTCTTTATTTCGGCAAGGCCCTTTCTTTTTGTTATAAGATATATCCTGCCCAGAAGATGCTTACTGTCCAGAAGAGGAAGGGAGTGTGTTGGATTATTTATTTCAGCAAGGCCCTCTCCTTGTGTTATAAGATGTATCCTGAACTGATTTGATTAAGCATGCTAGGTAGAAATACTTAAAATAAATGATATACAAAATTTGAGAATATAGCACCCAGACATCACCTGTGTGGTATCACTTCCTGTATGCACCAGAAGTGATGCTTCCACATCACCTGGGCCTTCCTCTCTCTTCTCGTAAGTCCTCCTGCTGGCCAGAGTGGGGAAGGGCAAGGGACCTCCACCAGGGAAGCTGTTATGACATCACTTCCTGTGAATTTTCTGTCATTGAGATGAGACTGCTGCACCATCAGCTAACACAGTACTTTCCTCCATGTAGCTATAGTCCTATATATGTCATTGAGGACAGTTATTTGAAGATGGGAAGAGGATCCAGAGAAACCACAGTCAGCTCTGGTTATGAGAATATGTTCAGCGTTGTTGTTTAAACAGGGAGATGGCGTGCATTCTAAGTCTCTCTTGATGTTAAAGGAATTCAGTATAGTTAACTTACATATTATTCTGTTTTTGGTAGCTGCAGACCTTTTTTGAGACTTTTTTGAAAGCCAGTTCCCCACAGCAAGCCTTTGATGACATGAAAGAGGTAATAGTCAAACTCTTATTGGTAGCTGAAGTTTTCAGTGAGGAATCTGCATCTGGACCAAAAGCCTTCACCCAGTAAGTAGATCAGAATACATGTTTAGAGCTCTTCTGGCTAAGCTTTCAAGGTCCAGAACCCCACTCTGGGTTGGGAAACTCCTGATATCTGGAGCCTGGAGAGGGCAGAGTTTGTGGGGGAGGGAGCTCCAAAGGGATGTAATATCCTTGAATCTGGAAGATCACATATTGGGGGACAATGTGCCATGTTCTCTGGTGTGGGGGGGACTGAACATTGTAGTCTGGAGAACTGATGTAATTCTTGGAGAACGCTACCCCCCCCCCCCAGCCAGTTAGACCTGATGCAGTTTTAAATCTACCTATTTGGTCATTGTCACTCTTAAAACTTTAATCAGTAATTTAGATTTATCATCTTGTTTCAGATGCAGTGTATGCTTTCAGATGCTAACCTTTGACATTGGGTTCAGCCACTCTAGGTATCCTGTTATTCTAGAGGTAAGCAAACAATTTTCTTCCTGGAATAAGAAAGTATAAGTGATGCTTTTTTAAAAAAGGAAGCAACAAGCTATGAATATAATCTAGTCTGATGAGAAGAAACCCCCTTTATACATTTTCCTGATTAGAACAAAATTTCCCTTTTACCATCAACTGCAGAAAAGTCAGTTGGATCCAAACCAGTATGCGTATTTAACTTTCCTATATATACTTTCTCAGTTATATTTATAACTTTGCCAGGTACATGAACATTTTGACTTTGAAGCTGATGATGACAAAGATTATCAGGACCAAATCATTAAAGAAACCCTTCTCGAAGATACTTTCAGAATTCTCCTATCAAATAAATCCTCCTTCTCTACTTTCTTTGAGGCTTTATGGAATGTATACCAATCAGCAGGGATCAAGGTATGTGTGAATATCAGGTGGAGTCCAGTAAGCACTGCTTTTCTTATGCTTCACCCTGAACCTTACTGAATCAGACTGCAAGACTTTATTTCTCTCTTTGTAATGAAACTCTACAGGAAGCGTAAACCTGTGACCTCCCATCATTCATTAACAACCATATCTATTCGAGCCCCTTACACAGGGACTCATGCCTGAAAATATGCAACATTTCTCTCTCTGTCTCAATTCCTCCTCTCCCTTTTGATTATAAGAATCTGTTTGGTATTTCCATTTCCTAAGCATCTGAAGCATGATGGACAAAATCAAAGTCTGGAATAAACATGTGTAGTCTTAAAGCTTGCTGTTTCAAAAATTAAAAGCCTGCCCACATTAACCATAAGAGGAGATTTTTGTTCCTGAAAATCAGGAACATAAACAGGAGTTGGCAAATGGTCAAGAGTCTGGTGATTTGTGGGTGTTCCATTGAGGAGTTCTGCTGTCCTTTTTACAGGACGAGAACCACTTGAAGGAAACTGGTCAGTGTCTCACTTTGGAAGAACTAAATTCATTGAGCAGTTTTGTACAAGAGCTTCAGAATCTAGGACAATTTAAGCTGGTAAGTTTCAGGAGTTATTTTGTTGGGTAATGAGCCCTTTTTTGTTACCTAAATGTCTCCCACATATTTTTAATTTCCATGATTCCCTCTGGTAGGGATAGAGAAGATCAAATAACCAAACAATTTTAACTGGTAAGAGATACAAATCAAAGTCAGTACAATAAACCATGGCTTTAAATGTGACTTTACAGTTTGGCCTGAAAGACCAAAAATAAAATAAAATAATAAAAAAGCATGGCTTATTTCAATTGTAGTTTGTTTGTGGCAATCAGATTCAGTTCACAGAAGATCACTATCTTGGTTTGCCTTGTCAACTTCTGAGTTCATTGCTGTAGCCTGAGATAGCATTTCTTGATGAAATTAGCATTAAGTAAGGATGTTTGTGCTCATAATTCAAACAAACCATTGTTAAGACTATCTTTAAACAGCCCCGTGGCGCGGAGCACCACGGACTGAATAAAGGAGTAAGGTCTGTGTGGGAGGAGTTAGGGCGGGCCCTGTCAGGGATAAAAACTCAGAGGGGCAAATCAGGAGCCGCGAAGCGGCTCCTGATTGGCCCCTCCATCCCGCCCCAAGCAGCCAATGGGGAGCCGCGCAAAGCGCGGCTCCCCATTGGCTGCTTCACCCGCCCAGGGAATCTGCCCGGCTGCTCCAGACAGCCACGGGTGAGGGGTGAGCTGTGCTGCCTTCTCCCGGCTGGCGGAGTGGCATCGCCGCGTCTATGACGCAGAGAAGCCGCTCCTCCGGCCGGGAGAAGGCTCGGGAGAGCCTCGGGTGGGGGGGGGGCGGCCAGCCTTCTCCCGGGTTCCCTTGCCATGATCATGAAGGAGGCGAGCGACTCCAAGGACCAGCAGCTCACGGTGAGAGAAAGTTTTCCCCACCTGTCTGATGCATCCATTGCAACTTGGTGAAGGAAAGAAGGATATGGGAGGAGGGCAGATTCAATAGAGTACAATTCTCCCCCCCCCTCCCGTTGCACTTTCTTATGTTCTTTCTTCCTAATAGAGGGAAACAGACCCAATAAGAATGGGTTGACCTCTTTTAATCAGTGAGCTGTGTTAGGCGGGGTCAGCTGTCATTAATAGAACGGTCACAGAGATGCTTAAGGCCTCGCTGGCCTGTTCTCCTAATCCAAGCAGAACCCAGAGTTTAGTTGTGCTTTTGCATCTGTGTAGCCCATCTGGCAGGTTTGATTAGTAGTAGATGTGCCTAAATCTGAACTACTCCTTTTATGCCCCAGACCAAAGAGGTTTAGCTGCCATAAACATTTTTAGCAGCAAATAATGACCCAGGAATGGAAGATTGGTGGCTGAGTTTGCCTTGCCCCACTAATGTATTTACATAACAGTAATTAGAGCTACTCATTTTCTCATTCATAGCCTGTACTACTGAGCTAACTGTACTAGCCAACCGTTATTAGTCTGTTACATACAACAAAAACGTTTGTTTATGGTGTTTGTATTGCACCTTGGAAGAGAGAGGTGGCTGTTTTCTGAAAGATTTTTTTCCCTACAGCAGACTGCTATCTTCTCAAAATGTAGAAAGCTTTGTGTACATTATGTACATGTAAAATATGTTAATGTATATTTTCTGCTTTCCCAATCTTCATCAGTGGTTGCAAATTACAAACCTTATTCAACGTGTTAAATGTTAACTTTAAGCTGACTTCTATTTCAGCCTGTTCATTCTTATGAGCACTCAGTTTTGGCCTTTGTAACAGGAGGGAACCTGTTTTTTTTTACTCTGGTTACCCCTCCAATGTCCTTTAGGGAGTGTTGGAAAAAGAATCAAACCACAACAGATTCTACGTAAACCAGCAAGAATTGTTATCTTAATAATAATCCATAGGATCTCTATTTTGGGTGTCTACGACGCAGCAAGGCCGCTCTGCCGGCCGGGAGAAGGCTCGAGAGAGCCTCGGGTGGGGGGTGGGCCATGCCGCCTTCTGCCAGAGAGCCACGGGTGGTGAGAAGGCTCCAGAGAGCCACGGGTGGGGGTAGGCCTTCTCCCAGGCCATCTAGCGCCCATTTCATTTGCATGTGAAATGGGCTTTAAATCTAGTTGTTAATAAGCCAACTTCATGCCCTGTCTTCAGATCTTGGTTTGATGGATCATAATTAAACAAAGTTAGTGGTGTGCCCTATATTTGGACAATGAATTATAGTCCATTAAGCTATGGTTTCATGTGATGTCTTAACTAAGCCATAAAGCAATGGTCTTCTACCCTTTCACATCTGGACCGTACCTTCAACCCCCAGGCAGCACACAGGATCCATAGAGTTGAAGGAACATGACAGGAAATCATATGATAGGAAAGGAGAAACTAGATCAGTCAGGGTTAGGACTGTGGAAGCCAGAGGCAGGGAACACAGGCTGAATACCAGGAGGTATATGGCAATAAGCCAGGACCTGAACAGCCAGATCTCATCATATCTCAGAAGCTAAGCAGGGTTGGCCCTGGTTAGTATTTGAATGAGAAACCACCAAAAAGTCTCGGATTTCTATTCAGAGGCAGGCAATGGCAAACCACCAAGGAACATCTCTTGCATTGCAAATCCTTTCTACTACCACATACTGTAATGAGGAGCTAAAAACGAATCCTCTCAACCACAGAGTGAACTCACTTCACCTGACTGTCCTGTTCCTCTTTTCTCTGTGTGTAAAGCCATGCTAGCAGCAGATACTTCTATAAAACCATAAAAAAGAGGCTGCTCTATGGGAAGTGGGGTTCAATGATCCACCAAAGAGCTTAATGACATGTCCCATAAAGATACCAATGCTTATCTTTTTATCCTTTAGGTTTGATTGGGTCCACATTAATTGTCTTTCATTTCAGCTTTTCCCTTCAGCTGTTCCCAAGATCCACTTTTTGCTGCATGACCTTTATCGCATGGTGAATCCAAGGAAGAAGCTTGGCTCAGTTCTGACTGTACATTGGCTTTTCTCAAATTTACTTGAACAGTTACAAATCATTAAGAGAGGAAAACACACTCACTCTCCAGGATGGTAAGAGGATTATTTGATTATATTTATATGTTTAGAGCCTCAACAGCTATAGGCTTGATTCTATGAACAGAGGTCTGTGACTATATTTTTGCCCCAATATCATATCCTAAGACTACAATCAAGTTTCCATCATAAATCCAATTCTGGCTCATAATAATCCACAAGATACATAATGCTTGATATTGTATATGGCTCAATCTGCAATAATTTGCATGGCATGCTTAAGTGGAATTCCTCTACGATTTCAACAGATCAGTAATGTTGGCTGCCTGGAAGTAAAAGAAAACTAACCATACAGAAAAGAGGAAAGAGAAAGAATGCAGCACTAATTTTCCAAATCTAGTCACCTAGGCTGGCACAAGATACCTGCAGTTATCTACATTGGTCCACAAACTCCCAAATCAGTAGGCAGGACTAGTTTATCCATGTTGCAGATGTAGCACATGCAACAGGCCTCATACTTCCAGGGCCCCCATGTGGTGCCTTTTCCTCCTGGAACAGAGCTGTAGCCTCTCTCCTCCCCTCTTTAAGGACCCTTGAAATGACCCCACTTTCCTTGATGGGGCCCTCCAACACCAGTCTGGCTGCTCCTGCCACAAATGTGCTCTGTTAGGGCCCTGCAAATCCTTAAACTGGCTCTGGTGCTATGGGTCCCATGAATACTTGAACCACTCCTGTCTGTAGGTCTTATTTGCAGTTTAGAAAGTCTTTACCTTCGACTAGTCAGCTTTATTTAAAGGAACGAAGAAGTCTACTTGTAATCTTTAAAATGTTTCAAAGGATTTTAAAATTTCTTTACTTCATTTATACCTCTTCTTTCTCTCCAATGGGGTCCTGTGTAGATTTAGGGTAGTCCGATTCATAAGCCTTGCTTATTTGTTCTCTTTATTTCTTGCATTGTATTTATTTTGACTTCTAGTATTTAGTGTGTGTGTATACTAATGCATGTCTGCTATGATCATAAAAGGCAAACATTCTTAATAACTCCTGTGGATAGTTTGCATATCAGTCAATAAGGTTATCAGAGAAAGCAGAGCTATCTATAATTCAGAGACTCTGATAACTGAAAATTAGATCAATATTTCTTTGCACGTAGACATCTCCCCCATCTATATTAATATAGCATCATGCTTCCACCACTATCAAATATTTTCATATGTCCAGTAACTATTAAGAATTCTTTATCATTTTTCCACAGGCAAAGCAAGAACTCCAAACATGTATCTAGGATGAAAACCAGATGGTCAAGTCTTAGGTGAGAATCTATGGTAGACAGATAGCAAATTCTAGAAACTTGTAGTACCATGGCACAAGTAGAGAAGGGGATTCACCCTTTCCCTATGCACCACTTTCCCAACCTGAAACATCACTTGGAATGCTATTTGATCAAACCCATGACTTTCCTTGTCCCAGGTTTTGAAGGGCCCTGAGAAGAGAGCGCTAAGACCCCCCCTCCTAGACTCATCATCAGCCCTCTTCCTTATACCTCCTTATACCTACTTTCTTGCCCCTACAGCCCTGCTTCTGCATCCTTCTCCCGCTTGTTCACAAGCCTTCCTACTGTCCATGCTCACAATCTGTGTGCCCTTTCCTTTATGGCACTAAATGGTATGTGTGGCTGACAGTGCCTCTGCTGTGGCTGCACCACACACAGACTCTTTCCTGGTGGTGCTGGGCAGCCCAGGCAGCAGGGAGCACAGGAGTTGGAGTATTTCGATGCAGAAAATACAGCCACACATGCAAAACATGCAGCAACAATCAGAGAAACAGAAATATTTGGCACGTAACACCAAAACAAGTATTTTGTTGATCCTAGGACGTTTTCTAGCTTTCTAGTTTCTCAGAATGAGCTTCTTATACTGTAGAAAAATTATATCATTACAAGTCTATTGACTTCAGTTGACATAGAAAGGTATCCTCTGCTTAGAATTGCATTGTTAGCTAATAAGAAACTCTCATTTAGCCATGATTACTTTCTCATGTTAATGCCTTGTGTGTAACAAAACCCCCAGGGTTAGCATACATAAATCCAAAATAGCATAAACTGTTTAAATCATTCAGGATTCATTCACTCAATCAATACCCCATGCCTGATACTGTCAAAACAGAATGACCTTATAATTAATATTAATGTGGCCTTGACCATAGTAGATCACTTATTTATTAGTCACATCTCTGCAATAGAAACATAATGGAGTCCGTTTGGGGATTGGATTACATCTGATATATTGGGTCAAAATGGATTAATTATAACCTACTGTTTTGAGGTTATATACGTGGTGCAGAATCATTTAAAAGGCATACCAGACAAAGGGTTCAATATAAGATTATTACTCAGGCTCACTTTGGTATATCAGATGGCTTCAAAAATCAAAGTTTGAAATGGTAGAGAATTAATTTTTTTGAAAACTAATAAAATATGTCCTGTTCTTGAAGTGAAAACTGCCTTGAACACTCCAGCAAATATTTAATAATGTATGCTGTAAACTGCCACACACACTAAATAAAGATACAATTAAAGCTATTTTAATGACATATTGCTTTAGGGTTATTATTGAGAATGCTTGTGCCTCAGCTTTCTTTTTTGTCAATGCAGTAGAATCATAGAATCATAGAGTTGGAAGGGACATCATGGGTCATCTAGTCCAGTGGTCTCCAACCTTTTTATCACCAGGGATTTGTCAACACTTGACAATTTTACTGAGGCCTGGGGGGTGGGTAGTCTTTTGCCGAGGGATTTCGCCACTGCCGCCTGAGCCTCTGCTCCGCTTGTTTTCCTGCTGGCACCCATGACTTCCCGCCGCCCCCTGGGGGGGCGCTGCTAGCAGCAGCTTTGCAGTTCCACACCGAGGGGGAGCCCCAGCCATGGAGGCCGCCAGAGAGCACCAAAGGTGAGCCGGCGGCAGAGTGGCAGGGCAATCCCTAAGGCAGCAGCCGGGGAGGAGGACAAGGAGGAGCCGCGGCCCGATACAGACTGATTTACGGACCGGTACTGGTCACCGGACCGGGGTGTCTGGACCACTGATCTAGTCCAACCCCCTGCACTATGCAGGACACTCACAACCTTATTGCTCATCCACTGTAACCTGCCACCCGCTTAAGCCTTCACAGAATCAGCCTCTCTGTCAGATGGCTATCCAGCCTCTGTTTAAAAATTTCCAAATATGGAGAACCCACCACCTCCCAAGGAAGCCTGTTCCACTGAGAAACTGCTCTGTCAGAACTTCTTCCTGATCTTTAGATGGAATTTCTTTTGAATTAATTTCATCCTATTGGTTCTGGTCCGTCCCTCCGGGGCAAGAGAGAACAACTCTTCTCCATCCTCTATATGGTAGCCTTTAAAATTTTTAAACAGAGGATGGTTAGCCATCTGACAGAGAGGGTGGTTCTGTGAAGACTTAAGGGGGTGGCAGGTTACAGTGGATAAACAATAGGGTTGTGAGTGTCCTGCATACTGCAGGGGGTTGGACTAGATGACCTATGAGGTCCCTTCCAACTCTATTATTCTATGATTTATGAAATACTTGAAGATGGTTATCAAATCCCCTCTCAGTCATCTCCTCTCCAGGCTAAACAGACCAGTAATATCCCTTTGCCTTTTCATTCTAGGAGTTTTTATTCAGGAAATGATAACATTAAAGGAGTTTCGTCTGCACTCACAGCAAAAACTGAAGGTAGCCTATGTTTTTCTCTATATGTTTGTTGGGGGGGGATCTTATGTTATAGATTGCTTAGTATTCAAATACTAAACAAAATTTTCAAAATATATTGTTCTCCCATGACTGTAAATCTGCACAGCATGAAACATCAGTTTACCGGAGTTAACTAAAGGTGTTGTGGCCCAGAAAAGCCTTGTTGCTGCCTTCATATAACCAGTGGTTGACAGAGTAGAAGTTGGCTTAATATTGGGTACTGTGTTAGCTTAAGCTTAGAGCTGGCTGGCGGGGGTGGGGGTGGGGGTCAGCCCCAAAGAATCTAGAGCACAGTGGAAAATGTATTCTTGAGTGAGAAGTCTAGGGTAGATTATATACAGGATTCTTGGCTGATTGCATGAGGACTGGCTCAAAACATCTTGGTCTGTGTGATAACTACTATGGGGCTTTCCTTAATAGCAACTGGATCAAAATATATAGACTATCTAATGCCTTTTTTATTTCATATGCCTTTCTTACAAGTATGTTTTTGCAGTGTATATAACAGACCATCCAAAACTGTACTCATTTATCCACTAGGTTTTCATTTTTCAAGTCAGGCTAAGGACACACAATGCAGCCATGGTAAGTCCAACCTGTACTGCCAGAAGTTAATGTTCTAGGCAATAGGTGGCGCTACTTCTACAGAATTACACTGGTATTTCTATAGCCTTCTTTGGAAAATACATTTGCTTTGACCAGTTACTTAATTGTTCTTAAAGAACTACCGTGCAGGTTATGGGATTATTTTGGAAGGAGAAATAGTATACAGAGATAAAAGATGACATATCATAAATGAACCCCAGCATCTCTTACCATGGGAATCACTAACTGGATGCCTCGCATGCACCCACCCCTCAGTCCTCTCCTTACAGGTGCATAAACTGTGGATACTGCCATCACGATCCACATTGTCATCTTCATTATCATAACTACTGAGAACATTTCAGTTAAACAATGGAGAAAGCATTTCCTTAACATCCGGGAGTAGTTCAAGAACTTTTTTCAGAGGAGGATTGGCTATTGAATCTACTGGGAAAGTTCCTGGTGGATTGCTGGTGGCCATGAAAAAGCCAATCCAGGCTCCAGCAATTCCATCATCTTCCATCCTGCAGTTCCATCCTGCACTCGGCTCTGGACCTTCACAGGCACCAGTGATGGGTCAGCTCACTAGTTGCCTCCTCTCATACCATCAAGAGTAGAAATGGGTGAACCAGTGACTGTTGTCAGGACGGCCAATGTGGCCCCTGAGTGCTGGTGGTTCACAGCACCCCAGGGAGCATTCAGCTTGGCCTGTTCTTGGCTCATCTAAACTTTCTAGTCTATCCCAAGTCTTGTTTGTCCTGTAAAACCTATGCCAATCAAATTTACACGTGGCATTGGGAGGAAAAAATCACTAAGTAGCCCAGCACTTGTAGTATGGCTGATTTAAAACCCTGATTGATCACAGTCTGTATACAAATACTAGGGTTTTTGATAGAAGAGACAACAAGTAGAATATTGTAAAGAATGAGCCTAGGCAGCACTTGATAATGTCTAGAGATTTGTGTGTTATTTCTCTTTCTTTTCTTTTCACAGATAAAGATACCCTACCTTATATCAGGCAGATCTTCACCGATCCCCATTTAGAACTCAATCCAAACTTTGACCCAACAATCAAAGAATACTACACTGAAGTGCCATTTGATGTAGTAACAGTAAAGATTAGAGCAGAACCAGTGAATTGTCAGGGTGAAGTTCATTTGGATGAGAAGAAAGGACCCAGGTATTTGGGGTGGCCTTGGTACAAAAATGACTGAAGATTGTTTCACCTGGGAATGTCCATGCACAGCACATGATAGTTTCCCATTTGGGACATCATGGAGAAAAGCAGATTGCTGCATGTGAGCATTGTGCCATGTGTCCTTTTAAGGAGCTCCATCATGCCCTCATTCTTAAGCAGAGGTGTTCCTGTTATCAAAGGAAGAAATCAATTGTCCAGACATGGATGGCCCTGGCTGGCCTGATCTTGTCAGATTTCAGTGGCTCTGCAGGGGCAACCCTGTTTGCTACTTGGATGGGAGAACATCAGAGGAAGCCTAACTACAAAGAGGCAGGCACACCACCTCTCTTTGGCCGTGAAAACACCACAGAGTCACTATAGGTCTGCTGCATCTTAAGGATACTTTCCACTACCATCATGACAAATCTGTATGCTCTGCTCCTAAGTTTTCTGAACCAAAATATGTAAACAGAGAGACCATTGTAGAAACACAATCCATAGTTCCTTGAGCCATCTGTTATGTAAAAGAGTTATTTTCCTAGTAGTTCTGCCAGGTAATGCTGTTATTAAACTCTAAATTCAGCCATTCTTCATGGTACAAAGAGGAGAGCTTTTCTATAACCCACATATTCATACAGTCAGAGGTAGGTTAAATCGTGGGTGCTGTTCTTGGCACCCTGACTAATATTTAATCTTTGTATAACGCCTTTGTTGAAAAAATATAATAGATTTTGCCAAGAAGCTGGCTGTCACACCTAAAATGGCTGCTATATGTATTAAAATAGCAACCTATTGTTTGTTTTGTGGGAGGCATTACAAGCTTATTGTGTTCATTTGTGTTCAATGACCAGTTTAATGCTAAAAGTGTGAAGCTGTATTAAGAAGAAAAAGAAGAGTTGTTTTTTATACCTTGATTTTCACTACCTGAAGGAGTCTCAAAGCAGCTTAAAAACACTTGCCCTTCCTTTCCCCACAATAGACACCTTGTGAGATAAGTGGGGCTGAGAGAGCTCTGACAGGACTGCTCTGTAAGAACAGCCTATCAGGCCTGTGACTAGCTCAAGGTCAGCCAGATGGCTGCATGGGGAGGAGTGGGGAATCAAATCTGGCTTGCCAGATTAGAATCTGCTCTCTTAACCACTACACCAAGTTGGCTCTCTGTATATGATCCCTGGCCCAGAAGAAGTTCGCCTGGCCTCAACCCAGGCCAGGGCCTTTTCGGTCCTGGCCCTGACCTGGTGGAATGAGTTCTTGGGTGAGGTGAGGGCCCTGATGGAACTGGTACAGTTCTGTAGGGCCTGTAAAAAGGAGCTCTTCCACTGGGTCTTTGGTTGAGGCCAGAGCAATTAAGTTCAGGGACCCCTCCTCAGGCTGGGCTAGTCCAATTGGCTATGCAAATCCATCAGACAGGTCGCCATCCCTTCCCCATGGCAGGGAGCTGGCTGCCAGACTGGGATAGGGGGAAGGTTATTATTCACCGCCAGTCTTATGGTTTTGGTATGCTGGATTTTTAATGTGGGTTTTATTGGGAACTTTATCTGATCATTGTTACCCACCAGAAACCATTCTTGGAGTGATGGGCTAGAAGTCTAATAAATAGCAGCAACAATAACAACAATAATAACACAAGAGTAACTACGAGACATATTGATTTTATAATTATATCCAACAAGTATAGATTCTCACAGATCTCATGCACTCATGCACTGTCTTCTTCATCTTCATCTCACTACATGAGGTACACAAGAAAAAAATAACACTTTCTTAGCTACAGAATCAATACAAAGTTTGTAGAGAATTTGCATCATCATGGGATCATTTAAACCCTTTAGTCTTGGATGTGCAGTTCACTACAGTTGAGGTCAAATGGACTCCCCAATACCTTTAGTAAAACTCTCAAATTAAAAGCATCCATGCACACAATGAAGGGGGTTTGCACCCTGGAACCATGAATTTTTTCACTGTAAGACAATACATGAAATATGGTTGTGATTCCAAAAGTCTGACACTTTTGATCCAGGGAGAGCCACCTGTCTCCCTTAATTGTTGTCTTCTGCCAGTGGGTGAAGCCTTTTTTGTTCTGCTTGACATACTCCAAAAGCCGTTTTCTTCCCCCCTCCGTTTTCTTCCCCCCCCCCCCTTCTGGCAAAGGCTCCTGCGGGCCCGGGGACTCGCAGAACCAACCAGGATTGTCGCTGGGCCCGCAGAAGCTGTTTGTGTCCCCCCCTCTGACAAAGGATTCTGCGGGCCCGGGGACGGCGCTGGTCAGCTCGCAGAACCGACCAGCATTGTTGCTGGGCCCGTAGAAGCTGTTTTTGTCCCTCCCCTCCGGCAAAGGCTTTTGCGGGCCCGGGGACGGCGGTGGTTGGCTCACAGAGGCAACCAGCACCGTCCCCGGGCTCGCAGAAGCTCTTTTCTTCCCCCCCTCCATTTTCTTCCCCCCCCTCCAGCAAAGGCTTCTGTGGGCCTGGGGACAGTGCTGGTCGGCTCCCAGAGCCCGCAGATGCCGTTTTCCACCCCCCTCCAGCAAAGGCTTCTGCGGGCCCGGGGACGGCGCTGGTCAGCCAAACAGCCAATCAGGAGCCGTGCTGTAAGCGGCTGCTGATTGGCGGTTTTGAGCTGGACTGACAAGCAGAGCCAACCACTTGTCTGCGAGCCAACCAGCACCGTCCTCGGGCCCGCAGAAGCCGCTTTCCTCCCCCCTCTGATAAAGGCTTCTGCGGGCCTGGGGACGGTACTGGTCGGCTCCCAGAGCTGACCAGCACCGTCCCCGGGCCCGCAGAATTGCTTTTGCTTCCCCCCCATGGCAAAAAACTTCTGCAAAAAGCTTCTGCAAAAAGGCTGCAGAAGCTTTTTTCTTCCACCAGTCAGGTGAAAGGACGGGGAGCCGCAGGCCTACCTTCCCTCTCGGCGGCCAGCAGAGCAATGGGGAAGGTTTGCCCTCGTGGGGGATGGGGCGGGTCGGGAGGCGCTTCACCCCTCCTGATTGGTCTTTGCCGGGCCAAACAGCCAATCAGGAGCCATGCTGCAAGCGGCTGCTGATTGGCGGTTTTGAGCTGGACTGACAAGCGGACGCCCGATTGGGCCCTCTGCTTGTCAGTCCAGGGGAAGGGGGCAATGGGCATCCTTCCTCATCCCAGACAGGACCCACCCTCAGGGCCCTTTCTGTATTATTTAATCCACTCTGCAGGAGCGGTTAAAGATTATAAATATATTTATAATTTATTGATATTTCTTTAATGTCCAACTGTTTTAATGTTTGATATTTATTGCCTTGGAGACCGTATTTGAGAGAGAAGATGACTACATTTTTAAAAATTTAAATGCATAAAAATATGGAGCAGCACAGGTTAGGAAGAAAAGACTTACAAAGTTTTTAATACTCCTTATGGAGTATCTGTACCAAATATGTATGAGTATGCCTACTATATTTTAGGTTTAACTAAAAACATGTTTCTGAAAATATGAGTTGGGCTAACCCTAAATGTCTGAGAGATATCAAAATTGCCGTTCTTTACTTTTGTTGTTATTGTCTCATTTCTCTAATAGTGACGCAAATTACCCTCTTGGACTAGGAATAAACAGAGTCAATATTCTGATAACAGGAGTGTCTCATTCACTGCATGAGGTTGTGAACATCTATAAAATCATCATTTATCGGGAAGACCGTCCAAGTTTGCCACTGTTTGATGACTTCATGATGTGTGGTTTTGTTCAGGTACTTTTGGTTTTTTTTAAAATAATATTTTCTGTCTATGCCACTACTACATTTTTAAAAAGTTTGTTATTTTTTACCAGTCTCTTCTGCTGCGTTTTTCCTTTTTCCAGTCCCTGCTCCCCTTATTTTGATATCCTTCTTCAGGACATGAGTACAAACTTCACACCATCCATATTCATATAGCTAACTGCAGGTGGCTGAGTTAACCCTCACTACAAAAACTCTCTGCAGGGACCAATCTAGCTTTCTAGAATGTTTGAATTGTATAAGAGGCTTTTAGAATACAGTTTACTGTCAAAGCAAATTGTTTCACTAACATTCTAATTTAGGAAAATGTTTAAGACAAGTGGTAAAAAGTAAGAACTTGTCAATACACTGGGAACTTTCAGCTAGAACAAGCAACATCTTCACGGGAAATCCCTGGAAATCTTGGGCAGAGTCTGCACTTACTTTGTTTATTCCATTGTCAATCCTGTTGAATTCAGATAGAATTGAACTCGGGTCTCCCTCTCCCCCCCCCATTGAAACAGGAAAGTGTTCTGCACGTGGTTAGGGTAGTTCAGAAGGGGGGGGGGAACCAAGCCTCTTTCTTTCTTTTCTTGAAGGGAGGGGGGAGGAGAGCCAAACAGGGAACCTCTTTCTTTTCTTGGAGGGGGGGGGAGAGAGAGGATTGAAGAAGGCAGAGGAGTGAGAAAAAATCCAAGACTGACAGAAGTTGAGAGAAATTAGGGGCTTCTCCTTTAAGGCAAGCTTGTCACATGGCCACCTTTGGCCAATCAGGGCATCTCTACCATGGAGGTTCAAAACAGCCTGTTTTCTCTAATCCGAATCTTGAAATATTGAGCATTAAAAGCACTCTAAGATATCGCACAATAAAAGTAGGTTCACTCTGGATCAGTTTTTGCTGCAGAAGTAAAATTTAAATCAGCCAAAATCAAAACGGAAATCACATTCTGTGTAGACGGCAGGGACTCAATCGACCTGGGGTTGGAATAAAAGCTCCATGCAGTTTACACCTTGGATCGGTGCCTGGGGACAATGGAGTTTGGGGAGGGACAGGAGCTCAGCAGGAATAGTATGTCAATCAAGGACTTCTGTTTCTCCTAAACTTTATTGTATACTATGGAATCTGCCCTGCAAATATGCCATTTCCTTCAGGAGAACTTATCTCTGTTGTCTGATGCTGAGTTATAAATCCAGGAGATCTCCTGTCCCCACTTTGAGTTTGATAACCCTGTGTCCAAAATATTGTTTTTATTTGTTCATTCCATTTCCATCAATCTTCATGGGAACTGAAGGTGATCTGCATGGTTTGTACCTTTTAAACAACCCTTAGAGGCAGGTTAGACTGACTGGATCATGACTGTCTAAGTGCAATTCACAGTCTCCTCTATTCTTTCCATGTAATCATCTATCACATCTTCATCCTTCAAACAAAATGGCTTGGTTTTACAGAACAGCTTAAATGTTTCCACACTAGCTTTGTGCTTCTTCAAAAACTGTTTTGTGTGCATGTAGCTTTGAAAGTCTTTACAAGTAGCTTCCAGCATGACACAGGGGTGAAAATTCCACCATGCAATCCAAAGCTTTGGGATTCAGCCAGATTTCGTATTAATTGTAATGAAGGCACACTACTCCAGAGATCAATATTCCATGTAAAGGGGGAAAAAGCTTTGCAAAAAGGTTTTGACTTTTGCTTTGGACCAGAGTTTATAGCTGGTAACTACCTGGTCACAAAATAAAATTTTGTATACTGTAGTAACAATATTTGAGGTATTAGAGTACATTACTTGTGTCAGCTGAGTTTGCCTGTGCCAGAGATCAGAGGCTTCCCTGCTTATTCTCTTTGGTAACCAGACACCTGTTCAAGGAGCAAAGGATAAAGCAAAGCAATAGGCCCTCCTCTAGACACTTGACTAGGCTCAACTGGACGCATGCATCGGAAGGAAAAGGTCAAAGACAGTGGCTTGGTCTTTCTCACAGTGGGGCTTCAAGTTGAAAGTCTAATCCAGAGCCTTTTTTCTTTCATGTCTAATCCCGTTAGGATATTCAAGTTTCACTGCAAGCTGATACCCCGATGAAGGTTACAATACAAAGAAAGAGCCAAGGATGTTGTTTCCAGTCTGCCAACAATTCTTATGCATTTGAGTAATCCTGGATTAAGTTCAAGGCTTTTCAGTAAAGGAGTGTGTAACTCTAAAGCCTTGCAGCCCTTCTGAGTCCCAAATTATTGTTGTTTTCTCTCTCTTTCTCTTTTTATGGTGCCCATAATATCCTCATTAAAACCAAATTAGTCAAGGGATAAACTCTTGAGCCCTGATGGCATGTTAAGAGGCTTGGGTTTCCATTATACTATTTTGCTGTACTGCATTTCCTGTAAATTAAGAGGTTGTAAGCTTTATATTTATTCTGTTTGAGACTGAAAGGGATACATTTAAAAGGTGCCTTCCTGAGTCAGGATGGCAAGGAAGTACAATTGCAATGACAAACTTAGAACCAATATCTCTAGCATTCCAAATAATTCTGTAAAAGCTGAATACAGGACAAACAAAATGTGGTAACATATGGGAAGGATCCATGTTAACTATCATATTGTTTTCCTCTTCACATATTCAAAAATGAGAATATGTCATTTGTTCTCAGTGCATAAAGAATGGTTCCTTTTTTGAGAAGCTGAGATTAACTATATTCTTCGGTAATGTAAAAATAAAAACTAAGATGCATTATAATTTGAAAGGCAGCATAAATTAATGTAACGGTAAAATGCTGATCCCTTTCATGAGAACCTTATTCTTTTCCCCACCCCTCTAAATTGGTTTGTCATTTTCCTCCTACTACTCCTCCCTTGGATGACAGGGCAAAAGAATTACATAGGGACTTGGAACCCTGCTATGTGCAAGCACTGCTGCTCATCCTTTTTTTGCACCTTGGAGTCAGCTTGGCAAGGAAAAGGCATGATTAGTTCACCCCACCATCAGGCAAGACATCAGATCAGACACTTTGAAGTAGATTGTAAGCCTGCAGTTTTGTAGATGTATATTTCTTTTTTCTATGCTCTTCTTACAGTTCTTCACCTTAATTTTGCTCTCTTCTTTTCATAGTCTGCCTCCATTCCTCTCTCCCTACTTCTAATCCTACCCCCTTTCAGTGTAGGTCTCAAACCTACACTGTAACTGTTATTACGATAGCAGCTAACCGTTGTTACAACTATGAACAGAAGAGGGAAGTTCCGGGTGATTTGTCAGTGAAATAATAGGATGATCAAACATAGAGCTTGGATGATGAAATATAGAGCTGAGTGTGATCTAATCTCAAACTCCAGACAATCCCATTCAGGAGCCTCATATATAAATATATAAATATATATTAAATAGCATGAGTGAGAGAATTGGTCCTGTGCTCTTGTTCCTGAGAGCATACTATAACGAAAACTTGTACCACAGGATTCCTGTATCATATGAGTTGCCTATACTTCATTGATTCAAGATTCTTTGAAGCCACGGTTGAGCAGCGACTGCCTTGTGTGAGTAGGTGTGTCAGTGCTGGACTCACGTTTTATTTTGGAGACATCTATAATCTTCATGTTCAACTTGTGTGTTGTCTGAAATGCATCTGGTTGCTGAAACCAGTCTTCTAAATTAGATGGATCTGTGTTATGATCCATTAGGGCTCTCCACTGTTGTTGTAATAATGTGGTATTCAAAAAGAGAATAAGGCAGTGGAATTGTACCATTTCCTGAAGAAGTTAAATCCCTCTGCTGGGATGGAATCTCATTCTGTTATGGCATTCATAAATTCAAGACAATACTGAAACAAAGTGGGCCTTTCTAAAATGGTTCTTCTCTATCACATAAATGTGTTTTCATATGTGTATATATAGGATTTATAGATGGACATATGACTTTATTAAAGATTAGATATTAAGCCCGCTGTAGCCAAAATACAGCAGCGCTAGCGGGTTGGATGGGTGGATGGATGGGCAGAAGGAAGGAGGAAAGGGAGAAAGAAAGACAGAGAGAAAGACAGAAATAAAGGGAGGAAGAGAGAAAGAGCCAAAAGAAGAGGGAGAGAAACAGGGAGGGAGTAAGGAAGGGAGGAAGGAAGGAAGGAAGGAAGGAAGGAAGGAAGGAAGGAAGGAAGGAAGGAAGGAAGGAAGGGAGTCAGGTAGGTGGCATGAAAGGGGATGGGGCAGGGGTGAGAGGAAGAGGGGGGTAAGGTGCCGTGAGGGGAGTGGACAGTAGTGATGGGTGGGGAAGGTGGGGAAGGGTATGGGTGGGTGGGTGAAGGCTGGTAAGCGCGGTGGAGGTGAGCGAGGATGGTGGGGGCGGCAGTCAGCGCGGCCTTCTACCGGGCCCAGGGGCAGCATTGCAGCGTCCAGGACATGGCAAGGCTGCCGCAAGTCCGGCAGAAGGCTCCAGGCAGTGGCAGCGGGTGGCGTGGCCTCCTGCTGGGCCTAGGGCAGTCTCAGCGCATCCAGGATGTGGCGAGACCATTTCTGGGCCTGGCAGAAGGCTCCAGGCAGCAGTGACAGGTGGCCTTTTTCTGGGCCCAGGGCAGTCTTGGCGCATACAGGATGTGGCAAGACTGCTTCTGGGCCCAGCAGAAGGCTCCATGTGGCAGAGGAGTAAGGGACCCGGGGTGGGAAAGGAGAAGGGATGCCGCGTCGAAGACTTCATGGCTCCTGATTGGACCCTCCGAATTATTATCCCGGACAGAGCCCACCCCATCTCTTCTCCTTTAACCCTTACTCCTTTATTACTACCACTCCGCAGGAGCAGTTTAAAGATACTTCAATCTGTTATAGGTTATATTCAATTTATTATGGAATAGATGTACAGAACTGTATGGAATATAGTTCTTCTGATTCTGACCAGATAATTCAGTCTGTTATAGGCCAAACAGCCAGAATGATACAGTATCTTGCCTCCAGACAGAGAGCATCTTGGTTCACAGAACAGTATAAATTGTTTGTGTGTGTGTATGTGTAGAAGGATAGGGAGAGATAAGAAACAAGCAAATTGAAATATCCCAGGACATATTTCCCTTTCAGCATTCATTCACTGAAATGTTTATAAAAAGAGACAACTTGATTTGCAAGGTAGATTTATTCATGGAGCACTGTCATTTTTGCTGTGTTATATTACAGTATACTTCAGACTACATATTTGAGAATTGTTTTAATTGCTCATAAATCAATGAAATAGCACCGCCATAGTCTTCTATATAATAACCAGAAATCTGAGGATTCTTTAAATCTGTACCAGTGCACTTTAGTTAATTTTAAATTCTTTTAAAGCTCCTTTTTGTGTAGCTTTTAGCCTTTCCTCATTCATTCTTATTGTAGGGCGAGATGCATATAATGAGCTATGATCTCATTCTTCATTATCCTACCATGCTGGGATACTTGGTTGTATTCAGTACCTTTCATCCTATAACTGTCCTTTCCCCATGAAAATGTCCTAATGCTTCTTTTTGTGCTTGTAGTAATAGAGCTTTAGTGACACCCTAAGAAAATCAAATCAAACTAATTTTAAAAATGTAATCTTTGACCTAATTGATGATGTAATTACCCTATGATATTCTATGTAAACCACCCAGAGCCATATGGAAGAGCAGTATAAAAATCTAAATAAATAAATAAATAAACAAATAAATAAATAAACAAACCGTTGCCCATATGCAAAACATGCCTTAGGCTTCCATGTTGCTTTTTAAACGTCCTTGGTTTGGGATAAGTAGCTATCTTTAACACGGAAAGTTAGCATGGGTATTTCTACATGTTTTACATGCATTTGTATTTAATTATATCCCTCTTTTCTCCCCAGCTGGAACTCAAAATAGAACAGTGGTCTGCAATCTTTTTAAGGCTGCAGACCGCTTGCAATGGGGAAGGTGATCGCCCGGCCGCACATGCTGCACATGCGTGACCTTGAATGTGCAATGGCGCAAATGTGCATGCGCAGCCCTGCTTCCCTCTCCCCCCCCCCCCCACAAAAAGAAGCTTGCCGGGCCGCAAGCTAATCGGCCGCTTTTGCGACCGATTTGCTTGAGGCCTGGGAAGCTTCTTACTGTGGGGGGGGGGGAGAGGGAGCCACAGCCCAGTGCCAGGGCCTTCACAGCCCGGCACTGGGCCACGGCCCGGTGGTTGGGGATCACCGGCTTAGAATATCACTTTCCCTTCCTCTGTTATTCGTACAAAACCACCCTGTGAAGTAGTCCATAATGAGAGCCTGTGTTAGCCCAAGGTCGACCAGCACGCTTCCATGGCAGAAGGAGGGCTTCAAACCTAAGATTCCCAGGATCTTAATCCAACACTCCATCCACTATGCCATGCCAGATCTTGTGCACTATGCTTTCTGTTCTTGAACAACAGAGCATTATACAAAGTATAAAACTAACCCCACAATAAAATTAGTATAGTACTGGATGAAAATTGCAAGATGAAAACAAATCAAGTTATCATAATAAATGAGAAAGGGTTGGGAAATGGTAGAGAGGGAAGTAATGATCTGGACGTCATGATGGGGAGCTTATTCTAGTATTAACAATATCATAAAAAGAGCAAAATGATTTGTTTCAGATATAAGTAAATGAAAGTCCAAGAGAAGATGAGGGGGAAAGCTCCACTGTGCAGATTTCATTGCTTCTATCTGCATTCCAAGTTATTACTAATTTGGGAGGCATCATGTCAACACATTGCTAAAGTATAAGAGAACTAGTAACAAAATCTGTGATTAGAGATTTGGACTATTGGTATTCAATATCACTCGGGTTTCTTAGTTTTACTTAACATTTTAAGAAGTGATTGCGAAGAAACAAACAGGATAGTTTGTGTGTCTTAACTCCACTCATCCCACCCTTTTTGGCTCTGTCTTTTTCTCGCGAAATAAAAGCCGCATCTATTAATTACAATATGCAGTCACTGAAACCTTTTGAGTCTGTCCCAAGCGATAGCTCTTGGATTCAATAGACAATGTGGAGTAGCCACTGCACTTTCTGCTTGATGATATGCACAATAAACATGAAAGAGGATCCCTCAGTAGGCAAGTTCCTAAGTGTTAACAGATCCTGAAAACTGGCAACAACTGCTTTTGCTGAGTATAGTCCTCTTTGAGCCAGGAGTGGATAATTTCTCAGTGATGGGAAGGGAACGCTCAGCGTTTGAGCTGTGGTCGCCTTTTGCCTTTTGCTTTTCATGTCGTTTGGGCTTCCTGACTGAATTTCAGGAGAGAAGAGAGTGAATGCAGCTGCCTTTGCTAATCAGTCACTTGTGGCTCTGCCCCTCTGGGAGGCAGGCGAAGGCAGAAGCACACTGAGACACACATTCCACGCTGATTAACAGTGAAAGCTGGTAAAGTTACTCTGTAAGCCTGTCTGGTCCATCAGGCCGAGAAATGTAATTTAGATGATTATCTGGGTGCCCATTAAACCTTGTGACCCACCGCTAGTCTGTTTGAAGTCTGCCTGCTTAAACTTGCTAATAGGAACAATAGCAGGATTAGCAGAGAGGTCATGAAATAAGAGAGCAGTAAAAAGGATGACAAAGGGTGGAAGGGAACTTCCTACATGGATGTGTCTAGAATACTAAAAAGGGGAGGGGGAGGGAGAAATCCCAATCCTACTAATGCTGGGTTGTCAACCAATTACATGAGAAATGAATCCAATCAAGCAGGAGATCTAACTTCTTTCAGCCTCTATGATTCTGCTTCCCAAACAACACTGGGGTGGGAGAACCCTAATCACACTTCCTTGGGAGCAAGTTCCACCTAAATCAATGCAACCTGCTTCCAGCCAAATGTATTCAGGGCAGAGACATTGGGTTTCCCATTGCAAATGAGAGGATTCCCTCACCCCACCCAACATAACTACATTCCAAATGACTTTTAACAAACTGTCAAAAGCCCCACTGTGCTCCAAAGCAGCAGGGAGTGATTTTCACAGAAGATGGAACACACAGACAGGGAATGCGACCTGCATGCAAGTCACAAGATCCTCAGTATGACTTTAGTCAGCAAAGGCATATTTTTAAATGGCATATAAAAATGGACTCAAGTGCATCACAAGCAAAAAATCATTTAATGACCTCAATAAAATATCACTTCCTTGGTCATTGCATTGGTGACTTTTATAATTGTAAAAGGGAAACCAAATCTGTTGTAAAATGCTCAGCTGTGCAAATCAGGCAGAAGATACTGTTCCATGGTGCTTTCCAAAGAAGAATAAATAATAATACAAGGATGTGCAAGAAGACCAGCCACTGGTAGGGGAAGAACCTTTTAAAGAAGCTGAAAAGTTGCTTAACAATAAGCAACTTTCTAACACTTCATGCAAGAAATGATTTAGTATTCCCCTCTAGTCTGCTTCCTACAAATTGAAATTAGGATTTAGGTTGAAGCCGCTTTAGTCAGCAGGGAGAAATTTTGCTTTAAATCAATTAACCAGCACATTTTTCTTTTGGGGAGCTAAATTTTATTCTTGTTCCAATGACACTGAATTTTATCCTGCTAGAAGCAGGCATTTGCCATATGGAAAAGCTTTCCCTCGTGTGGGCTGTGGGTCTTCCTAGAGAAATCAATCAGTTTCCACAGGAGAGAAAGCGAGAAGAGTGCAGCACTGAAAATCTGCAACAATTGCCTTGGTGACTTATTGGGCTAGTTACATCTCAATCCTTGTGAGTTTTTTTTTCTTTGAAATATAGCTGCTTTTCTGTCAGGCTATGGGAATCTTATCTTACATAGAATATTACGCTTGTTCATTACAGCCTCACTTTCAGCATCCCATTTGATTGGCAAAGCATAGCATTGTACAGAGACAAATCCATGCAGTGTTCACCTATTGGCTCTCCACTGATGAGCAGCCAATTCACGTACTTTGCATTGTTTGTGTCTGTACATAGGATATAAGATCCATACTGGTTTCTGTAGAGAGTTGAGGGCAGACTCAGTGTTAGGTCTGAAGTACCTAGAGGTTCCATATCTGCAGGGTGGATTAATATGGCTTCCCACTTCTCTGCTGAGAGGCATGTCAGGTCCTCACTGCTCACTGGCAAGAGATGAGGGGGTGCAGATGCCAGATCCAGGTTGGGAAACTCCAGGAGATTTGGAAATGGAGCCTGGGAAGGACAGGGACTTCAGAGGGGTATAATACCATACAGTATACTCCCAAGGCACTCCCAAGGCATTTTCTCTAGAGAAATTGATCTCTGTAGTCTGGTGATGAGGCAGGTCACCGGGTCCCAACCAGTGTCTGGCATCCTCAAGAGATTATCAGTCTGTGTGGGAGCAGGGAGCAGGACTTCCATCCAACTGTGTAAGTATCTGCGTGTATAAAATGCTGCCATAGCCCTGCATTGTACTTTTGAATACAGGACCATAGGCAGCTGAGCTGCTCACAAATTGTTCAATTGTTTAATAATAACTGGCTCCTAGCTCAAAATTGGCAATCAAAACATGAGGTGATCTAGCATGTCTCTGAGCATCCCTATTACAATATGAAGTGAAAATACAGTGAAAGCAGCTTGTGAAATATGATGGATTGGTTTACTCAAGCTGTTTGGCTTATAAATGTTGTTGGTTCCCTTTACCAAGAAGAGAAAAGCACTAACATTATAGCAAGATCCTAATATAGGCACCTCTTTTGACTGGCTGCACAATGCAATGGCACTAGTTAGTTAGGACTAACTAAATATGGCAGTACAATGAGTGATTTCTTGGAATTCTACCAAAATTTTACCTAGGTTTGATTTCTTTTTCTTAATAAAGGCAATTAGACTTTTTTAAAAGTGTTGTTGCAAGATATTTTATCTGTTTGGATCACAATCTACAACACATGGAGCATCTTTGTTAACCAAATACAATATTGAGACAGAGACATAGTTATGCAGAAGTGGTTCTGCAAATTGGCCAGATGGTAGTCTTGGGCAGCCACACACCTACACACGATTGGGAGGAAATGCTTTTTCCATTAATCTTAAGATGGAAGCACTTGAGAAGGCTTATAGTCTTTGAAGGAAAATGATCTTCTACCAAAGATCATGGTAACCATGTACAGCATGAATGGAATGGCTTGATAGAATGGCTGATCCAGAAGTATCTAGTAGTAAAGGGCCAAACTGCTGAGGACTTTTCCAGTATAAGACTCAGGGAGACAAATTGTATATGATGTCCTCATGCATAAATCATTGATTTATTTCAGTAAGACAGGAGAGGTTCATGCTGAATTATCTTTTTGTTCATTTCTGATAGAGTCTGTAATGTTTCTTTTCAAAATGATGTTTGACATTATTATTACATTGATATCCCTCCTTCTGGGGAAGGCACTAGCAAACCAACCCCGTATTGAGTCTGCCATGAAAACACTAGAGGGCGTCACCCCAAGGGTCAGACATGACCCGGTGCTTGCACAGGGGATACCTTTACCTTTTTATCCCTCCTTCTCCCAGCATATTTCTGATCCTGCACATCAAGGGCCAGATTGCAGAGCAGGCTGATGAGTTCATTTGCTGAAGATACAGCCTATCCCAGTGTGTTTAGGGCATTCAGGCCACAAGGGGCACATTGGCGTGGCCTGAGGAAAAGGGGGGCCTGGATACCCTGCTCCTGCCTGCACCCCCAGACTGATGACCAGTTGGTCTTTCAGCTTATCACTATTTGGCTGCCCAGTGGACTTCGCAGGTGTCTGCCTCCTCTCTCAATCTGGGCTGGGGTGAAATGCTCTTCCCAAAATTAAAATGAGATTCAAAAGAAGTAACAGGGCCATTAACCTGTTGGGCTGGCACAGAAATGGCAATGTCCCCACTGCCCTTCTGAATCCACCTGTACCAAAATACCTCTACAGAACTCTGGAAGGAGAGCAGTACAGTGTAATGTTGAAGGTGGTATGCTCACAAGTTCACTCATAATGTCACCGACCCCCCCCCCCAAGCCAAGATTGTATGCTGAAATTAAAACAGCAGCACAAAAACAGTTCTTCATCTTGATGGAGATGAAAGAGTAGAGTGGGAGAGTGTGACCTGTATGCCAAACAGAAACCAGGAGAACCCATAAATAATGAAGTTAATTTGCTGTGAAACATTCTTCTTTGCAGGGGTGGGGGGCTGGAAAGGGGGAGCCTGTGATGAAGGGCAGCTCCAGCACCTAGACTAAGGCTCCTCCACTGAGGGAGTGATGGTTGGTGTACTCCTGCCAAGAAAGGAGGATCAGGATGAACACAACCTCTTCCCTTTCACTTTCTAAGGCCTTCCCTGGAGAAATGATGTGTAAAGTTTCTCTGGGTTTGACCTTGGATTTGGAAGAAAGCAAAATGTTACTTCTGTATATTGTACTGGCCTTGGTTCAGCTGGGCTAGCAAAAGTGCCTGCCCACTCTACACCTTTGAGTATTCTGCTGGGCTTTGACTTCCCTTACTTAAAAAAAAATCTGCTGGGATTCTCTGGTGTGATATTGGTTAGTGCTCTTGGGTTTCCATGGCTGCCACATTGGCATGGGGTTGTGCTGCTGAATACTTACTGCACTTGTTCTGCTGCCCTCACCACCCACCTCCCCCTTGCTCAGATTGTGATTCTGTGCTCAACATCAGCCCTGTTGAGCTGGCATTTGCCACAATGGCAGTGGGTTCTGCTGCTGGGCACCTGGAAGTTGACATGGGTTTTGCTGTCCTTGCAGAACTCCCCCCTCCCCTTGTTTCTATTTCAGTGACCTTAGTCATTGTTGGGTCTTGACACTGCCACAGCAGCACTGGCTCTCCTGGGCTAATGGCACTGGTTCTGCTTCTGGTCTGGCAAAATGCCCCCCCCACACACACACACGCACACACAAAGACACACATACACTCCACTCTCCACTGCAGACATTTTCTGGCACATTCTGCTGGGTTTGTATTGCTCAGCTATTCCCCTCCATGGGAAATAATATAGGATGGGGGCATCTACTTTGGGTCCCCATAGAATTGGACTTCCTGGGCCAATCTTTTTGAAACTTGGGGGTTCTTTTGAGGAGAGGCTCCAACAGATACTTTGCAAATGTGATGCAACTACCTAAACCTGTCATGTCAGACCACTGAATATACCCTAGGAGATATTTGCCAGTGACTTTAATGGACCCCCCCCCCAAAAAAAAAAACAGGATTCTCAAATATTACCAAATCTGAATACTATGCTATTATAGGGATTTGGGAATATAAGGAAGTATCAATGTTTTCCAGGTCCAATATACCTGAATCTAGAAAATAAAAACATTTTTTTCTTACGCAACCATCGTAGGATCTACCAAAGAAACATTAATTGTGTTATTCATAAATGGCAGGTAATAGCAGTATCTTCATGGAGTTAGTCTTAAAAGGAGTTAATATTTCTATGCATAAATGATAAACTGTTTTCTGATACCCTTTGAATCAAATTCCATTCTGCTTGTTCTAGATAGCCATAAATGTTAGCTCATAGTTATGTTTTAAGTCTTGCTTTACATGTTATTTTAGAAGATCTCAAATTAGTCTGCACAGAATTCAATCAAGTCTGTTCAGAATTCAATCAACTGCTTATTACACATGCAACTCAAGTATGCTTGTCATGTTTAAGGAGTCAGGATAATGTCATCTGAACATACTCCTTATTACATGAGGTAAACAGAAAAATAAGTCAGATGTGATATTCTAGGTCACTCATTCATTTATTTTTCTTAATTTAATCTTTCAGATAAAAAGTTGGATCAGTTAGAACTTTCTCATCTGTAAAACAATTCCAGCAAGATTAACATTTTTGTAAATCCTTGGTTGAATGCAGTAGATACGATTTGTTCATTAGAGTTGGACCCTGTATGAAAATCAAAATTGCTTGTAAATAAACAGAAAAATATGTTATTGAATTCTGGATTTTTAAAGTACTTTATTAAAGGTCAACTTTATAGTTTTCAGAGTTTTGTTTTCAGTTAAGTTTCTACTCTCTAATACTGAAGTCCTAAACATTTATATTAGACTTGTTTATTTAAACTTTTATATCCTGCCTTTCCCCTTGGCTCAAGAGGAATTATCAAAACGCTAAAAGTGAATAATTCCTAATGAATTGCACAGATTAGCAATTAAAAGTAGAAGTGCCTGACTGAATATGAACAAGTGAATCTATTACATTGTTCATCTATATGAACAATGGATCTATTGTATATATGAAGTATATTGGAATTTTTAACCAATCTTATATTGTGTTTTACTGTTTTGTATTTGTACTGGTCACTGACCAAAACAAATGTATCTAATCTAAATTATGCAGTACCAAAAGGATCTTCAAGAGGCTGTGGCCTGCTTTGCATAGATGGAACCCTTGCTGCTGCCTCCACCCTCTCAGTGACCTTTCTCATGGCAGCAGGATGGTCTGATCTGTGCAATGATGGTCTGATCTGTGCAATGAAGACCCAGCCTGCTCTCAACCCCCTTTTTACCAGTAGAAGTGATGTTATGGAGTCAGGTGTTGCTGATCTCCCCAAATTTTTCCAGCTGTTGTTTTCTTGTTATCCAGCTGAGTGAAGGCAGAGTATGGGAGGTCTGTCGCCCAAACAGGAGACTTTCCTAACCCTAATGAGAAAAACACCTCACTTAGCAAAAGTGAGTGCTTTGATCCAACCTGATTGTAATTACATTTTTTCATTCATTTTAAGTCCCAATGTGCCAAAAAAAATGAGTCCATTTAGTTACTGCTATGGGTTGTGATTAATAAAGACTGTGTCAGATTTGTTTTTCTTATTTCTTTCTATCAGCTTTTTAAATGGGAGTGCATGATGATCTGAGGACCCAGTTCTAAGAAAGGGAAATTCTGCTTCATATTGCTGAGTGTAAATTTCCTCATTCTTATAATGCTTCTCAGTAATTCTGTATCCCATCATTGTGAATAATATCAACAATACTTCACAATCAGTTTTAGCCACTTTCAGTCATGTTCCACACTGTGATCCTAGCTATTTGTTTTCATTGTGGTTATCTTTGTTGCTCCTTATAATTGTCTCTATACTTGTTATCAAGGACTCAATTACTATCTCATATATGAAATTTTTCACTGAATTCAGCCACAGTGCCAGAAGATTGGGGAGTAGTAAATATTATACCTTCTTTAAATTAGGACCATTTAACTGCATCCCAAGGCTCTACTTCACATAGATTTTTTTTGCAGTGTAATGTAGTGTAGTACCAGTAAAATTTATTGTCATTGGCCAAAGGCCCTCACAATATACAAACAACCATTAAAAATACAATAACCCAAATAACAAGCATATATGTTAAAACAATTAAAACTTCATCCCTATTTCCCAAATTCAGACACACAAGTGTCCAGCTTACAACATATGTGTAAAACAATTAGAATCTACATGTATTTCCCAAATTCAGACACACAGCCTTAGGACTCTTCTTGTAACAGCTTTTGCTCTAATCCTCCTATACAACTATAACTATCTATTGTAACTATTATGGTTTATACAGAATTAATGAGGTATCTTAATGTTCTTATAAACTATTTAGTTTAGACAATAGCTCAGAGAAGATGTAGTCCTAAGCATATCTTGCCTTCTAAGCCCATTGAATTCAATTGCTGTAGATCTTGGATACCATGTAATCCTCAGATGTCCAATACATGATTCTGTCCAGTTCAAGAGGCTTTCTTTTCTCTGATGGGCTAAAGCTTACTTAGGCTGCAGAAGAGGCATGTGTGCTCTCACCAGCCACTTATTAATTTTCCCACCTGGGAAAATGAAAGATGTGGCTTAATACTGCACAATTGGGTTGTTCATATACCACCACTGTGGCTGGTTTCTGCTTTCCTTTATATTAGTTAAATTAAAAACATCAAAGTGCTCTGTTTTGGATCTGCTCAGGGCATATTTGGGTGCAGACTGTAAATATGAACAAAAGAAAATGCCTGCTGTTGCCTAATGAGTCAAGTATGTTTTTCATTAGTATTATTCCCTCAACACATATGTAACCTCCACCTTTGCATGAAGGGCCGGAACAGAATTGGGTTTGTGGCATCGTCTTGGAGAACAGCCTCACAGCAGCTTGATCTCATTCATGTTTTCAGTTTTTCAGTGCTGTATATACTTCCTCTCCAACTTTGAGCAAAACATTAAGTTCAAAGGAAAAATTCCAGATGCTAACAGCCCAGAGGAGTAACTGAAATATCCATTGAACTGACGGTTCAGGAGCTCGCCAAAACAACACATTTCTTTAATAATGTGTGGTTGTCATGCAGCAAGCATTTCCCTAAACATTAGATTAAAATGGTTCATAATAATATTCTGTAACCTACTGGCTTAGTAGACTGTGGAACTTCACTAGAACTTTAAAAGGGGGGATTGAAGTCATTGCAATGCAAATTGCTACCATCAAGGTGCTAGCAATCTGCTAAAGTATGGTAAGAAACATCAGTGTCAAAATGCACAAATATAATATTATAATTAATATGATCTCAAAAACAAACTCCTGCTTGTTTCCTGCTTGCAAAGTGATATGCACTGATATGAAGCAGGGTAAATGTATCTTGTTCTGCCAGGGACCCATCCTGAGGGGTCCTGTGGATTATAGTACTTAAAGTACTCTTCAAAAAGCATAAGATGCTGCTTTGTGAATATGGCTATTGTTTTTTTATTATTTTATTGTATGGTGTTTAAAAAAAAACCCTTATGAGCTGCTGTGAGCAGGACTCCAAAGATTTTAAAAATAAATGCATAAAATGTTCTTATTTATATTATAATCACTTCATTCCCTCCAAGCATTTTGCATTCTTGTTCACTGCTTACCATTGTGTATTGCAAATCTCAATTATGGATGTTCCAGAATGTGCAAATATGGAAAATTAGCAAACCATAGCAAATACTTGGGAAACACCTTGACAGTGCCCAGCAAGACTACTGCCTACCTTATGCTTTCCAAAATGTACTACTTTTAAATAATTATTTTTCTTTTATTTCTTTATGGCAATATTTTCACTATTTGTAGTGCTTGGACTCATATCTAGTTTGATGTTTGTTTCCCTTGGAAAAGAGGGCAAACAACAGTACAGTTTAAAAGTCCTCCTCACAATTTTGAATTGTCTACTTGTCTTTGGATAGGGATTTATGAGATAAGTATGAAAAATCCATATATGTTAATTCAAACAAGTTCTGAGGTACCAGAAGGTTAAAAGGAGCTGAATAGAAGCCATCTTGCTGACCATGGTGGCATTTGCTTCTCATTTGCTATATTACATTAATCATTTTGATAGAGTGGAGCTAATCTTAATGTATTTCCTTGTGATGAAGTACCACTTTGCTCTTTTATGAGCTCACTCTGACTAATTTTATTAGTATAATTTTCATAGGTCATGTTTTTATCGTTCTTTGTCATACTTGGGCTAAAAAAACAGAGGTTGACTAAATAAAGACACTGAAATGACTTCATGATGAATGCAGATCCATTTTCTATTCTAAAAAATACAATTAGTTGCAGATGTTACAGTGAAATACTTAGTAATTTCATTCTGTACTTGATTAAATAAGATAGGGTTGTACAGTCACCACTCAAGAGAAGATTAGGAAATGGCAGCTTTGGAGGGTGGGATGTATGGCATTACCATCTTCCTTGGATCCTTTCCTTCTTGAGATTCTGCCTCCCAAGGCTCCATCTCCAAATCTCCAGGAATTTCCAAAAACAGAGTTGGCATCCCTCAGTAGAATACTTATTTTCTCTCCAGATAATTAATGCAATACTATGGAATTATCACATCTCATGTCGTACACTGCTTTTTTTCTAGCCCATTATTGTCTATGGTTAAACAAGACATGCAGTGCTTGTCATTCCTCAGGAAATTTAAATACAAGAGATCGGGATGCCCTGGGTCTTGTTTGTATCCAGCATGAGTAACTTTCTGATCCCATGAAATGAGCAGACTGAGTACGCTTTTGTAGTTAAGAGTGTCTTTACCTGGGCATCAAGGCTCTGACTTGAGAGCTTAAAAATATCAAGTGGCTGTTTTAATTTTATGGAGTGCCATTAGCCTATACTAGGGATGCCAGCCTCCAGGTGAGACCTGGGGATCCCCTAGAATTACAAATCATCTCAAAACTGCAGAGAACTGTTCTGAAGAAAGTGGATGTTATGGATTGACTCTGACCGTTTATGCACTGGGAACTTCACTGCCCTACCCACCTATCAGGAGGACAGATAGGGGGTGGATGAGGTGCACCAGGCCAAATGCTCCCCCATGTGGGTGCAGGAAGAGGTGGGGCAACCTGCCACGACTAAAACTCCAGCCTGCAGCCCAGCATGAAACCTCCAGTGCATAAACGGTCTCTGTGGCACTCCACTCAGATCCCGGTCTTCCCCAATCTCCATCCCCAATTGTCAGGAGCTTTCCAAGCAGGATACGGCAACCATATCCCTTCATCCCCTGTTGCTAGTCAGGGGAAGTCTAGCAACTTTACCCAATCCATTACCAATCTGACCATGTATTTGCTCTGCAGTTGCAAAACAATGGGATTATAATTAAGTAGCTATTTGTCTTGGAACAAAATATCATGACCATACTGAGGGCCTTTTCGCACGGGGATCTTTGTTGCAAATTGTTTGCGGAATGAAAAATCGCCATTTAAAATAGTGGAATTCGTCGTTATGCATACCTGCCTTTGTAGTGGAATCAGTTGCGTTTTTTAGCGTTTCCCACAGGCTTCCGGTCTCGGCAGAAATCGCTAGAAAGGAAGCGCTATTGCCAAGCTCGTCCCGCCCCTGGCCGTCAAGCAGCCAATGGGCAGCCGTTAGCATGCTCCCAAACAGCCCCTTTCCCTTTAAGAAAGGTTTTTTAAAAAAAAAACAGACCCATAGCAACGAATCTAGGTAGATTCGTTGCAACGGAGAGACCCATCCAGCTGCCTAATGTGAGCTGTCGTTTGATTGTATGATCGTTGGCACGCTGCCTCGAGTGATAAAAAAAAAATCCCCCCCCCCTCTCACGGGCCCGATTTTCGGCTGAATTAATGTGTAAAAAATAAAGGGACTTTATTTCAGCAAACGGGCTTTTATGTGGTTTGTGCTTAGTGACTAAAGGTGAAGGACTGAAGCCAGGGAAGCCTCTAAACAGAAAGAGGCTCGCTGGTGCGTTTATCCCCGCTCGCTCAGAGAAAAAAAAATGGCGATCGCTTCGCCGGATGTTTGGAGGACAGGCTCAGGAGGAGGGACTTTGAAGAACCCGCAACAATGGTAACGCACAGGTCTTTAGCGCTAGTGTTGCAGATTGGTTGCAGGAGTGTATCGCTATCCGGAGGGTGAATCCACTTTTCTGGATTCCCCTGAAAGCGCTACAACGAAGCGCTTTTTGCTGATTGGTTTCAGGAGTGTTGCAGATTGTCTGCGACGTCGTGCGTTAAGGCAAATTAGTAGCGTTTTCAATTAGCAACCATTGTGCTATTTTGAAGCCGTGCGAAATGGCCCTAATTCTTCCATTTGATTTATCTAATCAATTCATTTCATTTATATGCACGTTTCCTCTGGGAACTCACAGTGATTTGCAGACGTTTCTCAGGGGACCTCTATCCCAGCATTGACACAAATCAGCATTTGAAGCAACATCCCACCCACCCCCTGGTCACTTCCAGCCAAGTGCTGCAAACCAGCTGGGCAGTGGGACCTCATCCTATAGGTAGCAAAGTAGTTCAGGATCAGAGGCTGCAGTCAAAACTCCCCACAGAGAGCTCTCCCAGGCCTCCAAAAGATGATGAAAAGTGTTTGCTAAAGGCTATTTAGATTCTTGCAGGTTGAGGCAGCAACTAACTACCCATGGTCAGGAAGAGAGAAAGAACAGGGGCCTAGAACACCCCTCTATTCCCTAACTGGGGGCTTCAGAGAGTTCCATGAGGCAAAGAACACCCCCACACTGTGGAGAAGAGCTTATCCTGCTTTAGTTCCATACCTGCTAACTCTAGTAAAACTGCACCATACCATTGTTATTATAGTGAATTCAGAGGCAGACTGTGTGTAAAAAACCCAAGCTGAAAAATAACAGTATATCCTGGTATTCCTGAATCACAATATCAGTGTGGTATTTAGATGTGTTCATAATGAACCTTTCTCCAAATGTTTTCCAATGATACCGTTTCTGATTTTATCAGTTCTTTCAAATCTTCTTTTGATTCTAAGTTATGTCAGCATAAGATTCACTGCCAAGAAGATATGGGCAACTTCAGACAATACTGGCAGCTGCCAACCATTCTTTCTGCCACCATATTATTAAGAAGCAGATCAAAAGCAGCACATGGTCATCTCCCCCCAAGAAAGTTTTCCCTAGTCTAGTTCATTACATTGATTCTTTAATTGTTTCACACATTTCTCAAATCCTTTTTGTCATGTTCTGTTTTGAGGAAGCTGTATTGGATTGACCTGCAGGATGCTGATGTAGTTGGATGGGATTTTTATAATGTTTTATGGGGTTTTGTATATTGTAACCTGCCGCAAGTCTCAGGAGAGTGGCGGGCTAAAAATCTAATAAACAAACAAACAAATAGTTCTGGCAGCATCTTTGAACCAGTGAAAAGAACTCTATGAAAATAAAAAAAACAACAGTGGTTTTGGCTTCCATTCTATTTCACTCATATATGATGGTGTTGTTGCAAACTTTCAATCAGGTGGCCTATAATTATTTTCTCACCTTTTCCATACCATCCTCTATATACATAATCCTTTGCTTTGCCAAAGCTGTTTTTAAGTGAACTTTATAAATACTACCAGAAATGAGAGTAACTCTTCTTGAATCCAAATTCCTATGAAGTTAAGTCAACATTCTTTCAATTACTTGTTACGGTCCTACTAAAATCAGTTGCCGTAATCCAGTGGATGTCATACTGGAATATATTCTTGAGATGTAATGGTTGCCTTTTTGCATACCTTCTACATTAATCTATCCTGAACCCTGTGCTTTAGAAGATAAACTGGGGATGAGTAGACATGGAAGCAGGGTATGTCCTGTTTACTTAGTCTTCAGAACCAATCCCAGCATGATTAAGTAACCATAAATCCTAATCCAGTTACATAGACACACATTTTTAGAATCAAATCGAGCATATTGTACAATTATCCTAATAGTACCAACTTTATTGATGCAGTTTACCCCCACTACAATTTGAAATGTGATTGCTAAACCTAATTCCTTTTGAAATCAATCCAGTCATCTCCAGATTTCCTTAATGATTGGCCCAAATAATAAATATCCTTTGTTTGCCTCTCATCCTTAGAGTGTCTAATACTCCTGTGAAGTTTCATCAACATTCATCAACATTCATCTTTGGATAAAGCATTAGGGTTATGGCAGTACCTTTAAGGGACTTGGTGAATCTGCACACTGTTAATAAAATCCTTTGGGCAACTTATTTGGAACTAAAGTAAATGTGTGTGGCTGACCTTTGGCCAATACATTTTACAAGGCAATATTAAAACTGTCTTTGATCATAAAACACTGGTCCTCCCTTGTGTACAGCATACTTTCTGCATTCATCCTCCATAGGAGATTGGAACTCAGATAGTCTTTAAAACCATTTTGTTTTTTTGCTAAACAAATTGAGCATATTTTCACAAATACACTCTTTAAAATGATGTTGTCCCAGAATATATTTGAAAGCAACAATTATTGCACATTACTTAAATACCTGCACTGTTCCTTGGAAAATCCCTGTTATTTTGTGGCACTTTGTTGATAGCAGTCGCAGTTTGTTCAGGAATTTAGAGTTTTCCTGTGAAGCCTTGTGCAAATTGTCCTGCTATGAGGTAGAAGCTTTTGATGATACTACTGGTGTCAGCAACACTGTTGGAAATACAGACTCCATCTTCCACAGAAACATAACAGTTTAATTCCTTGACCTACATCACACTGTAGCATTCTCCTATCCATATTCTTATGAAAAGTCAGAGGACAAAATATTAGTGGCCAAATCCTGACTCGAAGAGTGTAGATCAAAAACCTTAGGAGCTTTATACTGCAACATAAAATATTTTAGGTATGCTGTTCCATGAGCATATTGTTTGAAACAGGTGAAATTTGTAGACTCATCCTTGTCCTCTCAAATTAGTCAATAGGATTGTCGCTTTTGTCTTGGGAAAACATTGGATCTTCTTTCTGAGCACCCGGTGCCTTGACTGCTTTCTTCATCTTGATAGTGACTTTATAAACCACGAGGAAATATTCTCTTGGTTTTATAATTGGTATACTGGTAATTTACCTTAGTAACAGCATTATGACTGGATACACAGAATGGACCTTGACATAAGAATGTTTTGTTGCAAAAATGGGGGAGAACAATATTATTTTTGGTTATGATTGAAGGCCAAACTAGATAGCTCATTAGAATTCTATAAACAGAGCCTCTTGTGGCGCAGAGTGGTAAGGCAGCAGAAATGCTGTCTGAAGCTGTCTGCCCATGAGGCTGGGAGTTCAATCCCAGCAGCTGGCTCAAGGTTCACTCAGCTTTCCATCCTTCCGAGGTCGGTAAAATGAGTACCCAGTTTGCTGGGAGTTAAATGGTAATGACTGGGGAAGGCACTGGCAAACCACCCTGTATTGAGTCTGCCATGAAAACACTAGAGGGCATCACCCCAAGGGTCAGACATGACCCAGTGCTTGCACAGGTTTACCTTTACCTTTAAATAGCAGCTGGTGCGAGGAAGTTTTTTTCCTTCCATATCCTTTTCTAGTGGAAGTGTTATTTGTCCCAGCAAGGAAGAATATACAAGGAAATAGCATCATTAGGTACTATTTTACTTTAAGCAGGAAAAATGCAAAAGGGAGAAAGGGGTTTAAAACTGACCATCACCTTAGTCCCATTAGACCCTTCCCTTCCTTCATGGCTGCTGTGTAAAGAAACTGAATAAGATGACTGAGCCACCAAAGTTGAAACAAATGGATGTAGGGCAGAAGGAACCAGAAAATAACTTCCCTGTCCCATTCTCCTTCCAAAACTTCCCATGTTGTCCAGCAAACTTTCTGTGTGTCTGAGTAACTGCTGCATATTAATCAACCTCATGTTCATATTTTAAATCAGGATTGTGGTTCCCTGATTCATCCCAAGGAATCGTGTGGCTTGCAGCCTCTGTCTACTGAATTCCTGTCAGCCATTTCACAGCCACAGTTGAAAGTGTGTGAAACAGGAGACACACCAGGTTCGTGCCTGATACATTTTCTACATCTTTGAAAATATATTCTATTCCAGCTGAAATGGAGATTCCTGAGTCTATTGTAGGCACTGTGTTAAACTGGAAAATATCAGATTTCATAACAACTCTGATTCTTAAGATGTAACAAACTGAGGTCCAAACTACTCTGCTTTTTCAAAACCAAAATGCCAATGGCATGCATAATTGTGCTTTTGAGAGATAATCTCTTCTACCATCAAAATCAGTGTATTTGTAACTGTGTAATAGATCCACAAATAACTAGAGTAGCAAACATGTGGAATACAGAGTAGTGTTGTACACATGTAGACAGACAAAGACCTAGTGAGAGGCCCTTTCATGCTATGGTGTCATGTTGAGACAGGCAAAATCAAATACAGGAAGAAGAAGAGTCTTTCCAGTTGGTTGTTGTTGTTGGGTCCATCAGGTAAAATAAAAAGCCTTAATGAAATGCATGTGCTCCACTCACTGTCACCTCAGTTTTAGTCCTTCACACTAGTCCTTATAAGTCACACACCAACAGAATGCTATATGTTCTTTCCTGCCAGAAGAACATTGCAACACTAGTGGAAGATGGGCCCCACTGTCCTGTGTAACACATAGTTTGGCTTGCTGACAGAACAGTCATGCATCCCCATCACTGTACTTCAGCAAGTTACAAAGCTCTTTCCATCTCTTCTTTAGAGACAAAGACCATTGAGTTATGGGTTCTCACCTGCACTAGTTGTGGTCTGTAAGAATGGAATTAAAGTGCTAGTCCTGGCATTTTCTGGGCCACCAGGGCCACCAGTGCTTGGAGTAAAGATCATGGGACAAACATTTTTAGGATCCTTTTGATTTATTGGATTTTGAAACCAGCTTCTGAAGAGGCAAACATGGTTTTGATAGCAACTTTACCTTTGAAAACATCAGTCTTAAAAGCATCAAACATTATTTGCACCTTTACAAGGTGTCCAAAAAGAAAATAATCACTTCTTCATTTTGTTCTTTTCAATGATGGAACATCAGTTTCTCCACAAACAGTATATGCAAAATGTAAGAAAGCTGCTTAGAAAAGCAGCAGAGATACTCTAGGCATTACAAACCACATTTATATGGGCATAAGCACAACATTCAGGAAAGGGCTTAACCATGAAATCCCAAGCAGATTTGATGTGATGATGATGATGTTATCCATTCAGTCGTGTCTGACCCTCGGCGATTCTATAGGAAAGTTTTCGCCATGCGCTTCTGTCAATGATTGCTTCTTTTAGTTGGTTCATGATCATCCCTGTAAGGGCTTTGATCGTGTCGAGCCAGTGGATCCTTTGGCGACCACATTTCTTTTTCTGCTGACCATGCCAAGAATTAATGATTTTTCTAGCGAGATTGATTGCATGATGTATCCAAAGTAAATGAGCTTTAGATGTATATCCTTCTAATTCTACTGAAGTCAGAGTATAACTGTGCTTATGATAGAACTGTAGAAGTCTTATGACTTCTTCCATTGTTACTATGAAGTCTACTATAACTATTCATTTCCTACTCCAGCTAAACTGCACTGAGATGAAAGAACAAAGCATATTCTCGCATTTTTTGTTTTTAGTTCCTGTTGCTAATCTGTGGTTTTCTTTAAAAGAACTCTCCAACCCCAAACCTCCAGCAATAACCGTCTTAATCCTTTATTCTCATTATAATTGTAAGAGGTGTTATTCCGAGATGGAAACATCACTTCAGTGTTGGGCTCATTCCTCAGGGATTCCTTCAAGCAGTGGTGTCTCCTGATGGCTGCTACAGGACAGCAAGCATGAGCAGAGGCTCTAGTAAAGTAAACAAGGCAATACTGAGCCAGAGACCAGATTGCTCCCCTTAGCCAAGCACACAGCCACACTGAGACATGGTGAAGGCATCCAGGCAGGAGGACCATGAAGAGGGCTCTTGAATCATGGCCTTTTGCAGAGAGAAGAGTTGGGTGGTTGGGGCCCCTTGATGTCTACAATGACTTTGTCCACTACTCAGTTAATTATCATTACTTCTTGGTAAAATGTATGAATTATCTTAATTGCTTCTGAATCTTAAATATTAAGATGATGTAAATTGACATGAACAGTCTGTATATGACATTTGACCTGCAAATCATTCACAAGTTTAAGTTATTTATTTTATTTAGATTTATATACCGCCCTCCCCGAAGGCTCAGTTATCAATTTAGGAATTCATATTCCTAAATATTCATATTCATATATCATATTCATGTGACATATGAACTGCCCTTTCAGTGCTTTTATTTTACTGTATTCTATACCAACGAATATTCTCCATTGTTATTAAGTACTCCATTCCTGATTGGCACCATAAATAAATGTCTTTCCAAGGAGGACATCTTCATACTCATGTTAACAGTAAGTATTCACATGTCTAATTCATATCCAAATGAAAACAACAAAACATGTTCTGTTTTCCAGGACAATGGATTGTTCCTTGTCTTAGTTGTTCTGACAACAGAACCTGTGACTGGAGACAAATAACATGGCAGCCCCACAATTGTCAATATCCTGTCATTAACAAATTGGAACTCCAGCAGTGTCTAGAAAGCAAAAAGGTATGTATATTTAGTATACAACAACAGCATGCATTAATGGTAAACTGGTTTATCTCCACACCAAAGGAACTGCTTGAGTTTATTTTGAATATATAGGTGTGTACTCCTACATATTAACATATGTATTAAAATATCTTCACTAGATATTAGCTCTATCATGAGCATGGTTTTTCACGAGCAGAAAGATATCCACTCACAGTGAACAATTTTGTTACCTTACCTCCTCCTGTGGCATCCTGAAATGCCCCTTCCCAAACCTGGGTGTCTGCATCTCCCCCAAGAACAAGAGATTAGTGGTCACTTCAGGCCACCGTGGGAGGTAGGAGGCAAGAAAAGATGGATATCTTTTAGCCTGAAGGAAAACCCTGGTGGATCTAAGGCAGTGTTTTAGTTTTTGCACCAAAATGAGACTCATTTAATTGTAATTCTGCTCACTGTAAGCAGCCCTTCAAATGACACCATTCTAATATGGGGATAAAACTGGTCCAAGTTGCATCTAATGTGTTCTGTATGAAAAACTTCTCTGTCTGTGACAGCTTAAAACAAACTGCATGCACTCTGTTTTCTTCCACTGTATACCTAACGCATGGCCATGCTTCTGCCCACTAATCTTATCAGCTCTTCTTTTACATTCTCGTGCAGGTCTCAGGTGGACCTCACTAGGCTGAGTTTTCTGGTAGTGAAGAGTCTAAGATGGTTGCTTGGAAACACAATTTCTTCTTAACAGGCATGGTGTGACTGTCTAACAATTGACAGAGGTCTGTGACTGAGTAACCATTTCTGGTGATACGAGTTTCCAGAAGTAAGTAAGAAAACATTAGAAAATGTTTGCTCTATATTATCCCCATGACTAACTCTATACTTAGGTCCAAGCTTATATATATTTACTACATTTGGAATATTGTTCTTAAGTAATTTTAAAGTTAAGATTTTTTGTAGCTTAATTTTTTGTAGAATTTGAATTCTGTATTTTTGTAGATTTTTGTAGAATTAAACTGTATTTGGTAAGTTGTAATGGGGCCTGAGCCTTTGGGGAAGGGTGGAATAGAAATACAACAATAAACAAACAATCATATTTCTGCAAGGTGACTTAATATAAAACCAAAGTTTATCGTCTAAGGAAAGTGATACAAAAGACAAAAGGAAAAGGAAGAATAAGCAAATTTGTGTACTTAGTCTGCCAACCACCAGGAGGTCTTCTGGAATTTTTAGAAAGTGGGCAGGATTAGGTAGGGCTTTTGCCCAACAAGGTTTCTTATTGGCCATTGGAGATCTGATTGGCTGTGCATATTTTTTGAAAATTGCTTTGGCAACACCTACTTCTACAGCACAAGGATCTTCACTGTGTGATTGAAGGTAAGTTGTGGCAACCACTTTATGGCTGGCTCCACCTCCTGCAGCAGTTCTTTTGTGGCCGCACCATCATACTGCCAGAATTTCAAAGTTGCTCACAGCCTTTAGAAGGTTAGAGACCCCCTCTTTATGGCATTTACCCTATCTGAGTTTCCTCCCCAAAATGTACTCTCCCCATGCTCTGCCCCCAAATTTCCCAACCCAAAATTTCTACATACTATTTACTAATATTGCAAAATATTTTACAACAGAATTATACGAGAAAGTTCTGAGAGGAGCCAAATAGCAGGGATTATTTGCTCAGCCAATTATTGCCTTTTCTTCTGATGCAGCCAGGGTGAATGCCAGTGTATATCACATGCCTATGATGCTTATGCATATAGCAAAAAACATAGCTTAAATATTCTAAATAGGATTATTTAAACAACTATTAAATGAAATATTACATTGTCTATAAAATAATCAGTCCTTTTTGTGATCCCTTATTTACTTGACACATGGGTATCCTGTCTATGAATTATCAGATTTTTTTCTTCTCTCTCCCTATCAACTTTATAGAGACTGAAATGATTTCATTTTAACAGGGAAAAATAATACATCTACAGAATTAATCAATTTGCTTATACTGGTGGAATTCTGTTTGCAGAAGCAGACAGAAGCTGTGTTTTGTTTTTGGGGGAGTTTTTTTGGCTGATTTTATTGCTAGATTTTACTTTGCCTTAGGACGGGGAAAATGGCATTCAAAGGTTTGTTTCCAACATATATTTGGTCTTACAAGAATATTATTATTGAATCTAATTTTCCCTTTCTATTAATATAATTTCAATTCTGACATAGCAAACTCACCCTAAAGCTAGATGGCCTATATCGCCTCTTCCAGCTCTATGATTGTATGATTATCTAAAATACAGCAAAAATTATTCTCAAATAATGTTAGGTGTAGTATAATACCAAAGGGAACAGGCAAAGCTCTTTTCAGCTGTGTATACCACACACAAGAGATAAAAGCTTCTCAAGGAATGAAAACTATAATTCTGTTGCTTTCCTACTAATACCATTTCCAAACTGCTTATTTCACTTTCAGGCATGTAAGAATGTGCTTAAATAGTTATTTCTGTTGGGACTACTTGAGGTAAAAGAATAGATCCAGGTTGGCTGAGACATGAAAAGGGGGAGAATAAATTCCCTACCGAATTTTATGTGGAGTTATTTGGGTTTATGGTATGTAAGCTAAGCCAACCAGTCATCCACAGGTACTGAGGGAGGTTTCTGGCTGAGATTTTTTCTATTATTAAGTTTATTTCATGTAGCAATTTGTCTTTGAACTCCTTATTAAGGGAAACTGTATGCAGGCTATATTACACTTGTTAGATGGTAACCACTTGGGAAATGACATGGGTTTAACTGTATTGAAAAGAGGTGAAATCCAAATAAAACATGGCTTGATTTGTTTTACATCTGTGTGACAAAACCTCATATAACTTTATGGTTAATTAACTTTTACTGTAATAGTTCTGTGACTTTGGTGAAGCGTAACACTTTAATTATCATAGAAGGCAGTTTTTAAAAAATTGTAATAGGAAACTGGTTCTTGAATAGTAAATGGTTTTTCATATACCTGGTCATATATCATTATACAATTACAGTAGAAGTGAAAGGTGACAAAAAGTATATTTTATTTATCACTCTAAAAAAGCATTTTACATTTTAACAGAGTAATAAAATGCCTCTCTGTAATGTATGATTAAGGACCGGAAAAATTTAAAAATCAATTAGCTAGAGTATTTAGAATTCACCTGTTAAAACAGGAACTTACATTATTTTTCTTACATAAGCATTTTGGAGTTAAGGGTATTTCACTATCCTCGTGATAGCTAATTTATAGCAACAGGTTTTGGCTATGCAAGTGAATTCCACTGTAATATTGCAACTGAATCAGTTTGCAGACATGAAACAATGTTTCATGGTTAGTATTTATAACAAGGCCCTTTAAATCCCTCTTGCATTTACTGAGTGTATGAAGGAGAAACAATCTTATCATATGAAGTAATAATTAGGAATATGCATTCAAAATAAATTCCTTACCATAATTTTTAAAATATTTTAAGCAAACTACACATTCTCTAATTTGTTTCAGCTATTAATATAATTAATGCCTAATAAACCCAAATATAGCTGACTATTATTAGGCTTTATTTGTCTAAACCAAATAGCTGCTGCTGGGGTGGAGAGATACATTTAAATACAAACTTAGAAGAAAAGTTGGTTCTTATATGCTGCTTTTCTCTACCCGAAGGAGTCTCAAAGCCGCTTACATTCGCCTTCCCTTTCCTCTCCCCACAACAGACACCCTGTGGGGTGGGTGAGGCTGAGAGAGCCCTGATATCACTGCTCGGTCAGAACAGTCTTATCAGTACTGTGGCGAGCCCAGCATCACCCAGCTGGCTGCATGTGGGGGAGCACGGAATCAAACCCGGCTCGCCAGATTAGAAGTCCACACTCCTAACCACTACACCAAGATGGCTCTCATTGATTCTTACCTTTCAGCTTTCTCCTCTAGGGGGTCAGCCTTTGAAGCCAGAATACATACGGTCTTGTTTTTGTGAACTGGTAGTCAGCTTTATATGAGGGATTTATCACAGTTTAGATAAAGCTGATTATTGATAACTTTTAATGCAGTCTGATATTCAGGCCTCATGCTTTAAATTATGTTATTGTGCACACTATATAATAAACATATTTATTTTGAAGCAAATTTTATTTGCTGCAGCTTGAGTTTGAAAGCATTATCATGCATAGATATAAAACCACTTCAGGACTTGGCAACGGGCAAGGTTTTAAAACAGTAATTGAAGGCTTTCTGTTTTTTCCTTTAAAGGTTCTTTTCATTGGTGACTCAACTAACAGAGGGATGATGTATTATCTGATAGAAAGAGTAAACAAGACCCTTCAAGAGTGGCAAAAGGCTCACGATATGAAGTTTTATCATAATATAAATAGTAGAAGCACATTTATTAGTTACTCATATTATCCCCAATTTTGGATCACTGGAACCCAAAGACCAACATTTGAAGAAGCCCTAGAACAGTTGCTACACAGGTACAATAGGACTCCTATTGCTGGTGTATTTGAGCATTTTTCATCGTGGTTCTTTTATTTACTGCATTTTTATTCTACCTGCCTCCAAGCAGTTTAAGGTGACAATCATAGTTTTCTTTGCCCTTATTTTGTCTTCAAAGGTATATAAGGTATACTTAGCCATAAGACTGACCTAATAAATTGCATAACAAACTGCCTTGCCTAGTCTTATATCAACAGTTTAACCATAAGGGGACATTGTTTCTCTCTTTTTTTCATGTAATGCAATGGCAAAAGTGGGAAGGAATTAATGTGAGATTCAGAGTTTTTTCTGAGATTTCAGGCAATGTCAATATCAAGTACAGAAGAAGAAATACCACATCCCAATGATGTCATTACTCCCTTTTGATTTACAGCATTCTATACTTGTGTAAAGATTTTTAATCTAACATACATGGTTTTTTCTCCCTTTCCATGCCCAAATCTGTCATAAGGAAACATTCTCTGATATTACTGATACAGGAAACAAAACAGAAAAAGCTGCAGTTCCCTTCCCATAATCCTCTTCGTCCTTCCCCCCACATCTGTACAATGCATGTATCCTTTTCTGTTGCTGGAGAGGTGCTCTGTTTTACTGGCACAGTATATGCTCTCATGTTTCTAATTAGATTTATGGCCTTAAAATGAGTAAAATAATTATTACATACCTAAAGTTAAACATATTATGAAACAGAAAATGACATCAGTCCTTGGGGGCCAGAAATTACCAGTTGACTAAAGTATAATGTAATTGTATTAAAAAGATGCTCTGAGGCAGAATTAGTTTCAGCTTTCGATTTAATTTTCTTTTATTTCAGATCACAGCCACTCAAGAATACAGGGCAGACTATATTAGTTGTTGGTGGTGTCCAGTGGCTTAATTTCAATCACTTGACTATTATTCAAAAGGTACTCAAGCGGTAAGTTTTAACCTGACAGATTTCTTTTACATACCTCATATGCAATAGCTATAGCAGCAATATCTAATATTATGCTCGAGGTATATTGATTTCTACATCTATAGACTCATAAAAGCATCACAGTTTACTATGTATCTTTAGCCAGGATAATGTTGAGTTGGTGTGTGGATGATGCACACCCTATCCAATTGGCCCTCGGTGGGGGACATGCCTCCAAGAGAAAAGGGGTACTCTCCCACTGACGGCCAATTGGAGGCTTTCCCACCCACCCCCCTCACCTTCTTCCTCCTGAACAGGCCAGAAACTGAGTCTGCTGACAGTAAAACTATGTTGCTGTAGGGCCTGCCACAATGTCTCTTCTCACCAGCTGGACATTCTTCCATCCCCCTCTTACACTCCAAGCTGTGAGGGGGGGGAGAGCTGAGTGCCCTCCAAGCCTCCAAACAGCTGAAGGGGGGAGATCTAAAAGCCCTCTCAGTCTCCAAACACTGGGGGGGGGGGGAGAGAGAGCTGAGTGCCGCCCCAGCCTCCCAACAGCTGGGGGGGGAAGAGCTGAGTGCCCTCCCAGCCTCCAAACTAAGAGAGCGTGCTACCCCTTTCAAAGCCTGTTTTTAAAATGGGCTTTGATGCTAGTTCCATTATAAGTATGAAGCAAACTGTGTGAACTACAGGGAGAAAAGAAGGATGGTAAGACAAACTGGAGGAAAATTTCCCATCCTCTAAGCTCACTTCCCACCTCCCACCTATATTTCCTGACTCCAGTTCAGGGGACATAACTGTAGCTATGCTGGCAATCCTGCAGGGCCCAGGCAGCACATGGAGCCCACTAACTGCCCAGGCAAGCAGGAAAACACACAGGCTGGGAGCAAGCTGGGGCCACTGGTAGAATGTTGGAAACACAATGGCTAGCTGGGAGTTTTAAATCTTGAACAGCTGAGCAGCAAGGCTGTGCAGTGGCAGTGCAGTGAGGTGGAAGCCAAAGTAACAGGTCTCAGACTGGAGAGTTAGCCAGCAGGGAGCCGTAGCAGACAACTGGACTGCCGCTGAACCTGAAGCAGGATAAGTAAGATGGAGCTACCCCTTGCAGGCCCAATGTCCACCGCAGCAGGGAAGCCATGCTGAAGAGAAGCAATGAGGAAGGATGTTGGACCACTATAGCAGTGAGCAGGGACAAACCAGTTCTCAGTGAAGCCTAAACTGGTCATTGCTTTTGGATGGAAGGAGGAAAGTTAGGACATGAAGTGGTAGACTATGAAGGCACTACTGTGATGAAGGTCTGTGAACAGGGGTTCATGTGGTAGAGTTAGAGTTAGTAGTGGAGTTGTCTAAGTGTGGGGATAGAAAGTCTTGGGCCAATAAGGAAGGGGGAAAGAACTTCGTTGACATATGCACAAAGCCCCCCTGATTTTAAGATAATTAAAATCAGGTTTGAGGCAAAGTGCTGAAGCCACTTCAGTGCTGGCACTTCTGTTATCAACTCTGATGTAGTGATAGAATCATAGAATCATAGAGTTGGAAAGGGCCATGCAGGCCATCTAGTCCAGCCCCCTGCTCAATGCAGGATCAGCCTACAGCATCCAGGATAAGTATCGGTCCAGCTGCTGTTTAAAGATCACAAGTGAGGGGGAGCTCATCACCCCCCTTGCCAGCTGATTCCACTGCTGAACTACCCTGTGCAAAATGTTTTCCTGATGACAAGCAAATCCCATTAGACATGTAATTTAAACCCATTACCATGGGTCCTATCCTCTGATGCCAACAGGAACCATTCCCTGCCCTCCTCTAAGTTACAACCTTTCAAATATTTTTGAACTGTATGCTAAATATGAGCAGAGAGTATGATGCAGTAAGTAAAAAAGGTAAATACATTATTGGATGGTATCAACAGAGGTATCACATAGAAACTGTAAGATATCATAGTCCCTTTGTATACCACATTATGCCAGGTATGGTCTGATTAATGTGTCTTATTTTTGTGACCCAGATGTGACATTGAATTGCACCTTGTTCTAATTTGCCCACTTTTTCAACATGTTCAGATCTCATCTATCTCTATCTTCTGGGGTGTTTGCTACTCCTGACAATTTGGTGTCATCTGAAGATTTTATGAATAGTCCCCCTCCCCCACCTCATCCAGATCAATGATAAAAATGTTGAACATTATCAGACCCAGTACCAAACCCTGTGGCATCCCATTGCTTACCTCCCTCCAATCTGATGAAACACCATTGACTATTCTTTAGGTATGGTTTTCTAACCAGCTTCCTATCCACCTAAACATATAAAAATTCAGTCTGCAGTCCTCCAATTTACCCATTAGAACATCATGGGAAACCTTGTCAAAATCCTTACTGAAAACCAGGTAAACAACATCAACTGAGGTTCTATGACCTAGTAAGCTCTTTGCTCGATCAAAGAAAGAGATGAGATTGGTTTGGTAAGACCTGTTGGAGACAAATCCATCCTGACTTCCCCAGATCACCAAGTTGTCCTTCAGATGTTTGAAGATCAGCCCATTTAATATCTGTTCCATTAGCTTCCCTGAGACAGAGGTCAGACTCATAGATAATAGCTAGGGATTGGCAATCTCATCATGATGCCAGTGCTCCCAGTTCAAGCCAGAAGTGACATTATCACATGGTGATGAAGATTGCCTCCCCCCCCCATTTTGCCATGCTGCTTCCACCCACTGACCAGATGACTATCGGGGGGCGTCAACAACATGCAAGCCTGACAAGCCTAAACTTGACCTGGCCAGAGCCACTACAGCTGGGGCATAAATCCCCTGAAGTCTTAAATTCTCACATGATATTCAGACTGGGTGATCTCCTCCTGCATTCATACAACATTTTACAATGTTTATGGCTCATCATTTTTATATCTATCAATCAGATGTGCTTATTTTAAGATATTCTTATCCACAGAGCAAATCTCTCAAATATCATGGTAGTGATAAAATCCCTGGGAATGGGCTTTCATCTGCCAGTGGATGGAGTGCATTCTTTGTCACCGGTAAGATACCTTTTGACTGTGGAAATGTTTTTAGGCCCTTAACATTTTTATTTGGTTTCTTTATTCAAAGAAGGTTGCTGATCTGATGAACATACTTCCATAATATCAGGTGGAATGAATGTTTACATTTGATTCCTAAACAATTCCTTGACGCTGTTGAGAAACAACCTTTATTCCAACTGTAACTGAACCTTCATTAGCTGACAGACTTAAGTTTTGTCTGCTCTGCAGCTGCCTCTGATTTACACAATGTGGTATGCTTGGTTTGTGCCTTTTTGTATCATCTGGAGATCTCTCCATGATATCTCAAGGTCTGGCTTTAGCTGTGGCTGCTCATCATTCCTCACAGCTAGATGCACAGAATGAACAAGACAGCTTATTCTGTTCCCAGCCATTTTTTCACAGAAGGGAGCAGGGGGGGGGTGCCCTCTTTTGCCTAGCTTTGGCTGCTCTGCACACTTTACAGCTTGTCTCAGCCCAGCTCCAGTCCTGTCTTCCCTTGGGCATTCGGGGCTGCCCAGCAATCTGCTCCATTATGGAAGTATCTGTCATCATATTGTTGATGAGAGGTCATGAAAGGAAGTTTTCCACCTTGTGGACAACTTTGCTCATTGTACAAGCTATAATTACCCATCAACATTTCTCCTATCAATTCCACATGGATGTACAAAACTCACACTGCCTCCTGTCTGCAAACGCACCATTGTAAGCCACATGTTTTCAAGCTTCCTGACAGGAGACCTGTTTGGTGTTTTCCTGCCTCCTTGTCACAGCTTTTTGCCTCCCAACGAGGCGGCAAGGAGAAACAAGTCAGACTCATTCCCCACACTCCTCGGCTTGTCAATCACAGCAAGCCACCAATCACAGCACAGTGGTTGTCTCTAGGAGATTTGAGAGAGACTGGATATGGTGACTGGACCCCGAAGAGTGATTGTGTGTATACAGTAAGGCTTAAAAATAAAGACCATGGATGCCTAGCTGATCACACACTCTCCCCCTTCACGCACTCTTCCCCTGTTCATTCTCCACAGCCAGAAAACACAAACGGGACTGTGTTTAGCCTGCCCAATCCCAAAAAAGACTATGGACACTTGCGGGAACATTTTATTTTAACTTAGGCAAAGTCATTTTGTGGTCCCACAGCAACACAGCCCACACCACTTTTTAAATACTCAAGCAGGGAATGGAGAGGGGTGGGTGGATGTGAGGGCAGGCAAAATGCTGCAGGGACTGTCACTTGTTTCTCCTTCCACACAGGCTTGCCCCTGGTTGCTCCCTGATGTGGCAAGTCCAGTTTTTGGCGATTTTCCTCATCTCAAGGCAAATCAGGGCAAAACCCAAGCCAGCCCCTGGACAACCTCAGGTTGCTGATGACGTCATGTGGAAGCAACACTAAAACCCACCAGCAACCAGCGGCTGTCCAGGGGCATATTCCTTGTGCGGAATTGGTCTCCTTATTATCTCAGTCCTCCCACTTAGACCTTGGGTAAAGAGAAATGGTCTTCATCAGTGATGCATCTAACCCCCCCCCCCCATACACATACACACATTTTCTGACACTTGGGGACTAGAAAAGGTGGTGGTGGAACTTAAATTTCTCAGATAGTCAACTTTGGACAGAGTATTAGAGCAGAAAGCTCAAATACTTTGGCCACCTCATGAGAAGGAAGGACTCCCTGGAGAAGAGCCTAATGCTTGGAGCGATCAAGGGCAAAAGAAGGGGACGACAGAGAATGAGGTGGCTGGATGGAGTCACTGAAGCAGTCGGTGTGAACTTAAATGGACTCTGGGGAATGGTAGAGGACAGGAGGGCCTGGAGGATCATTGTCCATGGGGTCCCAATGGGTCGGACACGACTTCGCACCTAACAACAACATTAGAGCAGAATACCCAGACACTGTTTTTCCAGAATGGTCAGCAGTGAAAACTCTGACAAGTTCCACAAATATTTCAGGATTTTGCTCTCTGGTTTAGTTTTTATACATATTTATTCATATTTTTACTTCTCCAGAAATAACATAAATTTATTTCAGTGAAACCTGTAAATCAATGAATTAGAGAAAATAATCTGATTTCTTTACATTTAATTATCAGACTGAAGTACAAAATCTATGGCATGAAAACCAGGCTATTTTGAAGATGGCAAAACAATATGACTACGAGGTGGTTGACACTTTCATTATTACTATGGGACGGTACAAGGAATTTTTGCAAGGGAAGTGTGGATGCCATTTTCATGAGGTGATCATTTGTTAATGCTTGTTTTGTTGAATAATTTAAAAAGTCCCTTGTCAAGTGTTAGTTAAAATATTTGCTAGCTGCATTGGTATCAACCAGTATGAACAGTGATTTGGGGCATTTTGGAAATGGGTGTGTGATTTCCCTTTGGGCCCAAACAAACAAAGCACCTGGAGACCTAGATCTTTCACTGAATCTTCCCAGTAGCTAATAGCTGTTGTGCAGGTCCCCAGTTCAGGTCAGAACCAAACTGCAGGAGTGGGAAAGGCCTTTCCACCTTCGACATCTGCCAGTTTCACTGACTGTAACTGAACTGTCTCCCATCCCCAATGTCCTTATTACTACTGGAAAGGGAGGGAGGGAACACGGCAAAAGAAGATGCCTAATAACAGAAGTCTTAGTTTCACATGGTAGAACTATGTATACTCAGAATGCTTAAATGGCTTCTCTGTTCCATGACCTCACTCTAAAACAGGAGCCCATGCAGCAGCTATTTAGCCTCTTAAGAATCTTGTGATCTTGAAGAAAAAAAATGTCCCTGTTAGGTCGTTGTGCATTTATTGTGCTTGTACACTTTCTCCTCTTGAGAGTCTAGATGCTAATCACAAGGGGGTCAGGTTGGTATCTCAAAGAGTGGCCAGTTTCACCTGAATTCCTCTAGACCAAGAATAGCCATAGGGTTACCCTTGAGCTAAGTCCAGTCCCCATGACAATTTTGTTTATCCCTGGCAAATATTAAATATGGGTTTTTAAAAGATTGCTTGTTTAGTAATAACGAAAGCAATACTGTTTTCCAGGAGCATAGTATATAAAGATTGATTTGGAAAATGTATATGCTTCCTCTCTAGGGACCTGCTTAGTAGCTCTTAATTTTTTTTAAAATTACAATAAAATTGTCAAAGCAGCAACCATAGAATTATCAATAATAAACCATAAAAACTAGTGAGATATTCCACATTTTATTATTATATCTCTTTACTGGATTTCGTATTTGCATGATTGCTATGTTATACTACAGTTGAGCATATCTACTCCATGACATTGGAACTCATTATTGGTATGGTACCCAGTTTATTACAGAGCCTGACCACTATTCTGATGAGAGGGAGTGTTGGTCAAACTGAGAACCGAGTGGCCCCATGGGGGAAAAAGCATGAATCTGCACAGGAGATTTGCTTGCTATTTGAAGTGCTTAAGTCATCTAAAATATGTTTGTGCCCAGAGAATACATGCACCCACAGAATGTGTAGTTCACATTCCATGGAAACCTTGTGCTTCTTAAAGGAGCCTCAATGAAGAATATGTGATACCACTTCAAAGCATTTCAGCAGATTGCTTTGTCTGAATCTGATGCAGGGCAATGAAGAGAAAAGGCAGCTGCATCAGCTTGTTCAGTTTCAGGTGTTTGACTTCAATCCAGAAAGATTCCTACTGAGATAAGCAGGATGGTGCACTCAGGGATGATCAGTTATGAGCCATTTCAAAAAGAAACGTCCTAGAATGAGAGGAGACAAATCAGTTTGCAGTAATGTCAAAAATGCTTAGGTGGATCTCAAGTGAAAAGGAGTAAAATTTTTGTAAGAAGCTTCAAAAGGTAACCCTACTTCATAAGGATTTTCTTTCTTCCATGGGAAGAAGTGATAAATTCATTAAACGTCACACAGCAAATGTGGTTTCTGTCAAATCATGTCTCTTTTATGGCCCTGTGATAGGTGGGGAGAAGAGAGGAGTCACACATAACAGTGACAAGAGTAGGGCGCCTATTCTCCCTATTGTCTCCGCAGATTGATCAGGAAATTGCAAGACAAAACAAATTCTTTTGTTTCAAGATGTTAGTACCAAATGTAGATATACAAGGATATAAAGCTAAAAGTAAAGGTATCCCCTGTGCAAGCACTGGGTCATGTCTGACCCTTGGAATGATGCCCTCTAGCGCTTTCTTGGCAGTCTCAATACGGAATGGTTTGCCAGTGCCTTCCCCAGTCATTACCGTTTACCCCCCAGCAAGCTGGGTACTCATTTTACCAATCTCGGAAGGATGGAAGGCTGAGTCAACCTTGAGCCGGCTTCTGGAATTGAACACCCAGCCTCATGGGCAGAGCTTCAGGCTGCATGTCTGCTGCCTTACCATTCTACGCCACAAGAGGTTCTCTATACAAGGATATACAGATATATAAATATCACATAAATATTTTATTTTAATTCTAAGGGCCATTCTGCACAGTGGCAGCCACACCAGGCCACCTCTGGTGTGGTTCTGCAGAACTTTATACTTCACAGCTTTCTGTGTCCCCGTGGGTGACACATTTCAGTGGGACACCTAATGCCCCACTGAAATGTGTCCCCCCTTGTGCAAGGAAAGGGGGCTGATAGGTTCTGCCTCATGGGGGGATTGCAAGGGTTTTTTTTATTTTGCAGGAAGGTGAGATTGAGTGGACTGCAATCCCGCCTTCCTGCTATTTTTTTTAATGCCCTGGTCTGCTCTGTGGCACCATAAAGCCAACTGGGGCATTTTTTGCCACTTCTGGCTTACTCTAGGATGGGGAGGAGCTGGACCTGAAAGGCCCGGCTCCTTCCAGGCCACACAGGCCTGCCACGGGGACAACCTCCATTGTCCCCTGCAGTCCCCTACACATTCTCCCACATTCTCTTAGCCTGGGGAAAATGAGGGCCCGATTCACTGCAGGCCTGGGAGGGGGTCTGCCTGATGGTTGCTTCATGTGGAAGCGGGGATTAGCCCCACTTCCATATGAACATTTGGTTGCAGAAAAATGCAAGTTGATTACATTGATTATTCATTCACTACTTAAAAGCAGGAAGCCTTGTTCAGGAGCAGCCTCAAAGAGAAAGGCTGACACCAGGGCTGTGTAGCATGTTGCAAAATGGCTCCACTTGCCTGCAAACCCCATCCTATTTCAGCCTTCTGATGCATTGAGGAACTCAGAGGCCATCCCAAGTCTCTGTCAGGCTATCCACCACTCTTCTGCGTCTGCCCTATTCTCAGGGAGGTTTCCCCACTCCTCTGTGGTATTTCCACTGCCACCAGTCAGTCATCTGGTAAGAGGGCCACCCTGAAGTGGGTGGAATTTGAAGGGGAAGGGAAATGCCATAGAATCTACCGTCTAAAGCAGTCATTTTCTTCAGGGGGACTGATCCCTGTAATGTGGGGATCAGTTATAATTCTGAGAGATGTCTAGATTCGACTCGAAATTCTCAACCCCATCAATAATTCTTATAGATAGATATTAGCTCTGGGGTAAGATAGGATCAAGAGCCTCTTGTGACGCACAGTGGTAAGGCAGCAGAAATGCTGTTTGAAGCTGTCTGCCCATGAGGCTGGGAGTTCAATCCCAGCAGCCAGCTCAAGGTTGACTCAGCCTTCCATCCTTCCAAGGTTGGTAAAATGAGTACCCAGCTTGCCGGGGGGTAAATGGTAATGACTGGGGAAGGCACTGGCAAACCACCCCGTATTGAGTCTGCCATGAAAATGCTAGAGGGCGTCACCCCAAGGGTCAGACATCCTAGGCTCCTTTCCTCCTTTTTCACCATTCACTCAGTTCCATCTGTTCCTGTTCTTAGCTATGTTATAAAACTTCAATCCAAAGGTTCTTATCTGATTTGGAGTTCAAACTAGGAATCTTCTTTTCAGAGCCTCCTGATAATGTCATATGCTAACCATACTCCTGTTGTCTTTTCCTTGCCAGCAGTATGCCCTTCCCAAACCTCCTCTCATACAAACGTTGTAGGAAGAGCACAGCCCCCGAATGTTATCACAAGGTGTGCATCTTCCAAACTCTTGCCCATATTGTGGGCTTTTTTTTAAATTGATCATTGCAATAGCAATTACCAATTTAAAAAAAACCTCTCAAAAAGCTCTCTGGTGCAGCAGGTGAAAAGGACAGAAGGAAATGGTGGATGATAGAGGAAAGTGTGCAGGAAACACTTGTGTCAAGTTCCATTGCCAATATTACTGCCTCTATGTTTGCAGCAGCAGTGAATCCAAAATGGACAACCCTTGGCATGTGGAAGCAATTCTAGGGTTCCATATTACGTTATGTAAGCCTATCCTTGTTCAGCCAGCCTAGTATGAAGACAGGATTGTACTGTGAGAGCTTTAAATAATTGAACTATATAATAGAAGCACTACTTATAACTGTCCATAATATAACTCCGTGGTTTAAGCACATACAATTTCAATGGAGGATCCATTTCTGTTACTCCCAAGCATCAATAGGATAATTTCACAAACCGTCTCTTTCTTTTTCAGGTGGTGAAATCCAAAGCATCTGAAGGGAGCTTACCTATGACAATGGCATTATCAAGGTCCCATGCTCTGGGCAAATATTTCAGCAACCAAAGCAATTTCATGCAGTTGCAAACCTACATAGCAAATTCTCAATCCCCTTATCATGTGAGAGGCCCAATAAACCAAGTTTATTCAGAAATCCTCCTCAGCAGGATCTGTGGAAATGACAGGAAGGCTGATGGAATGTAGCTTTATTTGGCAGAAACATAGACCTCCAGACTGCCCACTTTCCTGTGAGGCAATCCAAAGGCCATACTAGATTTATTACACACTCCTCTGAGTGGCCAAACATACCAGCATAACTCAAGACATGTGGCAGTTTCCACAAAGCCTTATAAAATCAAGATGTGTCCCCATGCATCTGTGGTTTCAGGCTGGGAGACAGAGAACCAAGAGAAAGAGGGAGGGAAAAGAATTACAGGAAATATTGTCAAGATTAATACAGATGCATCCTAAGCATAAGTACATCATAGGAAAGAAGGAAAGTACTATATATGTGAGAATTTTGTAGAGACTACTTAAGTATAGCTGCAGTGTGCAGTATTACATCACCTGTAAATAAAAACCTCATTCCACTTTTGAGAATTTTATCACATAGCAAAATGGCTGTCTAAGAAGATGCACTTGAAACCAGGGTGTAAACTGCACGGAGCTTTTATTCCAACCCCAGATCGATTCAGTCCCTGCCCTCTACACAGAATGCGATCTCCGTTTGGATTTTGGCCGATTTAAATTTTCCTTCTGCAGCAAGAAGGACTGATCCAGAGTGACCCTACCTTTATTGTGCGATATCTCAGACTGCTCAATATCCATTTGGGAAAGAAAGCTCCGTGGTAGAGAACCTCTGATAGGCTACACCTGGTCATGTGACACGCTTGCCTTAAAGGAGAAGCCCCTAATTTCTCTCAACTTCTGTAGGTCATGAATTTTACCTCCCTCCTCTGCCTTTTTCGATCCTCTCCCCCACCCCTCCAAGAAAAGAAAGAAAGAGGCTTGGCTCCCCCCACCCCCTTCTGAACTACCTTAACCACGTGCAGAAGATTTTCCTGTTTCAATGGGGGGGGGGGGGGGAGAAGAAGACCCGAGTTCAAAGCGATCTGAATTCAACAGGATTGACAATGGAATAAAGAAAGTAAGTGCAGACTCTGCCCAGGTATCAGGATTTCAACCATAGTAGCAAATGTCTGCTTCTGATGTTTGCATGATAGAAGATACGACCACACAAGTGCCACTCCATTGCCATTGTTACAATGCTATTTCCTCTGCCTTTGGCATTCCTTCACAGCTTGTCAATTTGTGTATTCCTGGGTATACAGGCATCTTCTTCTAGTTTTATGACCTCTGAGTTTGGGGAAGAGGCTCAGGACTATCTTCAAAAATTACCAAACCTACACATTTTACTGGGCACAAAAAGTAAAATAAAAAGGAGAGAGAAAACTTTGGAATGATTTAGATTGCAGGCAAACTAAAGATGAGAGAAATCAGCTTGCTTTTAGTGAGTTTGTGTCTGTGATCTAAGCCACACAATCCTTGGTTCTCACTCTCAGTATATTCAGCACTCCACTTTGTTTCAGACTGCAGCTTCTTCTGAAGCATAAGGCGGCAGCTGGTAGTGTCTCTCCTGGAAAGGATATGCTATCAACAATCCTACACATAAAAAGAGGGTGATATTCTCATTTTTCCTGGGATGACTTGAGTCTTCCCCAATCTATCTGCTTTCTATAACAGGGTGCACCTTGGGTATTTCTTTCAGGCTAGGTATTTTTCAGTGATGTCATAGCTGTGGTTATACAGTGATCTCGTGTACGTGTACCAAATGGAAAGGGCTCTGTGATATCATAGGTATGCCATTTTACTAAAGTCTTAAAATCACTATCTTTTTATAATGCTTCACTATTTCTGTATTCTAATTCTGCCATTGTTTTTAAGGTTTTCCTATTGAACATTGTTTAGTTTTCTTTATGCAGGATGTCCATGTGAGAGAAGCAGAAATTGAGAAGGACAGCTTTGTAAACATGTCTGTACTGAAAAGCTAGACTTTCTAAACCCAGGAGAAATTCTGGTCATGTGCTAGTTCATGCTGGCAAACGTGCAATGAAGTTTGTGTATATTCAATATGAGATGATTTTTCAATGCGATTGTTCATGATGTTTTAATATTTCTCAGATGTTGCTGTTCTGAAAACAACCTTTCCACGTATAGTTATATTTTTATATAAAATTCTTATGGTAACATACAAGCCAATTTGACAGTTAACATGGACCAACAATTTCCAGGATCAGATCCCCAGTTAAGTAATGCCAAGGCAAACTTACAAAACAATGAAGTAGATTGTCACAGTGCATGGCACTAAATGTTCTGTAGCAATATTCTCTCTTTTATATTCTGAGATATGAATATAGATAATGTGCACTTCATTGTGTCTCTTGGATTTCAAATATTTGAAGTTGGAAAAAGTTAATAACTTTTTTAATGTCAATAATATACACATTGTGATATTATTATATTTGGCACATGCATGCTAAACATATTGAACTGGTAATATATCCCACTCATTTCAACAAAATATTTTCAAGCAAGGATGCACAGGATCTTCTAGAGAAGCAAGAAAAGCTTGTAACATTGTTTTGTGAAATTACTCATACAGTAACATCTTTGAGTATTGGTGTACAATCTAGTGTCACGTTAATTCACATGCATGAAACACTCCGTTCCTTCTCTTCTTGGAAGCCAGCTTGGTGTCAGGGATAAGAGTGGCAGCCTGTAATTGGGAGAACTGGGTTTGATACCCCACTCCACCACATGTAGCCAGCTGGGTGACTTTGGGCCCATCATAATTCTCTCAGAGATCTCTCAGCCCTACCTATCTCACAGGGTGTCTATTGTGGGGAGAGGAAGGGTAAGCAATAGTAAGCAGCTTTAAGATTCCTTTGGGTCGTAATAAGCAGGAAACAAAAAACCCAGCGCTCCTCCTCCTCCTCCCGCTTCTTCTCCTCCTCCTCTTCTTCCTCCTTCTCACAGTCATCATCTTTTACTTATGTTAGATTCCCTGCACTGACAGGCTATGTGCTGCAAAGTCCAATTTAAGATGGTGGTCTTGACTTTAAAGCACCTCACAGCCTGGCATCCTCCCATATGAATGATCACTTCTCCCAGTTTCAGCCCTTGCATCTATTAGGCCCATTATGCACGGCCGCCGAAACGGCGATTTCGGGTCACATGGAAAACGCGGAGGGGGAAGACGCGATGCATACCGGTTATGTACGGGGCAGGGCGCGACGGCGGCAAAACCCAGAGTAACCGATTATGCATGCGGCGATCCGGGTGCCGCTTCTGGTTGCGCCCCGGTCACCCGGAAGCTGCGCTTTCTTCCGCGGTTCACTGACGCGGCTTTTTCGGTGGCATGCACCGAAGCTGCGGCCGGTTGCAGCCGGCTCCGTGCGTTATCGGTGATTTTAGTTGCCGCCATTCCACCCCGAATGTGCGCTAAAACCCCCGTGCATAATGGGTCATAATATCAGCACTCTCTACTTTGTATGTTGCATTTATGAGAGAATAACACACCTACAGATAGGATCAGAACTTTTACTGCTTGGGCTCACAGGCTTTGGGTCAATCTGCTGGTTAAAAATAATGAATACTCTACTTTGTGTTTGTGTGTAATTCCAACTTCCATTTATTTTTTTAAGTGTTTGTATTTTTAATATGTTGGCTGTATTTCACATTTTTCTGTTATTTTCATATAAAAGCTTGGCTATCTTAATCATGGTCCTAGTTTTGTGAGCTGCTGTTTGGAAGAGCAGCATACAAATGTTTTAAATAAGCAAAATAATAAAGTTAATAAGGCCAAACTCATGCAGTCTATTTGTGTTGGGTTGTGCATATGCTCAGAACTCTGACAGCTTCACAGCATTTTCAGTCATCTCAACATCTGGCACTATGACAGGAAACTGGAGTACCTTAAGTGAGAAAGCAGAAAACTCAAGTGACAGTCTGAGAGCTGCGAAGTGGATCATTAACACTGCATATATTAAATGGTTAATGTGTGGAACATAATGAACATTGAACATGATGTTAGTGTATATTGGGAGCAGTTTTCTAAGCTGCTGAAATCAGCAGATTGAGAAGGGTGTAACAGCATAGCACTGTAATCTATACTACCGCTCCATTTTGAACCTCACAGTATCTTAGTGTATCCTCGCTTGGTTTAGGGGTTTCTACACTGGTATTGTCAGCATAGTGCAGGGGTAGTCAACCTGTGGTCCTCCAGATATTCATGGACTACAATTCCCATGAGCCCCTGCCAGTGTTTGCTGGCAGGGGCTTATGGGAATTGTAGTCCATGAACATCTGGAGGATCACAGGTTGACTAGTGTACAAAAAAAGAAGAAGCCTGTAAACAGAGCTACTGAGCACCTACAACGCTATTTGACATGCCATTCAGTTTGCACTTGGAGAGAGGGGAAATCAAAGCAATGTGTGAGGGACCAGACTCAGTGAGCAATTTGGTCATGGTAAGTTAGAATGTCAATCACATTTATGTTAAAGTTCAGACTGTACCTGGGTCTTCACTATTAGGTCACAAGAGTCCAGAGAAGTGCCAGGACGTGCTAGAGTTTAGTCCCAGAGGCCAAATCTCCACCCATCCTGAGCTGATTCCACACAAGGTTTGTTTTTCCATTGTGGTCATGTTGCCAGAGCAATTGTTGCTCCCTTTGCACTTGCAACAGAGATTTGGCAAAGAGTAATCTGTTTCTCTCTTTTTGCCCTTGTTAGCCATGGTTTCCCTGTCTGTCAAAGGTTGCAAGCTCCCCCCACCCAACCCAACCCTGCCTGTTATTATTATTCTGCTATCATGATTCTCCGCCTCCTTAAAAAACATGAGGGCATGCATAGCTTTGCTCATGACTAGCACAATGCTGCTGTGTATTTGCACAGTGCTGCTCTGCCTCCAAAGCAACAACATATTTGAATCCTTTGGTAATGCTGCTTATTAGAAAGTTGTGGGTACCTCCTCTCTACTTTTCCAGCAAGAGAAGAACTATGTAATGGGTGACTGAATTTTGTTTTTAGATGTAATTATATTTAATTTAATAGTTTTACATTTTTATTACTTTATTTTATTTTTATATAATTTTACTGTGATGTAATCTACCCTGAGTCACATGAGATGGGACAGAAAATCATGGTGGTGGTGGTGAAAAGTATTCTGGTCATCTACATGAGCCAACGTTGGTGTAGTGGTTAAGAGTGGCGACTCCTAATCTCATGAGCCGTGTTTAATTCCCCACTCCTCCACACGCAGCCAGCTGGGTGACCTTGGGCTTATCACAGCACTGACCAAACAGTAATATCAGGGCTCTCTCAGCCTCACCTACCTCACAGGATGTGTGTTGTGGGAAGAGGAAAGGGAAGGTGAATATAAGCCGCTCTGAGACTCCTTATGGTAGAGAAAAGGGGCGTGTAAGAGCCAACTCTTCCTCTTCTATATGGAAAAGATTAATTACCCCCTCCCCTGCTTGGGGAAAGAGCACTTCAGGAACAGTTCAAATACTTTTCATTCCAGATTCATGAAATGATCTCATTGAGGCTGTGATTTGAACAGGAATGGGGGACAATGTTGTGTGGAAACAAACTGCTAGAATAGATGAAACAGAGAAAAACTTAAGGGTAGGATTTACTTCTATCTGGGAAAAAGTTAGCTTAGTTAGTGACTGCTTGGAATGGTAATTTGCATTGCATTGCAGTTGATGATACAATGTGTTCAGTTAGTCTGAGTAGTCAGATATTAAGTTGCATTATTAATGAGCTGCTGATACTGATTTGTACCACCTCTAGCTGGCAGGACTGAGATGAACCACAAAAACTAACAGAAAGCAGCTGGTTGAAAATTACTACTGTATGATTAATGTTCTTCTGTAACTATATTTTCCTTCACCATCAATGTTTTCCAGTGCCCTCTTCTGAATATTTTTATATAAAATAAAGCAAAATGTTGACATGCAAGGAAAATGCAGTTTGGTATCTGCTGGCTATGGAAAAATTAATATTGCTGTTGAAAACTGATAGCTTGGATTTCCATTTATACATTTCTCTAGAATTAGCTGTTCATGTTGAAAGAAAGGGGAACAATCATCATGTCTTTCAGTGACAAGAACGTAAAAGTTTGGAGGGTGTTTAGGATAGTTTTCTTTGTGGAAGAAAAGAACACATGAAGCTGCCTATACTGAATCAGTATTGCTCCAGTACTGTACTGCTCCAGTACAGAGTTAAAGCAAAGAAGAAAACTGATGGTGTGGTCAGATTTTTTAAAAAAAGAGTTATATTCCATGCAAAGATCTCTATGCCTTTTGTATCCTGCTTTGTCAGAGGATCTGTAAAGCAAACTTCCATAAAGAGACTGGACTACCCCATTACTGTAGAGTTACTTACTAATACATGTTCATTGCAAATATTACTCAAATAAAAAATATTTTTCAAGGATGTTTTCTGGAAAACGGTCTACTTCTTATCCCTCCCCCCCCAAAAAAAATAACCCCTTCACTTGTCTATAAGGTTATTGGCTACTGTTTATTAGGTAAAGTGGTTTCTAACCTTGATTATCACAGAAGATGGAAAAGTGGGGAGAGGAAAGAGAAGGCGATTGTAAGCCGCTTTGGGATTCCTTTGGGTAGGGAAAAGTGGCATTTTGTTTCCAGCTCCCATCCCTTTTGACTATGGTCTTGACACTGGCAAGGTTATAACCCTGGGTTCCCTTCTTCCTATCACTTGACTTCATGTCATGTGCTTGCAGCTTGCTGGGTCTTCAGTCTGGAAAGGCTGAAGATCACTGATTTAGGGCTAGGACTTGAATTAAGGCCATGTTGGGGTGGGGGAGAGAAACACAGGAAAATAAAGTGAAGATAATCAAATGCTAACAAATTGTTCTGAACTATTTCATTCAAAAGGAGCTTTGTCAACGAGATTTCACAACTTAAAATTATCCAATGAGGGGTGTATATTTATTTGAATGGGGAAAATGTAAATATTGACTTCACTGTATATGCAATTTTTGTTATGAAGCCATAATGCAAATGAAAATAGGGTGCAAATATTTCATAACAGGACATGTTCACAAATTGAATTCACTCCATGCTTATGTAGAATCACGAGGTACTTGTGACTGAAATAAATTGTTTCCTTTCATCTTGCGCTTGTTTTCAGTGGTGTGGAACAACATACTCAACAATTAACCTTGTGAGTTAAAAAAGGAATGTGGGCTGAGGTAATTTTCTCTGTCATTTCTGCTTGGGAAAAGTTACCTGTCACACACCTCTGAATTATTCCATGCTTAATGATTTGGAATGCATGGTTAGCTTTGGCCATCCTTCATACAATATGGTAAACTAGCAGGGAAATTGTGGCAGTATTCTCTAGCCCAACAGTGCACACTGTGTTTGTGCATGTGCACAGCATCAATAAAACACTACATAAATTATACATCTTTTGAAGCATAGCACTCTTGATGGAAACATTATAGGATACATGGGCAGGTTGTACCCTGGTGAAAAAGCTGCATTGGCTTTTAGTCAATTAGAGAAACTCTTCCCCATGATGCAGAATACAAATCATGTGATTGCCAAGGGAATGTTGGGTCTTCCCTGAAAAACAGATTTACAACCTTCTTTCATTGCCATAATCATCAAAGCAACACTGATTCCTATGGCAACAATTAAACTTGTAACTGTCTCATTGACACAGGAGATTACGACCGTAAAAAGTAAACTGTATTGTGTATCACCTGAAGTTCAGAGGTACAAAGGAAAGGAAAGGGGAAGATTTGTATCTGCCCTCCAAACATTTATCTTGCCATCCATGAATTCCTCCGTCCCCCACCCTGTCTTTTTAGATTCACCATTGGGATTGATTTGTACAGAATTGTAACAATTTCAGCAAAGTGGTTTGAGAGCTGCATGAAACATTTGCTTCATACTTTCACCTACGTAATTATCAGCATGTATCCTATGAACTGACATAATCAAAAGAAACATCTTAAGGGGGGAAATTGTTTGATCATTCCTTAGCCAGCAGCATGAGATCTAGGCTGAGCTTCTGCCTCCTCTGTTACAGGCATGAGCTCGAGGCAACATGATGAGAAAACAAGCAAACAAACTTTGTGTGGAATTGGTCCCAGATGGGTGGAGATTTCAGCTCTGAGGATAAAGTCTGGTACGTCCTAAATCTAAACCTCTGGGCTGCTTGCATCCCTAAAATAATTGGAACCCAATCAGGCCAGGAGTTGGAGTATTGTCTTGTTTTGGTTTGTTTATTTAAATTATACTTTTGCCATCTGTGAGCCAGTTTGAACCTACTTTGTGGAGAAAATCAAAGTAGAAACAAATAAATAAGGTTACATACCTTACTTTCTCCCAGAGTGTTCCTGGCAAGAGTGGTTGTGCCTCTGAAGCAGAGCATCTGCTTGGCATGCAGATGGTCCTAGGTTCAATCCCTAACATCTCCCAGTCAAAGGATCGGGTGGGAAGTGATCAGAAAGACTTCTACCAAAGACATTGGATGGCTGCTGTCAGCCTGAGTTGATGATACTTACCACAACAGATGTTATAAGATGTACTTGTGAGGGACATTGTGTGCCTAAACACGAATGGTTAAATAGTTATCACTTGAAGATAAAAGAGTATAAATTGCCATGTGTGTGCAGTGGGCAGATGAATGTTCAATATGCCCGGTAAGGGGAAATTTCAGCCAACAGAAGCTCTATGGCATGTGTTAAAACAAGCATAGGTGCCTTTATAACCATATGACTGTGAACATTCAGTGCTCTTGATTTTTCCTACAGAGGAGGAATACCTGGGCAGAGTCTGCACTTACTTTGTTTATTTCATTGTCAAACCTGTTGAATTGTGATCGCTTTGAACTCGGATCTTCCTCCCCCGCCCCATTGAAACAGGAAAGTGTTCTGCACGTGGTTAGGGTAGTTCAGAAGGGGGGGGAGCCAAGCAGGGAGCCTCTTTCTTTTCTTGGAGAGGAGGGAGGATAGAAAAAGGCAGAGAAAGGAGAAAAAATCCAGGACCGACAGAAGTTGAGAGAAATTAGGGGCTTCTCCTTTAAGGCAAGTTTGTCACATGACCACCTGTGGCCAATCATGGGTACTCTACCATGGAGGAGAGCCCAGATTCAAATCAGCCTTTAAATATTGAGGGTTAAAAGCACTCTAAGATATCACACAATAAAGGTAGGGTCACGCCAGATCAATCCTTCTTGCTGCAGAAGGAAATTTTAAATTGCCCCAAATCCAAACGGAAATCGCATTCTGTGTAGAAGGCAGGGACTGAATCGACCTGGGATTGGAATAAAAGCTCTGTGCAGTTTACACCCTGATTTGAAAGAATATTCCTGCATGAAACACCCCTGAAATTCCTTAGAGAACAGAATGAGAAAAGGGGGAGGTGAGACACTGAAGATGGCCAACTGCATTCCTGTCCACCTCTTCATGAAGGAAAAGAAAATCTGTTTCCCACTTCCTAATCTCTGCATTGAGGACAGGAGCTGTCTGCACAGCCTAACTGGTAAAAAGGATCTGGGGTTGAGAGGGAATGCACGTATACTTGCATGAAGCTTAGGGGGAGAGGAGGTGGGTGTATATGAGGCCACTACATTGCCATTTTAGAATGTGCACATGACAAATTGACTTGCAGGATGAATAAAGAGGCTGGAAAAATAAAGATCCTCAGCAACTGCATGTGCCATGGAAGATCAGCTGTTAGTGAATGAACACCCAGGATTTTCATGGAGAAGGAGAGACCTTCTTGTACAAAGGCAATATAGACTTTGTATCTTTTCCATGCCCGGCTGGTGATATTTCCAAAGTCCTGCTTTTGTCACTGCAGGAACCAGAATGCTGTAGGATATAAATTCCACACTTGAAACCACAGTTAAGTAGAATTATTCTTCTTTGCATTATACAACTAAAAGAAGCAGTGCAAGAATGAAAGACATGGAGACAGCTGAGCCATAGGATTGCCAAGAGTCGGACACGACTGAACGGCTAACATCATCATCACTCTTCATTAGGGAATGCAGCAATTTTAACAGTGTGTAGCGTATTCTCTCCTCCAACATAATATTTGAGAGGGGATATTCATCTTGCCTTACATCCTTTGCCAGTTCAAAATTTTCAGAAAAATTCTGTACAGATATAATGGCAGGCATACTTCTTTAGCTTCAAGACACATTATATTGCCTTGAATGAATTTAGCAATTTAGAATGTAGATCAAGATAACAACAAAACCCCCCCACTTGTTATAAGTTCATGAAATGATAAGAAATACTGAAAGGAACTAGAATTTTGCAGGTTTGTCCCCGTAGTTTCATTGATATAATTACGGTAGTAAGAGTTACATACATACTTAAAAGGCTTAGGTTATTCCCCACCCCCCCCAAAAAAACTACTTTTGACTCAGGCAATTGAACTTTGAGTGGAAAACAATCACAATCCTGACCATCGCCTACTGAAGAAACTGTTCTTGGTCAAGGTTTTTTGTGACAGCAAGAATTTATTTCGAAATGTTATATATGGTGGCTCCAGTGAGGTATGAATTTTTGGAATATGCATAGTCTGTAGTGGGCACGGGGAACAGAACACGGGGAAAGTTCTGCAGGGGGTTTGGAGGAGATGTGTAGTTAGCATATAAAGGTCAAGAACTTCCTGATATTTTTCAAATAATCTCCTCTGTGTCCTGATTGGCTCAATTGGAAGCTTCCTGTTCCTTTGAACACACTTCCTAACTGCTTGCCTCCAGAATAGACAGAATGACTGCAAACACAGTTGGGCCTGTTTTCTCCCCTCTTTCTAAATATAGTAGTTTCTCTTCTTAATAAAACATTATTTTAAGCATCCTGGTGCTCTGGTGCTCTGCTGCTTTGCAAATTTAAACCCTGCCAACATGTACAGGGGCTAACAAGAGAGACTGTTTAGAAAGTCCCATGTTATTCCACCAGGCTTACTCCCAGGAAAGTATCTCCAGGATTTCAGCCTAAAACAATGCAGTAACACCACAGAGTGCTTTTTCAAAGCCAGTAAGAAACAGGCTTACTGATAAAAATGTTTCTCATAAATTTGTCCAAATATATTCCAGAGATCTGGTTCTAAAACGGAGACACTGCCACTGTGAAACAGCACCCACAAGACTGAGCAGTACCCACTCAATAGACAAAACCCGTGTAAACCACCAAATCCCAAACACTCCCCTTTGCCTTAATTCAGAGATATCTTTTCTAAGAGGCCATTTAGGTTGATTTAAGGAGCGCTTCGAAGTGTATCTGCCAATAATATTTGCTTGAAATCCACCTGCTTTGTTTTCCTTTCCAAAATCTCATTAAAAACTAGTATAATTACTGCAGTGTCCTTTTCCAAGAAGTGAAGTTTAAGTGAGCCTATTACCAGCTCCCACTGATCTCTCCGCCTTGGCCTCCTGCAATCTCTGGTGGCATGAGGAGAACCCATAACAAAATGGAAACCGTGTAAACAGAGCCTGGAGCAGAAGGGTTGGTCATAAGGCACTGTCGCCCCTAGCGCGGTTTCGAACCCATAAACCGTGTCCTTCGTGTTCGTTTTAGAGTCACAAACCGATTACAGCAGGCTGATTTCTTGGCTTCCCGGGAGTAGGACGAAACTCCCTTGGCCGCCACCGCCGCCACCAGAACAGTCTCTTTAGCCTTAAGCAGCCCGCGCTTCCCCCCGAACACACGCCCGGGACACCCCTGGGAGGCGGCCCTTGAGGATCTTCGGAGCTCCGCCCCCCTGCGCGAGATTCCGCCGCTCAGAAGCGAAGCTTAATACTTATGAGCTGCTCTCGGCCAATGAAGAGGCCGGCAAGGTGGCTGAAGACGCTGAAGTTGGAAGAAGCGAGAAGCGCCCTCGGAATCTGGTGTCACCTTCGCGCCGCACGCGGGTCTTTTGCCGAGTTTAGGGCTCGCCGGCCCCGCAGGTGAAGATTACGCGCCCCAGCAGCGCAGGCGGCGGCTTCGGCAGGAAACCTAAGGCGGTGGCAGGTGCCCTCTCATTCCGCCCTCCGAGACTGAGCCGGGGAGAGAGCCGGGCGAGCACCGGAGGGAAAAGCCAAGCAGAAGGCTCGACTGTAAAGGGTGCTCAATGCGCCGGCTATGGAGAAAGGGGCGCCCTTTGGACTGCCTCGCCTGTGCGTGCTGTGGGCCGCGCTGCTGGTGGAGACCTGCCCTCGCGGCGCCCACGGCGGGAACTGGATGTGAGTACGGGAACGACACGGAATCGAGCCGCGGCTGCTCGCCTTTTAAGCGCCGCTAGCAGGTTCACACGTGCTGTTTTCATTTTTACTCTCCCTGGTTTGGGAGACTTGATGGAGAGGCCGTGTGAGGTGCAGCTTTCTGGCGTGCTCGGATTCAGGGGTACCACCTCCAGGTTGGGAAATGCTTGGAGATGTGGGTTGAAGCCAGTGGGAGGGTGGGGTTTGGGGCAGGGAAGGGACCTCAGGGTGGAATGGCATACAGCCCACCCTTCACTGCAGTCATTTTCTCCAGGAAATTTCTCCACTGCAGTCATCCTAATCTGAAGATCAGTTTTAATTTGGGGAGTTCCCCAGACCCTAGGCAGAAGTTGACAACTCAAGGTGTAACATTTCTAACTTCTTTTAGAAATGAAAAATGACATTTTCACATGGGAGTCCCAAAGTAAAACCCTGCATTGTTCAAATTTCTAGTATGAATACGAATGGTTGCGTGGACCTGAACGCACAATTGGTTTTCAAAAGAGTACCTTCTTCTACCTGTGGATATTTGTTGGTGAAAGGGCTTTGCAAATGCTGAGCTCATTGAATTGTTCATCTGCAACCAACATGGGAGCAAGGTGCCAGACCCCTTGTTGACTCCTGGGCAGAGTCTGCACTTACTTTGTTTATTCCATTGTCAATCCTGTTGAATTCAGATCGATTTGAACTCGGATCTTCCTCTTCCCCCCTCCCCATTGAAACAGGAAAGTGTTCTGCACTGGTTAGGGTAGTTCAGAAGGGGGGAGGAAGCCAAGCCTCTTTCTTTGTTTTCTTGAAGGGGGGGAGAGAGGAGCCAAGCAGGGAGCCTCTTTCTTTTCTTGGAGGGGGGGGGGGGAGAGAGGATTGAAGAAGGCAGAGAAGGGAGAAAATAATCCAAGACCGACAGAAGTTGAGAGAAATTAGGAGCTTCTCCTTTAAGGCAAGCTTGTCACAGGACCAACTTTGGCCAATCAGGGGTTCTCTACCATGGAGCAAAGCCCAGATTCAAAACAGCCTGCTTTCTCAATTCGATTTTTAAAATATTGAGCATTAAAAACACCCTAAGATATCGCACAATAAAGGTAGGGTCACTCCGGATCAATCCTTCTTGTTGCAGAAGGAAAATTTAAATCGGCCAAAATAGAAACGGAAATCGCATTCTGTGTAGACGGCAGGGACTGAATCGACCTGGGATTGGAATAAAAGCTCCATGCAGTTTACCCTGGTCCAAACCGACTGCCAGGATCATAGCTGCCTTGCCACACACCAAGCAAGAGTAGCACTGATCTCATGTCCTTTGGTGACAGAGGATTCCTCTTCTTTGAGGTCCCTCTTTCACACCCATTGTGGGAATGATGGTCTCCTAGACTGTGACACAACAGAGTCGAATTTAGCATGGCTTCTGAAAACACCCAGAATGTGTGGTAGTCATTGGCCTGTTCCTATATTATTTATTTATTTAAAACATCCCCACCCCGACGGGACAGCATACAGAGGAGGCTAGATAATAAAGGCCTGGGTGAAGAGGTGTGTTTTCACATGGTGCCAAAAATGAAGGTACTTGGCAAATCATCTGATTGTGGCTGTTCCACAGTCTGGAGGCCAAAACAGAAAAGGCTCTCCTGCATGTCACCACCTCTTGTACCTCTAGGTCCCATTATGCACGGCCGACGAAACAGCGATTTTGGGTCACATGGAAAACGTGGAGGGGGAAGACGCGAAGCACACCGGTTATGCACAGGACAGGGTGCGACGGCGGCAAAACCCAGAGTAACCGATTATGCATGCGGCGATCCTGGCGCCACTTCTGGTTGCACCCCAGTCACCCGGAAGCTGCGCTTTCTTCTGCGTTTCGCTAACGCGGCTTTTTCGGCGGCATGCACCGAAGCTGCAGCCGGTTGCAGCTGGCTCCATGCGTTATCGGTGATTTTAGTCGCCGACATTCCACCCCGAATGTGCGTTATTCCCCCCGGGCATAATGGGTCTAAGAGAGGCAGAACTACAAGAAGACTCTCTCCTTGAGATCTCAGTGCTTGGGCAGGTCTGTATGAAAAAAGGTGCTCCTTTAAATAACTGGAGCCCAAACCATTAACAGCAGCAGTTTGAATTGGTCACCATAATGTATAAGTGTTTGAGGCTATCACTTGGACTTCACTGGGAGGTTCTTCTTGTGCCTGTTTTCATTTTTAACTTCTTCCTGATTTTGTATCATGGTATGTTTATCATATATTATTGCTGTCTGTTGCAGATTTGGTTGTGTGAAAGAGACAAAGTGTCTGGTACTTACCCCAGGACTGCTTTTGCAGGTGGTTGGGCATTGCCTCCTTCGGTGTCCCAGAGAAACTGGGTTGTGCTAACCTGCCCCTCAATGGCCTCCAAAGGGACCTGTGCAAGAAAAAGCCCTATCTGCTACCCAGTATCCATAAAGGAGCACGCCTAGGAATCCAGGAATGCCAGAGACAGTTCAGACATGAACGGTGGAACTGCATACTCTCTCCAGATTCTTCCCCTTTGACGTCATCCCTCCCTGTGGCTCCTTCCACCTCTGTCTTTGGCTATGAACTGAGCAGCGGTATGTCCTTTAGTAGAAAATACATTCATGAGTTCCACAGTGTCTCTAGTCTGAAGGTAGAATTCCCACAATGACTTGCAGGGCAGCCACAGGTCTCCCCTGATGATACTTCTATTGTAAAAAATTTCTTAAACATAGAAGCAAAACATTGTCCAACCGGGGAGAGATAGTTCTGTGTGGAGCAGAGGTATTACTTGGAATCCTTTGTTCCTTTCTACTGCAGAATTAGCTTGTGGATCAAGAAAAGTAGGTAGATAAAGGTTCCTAGATACCTTTTCCTTTTTCAGTTTGATGACACCCTGTCCAAGCTGCTTTATCACCCATGGACAATGTGGATATCTTCCCCCGCAATGGATGCAAAAGAGAAAAGGACTGAACAGTTTGTCAACTTTGACTCACAGTATGTCTAGATACTGGTTGAAAAAATTGAAAATGCAGATAGGGTTGTGTTTGTTTGCTTGTTTTTTAAGCCACAGAGGTTAACTATCTCTCCCTGTGGCTGGAAGGAATCTATGCTTTTAAATTTTTAAATTAAGATCATTTAAGACCAACCATTTAAAAGGGCTTCAGCAAACTTAACGTTTTGCCTAGCACAATCTCAAATTACTGCTTTGAACGTTGATGGGGCGGCATAGTAGTAAACGTGCCAGTTTCTGGAGGCTTCATTCCATTTTTTTTTACTGGTGTGTCCCACTGTGTACTTCCTTTGACAGTTATGCCAGAGATCATAGACTAGATTTCTGTCATGACTGATGCCATGGGTGCATGAACCCGTTTATGGAATTTTGCACTCATCACAGCCACTAAAGTGGTGTGGCTTGCCTGTCTGGGATTTGACTACCTGAAACCTGAAAGAAGAAAGTGCTTCAAATATGAAAAAAGAACATGCTGTCTTAATTGTGAGAGGAAAGCTGCAGTTGTATGTACAAATGCAGAGCTTGTATTGATGAAGTCCCAGTTCTTTGACATTCCCAGATGAATTGCTTCATAAAACCATGCTGGGAAAGGACCCCAACTGAGTTGTAGAGAATTGTTGACTGTGCCAGAAAGGACAAAAGGGTTCAGTCTGATGCTATTAAAAGCAGTTCCTTAGAGTTGCCCCAAAGGATGGGAAATGCTGTTTCAGAGCCTAGTCCATCCATTTCTTCAATGATGTAATTATAATGGGAATACAGTTTTACAATACTAGGAGTGCTGCCTCTCCCTATTTAAGTGATATCAGTCTGCCCTATAACAGAGAAAGAAATGGTTCCCTTGAGTCCCTTGAAAGCGATGGAATTTGAGAGTTGCAATTAAGTTGTCTGTTTCTTGTTATGGGCTGGACTAAAGTGGAACAAACTTTTACGGGAGCATGACCAAATCTCTGCTTCAACTTTCTTCCACAATGATAGCTATGAATCAGCTTTGTTAACGTTTTAATTCAGCCATGGGTATATGCTGATGATCTCTTGCATTCTTTTGTAGGTACCAAAGAAACAGCATTTATTTATGCAGTGACTGCAGCTGGCCTAGTGTATTCCATGACACATTCTTGCAGTGCAGGAAATATGACCGAATGTTCCTGTGATATCAGCCTGCAGAATGGTGGCTCACCTAGTGAAGGCTGGCAATGGGGTGGCTGCTCTGATGACATCCAGTATGGAATGTGGCTGAGCAGAAAGTTTTTAGATGGCCCTGTAAGAAACATCACTGGGAAAAATGGAAATAGATTGATTGCCATGAATTTGCATAACAATGAAGCTGGAAGACTGGTAAGATTTAGATTCTTTCCCCTTCTTACATGAGAAGAGCCCTGCGGGATCAGACGAGTAGTCTCTCTAGTCCAGTACTGACTTTCACAGAAAGGCCAACATTTGCCTTGGAGGGCCAACAAATAGGGTGTAGAGGCCAAGGTCTTCCTCTGATGCTTCCTTCTTCTTCCAAAACCCTTTGGATTGGGAAGGGAGCTCAGCATATGATCATAAGCTTTGGCCTATGACTTTGGCCTACACACAAAGTCCTTTGTTACTCACTAGGCATTTCCTTTACCATAAATAAGCTCTGAAAGCTCATACACAGATCATCACATTCTACTTCATTGTAATGCACTATGTGCACACAAACTTTGCCTTTTTTACATGAAGCACATTAGGTCAGTGACATTAACATCTGCAGGGACCCTATGGATTTCAGGCTCTTGCAGAACCTCCTTATTTTTCTTTCCTGGTATTTGGAAGTACTGCTGCTAGTGCATGAGAATCTATAAATCAAGGGCATCATGCCTTCCCTACTTCCCTTTGCACACCCATAAAACTGACTACATAAAATATCTCTTATTAGGCCAGATCCTGATTTCTAACTTGGGTTTGGCCAATGACAACTATAAGCAGTACTGTTGAGTATGTGTATAGAGCCAAAAGTGTGCCAGGCATCAAAGTAACATGATCGCTGCCAAGAATTTTAATAATCCACAGTAATTGCACTGTTATCAAAATATAATCCTGTAGAAAAAGACACAGAACCGGAAACCAGTTTCTCTTCTTAATACTTGCTGGATTCGGATGACAGTGTTAAGACCATAAAAAGAGTTCTGCTGGACCACATCAATGATCTATCTACTCTAGCATCCTGTAGAATCATAGAATCATAGAGTTGGAAGGGGCCATACAGGCCATCTAGTCCAACCCCCTGCTCAACGCAGGATTAGCCCTAAGCATCCTAAAGCATCCAAGAAAAGTGTGTATCCAACCTTTGCTTGAAGACTTCCAGTGAGGGGGCACTCACCACCTCCTTAGGCAGCCTATTCCACTGCTGAACGACTCTGACTGAGAAAAACTTTTTCCTGATATCTAGCCTATATCGTTGTACTTGAAGTTTAAACCCATTACTGCGTGTCCTTTCCTCTGCAGCCAGCAGAAACAGCATCCTGCCCTCCTCCAAGTGACAACCTTTCAAATACTTAAAGAGGGCTATCATGTCCCCTCTCAACCTCCTTTTCTCCAGGCTGAACATTCCCAAGTCCCTCAACCTATCTTCATAGGGCTTGGTCCCTTGGCCCCAGATCATCTTCGTCGCTCTCCTCTGTACCCTTTCAATTTTATCGATGTCCTTCTTGAAGTGAGGCCTCCAGAACTGCACACAGTACTCCAGGTGTGGTCTGACCAGTGCCGTATACAATGGGACTATGACATCTTGTGATTTTGATGTGATGCCTCTGTCGATACAGCCCAAAATGGCATTTGCCTTTTTTACCGCTGCATCACACTGCCTGCTCATGTTTAGTTTACAATCCACAAGTACCCCAAGGTCTCGTTCACACACAGTGCTACCTAGAAGCGTATCCCCCATCCAGTAGGCATGCTTTTCATTTTTCTGACCCAGATGCAGAACTTTACACTTATCTTTATTAAATTGCATCTTGTTCTCATTTGCCCATTTTTCCATTGTGTTCAGATCTCGTTGAACTCTGTCTCTATCTTCCAGAGTATTTGCCAGTCCTCCCAATTTGGTGTCATCTGCAAACTTGATGAGTAGTCCCTCCACCCCCTCATCTAGATCATTAATAAATATGTTAAAAAGTACCGGGCCGAGCACCGAACCCTGAGGTACCCCGCTACTCACCTCTCTCCAGTCTGATGAAACACCATTGACAACAACTCTTTGAGTGCGGTTCTCTAACCAATTCCCTATCCACCTAACGATCTGAAAATCCAGATTGCAGTCCTTCAACTTATCCATCAGAACATCATGGGGAACCTTGTCAAAAGCTTTACTAAAATCCAAGTAAATGACATCAACCAAATTTCCCCGATCCAGCAAACCTGTTACTTGGTCAAAAAAGGAAACTAGGTTGGTCTGGCAGGACCTGTTGGAGACAAATCCATGCTGACTTCCTTGGATCACCAAATTGTCCTCCAGATGTTTGCAGATCGCTCCCTTTAATATCTGCTCCATTATCTTCCCCACAACAGAGGTCAGACTCACTGGTCTGTAGTTTCCCGGGTCATCCTTCCTCCCGTTTTTGAAGATCGGAATAACGTTTGCTCTTTTCCAGTCCTCCGGGACATCTCCAGTCCTTAAAGAGGTTCCGAAGATGATGGACAAGGGCTGTGCAAGTTCTCTGGAAAGTTCTTTGAGTACTCTCGGGTGCATTTCATCTGGACCAGGGGATTTGAACTCATCCAGTGCAGCTAAATGCCTCTCGACCACCTCTCTATCCATGTTAACCTGCCACCCAGACACTATCCTTTGGCTACAGCCATCTCTAGATGTGCCTAAACACTTTGACCTGTGGGAAAAAACAGATGTAAAATAGGCACTAAGCCTTTCTGCTTTCTCTGCATCTTTCGTTAGATTTTGTCCATCCGCACCCAACAGCGGGCCTATTGCCTCCTTTACTTTACGTTTGCTCCTCATGTAACTGAAAAATCTTTTCTTGTTACAATGGGCTTCCCTGGCCAATCTTAGCTCACTCTCAGCTTTGGCCTTTCTGATGGTTGATCTACAGTGCCTAGTAACCTGTAGGTACTCTTCTTTAGAGCTCTGTCCTTCCCTCCATTTCCTGAACATTTTCCTTTTCTTTCTTAGTTCCTCTTGAAGTTCTCTGTTCATCCAAATAGGCTTCTTAGAGCTCCTGCAGTGTTTTCGTATTTCTGGGATAGTCATTGATTGAGCATGCAATAGCTCTTGTTTGAGTAGCGCCCACCCTTCACATGCTCCCTTCCCTTCCAGCATTCTCGTCCATGGTATGACACTCATCATGTCTCTGAGTTTATTAAAGTTTGCCCTACGAAAATCCAACATCCGCGTCTGGCTACAAGCTTCCTTGGCTCCCCATCTCAAAAGGAATTCTATGAGGACATGGTCACTTCCCCCTAGGGTCCCCACCTCCTTCACCTCATCCACCAACTCTTGCCTGTTGGTCAGTATTAAGTCCAGTATGGCTGAACCTCTTGTGGGTTCATCTACCATTTGATAAATGAAATTGTCAGCCAGGCAGGTCAGAAACTTGCATGACTGAGGACGCTTCGCAGAGTTTGTTTCCCAGCACACATCTGGGAAACTGAAGTCACCCATGATGACAAGGTCCTGCCGTTTGGATATTTTCTCAAGCTGCTCACAAAGTGCAGCATCCACATCCTCTCGTTGGTCAGGCGGTCGGTAGCAGACACCAACCACCACACTGTTTGTTTTCCCGTCGCTTATTTTCACCCAGATGCTTTCCACTGTAGATATGCTCTCCTTCACTAGAATTTCCTGACAGGTAAGCCCTTTCCTCACATACAGTGCCACTCCTCCACCTCTTCGATCTATTCTGTTTTTTCTGACCAGTTCATATCCATCCACCATTACATTCCAGTCATGAGAATCATTCCACCAAGTTTCTGTGATGCCTACTAGATCATACCTTTCCATCAGCATGAGAAGTTCCAACTCTTCCTTTTTATTGCCCATGCTTCGGGCGTTAGTATAAAGATATCTGAATCCTTTTACTTTTGGTTCCCTATGAGCTGGCCTTGCCGGTTGGGCTGCCTCCGATAGTTTTCCTTCCATACACTCCCTATGTTGATCGTCTCCTTCCCCTAGTGGCTTTAGTTTAAAGCTCTCCTGATGAATCTCCCCAGGTTCCTGCCAAACACATTCTTCCCCAGTTTTGATAAGTGCAGTCCATCAGGTGCTAGTAGGCCTTCCTCAAGAAAGCCTATCCCATGGTCCCAGAAACCAAATCTCTCCTGCCGGCACCAACTACGCAGCCAGTGATTCACCTCCATTATCTTCCTCTCCCGACGCATTCCTCTTCCCTTGACAGGCAAGATTGAAGAGAATACCACTTGTGCCCCCATTTGCTTGAGCTTCCTCCCCAGATCTTGATAGTCTTTTTTAATAGGAGCGATGGTATTCAGGGACATGTCATTCGTTCCCACATGGACCATCACAAATGGGTAGCGATCCGTAGATTTGAGGAGTTTGGGCAGCCTTTCTGAAACATCTTTAATTTTCGCCCCTGGCAAACAACACACCTCTCGGGTTAGGGGGTCGGGCCCAGCCACGTGGCGATCCATTCCTCTTAGCAGGGAGTCTCCAATTACCAGTACTCTCCTTTTTTTTTTCTTCTCAACTCCATTTCCTTCTGTCCCCGTGGCCTCTTCCCTTTGTCTTAGAGTTTGTTTTGGGACCTCTTCCCTTGTTGACCCTTGCACCTCCTCTGCAAGGGCCTGAAATCTATTCTGGAGTTCCAAAGGCCCCGAGAACTGTCTCGCCCTTCGCCGTTCAGTCTTTTTCCGAACTGCCTGCAGAGGCTCCCTATTGTGGTCAATCTCCTTGTCCTCTTCAGGACTGGTTGTATTCTCTTTATTCTCTTTATTCCATGTTGCAGAGCTCTGGACTACGAACTCCTCCCCTTTCTTACTTTGGGTCAGAGTAATAATTTTGTTTTCTAATCCCCTAATCTTTTCCTCCAAAAGTTTTACCAGCTTACACTTGGGGCAGCTGTAGTCCATCTTGTCTTCTGGGAGGAAGGCAATCATGTCACACTCACTGCAGATGATGGGATGAGTGTCCTGGAGGTCCATTGTAATGTCTAGGCAGTGCAAGTACTAGGGAAATATAATCTACTGGTATAATCTACTGATTCTAATTGCTCGGCCAAGAACCCCAGGCTAAGAGCCACAGGCCAAGAGCCCTTTGTCTCTTGCCAAAGGCTCGCGCCTCTGGTGAGGAGTAGCCCTTTTTAATCCTCCCAACAATTACCCAGCAATCACCTCACCCAGGCAGAACAATAGCCTCACCTGGTCAGCAGCAACTCTCCCCAGTAGCTCTCTCTCCACGTGCTCTCAGTTGTCTGAGCTCTGCCTCTGGTGAGAAGCAGCCCTTTTTAATCCTCCCAACAATTACCCAGCAATCACCTCACCCAGGCAGAACAATAGCCTCACCTGGTCAGCAGCAACTCTCCCCAGTAGCTCTCTCCACGTGCTCTCAGTTGTCTGAGCTCTCTTGTCTTGCACAGTGGTCAACCAGTTACTTTGGAGGGCAAATAACGGGGTATAAAGGCCGAGGTCACCTGGCACTGGTATTCAAACGTGTATTGCCTTTGATGGTGGAGGTTCCCTTTAGTCATTATGACTAGTAGCTGCTGATAAACTGTTCTCCTTGAATTTGTCTAATCTGCCTTTAAAGTCATTTGTACCCATGGCCATCACTACGTCCTCTGGCAGTGAATTGCACATTCTAATCATTCATTGAGTTATTTTTCTTGTATTACCTGTAGGTAATGGAATGTTCTGACAAATGATTAGAAGCTAAACATATTTTCTGATAACAGTCACATTGGCAAAGCTGTGATACCAACCCAGTAGTTGAAATCTATTTGACATATTCAGGACTCAACCCCTTGATAGAAGGTTGTGGGTTGTTTGGTTACTTTTCCTTTTTGCTTTAGGCTGTAGCAAAACTGATGACAGTTGATTGCCGTTGTCATGGAGTCTCTGGGTCCTGCGCCCTGAAAACATGCTGGAAGACCATGTCCACCTTTGACAAGATTGGCAGTTTTTTAAAAGATAAGTATGAAAACAGTATCCAGATTTCAGACAGACTGAAAAAAAAGCTGCGCAGGAAAGAAAAAAGCCAGCGCAAGATACCAATCCAAAAGGAAGATCTGCTATACATCCACAGGTCCCCCAACTACTGTGTTGCAGATCACAAACTGGGGGTCTCTGGGACCCAGGGAAGGGAATGTAACCGAACTTCTGAAGGACCAGATGGCTGCAACCTCCTCTGCTGTGGTCGTGGGTATAACACTCATGTAGTCAGACATGTGGAGAGATGTGACTGCAAATTTGTTTGGTGTTGCTATGTACGCTGCAGAAAATGCGAGAGCATGACTGATGTTCACACTTGCAAATGAAAAAAACATCTGTTTCTGAAACCAAAGATGGTGATAGGGAGCCCTACAAAGTAGCTTTCTTATGCTTGTGCTAACACTCAAGATAGAGCCAGTCCTCCTAGGACTGTCCATGGTTTAGAAGTTTGAGTTTTTACTTAAAGAGATACCTGGAATAAGTAGCATTCTTGGGCATAAGCAACAGAAAGAAAAGCAGTGGACAATTGCCTCCCCTACAGTATTTATGTAAGTGGATACCATGGATGAGTGATTCTGCCTTAGATGGTAGGGATATTCAGTCACTGTGATCCATGCTATAATGGACAAAGTAATACCTTTATTTACAATATATAAATACACATAATGGTCAAAGAAAGAATGATTAGCACTCAGAGTCTAAATAATGCCACTGCTGCCAAAGTGAGGCCAGGACACACTGCTGCCCCATGTAAAAATATTTATGTTGTGATATGGTTGTTTAACACCATTTCCACCACTTTCAGCTATCGTGATTGGCCTTTGCAGTAAAAGTTAGGTTAAAATAGGGAGGGCCAACCTCCAATTTCACTGAAAGAAAATTAAAAATTGTCATAGAGGACTTAAATTGATGTTTTTGCTCATGTTCTGTTACCAGGATGAAATATTTGATAATATGCATGCCCACAGAAATGCTGATTGCCACTTTGGGGTTGGGAAGTGAATTGGTTCCAGGCAGGACTGGCCAAGAATTCAGGGTTTGGGGGGGGGGTTGTTTTTGTTTGTTTTTTTGAGGGGACATGGAATTGGGGACACTTGATAATATGCCTGCACTACTGGAAGAACATTTACTGCATCTACCAAAGTTTCTTGTTACTGTGGCTAACTTTGGGGTCTTTATGACCCTCTTCCCACAGATTAATATAGTACATTTTCCCATTCAGGCAAGGGTTTATTTCTCTGAATGGTAGACTAAAAAGAAATAATTGCTTATGTCCATTTTGAATCTCTACTTGAAGAAACTGAGTGAACACCAAGACATAATAGACATTTTTTTTGAAGTATTACAAAGAATTTATTTCATCAGCCTTGCCTTCTTTTCCAAATGACTGTGCAGGCTCAGGCCATGACATGTATGTAATGTTTGCAAAGCTTTTGTTATCTGCTAGCTCCAAGTAACACTTCACAAGGGATCTTTGGTCTTTGGCAAAAACATTAATACATGTAATATGGTTAATATGGTCCCTTTCTACTGAGGAGCATCAAGAAGGTTTCATTTTAACAGGGTCATGAGAAGTAGGCATACTACAGACTTTGGCAGGAACATGGCCTTTACCTTGTTCACTTATTGTGATAGTATGCAACATGAACTCTTGATTGAACTGTCTCCATAGATACTGTGGAAGTTTCTGTCATGCATCCAGAAGTTCCTGACAGTAGTTCCTCAATGGAACAGGCTTCCTCAGAAGGTGGTGGGTTCTCCGTTGGAAGTTTTTAAACAGAGGCTAGTTAGCCATCTAACAGAAATGCTCATTCTGCAAACTTAGGCAGATTGTGAGTAGGTAGGCAGAAGGGATTGTGTTGGTTCTTGGCTCTTGAGGCTTTTTCTTGCATGCCCACAGAAATGCTGATTGCCACTCTGGGGTCGGGAAGTGAATTTGTTCCATACAAGACCGGTCAGGGATTCAGGGGTTCTTTTTAGGGGACATGGAATTGGGCACACTGTGGGTGGGCAGGTAGTTGTGAGTTTCTTGCATTCTGCAGGGGTTGGGCAAGATGACCCTGAGGGTCTATTCCAACTCTATGATTGCAATCAGCTTTGCAACGTTTTAGCACTTGGGTTTGTCTCCTGTTTCATCTGTACAACAACCCTGTGAAGTAGGCCTCAAGTCTTTCAATTCAACAACGACCTGTGTGGGAAGCCTTAAATGTTTCTTTTCTACCACAACCCTGTCCAAAGTAACCCTTTCTGCCTGGAGAGCTGATCTTTATACTCTGCAGGTGAGCTGTAATTCCAGGAGCTCTCCAGGCCACACCTGTAGGTTGGCTACCCCTAGGTTGGAAATATTCCTGGAGGTTTGGAGGTGTGACTTCAAAATCATACAATGCCTCAGAGTCCAGCCTTCAAATGAGCCATTTTTGCCTGCAGTTGGTAGGGAGTGGTGCAGGAGTGTCCCTCCTGGCCTATGGGTTATGGCCAGCCCTTACCAGCAACTGTTTGTATTCTGGGGCGCAGACAGACAGACCAGCATCAGTCCTGTGAGTCTGGAAAGTGCAGGAAGATCTAAATAAATATTTACAGCCTGAAACTGTAAATAGAGAACAAGTAAATGTCTGGAGACACATAGTAACTGAAATGACTTATTGGCTTGGCAAATAACCTTGGCCTGGCAAATAAAAAAAAATAGTATTAAAAACCCTTTGGATGGGAACGCTGCCTTTGTATTTAGAATACAGGCTGACTTTTACAAATCTCTCGAGCCATAGCCCCTAACACATTACATCTCATTGACTGTATTCTCAAAGGTCTACTGCCCTCTTCATTTATAGGAGATCCAATCAGAAAATGAAATCCAATGTTAATTGTAGTGTCTTCTCCACAATTTAATACTGTAAACTGTGGTCCTCAATATACAACATCCAGTAATTTGACCGATATAGCAGCAACCAAAATGGGGTCCCAGGTGATTTTATCTTTTTCCCAATCTTCATTAGTGGTTGCAAATTACAAACCTAAAACAAGGCAGCATTTACATAAGTATTACATTTACAAATTATTCATACATTGTGCTTATTGCAAATCGTATCTACTTCATGAACATAATCCCATCAGCAGCTTACCTTATTCAATGTATTAAATGTGGAAAGTATTATAATAAATTGGCAAAGCTCTCAAACGCCAAAGTAGTAAGGCGTATCACTTGGGCACCACTCCAAAGTCATGGGGAAAATTTTCAAATGAAGTCCACAGTTGTTCTGCTGTCTCTAACATATTTAAAGCTCACCCACAGGACCAAGGTGTAGGCAATATTTGCATTCAATCTATTGGGTGCCAACGTATTCAAACTAAAAATAAAGAAACTTTCTCTTTGCTGAAGCATGGTCTGAGAGTCTATTCCAGTGATATCTCGTCTCAAAGTTTCCAACCCAAAAAAGGTGAAGTCCTCCAAACTATGTTTCCATTCCAACCAGTGTGAGATGAGTGTTGTGTTCAGAATCTTATTTCTTAAGCAGCATCTATGTTCCTGGATTCTAATTTTCATTGCACGTTTAGACATACTCACACAGCCCAAACTGCATTTAAATAAAATCAATTACATTTTTGTTTTCACAATTAATAAACCCATTAATATCTATCCTAAAGCCATTCATGTGAATGTAAGAATCTACCTCATGGAGGTATCTACAGACAGAACACTTGCCACATTTATAGTTACCTCCTGGCATGGATGAAAAATGCTGTTCTTTGGGTTTGATCAATTCCTTGACATTTCTGCCTCTTCGCCAGGCCAAGAGAGGTGTGTCATGACAACCTGCAATATGGACTTCACGTGTTTTCAGTAAAATTGCATTAGCTGATGTTTGCATGCAAATATGAACTTTGCATGGGTCTTGTAACATTGCAAGGACTGATGTTGTCCTTTAATTTAGTACATTGCCTCTTTAGGGCCACAGGTTTAAGCAGTTCTCAGGCAGTTCCTCTCAGCCCTACACCCCACTTTCAATATAAAAAAAAATTTCTTTCATCTGTATCCATCACGTGGCTATCTGGATAGACATGTAAATTGATCTGGATCCATTTTCAACATCAACATTTGGCCCTCCAGATCAACAATCAGGTTATCTCAAAAAAACAACAAAACCGACTTTCCATTTGTTAACTAAAGGCAGAGTCTTTGTAAGGAATGAAGCACATTGATAAGACTGTTCAAACATCCTTTTCCTATAACAAATTGTTCAGACCTTTGTTGCAAATAGCAGAACAATTTAAAAGAATGTCATATTTGCCACATGGAAAAATGTTACTTAAAATCCTTCAAATTTAATCTTGCTGCACTTCGAGGTAACCCTCTTTGCAAAGCTTCCTTATAATTGCACTTGTTGCTTTTGGGAATATTATTCTTTTTGGCTTGTACTGGGCAACTCTAGGGCTAGTGAAGCCAGATTTGTACACCAGTTCTGCACTGGGAACTTCACTGCCCCAGCTCCCATGTAGGAGCACAAATCCGAGGTGGATGAGGTGCACCGAGCCAAATGCTCCCCTGTGTGGAAACAGGAAAAGGTGGGGCAACCTGCCCTGGCCCAAACTCCAGCCTGAAGCCCGACATGGAACCTCCAGTATGGAAATGGCCCAGTTTTGTTATCCTTACTGGTAAAATGGACAGCTCAAATATTGCAAAGGATCCAGGGAACTGAAGCCAGTCATGACTCCCTGACTATTTTGGTGACCTGCAAAATTCATAAAGTAAAACATTTTTTAGATTTCAAACAAAACTTTATTTGATGAAAAATATATACATGGAAATGTGATTTGATTTCATCTGAACTAAGAATCTGCATGGTATATTTTACAAATAATTGACCATATAATGTGTATTTATTGCTGTACTAGCTAAGGGAGAGGAAGAGAATGACATGAAGGAGTTAAATAGTAAAGCAGCTCAGATTCCAGTCAGCAACTCTTGGCATCAGGTTGTCGATGTTTCTTACTTATTCACAATATTGCTTTAGCATCTTTAGTGCAAATCATTTTTAATTAGTCCAAAAGCAATAACTGTCAATTACCATTTCTAATATTTAATTATATATTTGGATTTTTATACCACCCATTCTTTGCAGCTCTGGGCGGTTTAATACAAGCTGAGGTGGGGGAGGATTGGCTATACATGCCACTCAACATAATGCTGTCTGGATAGCAAGAGTGGGCAGAGTTACAACTTGATTCCCTATAGCAAACCTACCAAACCATCTCACCTTTTGCTCTGCTAAAAACGTTACCCAATGTCTGGTATTTAAAACCAATGCAGTATTATGTTTCCACAAGAATTAATGCACTATTGATCCCTATGAACATGAACATGTCCCTTTAAGAGCATCTGCACAGATGCATGTGTAGGTTTCACAAGGTCCCAGTTCAACACTTCAGTGTTAAACGACAAATATAAGGCTTAGTACCAGGGTGGATGGAGGGAGAGGGCGGCAGCGAGAATGAAGACAGACCTAAGACCCTGGATTTCCCTTCAACTGCAGGAGCATCCAGCATTGGAAGCCTCTCACAATTTTACAAGAAGTTTCAGGAAGTGCTGCCTGCTATTACGTGGGGGAAATTGCACTTCCTGCATCTCTGTGTGACAATGTCGGTCACATGAAACTTGCAGTTGGTACTGATAGTGTGGAAGGGCCTCATTTGCACATGGAATCTCCCCTGCACTCTACTGGGCCTAAAGGAGCACAGGCCCACCAATGTCATTCGGAGGACCTGTTTGGTATGAGACTTCAGAGTACAGGTGAATGTGGACCCTGCAGGCGTCAAATGTGGTATACAAATACCTGTAAAAATGGCCCCTAAAAAGCCTATTGTTAAAACAGATTGTTTTAGAGACATGTTCCCCATTATGGAAGAGTGAACACCATGTGATTTCCCTCCAGTATTAAATTCTATTCATCAGTTTATAGCAGTACAACAGGTCTTAGTAAAGCTGTTCACGGAATGATGCATGCTGTGTTCATTAGCTTGTTAACATGCTATTATTTCCTTCCTGTGTAATGCAACCCCCACCAAAACTGGCTTCCTCTCTGACTCCAGTAATATCTAAATCAGCTTCAGTGTTTGACAGGTCACAGAGCTGGCATACACACAAGAAGTAACCATATTGTGCTGCTCTACTAGAAGTTTACATTACTAACCAGACAAAAAAAAAAAAAAAAAGGTCTAGCATCAGCCTCAGGTACAAAGCTTTTAACATGAATGTTTTAACTGTGCTTCTTATAGCAGACCTACGTTTCTGTATCCAGCCTTCACTGTATTCAACCTTCACTGATTTGTAGGCCTGGAGGTAAATCACAGAAGGCTCTCTGAACCAATTCTACAGGTGAATGCTGCTCTCCAAGAGTCAAAGCATAAAATACACACTTTATGTTAAAAATTCTACATATCCCACTGAAGATATCCACTCATAGCAATGTCCCTGCTGGGGCAAAGTACAGCATTGTGCAGGATCAGGTTCAGCTATTTATTAGGTACATTGACTGCCAAAGTTCTAAAAAACACATACCATAAAGTAATCTCAACATTGTGCTTTTAGCAGGAAATGCATTATAAACAATTGTTTCATTGGTTTGGGGCCTATTTACAAAAACCCAAAGTCCTTTGTTTTAACAATAAATAAGCCAGATATTCAAAATCTCAATGCTCGTGCACGCTCTATGGTGGAAACATGCTTGGAAAATATTTACACAGGGCACAATCCACTGGGACCTTTTCCTGCACAAGTCCCTTTCAGTTGAATGGGAGTTCTTCACCATGTTCTTGTGCAACTCCTGTTCATTTCTACAGCGCTTGTGCAAGGTACCATCCTGGTAGAATCTTGCCCATGGACAGGATTCTCTCCAAAGCCCAGCAGAAGAAAGTGCATTTTTCTCCCAACACTCTGTTTTGTATGTGTCATTTTTATAATTCCTTCAGTCTTGCTTCTGTGGGATGCACCCTTCCATCTCCACGACTTCCGGCCACCCTTCGTATTTGTTTGTATCTTTGTTGTTTTTAATATGCTGTAAACAAATTTTACAGTTATAAGTAAAGCTTATAGTCTTCCTTGAGAAAAAAAGTCTAAAAGTGTAATCTATGAAACAATGTAGTAGCATTTGTTTCAATTGTGGAGTGCACTTGTGGGAGCCATTATACTTGCTTCTCTTCCACTATTATTTCCTGAAAGCCCCCACAGCCTTTCCCCTTTTCTTCCTTCCTTCCTGCATAACAGCTAACCTACCTTTATCTGCCCCTTGTCTTCAGTTTTCCCTTCTTCCCTCTCCTTAGCAACCTTCCCAAGAAAACTTTGGCCAAGTTGTGTGGTGCCAACTACTGGGCCTGGCCCAGCCTTACACAACAGGGAACTCACAAGAAATTGTGGGCACCTTGCTTTTTCCTGTATTCTCCCCCCCACACACACACACCTTTCCTCTTGTTGTCCTCCTGACAACCCCCATATTCTCTCCCCTTTCCCTGCTTCCTTCTCACCCACCAATCAACTTACCTTTTATCTGCCACCCTCCAATCTTCTGCTTTATTATTTACTTCATTCATATTTACTTTATTTGTATTTTTACCACCTTATAGTCCACCTTACTAAATTACTTGAGTGTATTTAAATATTAGACCACAGAGGAAGACCCCAAAAGGGATTGAAACATGTTTCTTTTTTTGTACCAGGTCATTTATCCATGTGTCAATATGCTCTGGAATTGTGCAATAGTGTAAGATTAATGTTGATGTTTTTATATTTTTAAATGTGCACATGAATGTAATAAATATTTGAATTTTAATATTTAGCTTATTCTTCTGCTGCTCAGCCACTAAGATTCCTAACTTGTGTATACAGGTTGGGTTATTTTGTTCTCTCTTTTGTTGTTCATTGACCTAAAGCACATTACATTATTCTCCTCTTTTAACCTCACAACAACCCAACAAGGTAGATCAGACTGATCCAAAGTTGCCCAGTGAACTTTCAAGGCAGAGATGGTATTTGAAACTGGGTCTTCCAGATAACAGTGAAATTCTAACCACTACTTCCTACTGAAGCTTTCAGCATTCTGCAGGGCCTGTAAGATGGAGCTCTTCCACCAGGTCTATGGAGGAGGCCTGCCCAAGAAGGACTGATACCCTCCTGGCTAAGGAGAAGGAAAGATCTTGAATTTGAAAGTCCCCACCAGCTGACAATCACTGTGGATGGTGGGTCGGTGCTCGAGGTCCCCCTGAGACTGGATGATAGTCTACGAGATTTGAGACTATGAGATTTGGAATTGTCGCCACCACAGGAGTTTTTAACAGGTATTTTAATGGGACCATACGGTATATTTTATTGAGGGTTTTAGTGTGACCAACCGTGAGCCAGCTCACTGGGAACAGCGGGATAAACATACATATACATATACATACTTCACATTGTCTTTCGTGTGGGGGCTGCTACTGAACCATTGCCAGATCTGAGAGCATCATGGAAATCCCAGGGCTGCTGCTGGGTCTGGCCCTTCAAACACCAAACAGTCCTAGAATGGACTTTGCTCCTCCCTCTGCCTTTCAATGATGGAAACTAAGGATTGAATGCTAACACTAGTGTTGCAGTTAGTTGCTTACTGTTGCTGAAGCATTCATTTCTTAAAACGACAGGCACTACTTTTATTATTTAAGGGTTCTTTTTAAAAGGTTTTAGAGTTTTCCGCAAATCTGGAACAAATTTTCTTAATTTTGTAGAACTATGTTTGATCTGCTCATGGCCACAAGCTCTTGATTTTCATATCTACTGATGGGGCCCAAGTTAAGAATGAGATGTATTGATTAACATGTCAAGGCCTATTCTAATGATTTGGGTTAGCCACATGAAAATGGTGCCAAAGAATCACCACTGATTCCCAAGCCCTAAATCATGGAAACTAGCTCTACGAATCCATTGCAAGGGGGGGGGGGGGGACTAAATACAGGATTGCATAGTACAAAGCATTTAGTTTGGTTCTTCTATACAACTTTAAAAAATCAGACTGAATGAATACATTTCTAAAATAGCATATTTAGCTCCTTCTGCATTACCATTTGGCTCAGAACAGTTTGGCATTGAGTCATCAGTACAGATACCAAGGCTGTCCCAAAAGCACATTTATCATATTTAAAAAACTTACATTTTTGCCTTTTTCCCCATGTAATACACAAAGCCGTGTATTCATGTTGAAAACTTTTAAGACCCAAACATTCACACTTTAACTGACTGATGTAACAGATGTCTGAAGGTAGAATCTTTGGGAAGCTGGTTTAATGGAACTGTATTAAAAACTCAAGTTATTTGCTCTATGCGTGCATTTCACAAGCAAAGGAAATTAAGATACAAATTTAAGTCAACACAGAGTTTTACAGCAGTAGATGTAAAGTTATTTAGATCACTGCACCATGGTAATATACACTAAAAGAAAGAATATAGCCAGAGCTTAATTTTCTGAGCTTATTAAACAACATGGCTCAAACCCAGCAAATGAAAATAATGAGAGCAGTAGGAATGTTCCATTACCTGTACCCAAATCTATTTTCCATATGGAGCAAGGTAAATCAAAATGCTTGCTCTCTCCTGGGTCATGGGACCAGGCGTAGTGTGCTATTATCTCAGATATGAACCATGCCTCCAATTGTTATCCTGAAAACAAACCTGTTCAAATGGACTTTTAGTCTTGATTCCTTTCCCACCACAGAAGACCCAATTGTCTCTGAAGCCAAGATTCATGATGGATGTGCTTCCTAATTCAGCGATTAGCTTCCGTGCCTCTTCGTTAAGCCTTGAACAAAATTCAGTGAGTTTACTGTACGGAATATTCAAATACACATTTTCCAAATGCCTATCAACTTCTCCAAAAATTGGTATGTCTCATATCAGTTCTTAAGGAGAACACATGAACTTGAAGAAACAAAAAGAGGGAACTGATTATTACGTTTATTACGTATGCGTGTACAGGCAGAATGCATGCATCCACTGTAACAGGACTACAGTGGCACCAAGCCAAAGGAATACATTATCACCCTGAATGAGGAAGAGCTGGAGAATGGAGAGTGAGAGACCTGGGGAAGCTTGAACTTGTCTGCACCTTACATTTGGGGAAACAGGGCACTACTTACGCTCTTCGATTGTGGGTTCCCCTCTTATATCCTGAAGCACCCAGAAACATTTTGTATAAAAACAAGGATTACACAAGCTTTATGGAGTAAAATAACTAGCGTTTTCTACAGACTTACTTAGTGGCGCCATCATCGTAGGTTGCCATTAAAACAATAGTTCCATCTGGGATAGTCTTTATGAATTCAATAAGTGGGGTTACATCTAAATAACACAGAAGCATGTGTTATTATAGCACAACAAGCTTTCTCTTTCTAACATCCCATGTGTTGTAGTATGGCTTTGTGTCTGGCTTCTTTTGCTATGGTAGCATCATAACAAGGAACTTCATAAAAACATTTACACAATGTGGCAAGGATTCAACCTACATTTATTTTGTTTCCAGTATTTCTCATCAAAATTCACATTGCTAAATTTGATTAACATTTTCCATATATCCGAGTATATCTGACCCCTTTCCTACTATTACACTGAGAAAAATTTGTTGGTTTATTTATTGAAATATTCATAATACCCCACATTTCCCATTGGCTCAAATCTTACAGGGGTAGTCAAACTGCGGCCCTCCAGATGTCCATGGACTACAATTCCCATGAGCTCCTGCCAGTGAATGCTGGCAGGGGCTCATAGGAATTGTAGTCCATGGACATCTGGAGGGCTGCAGTTTGACTACCCCTGCTCCAATGTAAGGAAACTTCCTCCTACTTACGTGGCTCTTCTTCCAACAGAAAAACCTTCTAAGCTGGAGGAAGTCTTTAGGCTGGAGAAAGGCTATTTGAAGGATTGTTGGATCCTTCCCAGTTTTTCCAAACAGCTTTGGCAAAAATATTTGATTTATAGCAGTTCATATTTTACAATATTGCATAACTGAAATACAGTGGTATTATGATGGAAAAAACAGCTAGGAGTCAATAGTAAATCACAGTGGTTGTCCAATTTTGTACTTTAAGGATACTTTCTGCATCACTTTGTCAAGGAGTTTCAAGACTATAAAACTTGAAGAAGGTATTGGAGGATGTTCTAGGTTTCAAACTCACTTAACAAACTATTGAGCCTTAACACTGACCAGTGTAAATAAAAAATATGCCCTTTATGTAATCAGCATTCCTTGTGTCTGTATGTTGGTGAAGTATTTTTTATAACATAGGAGGAAAAGTTCATGGATAGCCCATATTGGAATGTTGATGAGCTTTTAGCCTGCAAGCAATAAAAAAGATGCCATGCACATAAAACAGGGGTAGTCAACCTGTGGTCCTCCAGATGTTCATGGACTACAATTCCCATGAGCCCCTGTCAGCAATCGCTGTCAGGGGCTCATGAGAATTGTAGTCCATGAACATCTGGAGGACCACAGGTTGACTACCCCTGCTCTAAAGCATGGAAAATTCTGTAGCAAAGTTTTCATACTCAATACACAAATCTGAATTTCTCATGCAAAGTTCTGTATTCAAAAACAAATGACAAGATAGGATAACTAGTGAATTCCAAGTATTTCATTCAGAACAAGTTTCACAACAATCAAGTGTATATCTGTGGTGGACAATATTATATACCATCCAAATAATGAAAATGGAACAAGAACAATTCAGTACTTATTGTGCACTGATTACCTTTAAATAGGAATAATGTACTTCTACACTTACCTCCGCCCCACATGTCAAAGAACTTTGTGTCCATTCCTTCACTTGTTTTGCCTAGAAAAGGGAAAATGCATCACGGTAATAGTTTAGCTCAGCCTTTCTCAGCTTTCTTACTGTTGGTTGAGAAACCCCTGAAACATTCTTCAAGTTTTCTGAAACCTCAGAAATAGCACAAATGTGCAGAATATGATTGAGAAGCACAGCTGTGTACATGCCCACCTCTTCCTACTCCCTCCAGGCCCATCATTGGACAATTTTAGGAGGGGGGGCAAGTTGACATGACCATATATGATCATATCACACAATAAATGTTTAACAAATTTACAAAATATATAAAAAATTAATTAACTCCCACCCATTTGGAAACCCTTCCAGAGCCACCAAGAAACCCCAAAACCCTGGTTGAGAAGGCCTACTTTAGTTCAATAACATGCTTAGAAATTAAGCCAGACATGGTGAGTGGATCTTTCCTGCTGTTTCCTGTCTTCTACAATCCACCATACAATATGAGGCACAGAAATTGAAATTCTTTAGAATGAAACTGGAATTTTCTTAGCTAGATTAGAGAGAGGACTCCTTGCTATCTTCACAATCTTAACCAAACATTATGTAAGTAAAGAGAATGCTCTATAACCAGGAGCACAAAAATGACAATGTTATCCTTGTTCATCAAACTAAATATAGATGAAATATTCAGTATGATGAACAAGGATAGCATGGTCATATTTTCAGGGGGGAAATTGGAATTCTCAAGTTCTAACCTAGAGATAAGTGATAATATACCTTTATTCTATTTGTATCTGATGAAGTGAGCTATTCATGGAAAATGCTGTTGGTCTTTAAGGTGCTACTGGACTCAAATTTTGTTCAACAAGTATGCTCGGTTCAGTTAATCCAATGTTTATTTCATCATGTCTACAGAATATCAATATGTACTTAAGATGACAGGTTTATAGAATTCAAAATCCCTTACCATTTACCAAAGCTATGTTGATGCCTCTCCCAACATTGTTTTTAACTCCACTCATCAACCTGAAACAAGACAACACAAAGAATTACACCAGGTTTTTCCCCTCTAATAGATGAGAGTCTCCTGACATACAAAATTCTCTGGCATCTTTTAGTTCTCCTTATTTTGCTAAGTGACAACCGCACATGCAGCAGTCACCAAACACACTCCCTCTCTTCAACAATGCCCCGTTCATTACCACTTGGAAGCATGAGGCAGTCAACAAAACTCGTTTCCATGAGTCAGATGTGGACTCTGACCTGGTGGCCAAATGCAAAAGCAAGTCCAACCATAATCTGTTCTCTAAGCAAGGAGGCCCAAGCAGCAGTGGACATGCTGTAGTTGCTCTCATGGTGTAGAGTTTTAAGTCTCCCACAAACATTCACCAGGTTAATAAAACAAATCTAGGCCTAGTTCCTGGAGCAATAGAAAAAATTATTATTTGTCATTAAAGACCTTGCAGTTTGTCAACAGATTTCAACTCACAACAAAGTATCTCTTCTGGGCATTCCGACTTGTCTGATTACATCTTGTTTTCATAGGTTCTTAATGTCACATCCCGAACTCCCAACCATCGTCCTGAAGGCTTTCTGCCTCTCCTCTCTTTGTAGATAGGAGACACATGCAGACATATACACACACCCTGAAAGTATCACCTCATGTATCTGACAAAGTAAACTATGGTTGCTGAAATTTTATGCACCCTGCCAATTTACAAGGTACTACAAGATACGTAATGGCTTTGGTAGCAACGGACTTTCAATTCTAAGCAGAGTTACACCCTTCTTTGATTTCAATGGACTTAGAAGGGTACAGCACTGCTCAAGATTGTACAATAAGCCCATTCCTGAAACTCATGCTGTTTAACCAGAGTTTCAGGCTGGGTTGTCATCAATATGCTGATGACATCCAGCTACTTCTGTTGATGACAGTCATCCGTCTACATTCCCATATTCTTTGGCCAAATGTCTGGAGGCCATGTTGGACTGGCTTAAGCAAAGTGGACTGAAGTTAAATCCAGCTAAAACAGAATTCCCCTGGAGCCAGGAATTACCAATAAATTATCACCCACAGAGCATAAAACCCTGCGGGGGGCATAGGGCAATAAGTGGTCCCTCAGGTATGTGGGGTCCAACCTGCATAAGGCCTTAAAGGTCAAAACCAAAACCTTGAACCGGATCCGGACAGCAACTGGCAACCAATGCAGCTGCCTCAGCACCGGCTGGATATGGGTCCTCCATGGTGTTCCAGTGAGGACCCTAGCAGCTGCATTCTGTACCAATTGGAATCTCCGGGTCAGGGACAAGGGCAGGCCCGTGTAGAGCTAGTTACAGAAATCTATTCTGGAGGTGACCGTCGCATGGATCACCGTTGCCAGGTGGTCGGGGGACCGATAGGGCACTAGTAGCCAGGCTTGGCAAAGATGGTAAAATGCCTGGCCAGCTACTTTTTTGACCTGAGCCTCCATAGTTAGGGAGGCATCAATGATCACACCTAAATTCCTGACCTGGGGCGTGGACGTAAATTGCGTCCCTGCCAGGAATGGTAAGCGCAAAGAGCATTAAGGTTGAACATTCAGAATTTGCTCAGGATCCCCAGCCCAAAGAAGTAAAACTGGCCTAACCTTGCAATTCACAAGCTGTCTCCAAATCTGAATCCTGCACATGTCCTCAATGAAAATTTCCTTTGGACAAATGGCAGCACTTCCAACTGGCAGTGCTTCCTTTAAAGTCTAAAGCTCCTCTTTAAACTCATTGTAGTCCAGAGAGCTGTTAAGTTGGAGCAGAAATCAGGCAATGGCGGTTTTAAAAATGAAACAGAACAGAAACCCAGGAAATGTGGAAGAATACTTTTTGCACCAGGGAGAGGGACATCCCAATCAGATGTCCCCTGGATAGTAGCACTTGTCCTTTTGTTTGCTTTCCTTAGTGTGATTAGATCCTGTACCTTGCAATACCTTAAACGTTTGCCTTGTTTAATCTAGGCTTGCATAAGTCCTCACCCACCTTACTGATTCCTTGGCATGCTACTGAGTGATATCTCTGCAGTGTTGGCTTTGGGAAACAAAAGGACTATCTGTGCAAAAAGCATCACTGTTTCGAGAGGAACATGACAGCTTTATTCACAAATTTATTATTGCACTGCAACTTTTTCAGAGCAGGTTACAGAAATGTAATTTTGAAGGACAGATGTTTATCTAACTGGGTAGCCGTGTTGGTCTGAAGTAGCACAACAAAAATGAGTCCTATAGAACCTTTAAGACCAACAAAGATTTATTCAAGGCGTGAGCTTTCGAGTGCAGGCACACTTCTTCAGAAAAAGTGGAACAAGGATCATAAGAGTTTTGTTGTTGTTGGGTGCGAAGTCGTGTCCGATCCATCACGACCTCATGGACAATGATCCTCCAGGCCTTCCTGTCCTCTACCATTCCCTGGAGACCATTTAAGTTCCCCCTTCAAGGATCGCTGCCTTGCCGTGGCAAGGGGGCTTGCGTAGCTCAGTGAAGCTATGAGCTATGCCGTGCAGGGCCACCCAAGACGGACAGGTCATAGCTGAGAGCTCTGACAAAAGGTGATACACTGGAGAAGGAAATGGCAAACCACTCCAGTATCTTTGCCATGAAAACCCAATGGACAAGTTCAAAAGGCATAAGAGTATAGATATATAAAAAGGTAAAAGGTAAAGGTATCCCCTGTGCAAGCACTGGGTCATGTCTGACCCTTGGGGTGACGACCTCTAGCGTTTTCATGGCAGACTCAATACGGGGTGGTTTGCCAGTGCCTTCCCCAGTTATTACCGTTTACCCCCCAGCAAGATGGGTACTCATTTTACCGACTTCGGAAGGATGGAAGGCTGAGTCAACCTTGATCCGGCTGCTGGGATTGAACTCCCAGCCTCATGGGCAGAGCTTTCAGGCTGCATGTCTGCTGCCTTACCACTCTGTGCCACAAGAGGCTCTACAGATATATATAAAAGGTAAATCAGCAGCAAATTAGTAAACTGTCATACCATCCAAATTATGCCATATTATACCACATGATAATTTGTTGCTCAAACAGCTAATCAGTCCTTTTGAGTTCAGTTGTCGTTCACAAAAACATCTTTAAACTGCCTACAGCGCCGCGGGTGCAGCGGACTAAATAAAGCAGTAAGGGCTGGTGGGGAGGAGTTAGGGCGGGCTCTGTCCGGGATAAAAACTCGGAGGAGCTCCTCCGAGTGGCACTCCAGAGCCAAGTGTCCAATGGGGAGGCGCGCAAAGCACGCCTCCCCATTGGACACTTGGCCCATCTCAAGAACAGCCTGCCGCAAACTCCACACTCCTCCCGAGCCGCCATCCTGCCTGGATGGCCGCCAGGGAGGAGGCTCGCCCCACTTCCCTGGGCGAGGGGAAAATAGCTTCCCCTCGGCCCAGCGACTGCCCTTCCCCACCGACGGACCTGCTGCCGCCCTTCCCACCCCCCTCCCTCCCTGACACCAATGATCCCCACCATCCAGCGACCGCTGCCACCGCCCGCACTTCCCTCCACCAACCCACCCCCCCGGAATACCGCCTCGCAGCTTCCCCGCCTGGCCTCGAACTTCCCCATCGCCGCCGCACACACGCCCCGACATCTCACGGCCCCTTACCCACTTGCCCTCCTCTCACGCACCTTCGCCGCCGCCGCTCCGCCCCACTCTCCGAGATTCACGCCGACACCAGGCCGCCAGTCGGGAGCTGCTGCACTCCGTACATGGTCACCGCAGACTACAGGAGGCCACGGCCCAGCCGCTGCAGCCCCGGCCCGCCCTCCAAAATGTCAGTCGAAACCACGCAGCCCAGGACGAGCCGACGCCCGCACTCTGACATTGCCGCGCCAACAGAAAGCTCCCCTCCCTCGCGCTGCCCTCGCCTCTTCTCCAGAGCCCTGCTGGCACCCACGCAAACCCTGCTAGCGCCCATTGTATTTTGGGTACAATGGGCTTTATTCCTAGTTGGAGAAATAAAACTGTCACTGTTTAACAGCATTAACAGCAGATACTTTCCAAGTTGTAAAAGGAAATAATTAAAAGTGACTAATTGCTTGGGTGGAGACGGATGGGGCAAGAAACTAGTCTTTTAAATATTTATTTTTGCAACTGGGAAAGTGTCTGTTGGTCTTAAAGGTGCTATTGGATTCAAATTTAGATGTTTTATCTGTTTTGTTTGGAGTTTACTGCCATGGTAATGCAGCTTATTGGCCACCAGAGGACAGCAGCACACCAGTTTGTGTGGACCCTGGAAAGGACCCTCCTTGTCAAGACTGGAGTAACATTACATTCTAAGCAATGTGCGACCACGTTTTTGAGTAAAATGAGCATATTATTGCTTTAGAATTTTCATTCAAACTTGGCTTGGAGCTAACATTATCACAACTCTGACCTACAGGATCAGTTAGTACTTCCGTAACTACTGTACCTCCCCACGATATTCAATTAATTTAACAAGATTTACTCTTTAACAATTACAACAGTAATTTATCATGTTTCCAAGATGTCATCAGAATGAACATAAGATGGCCATTAACAAAAAGGGTAGTAGATTTTGTCTCATGATTTCATCCTGAAACCCATCATATAACACCTGAATTTCTCATTTAAAGAAAAGAATGTTTTTGATCCATCGTATGCAGTTCTGTCTTTGAAACCTATGCTGATGTAATCTAATCTCGTGAACTGAAAAGCATGCAAGAACGCAAAACCTTTGAACTAACTGTTCACTTGACATGTAAGTGCAAATTTCATTCTGATAGGCGATGGAAGTTTTGGTTTGTAGAACTTTCAACAGAAGTTACACAGGTGTGTGTATTCAGCATAAAGCAAGCAGAAAAACACATTTAGGCTGCAGAGGATCTGATCAACGATCAGTATAGCTGAGCTTGAATAAAGCCAATTTTATATTATTATTATTATTATTAAGGTACATTCAGCTATACCACAGATCAGCAGGGGAGGCAAGAGCTGCAAAAGATTAGTGGTTCTACATTGATCATCGTAATAAGTTGCTTTAAAGTAATGTGTTGAGTTATTAGATGAGTGATGTGAGTAATTATCTTGGGGAGCCTGAGTCTTGCTGAACTGAGGGATAGTCACAGCTATGTTTACCTTGGAGGTTTTTTTGAGATAAGCACCCAAAGTTCCAGGTATGTAAAGGAGTGTCTGTACACAAACACATACAATACCTTTATTGGCATAAAGCAGATCAGCAGATTGTAAAAGGATAGTGTCCATAACTAAGCTGCAAGAGAAGCCAGCCCAAGACTAGCTGGGGCGGGGGAAGTTGAGAACTCTCAGCCATATCTGCATGCAGAAAGAGCGCCACATCCCATGCAGATTCTGGGGCCTGCTTCTCCTGCAGCTTAGTTTAAACTGTGCTGCAGGAGAAGCCCTCCCAGTGAGGTCTGTGTGTGGCAGAGAGAGACCTCCCTGCTGCATGAAGATCCTGGTACCAGCTTCTCCTGCAGCACAGTTTAAATGGCACTGCAAAAGAAGCCAAGCTTGCCCCAGGGCCGGGATGGATTCTTTAAAAATTGTATTTTAAATATCCAGTCTACTGGACCCCACAAAATTCAGGATTTATGAAAAATTCCAGATCTGAATACTATATTGAACCGTAATGGCAGGATTTCTTCAGATTTCTGGTGATGAACTGTGTATACTCATATTGAAAAGATTCCCTGGAAGTAAAAGCCAAACACTGATAAGGTAATTATTAATTTTCAAGAATCTATATTATTTAGAAAATCCCTACAGCAGTTCTCTAGAGAATTACAACTATAATAACCAACACAAACCCATTAAAAACTAAAGAAAGTGGGAGAAAGTGGGAGGAGAGGAATGGGAAGGCGACTGTAAGCCGCTTTGAGCCTACTTCGGGTAGGGAAAAGCGGCATATAAAAACCAACTCTTCTTCTTCTTCTTCTTCTTCTTAAATTCTGCCAATAAATGGTTGTTTTTAGGAAAGTATTTTTATATCCTATAGCAGTGGTCCACAACCTTTTTCAGGTTGCGGATCGGAGGGGGGGGGCGATCCGGGTGCTGCGCATGCCCTGATGCAAATCGGCTTTGGTGGCCAATTTGCTTGCGGCCTGGGAAGTCTCTCACTGTGGGGGGGGGGGGGGAGCTGCGGCCCGGTGCCAAGGCCTTCATGGCCCAGTGGTTGGGGACCACTGTCCTATAGCATTTGGAAGGATGATATCTGTGCGTTATTGGAACTTTGCCTGGCAAACAATAATGGTTCTTGAAGATGCATTAATTGTTCTCAATAGCTAAACTAACATCAATTCAAAATTCTAATAATAGTTTAGATCAGCGGTCCCCAACCTTCTAGTAGTCGGGGACCACCTCCGAGGGTTGGAGAGAGCTGGCGGCCCGGCGGCCGCCGCTGCTCACAAACACGCAGTTGTTGCACATGTGCGTTTTCGCCACCAGGTGGCGCTAACGCGTATGCACAGAGCTGCCGCGCATGCCTGTTTTTGCCAGCGGGGGCGCAAACACGCGCGTGCGCGTTTGCGTCGCTGTCGTGCCTGCTTCTTCCCCCCCTCTCGCTATGGGGGGGAGGAAGGCGCGGCCGCTGGTGGCCCGGTACCATGGCCTTTGCGGCCTGGTACCGGGCCGCAGACCGGGGGTTGAGGACCTCTGGTTTAGATGACAAAAACTGAAATTATTGGTTGCCTTCTTTAAAAACAACTTTAAATTGTTAGAAATGAATGACAAAGAAAGGAATAACTGGAACTATATATATTTTCCCTCTTTAATTAATTTTTTATATGATGTGTTGTCACTCTGGATACTGGTTCCATGAATAGTTCATAATTTTTTTTTAAGGAGGCAGTACAAGCAACATAATGTCATTAAAACAAACTAAAGCATCACACCATAAAATACACATTGATGAGCCTTAAAAGGTCCAGGCCCTTCCAAAGGGCCTACAAGCACTCTTCCACCAGGCATTTGGCTGAGGTCCAAGGCTGCACTCTTACCATCGGAAAGAATGCCCCTGTCTGACCCCCCTTGTCCGGCTTTTGTCTGAGCTGCTCCCCTGGCATTCATAACTGGGCCAATTATTTTTTTTCATTGATTTAACATCTGGCCTGAGTGATAGTTTATATGTCAGGGCAATTGTAGTGTTTTAAATAGAGATTTTAAGATTTTCAAGTTTTTAAGTTTTTCAATGGTGTAAGCTGCCTTGAGGCCTTTTTGGAGAGGGGCAGCCTAGATTTTCAAATAAGTAAAATAAGGAAGATGAAATGAACTTCAGGCCAGAAGCCAATGATAACACATTTAACAACTAAAACTCCTCCATTAAAAGCCTACATAAAACAAATCTTTTCACCTGGCATCTATGAGAAAAACAGCATTACATGAGGGAGAATTACAAATCTGAAGTTCTATACCCTATTCTATTACCTCAGAATTCTACCATCTCTTTCTGGTATGTATGTAAACCAGACCTTTAGACCTTGAAAGAAGGGTCGAGCAGAGAAACTTTAACTCATCAAGGACTATCATTGAGGCAAGAGTTGGTGGATGAGGTGAAGGAGGTGGGGACCCTAGGGGGAAGTGACCATGTCCTCATAGAATTCCTTTTGAGATGGGGAGCCAAGGAAGCCAAGGAAGCTTGTAGCCAGACGCGGATGTTGGATTTTCGTAGGGCAAACTTTCGTAGGGCAAACTTTTCGTAGGGCAAACTTTAATAAACTCAGAGACATGATGAGTGTCATACCATGGACGAGAATGCTGGAAGGGAAGGGAGCATGTGAAGGGTGGGCGCTACTCAAACAAGAGCTATTGCATGCTCAATCAATGACTATTCCAGAAATACGAAAACACTGCAGGAGCTCTAAGAAGCCTATTTGGATGAACAGAGAACTTCAAGAGGAACTAAGAAAGAAAAGGAAAATGTTCAGGAAATGGAGGGAAGGACAGAGCTCTAAAGAAGAGTACCTACAGGTTACTAGGCACTGTAGATCAATCATCAGAAAGGCCAAAGCTGAGAGTGAGCTAAGATTGGCCAGGGAAGCCCATTGTAACAAGAAAAGATTTTTCAGTTACGTGAGGAGCAAACGTAAAGTAAAGGAGGCAATAGGCCCGCTGTTGGGTGCGCTTGGACAAACTCTAACGGAAGATGCAGAGAAAGCAGAAAGGCTTAGTGCCTATTTTACATCTGTTTTTTCCCACAGGTCAAAGTGTTTAGGCACATCTAGAGATGGCTGTAGCCAAAGGATAGTGTCTGGGTGGCAGGTTAACATGGATAGAGAGGTGGTCGAGAGGCATTTAGCTGCACTGGATGAGTTCAAATCCCCTGGTCCAGATGAAATGCACCCGAGAGTACTCAAAGAACTTTCCAGAGAACTTGCACAGCCCTTGTCCATCATCTTCGGAACCTCTTTAAGGACTGGAGATGTCCCGGAGGACTGGAAAAGAGCAAACGTTATTCCGATCTTCAAAAAAGGGAGGAAGGATGACCCGGGAAACTACAGACCAGTGAGTCTGACCTCTGTTGTGGGGAAGATAATGGAGCAGATATTAAAGGGAGCGATCTGCAAACATCTGGAGGACAATTTGGTGATCCAAGGAAGTCAGCATGGATTTGTCTCCAACAGGTCCTGCCAGACCAACCTAGTTTCCTTTTTTGACCAAGTAACAGGTTTGCTGGATCGGGGAAATTTGGTTGATGTCATTTACTTGGATTTTAGTAAAGCTTTTGACAAGGTTCCCCATGATGTTCTGATGGATAAGTTGAAGGACTGCAATCTGGATTTTCAGATCGTTAGGTGGATAGGGAATTGGTTAGAGAACCGCACTCAAAGAGTTGTTGTCAATGGTGTTTCATCAGACTGGAGAGAGGTGAGTAGCGGGGTACCTCAGGGTTCGGTGCTCGGCCCGGTACTTTTTAACATATTTATTAATGATCTAGATGAGGGGGTGGAGGGACTACTCATCAAGTTTGCAGATGACACCAAATTGGGAGGACTGGCAAATACTCCAGAAGATAGAGACAGAGTTCAACGAGATCTGAACACAATGGAAAAATGGGCAAATGAGAACAAGATGCAATTTAATAAAGATAAGTGTAAAGTTCTGCATCTGGGTCAGAAAAATGAAAAGCATGCCTACTGGATGGGGGATACGCTTCTAGGTAGCACTGTGTGTGAACGAGACCTTGGGGTACTTGTGGATTGTAAACTAAACATGAGCAGGCAGTGTGATGCAGCGGTAAAAAAGGCAAATGCCATTTTGGGCTGTATCAACAGAGGCATCACATCAAAATCACAAGATGTCATAGTCCCATTGTATACGGCACTGGTCAGACCACACCTGGAGTACTGTGTGCAGTTCTGGAGGCCTCACTTCAAGAAGGACATCGATAAAATTGAAAGGGTACAGAGGAGAGCGACGAAGATGATCTGGGGCCAAGGGACCAAGCCCTATGAAGATAGGTTGAGGGACTTGGGAATGTTCAGCCTGGAGAAAAGGAGGTTGAGAGGGGACATGATAGCCCTCTTTAAGTATTTGAAAGGTTGTCACTTGGAGGAGGGCAGGATGCTGTTTCTGTTGGCTGCGGAGGAGAGGACACGCAGTAATGGGTTTAAACTTCAAGTACAACGATATAGGCTAGATATCAGGAAAAAGTTTTTCTCAGTCAGAGTCGTTCAGCAGTGGAATAGGCTGCCTAAGGAGGTGGTGAGCGCCCCCTCACTGGAAGTCTTCAAGCAAAGGTTGGATACACACTTTTCTTGGATGCTTTGGGATGCTTAGGGCTAATCCTGCGTTGAGCAGGGGGTTGGACTAGATGGCCTGTATGGCCCCTTCCAACTCTATGATTCTATGATTCTATGATTCTATGATTCTATGAGGTATTTCATTCAATGTCATCAAAATTCTCAACATTTCAGACATTATAGATCTATAAAATATTCCAGGGAAGAAGCAGCTTGCTTGCTTCATAATTCTGAAATACCTTGCTTTTGTCTGTTCTATATATCCTGTAAAGTATAATAATATATGAGGAATATGATTTTTTATATAATCCCTTTTATTTTCTTTTTTTGGTATCCCTTTTATATTTCTATCTGTTTTCTTAAAAATATACCACATGTTCTTCTTCAATCCTTGAATAACTAAGTGTAGAGTTTAGGATGACATTTATAATTTCTATCCTTCCTTATTTATATCTGCTTCTGCTATTATCTTTATGATATCCACTGCTGCCATTTTGATGTGCTGGTTTCTATTTTCATCATTTTGTTCATTAACTGGGTTTACTGTATTTTTTTAATAACAGCGTGCCGTCGCCTTGAGAACAGAGGATATCTATCTGCAAGACAAAGAACTTATGTACACAGGCAGCAGCACAGAAGCCCTAAGAAGCAGCAGGCTGTATATTTAGTCTCTGTAACAAATCAAGGATTTTTCAAACTCGTGTTCATAGTTAGTTTGGACTCAGAATTAAACCACAGATATTCTCCTTAAAGCTGACACAGGATCTGACTTCAACGGTGTAACTCTGCTTGGGATTGCCCTGCTACTTTACTAATATCTTAGATGCAGTTAATTGATTTTTATACCAACACACTGTCAATGGGCCAAAAGAGAGTCATTTTCCAACCATGAACAAAGCCATCAAAGAATCATTTTACTGATTTTATAGACACCACCTTCGCTCTTTACATGTGTAGGTATGAATGCAATCTGTGCAATTAACCCCGAAAAAGTGAAGCTGCAATGACAAAGCTACTCTCCTGTAACTATAAGTGCCTCTAATCTTACAAAGTAAGTTTAATTACAGAGCTCAGCAATAGAATCTAATCCATTAATCAATATCTGCTGTGCAGTTATATGTGCCAGTATGGTATGCTCTAAGTAATGGCTTATCTATCACCTTTCAGCTAAGGTGCAGAGAGGCATACTGAATGTAACTATAGAGTATATTGTTTCACGATAGGAAGAAATGATAACACTGAAAAAGCTGCCAAGCTTGGAGGTAAGTCGCTGGAAACCACAGTACCCCAAGCCCCAGGGACTATATAACAGTTTACAGATCCTTTCCCTACACTTTGGAGCCAGACACTTTGAGTTTATAACTCCTTAGGGCTAAATCAGATAATGGGAAGCACCACAGCACATATTTTGCATGTAGAAACCCCAAGATTTAATCCAGTCTTCAGGCCTGGGAAATGCCTCAGGGCTTATTTATGTAGTACACCAGTCATTCATAACAAGCAGGCTTCAGGAGTGGCGGGAAATGAGTGAGTGAGTGAGTGAGTGAGTGAAGCACTCCGTGACTAAGAGCACAGCAAGGGGGGGGGTGCTTCAGGGGTTCTTTCCTGCTATTTTTCCAAGCAGAAATACCTGTGCCAAGGAGAGGCCATTTGCCCCTTTTTCTGGAGTCCCATGTGATTTTGATCGCATGAACACTGAACTCCCAACACAACTTGTACCCCTTGTAATGTACAAATAATCCCTTAGTTTTGAGACTGGGCTTTTAGAAAAAGATAAAATGGTAACTGCAGTGTGTAACATGTGATAATACTTGGGAAAAGAGGACATGTCACCCATGCTGAAGAAATAAATATTCTGTTTTCAACACCGCACACCATTTGAAAGTCTATTTATCTGATCTAACAACACGATACTGTTACTGGTTTTTATTTTTATGACATGTTCAGTGCAAGGTAAATTTCTGATTCATTTTTACTGCCTGTTAGATGGAAGAAAACATATTTTCTCTCACTCACATCAATATTAATAGAACAAAAACTGCTCATACGTACACATTATCTTCTACACAAATTTTAGGTCCAACGACATTGGCTGCTCCACTTGCCATTTTGAAAGCAAAGTGTTTCTCTGGACAAGCTTTTGTAGTTCCACATTTATATCTTGGTGGTTTTGTGGCTTTGGGAGGGGAGAAAAAGGAAACAAGTTTTACTTTAAAAATATAAAATAAGAACAGATGTTCTCTTTATATTACAAAAAAGCTAAAAGGAAATAATTATTTCAAAATGTTTTAAAGCCACCTTTCTACCCAACTTACTGTCCTTGAGGTAGTAAACAATAGAAACATTAAGTGTAAAAATACATATAAATATAGACCATTAAAACAGGGTGGAAAGTCAAGGAGAATCAATGAGGGAATACCAGAAAAAACAGAGAAGTCTATACCTGCTGGCTGAAGACAATGAATGTATCTCTCTGGGGAGGGTACCTCATAGTCTTAGTGCCACAAACAAGATGTCCCTTTTCTTGGGTTACCACACTACTAGCCTCAGTTGCATCTAAAAAGAGGTGCCTGAAAACTACTCTTGTGGTTCAATAGGCTCATATGAGAATAGATCCATGAAGCCCTGGGGTTTCTCGATGGCCCCATAAGGGTTTCACCAACTTGGTGAGAGTTAATTAATTTTTATACATTTTTATTTATTTTTTAAAAAAAATATTCTTATTATTTAATATAAAATATTAAAAATAAAAAATATTTTTTAAAAAATATCCGGTGATATGGGAAGGGTTCCTCTGTACGGTGCCTCTGTATGGGGGTTGTCACTTCTGGTGACATGACCTCCAGGGGCATGGTCTGGACATCACTTCTGGGGATTCTTGAAGCCTGAGGAATGTTTCAGGAGTTTCTCAACAGTAATCAGGTTGACAAAGGCTGGAGTTGGTGGCACTTAAGGTATACTGACCCCATGTAGATGTTGTTTAACATGTTGTCTACATGTGCCCTCTTGCCCAGTTAATCCAGAGTTTCAGGATGGGGTGTCATCAATATGCTGATGACACCCAGCTGTATATGTTAATGGATGGCCATCCATTGACTCTAACCAGTAGCCTGAAGATGGTGGCAGACTGGTTCAACTGGAGTTGGCTGAAGTTGAATCCAGCTAAGATGGAGGTTCTCTGGCTGGGTCGGTGGCATGGTTACAAGTTCCAGCTCTGGAAGGGGTCAAGTTTTAATGATGTAACATGTTTTAACCTGTTTCATTCAAAAGGTTGTAAGCCACCCTGAGCCTTTGGGGAATGGTGGCATAGAATAATAATAAATAAATAAACACGGTGCTTTAAAGGTCAATAACACACCTTGAATTGGTAGCTGAAGCATACTGGGAGCTCTCAGTCCTCCTCAGGTGGCAAGTCCCTATGTTGAAAGCTCAGGTCAAATGCCCTCAGTCTCACACCTAACTCAAAAAGTGAGTTGTATGGCTTGGGCCTCCTCATTCTAGGCGGAAACTCCAAATATAAGGAATGCCCTTTCTGACAGATCTTAGTCTCGTTCCAAAAAAGGAGCAAGGTTGTACATTTTAAATACGCAATAATTAATTGAGTTATGGTAAGCGTATGAGGGGTAGCTGTTTTTCTTAATTGATTGTTTAGTTGTAAGCTGTTATTCGCCACCAAAGTCAATGGGAAAATGCATCATATAGATATTTTAATTCAGCAGAACCACAGAACTAAACAACAGTCATAGAGAGTGGGGGGGAAATGCATCAACCAAACTCCAACCCCTCCCTACCAAAAAAACCCCAAACATGTTCATTTAGCACTTGAAACAACAAATTATATGATATGAGTGCCCTTGGGAAGAGGTCTGAAAATCAGCCATCATGGCAGTTCCTGTCTAAAGGCCACCTTTCGTGACCAAAATAGTTTCCCCTCTCACCTTTGGAGAACAGGAGAGAAGGGAGATTTAGTGGGTGACCCATATTTAATTAACAAAAATAAATACATGTGTAAAATCCAGCCTTGTGATACTTACGGCGAACAGGTGGGTCCAGTGGTGATCTTGCTACAAGAGAACATTTTTATTTAAAAAGTTAAAAATAATCATGACATTTCCTAAATTAAGTTGATAGGTTTACAGAACATATTAAAGTCTATAGCTGAATAAAACTATAATTTCACTGATGCAAACAAGTTTTGGAATGTGATTCATATGGAAGCCACAGTTTTGTGAGTTAGTTTTGTATGTGGCAAGATGAGCATATGCTTTTGATCATTAAAGTCTGAGTCACTTCTGTCCTATAAATATTTCAGTGTAGGCTTTATTAGATATAACTAAATATCTACTTAAAATTAAATATCAAGCAAAGATTAGCAGTAAACAAAATAAAACCGCACTGTACTAAAGGACCATTGTGATTTGTGACAAATAAGGTGAACTGGTCACAATTGTTTTGACAATTTGCATACAAAAAACTGAGGTCAGAAGACAAGTAATCCCAAAAACCCAATACCAATTACAATATACTAGAATTAAAACCTGTTGTAGCTGATACAATGGGCACTAGCAGGGGAGGGAAGGGGAAAATAACAAAGAAAGAGGAAGGTAGAAAGTGATTAAGATAGAGAGAGCTTGACATTGCGAAGAGGAAGGGGAGGGGTTGTCCAGTTTGTAAGGGCACGAGGTTGAATATGTGTGTTCTGTGGGGGGGGGGGGTTCTGGTGGCATGGTGACAAATGAGGGCATGGGTATGGAGATATGAGTGTCAAGAACCTGTGGATTGGAATGTTCGTTGAGTGTGGGAGAGGACTGACCTTTGGGAATTGTGGCATAGTGGTTACAGATGAGCTTTCCAGAGTCATGTCTTCAGATATGTGAAGGGAAAATTAGACTGGAGACTCTTTTTAGGGGAAAATTACATAGCAACCAATTCCTCCCAGTTCTGTGTTCAACCTCATTCCCTTCTTGTGTGAATTAGGCCACAGACACCAAAATGTCCCCCTGCCCTAATCCACATGGGGTAGTCACAGTACACAGGTATCCACCCTGCTCTTTCTGTCTCAATTTTTTAATTGTTGATATAATGTTAGGCGCCCACAAGCTTTCACTGTTGCCCATTAGAAGAAGAAGAGTTGGATTTTTGTACCCTGCTGTTTATTACACAAAGGTGTCTCAAAGAAATTTACAAACACCTTTCCCCTTCCTCTCCCCACAATAGACAACCTGTGAGGGATGTGGTGCTGTGAGAGGTCTGAGAGAACTGGGAATGGGCCACAGTCACCCAGCAGGCCTCAGGTGTCTCAGTTTCCAATTGCCTTCCCTTTTTCTCCCCATAACAAACACCCTCTGAGCGAGGTGGAGCTGAGAGATCTCTGTGAAAACTGGGAATGTCCCACAGTCACCCATCAGGCCTCAGATGTCTCAAAGCAGTTTACAATCGCCTTCCATTCCTCTCCCCATAACAGACTCCCTGTGAGAGAGGTGGGATAGAGAGAGTACTAGCTCATGGTTTGGTGTAGGTTTCGTGCCTCACTTTGAAGCTGGTAACCGTAAGAGGAGGTCTCTCTGTGCGTAGAATTCCAGAACATGAACCCACACCAATCTGGCAACCTTACCTCCTTTCTGCAATACTTTCTTGACCTGAAATAGGTCAGGGGGTGCTAGGTGGCTGCGGGGGCATTACACACTTTTGAGGCCCCAATTCCAGACTTCAAGGTATATGTTTTGACCGGGGACAGCCAACCTCCAGGTGGTGCCTGGAGATCTCATAGAACTGCTGCTCATCTCCCGACTATAAAGATCAGCTCCCCAGGCAAAAATGGCTGCTTTGGAGGGGTGACTCTGTAGCATTGTATCCCACTGAGGTTTAGGGATGTCAGCCTCCAGGTGGGGTCTGAGTACAGCTCATCTCCTGGAAGTACAGCTCATCTCCAGGAAGGGAAAGCTCTCTCCTCACGTGCATCCCTTCAAAAGGAATGCACATGGCCCCAGATATCCCTTGGCTAGCATAGCCTGTTGCTTGGCTGGTCACAATTATGAACAATCAAATTGAAGACAGTCACTTACCGAACAGATTTCCTAGGTTGGCATCCATTTTTATTTCAAATACTTGAGATATGACATAAAATGTCAGCAGAAATACCGCTACTGCCACCACCAATTTTGCAGCTCCTAGTTCAAAAGCCAAACACAAGCATTTCTCATTTCTCAGCACAATTACTTTACAACACCAGTATCCTAAAATTATTCACTTAAAGGGTAAAATAGATTAATGAATATCTGTAATGCACTAATGTGTAGGTCTAGAAGTCACCAAAACACAGCATATTACAGCATTTTTTTCTTGGTCTCAATTCCCTTCTCCTTCCCTCCCCCTTGCATTTGCAAACATGCCATGAAGGCTAGAATTGTATTCGTGGAGACATTTTCAGTAAGGGGTTTATGGCGTTTCAGAAGGGTTTCATGAGGAACATGTAGCAATGGAGGTGTAAACCCCACACGCTTGTTTGAGAGCCAGGGGGGCTAACTTCACAGGCATTCTGATATATTTTGTTAACTGTACAAGGCCCCAGGGAATATTTTGCTACACTGTGATGTGGCTGTTCTCAAACCAACATGCCAGGAAATTATGGGTTCAAGAACTACTGATGGTCTCTCAAGTAATCTTCACTGGATCCAAAGCCATTTGTATATTGCAGAATCAAATCAATTCCTACTTTTATTTTATACCTGCCAGTCCTCACAAATATTTTCACAAACACAACAAATCAGACACTCCTAATTTATGTTTTAAATGGTAGGAAATGAGGGCAATTATTCTGAATTCAACTCCACTTATTTTTCTTCTAGTGGTTCCTGTCTGATACACTTTTATATCCCACTCCTAGTAATCTGGATAGTTGTGGTAAATGCTGATTTGTCTCATTCAAATTACATCATTGTTACTTGATCAATGCCTGCCTGCTCTTCCCTCCTTATTTATACAACAGGCAGTTGAAGGTTGCCACTAACCTAATTGCCACAAAAGAGGGATGGAATACATGCAGCAAAACCACCAAAAGAATTCTCTGGTTCCTTAACGTTTAACATATGTATTGCGATGAGAGATTTTGTAAGCAAGGCGCCCAATTCATCAGACACACCACACCACAATGTAAGTGGTGGTATAGAAGAAAAAGTAGATGCCTAGGGCCAAGCATAATGAGACCCTGAGAAATTCATGCCAGGGGGTTGGCTGGTTTGGTTTTAATTTTAAGCAGCCGTGGGGTCCTAAATGGAATCAGGGAAGGGGTGTTTAACCATTTCCTTCTGTGCCACATTTCTGCTATTTTAGACAAGTTATTTGTCCCACACAGCCACAATTTTCAGGAAGGCAAACTCCCCTCCAAGTCTCTGACACACTTTTCTTTAAGTAACAAGTAAATTCTACCAATATGAGCTATAACATACTTCCAACATTCACAGAGCAACTGTGTGGTGAATTATTCCAGTTTAAACCAAATGACTGCAATGGGCTTAGAATAGAGTAATTTTGCTGAGGACTACACTGTAATTGTCTTGACTGCCTAATAAATGCTACTGCTCTCATCTCCAATGCTTAGTCATATTCTTTCCTGAAATTCAAGATAAATGCAAAAATGCAATTTTTATTTATAAAGTGTTTACAATTAGAAGGCAAATAAATGAAAATTAAAAATGCTTTGCATTTCACCATTCTACAACATAGACGTTATGATTTCTGGGCTTCCAATATACTAAATATGCATTTGGTTGCATTATTCAAACCAAGATCCCAATGAGAAATTAATACTGTGATTTTCCCCCTTCTGTCCATAACATATTGATTTATAGGGCTATATATATATATATATTTGTAAACAGGCTGCCATCTTGCATCTTAAAACGACTTCTAGTAGCAAGGCTCCCCAACTCTCTATCCAAACTTCAGAAAAGCCAGCTCAGTGACAGCTCAGTGACTACCGGGCCATGGTGATCCATGCAATGATCACTTCCAGACTAGATTTCTGTAACTCACTCTATGCTGGCCTTCCCTTGTCTCTGACTTGTAATTACAGCTGGTGCAAAATGTGGCTGCCAGAGTCTTCACAAAGTCATCTTGGAGGGCTTATGTCCAGCCTTTGCTGAGGCAGCTCCACTGGTTGTAAATCGGCTTCCAGATCAGGTCCAAGGTTTTGGTTCTTACCTTTAAGGCCTTCTGCAGCGTGGGTCCCATGTATCTGAGGGACCGCTTATCTCTTATGCCCCCCACAGGGCCCCCGTGGGTAGGAATCTGCTGGTTGCCCCCAGCCTCCGGTAGGAGTGCCTGGCCCTGACCTGATGGAATGAGCTCCCAGAAGACCTAAGGGCCCTGACAGATTTGTAAATGTTCCACAGTGCCTATAAAATGGACTTCTTCCTCCAGGTGTCTGGGTGAGACCGGGCTCCCTCCCTGCCTGGGTCTATGGAAAAGCTGTTAGCCCGGATACTCTCGGAAGCTACCTCCTGGAGGGCTGATGGTTGTGCTTGGGGAGGGGATGAATGAATATTCAGTACATAGTGTTTTTCTGCCACCTGGGTTTTTTAGACTTGGTCAGGTATTGTTCTTTGTGAGGTTTTAAATCTCTGTAAATCATCACATGCTGGCTGTGGCAGAAGTAATGGTAAAGAAAAATAAGTAATAAATAAGATAAATAAATGCTTTGGGAAAAAACAAGTAGGAACTCTAGTTAAATGATGACTAAATTCTCTCATTCTTAAACTTTCTCAAACCTAAAATACAACCCTCCTCCCATACCTATTTCTGGTCACATACTATACAGAGATGCAAGTCTCAAATCATACAAACTTTATGCTTGGGTTTAAGAAAATAGAGTATTTACTGTTGACTGATTTATAACATGCTTATTTAAAATTTAAAATATTTGCATGCAGCCTTGCCAAATTCATGCACACAGCAGCTAATAAACACACACACACACATTAAACACATCAAATGGGAGTTGATTGTTTGGAACAGGTGGCATATAAAAAGGTAAAGGTATCCCCTGTGCAAGCACCGGGTCATGTCTGACCCTTGGGGTGACGCCCTCTAGCGTTTTCATGGCAGACTCAATACAGGACGGTTTGAAGTAGCATATAAATTTCCCAAATAACTACCTAAATACTCCACCTAAACCTTGCTTGAACAAATGCAGGTCGTGAAACCAATTATTGGGCACAGCTTGGCATTTCAAGACCAACATCAACTACTATCACTGCAAAAATAGTTCCATGTTTCACCACATGATGAAAAGGGGGCCACCTGTTATTCTTACCTGCTATTCTCATGGTTACCCCTCCTTTGTTACTGACACGATTGCATTTAACCAACTACCTAGAGGAGGGAAAAAGCAGCACAGAGTTACAAGAGAATAAGGAAACAAAAGGTTTGTGTTGGCAGATCCCAACACAAATGTAAGAACTCTCCAAGTTTACTGTGGTAATCCAACCAAATCATCCCAGTGAATGATACAAACATAGCCAGGACCGCAATCTAAAAATGTCTGTAAAGTTTTAGGGTGGTACATTGACGCGGTCTGTGTATAAATTAATTTTCTTACATATAACAGCACCCCCAGACATAATTCCGTTTAACTTGTACACTGCATGTCTTTTGTTATATGAAAAGGCAATTATCACATTTTTAAAGTGAAGCACACAAGATTCATTACTCAGTAAATACAATATTTATTTTCTCTGATTAAAGTTACCTTCTCCATCCCATATAAAGTCTGCACTCCTAACCACTACATCAAACTGACAGTATAGTAATGTTTTAAAGTACAAATTAAAAACAAAGTTACTGAAAACTTGTGATAGTCATATTAGCATGTGCAAATTGTGCATGATACACCAAGAGTATGGATGTGTCCATTTCAACATTACATGACTCATTGACAGGTACATAAGAACTTTAGCTTTGGTTTAGATAGGCCTTAAACAACCAAATAAGGTGAATTCCTAATTTTATTGCAATTATCATATGTATTTGTGTCCCATCCTCCCCCACCCACCCCAGGACTACAAAACAATAAAGCATACCTAATCTTTTGCAAAACTCCTTGGTTAAGGCACACTGTCAAATGCGCTGATCCTATACAAAATGTGTACAGTGCACTTGAATGTTCCCTAAACCTCAAGAGACAAGGCTAGAAGTACTAATGGGATTCTCCCTGCTTCATACTCACCTCACTTGTTTTCATTTTACTCAATACCTCTGACTAAACTATCCGGAAAATAAAGTGTAATGCTAACTTTTTGCAGATGCCATATTTTTGGCGTTTTGCATGACGTCGCCAACATCCAGCGTCCAAGCAGCAAACCGGCAGCTACATTCTCCATTTTAAAGCAATAGTTGGGGTATCCCAAAAAGTGGATTCCCCCAACTATGTAGCGTGAGCGATAGAGCACCTAGCAAGCCACATGCCATGGAAATGTGCAGAGCTGAAGTAGCGCTATCTCCACCTCCAGCACCCGCCCTCACACCCACCTCCCTCTCCCTTCTCCTGGAGATGGGGATTTTCTCTCTCTTTCTCTCTCTTTCTTAGCAAACTGCCTGGAGCAATGAATACACATTAAATCATCCAGGCAAAGAAAGAAAAAAAAATTTTCCCCATCAGTTAACACACTAACCTTGCCTTTCTAACCCCCCCCCCCCCCAAAAAAAACACCAAGGACAAGATTGCTTCAAGGATAACGACTTCAAAAGAGATGGCATTAAAAAAAACACTGTGCATCTAAGATTAGATGCACAGGCATCTCAACGGAGAAGTTTTACTTAAAAAAAATTAGCTTGCATCGCGGGCCCTTTAAAACAGGGAGAAAAGTGACTGGATGCCTGGCTTGATTGAAGTACAGTGCGTTCCTCTCCTCTGCCATTTCAACCTGCCGTGCAGAGTGCTAAGAAGCGCGAGAAGGTGGCAGAGGGAAGGGAGAGAGCCAGGAGGTGAGAAAGGGACAGAGGCACATTATTTAATAGCATTACACCATGGCACTGGTGTAAAGCTATTTTTTTTTAATGTGAAGAAATGCCCTAAGATTTGACAGGATTTTTTTAAAAAATCACTGTCAAACACATTTTTCTTCCTAGGCAGAGCCACTTAGGCAGTCTAACAGTAAGTCAAGTGTTCTCTCTGGAACTGCAATTCATTGTGAAAGCGGTTGGATGCACACAGATGTTTTCTAAGATAGAAAACTGGTTCAACAGGCCCCACTGCCTTCAGCATAGGTCTAGAAAAAATGCTTTCTGGAAAAGTGTTTTTTTTTCCCCCTCCTTACAGCACACAAACTTCATTCTGAACACCTGAAATTCTAAATTACAGTGAAAGAAGAAGAAGAAGCTTGGTTCTTATATGCCACTTTTCTCTACCCGAAGGAGTCTCAAAGAGGCTTACAGTCGCCTTCCCTGTCCTCTCCCCACAACAGACACCCTGTGAGGTGGGTGAGGCTGAGAGAGCCCTGATATCACTGCTCGGTTAGAACAGCTTTATCCATGCCATAGCAAGCCCAAGGTCACCCAGCTGGCTGCATGTGGGGGAGTGCAGAATCAAACCTGGCATGCCAGATTAGAAGTCCGCACTCCTAACCATTATACCAAACTGGCTGTATTATGACATTGTCACAAAAGTTCAACAGCCCTGGAATTCCAAGAGTCCCTAAACAGATATTTAAAAATCCAAACAATTCTTTCAATTTGGCTTTCATGATAATTTGAAAACATATATAAAGCAGCTTATTCCACATTTCTCCATTTTATTCATTTGCTTAACGTTAACTGATGTGTAAACATTAAAGCAGTCCCACAAATGTGCTATCTATATATCAGGCACATGGGGCTGCCATCTGTGGTTACTTAAATCTGCAGACTGGGGCCACACAGAGGCTAAATCCATCTTTATTCAAACTTGGGGGACTCCTTAAATTTCCTGAAAAATCTGAGATAAAAAAAGCTTGGGAAAAAAAAAAAACACAGTTAGGGCGCCACTAGAGTTCCCGGTTGATGCCTGCAGTGGCTCTAGTCCGAGCATATTAGATACTTGCCACCGCTATAGGCCGGGGTGTTTAGAAGGATTCCAGTAGCCACTGCTGCTCTAGGCACAGAACAGAAGGACAGTGAACACCATGCTGGAACTGGAGGAGTGACCAGCCACCTTTGCTAACAGCCAATGCAGGATAAGTTTCAGCAGAGGAAGATGCCAGCTGTCACTCTGGGCTCAGGCGAGGTAGCAAAGGACACTGGTGGTATCTACAGATTCTGTGGTAGGTGATGGGACCGGGAGCCTTTCCATTGGATCCCTCCCACGAGTTTCACAGGTCCATCTCTTACGAGCATATTTTACAATATCATATCTGCCCAGCTGCTCAAATTACAATAATTTATTTTAACACATTCTACATTTTCACAGTTGGGATTGTAAGCCTGGCCATGGTTTGTATTACTTTTTAATTCTTCTGTAGTACCTAGGAGATATATACAGAGCAACTTTATGTATGCCTACTCAAGAATAAAAGCTGCTATGTCCAGTGGGGCTTTCTACCAGGTAAATGTGAATAAAATCACAGGCTTATATGCTTGTATGCATATCTGAGGGACCGCCTTACACCATGCAGGGCTTTACGCTTGGCAGGTACTAACTTATTGGTCATCCCTGGCCCCAGGGAAGCTCTCCTGGCTTCAGCTAGGACCAGGGCTGTTTTGGTCCTGGCCCTGACCTGGTGGAATGAGCTCCCAGAGGAGCTGTGGGCCCTTAGAGAGCTCACTTGGTATTTTGCACAGCATGGTTTTTCCCCCATGCCACTCTCATAAGGGCCTTCCTGTTGGTGGGTTGTTTTGCCATCTTGGGTTGTTGTAATTGTAATTATTGGGGTTTTAATGCGTATCTTATGGGGTTTCATTGTCTGGGTTGCTCTCTATAACCCGCCGCAAGCCGGTCTCTGAGGACAGCAGGATATAAATCCAAGAAATGAATAAAACACATAAACACATGCTTAAAAATGTACAGGAGCCTGCTACTAGCAAACCTCCCTGCTCATCCATGGCCACATAATATTTGGCTGAATATCACTTGGGCTTTCAAGACCTTTTGGGGTGTCCTCTGCAAACATATCTCAACATTCAGCACTCAGGACTGGAACAGGGAGTGCACCAGAAAGAAGCCACTCCCATCCAAACACAGAAGAAGTGACAAAACTGGCTCCACAATACACAGGGCTATCTGAGTGACTCTTTCAACTCATCACTTTAAAATCAACCATGTCATTATCACTAACTTTTTTTACCTGGGACAAGCAACTGTTCTTACCTCAAGCACCTCAGGCAAACATCTAAGTAGCAAGTACCTAAGAACTATGATGATGGGGTGGTGGCTGCATGCCCAGCACAGGACTTCTCCCTCCTCTTCCAGCACCCATACTTTCCCCACATATTAGAATAACACACATAAACACACATGAAGCTGCCTTATACTGAATCAGACCATCGATCCTTCAAGATCAGTGTGGTCTACTAGGACTGGCACCAGCTCTCCAGAGTCTCAGGCAGAGGTCTTTCACTTCATTTGGTAACTGGTTCTTTTAACTGCATAGGCCAGGGATTGATTCTGAAACATATTATAAGAGACAATTTGCTAAAGATATGGTTTCAGTGCAGAGAAAGATTAAGTCCATCTATTTCGCCACTGACCTCTCTAATAAATGTTAATGATAACAAGTTCAAGAAAGACAACACACAACTTAACATGTGAGAGCATGGTGAATGAACAAAGAAAAATAAAAGATTGGCAAAATGTCAAGAAGGGAAGAATATACCCTGACTACTTTATTATGAAATAGTCTCAAAATTAAAATACCGTATGAAACAATGTGGTCATTTGTAAAAAAAAAACTGTTTATGGAAAAATTGATAATGGTTGGTATGAAACATTTACTATGAAAAAATTATAAATTGTTATTGCTATATGATTGTGAAGCAGAACAAGTTATGGACCGTATGATAAAATGGGCTCAGAAACTTGGAAACAATATATTCAAATGAGTAGCCGTGTTGGTCTGAAGTAGCACAATAAAATCAGAGTCCAGTAGCATATTGGAAACAATATGTATGGGAAACTTTGGATTAACAAACTGAAATTTGCCAATTGTCAAATGTTAAAAGAGAACTGGTATAAAATGTTTTTAAGGTTTTTAAGGTTAAATGTTTTTTTCCTAGAGATATAGCGAGAATTATAATGGGAAATGTTGGAAATGCCAGGACATGAATGCATAATTTTATCACATGTGCTAGACTTGTCGTAAAGCACTGGATTATGACTTGTCGTAAAGCATTGGATTATGATTCATGATGAAATGCAAAAGATACTGAAAATTAGATTTGTATTAGATCCAAAATGTATGTTATTAAGCACCAAATAATATTAAAATGTACAGTGAGCTTGTTAAGTTTATGGTAACAGCTGCCAGGATCTTATATGTATCTAGAGGGAAAAAGAAACTCTACCAGATTTTATGGATTGGTCAAATAAACTTGATTGAATATACAACAATGGCAAAACACAACTGATCAATATCAGACTTTAGAAGAAAATGGAGTCCCATCTTAGATTATATTGATCAGTAAAAATAAGACTGAAAGAAACAATTTATTTATACACTGTATATGGAAATTTTGAAAAAAATGTGGTATGTAATATTATGATCATGTAAAATGTAAAATTATACTTTTTGGGAGAGACTGTTTGCCAGAACAAGATATATTTTTATGTACTGTAGAATGACAGTTTAGTGCATTTCAAAATAATAATTCTGTAATATGTAGTAAAATATTTGTATCTTTCTTTTCTTTTTTCTTGAATAATAAATAAAACATAAAAATAAAAAGTATACTTCTAGTTATGTGCCTGAACACTAACTATTAGCTCTGTTACAGCCCAGAGATATGAATAAGTAAGACTGCATACCAATGCCTGTTTGTTCTCAGAACACAGTGATCCAATTCATAATTTGCTTGAATAGCATGACAATAATTTCTCTAGGCTCTTGTCTCATGTCATCCTGGTATAACAACTATAAGACGCAAACACACAGATCTTGATATGGATTCCTTTCATACCAGCATGACCCCCTCCTAGAGTTTGAGGAACAAAGCTAACATGCGGAAACCACACATTTCAAAAACCCATTTTCCTCATTCTTACAGATATTACCAGAGCTGTATCACACTGGACTGTACAAAGAATTTCCCACCATTGGATAAACATATGAACTACTATGATCTGATGGTTACAGCTGGGGAATCCCACAGCTATAATTAACAAAACATTATATATTTTATTTAAGACTACAATTATTAATTTATGACCACAAACTATATGGCTGTTCCAAAAAAGTTACCAGATACAGCAGAATACAGTTTCATACAAATGGAATAGGTTATCATGCTGATTCAGTAGAATGGCAATACTAATCCTATGGATAATGCTAGAGATTAGAGGACGGAGCAAAACAAAGGAGGAGAATGCTTTCAAACTGTTTTCAGTGAATCAGAAGAACATGAGATGCTTGCTCATGAAAGTATCAGGAAATGAAGTTAATGCTCTTATTGTCATTGAAATCTCAAATTCTGATAAACATTTACAGTACATTGACAAAACCAACTGTATTAAAACAGAGGTAAGACTGCAAATCCAGAATGTGGTATGCAGAGGAAATTAAATGCTGTTTTGTCACACACTGAGAATCTGCTAACTACTGCAAAAGGTGGCGGTCAAAGCTAGAAGGTGCCGTTTTGTGCCCATTGTGTAATATGCTCTTGGCCCATCCCTTTTCTAGGACAAAATACTGCTACAGTATTCTGATGCCTAATTCAGGAACTTCTAGTTAAAAATCTGCTGGCAAGAATGGGGTTGTGGAGAGGTATATTACCATTGCTGCCAGGCCCTATCAGACTGAAGGGCCAGGTTCCAAACACATTGCTTGAGTATTTCTTCGGATTTCTGAAAGCCTAGCTGTCACCAGGCTGAAGAGGAGAAATTGTACTATTTTCCTTCAACAGTTCTTAGTCAATTTGAGCATTGTTTATTTTGAAGAATAAGAGGGGTTACAGTTTAAACCAGTAAGTGGTTGTTTGAACACACATGTGCCTCAAGTGAGACTATCTCTACCCCCAGCCTAAGGACAGCATTTAGCATCCATTGAGGGACTCCAAATATTGATCGCAGAAACTTGGACTGCACAACTTCCAAGGAGTAAAGAAAGATCTCTGTAAAGACAGAGCTGGGTGCCATAATTTAGTAGGGAAATAACCTTTTACTGGAAATCTTTGATTGCTTTGATGGCCTTTTAGTAAAGATAAGGATTTATTCCCACCTTTTACTCAACAGCAAATAAAAGCATTCCTTGATGTTACCATTGCAGAATGCAGATAGGGAATAAAACAGATGAATACTTTGTCTTTTTTTAAAAAAAAAGAAATCACCTCACATACTGAACTAACACACTCTGAGAGAAAGTGGGAACTCTAACATATAAGTTCCTATATGCAGGGAATTTTTTCTTTATGAGGAAGAATTCCCTCCTTGCAATCTAAAGAGTTAAAATCCAAGAGCAGTTATATGTCAAACACATACCAAAAGGTTGACACATCAAACCAATGTAAAAAACATGGCAAGGCATCCAGTCTTGAGTTGGACTCACTGAATCTTTGGCTCACCACTACAAAACATGCTATTTTGGTAAATGTAAAGGCACTGATGCACACATGCCACATCTATAGTACCTCTTATAAACAGACAATCGGAGGGACCAATCGGCAGGCGCAAAGCGCCTGCCGATTGGTCCCTCCGATTCCCAGCCTGAGCAACTGCGAGCCGCGCACAGCGCGGCTCGCAGTTGCTCCCGGACTGATGCGGCGAGAGGCGCTTCGCGCCTCTCGCCGCGTCAGACCGCCACCCGAGGGAACCCCCAGCAGTCGCGCGAAGCGCGGCTGCTGGGGGTTCCCTCCCTGCCGGTCTGACGTGCCTTCTCGCCTTTCAAAACCCCTTTTTATAAAGGGGCTTTGAAACTAGTAATGGAATAAATTGACAATTCACCCACTGTTATGAGTGAGGAAAAGGCACACCAAAAATCAGACAGGTAACCACCATACTGAATGAAAACGACAGATGAAGTATAGTAATCCAATTCATTATAATAAATATTTATTTGCTCTGAAATCATAGTGATTACATCATACAGCTTCTCTTCTCCCACAGGAAAAAAGGCAAATTTAATTGCAGGTGCAGGTAGAATGAAGTACACGGGAAGCCTAGATGAATTTAAAGGACAAATCCTTTAATGACTCAAAACAAGAATTAGTATCCAGCTTTTTCTGAAGCAAGTGGGAAACCAGAACTAACCTTATTCCCATTTGCCAACATGCAATTGTTTTATTCCAATACCTGATGAGAGAATAGTTGTTCTTGTTATTCTAATATCCAGTATTTTACTCTGTAGGCCCTTTACCACACAGAATTTGCATCAACTGACCTTTTCTCCCACAAGTGAAGAGCAGTATAAAAATGTAATAAACGAATAAATAAAACCCTTGTTTAAAAGGAAGCTATTTTGCAAGCGCCTACACCTCCCAATTGTTACCAGAGATAGCAGAGTTCTATACTGCCTCAAGGCACTAGTGGAGAAAACAGAACATAGCCTTTTCAGCAGCCAATCCAAAACAGTAGGGGAAGTTCTCTCCCAACATTCTTAAATGACAGACACACAACATCTGGAACAACATTCATAACTGTCTCATGTGACCAATTATGTCCACACCTAGCTTTCTCAGCCCCTCACAACTGGAAATAATCCTGGGATACTAAAAATCATAATGCTAGCTAATCCCTTCCTCCAAACCAGCTTAAGCGCTGATATTCAATAGATTCCAAAAATCTAGCATTTAACAAGCTGGGAACACCATCCTTTCTCTCACCTACTGCTCTTAACTATGCAATTCCTCTACTTTTCCTACCACAAGAAGTTCAGACTTGGTTAAACTACACTGTTCTCAAGCTTTTACTGGAATAAAGACTGTCTTTCAGAAATAGGTTAACCAAGTACAGACTCTAGGCTTTCTATCTGGTAGCTTCATGTCATCTTAATCCCCCCCAAAAGAAAGAGAACCTGAGTTATAAAAGAGACAAAAAACATTTTTTTCTGTCCAGAAATTCATATGACTAAAAATTCCATTTCCCACAGTAACCAACCAGAGGGCCCCAGGAAGCGCATAATCAGAGCAAGAAAGCAAAAAATTTGCCATGCTGATATTCAGTGATACCCTTTCTAACAAGGAAGCTTCATCAGAGCTAACAGCCAGTAACTGACCTAACCACCAACTTTTATACTTTCAAATGAACACTGATGTGTTTTGTACTTCTGTAATAGTTAAGGTGCAAGTTGAAACCAGATACACACAATACAATCTAACCTAAAGAAAGCTTCAAATACATCTTGCACAAGACACAGAAAAGAGAGTGGGATCATCGGTTTTACTGAATACTTTTTTTCCCTCTTCCAGCCTGATGAGTTGTTGAAAACTCAAAATCTGTCATGCTGTTGTGGGATACTTTGGTTGATCCTAAGAGAAGGTACTACATCATTTATGAATTGGTATCTCCCTATAGACTCATGCTGTAACCTATGGTCATTATTACCAGCACATTGTGGCAACATCAAGAGTGTGCTTCTAGGCCCGGCGGAAAGGCTGCCCTACTATCTTTATACTTTCCTAAACCTCTCCCATCCCTTCTGCCCAAAAACCTACAATACCCCTGCCACAAACCCACTATCAGGCAAAACACTTTCCCATCCACCCTTTCTAGTGCCCGTTGTATTTACAAGTACAACGGGCTTTAAATCTAGTATTACATAAATTAGTTATATGTTCAGTGAAGAAGTAGTTGGTTTTTGTCAGGAACTTACCACCCACCCATTTCCTTACCTGATACCCAAATGACAGCATGATAAAAGACTAAGCATTCTCACATCTGCTTTCTCAAAACCAAAATTTTATAAACCTCAATCCTACTGCTTCTTAGTTGTGTTTCCCCCTCAAACTACAAAGCCCCAAGTGTTTCAGTCTTTTTTTCTGTGTAGGGAAGATATTCCAGGACTTTGATCATTTTATTGCCCCCTTTCAGTACTCGAATAAGCGGAGATGACCCATCAGTCAAAAAAACAGAAGAGAAACTGACAATGGCAATTCTTTTATTACAACGATGTAGAATTCAAGGTGAAAACAAATCCTTAGTCAGATGGCTCAGTTTTGTACAACTGCCTCTGTGATGACTACATATAAATATACAAAAGGTTATATAAGCATATTGAACTTAACAATTTTTCAAAAATCGTTGACACGGGAATCGGGGAAAAGGCCTTAAAATGGCTGACCTCTTTCCTTAAGAACCGGTCACAGGGGGTTGCGGTGGGGGACAAATTATCTAACTCCTTTGGGGACTCTCCCCCCACCCCCACTTTTTAACATCTATAAGAACCCTCTGGCCCAGCTGATCCAGAGCTATGGGCTGGGGTGTCACCAGTATGTGCCTGACACCCAGCTCTATCTCCTGATGGAAGGACGGATCTCTCCCCAGATACATTTGCTGGTTCTTTGGAACTCACTGGGTTCCACAGGGCCTGCAAGACGAAGCTCATTTTGTTGAGACCAGGGTAATAAGATTAGGTTCTCTCCCCTCTTTTTCTTTTTGTAATCAGTCCCCCTCCTGGGCAAATGTACCCTGAGGTCAACTATTGGACATTAAACTGGGAACAAGAGTATGGAGTATGGAGGAGTAGGGTAAGAATGTTTATTGCCATCAAGCTGTTGCAAGCTGTTGTAAGTGGTTTTAAATTGTAAATTGTATTATGGGAAATTGTGTGGGGTTAGTTTTGTTTCTGTTTTTAATGTAAATCGCCATGAGCCGGCTGGGCCAAGAGTGGCAGTATATAAGAAAAATAATAAATAAATAACAATAAAAGTGCAAATAAAGATGTAGAGATTATTCTTTCTTTCTACAGCATACCTTATTTTACATCACATGGTTTCCTTTCATTACAATGTTTTCTAATCAACTGTCTTTTAGTCTGCAAGACATAACCAATAGTACATAGTATTTGTAAAGCATGCTTTAGATCTCATACTCCACAGCCCATTATCTATTGAAACCTATAAGGTAAAGGTAAAGGTATTCCCTGTGCACGCACCAAGTCATGTCTGACCCTTGGGGTGACACCCTCTAGCATTTTCATGGCAGACTTAATACGGGGTGGTTTGCCAGTGCCTTCCCCAGTCATTACCGTTTACCCCCCAGCAAGCTGGGTACTCATTTTACCGACCTCGGAAGGATGGAAGGCTGAGTCAACCTTGAGCCGGCTGCTGGGATTGAACTCCCAGCCTCATGGGCAAAGCTTTCAGATGGCTGCCTTACCACTCTGCGCCACAAGAGGTTCTTTTTTGAAACCTATAACATACCTTAAATATCACATCTACCCAAAGGTAGCTGAATGTGAACATTTAGCAATATGCTTATATAACTTTTTGTATATTTATATATAATCACTAAGGAAGTTGTACGAAAACGAGTAATCTGCCTAGGGATTCGTTTTGACCTTGAACTTGACATCATTGGAATAAAAGAGATTGCCATTGTCAGTTTCTCTTCTACCTTTTAGTACCAGAAGCAGGAGAACAGAAATCCCAACATACAATTTTTTCTCAATAGATAAAATGTTAAAGAGCGATAACGGCAGTTAATAAGGACTCAAGACATTTCTTAATGATGGTGGGATACAACCAGCATTCAGGAAGCTCTCTTTAAAACTGGATAAACCAGATGGCCAGGAGTGGCAAGCAGCTTAAGAAATTCAATGTTATTTTGACCTGGGGCAAGGCAATTGGGCTATACTGCCTAGAATGTTGGCTTAGGACTGGTAAGGTCTACATATAAAGGTGATGATGTGGCAGCAAGCATATGGTGGGGGGAGGTGAAAAATATAGGAGTACTTAGATACACAACAGGAGTCCCGCTGGCCCCGTCAGCACCTCTGGGACTAACTTTTGCCTTCTGTGCAGGCCAAAATTATCTGGTGTGCCACTATTTGTCACATGTGCAAGGGTTGCCCACCCTGGTCTAATATACTTTGTGGGTTTGTTTTCAGTGGTTAAGGGAAATAATATGTATGATGCTTTGAGCTCCATGGGAAAGGTGGAACATCAAAATGTGCATCATATTCTCTCCCTTTGAATGGATTAGAACAGTGGCATTTAACCATAACTAGGCACAGGAGCCCAAATTTAATCCCAGGAAGCAAAGCAGGATGGAGCTATAAGTACAAGAAAAAAGTCAGATGCCTTGCAGACCCATGGCAGAAAAAAAGAGCCAGAGTTATGGCCTCCCACAGGGGCTCAGTAATGGAACATTCTTTGGAAGGGATGAAAGGGAGTAGCCAGATTGAGTGGGAGAAGAAAAAAAGTCAGGAGGTTTTTTGGGGTGGGGGGCATCACTCTAAACCTGTGCTAAAAAATGAATCCTCTCCATTACTGAATGACCTTGCCCTGTAATCAGGCCACTTCTCTAAACATATATGCAAAGAAGCGGAGGAGACAGCCTGAGGCTCATACTTTTTCATCCACGTGGACTGGCTCAGATCTATCACATTTTTAAGTGGTGTCTCTGTAGAGCTGTGGTTCTCAACCTTCTTAATGCCACGACCCCCTTTGGGTCGCCGCCAGTAGCGGCATGGCAGAGGCAGCTCAGTGGTCACAGTGGCCTCAGCAACCCATGGGAAAAGGGTCAATCAACCCCCCTAGGGGTCGTGACCCCCAGGTTGAGAACCGCTGGACTATGCCCATATGCGTCTACGGCATGCACCCTCCTTTCTCTAAGGTGACCTCTGGGAAAAGGGTCGATCGACCCCCCCGCTGCTGTAGAGGCTCTTGACCCAGCTGGCAATGTTCCCTTAAAAATTTGAAGGTTGAAGATCACTTTGACCAGGGTACTAAAGTGGAATATCTCTTCTCCTGACACCTTCCAGAGCAATTGGGCTTCTTAGGTAGAGACCTTTCACTGTAGAGGAAACTATGGGATAGAACAGAAATTCCTCTCCCCTTCAAACTGCCAGCAATAGAAACCTGAACTACAGAACAAAGAGTATCACTTCAGCATCTATCAATGGAGGTAGAAAGGGCGTTTGTCCAGGCAGTGAAGATAAGCAATTCCCACCAATGCACAGCCTGACAAACCCTGAGAAACAGCTTTGTTAGACACCTCAGCTATGAATGCCTTTAACAATCTGATCCAGCCACATTAACTGAGAAACAAGTTCCCCTTAGTTCAATGGAACTTGCTCACCTCACCTACTTCAGTTGTAGTATTTTAATGCATCACTTATCAATGAAAGACATGTTGCATTAAAAAAACAAACAAAAATAAACACAGATTCTGACGTAGGTCTTCCACTCATGCCACCAAGGTATAAAATTAAAATATGTCTCTTACAGAGTTATTGTCCAGGTGGGGGGACAACCCTATTTGAATACACTCAAAACAAACTCCCCAAGCTAAAACAAACTAAAAGTCTTTATGGAAATCTCTTACAGCAGGCTACAATTACTACTGCAATTTTTAATTTAGTACTACTTTATACGAATGTTAAAAATACCAGCCAATCATGATGATTTAATCAAAAAACATATATGGGCTCCAAAAAAGTTTGCAAAGCATGATCACACCATTCAAGCTCTTCAAAAGATGAAGCTGCATGAAAATGCAATGAACTTCAGCATTCTACAATGTTTTAACCACACTAATGGAAGCCCAGATTAGGTTAGGAAAGGCATTGCAAAGTCTTTTAAAAAGGCCAGCGTGGTTGATAGGACAAGTCAGGGAAGTTATAAAAAGTAACAAGGCTTCTTTTGAAAACTGCCCTCATGAGAATTCAATAGAAGGAGCCATAGGCTCCGGCAAAAGATATTTGTCAATAATGAGGCATGCAAAGATAGAGGTTGAGAAGCAGGTAGCTAAAAGCATCAAGACAAATAATAAATATTTTAAAAATATATCTGGAGCAGGCAACCAGGCCAAGAAGCTTGGATGACAAAGGAATAAAAGGATTCCTATGGGGAAATGGCAGAGAAGCTCAATTACTCTTTTGCTATGGAAACTGTGGGGTATGTATCCATGCCACAGCTACTATTTTAAAGAAGTCCTAACACCTGAGCCAAACTAAAGTGACAAGAGATAAGGTTCTATTGAAGAAATTAAAAACTGATAAAGTCTCCAGATCCCGATCATATACAAATGACAGTTCTCCGGGAACACAAACAGGCCATAGTTGAGCTACTATTATTCCAATACATGTAACCTATAACTAAATTCAACAGATGGCCAGAAGACTGGAGAGTAGCAAATGTGATACCAGTTATTAAGAAGGGATCCAGAGGGGAACCAGGAAATTACAAGCCAGCCAGTTTAATGACTGTCCCAGGCAAATTAGTAGAAACTGTAACCAAAGACAGAATTATTAGGAATACAGAAGAACAAAGCCTGCTGAGGAAAAATCAGCATGGCTTCTACAAAGGGAAGTCCTGCCTCAACAACCTCCAATGACACAATTACTGGACCTAACAACATAACCTACACTGTCAAAGGCATATTCACTTGCTCATCTTCTAACATTGTATATGCCATCAAATGCCAACAATGCCCCTCTGTTCTCTACATAGGGCAAACAGGTCAAAGAATTAATGGACACAAGTCAGACATCAAAAATCACAGGACTGAAAAACCTGCAGGGGAACACTTGGACATTCCAGGACATTCAACAAGGGACCTCAAAGTAGCTGTTTCACTGCAAAGGACTAGAAAGAGAGACTGCAGAAATGCAAGTTATTATAACACTCAAAACAATGGCATACTGTGGATTCAACAAGGACATAGGTTTTTTATATAACTATGCATGCTAACCTTATTCAACTCATATCTTCACATTCCGCACAATCTTCTTTTTTTTATTTGTTTTATTTGGGACAATGTGACAGTAATGTGATGTTAGTAATATGTAATTTTGAATTTAACTCTCTGGTCTCAGGACAAGATAGTTGCCAGCACAGCTTTTCACTTGCAGGAATGTTTTGGGTAGAGAGGATGGGGCCAGCAACAAATGGTAAAGTGACAGACGTTATTCACTAATGTAGACAGTTTTATTTCTCCAGTGTTCTTGTGAACTACAACTGAATTCAAGGGGACTGATCAGCTGTTTTAGCAAAGAATTATCATATGTCATCATATGGCTGTGTTTGGATGTTGTGACACAGTTTACTAATTTAACAGAATTAGCTTTTGTTTTATATTTCCACTATTATGATGGTAGTTCATTAGTCCGAGGAAGAGTGCCTGCACTCGAAAGCTCATGCCTTGAATAAATCTTTGTTGGTCTTAAAGGTGCTACTGGACTCTGATTTTGTTGTGCTACTTCAGACCAACACTGCTACCCACTTGAATCAGGCATCATGGCCTTGCTCATCTTCAGTTTCAAAGTTTTCCCTCAGAGATAGATGCAAAATATGGGGATGTATTGTACCATGCAGGTCAGGTCGCTTAGCAGAGACAAAGTCCTTAGCTAAATAAAAGAATTCCACAGTAAAATATTGTTCCAAAATGGATTGCATTAAAGTTAACATTTCTTCATTTACTTTTGAATGTTTACTTTTGATCTAAATAAGTAGTTTAATAATTCTGTTACATCTTAGTTTAAGATGTGGCCCTCTGTAGACACTGGGCACGCTAATACAGCCCCCATGTGCCAAAACGTTAGGGACCCCTGCTGTATAGCAGTCCCCAACCTTTTTATCACCGGGGACCAGTCAATGCTTGACAATTTTACTGAGGCCCGGGGCCGCCGCCGCCTGAACCCTGGCACCCCTGACTTCCCACCGCCCACTGGGGGGTGCTGCCAGCAGCAGCTGCGCAGTGCCATGCCGAGGGGCAGCCCCAGCCATGGCAGCCGCTAGAGAGCACCAAAGTTGAGCCGGCGGCAGAGTAGCAGGGCAGCCCCCAAGGCAGCAGCCAGGGAGGAGGATGAGGAGGAGCTGCGGCCCGGTACCGGTCTCCGGACCGGGGGTTGGGGACCACTGCTGTATAGGATTGTGTTGTGAATCACTTAGAAAGGCAACTTCAATCTAAGAATAATTCAGTTCAGCTATCATAGTCTCTCTGTTGGTCCACCTAACCTGCAACTGTTGCCAGCAATGACCATACAGAAGCCCACAAGCAAGCCACTTCCCACCCCATAACTTGTATTCAGAGGAAACAAGTCATTTAACAATTATGGATAACAGCCGATCAGTCCTCTATAACTATATCACTTTCTCCATCATCACCTTGTCACTATGCACATATCATGCAATGATGTGTCCTGTAAATGCATTTAGATCAAAATAGGTATCTGAAGAAGTGAGCTCTGACTCATGAGATTTCATAAATTTTGTTAGTCTTTAAGGTGCTACTGGACTCTTGCAGTATAAACGCATCTATGGGGGAATGAGATCAAGCCCACTGCCCTGCCCCTTTCAGCTAAATTCTGAAATAGCCCATGCACATATTTATTAATTTAAATAAGTTGTGTGTCACCTCTACAAAGCTACTCAACGTGGCTCATAAAGGAAAAGATAATCTCATAAAGTATAAAATCATTACAACTAAGAACCTGTAAATATATTTTTGCTATATATTCTCTACCAAACTGCAGTCCATTTATGGTGACCCCTCAAGGGGATTTTCAAGGCAAGAGACATTCAGAGGTGTTTTGCCATTACCTGTCTCCCATGTGTAGTGGCCCCAGACTTCACTGGAGGTCTCCTATCCAAGTATTATCCTGCACTGACCCTGTTTAGCTTCTAAGACCTGATGAGATCAGGCTAGCTTGGGCTAAAAGCACAGAGCACAAAAAAGCCCATATATAACCATGCAGTTTATTAATACTGTATACCTGTCTTTTAAGGATTCCAAGACCTGCAAGTAAACCTACCGGCAGATAGATTATACAGAAATTATGCTGAGCATTTATCATAACCAATTTCTTGTATTCCTCCCACCAATCTATTCTTCATTAATCTCAAGGTCTGAAATATTGCTCTCCACATTTACCATACCCTGACTCAGATAGCCCAGGCTAGCTTGGCGTCATCAGATCTCAGAAGCTAAGCAGGGTAAACTATGGTTAGCATTTTGATTGGGAGACCACCAAGGAATTACAGGGTCATGAGACAGAGGCAGGCAATGTCAAAACACCTCTGATCATCTCTTGCCTTGAAAATCCCACAGGGTCACCATAAGTCAGTTGTGGCTTATCAAAAAAAAGTTTGTCACGATTGACTTTATAAACTTCTGTTATATGTCCCATTAGCCATCTTTGCTAAAACTTAAAACCGCTGGAAGGAGAGTCAGAAGATCGTCTTCTAATACCAAAACCATCTTTCTGCAAATTTTGGCTGGGGGCATCAGTAAGACTGCCAATGCTTCAACTTTTATATGTTGTTTTAATGTGACCTGCCCCAAGCAACTTTTGAAGGGCAGGTTAAAAATAATATATATGTTATTTTTATAAATGTCCATGTTTTAGATCCTCCTCCAAAATAAACTGTAACAATCACTCGATCATTGGGGGGAGGTATGCCCCTTTTCTACACCCTTCCAAGGTGCAGATTCCTTTTGCTTTCCTAAGGGGTGACCAGAGCTCTATCTAGTATTACAGCTTCAGGAGCAAAACCAGTTTTGTCTAATGGTTAGAATGTCAGACTAAGATTTGAGAGACCCAAGTGAATTTTCAGTCAGTTCCTACCTTTATCAGCACCACATAGCAGATTTTTACTAAGGGATCAACCACAATTCTGAAATCACTTTCCAATCAACCTATAAAGTTAAAGAGTCGGGGGCACACAGGAGGGAGAGGAGCGGCTTATGCCAAAGTGCCTCAGTTTACATTTACTTACAGAGAATCTTATTATCTACTTCTCAAATGGTTCTTTTAGTCTGAGAATCTTTTTGGAGTTCCTTGTACCCAGGTGTTTCCTCCAAGCAGTTCTGAAAATGCTTTAACACATCATCCGACTAGTTCTGCAGTTCTCCAAGCCTTGCCCAGCCACCTCACACAAAGTTTTGCCAACAATCCAAAGTTCAGGAATATTTAACCATGAAGAGTCCTGTAGATTTTTACATTCAAGCCTCACAAGGCAAGCTGTTCTAAAGGTCTCACGAAATATATCAGCAGTCTTTAGATTGGAAAGTCTGTGGATTTTAAAAGCAGAAAATGCCTGCAACAGTTATGAAGGTACAACTTGCCTGATGAGTCCTTTTAGTGAACCCCACTGGGGTTTTCCAATAATATGCGAAATGGCCTCCAAAGGGTTGAAGAAAAGGAAGTGGGCTCACAGAATTTGTTAAGACTTTAAGGTGCCAGAAGTCTCTGTCCATTTGGCTGAAGCAGATAAACATGGCTATCCATCTGAAATGTGACAGATTTCATACAAATCCATAAGGAGACAATGGCAGGATGGAAGGAGGGAGGAAATCTACTGTTACTGTTCATCAGCACTCATGATTCATCAATAAAATCTGATTAAAATATGCTGAGCAGAATTTAATTTTTAAAGAGGTATCAGTGCTCAAGTTTGCCAAGATAACACATCATCCCACCACTAATTTCTATAGAAAAACAAGTTCTGATGTCAGCTCTGCAGTGGGGTTTGCACTCTGTACATACTCAAAAGATCTGTCCTTGAGTACAGCACACAGCCCAAAGTAATGTCCCAGCTCAAAGCAGTGTACACAGTTCTAAATGTGCAACCTAAGGGCTGCCCTTAACAGTTGCCTATGCATAGTAACTTCTACACAGGAAAACTGTGTAGTTAGATGATATATATTTTACAAAAATAACACCCATAATACATTTCGATTCATGCAAACGTGGCATAAAAATGTGATGGATCGCTATGTCTCAGCACAGGCAGTCAAAACGAAACACACACATGTGCAGCTGCCACATAAGACCAGCTACGCAAGGTCCGTGTCCTGTTTCCCATGCACGGTAACACTTCTAATGGAAAGCCCCAATTCTGTAGCAATCAGAAGAAAAGGCAAAAAGGCTGCGAAGCCACTGACACCCTTGCTTGGGAAGCAAGCCCCACTGCACCCAGTGGCGCCTACTTACACGTAAGCATGGGCAGGCTTGCGAAGAACGGGTACATGGAGCACAACTACAGGAAGAAAGTGACCAGAAAGGGAAGCTTACATAGAGAAGAAAACTAGTAACGGGGTGGGGGTGGGGTGGGGAGAGGAGAGAGAGAGAGAGAGAGAGAACAAGGTGAGAAAAGGAGGAGGCAAATTTAAAACTGCGGGAGGAATTAGAGGAAGGGAAAGGCAATCCACGGCAGGAAGAGAAAGAATGGAGATGCAGAGCAAGAACAGGCCGCCGCCGCCGCCGCCTTTCTGTCTCGGGGGAGGGGGACGGGGGGAGCCACTTACCTGCCGCCTTGGCTGGCTGAGAGCGCCGGAGTGCCCCGGCCGCCGTGTTTCTCCAACAGCGCCTGCGCCCTGGCTACTCCCCTTGCCAAGCGAGCGACGGCCGAGCAGGAAGCTTGACCCTCGCTGCTGCCGCTGCCGCCGTGCCGGGGAGAGTGCGCCCGCCCTCTAGCGCTGGAGGACCTGCATGCGGGGAGAGCGTCCCGTACTTGACCGCTTGGAACGGGCCCTTTGGGGAAGGGGTGAGGTGGCTCTGAAAGGGCTGTGCAGCTGTTACAAAGAAGTGAGGCTTTGAGCATGTGCATAGTGCAGTTCCCGTAGTAGGAGAGAAAAACACCGGGCTTTTCCTGAATATTTTAGCATCCCTGCCTGGGAACAGTCACCCCACCTTGCTGTGGTCTGAACTGACAGGACTGCCAACTCCAAGTGGGAAAATTGCTGGCGATTTCATGGTGGACTGGAGCCTGGGGAGGGAAGGGAGTGATAGAGGGATGCAATGTCATCAACTCCATCCTCCCGAGCTGCCATGTTGTCCAGGGGAGGTGATTTCTGTAGTGTAGTCTGAAGACCAGCTGGAATTCTGGGGAAACTTCAGTCCCCATCTCAAGAATGGCAACAATAACTGATAGACATCCCGCAGCCCTTTCAGGCGCATGCAGTGCTCATTTTGTAAACAGAAAAGGTTCCAATGCTCACATATAGTTTGCACTATATGTTTCAACCAACATCATTGTCTTCTTCATCTAGGCCAGTGTCATATTTTTTCATGCAGTAGCCAGCCAACCAGAATAGAATTCAAGGCCTCCCTCTGATGGGGCCTTTTAACACTAGTAGGAGATGTGTATGTGAAGTTTTTAATGACTTGGTTTTATTATGTAAGCCACTTAGGGCACATCTTTGAATAAATAAATGGTCTTGAAAGTGTTCTTCCCAAGGTGATCAACTTTACTTTGACTGAGTTGTATTTGCAGATGTTGAAAACAAAAGATAAGCTACAGTTACATATTGACCTGCCACAATATTTAACACTCCAGCAACTAATGTACATTGTACATATGATACATATGACCTCTGCTATTTCACTGATTACATAAAGGTGTCCACAGGATTACAGCCTCATGCTGCATGAACTCTGAAAAGCCAAAGCAGATGAGCAAGCAAACCTAAATTTACCTGAGAGATGCACAAACATTTTTTTGAATGACTGACGTTCCAATGGGGAACTCATTTTAACTGTGCTGCAGGGACCTTATTCTGATCAGGACCAATACAGCATGGAGAAGAGGAGGCATATTTGCTTACATCCTGTACTATTTCAGCTCAGTAAAAGACGTGTAGCGGGGAAACAGGAAATCCTCCTACTCCCCACAACTTGGTGGTCCTGACCAGAATTGGACTTCCATGATGCTATTAAAAGGAGTTCCCTGTGGAACTACTCTACAATTTGATGGCACATTCCCAGGATGAACTTCAGGATACCATCTGGCTCCATGGGGTTTTATAGACAAGAGACAAACAGATGCCATTTCCTGCCTCTGCAGAGTAACCCTGGTCTTTCTTGGTGGTTTCCCATCCAACTTCCAACCAACACCAATCCTGCTTATCTTCTGAAAGCCAATGGGATCAGGCTAACCTGGCTATTTAGGGCAGGGCAATTAAGGCACTCTTGCAGCTCTACAGCCTTGCTGTAAAGCCACAAAACAATAGCATCCTGGACCTTTCTCTGTCTCCACTCTTGCAGTGCAGCTGTTGCAGGCTCACTGATGTCAAGGCACAAGCCATGGGTAATAGAAATGGTAGCCCAGGGAACAGGAAAAACAAGCCAAGTGCTGGGAAGTATATTGCATTAACAAGCTAAAAGTCTTGTTCTTCCCAGCCTTGCTTCAGTGAACCAGTTTTATGCAGTGCTGGCCTAGGATCTGGGAGAACTAGAGTCAAATCCCCACTCTGCTATACCTTTAAGATTTATTTGTTTGTGTGCTTGTTTATTATATTTATATACTGCCTTCCCTTTTGGCTCAGGGCAGTTTACATTACAACTTATACAGGGTAGTACAGTTAACATCCAATACAGAACATATTTAACAGTGGAACTTGTGTTAACAGTGTAATAACAATGATTCAATAACAATAATAACAATAATATTGTTGTTGTTGTTAGTTGCAAAGTCATGTCCAACCCATCACGACCCCATGGACAATGATCCTCCAGGCCTTCCTGTGCTTTACCATTCCCCGGAGTCCATTTATGCTTGCACAGTTTGCTCTGACTGCACTGTGGTCTGGCTTTCTGTTAATGCAGTTTATGGGGCTTCTGGTTGGTGGAAATAGCTTATTCACTCATCTTGGCCAAATGCCTGCTGGAAGAGCTCCTTTTTGCAGGCCCTGCATAATTGTTTTAGGTCCGGCAGGGCCCTGATGTCCTCTGGGAGCTCTAGTTGTTGACAGATGAGCTTCTCTGGGGCCACAGATCATCAGTTTGTTGATGTTAGAAGATCATAAAGCTCTTTGGGGGGTGTATTTGGAGAGGCATATGGCCAGAACCTTAAGCCTGATCTGGTAGTCAACTGGTAGCCCATGCAGTTGCTGGAATGTGGGCTGAATATGGGCCCTCCACCAGCTTGGTGTAGTGGTTAAAGGTAAAGGTATCCCCTGTGCAAGCACCGAGTCATGTCTGACCCTTGGGGTGACGCCCTCCAGCGTTTTCATGGCAGACTCAATACGGGGTGGTTTGCCAGTGCCTTCCCCAGTCATTACCGTTTACCCCCCAGCAAGCAAGCTGGGTACTCATTTTACCGACCTCGGAAGGATGGAAGGCTGAGTCAACCTTGAGCCGGCTGCTGGGATTGAACTCCCAACCTCATGGGCAAAGCTTTCAGGCGGCTGCCTTACCACTCTGCGCCACAAGAGGCTCTTTGTAGTGGTTAGGAGCGCCAATTGTAAGCCATTTTGAGACTCTCTCTCAGCATATCTTTCAAAAATGAATATTCCTCTCATTCCATCAAGGCTCACAGTAAGTAGCATCCCCCAAATAGCAATAAAATAGTGACATAGGTGCAAGGCCTTATTGCTTGCCTGTGACACCGTTTAGTCTCCAAATAATTCTGACAAAGCAATGTGTGTAACCAGTCAAGCTAGCCTATGAGATTTTGCTACATTCCCCAAGCGTAGGGACTTAAGCATGTATCCTCAGAAGTAAGTGAACTGAGAATTGCAATCCAGTAGCAAATCCTAAGCAAAGCTACACCTTAGTTCATGCAGTTATCTGGGCTTAGAGGGGTGCTTAGGGTGGTGCTGTACCAGGACATTTCAAAGAACACTTTCCTAGGCATATGACCCATTAAAAGCGGGAATTGCTGCTAAGTAGTCAAGTTTAGTGTTGTTCCCTTAGACACAGAAAAGTGTCATTCAGCCAGTAGCACAAAGCTGCCACAGCATATTAACAGTATGTTAAAGCAGAACTAGGAGATGCATGCAAATAAAGCAGTGAGTTGTGCTCCAGTTTCGATCTGAAGCTTTGTTGTTATTATTATTATTATTTGAACTTATAGCCCGCCACTCCCAGAATGGCTTGTGGTAGGTAACAAAGATCAGATAAAACTCCCATTAAAATTCAGCATATCAGCCCACAAGATTATGGCGATTAATAATTATCCCTGCACCCCAAATGCTTCTTGCAACAGCAAATAATTTGTGTGTCATATTCTGTGTACGCTCTGTATAGAAAAGTGTCACCTACTGCCAGCATATTTCTCTTAGTGATAGAACATTAGGAGCCATATCCTAATTAAATGGTCATATTTTAAATTCTGCCTATTTTTGGAGTAAGTGCAAGTTAAGGGTCCATCAAATTTGACAGGCAAGGGAGCAGAGAGGTTCAGCTCTTGCCTACTCTCCCCCTCGTCATTCTAGCTTTGAATGTTAGTCGGTTGCACAGGTTTCTTTTCCCATTCAGACTATGGACTGTGGCACAGGAGGAATGCAGCCTACAAACTGTAGCTCAGAGTTCCCTACTTTTATATGTATCATTTTATTCCTTCTAGAAATCCTTCATTAACAAACAAACAACAGATCAAACTGACCTAGGGAAATGGGGGGTAGATGTATAAAGACTTTGTTTTTGATCCACACTCAGAATATTCAGGCTTTATTAGGTCAATTACTCTGTGATATTTCATGCTGGCCTGCTTGTAGTTTTGGTGGTGGAGGAGGTGGTAAGTTGAAGCCCATTCTTTGATGATGCTGAGGTCTTTTTTAAACCCCAGTTACACTGAAAGAAAACCCAAAATTAGCATAGTGGATGAAAATAACAAAAATATATTTTACTAAGTAGTGTCATTTTTGCTGTTCTGTTAATTTATGAACTTAGGCAGATTGTGAGTGGGTAGGCAGGAAAGGATGCACCAGTGTTTGTCTCTTAGGGCCCTTCCTTGCATACCCAGGGAATGCTGATTGCCACTGTGGGATGGTAGGTGAATTTCCTCCAGGCCAGGATGGATTCTGGAGATGGGGGGGGGGGGGAATCACTTGGGCATGAAACTGGGGTCACTGTGGGTAGGCAGGTAGTTGTGAGTTCCTGCATTCTGCAAAGGGTTGGGCTAGATAACCCTGGGGGTCCCTTCCAAATTCTATGATTCTATGATTCTAATTTACTGCTAAAAGGAAATGATTAATAATGCTTTGCAACCATAAAACATTGCTTCTTGTTCTATTATTTCTTTTTAAAAAACTGGTCTTTGGGCAGGGTTTAAAAAATCATTTGGAAAATAAACTAATTTTTACTCAAAAGTACAGATAAATGGAAAGAACAAGATTACTGATAATTTGACAACAAATTATTTTAACTCATTGGAGGAAATTGCAGATGTTTGTTTGGGGCAAAATATATTAAAAATTTCCTTTATATCCTGCATTTCCTTATGGTTTAAGGCAGATTATAAATAATGATTTAAAACATACAGTTTACAATAAAATCCCAACCATAACCCTGTTCCTAGTATTGATCTTTTACTAACTTCAACAACTATCAACAACAGCTTTTTTGTTAACTAACAACCCACTCTTAATTGTGTGTACTTGAAAATTATCCCCAATGAATTTTTAGGACGTAGGTCCAACTTGTAGAGAACTACTGCTTCTTCCATTGGCTTGCCCAATAATGTTTAAAGATTGAAGGATACAGAAAAAAATCTCTCTTCCAGAATCTATATCCAATGAACAAATATGCTTAAAGTTTTGATTTCCAAGCCTTTTGGTTTCCTATTAGTTAACCCATTGTCAGATAGTTTGCAAGCCTTGCATATTTTAAGACTGAAGAAGAGCTTTTCCTGAAGTAACTCCATAAAAAAAAAATTGGCCAACTAATTGCCTGAAATAATGAGATGCCACTTGGAATAGCACTTTGGCTCCATTTCACTGATAAGGACCAAGGCTATGCTGATAAAGGGACCTAGTTTCAGAGGCTCACAGAAACTGTGCAGACATTACACAAGGCAAAAAGTCCATGGAATTTTCCCAACAATTATGGCAAATTCCATTTTATTTAAGCAGTGTTTCAATCCTCTGTTTCCCCCCGTCTCAAACATCTCAGAAGTATATTATGTTGGTGGAATGTGCAGAAGGTTGCAGGGGGGGCACAGTTATTTTAATTATTTTGCAGGAAGGTGGGGGGGGGGGAATGCAATCCCACCTTCCTGCAAAATATTTTTTAAAGGCCCTGGTCTGCCCCATGGTGCCATGAAGTGCTATGCAGTTGACCAGGGCATTTTTTGCCCCCTGCTGGCCTCTAGGGTGGGGAGGAGCTGAGCCTGCAAGGCCCGGCACTTTCTGTTCACACGGGCATTCCACAGGACAGGTCCTGTTGGCCCCTGCAGCAACCAAAGGGAATGCAGAAGAATCTGCGTTCCCTTAGAATAGGGTTTCGGAGGCCCAATCAACGCCAGGCCGGGAAGAGCGGCAGCCTGGCATACTGACACTGCCCCAGCTTTTTCTGCCCATGAGGAATTGGCCCCAGATTTCTTTCAGCCTCAGGAAAAAAAATTCCCACCAGTCTTCCCTTGTTACCAATATGATTGATGGATGTCTGTTGTTGGAGTAGAAAATGTTCCCATAGAATGAAGATGATATACACCAGAAGTATTATGAGTTTGCTGGACTTTGTATTTATCTACAGTCCTTGAAGACATCATAAGAGTTGTGAATACCTTCAAGGCCCTTCTCTCTGCTCCAGTAGATGAGGTTTCTGGAATATACAGCAGATACATCGGTTGGAAATCCTCATCTGTTCCACTATATATTTCTGGTTAAGGCCTTGGTGGAGGAGCGTGTCTCATGGCTTAAGTGCCACACTTAACACCCACTCAGAATGGCTGTTCCACCCCTGAGTGCCTCCTCCTCCAACCAGCTTGCTTGTCTGTTCAGCAGCCAGGGAATCACCTTCCATCCCCCACCCCTGACCACCCCCTCCCCTTTCCACTTCCTTCCACGGCTCAGAGGCTGCTGATCCCTGCTGCATGAGAGCTGCCCCTGCCAGTATGTTCCCTAACTGCTGCCTGCAGCCTTTCCAGGTCCTGGGGGGAGGGGGAGGCTGTCTGCAGAGTTCTTCCACACCACACCCCCCACATACATAATCTATCGCCTGTGATATTCCTGGATGCAGCGGGCTTGGCCCCTAGTCATAGATAAACTTCATTAGTCTAGCAGTATGTAATCTGTGTTCATATAAAATAATAACTATTATCCTTCACCCCACTTTGATAACACCTGGTGGCCTAAAATGTTTGTAATGCAGTGCTGAACTGATATGTGTGCAAACAAGGAAAACTGAAGTTCCCCCCTCCCCCCCAGTTTGTTTTAAATCCATTTTCCCTGAGGCAGCCTGTGTCCTTACAACAGGAAAGATGTAATGTTTGACAAGGGGCTGCTTATCATCTTAAGATACTGTTTGATCTAGAATGTTGCATGAAAATCAGGTTTCCTGTTTGTAACAATTTTATAGAATTTGGATCCGAGCCAAGCTTTTATGGGCTGTTTTCCAGATTCTGAATAATGTGTTTATATTACATCCAACTAAACATGAGCAAATATATTTGCTTGAATCTGTTGCTTTTCTTAGACCCTTCTCTTTTTCTATTCATAAACGCTTTCTGGAAAAGCTGAGCTCAGCTTGTATGTCTGCGCTGTGACCCCAACAAAAATTCTTGCTTTGTAGTCTACAATCTGGTGACCATAACTGACTTCATAGATAGTAAGAAAAATTGGGTTCTCTAATCACACAGTATATTTCCCTCCGCAGGTATACTCAGAAGGCAAATCCCATTTTATTCGATGGAGTTTACTCCCAAGAAAGATTTCTTATGATTGCACTTTTTGCGAGATAATTTAAATGAGAAATCAGTATTTTTACCCAAATAAGCCTGAGATAAAAAAAAGAATTCTTAATGGGGTCAGTATGAATACTTCTAGCAGTCTATGGACTAATATGCTGGTAACCACCTGCATATCTCTTGACTACTTGCCATTTAAGGCATTGGACCTTAAATGTGTAAAATGACTGCGTGTGTTTGAGATGATTGGTTTGGGATGTCTTGCATGTGGCGGAAAAGTTGATATTGACTTGATATGGCAGTCCACTGGCTTCAATTGACCTAATTTGTACTAGGAAATCAAGCAGAATCTAAGTCAAGTCAACCTTTATTTCCTCCTCAAATTGGAACATCCAAACTGCTCAGCTGAATTTCTGAAATTCTCTGTTAAGTTTGAATTGAAATAAAACCATTTAGAAACCATCTAAATCAATCAATCAAGAACATTTATATAACCTATCTTTGTCCCAGCACAGTCAGTCTCTCCCCAGTCTCTTATTTAACATCTTCATTTGCCCTCTCACCAGCCTGATATGGGTTTGGGTGTCACCAGTATGCAGATGACACCCAGCTCTATCTCATGATGGATGATCGACCAGATGCCCCACTGGATTCATTGGCTTCAGTGGTGGCAAACCTATAGCACGCATGCCAAATGCAGCACTCAGAGCCCTCTCTGTGGGCAAGTGTGGTCGCCCCACCACAGAGTTTGCGGAGTCTGCTTGCACAAGGCCTGGCTTCCCAGTGCCCAGAGGATGGGGAGGACTCACCCCACATATTCCCTGGCCTAGGAAACAATTGGCTGGCTCAGGTCACTCAACTGGGCTGACATCTGCAAGTGTTGGTGGGAGAGGGAAGGCTGTGTGGAACAGAGCCGGGGGAGAGCAGAGCCAGGCCAGAACCCACCAAAGATGCCACACACTGCTGCCTGCACACATGCACAGCCTTGCCGCCTCCCCTCAATGGACCAAAGGTGAAGAAGGGAGGGAGGGAAGGGAAAGGTGCAAGGAAAAAAGAGGGGGACAAAACCTAAAAATAAATGGCACAACAACAAAGGGCTCTGTTATTGTGTTTTTCTTTTAAGACAAAAGATGTTAATGTATGAGTTGTTTTTCCTCAACTAAAACCTCAGTATTCAGGTTAAATTGCCGTGTTGGCACTTTGCAGTAAATAAGTGGGCTTTGGGTTGCAGTTTGGGCACTCAGTCTCTAAACGGTTCACCATCACTGGGCTAGATGCTTCAGGGCCATGGTGGAGTGGCTCAAGGGTAGTTGCTTGAAGCTGAACCCCTCAAAGACAGAGGTCCTGTGGCTGGGGAGGAAAGGGCTGGACCAAGAAGCATGCCCTGCCTGGATGGAGTGCAGCTGACAATTGCACAAATGACCAGGAATATGGCCGAAAGACAGAAGAGCGGCAAGGGGAGCTTACCGGCGGGTGAGGGTTGAGGGCAGCCATCTCAATGGCGAGGCAATGACGGCCAAGGAGGCAATGGGGAGGCGCGCTTCGCGCGCCTCCCCATTGCCTCCTTGGTCCAGGATTGACACTCAGAGGAGCGAATCAGGAGCCGCTTCGCGGCTCCTGATTCGCTCCTCCAAGTTTTTATCCCGGACTGAGCCCGCCCTAACTCCTCTCCCCAAGGCCTTAGAGCTTTATTTAGTCCGTGGCGCCACGGGCGGTTTTAAGATAATAAAGAGAGACATTTTCAATTTGAGATTTTGAATAAGTTCTTTATTTATAGATGTCATCATTCCTTTTCTTCTTCTTCTTCACTATTAATTAGGATAGCAGAGGAAACAATGCTGTGAAAATAACCATTGCTTTAACAGCAGGAAATTTCTTCTGATGTGAACCTGGAAGTTACAAGTTCATGTCCGGGTGACACTTTGAGCTTCTACTAAAACACTATGATTTTACTTGTCCTAGTCCCTTCAAGCCTCCAAAAAACATTCCAGAGGTCAACTGGCAACTCTAGCCATCAATGGGTGAACAAGTCATGTGTCAGAAAGCTGCATTTGGGAGGGAAGTGAGTTATAGTAGGGAAGAGGGATTAAAGCCATAACTGGGGGGGGGGGGCATCATTGGAAAAGGCTGCATGGATTGCTATTCCCAGTAAAGAGACCCCAAGATCATGTGGCTTTCTAATGGCATAGGTGCAGAAAAAATATATCCCCAATCTTTTGCTCTTGATACCTTAACTGATGGGGAAAGCATCTAGTGTGAAATGAAAAACAGGTCTGTTGATCAAAGAATGAACTGCTTAAGGCACTCTTGACAGAGAACATTATGATTTCCTGAATATATCAATGAGGCGCCTTTGAACCACTAGAGTTCCTCATATCCTTTTGCTATAAATGAGGAATCAGCATTGCAGGGTAATAAATAAATCTCTTGAAATTCCCTCCATAAACACAGTTCCCAGATGATACAACCATAAATCAGGAAGGACCATTTGTTGCTTCATTGGGCTGTTGCAATTCTTAGGGCATTTCTGTACCAGTAAAAATAGTGTTTTGCCAGCAGAATAGCAAAGTGCTAAATGTCATCTCGCTCTTCAGCCATTCCTTTTCTTCTGTCTTGCCTTGTCTGCTGCCGTTTCATGCTCCTTACCCTTCAGGTGTGCTGCTGGAAATGGTGGAAGAGAGCCATGCAGCTTACACATGACTCTCTTCTGCCTGTCAATCAATCTAGGCAGCCAATCCCCTTCTATAATGGGAATTTCAGCATTCCTGTCTTTCCCAGAGCCTGGAAGGTTGGGGTTGGAGGTAGAGCCTCCAAACTTTCAGGGTAGCTCCAGGAGGCTGACTCCCCTCCACATTTCAGAATAATTGGTCCAAGGAGTCCATGTCTAGGGGCTCCCAAGGAGGATGCCCCCATCCCTCTATTATATGCTATGGGAAGGACTCTCCGGAAAAGGCAAGAATGCCAAAATTCGGGCCCCTAGTAATTCAAGTCCTTTGATTGGGGGTGGGGGGAAGAATCGTTCCTGATTGGGGGGAGAAAACTTTAAAGAGGCATGCTTTGTGTCTAAACTGTTGGGGGATTCTAGCCTCTTTGCTCTCAGATGCACTTCAGTGCCTGGAGCCAGCAACAGGTAAGGGGAGAGGGCCCTGGGCAAAGGGTTATGGTGGAGGGCTTGCTAATGAGGGCCAATCATGGCCTCTTGGCCTGCTAGGCTGGGCCTGCTAACGAGGGCCTCCCAGCCTGCTGACTGCCTGCTAAAGAGCTCTGTCCCAGGCCTGCTAATGAGCTGGCCAGCCCCCGCCAGCCCCACTTGATCCAGCTGCGAGCTGCAGCCCAAAGCCACCTTAAGCTGCCTGGCCAGGGGCTAGGGGAGGGGGCCTTTTCAAGGCCCGTTCTTAGGAACGGGCTTTGAAGCTAGTAGGTGTTATAATATCCAGGATGAAGGATGTTGTGAAAGTCTACTCTAATAACATATAGGGAGAGGACAGTAAGTTGGTAACACTATTTTTTAAAAACTTAAATATAACATGAGAAGTGGTACTGATTGATTAAGGTATTCATATTTATTGGAATAAATCTATAAAAATGTTTCAATTTTTTTTTAAGGTAACTGGGCACACCGTAAAGCAGTGTCTGAGGGAACAGTACCCAAACTTTATATTAAAATGGGAATGTTTGATACTGTGTTCCAGCATGTATCTCTATGAGTAACAGTAAAATTGACTGACCAGGGACATGCAGTGCCTGCTCATGAGGTGTCTCTGAAAACCACAGCTTGTTTCAAGAGATGCAAAGGATCCCTGCCTTTTGTTTCCTGTCTCTAGCTATTTCATCTGCTTGATCTTTGAGTAAATTGGAGATTGTATGCAGCAGAAATATTTATATGACCTGACATGATAAATGACAGTGTAAAACCATGTTGCTTTTTGACAAAGATGTCTTGTAAATCTTAATGAAACACTGAAAAGACACCCAAGGCTCTCAGTTTAATTATTGTGAGAGGAAAATATTGCTTTTCTTCCTAGATGGAACTTAGAGTGCCATCTAGTGAAATAAGTTAAGAAGTAGCAATGGGAAATGTTTCTTCTAGTATTAGGTTAGCCTAGAGGCTAATTCCTGTTTTTTTTTTTTTTTACTCTTTTCTGTTAATTAAAAATGTACTAAACTTTGAGACCATAGAAGAATGTCTAGCAGATGTGCCCAGTTTAATACAATGCCTAGGAGTACTCTCTGATTTGTTCCTAAGTAAAGTGACAGTTTTAAATTTTATTTATATATATTATTTCTTTCAGTGTAGGTATGTCTCTGGATACCTAGATCCATGGGGCCCTGTGGAATACTCCCCAAGTTTGCAGAAAAATCTTTACAAACTACACTGGGGGGAATATTAAATGCCCCCTAAAACAAACGTGTTATCTGTGCAGGTGCAGACTATGCAATTACCTTTACCGTTTTTGGCAGGCCAGTGGCATTGCTGATGATGGGTGGGGTAGCCAGGAACCATGGCTGTGTGGCTGACATGAGCAGGGTGAGAAATCTCTGTGGGTCAGCTGATTCACAGGTCATAGAATCAAAGAGTTGGAAGGGACCCTGCAGGCCATCTAGTCCAACCCCTAGCTCCATGCAGGATGAACTTAAAGCATCCATGATAGGTATCTGTCCAGCTGATGCGTAAAGACTGCCAGTGGCCTTACTGATGCTGGGAGAGTAGCCAGGACAGCCCTGGCTGTGAAACTGACAATGGGCTGGGGGTGGGGTGCTGCAGCCCAGCTGATTGGCTGACGGAGGCTCATGGTAGTGAGAGCGGCAACTTCTAACATGGTGAGCCGGGTTTGATTCCTCACTCCTCCACATGCAGCCAGCTAGGTGACCTTGAACTCATCACAGCCCTGATAGAACTGTTCTCACAGAGTAGTTCTGTCAGAGCTCTCTTAGCCTCACTTACCTCACAGGGTGTCTGTTGTGGGGAGAGGAAGGGAAGGTGATTATATGCCACTCTGAGACTCCTTCGGGCAGTGAAGAGCAGGGTATAAAAGCAAGTCTTCTTTTTCTTCTTCTAGTTCATGGACATCTGGAGACCCACAGTTTGGCCACTCCTGTTTTAGAGTTGAGCCCTGCTATAAAAATAACTGATGCTGGGAACTACTCATGGCCTGGGTGGGCATGTACACATTTATGCTTCCCAACCATATTCTGCACAATTGTGCCACTTCTGGGGTTTCTTGGAACCAGAAGAATGTTTCAGGTTTTTTTCAACCATAAAAAAAGCTGAGAAAGCTTACTCTGACCACTAGGAAACACTGACTGTAGGACTAGTTCATTTTACATTTCGGGCAATCATTTAAACCTCCTAAATATTCAATACACAATAATTTTAATTTAAAAAAAGTATTCAGAAAAGAGAAAATATTACATATTACAGAACTACTATTTGAAGCAAAGATAAGCATAAAGCTGAAAATTGACCATACACATTTTGTCTTTGGATCACCCAAATATAACACACCACATGCAGCATTTGTTCCAGAGCTTGCATTTTGTAAATTTTGCCATTGCCCCATAGTCCTTCAGTTTATTTAACTAGTCTGTAATGTCTAAAAATAATTGATTTTTCCATCTGGATGCGTAAAGGATCCTGGCAGCTTCAATACGCAATACTGAAATAGAGTAGTCAATCAGTGTGTAAGAACCATTCTTGCTAGCTATTGCTTTGTTGTGAGGCAATTTAGTGTCTGATTTAATAAAGAGCAATACATAATAGTCAATTGTGGACTGGACAGTAATTTGGTCCTTTAGAGGACTTTTCTGCTGAGCTATTGAAGTGAAGTATTTGGCTGGGGCAATTTATGAATGACACTGAACTCCTGGCAATGAGCCAAAGGAAAGCTCAACCCTTCAGTCTGTTGTTTCTTCTATTGTTTATACAGAAAGGAAAACAGAAATGACAGTGGTATCCTTTGTCACGTCACAATGATAATCTAGTCAATTAAAAGGTAGAAGCAGTTAAAATAAAACATTTTATTTTCATTTAGGCCCTTCACATCTCCTGTGAAGTTGTTTGCAATACGTATTTAGGATGTACTCAAGTACTTTTAGTGCGCCGGTTTCTATTGAAGTAATCTTCATCATTGATGCAGGAAATGAAGTGCATTATCCTAACACTAGCTGTGTTGCGGTATCTAATACAGATGTGGGAGGAGAATACAGTACATCTGGCAAAAGAGGAGGGTTTACAGGAGAAAATTTTGTTGTGGATTATAGAGTAAATGCTCTGAGTAGCAATACTAAGAAGAAAAAGAAGAGTTGGTTCTTGTATGCCACATTTTGTTAGCATAGCAGAGTTATTTAATTGATATGCAGACGCTTTCTTTTCTAAGAAAGTTTTATTTACAGAGGACATTCTGGATAGAAAGAGGATAGGATAGAGCTTCTACATCTAGCTGGCTCAAGAGATAAGGGCGGACTGAGAAGCTTCCATGAAGAAAGAGGAAATTGCCCTGAGAGTAGCAATCAAGATACAGACAAAAGGCACAGTTAAAAGATACCAAGGTCCTGAACTCTCTGATCTATCTAACAGCCTTCTTGCTGCCCCCATCAGGGTCTTCCTCTTCCTAGTTAACTTTGTACACCAGACATTGCATTTCTCTGCCAAAAGGAGTCTCAAAGTGGCTTACAATCACCTTCCCTTTCCTCTCCCCACAACAGACACCCTGTGAGGTAGGTGAGGTTGAGACAGCCCTGATATTACTGCTCGGCCAGAACAGTTTTATCAGCTCTGTGGCAAGCCCAAGGTCACCCAGCTGGCTGCATGTGGGGAAGCAGGGAATTAAACCCAGTTTGTCAGATTAGAAGTCCACATTTCTAACTACTACACCAAGCTGTAGATAAAGAAGCCAGTTTTTCAAATTTTGAGGGGAAAAGATTTTTTTTTAATTTTTAAAATGGTGGCTATTTCAGTGTTAGATATAAAATGAAATTTCTATCCATCAAAAATATTTTACTCCTTGTTGTTGTTAGGTGCGAAGTCATGTCCGACCCATCACGACCCCATGGACAATGATCCTCCAGGCCTTCCTGTCCTCTACCATTCCCCGGAGTCCATTTAAGTTTGCACCTACTGCTTCAGTGACTCCATCCAGCCACCTCATTTCTATTGAAGTAGTCTTCATCTTTGATGCAGGAAATGAAGTGCATTGTCCTAACAGTAGCTCCTTACAGATTGCTTAAAATGAGTCATTTTTAAACAAATTGCAATTAACACAAAAGATTGATGCTTTTATGGGGCATATCAGTGACACAGACTGTCTGCCAAGAAGCCACATTTGTAAAAACCATCTCCTTCTGGCACCATGACATTCATCATTTGAGACATCATGATAGGTCACCTGGTTTGTGTGGGATTTCAGCTGCTAAATTAAGCTGTAGAAATTTAGGGGTGATTGCCAATTGGCCTTACTCTCAAACTACATCCTTCAAGCCTCAACCAACCACTTCATGTTTTAGGAGAGGGAACTGCCAAGCCTGAGCGGCTGTACTGTGCACTAGTTTCCTGAAGTTTCTTTGCCTGCTTGGGAATGGCTCATTCTTATTGGAAGGCAGGCTCAACAGCGCTCAGGCGGAAGTCAGAAAGAAGAGATTTGGCTCTTCATTCTTGAGTCCTATCTTGAGTCACTAGCCAATCTGGCTCTTGGTTACTACTAGGGTTGCCAACCTTCAGGTGGCGGCTGGAGATCCCCTTCTGTTACAACTGATCTCCAGGTGACAGAGATCAGTTCAACTGAAGAAAATTGCTACCTTTAAATGTAGTCTCTATGACATTAGGCCCCCAACAATGTCTCCAGATATTTCTCAGCCTGGAGCTGGTAGCCCTAGTTATTACACTGCTGCGTGCAGAATATTTTGAATCACGAATCACCACAGTTAGGTGTCTGATAGAGCAGTGGTCCCCAACCTTTTTATCACCGGGGACCACTCACTGGGGACCACTCAATGCCTTTTACTGAGGCCTGTGGGGGGGGTAGTTTACTCTCAACTGCCCTAGCGCTCTCTGATCGCTATGGTAATGTTTAAACATCCCTTCAAAATAAGATACAGACACGCCACAACAATGAACATAAGGAACATTTTATTTTCATGGAAATTTTAACTCATGAAAATGACAAATCAGTGGGAACCCTGAGCTTGTTTCTCTGCAACGAGATAGTCCCATCTTGGAGTGATGGGAGACAATGACACCCAAAGTGTGTTGTAAAGGGCCAGGGGGGATGAAGTAAAGGGCCGGGGGGGGGGGGGAGAAGGCATCCTTCGGGGCCCACCTCCAATTAGTTGACGGACCACATGTGGTCCGCAGCCCACAGGTTTGCAGTCGCTATGATAGAGTATCCAAAAGGCAATGCCTAAACATAATAAAAACAATATCACAATCAAAACAGTTTAAAAACAAATAAGTAAAAGCAATACTGAATATCTGCCTTATCCTTGGCTACACAAGGAAAGTCTCAAAACAGACCCCAGATAGTCTCCAAAATATAATTAGGCTCAGACTGAAGTAATTCCAGAAAGCATAACCACTGAACAAAAATTTTGAAAACCCTTGTTGTTTTGCCTTTGCACACAGGATGGCATCTGATGCATAGCATTCTAGCAGGCACCAAAGGAACTTTCTATGTGTATGCCATGAGCTATTTAGAGTTTATGATTTAACATCAAACACCCTGAATTCCCACAGACATACAAACAGCTGCCAGCTTCAAAGTCTGCCCAATGCTAAAGGCCAACCTATGATATTCTGCACTAGCTGAGGCTTCTAAATACTGTTTGTGTGTATCCCCAGCACAGAGGACATTGCAGTATCTACAATCCCAAATGCATGAATGATTGCAAGGATTTAATACTGCTTTAACAGGCACCGAATGAGGATTAGCCAATTTTATCAGGTTTAGTTTAGCATCCAACAATAAATGCTCCCAAGCATGACTGACAATATGACTATTTTGATTCCCATCAGATTTGTTGTCCTGATCAGGATGTCCAGGCTACCTCAATAAGTCAGTTGTGACTACACAACATTTTCCACCACTAAGTTTATTGTAACTTTGTTGGTATCTAAATATGGCTGTATAGCATTAAGTGTCCCAGAGTCCCCTTTGCTCCTAGAAACTCTAATAAAATCAAGGCAGAAAGCAAAATCTACAATATTTCATAGAATCATAGAATTGAAAGAGATCTCCATGGTCATCTAGTCAAACTCCCTGGATATCCACCTGCTCATCCACAGTTATCCAAATTTCATGCACAAGTAAGTGATTCCCCCCCAAAAAAAATCTCCAGAGCCCACCCCGACCTGGAGGAAATTCACCTACCATTCCACAGCAGTGATCAGCAGTTCCCTGGGTATGCAAGGAAGGGTCATAAGAGATAAACCCTGGCACATCCCTTCGTGCCTACCCACTCACAATCTGCCAAAGTTAATGAAATCAGCATTTCAGTCAGATGACTCTCTAGCCTCTGTTTAAAAACTTCCAAAGAAGTAGAACCCACCACCTCCCAAGAAAGATTGTTCCACTGAGGAACCTCTCTCATATTTGTTAATAAATATGTTGTCATTTAATAAATATTTAATTAACAAATTGTTATATTTTAAGAGGTTTTAGGGGATTCAACTGGTTTTTATTATTTTATTATAAACAGCCGCAAGTCCAAATGGAATGTGGTGGTATATAAATACAAAAACAAATGCTAAATGAATGAATGAATGAATGAATGAATGAATGAATGAATAAATAAATAAATAAATAAATAAATATGCTATGAAATGCAAAGTCTCAGGAATGAATAGAATAAGGAGCTAGCCTGCCCTGTTTTGCAAGGTTGATTTAGTCTTCCATCCTTCCGAGGATCAGACATGACTCAGTGCTTGCACAGGGGATACCTTTACCTTTAAGTATTTTTAAATTATCTTTTCATCTTTTTATGTTAACTGATAGCCAACAGAAATGGATCCCCAATGCCCTTACTTCAGCTAAAATATTTACATTACAATACTGGAAAAATATAAGCCCATCTCTGATAAATCAATGGATTGAGAGCCTTAGAAATCTATCAGTATTTGAATGCATATCATACATTTATTTATTTTTTATTTTTTAATTTATTCTATTTCTATACTGCCACTTTCCATAGACTCGTGGTGGGTTACATGAAACAGATAAAATACTCCAATAAAATCAACCTCCTTAAAAACATAAGCCACAAGAAGACGGCACAGTCCCCCTGCCACCCCTATTATCAGCCAATTGTCACAGGAGGGAGAGTTGCATGATGGTACCATGTTGGCTGGAAGTGGGGCCCCAGTTGTTCCTAACCCCGGCCTCAACTAAAAACCTGGTGAAAGAGTTCCACTTTACAGGCCCTGCAGACAGCACTGTCTGGGCCCTCAGCTCTTCCGAGAGCTCATTTTATCAGGGCCAAGTCTAAAAAGGCCTTGGCCCGGGTCAAAACCAGGAAAGCTTCCTGGGACTAGGGACCACAAGCAGATTAGCACCTGCAGAGCGAAGTACCTTGCAAAGGGCATAAAGAGACAAGTGATCCCTCAGATAGGCAGGGCCCAAGCCGCAGATGGCCTTCAAGATTAATACCAGTACCTTGAATCTGATCCAGGCCACAACTGGCAACCAATGCCATATAGATATGTCAATTGCATACAGACTTATTTTTTGATGTTTGGAAACCGTTTATAGAGCCACTATGAATTTGCAAACAGTTCTCTGTGTTGTTTTAATGTTATAGATTCCTCTGAGTTTTCCATAATGTTAGTGAATTTTTTTTTAATAGCACACAGATTGTTACCATTTGTCACCATCAAAATATGCTTCTTGGTCTGTGACCTTACCATTGTTAAAATCAATGAACCATCGCTGCATGTAGTTATGGGCAGAATAAGATACTTGCAAATTAGTATTTGGAGGAAATCATTTATACAACTCAGTAAGCCTAAATCAATCACTCAGTATAGCCACTCATATAATTTTGGTAGAATGAAGCATGAAAGCATGTACCATATTTAGCGTGAACCTGAATACAAAATTGAGAGCCCACAATAAATCATCAGTATCATCTTCTTCAATGCCATAAATGCTAGGGGGGATTGTGACTCAGTGATAGAAACCTAGTTTTATTTGCAGAAGGACCAGGTTCCATCCCTGATATTTCCAATACAGGGATAGCATTTAAGTTTGAATTCAATGCATCTTACACTTATGAAGCAACAAAATTATGGGTTTCAGCTCAGTATTAAGTTGAGCATGGGTGTCAATTATCTGGAGAATATTTAAGAAAGCAGATAATATAGCCATCATGTACAAGGGTGGAAGCAGAATATTTGGGAAGAAATTTGTTTCAATAGTAGTTGAAGTACAGTTTGAATTTGCTGTGTCACATTGTTAAGCGTTATGGAGCAACTAACATGATCAATCAGATCTACTAGGTTGGGGCTTAAGAAGAAAGAGGGATGATCTCATCTGATTCCCCTCCTTTCCCATTCAACTTTTTGTTCATTTGGTTTCTACAACCCCAGCATTGCCTTTTTGTAAGTCAAAGGGAGTCTTTTCTCCATATCCACAAAAAAACTGGTAAGGATTCAACCTATTGTCATCCTTTAATAAAGATACTCCACCAACATCTCCCATACAACTGGTAGTTTATTATTTTATATTCCTCACATAATGTGAAAGTAAGAGCCTCTTGTGGCGCAGAGTGGTAAGGCAGCCGTCTGAAAGCTTTGCCCATGAGGCTGGGAGTTCAATCCCAGCAGCCGGCTCAAGGTTGACTCAGCCTTCCATCCTTCCGAGGTCGGTAAAATGAGTACCCAGCTTGCTGGGGGGTAAACGGTAATGACTGGGGAAGGCACTGGCAAACCACCCCGTATTGAGTCTGCCATGAAAACGCTAGAGGGCGTCACCTCAAGGGTCAGACATGACTCGGTGCTTGCACAGGGGATACCTTTACCTTTTACTTTAATGTGAAAGTGAGGAGATTACAGAATCAAAAGGCTTTTAAGTGTTAATTACTCTTGTTAGTATCTAAACTCTATAAATAAATGTGGCTGTGCAAGGAAGCTACAGTAAGATAAAGCTAGGATTATCAGCTCTTGGTTTGCCATTCCCAAGAGCATGGGGGGGGGGGGAGACTGCTGGAATATCACTTCCTCTTTCAGAATAGGAAATGACATAATTAAATTCTAGGAATTTTCAAATCTCTTTGGTAAAAACCGTAGAGATTTGAAAATTCCTAGAATCATATGATGTCTCTTGCAGTGCTGAAATAGGAAATACCATCATGATGCCCTAGGGATTTCCAAATTTCTATTGAATGACAGAGCTGCGATAGCAAGAATGACCCAGCTATGATAGCAAGAAGACTAGCAGCTCTATGTGTGCCATGTTCCTCTCAGAATAGAATGTACCAGATTATTCTCTCTGGTAAGTCAACACAGCACCATTCAAAGCTATTTATTAATAGTCATATTGGAAGGTGGTATTTATATCCCATCTTATCCCCTTCAACTCAGAGTTGCTAATATTACTACAACAGATTGCAAATATACAAAAACAACAGAAAACCAATTAGCAAAATAAAAATGCTGCACAGGTTTAAGCACGCACATTAAAAGTATAACCAAATTTGTGAAAACAATTCACTCTCCATTGGAGCTGCCAAGATTTTTTTTTTTTTTTTAAACAGCCTCATGAAGTTAGTAGAGGTTCTTACCAGAAGTGACAAGGGGTAGCTTTGGGCAATTCCTGGTAGTATTCTTTGTCACTGCTGGTAAGAACTTCCAGTAACTGCATGAAGTTGCATTAAACAAACAAACAAAAAAAATCCCCCGTGACACTGCTCCCTAATCTTCCTGCTGGCTGCTTGGCCGTGCTTGGCAAACCTACTCTCCACCAACTGCCTGCTGAAATAAAACAGTTTTACACGCAGAAAGTGAAGGCACCTCTGGTAGTCATTCCAGAGGTCTGGGCCTGCAACAGAGAAATAATTCCTATAAAAATTGAGCATCTGTTGAAAGATTACTATGAAATAAACAGGATGTGCCATCAAAGGAACTGGGCAAGTATAAGCACTGATTTATATTTAATTGAACTGAAAATGAGTACAACAAAACCGGAGTCCAATAGCACCTTTAAGACCAACAAAGTTTTATTCAAAACATGAGCTTTCAAATGCAGGCACTCTTCCTCAGACTAATGAACTACCATCATAACAGTGGAAATATAAGGCAAAAGCTAATTATGATGAATTAGTAATCTATGTCACAGCATCCAAATTCAGCCATATGATGCCATATGATAATTTTTTGCTAAAACAGCCAATCAGTCCCTTTGAGTTCAGTTGTAGTTCACAAAAACATTGGAGAAATAAAACTGTCAACATTAGTGATTAACAGCTGTCACTTTATCATTTGCTGCTGGCCCCATCCGTCTCCACCCAAGTGTGAAAACATTCCTGCAAGTCAAAAGCTGTGCTGGCAACTATCTTGTCCTGAGACTAGATAGTTAAATTCAAAATTATATATTACTAACATCACATTGTCTCAAATAAAACAAATTAAAAAGAGAAGATTGTGCGGAATGTGGAGATACGAGTTGAATAAGGTTAGCATGCATAGTGAAATAAAAACCTATGTCCTTGTTGAGACCATGGTGTGCCATTGTTTTGAGTGTCATAATTACTAGCATCTCCGCAATCTCCATTCTAGTTTGTTCTTGAAGTTCTTTTGCATTAAAACAGCTGAGGTCCTTGTTGAGTGTCCTGGAAGGCTGAAGTGTTCCCCTACAGGTTTTCAGTCCTGTGATTTTTGATGTCAGACTTGTGTCCATTAATTCTTTGGTGAAGGGTTTGACCTGTTTGCCCTATTTTATTTTATTTTTTATTTTATTTATTTAGATTTTTATACCACCCTTCCCTACAGCTCTGAGCAGTTTACATAAAACATTTACATAGAACACTATCAAAATCAGTATAACAATAACAATAACATACCAACTAGAACAACTAGAACAGAATTTCAACAATAACTTTGATACTCCCTCAGAAGGTTCGATCCCTCAGTCTGGGGGGGGGGGGGCGGGCTGTAGATGGTATGGGTCAGTTGGCCTTACCAAATGCCTGGAGGAAGAGATCCCTTTTGCAGGCCCTGTGGAATTGTGGAAGTTCTGTCAGGGCCCTGATCTCCTCAGGGAGCTCATTCCACCAGGTGGGGGCCAAGACTGAAAAGGCCCTGGCCCTTGTTAAGGTCTGACATGCCTCCTTAGGACTATGTAAAGAACAGGGGGCATTGTTGGCATTTAATGGCATATACAATGTTAGAAAATGAGCATGTGAATAAGCATTTGATTGTGTAGGTCAGTGGTCCCCAACCCTTTTATCGCCGGGGACTGGTCAACACTTGACAATTTTACTGAGGCCCAGGGGAGGTCGTCTTTTGCCAAGGGATGTCGCCGCTGCCTGAGCCCCTGCTTCACTTGGTTTCCCACCATCGCCCCTGACTTCCTGCTGCCTGCTGGGGGCGCTGCCAGCAGCAGCTGTGTGCCACGCCAAGGGGGAGCCCCAGCCATGGCGGCCACTGGAGAGCACCAAAGGTGAGCCAGCAGCAGAGTGGCAGGGCAGCCCCCAAGGCAGCAGCCAGGGAGGAGGATGAGGAGGAGCCGTGGCCCGGTACAGACTGATCCATGGACCGGTCCTGGTCCCTGGACCGGGGGTTGGGGACCACTGGTGTAGGTGATGTTGTTAGGTCTAGTGATTGGCACAGTTTGGTGGCTGAGTCAGCTGTGGTGTTAGAAATTGTATGTAATTCTATAAAATGAAGCTGAGCAGCTCCCTCTGCTGGTAATTCACAGTTTAGTTAACAAGACCTTTAAGGCCAACAGAATTTTATTCAAGGTATGAGCTTTCATGTGCACGCACACGTCCCCAGATATCAGGAAGTGTGGGTGCGCCTGAAAGCTCATACCTTGAATAAAACCTTGTTGGTCTTAAAGGTGCTACTAGACACTAAATTTGTCCTGCTGCTTCAGAACAACAGGGCTACCCACTTGAGTTTAGATAACAGTAAGGTAGAAGAGCCTCTTGTGGCGCAGAGTGGTAAGGCAGCCGCCTGAAAGCTTTGCCCATGAGGTTGGGAGTTCAATCCCAGCAGCCGGCTCAAGGTTGACTCAGCCTTCCATCCTTCCGAGGTCGGTAAAATGAGTACCCGGCTTGCTGGGGGGTAAACGGTAATGACTGGGGAAGGCACTGGCAAACCACCCCGTATTGAGTCTGCCATGAAAACCCTGGAGGGCGTCACCCCAAGGGTCAGACATGACTCGGTGCTTGCACAGGGGATACCTTTGCCTTTAAGTCATAGGTGAAGATCATTTAAAACTCTTGCCTTGGCTGATTGAAAATTGGTGTAAATTGCTTTCTTGATCCGTCACAGTCACAAGGCTTCTTACCTTAATTCAACATTTTTCAATCATATGGATTTTTTCCTCAGAATATTTTTGGTCATATTTCAAAAGCCTGATTCTATGTAGAGTTACTCCATTTTAAATTTAATATAGCTGGTCTTCCCAATTGCAATGTATGGCTGTGAAAATTGGACCATAAGGAAGGCCAAGTGTCAAAGAATTGAGGCTTTTGAACTCTGGTGCTGGAGAAGACTCTTGTGAGTCCCTTGGACTGCAAGGCGAACAAACCAGTCAGTCCTAGAGGAGATCAGCCCTGACTGCTCCTTAGAAGGCCAGATCCTGAAGATGAAACTCAAGTACTTTGGCCACCTCATGAGAAGGAAGGACTCCCTGGAGAAGAGCCTAATGCTGGGAGCGATCGAGGGCAAAAGAAGAAGGGGACGACAGAGAATGAGGTGGCTGGATGGAGTCACTGAAGCAGTAGGTGCAAACTTAAATGGACTCCAGGGAATGGTAGAGGACAGGAAGGCCTGGAGGATCATTGTCCATGGGGTCGCGATGGGTTGGAAACAACTTTGCACCTAACAACAACAACATAGCTGGTCTTAGGTTGGAGAACTCTGCATAAGAGTATGCTGATAGTCTTCTCTCTGTTCTGTTTTATGTTCAGGGATATAGCAGCTGTGAAAAAACAAGAGCAAGGGATGCTTAACCCATTCCTTTGAAAATTTGTCAAAGTACTCTTGAATAGGTGATTTAGAACAGAGAAATAGTGGTCAGGGTGTTAAAGTATCCTCTCCTCTGCCCTTTCTCCTCAGTTCCAGCAACTTCTGAGGCCAATTCCACAGGGGCAGAAAAGGCCAAGAGGAACTCATCCCTGCTTCCATATGATACAGCTGCTGGGCAGGCACCCTCACAGGCCTGCCATGGATCAGGCCATTGTGTGGAATGGCAGCTATTGTTTGTTCATAGGATCTGGCAAACAGGTCTTTCTACTGAAAGAACTTAAAGTCAGATAAACCCCCTGTATCCTCCAGAGACCTGGTCCTTTCCGACATTTGAAATATATTAATCAGCCAAGAAGTGCATGCTTGCACACAGTTTTTATATGATCCAATTATTAGGACTCTGCTGATTGTTTCTATCTTTTAAGTGTGACTCATAAGCCGCTTGGAGTGTTTTCTCCCCTCTGTCTTTCTATTACTGCTGTGCAGAGTTGTATGCTTTGAAAAATTAATGAGTAGTAATAAACTGAAATGCCATCTTGAGTCTTGTTTTTCCTTTTGGGTGTTTAAAAAATTGCACAAAGCTGTAATACTCCCTTTTTAAAGAATAGCTTCTTTTCAGTGAGGGCCAAAAATCTATTTTCGTATGATACACTGGTTACATGAAATCATCATGGTCTCTCAGCTACCAAACTCCCTGAAATTCATGGTCAAAGGTGGGAGAAAATTATTAGTCACTTGTCACATATTAATTTGACCCATTTCTTGATGGTGGTTTTTATCAAATGCTAAATGCAGACTGCTGGGAGATCATTGAGAATACACCCAGTCACTGTCAGGTGGATTCAACCCGTTTCTTAGACACAACTGAACTGTCAGATGAATGTATCATCTGGTTCAAGCTCCAGCCTTACTCCTCCTTGTCTGCTCAGTTACTGCTGCCTCTGCCTCCAACTGGGAGAAATTTGTACATCTTGCTGGTGTGTTCCTGGGGTAGAAGCAGAATGATCTCATCTTGGGCCTTCCAGGGTGCTGTGAAAGACCCAGCAGCTAATGAGGAGATTTAAATACTGAATAACCGAGGGAGGAAAGACTGACTGGCCTGAATCATCATCCAGATCACTAGCCTGCTGACCTGTGAAGACTGGCTTGACAACCTCCAGCCTTCAGTCCTCCGGATGAGAGAGATCAGTTTCTCTGAGAACATGGCTACTTTGGAGGCTGGATTCTATGGCACTGTCCCCTGTTGAGGCCTTTCCCCTATCCATGCCTCACCTCAGAATCTCCAGGAATTTCACAGGGTTGGAGGGGCCAACCCTACTTGTGGTGCCATGAACATGCTGCAAGGTCCCTCCTTATATGGAATCTGTCTTCATCCTGGGAGATGATTTCTCAAGACCACCCAGGTAGTTTCATTTAAATCTGTTTCCCACATCCAAGCCCAACCATGACTATGAAGGTCAGTAAGGATTAGAAGCTTGTCTCTTCTATTGTGTTTAGTCTGATCATACTATTAAAAACATATTTGCTTAGCAACCACACACGTGTTTGGAACAATGCCAAAGCAAGATGTGGGCAAGTTACTACGCTACTGCTCATTCTTCCCTTTTAGCAACTGTATCTTTTCAATTTGAAAAGTACCTCATATTATCTGCTTTCCCTTTAGCATTCATTCTTCAATAAAAAAATTAAAATAAAATCCAGCTGCTAATGTCAAGGACTATGTATTGCTTGCTCCTGTGTATATGTATAGCTGTGTTAAGAAAGGAGTGCTTTCGAAAGCTGATAAATATGCGCTTGTTGCCACCTTAATAAAGCAAGATCCAACAAGCTTATCACAGAGGTGGATGTTGGTATCTTGCTAATCCTGCACAATCATAGAAAACAAATTGCAAGGAAGATTTAGAGGCACCAGCTATGAAAGTAATTTGCAGTGCTATCCTGTGTAGAGTTACATCCTTCTAAGTCCTTTAACTCAGTGGTCCCCAACCTGCGGGCCACAGCCCGGTGCCGGGCCGCGAAGGCCATGGCGCCGGGCCGCGGCTCCCTCTCCCTGCCTCCCCCCGCAGTAAAAAACTTCCCAGGCCGCAAGCTTGCGGCCTGGGAAGCTTCTTACTGCGGGAGGACGGGGAGAGGGAATCAGGGGAGAGGGAATCACGGGCGTGGCCCGTGGGGGCATGGCCCGATGAGCGGGTGCGGTCCACGCGGGCGCGGGCGCGGCCCGATGCCCTGCCGGTCCCCAGCCTGAGAAAGGTTGGGGACCACTGCTTTAACTTTAACAAACTTTGAAGGGCATAACTCTGCATAGGATGACACTGTTAAGAGCACTCTACACTAAAGGAAACTATCTGGAATAGAGTGTCACTTTTTGTCATTGCTGTTGTCTAGCCCTGCTTCAGTGGGGCAGGTACTTTTGTGTCTTCTCTTTTTAGCTCATGCTATGCACCCCATGGTTGCCCCAGTTCAGCTCCTTACTTTGCTAGGATTGATCCCTCCTTGAGAGTAAGCAAAGGAAATCAGTGCTAATACCCAACCCAAATAGGCTATTGGCACTATCAAAACTGACAACACTATCAATTCAGAATTGTCTTGTTTTTATCAAGGTATTTTTATTCTGCTTTTTCCCCCTGAAAGAGGCTTCGAGAAATTTCTGTAAATAAACAAAGGACACAAATTGACATCCTGGATGGGATGCCTAACATAGGCCTTAAGACCAGGGACCAACAGCTCACGGGCTCCTTCCCAAGGGCCTGTTCCTCAGCCATGTCCAAATTCAATAATTCGCAAGGAGAGAAGAAAACACAATTGCACTAGGTGGTATTTAGCTGCTGCAAGCAAGCTTGCAAGGTCTTCTCAGCTTCTTCTCCTTCATGCATTTGTCTCCAATTCAGCAGAGGTGAAGATCAACCTGAGATGCAGGGTTTTTTTTCCCACACAGTGCTATTTGCATGCAGGCCAGACTGTGACACAAAGGATCCTCAAGAGAATGAAACCTGTTGTTACAAACAGATTGCCCTTGAAGGATTAGCATGTTGCACCTGTTATGTATGAGGACATGCAAACAATGGTTTGAAGGCCAACCAGTCGCTGAACTAACTAGACTATTAATGAACTAATCCATAGGCTCTGATAAGGGCCAATCAGGCCCCTCAGTTAAAGGCCAATCAGGGCTCTCAGTGGGCCACCTGAAATGTATATAAGTTGTGTGCATGCCTGTTTTCTCTCTTCAGTGTTTGAGTTGAAGTGTTTGAATAAGAAGCTGTTGTTTCTGAAGAACTTGGAGTCTGTGAGAATTTCTACACATTAGTAAAGATAGTATCACACCACAGGATGGGAAAGCGCTAAATAATATTGTGCCTCCCAGACCCTCCTCACCTTTTTGCTTTCTCACCGTTGTCTGTCTTCTTTTTGCATGTCTTGCCCTCCTCATCTGCTGCTGGAAGAGGCAGACAAGAGCAATGTGCCTTATACGCATTGCACTTCTGCTAATTTTTAAAAAAATTATACTTCTCCATTGCAATACCTATGCATAGAATCATAGATGCATAGTGCTTGTTGGATGCCACCCCTTATGGGATCACGAGTCCTTTGATAATTTAGAAAATTAATATAGTTCCTGATTGGGGGTTGGAGAAAACTTTCAAGTGGCATGCTTTGTTGAATAAAAGTTTCTTTTATTTCTGGAATCAACTACACACGTGCTCATCTATTTGTTGCTCCAGGCATGTTGACATTTTAAAAAAGAAATTCCCATCCCCAGGAACAAGAGACAGGGAGGCAAGTGTGAGGGCAGGATGAAGCAGGAGACTTTAGCGTATTTGAGCCTCCATACCTTCCTTCTGAGCCTCCATACCTTCTGCTGGTTGCCTGCTGGTTGGTCTCCAGCAGCTAGTGCTTTTTAGGATGTTGAATCCAATTTATGCAATTCCCAAAGAAGCGCTTTAAAATGGTGGGTGCAGGGAGTTGTCAACTGGATGTGGGCGATATCATGTGCAAGGGCCATAATATTCAGCTTGCAATCAACCGGCATGAGGTTACATTTAATGGGTCCAGAAATGCCCTTTGTCTTGCTGAACCCGCAGACCTATTACCATCCATCTAAAACTTAATTTATGATAAGAAGCAGCCTGAAGATGCATCTCTGTGACGTGAGTTGCCAAATGTAATCCCTCAGCAGATCTAGATCAAACATTTCTGGTTCTGCACACCCTTTAATCTGACGAAAGTCAAATTGTAATATAATAGTTTGTGATGATTATTTCCCTAACAGCATCTTTAGAATTGTGCCGGAAAGAGTAACATGAGAAGCAGCTCTTAATGGTTTACTGGCACTTAATCTGAAAATCGTTTTCAGCATTTGAAAGGTAGATGTTTAACTTTCCAACTTCAGTGTTACCCGTGGAAGCTGCTACTGTTTCTTAAACACTCATGCCATTCAGGATTTAAACAGGGGGAGGGAAACAATGTCTTATGTTTCATAGCCTGCATTAAACAATGTGTCCCATTATACATAGAAGTGTTAACTGATTAAACAAAATCTACTTTGGATGAGAGCATTTATCCATGAATGTTTCAACTATGTCTTGATTAAAATTTCTGGAAAAGAAAATAGGTGTGTTTTGTTTGTTTGTTTGTTTGGCACATAGATATAGTAAATGATGGCAGTCCCATTCAACGAGATGTTTGCATGACGTAAATGCTCATTTCCCCATGCCTTCTGTATCTTGCACAATTCAAGGCATTTCTAGTCTAGTAATAATACCACCTGATTATGTAACCTGTTGCATTCTCTAACTAGATCAAGATTCTCCAATACATTTCTCATAAGCTCCCAGTTGCTTGCCAGTAGATGCAGAGTAGCTTCTTGCATCCTCTAGAGCAGGGGTAGTCAACCTGTGGTCCTCCAGAAGTTCATGGACTACAATTCCCCTGCATTTGCTTGCAGGGGCTCATGGGAATTGTAGTCCATGAACATCTGGAGGATCACAGGTTGATTACCCCTGCTCTAGAAGACCCAGGAAAATATCACAAGGATCAATTATGCACAGCGGCAGCTGCACTGGGCCAGCACTGGTTCTGTGTAGTGGGGCAGCATACCCTGACACTTCTTGTGTATGCACAGGAGATGAAAACCCCCAATACCCACGGTCCACTCCAGAGTTATGTATGCACATGCACAACTCCAGGGCAGACAGGTTCCACAATACCATGGCAGTGGGGGTGGGGTGTCCCTACATGAGGGTGGGATAGGGTGGCAATGCTATCCCACCATCGCAGGGTCAACAAATGTCCTATTTGGCTCTGTAACACCACACAGACCTCCTGGGACACTTAAAGTTCTAGATATGATATCGCCAAATGCAGATATCAGATGTCAAAAAACAATAGGTTCATCTGTACACCGCTCGAGGAATGGTATAAATAATTCACTAAGGGGGGGGGGGCAAGTCTGGGATAGGAAACAGGGGCCAAACGGAAGTTGGTCCCTTGGTCCTGGACCAGACTGACAACAGAAGGGGGGGCAGGGAGGGGCAGGAGGGAGGGCCAGCCAATGCTACCCAGCCCCCGCGGAGCGCTACCCAGCCCCCGCGGGGTGTGCTCCATGGGACCTCCGGGGTGTCCCAGGCTGCGGGGTGGGGAGGGAGGGTGGGAGGGGGCCGGGCAATGCTCCCCAGGCCCCACCTTGAAGAGGCGGTGGGTGCATTCTGATGGGCCTGGGGAGCAGTGCACATCCGCAGTGTGGGGGAAAGCTGGGAGGGGCCCACAGCCCCAATCTGCACAACGACAAGAGGGCAGAGGCAGAGGGCCAGGGAACGCCCCCCCCATGCCCCACAGGCCGCACCCACCACCTTGAAGTGGGGGCGGGTGCACTTCACGGGGCCTCGGGAGTGGCCCAGATCTGCAGGGGGGAGCGGCCAGGAGGTGGCCAGGAAACGCTTCCCTGCGCCCCCCCCCCGAGCACAGCTGCGCCCTCCCTTGGCCGCTGGATGTGCTCTCTATGGGGGGAGGCCCTTCCAGGCCTGTCCTTAGGGAGGGAATCTAGTACTATCATAAGTGGTAGAGGTGTGAAATTGTACCAAAATTTTGGATTGAGATACATGGGTTGATGCAAGAAATTATGAAATGTACTTTTCTTATGAATGCTAAATACATGCTGTTATGTTTCCTCCCCTGTAACTTACTGCAGTAACTAAGAGAAATTTTCTTCTCTGCAACCACTGCTGCTAGACTAATTATAGCGACAAAATAGAAGCAGCCAACTCTATCAGGAGCAGATGAATGGACAAACAAGATGAGTGAATTTGCATCTACAGTGAAGCTAACAAGCCTCCTAAATGAAGAATCACCAGAAAAGTTTCAACAGTATTGTGAATGTTTTTTAGAATGCTAAGACGTACAATGAAAGTAACCGAAAAAACAATAAACTGTGTTATGGATCAGACTGCAATAAAGACTGCCTTCTACCTTTCTAAACCAAATAAAATGTCTATTAAGAAAAAGAAAGAAAGAAAGAAAGAAAGAAAGAAAGAAAGAAAGAAAGAAAGAAAGAAAGAAAGAAAGAAAGAAAGAAAGAAGACCTGGTTACTGTACATTATGAATTAGTTTTGGTTGCATCTATTTTATGCTGTCTTGTAAAATAGAATAGTTTCAGGGAACGAGGGAAATGTAGATTATTTCCTACTCTTGCCAAAACCCGTTCCATGAGCAGCATATAAAGCAGACTGGAGAGGATAGTTTCCATTCTCGTTTCCTGTTACTTTATTTCAATGTTCATGGAAGGCAAAATAGAGCCAGTGTTGTCTAGCGACTAGAGTATCAGACTAGGATCTGGGTCACCCAGGTTTGTATCCATACTCTGCCATGGAAGGTGACCTTGAACCACTCTCATACTCTCAGCCTAACTTACATCACAAGCTTGTTGTGAGACTAAGATGGAGTCAAGAACTATGTAAACAGCGTTGGGTTCCCATTGGAAACCGATGTTTGCCTATTTCGCACTACATCCACAGCAGCCTTTCTAGATACAAATGCCCACTGTACCCAGTTGTTTGCAGCTGTAGAGCTGGGTGAAATAAAGCCAGATATACTTTTTAGTGGGCCTGAACAATGTGGTGTTTTCTGTGCCCCAGCTCCCCTTCTTTAGAAATATGCTCATAGAGACCATTTATGCACTGGGAACTTCACTGCCCCAGCTCCTGTGCAGGAGCACAAATCAGGGGCGGATGACGTGCACCAAGCCAAATGCTCCCCCATGTGGGTGCAGGAAGAGGTGGGGCAACCTGCCACAACTAAAACTCCAGCCTGCAGCCCAACATGAAACCTCCAGTGCATAAACGGTCAGAATGAGACACATAAACACATAACCTGTGTTCATTCAACTGCCTCACCAATATTTAGGCTTCACATATTTCAAAAACAGAGGGATGTTTATGCTGCAGACATGGGGCAAACAGGAAAGGGAATGCTCCATTCCAGGATGTGTAAGAGTCTGATATTGCTGTCTCATTGGTAGGAAAGTAGAATTGGCTCTGAATTCCTCTCCCAAGGTTATGCTTCAATTATCCATCTCTTTTACCCCAGTTTTCTACATCTTGGTCACCTGGTTGTTTCAGAAATAATTGATCCTTGTTGATGACAGGCCTTTTCAGAGGTCACTAATTCATTGTACCCCCATAAGCTGAGGTCAACTGGAAGTAGACAACATACACATTCCCCTTGTCCACCCAGAAACAAGCACTATACAAACCAGCTTGTTATAGTAGTTAGGAGTGGCAACCTTTAATCTGTAAGAGCCAGATTTGATTCCCCACTCCTCCACATGCAGCCAGCTGAATAACCTTGGGCTAGCCCCTGTCCTGTTAGAACTGTTCTCACAGAGCAGTACTGTTAGAGCTCTCTCACAGGGCATCTGTTGTGGGGAAAGGAAGGCATGGTGACTGTAAACTGTTCCGAGATTCCTTCAGTTAGTGAAAAGGGGGATATAAAAAACCAACTTCCCTTCCTTCTTCTTTGAAACCAGTGAATGCATTTCAGATTGCACAGCATTACTTATAGGACTCCATAGCAAGGAACACCAATGCAATCTCAAATTCAAGTGAACACAGCATTTTAGAATGTGCTTTCCTGGGTTGATCTAGACATTACTAAGGGAAGGCACTTTCTTTAGAACTAAACGTTCCCGCCTCCCCTCTTTTTCTGCAGTCCACTGACCTGCCTAAAATGCTGTTCATGAGGAAAAGGTTGCACTATGAAAAGCAAACATCTTTAAACCGCCCGTGGCGCCACGGGCGCCACGGACTATATAATTCGTTAAGCCCCCTTGAGGTGGGCTTTGTCCGTGATGAGGAAGGGTCCGGATTGGACCCTTCCTCACGACAGACAATTGGGGGGACCAATTGGCAGGCGCAAAGCGCCTGCCGATTCGTCCCTCCGATTCCCAGCTCCAGCAACTGCGAGCCGCGCGAAGCACGGCTCGCAGTTCCCCCTGGCCTGACGCGGCGAGAGGCGCTCCGCGCCTCTCGCCGCGTCAGGCCGCCGACCCAGGGAGCCCCCGGCAGTCGCGCAAAGCGCGGCTGCCGGGGGTTCCCTGCCTGGCGGGCTGACGCGGTGAGAGGCGCGGAGCGCCTCTCGCCGCGTCAGCCCGCCGCCGCCGGAAGATCGCCGCCGCCGACCAGCCTGCCGCTGCCGACCAGCCTGCCGCCACCGACTCAAGTAAGCACCTAGCGCCCGCTGCATTCCCCTGCAGCGGGCTTGCTTACTAGTTTATTTATATTTTGCTTTCCCCGATTGGTTCTGGGTAGGATATATAATTTCCCCCTTCTCTATCATCACAAGAACCTGTTAGACTGAAGGGGAGTGACTGGCCCTAGATCACTCAGAACATTTCATGTCAAATGGAGATTTGGGATAGGGAAAATTGCTGGGTATGGGCAATGTTCATCGGCTACCATTGTATGGAGCCACTCTACAGATCATGACTGGTTGATGCACACAACCAGAATTCAGGATATACGTTTAAAGGCCTTGGATCTTTCCTAGTTTTTGATGGCAACTCCCTGTGTGTCTTAAATGCCAGTCATCATTATAATTCTACTGGAAAGGGAGAATGCAGCCTTTCTACCTGAACGTCTATGATATTTTGATCAGTCTTTACACTTGTTACATAAGGAGGACATTATATGGTCCATATATAGTGGCAATCTTGGTATTGGCAGGTGTTGGATGGTTACTAAAATACTCATCTATTATCCTTGTTGTGAGTCTGCAGCATTTCACATTCACGTTAAATGCAGCTGAAAATCAGAAATGGGGAACCTCCAGTCGTCTGAAACAATTCTGGAAGAGGCCTCTTTCTGCACCATTCGCACACTTCTCCATGAGCAGCTGTGAGATTAATGTAACTCCCAATAAATTGCCAGAGCAGCTGCAAATCAAGAGATAACATGTAGTTATTTTTGCTCCAGTACTTTCTGAGTGAAAATGAATCCTACATAAATATTAGGAGTACTTACTGTTATGTTTGAGCTGTGATTCTGGGAATGGTGCCTACAATTATTCTACTTTATTCATACTTCCATATGCCACAGAGTATCAAATTACTTCTCAGCTCCACCTGCATATAAAATTACAATCAAAATATGTATATCTTTGTTAAGTACACACTTTCCTTCTGAAGCAGTGGGCATCCCTTATTACACTGGGTTGGATCTAGAGTGGAAAGAGCTGGCAGAGGAAGATCTTTTCCCCACTTTCACCTTTCCACAGGTGCTTCCTTGTGCAATTTGAATATGCTCTAATCCTCTATGGAGTACCCTTACAAACAAAATGCATTGTAGCTGGGAGGGGTGGGGTAGAGTAAGGGGATAGTAAAGTGAAAGTGCAAATAGAAAGTTTATTCCATCATTCCAATAGAAGAGAGAAAGGGAGAAAAATTGCCTAATTTCCTCTTCTCACTGCTGTCACCTATGCCATGGCACATATATGGGTTTTCTGACACCCAGCAGAGATTTTCAAGGGGGCTGCTGGAGAAAGACAAAGAGAGGAACAACATTCCATTTGTTATGGGATGAAGCCCCATGTAATGTGTTTTTAACTGGCATGAACTGAAGACTCATGTGCTATAAGTCCTTGGACCAAATAGAGAGAGGAAGAGTTTGTTGTCATCACCTTATTGATAACACAGAACCCTAAACCTCTCCTTAATTGGCTTCCTGGGCAAACTTTAAAAAGGGGAGCTCAGAATGAAGAGCTTATAAATACATTTGAAATTCATATTGTGAATGAGAAATTTGGTATTTGAAATTCAGAACTTCCTTTGAATATGAAATTTTAGTTCATAAGTTGACACTCTCAGGTAATTGGTATTAGTTGGTATTAGTTGTATGTCTGATAACTCTAGCTCAGATGGTGATAGAATGCTAAAAGAAAGGAGGATTAAAGCATTCAGGAGCTCCCCCAAAAGAAGATGAGAGAGAGAAACGTCTATGTTGAAGCAGCCTTTGGCTACTGTATTACTTGGAAAGTGTACTGGAATATATATGAACTTGTATGTATGCATGCATGCATTAACTGAATAATAAGCTTGCTGTGAAGGGTTTGCATTTTTTTTTGCTTTAGAATAACTTCCAGTTATTCAAATATTATTTTCGTGAAGTTTTGACCTCATGAGTCCAAGGTTTTCCCTTGAGTTGATGGTTTTCATGTGCATAGTCTCTTGATTTTTCTGATAAATGAGCTTGTAATCACATGAATTATATGACTCTATTTGATCATAGAATCATAGAGTTGGAAGGGACCTCATGGGTCATCTAGTCCAACCCCCTGCACTAGGCAGGACACTCACATCCCAATAGCTCATCTACCTGCCACCCCCTTGAGCCTTCACAGAATCAGCCTCACTAAACTTGCAGAGGATCTCCAGCTGCCTCTTGTCTACCTGCCCTCCAAGTTTGTCAAGGATTTGCAGTGTCAAATTATGCCCCCCAAAAGAAAGTGCCCAATCTTCCATTGTTTCCAAAAGAGGGGGGAAGCAGCAAAAATTTTGCAAGGGCAATAGAAGCCCAGCAGAACAGAATCAGTCCCAGAGGATCCGTGCAGAGAGGGGCATTTTTGCAAGCCCAGTAGAACTGATGTAGTGCAAATCCAAAAGAAGTAATATTGAGTCAGGGAATCTCTGCAGCAGAAACTGAAGGTAATGGGGACATTTTTGCAAACCCAGCAGAACCAGTGTAATGTACAGAGTGCCCAGCCATACCAGAGGTGATTGAATATACTTGAAAGTTTGTGGAATGTTCATGCCAGTTAAAAAAGGTAAAGGTATCCCCTGTGCAAGCACCGAGTCATGTCTGACTCTTGGGGTGACGCCCTCTAGCGTTTTCATGGCAGACTCAATACGGGGTGGTTTGCCAGTGCCTTCCCCAGTCATTACCATTTACCCCCCAGCAAGCTGGGTACTCATTTTACCGACCTCGGAAGGATGGAAGGCTGAGTCAACCTTGAGCCGGCTGCTGGGATTGAACTCCCAACCTCATGGGCAGACAGATTCAGACAGCATGTCGCTGCCTTACCACTCTGCGCCACAAGAGGCTCTTGCTCATGCCAGTTAGCCAGTCACAAACTTTAGTTCATGAATAATGAATCAATGAATATTCATCACAAACTTTACTTCATGAGTTGGTTTGTGTCCACCCCTATCCCTGAGAGCCTGTGGAATTACTGCCAAGCAGAATAGGCAGTACTGACCTTCACAGCATGATGTATGCATATATGATGAAAGATATAATCTCAAAGGAAGATGCCATAGCTCTGTGACAGAGCGCCTGCTTTTCATAAAGAAAGTCCAGGTTCAAGGTCTCCCAACTCGAGGTAAAAGAGTAAGAGAACAGGTGATGTGACTGCTTTCCCTGACACCCTGCAGCATTACTGCTGAGCAGAGTAGGCAGTCCTGTTCTTCATAGTCCAGGGTTCTGACTCAATATACTGCAGCTTCATCTGTTTGTGTAACTATGACTTGCATCCAGTCTTGGCAACAGCAGCTATGGCCTTTGTAAGAAAAGCAGATTTTCTATGATACTGTAGTATTCTCTCTCTCTCTCTCTCTCTCTCTCTGTGTGTGTGTGTGTGTGAAGGAAAATTCAGTCATGTAACCTCCCACCTGCGTTTTGAAATGGTATAGTGCCAGGAATGAACCTATGTACATTCACTGATTCGTCATGCAGCAAATGTAAAGTCAATGTAAAAACCTCCAACAACTGAACTGCTCATGAAGATGTCATCACAAGTACCTTTCAGTCATAGTGTTCAGATAACTGATAGAAAAGAGACTCAGATAATATAACCCACACTTTCTAATCTGTTTTTCTGATAACAAACTTTTATACTCAAATAATTGTCTACTCAAAGCTATATTCAAGAAGAAAACCAGATAGGTATCCAGTTATCATAATCTGATCATTATATTGTAATCTGATCATCGTTGCCCATTGGGGCTGTGCCTCAGGATTGCAGTCCTTTCCTTAGGAACTCCAATTTGTTGCTGAATTTTCTACTTCTGTGGGTAGTAATAATCTGATGTGACATAGAAAAGAGGTGAACTGTGGTTTTCATACATCATTTGTGTCTTAAAAGAAACAGAAAACCCGTTTGAAACCACATTTTCTAATTATGGTTTGGAAGTAAACTGTGGTTTTTGGAGAACATAGTTTGCTGTGGTGTTTAAATGAACTAAACTATGCTTTCCAGAAACCACCATAGTTCATCCAGTTCCATAACCACAGCAAACTATAGTTTCAATAAACCAGGAAGTTGAAGAAGAGACTGGAATACATGACAGGAGAAATGGAAAGAGGTAAAAGTAGTAGGTAAATCTGAGAAATAACCCCAACAGGTGAATCATGATTTGGCCATGATATCTGAAACTATGCTGCAGATCTTACAGAACTTTAAATTTATTTATTTAAAAAAAATAAAAGCTATATAGAAAAAGGCTGTAAGAAAACTGGTGATTCCAATACAAAAGCATCTGAATTGTTTATTTTCCCCAATACTTTATTGTTAATGTGAATTTTTTTTTGCAGGGCCTTTTCAACTGGAAGCACAAATGTAATACATAACAGTTATTTGTAGAGTGCTTTATTCAATTAAACAGGTTTGGTCTCAAAGACCGTTTATGCACTGGGAACTTCACTGCCCCAGCTCCATTGCAGGAGCACAAATCGGGGGCAGATGAGGTGCACCAGGCCAAATGCTCTCCCATGTGGGTGCAGGAAGAGGTGGGGCAACCTGCCACAACTAAAATTCCAGCCTGCAGCCTGATATGAAACCTCCAGTGCATAAACGGTCAAAGAGAAATCTCAAACAATAGGATTTAATACTTGGAAATATCTGGATAATGATTGAACAATATAACCCACTATCTGAAAAAAGAATAAAGACGCAGAATCCATCACAAAGTAACTAAAATTATAGAAATCAAACTTTAAAGTATTTTTAATAGTCTCCTCCCATCCAATATATTGTACAAGATCATCCAGGTTTATCTTTGGGAGTGGTTCTGTCCCAACAATTGAGATGCCCAGGCTTGTACAAAAAGTATTGCACCCTCTGGAAGAATTATTTTAATAAGTAAGCATCATACAGCTTTATTGTTAAGCAAGAGACTTAAGAAAGACTTATGGGACATGCATTCAAGGTTCAATATAATTAGATTAGGTTTTTTCATTCTTGTTGGACAGTTTTAACTCATTACATCTCAAGGCAGATGTTGAAATTTTTTTAAATGTTGCAATTATCTTAATTTTTCCATTCTGTTTGAAGAATAATCCTAAAGTATATCAGGCCCACAACCTTTGTGTCATATCTCTTCTGTGTTTATATAAATGATCAGCTTCATACATCATCATTATATACTAAAACAGATCAAATGAAATTATCCAAGCCTGAGGGTAAAATGAAAACTTGGCTCAGGCAATGAATGTAGGTCCCTGAGGTGAACTTCGATGCCTAAATGGTTAGGTAAACTTCATAAATAAAGCTGTTTTGACAGATACTTTCATGCCAACACAATGATTCCATCTCAAAATGTCATCACATATAAGAATGGAACTGCAGCTAAAGGAGGAGACAGCTATTTGCATGTATTTTTCAGGAAAATTAATTTACCATGTGACAGGCTCTTCCTCTTAGCAGCTGACAAGATTTCTCATTAATGTTTAGTGATCCATCAACATATTTCCTGTGTTTATAAGCTGTTAAATATCATCCTGTGGGGTGATGTTATGAATTTGTGAGGCAGCTGAAGATTTACTTCAAAATGTATACAAGGAGATTTAAGAGACGAAGAAGAGAAATTCACCTCAAATTTTAAGGACCTGGTTTGGGAAACATTCAACATTAAATGTTAAGATTTGCCCATTGTGTTTTGAGAGCATTTTTGATGGTGACTTTTTATGTCTCTTACGATGCATTTATAAGTCAAGTATGGAAACTACTTGAGATGATTACGAAGTCTCATACAGGTATAATATAGAGATACACCAGAAAAACAGGGAGATATGCTTGCATAGCACCCTGCTGATGTTAAGCTACTGTAAAGCTGAGTGCCTGCACAGTTATTCTAGCACTGGAGGGGCTATACCTTTTTGTTTGCATATTGAACATCCTTAGAGCATACTTGGGGATCTTCAGTAATAGGACCTCTAATCTAGAGAAAGATACCTTTGCACAAAGAAGGAGAACTTTTTGCATACAGCCAATCAACAGACCAATATATTGCTAATATTTCTCTGTTTAGAACCTAAACTGTTACTCCACCTCAGTGGCCTGAACCTACCACTCCTCCTACTGCTTCCCATACAGGTAAGCCAGGGAAGGAGATCCCCTTTCTGCAAATGTATCCTCTCATCCACAACTCAGCAACTTTTATCCCTCAATGGCTGTCAGCAGTGTGTCCCATAAAGGTAAGTATGCTTAGTGCAGAAAGTGGGGCCCATTTATAACGATATACTGGCAGAACTTCTCCATAATCCTGGTAGAATGTCATACCAGTATAACCCTATGTACAAGCAGGGAAAACAGGGGACACAACTGCATTGCTCAGTGATTGCAATCACTTGAACCCTTGCTACTGCAAGCCGAGCAATCATGATGCCTTTTGCCTTGCAGAGTCAGAACCCAATAAAGTAGCTCGAGCATAAACTGCAAGAGATGGCTAAATGTTTTCTCAGACTCTTCAATGTTTGTAATTAGTAGCAACTTTGGTGAAATGTAAGAGGCAGAAGCTTGATAGACAAATTAAACATTGGCATAGTCTCATTTGTTAGCATTTGTGTTGCTTAGTGGTAATCATTATTATTTGTCTGTTTACATACTGGCCCTCCATGGCTTGGAACCAGGATATCAGAAAGGCTGTCTTCTCCATTACTCTCCAGCCTGGAATGAAGAACACAGGGGAAGTGTCCAACCAATCAAATAAGTTTATCTGGTGGGCACACGAGAGAAGGCCTTTCAATGGAGCATTCTAACAATTATGGAACATGGAAGCAGCAGAAGAGAGTTTTATTTTGGACTGCTTTTGACTAACTTGGTTTATATTTATTGGCAGTCCTAACAGAGATTTTAATGGTGGTCTTTTGTGTTTTTATTATTCTTGTTTCATCTGCACTGTTAGCCACCTTGAATTCCACAGAGTATAAAAGGTAGCCAATAAGTGAAGAGGGAGGGAGGGAGGGAGGGAGGGAGGGAGGGAGGAAGGAAGGAAAGAAAGAAAGAAAGAAAGAAAGAAAGAAAGAAAGAAAGAAAGAAAGAAAGAAAGAAAGAAAGAAAGAAAGAAAGAAAGAAAGAAAGAAAGAAAGAAAGAAAGAAAGAAAGAAAGAAAGAAAGCTTTCCAACACCAGGGTTCTCAAAATGGTTTACATTAAAACCATAAACCTGTACAGTGGGAGGGGTGCCTGGCTTATGCCTTTATCCTTTTGGATTGCTCCAGTGATGCAATTGGAATCTAGGGAATCAAACCTTCTACTGGAACACCACTCAGGCACAATGGAAGGGAACCTGCCTGCTTTCGTCCAGTCCTTCTCATGAAATTATTACCAAATTGTTTTCTAGGATGTTCCATTTACTCTTCCAGATTCCATTTGCTGCATAGAGCCATGGCGCACAGCCAGAAACTAGAGGCTCCTGACCAGGGCTGCCATGTTTACAAATGCAAGTTAAAAGAGATGATAGGCCCACTGTTTTTGACAGGGTTCCTCATGGTGTTCTGATGGATAAACTAGAGGACTGCAGTGCAGACTGGCCATTAAGATAGTTTGATGGATAGATAACTAGTAGGAGAACCCAAAGAGTAGCCATCAATGGTATTTCATTTGATTGGAGGGAGGTGAGCAGTGGGGCACCATGGGGCTCAGTTCTGAGCTTGGTACTTTCAATATTTTTATAAATGATCTGGATGACAAGGTGCGGAACTACTAATTAAAGGTGTAGATGACACCAAATTGGGAGAAGGAGTGAACACCCCAGAAGATACAGAATGTAACAAGATCTGAACATACTGGAAAGGTGGGTGGAACATACTGGAAATGGGTGCAATTCAACAAGGATAAGTGCAGTGTTCTAGACCTGGCTAATGAAAATGAGAAGCACACATACTGGATGGTACGTATCTTGGTAGCAGTGTGTGTGAATAAGACCTTGGGGCACAGTTATATGATAAGCTAAATATGAGTAGCCAGTGTGCTGCAGTAGCACAAAAGGCAAATGTGGTCTTGGGATGTATCAACATAGGCATAACATCCATATCACAAGATGTCATAGTCCTGCTGTGCACTACATTGTTCCAGCCACACCTAGAGCACTGTGTACAGTTTTGTAGGTTTCACTTCTAAAAGGAAATGAACAGAATGAGCAGGTGCAGAGGGGAGTGATGATGATCCGGGGCCTGTATCAAGCCCTATGAGGAAAGGCTGAGGGACTTGGGAATTTTCAGCCTAGAGAAAAGGAGCTTGAAGGGGGATATGATTGCTCTCTTTAAGTAGAGGAGGACAAAAAACTGTTCCTGTTGGCAGCAGAAGATAGGACTCACAATAATGGGTTTAAATTATGTGCAGAATGGTACTGGCTGGATATTAGGGACAAATTTTCAGCAGTGGAATCAACTGCCAAGGATGCTCCAGGCTGGTCCTGCACTGACCAGGGGATTGGACTGGATGGTTTTCCAGTCCCTTCCAACGCTATGATTCTATGATACTATGATTCTTGACAAACAGGTGGGTAGAACCTACAGCCAAATTTGGTGAGCCCTTCTTTGAACAGTGATTATTCATAGCTGGGCCCCCAGAACTCCCACCAGATTCTGGACACTTCCTCCTGAATACATTTTAACCTGTTTGCATCAAGCCAGCACCTATTCAGACAAGCAAACCTTCATGAACAAGATGTCCCCCTGGAAATATCAACAATATTCTTCACCACAAATGTCATTTCTTCTCTCTCCTTGACTACCACATAGTTGTGGGTCATTGCCAGTCCCAAAAGGGTGCCTCCCCACAAGGTATCCTCCCTTACCAGAGGGAAAGAGAGAACACCAAAGATGTTAACACAGTGTGACAACCCCAATGAGTGTGCTCAAGCATTTCTCAAGTGCTTTTCCTCCCCTTTTGGGGGTTTTGTGGTCTAGGTGTTCTCTTTGTTGCTACACCCAGTTTTAATTATTCCATCTGCTCAGCACAAGCTAGTTTGTCATCTCTTCCGGGAAGAGATCCTAATATAAGAAAAACCCACACAAAAGGTCTACAGCTAATTATTTCTGTAAGCCTTTGTGTATGGGGAAGACCAAGGAAGCCTTATTTGTTCTATGTCACATACTATATAAGACCCTTTTCCAAAGAGCCAGTGGCCACATATAAATTCTGTACTGAGTTCTATTCTATCTCAGTTTCAGTGAATGGTGGAAACTGTTGCTTCATAAAGATGATAACTTGTTCTGTCAGAAATCTTTGACTCTTCTTAGAGCTACACTGACAGCATGTTCTCTTTCTCTGCAACATGAGTAATCTCAAGCTGTTTCTTGTATTTTCAGGAACCTGATTCCGTTCAAGTCCAAACCTACTGCCTGCCTAGTGTCTTATATTGATTTAATTATTGTTTTATTACTAGTACAGTACATCATAGTTTTATCTTCAGTAGACAAAATGGAATTTTACATTTTATAAATAAATGAAAAAGGCTCATTTGCCCATTAAGGAGTTGAATAAGCAACCTAGAGGAAGGCATTTTAGAAAATGACTGAACAAAGTGCAATGGAATAGCAAGTAGAGAGGCAGAGCGGCACAGTGATTAACATGTTCAACAAACACAAGGGACACCTGAGTCTGAATGCCACTTTGCCACAAAGCATGCTTGCTTGACCATGGGCTTCTTAGTCCAACTTACCTTATAGAGCTGTTCTGGTAATAAAATGTGGGAGGACATACTGTTCATATATACTGCCCTGTGTTTCTTGGAGAAAGGACAGGATAAAAATTTAAAATACAGAAAGATGCATACACATATTTTAAAATGGCCATTTAAATGGGATGTGGTCTCAGTGCAAAAAATGTCCCTTTCTATTTAGCTCTGCTGGAAGCATAAATCTCATTTAAGATTTTTCTGTGAAGGCACTGAACTTCAGCTAGGAGACACAGACGCAGTGAAAGGCATATGGCATATTCCATTTCATTGTAATAGCTGTTTCCCTTACAAGAAAATGAGCCCACTCAGAACTAATTAATATGTCAAACCATGTTAAAGCATACCGGGATTCAGAGTGTGGCTGCTGTCACAGCTCAGCACTCGGAGATTATTATTTACTAGAAATTAAGCCCACTGTAGCAGCAAACGGTGGCAGGGGCTCATGGGAACTGTAGTCCATGGACATCTGGAGGACCACAGGTTGACTTACCCCCATGCTAGAGCATAGGGAAGAATAAGGGAGGAAAGGAAGATTGAAGAGGGAAGGATGGGAGTGAGAAAGGAGGGAAAGGGGTGGGTGAAGGGATGAATAGAAGGAAGACAGGAAGGAAGGCAGGAAGTGTGTTAAAGAGGAAGGGGGAAGAGAGCAAGTGAGAGAAAGAAAGAGATAGGCAGGAAGTAGATGGAGAAGTAGAGGAAGTCAGGAAGGAAAGAAGGAAGGGAAGAAGGAAGGCAGGCAGGGAGGTAGGTGGACTTGGAGGGCAGTGGGGGGAAAGGAGGGGGGTATTTGAAGGGTCCCTGGGGGGGAGTCGCAAGGGTCAGCGAATTGGGAGGGGGAGTTGGGGGGAAGAGATAGAGAGAGAGGAAGCAAGGGAGAAGGAAGGAAGGCAGTCAGGGAGGTGGGTGGGCTTGGAGGGGAGTGGGGGAAAAGGAGGGGGTATTTGAAGGGTCCATGGGGGGAGTCACGAGGGGGGCAATTTGGGAGGGGGAGGGGGGGGGAGGGGCAGGAGAAGGCTCTTGGCCAGGGGGGGTGGCGCGGCCTTCTGCCGGCCCCAGTAGCTCCCTAGCAGCATGCAGGACACCACGAGGGAGCGCCTGGGCCCAGCAGAAGGCTTGTTGCGGTGGGGTGGGCGGCGGGGCCTTCTGCTGGGCCCAGGCACTTCCCCGCAGCATCGTGGAGGCTGCAAGGGAGTGTCTGGGCCCAGCAGAAGGCTCTTTGCAGCAGTGGGGAGTGGCACGGCCTTCTGCCGGTCCCAGGGGCATCCTTGCAGTATCCAGGATGCCGCAAAAGTGGCATAGGGCTGGCAGAAGGCTCCTGAGCAAGGGACCTGGGGCGGAAAAGGAGCAGGGAGGCTGCGTCTTTGACACGGCATCCCTGTTCCTTTCCCAAGTGGGAGGAGAAGCCGGGTGGAGGACTCACTGGGTGGCCATCCTTATGTGTCTGCGTGGTGATTCCCTGGCCGGGCCAGGCGAGGCTGGGCCAAGCAGCCAATGGGGAGCCGCACAAAGCTTCGCGGCTCCTGATTGGGCCCTCCGAGTTTTTATCCCGGACAGAACCCGCCCTTTCTCCTCCCACATTGCCCTTACCCTTTTATTTAATACTGCGGGAGTGGTTACAGATTGTTCTTTTTATTTACATTGAGTCTTTGATGCTCTTGAAACCATACAGGATAAAAATAAAGATACAGTCCTTCTACTACAGTGTGTATATGCCCCCCGCAAGGCCCTGTGCTCTGCGAGTGAGAATCTTCTGGTTGTTCCCGGCCCTAGGGAAGCACGCCTAGCCTCGACCAAAGCCAGGGCCTTTTCAGTCCTGGCCCCCAGCTGGTGGAATGAGCTCCCAGGAGAGCTGCGGGCCCTGCGGGATCTTTCAACGTTCCGCAGGGCCTGCAAGACGGAGCCCTTCCGCCAGGTCTATGGTTGAGGCTGGGGCTGCTGTGGTACATCGACTGCTCTCCTCCGGGCTTCTTCTTGAAGACCATTGACCTCCTTCTCCTCCACCCCCCTTTTTTTTAGGAAGGGGGGTAGGAAGGGGATCTTATTATTGTGCCACAATGCTGTGACATTTTAAAGTCTTTTAATGGGAGTTTTAATGGGGTTTTAAGACACTGTAACCCGCCACAAGCCATTTGGGAGTGGCGGGAAATCAATCTAAATAATAATAATAATAATAATAATAATAATAATAATAATAATAATAATAATAATAATAATAATAATAATATAGAAAGGACTTTAGAAGTTCAGGCCACTATTGGCTGGTGAAATACGGAAGTTCTGTGTAAATGATTCAAAAAGGATATGAAGAATATCCAACAGGGGGCATCGAAGATGTATATTTGGCACATTCCACCGTGAGTTATTCTGAGAAAGGGTGGAATAAAAGTCAAAACATGGACAGTCAGACCGACATATGCTGGATGGATGGATGGATGGATGGATGATGATAGACAGACAGACAGACACACAGATAGATTTATTTTATTATTTTAAGCAGGTTGGTACTCTGTTCCTCTTTGTATATTTAAATTCTATCAACACTGGGCACACTGAACAGCTATAGTCACCCTTATCCATGGTTCCTCTATATATTTATGAAACAGCCTAGGGGGTGGAGCGTGTCCGGCTGTCCAAGTTGGAATAGGGCCAATCAGGGTGCAGCCAGAAAAGCTTTCTGGACCCTTTCAAGGCCCATTCTTAGGAATGGGCTTTGCAGCTAGTTCACAAAATAATGCCTAACATGTAAGGCTCAAGAACCTACTGCTGCATCTCAATGTATGCTGGTGGTTCTTTGTTCACCAGTATGAACACATTGTTTCTACAGTAGAATGCATACATAGTAACTTCACCATGTGTGCCAAGTTATTTTTAGTTGCTGCTCAATGTTGTATTGCAGTAGTCCCCAACCTTTTTATCACCGGGGACCACTCAACGCTTGACAATTTTATTGAGGCCTGGTGGGGGGGGGTAGTTTACTCCTCTGCTCTCAACCACTGCCCTAACGCTCTCTGATCGCTATGGTAATGTTTAAACATCCTTTCAAAATAAGATACAGACATGCCACAACAATGAACATAAGGAACATTTTATTTTCATGGAAATTTTAACTCATAACAATGACCAATCAATGGGAACCCCGAGCTTGTTTCTCTGCAACGAGATAGTCGCATCTTGGAGTGATGGGAGACAATGACACCTGAAGTGTAAAGGGCCGGGGGGGATGAAGTAAAGGGCCGGGGCGGGGGGGGGGGAGAAGGCGTCCTTTGCGGCCCACCTCCAATTAGTCGATGGACCACATATGGTCTGCGGCCCACAGGTTGGGGATCGCTATTGTATTGTACTAAACCATCCATCTTCAATCATAAGTTAGGGACTCTCAAGTGTGTCAGCCTTTAGCTGGCAACTGATGATAGGATGATAGGATAAGGAGGCGGACTATTTCTGAATTGGAGTCCCCTCCCCATGTCCATGTTTTTAATGAACCAAAGAAAAAAAAAGATTTTCATATCTAAATTCACCTATCCAGAAGGATATTCGAATTTCACTCCAACTTATCATGTGTTTTTGAAATCCTCGGAAGGGCCAATATTTTCTTTTCTGTGAATGCTAACTCTGATGTTTAATGGGGAATTCCTGTATTCACTTCCCCCTGCCTCCAGTAACACCATCTGCCATCTTGTGGTGCCTTCTGTCACACATAGACCCTACTAACCATTTTGATAGTTGCCTACACTGCCTACACTTATGCCCACATCCTTTGGTCATCCTCCAGGGACAACAAGGATTCTCTTCTCAAAAAAAACCTGTTGTTCCATCTCCTCATCTCCTCCAGCGTGATTCCACTCATTTTTAAATAAAAAAATTAATTGTGTTACATTGCAATACAGCACCAACATTATTTTTAAATTATTATTCAGTTCTCTGGTTGGAAGTTTGTCTGTTTTGTTATGTGAACGATTGATCACTTATTTTTCTGAAACTGCACACATAAATCATGACTGTAAAAGGCATCTTCAAACTTAAGAAATAGTATCTTATCACTGCTATTTTAAATCCCAGCCACTTCTGTTCACCTACAGTGTTTGCTGTGTTGTATGTACTTGTGTTCTACGTTCCATGATATGGGGGAAGGGGAGGCAGAGGCAAGCCCAGCTAACTGATCAGTTATGGAGCCAAGCTTCACCCTCTGCTCCCTCACTAGGCTTCCTTTATGCGTTCCACGTGGAACCAAATTAGATGATGGCGAAGAGACAAGGAAGAACTGTATGCTGCGAGGAACTGTATTCTGTGTTTTTGTGACCAAAGAATCAGAAGTGGGGTCATTCCATTGTACAACATAGTTGAGGAACCTGAAATACACGACATTTCATTGCATGTTCTTACCAAAGAAGAATAAGAAATTTCCTCCAGCAGGTAGTTTTCATACCCAATGGGCCATGTTTGACATGTTTATGCAGAAAGGATATTTCAGCCTGATTCCCCACATCACATTCTGTACTTTTAAAGAACTTTTTAAGAATGTTCAGGGCAAGGTTTCATAATCTGTTCAGAGGTCAAGAATGTCAGCTGGAAGGGACAAGCTGGAACAGCAGCAATGGCTGCAATAGCTGGATCAAAAAGATGTTGGAGGCAGGATTGGTAGTGAAATACAGAAAGATGCATACACATATTTTAAAATGGCCATTTAAATGGGATGTGGTCTCAGTGCAAAAAATGTCCCTTTCTATTTAGCTCTGCTGGAAGCATAAATCTCATTTAAGATTTTTCTGTGAAGGCACTGAACTTCAGCTAGGAGACACAGACGCAGTGAAAGGCATATGGCATATTCCATTTCATTGTAATAGCTGTTTCCCTTACAAGAAAATGAGCCCACTCAGAACTAATTAATATGTCAAACCATGTTAAAGCATACCGGGATTCAGAGTGTGGCTGCTGTCACAGCTCAGCACTCGGAGATTATTATTTACTAGAAATTAAGCCCACTGTAGCAGCAAACGGTGGCAGGGGCTCATGGGAACTGTAGTCCATGGACATCTGGAGGACCACAGGTTGACTTACCCCCATGCTAGAGCATAGGGAAGAATAAGGGAGGAAAGGAAGATTGAAGAGGGAAGGATGGGAGTGAGAAAGGAGGGAAAGGGGTGGGTGAAGGGATGAATAGAAGGAAGACAGGAAGGAAGGCAGGAAGTGTGTTAAAGAGGAAGGGGGAAGAGAGCAAGTGAGAGAAAGAAAGAGATAGGCAGGAAGTAGATGGAGAAGTAGAGGAAGTCAGGAAGGAAAGAAGGAAGGGAAGAAGGAAGGCAGGCAGGGAGGTAGGTGGACTTGGAGGGCAGTGGGGGGAAAGGAGGGGGGTATTTGAAGGGTCCCTGGGGGGGAGTCGCAAGGGTCAGCGAATTGGGAGGGGGAGTTGGGGGGAAGAGATAGAGAGAGAGGAAGCAAGGGAGAAGGAAGGAAGGCAGTCAGGGAGGTGGGTGGGCTTGGAGGGGAGTGGGGGAAAAGGAGGGGGTATTTGAAGGGTCCATGGGGGGAGTCACGAGGGGGGCAATTTGGGAGGGGGAGTGGGGGGGAGGGGCAGGAGAAGGCTCTTGGCCAGGGGGGGTGGCGCGGCCTTCTGCCGGCCCCAGTAGCTCCCTAGCAGCATGCAGGACACCACGAGGGAGCGCCTGGGCCCAGCAGAAGGCTTGTTGCGGTGGGGTGGGCGGCGGGGCCTTCTGCTGGGCCCAGGCACTTCCCCGCAGCATCGTGGAGGCTGCAAGGGAGTGTCTGGGCCCAGCAGAAGGCTCTTTGCAGCAGTGGGGAGTGGCACGGCCTTCTGCCGGTCCCAGGGGCATCCTTGCAGTATCCAGGATGCCGCAAAAGTGGCATAGGGCTGGCAGAAGGCTCCTGAGCAAGGGACCTGGGGCGGAAAAGGAGCAGGGAGGCTGCGTCTTTGACACGGCATCCCTGTTCCTTTCCCAAGTGGGAGGAGAAGCCGGGTGGAGGACTCACTGGGTGGCCATCCTTATGTGTCTGCGTGGTGATTCCCTGGCCGGGCCAGGCGAGGCTGGGCCAAGCAGCCAATGGGGAGCCGCACAAAGCTTCGCGGCTCCTGATTGGGCCCTCCGAGTTTTTATCCCGGACAGAACCCGCCCTTTCTCCTCCCACATTGCCCTTACCCTTTTATTTAATACTGCGGGAGTGGTTACAGATTGTTCTTTTTATTTACATTGAGTCTTTGATGCTCTTGAAACCATACAGGATAAAAATAAAGATACAGTCCTTCTACTACAGTGTGTATATGCCCCCCGCAAGGCCCTGTGCTCTGCGAGTGAGAATCTTCTGGTTGTTCCCGGCCCTAGGGAAGCACGCCTAGCCTCGACCAAAGCCAGGGCCTTTTCAGTCCTGGCCCCCAGCTGGTGGAATGAGCTCCCAGGAGAGCTGCGGGCCCTGCGGGATCTTTCAACGTTCCGCAGGGCCTGCAAGACGGAGCCCTTCCGCCAGGTCTATGGTTGAGGCTGGGGCTGCTGTGGTACATCGACTGCTCTCCTCCGGGCTTCTTCTTGAAGACCATTGACCTCCTTCTCCTCCACCCCCCTTTTTTTTAGGAAGGGGGGTAGGAAGGGGATCTTATTATTGTGCCACAATGCTGTGACATTTTAAAGTCTTTTAATGGGAGTTTTAATGGGGTTTTAAGACACTGTAACCCGCCACAAGCCATTTGGGAGTGGCGGGAAATCAATCTAAATAATAATAATAATAATAATAATAATAATAATAATAATAATAATAATAATAATAATAATAATAATATAGAAAGGACTTTAGAAGTTCAGGCCACTATTGGCTGGTGAAATACGGAAGTTCTGTGTAAATGATTCAAAAAGGATATGAAGAATATCCAACAGGGGGCATCGAAGATGTATATTTGGCACATTCCACCGTGAGTTATTCTGAGAAAGGGTGGAATAAAAGTCAAAACATGGACAGTCAGACCGACATATGCTGGATGGATGGATGGATGGATGGATGATGATAGACAGACAGACAGACACACAGATAGATTTATTTTATTATTTTAAGCAGGTTGGTACTCTGTTCCTCTTTGTATATTTAAATTCTATCAACACTGGGCACACTGAACAGCTATAGTCACCCTTATCCATGGTTCCTCTATATATTTATGAAACAGCCTAGGGGGTGGAGCGTGTCCGGCTGTCCAAGTTGGAATAGGGCCAATCAGGGTGCAGCCAGAAAAGCTTTCTGGACCCTTTCAAGGCCCATTCTTAGGAATGGGCTTTGCAGCTAGTTCACAAAATAATGCCTAACATGTAAGGCTCAAGAACCTACTGCTGCATCTCAATGTATGCTGGTGGTTCTTTGTTCACCAGTATGAACACATTGTTTCTACAGTAGAATGCATACATAGTAACTTCACCATGTGTGCCAAGTTATTTTTAGTTGCTGCTCAATGTTGTATTGCAGTAGTCCCCAACCTTTTTATCACCGGGGACCACTCAACGCTTGACAATTTTATTGAGGCCTGGTGGGGGGGGGTAGTTTACTCCTCTGCTCTCAACCACTGCCCTAACGCTCTCTGATCGCTATGGTAATGTTTAAACATCCTTTCAAAATAAGATACAGACATGCCACAACAATGAACATAAGGAACATTTTATTTTCATGGAAATTTTAACTCATAACAATGACCAATCAATGGGAACCCCGAGCTTGTTTCTCTGCAACGAGATAGTCGCATCTTGGAGTGATGGGAGACAATGACACCTGAAGTGTAAAGGGCCGGGGGGGATGAAGTAAAGGGCCGGGGCGGGGGGGGGGGAGAAGGCGTCCTTTGCGGCCCACCTCCAATTAGTCGATGGACCACATATGGTCTGCGGCCCACAGGTTGGGGATCGCTATTGTATTGTACTAAACCATCCATCTTCAATCATAAGTTAGGGACTCTCAAGTGTGTCAGCCTTTAGCTGGCAACTGATGATAGGATGATAGGATAAGGAGGCGGACTATTTCTGAATTGGAGTCCCCTCCCCATGTCCATGTTTTTAATGAACCAAAGAAAAAAAAAGATTTTCATATCTAAATTCACCTATCCAGAAGGATATTCGAATTTCACTCCAACTTATCATGTGTTTTTGAAATCCTCGGAAGGGCCAATATTTTCTTTTCTGTGAATGCTAACTCTGATGTTTAATGGGGAATTCCTGTATTCACTTCCCCCTGCCTCCAGTAACACCATCTGCCATCTTGTGGTGCCTTCTGTCACACATAGACCCTACTAACCATTTTGATAGTTGCCTACACTGCCTACACTTATGCCCACATCCTTTGGTCATCCTCCAGGGACAACAAGGATTCTCTTCTCAAAAAAAACCTGTTGTTCCATCTCCTCATCTCCTCCAGCGTGATTCCACTCATTTTTAAATAAAAAAATTAATTGTGTTACATTGCAATACAGCACCAACATTATTTTTAAATTATTATTCAGTTCTCTGGTTGGAAGTTTGTCTGTTTTGTTATGTGAACGATTGATCACTTATTTTTCTGAAACTGCACACATAAATCATGACTGTAAAAGGCATCTTCAAACTTAAGAAATAGTATCTTATCACTGCTATTTTAAATCCCAGCCACTTCTGTTCACCTACAGTGTTTGCTGTGTTGTATGTACTTGTGTTCTACGTTCCATGATATGGGGGAAGGGGAGGCAGAGGCAAGCCCAGCTAACTGATCAGTTATGGAGCCAAGCTTCACCCTCTGCTCCCTCACTAGGCTTCCTTTATGCGTTCCACGTGGAACCAAATTAGATGATGGCGAAGAGACAAGGAAGAACTGTATGCTGCGAGGAACTGTATTCTGTGTTTTTGTGACCAAAGAATCAGAAGTGGGGTCATTCCATTGTACAACATAGTTGAGGAACCTGAAATACACGACATTTCATTGCATGTTCTTACCAAAGAAGAATAAGAAATTTCCTCCAGCAGGTAGTTTTCATACCCAATGGGCCATGTTTGACATGTTTATGCAGAAAGGATATTTCAGCCTGATTCCCCACATCACATTCTGTACTTTTAAAGAACTTTTTAAGAATGTTCAGGGCAAGGTTTCATAATCTGTTCAGAGGTCAAGAATGTCAGCTGGAAGGGACAAGCTGGAACAGCAGCAATGGCTGCAATAGCTGGATCAAAAAGATGTTGGAGGCAGGATTGGTAGTGAAATGCTGCTCCTGTGGAAAGGGGTACAGCAAGAAGGGTAGAGTGGACAATGTCCAGATAGGGGCTTGGAAGTATAACAGTTCTCCAGATGATAGAGATTAGTCCCCTTGGAGGAAATGGCCATTTTGGAAGATGGACTCCATGGCATTATACCTTGATGAGATCTCTACCCTCCCAAAATCCAGTTCTTTACAACACTGGATTCTGTTGCAGGATCCGGGTTCAGATTGATCAGAATTTGGCAGGATTGTGAGTGGGGGTGGGAAGCGAGTGCAGACAATACCCAGGCCAAAATATTCCTCTTCAACCAGGCTTTTACGGAAGAGGTTCAGGGTGTTTTAGTCCCAGCCAGTGGACTGTTGCATTCACATCATTTTCGAGTGTTCTGTTTTATAAGTGAAGGACAGAAACTCATTACCAGTCAAACTTATGCTATGTGGAAAGCATCTCCCACAAGACTGGAAATTCTGGCCTCAATTTCATGACTCTTTTTTTCCATGACATACTAACATAAAACGGGATGGAACAATACGGCAGAGATCTGCTGGGGGCGGGGTAGGGAAACAAACACCGGGCTTAATTTAACCATTATGCAAATGAATAACTGGCCTTCTGCTCTTTCTTGTCATGTTGTTCTTTCTTTGCTCAGGATTATGATACACCAACAATATGTAGGCTTCCTTGACAAAGCCCATGCCTCCTACATCACCAGTCACCCTGAGTCCATGCATTTGTTACATCTTATTTGATGGTCATATCTAGTAGGAGCATCGAGCCTTGTGGATAAACAGAGAGCATCAGAAGACATTGTTACAAGCTGTATTAAATCCCTACAATGTTACAGTACTAGGGGGGAAATATTAGATACTTCACTGTTGCAATAAAAATGATTCAGTTCTTTAGCTAGTTGACTTCTACTGAGCCTTAGCAATAACTGTGTTCCTAGTGCAGAGCTGGAGCAGGGAGCTGCCATATCACATGGGCAGCGGCTAAATGGCAGCATTGGTTTCAGCACCTCTACTGCTAAGGCAATCTCTTTGTATGCAAAAAACAAGGCCGGGTATCGGAATACATGGATCACACACCTCAATACAAATTTGTACTTGTGTAAATACAAATTAAATAAATAATGTTAATTAAAAAAAAAAAACCATGCTACGGGATCAAATGCCAACCTTCTTTGCATAGTGAAAGGGAGCTTCTATTGCAGTCGAAAGCAGAGTTACTCCCTTCAAAATCTATTCAAGTCTGTGAGTGTAGCTCTGCTTAGGATTGTGCTGCTAGCCACACAAAAGTAAATGGCTCCATGAGACCATTGTTATTCCCGGTTTTATTGCCTTGTCTCCTTCTCCCTCGCATTCCAATACAAAAGACCCTGTCCCACTGAGGCTGAAGTTTCTAAAATGGGGTTTCCATTATAGTTCTGTTTTCAAGCACTAATGGACTTTCTTTTCCCAAGAATCCTCTATTTGCAATAATCTTTGGATGTATGGCCTGTCAATTCAATGTAGGCTACTTCTAACTGCTGGAAATTCCAGTATAACCAGAAAGCTAGTAGTCTTGTGATAGAGGCTGATTCAATAGAAACAATCACTGTACATATTCTAGGTGCTGATGTAGTATGGAAAACTTGGGTTTATCTTATTTTTATGTAGAACAGCAGGTCTGAAAAGTTACCAGAAGGTTATGAGACCTAAAGTGCTTACTCTTTGGGAGGAATCTTTCCTGCATTACCTCCTACAGTTTAATTCGATTTTATCTGTTCCACATAGCTGAGCCAACTAGGAAACACATGATACCTTTGTGCAGTGAAACAGTAAACATGTAAGTACAGACCTTTGGGGATTATGCATGCTGAATATTAATCATGCTTCTGGAATTCTTCAGTCATTATTTAGAATGCTGCATATAATAATAAATATGATGCCTGGTCCAGCCCAGTAGACCTCCTGAAAGATCCCCACTCCAATGGGCAACTTCAAATTATGATTGATCTTCATAGCAATGCTAAAATATTCCCAGACTGGTTCACCTGGCTCATGGTAATTGGGTTGGTTACCTTTTCTTCTCTCAGATAAAATTCTAGCTCATTCCCCCAAGCATAGCAGCATGTAGGTCAGTGTCATAAATTACAGTTGCTCCAGTGAAATACAAAAGTTCTGGGCTGATTACACTTCTTGTTTTTCTTCTCCCAAAGGTCAGTCTGTCATCTAGCTGGGTTCTGTTTCCATGCAACTTCTGCTATTGGGGAGGGCAGCAATACATAGGAAAAGGGAGGCCAAGGAATGTATGATAGCTTCAGCGTGCACTGTCTTTTTCTGGTGGGCAAACAACTGTACAAATTTGGAAATGGGACTCCCATAAAATCATGATGCATTTTGTTTGTACACATAAAATCAAAAACTTCATACATGCTTGCAGATATTCTTGGCTACATAGGATCTATACATCTAAATTTTAACCATTCCTTCCAACATTTTATTATCAGATTACCATACTTTGCTGCTTGGGATGTAATCTCTTCATTCTTGTCTTCTAAAAATCTGTCTTTCCTGGGTATTATTGTGCAAAACCATTGTTATGAGTCAGTGGCTGCTCAGTTAAGGGTTAAGTGTGAGGCAATTCATTGGTTTCCTGAAGCTATTTTGTGAATAAGGGCTCTGATAGAGGAATAGAGCTATATTAGCATGGAAATATATCTGAGCAGACTTTTAACAAAAATGTGAGATAGGTTAATCTGATATCTTCCATTATAAACCCAGGCTACATGTTATCGGTTGAATCATACAGGCTCTACACAATCAACCAGACCACATTTCTGTGTGACAGGAACATTACGCACAGCAGGTCGTCCTCACCCCTGTATATCAGGTCTTCCCATACTGAAGATGGTGCAATAAAATTTGCATGGATAACTAATTAAATAATGTGATTGCATCTATATGATCCCTTAAAGCCCTTGTTTTGTGCAGCACTGAATAAGAGCACAACTTTCACATAAGACTGTATGAGGAAATAAATAATTTAGACGGGTGTTTACTGTTCTTACATACGCATCCTATAATTGCTCGTTTAATGTTATCACAAGCCCTAATATGAGAGATTTTTTTTGATAACCCATTTAATTTCAATGGGAGAAAGGGTGTGGCATGCAATCCCACAAAATTTCACAATAACGTGCCTTCATTTGCCTGCTACATTAATAGCCATGTGATTACTCTGAGCCATTACTCTCTACTTCATAATGGACTCTCTCAGGGAGTTTTCAACACATGTCCCATGGGAACTCTTAACTCCTTTCATCTACACCATAGAGATGACCAAACGTTGGAATCCGTTGAATCATTTGTGGCTCCTAACTGAAACCACAAGAGTTATTTAACTGCTTTGCATGGTCCTGAACATTCATTTGTCTGTTGTTTGTAATGTAGTGTCTTGCCTCACCTTGACTAATAGTAGGGCCAGAGAGATAACACTCTGCCGTTTAATCAAATGAAAACAACGGCTCTAGCTCCAAGGTGAAGTTTTATTTCTAAGAATCAAATGGCTTGGTGGTGGTGTTTTTAATTGTCCCAAAGATCAGTAAGTTCTCTTGAGTGGCTGTTAAAGGACCAACACTTGAATTGTTATTTGACTCAATTTTTCAGAATTTACTAACACCAACAGAAACATTTGCTCTCTGGACGCTTTTCAGTCTGACTTCAGGTTAGGCAAGGGACAGAGACAGCGCTTGTGGCTTTAACCGATAGTCTCCATCTGAATGCAGGCAAAGGCCATGACTCCTTGCTGCTCCCACTGGATTTATCTACAATCTTTAACACTGTAAGAAAATGTCATTTTGTTGAAACCTTGAAAGTGAGAAATATGTATCAGGAAATGTTCTTTCACCTCATTTAAGTCATTCCTTACAGTCCAGACTCAAAGGGTTGTTATTGTGGGGTTTCACAAAGTGCAGTCTTATATTCCATGCTATTCAACCCCAATATAAAGCCCTTAGGAGAAACCATTCATTGTTTTGGAACTGGTTGCCATCAGTACATGGATAATTTCCAGATCCATATTTCTCTGTCCAACTCCCCTGGGGGGGGGGTGCTAGAGGTCTCCAGCACTGCCTGACTGCTGTGGTTAAACATCTGACACTAAATAAATTGCAGCTCCCCCTGACAAGACAGAGGTACTAGAAAGCCTGAGGTCTTGAAGGATATCATGCTTCCCATTTTTAATGAGATTCAGCTGTTTTTGCACTGATTTACATTATATAATCCACCTTGAGTTTCTGTGAGAAAGTTGGACTATATGTAAAGAAATAAATAGGCTTATTTTTGTAATCACAGCATTTAATTCAAAAAGCACATGACTGACAAGGAATGTCTAACATAGCATTCTCTTCTAGATTTGAATCATCCAGGGATGTATATTGTTTCAGCTTGAAACCATTTATTTGATTAATTATTTGCTTATTTGTTACATTTCTATACCACCCTCCCCTAAGGCTCAGGGCGGTTCACATGAAACATGGGAACAAGAACAATACAGAGAAAATCAGTAACCATAAATAACAATAGAACAATAATAAACAGTTTGAACAGCAAATTCATAACCAGCAAATTCAAAAATCTAGATGGACCTATGATTAGTCGGTTTAGAGATGAATGTCAAGGGAGGGGGCCCAGTGGAAGATGTTGGTTCTGGTCAACCTCAACCAAATGCCTGGTGGAAAAGCTCTCATTTGCAGGCCCTGCGGAATTGTTCTAGTTTCATTAGGGTCCTGATCTCCTCTGGGAGCTCATTCCACAAGCTGGGGGCCAGGACGGAGAAAGCTCTGGCCCTGGTTGAGGTCAAGCAAGCTTCCTTGGGGCCAGGAATAGCATAAGAACACCACCAACACATCATCCATGGGCACTGGAAGGTGTGTGATATGGCTGTGTTAGAGGGAAGCACTATTGATGCATTTATGAAATTTATGTTACATAATGATCACTTTCATATGTATAGTTTCTAAGTGGCTGATACTGCAGCTCTTGGCTGTTTGACCCACAAATTCTCTCTCTCTCTCTCTCTCTCTCTCTCTCTCTCTCTCTCTCTCTCTCACACACACACACACACACACACACACACACACACACCAACAACAACAACAACAACACACCACATTCCTTGACATGCAACATCAAAATTATTAGATTATGCAGGATTGTCTCTTAAGGATAGTATAGGGAGAGTCATATACATGTGGTTCTGATAATTGTGGATATTTCTAGCAGCACTTAGTCATTGTAAGATATTTAAAAATGACCATAGTTAAAACAAATACTCTTAAAATGCATTCCTGTTAGGCGGCCTGCATCTCGGACGGCCTCAAGAAAATAAAGCCTTAACATCTTACTTTTTGAACCAGCTTACTCTTGGCAATTTATATAGAAGAAACTTGACTTGATCTGTTCTTCTCTGCAGTGCCACCACTGTGGAATGGCAAAGGATAGTACTGCATCCAAAACACAAGAGGAACCAGGCAACACAAAGAGCTGCCCAGGTTCCATAGGGCTGCAGTTATTCAGGTTCTAATTGCATCCCAGTTAGATCTTTGCCATGCACTCCAACTAAGGCTGCCTTTGAAGGCTATTTGGGATCTCCAGCTGGTAGAGAATCCAATCGCAAGACTACTAATTGGTATGCCAAAGGGGAGTTCCACAGGCTCCCCATCTGAGTGCTGGTGTTTAACTTTAAAGATCTAAATGGCCTGGAGTAGGAATCCTGAATGACCACCTGCTCACATCTGAACCTGTCTAGACATTAAACTCTGTCCCTGGGGCTCTGACCTGTGTGCATCCACTATGCAGTAAGACAGTGAGCACTAGAGAGGGCATCTGTTTTCCAGTGGCACCTCACCTGCAGAACTCGCTCTGTGCTGAGATTTGCTGGCCACCTATGCCTTGAAAATTAAGGCATTAGGTTAAGGTAGCTTGGTGCCCCTGAGAATTAATGAGAATTCATTGTGTTGATTTTCTGATGGTTTTAAAATATTGTGAGTCATTTATAGTCCTGTCTGGTTTGAGGCTGTTGTACTAACATTTCTGATACTTTGTTCTCATTACTGATGCTTATTTCACTGCAGCAGATAATTTTTTGCTTATCTTCTTCTTTTTTTCATTATATATGTTTTTAATTTGTTGCAAAATTGTACTTTTTCAGTGGACAGACTTGCAAATCTTTGGGTGAGTTTCTACAAGTATTTTCAGTAAATGGTCAATGCATCTTGGCTCTGCAAAGCTGCAGACTCCAGCTTGGCTTCCTAGCCTGAGCTGCATACTGAACCAGTCATCTACCTTCACCAGTGCATTTTCATCTTACTGTATGCAAGGGGAGTCCTTTCCCCTTTGCTGTGAATCCCTCTTCCCTCATGAATTAGTGGTGGGGCATCTGCTTTGCATGCCAAAATTTAAGTCCCTGGCTTGTTATAAGTCAGTTTAAATAAGAGGCCTGGTAGGATGCCAGCTTTACATGCAGAAGGCCCCAAATTCAATTCCTCGCATCTCCAGCCTATTAGGTCAGTGGCAGGTGACATGAAAGCCCTTAGCTTGAAATCCTAGTGAGCAACTTTGCCAGTCAGAGCAGATAATACTGATTCAGAAAATGGATGACCTGACTCACTACCAGGCAGCTTCATATGTGCTGGTGAAGACACATCATAATTATCCCCACCAATGACAAATGGCAGCAATTTGGTTTGTAATAACATAAGCTTTCTGTAATATATCTTTTGCAGTGTGTGGAGAGGGGAGGCATACATAGATGGAAAGATTCACTTAAAAAAATAAAAGAAATTGTAGCGTAAAAATCATGGGTTCTGGTTCTGGTTTCTGTGTTTCTTTCCCTTGCTGAGTAGAAGATCAAATGCCATCCCAAGTCTTTCTGGTATGCTTCTTTCACCCAAGATCCTCCCATCCCTCAAGGCATTGGGGCCTTGGTCAGCCCTGCTGGTGGTAACTGGAGCCTATCCCACATTAAGTGGATTTAGCTATGCTATGGATTAATAACTTGCTGGGGATAGGCTGGGTGTGCCGATGCCTGTCTTGGTGCAGGGTGTTGTACTAACTTCGAAAGCAGCTCTCCCTTTTCATTTTGTTCCTCATTAGCATGTAGCATTCCTGTAGCTGAGATGTCAGGGATGCAGCCCACACTGAAGGCAAGGGCCAAATTCCCATTGATGTAAAGGAGCTGGAAGGAACTCTTGGAGAATCACCACCAGTTTTTAAAAATGGTTGCATAATCAAATTATCAGGTATATATTCCATGGCTCATTAAAAGTTTAGCTTGGGGCTTATTGACACAGCTGTTTCATGCTATAATAAGAACATTAAATGCAAGAGAGAAGAAAGGTGCTTCAGAGAAGTGGTTCTATGGTGTTTTGGGTGCTTCTGAGCAGAACCACGCTGGTTGTGCCAGATGTATTGCCACTGCTAACATGGCAAGGGTTGTCACATTTATATAGCTGTTTCAAGATTGTTTTTTAAAAAATATTTATTTAACTCTCCATACCTGTTCTCCTGTGCTCAAGGCAACTAACAATACTCAAAGCAACACATGAAACAAGGCACTAAAAGCAGCCCAACTTTCACATGTTATAAGACAATGTAGCATTGTATACTAATCAACTCCCGAAAGGCTTTCCCAGGAGACAGTTCTTCTCCAGTTCTTAAAACTTCTTAAGGTCCCGTGCTCAAATGATTTTCTCAGGAGAGGATCTTCCACAGTCCATTGCAAAGTAATTGTTGGTGTCAGACTTGGATTTGGAAGATCCAGGTTCAGATCCCTATGGTGCCATGAAAGCTCAGTGGCTGACCTTGAGCTAGTCACACGCTATCTGTCTCACCTACCTCAGAGCTGATGAGAAGATAAAATGGAGGAGCGGGAAATTCTATTCTAAACTTCCTTGGTCCCCATGGGGGAGAAGATGAAGATTTAGACATATGTCTACAGATACATTTCTGTCTACCTTCCAACACCGGCATTCCATTATTTCATAAACAACATCTTTCTGAAAAATTCATTCTTTTTATAAGAATATAAGATGAACACTCCTGGGCCAGGTCAGGGAGCCATCTAGCTTAGCATCTCATTTTCCAGAGTGACTAACCAGAGGAAGAAGCCCACAGTTAGAAGCTAATAGCCTTCTGTTTCTCCCCATCATTGGGGTATTCAGATGGATGCCCTCAAAACACTAATGTCACATAATTCTCCCTCTTCCGCATTTTATCTACAGCAGTAACCCTATGAGGTAGATTAGGCGGATAGACATGACTGGTCCAAGATCACCCAGCAGACTTCTATGACAGGCTGAATATTCAGATCTGGGTCTCTCAGATCCTAGTCCAATACTCTTATCCACTAGACCAAATTGGCTCTAAACAGTGTCACATCTCTTCACACAAGTACAAAATCTCACCAACGCATGACTTGGTGGGGTCTGTCTCTTTTGCTGGATAGTTTTCAAGTAGGTTAGATCTCACATGGCTTGGCAGAATTATTTCCAGAGTGTGCAAAGGGATGTTCAATGCTTTAGATATGCAAGGTGCACATAAGATGAAAAGTGGGTTACAGCAGCTCTGGGATTGTAGGCAGCCATCTCGGTTTTCTTCCAATTAATTTTCAAACTTGTTAGATGCCAGATCCTAGCTTGTGAATTCTTGTTCTGCCTCCTGTTAATTCATTGTTCTCTGCTTCCACTGAGTGCACCATACTGAGCAGGATTCTCATTTAATTTTAAGTATTTTTTTGCCTGTGATTTTATCATTTTCAAGGCCTTCAGCCCTGAGCTATCTACATTATACTCTCCATATTTAGGGTTGGAAGAAGCCTTCCAAAATTCCAAACTGTAGCCTCGCAGCTGATAAGTCATCTACACCCATAACACTTACAATTATAGTCCAGATTTAAAGAATTATGAAATATTTATAAAGGCATTTTTAGCCCAAGTTCACTTAATGGGCTTCAATAGCAGAGTGGAGATGTAACTCTGGATCTCCTAGATCCTAGCTTGAAACGTAACACCTGTCACAATCATCCTCACCAGCAATGAGCATTCATATGATAACATGTTGATCTGCTCTCTCAGGAAGCTGAAACAGCTGTGAGCTCATTGGATGACAGAACGTACCCTCAGCCAACTAAATCAATAAAGTGTGATGTGTCACATTGAGCTGTGTTCCTGCTAGTCACATCCGAAGCAAGCAGTTCATCAGATTTGCCCAAAGTAGTCAGGCACAATCAGCAAAAACTTAGGGTCACACTGCATGAGAGGAGATGCTCTGTGTGCTTACTGAGCCATTGGTGTACAAAGGATACTGATGACAATGAGTGATTGCAGAAAAACTTCCACTCAGACTGATTTAAGGAACAGCAATCAGTGATGCAATGTGGATGTTATATGCTTAATTTCTGATATGGCTCAACTCCTGTTCCTGCATTCCCTGATAACCCCAGACCAGTAGCACCAAGCTCTTTAATGAGGCTCAAACCTATTAAGTTCAATACCCCTGATGGAACATTCCCAGTAGGCCCTCTGCCCATTCCATAGCTGCCCGCATAAAAGCTGTGACATTTAAGAAACAAGTTAACAACTTAACAATTCTAACAATAAAATCCCAAAACTGTCTTATAACAGGGTGGGTGGGTGGGAGCTCACTGCTCTCTGCTGTGTCAGAGGGGGAAAGAGAGTGGCATGACACAGTCTGCACCTTAAATAGGTGCCACGGCACTTGCATGCCACCCACTTCCTGTGCATGCTCCCCCCCTTTCCTCCTCCCTTTGTGCAACATGTGGACGAAGGAGGAGCAGAAGGAGGAGGAGAAGGAGAAGTAGAGTTGGTTCTTATATGCCACCTGCCCTGCCACTTTTTCAATAGCAGCTTGGGGTCATAAGTCCCCACCCACATTTTTCCTTCTTGTTATCTGCACAGCAACCTTGCAAACTATACTGCACTGAAAGAGAAAGGCTTGGTTAGGGATATCAGTCCCCAGGTGGGACCTGGGGATCCCCCAGAATCAAAGCTCACCCCCAGACTAAAGAGATCAATTCCCCTGGAGAAAATGGCTGCTTTGGAGCATGGAACATTATACTCCCACCCAAAATCCTGCCCAGTCCCAGTTCTGCCCCCAAAGTCTCCAGGTATTTCCCAACCCAGATCTGGCAACGCTAAGTTTGGCTAAGATCAGGCATGCACCTATGCAGATTTGCACCACACAGTCCAGCTGCAGAATCTGGGTGGGAATAATAATACAGAGTGTTGTTTTGATTATTATGCATTTGAATGCTTGTATTCTTGACATTGTTGCATTGTTGCCCATTTGAACCCTCAAGACTAGTCAACATCAATGTAAATTTGGTTTTTGTTTGGGACAGACCAAATACAAAACATTTAACCAGGTTTTGCATTCGGCCCCAATTAACCATGTAGATACCAGGCTGTGATCATGTAAAAAAACAAGAAAAAAAAGATTAGAACACCTGGAATTGTCCTCAGAGAAAAGTTCTACATTTTCTCTCAAGTGGGTTCACAAGTATTAAAGCAAAGGTACTGATGTACAAACAGCACAGCATGAAATAATTAAAAAGAAGATGAAAAGGAAATTAAAAGGCATCATTCCTTTGAAACTGTTCTCATTGAATGTCCTCTGTGTCTCTTCTGCATTTTTCCCAGCTGGTTATTTGTCATATTTTCCTATCAATCTTGCAAAAATTCCTCTTCCCAAAAGATCACATACCTGAACTGCATTTCAGGAATAGTAAACAGCTGCAGAAGACTTTAATCCATGAAACTACTTGTTATTTGGATTTTGATCCCTCTTTGGTGCTCTTTTCTCATAACATAAGAGAGCATGTATGAGAAAAATATTTCAAAGAGAAGAAAGCTAAGTGGAGCAGATCAGAGCGCTAGCAATAAAAGTCATATGTTCTCAATAAAAATTATTCCAGCTATTTTAACAAGATAAATCAAAGTCCTCAACTTGACCTGTCTGGGTAATAACAACCATGGTGCCACAAAGACTCCTCAATAGTACCACTGCATGGGGGTTTTCAAAATGGCACCAGGGAGAACCCTCCCAGCCTATGCTTGCCATTTCTAGAGCTTGAATGAAGATTTTTAACCTTAAAAAATGCCTACTATTATTTGTAGTGGCCAGTGACGGGCTTGGAGGGGGTGCGATGGGGAGAGGCCTCGGCCACTTAAACCTCTGCCAGCTGAGGCCCCTCTGACTTCCCAGGGGGAGAGTGGCAGGGCAGTGTGGCTAGCTGACATCACTTCATGGTACCTCAAAGCCTGAAGAATATTTCAGTGGTACGTCCATGGTCAAAAGATTGGAAAAGGCTGACATAGCACTTTGAAATTAGTTTCAACATCTGTCATCCAAATTCCATGTAATTTCTGAGGGAGGTACTTTATAGCAGCTGCAAGGGAGGTGGATAACATAAATTCATCTAATGATTCAAGTTCATCTCTAATGCTATGGATAAAAAAGAAACCCTATCCATATAAAATCTATTTAATTATACCTTTCTCTAAGAAGGCAATTAGCAGGCTAGGTCTAGCTGGGAGGTATTTCACTGAATTCCTTCTCTGTCCCTCTTGAAACAGGGTCCAACATATAAATGCACCACCTGCTATTCATTTTGTAAAATCATGAAGCAGATTTCATGCACAGGCTTGTGCAATGGTACTCTGTGCTTCAGTTGACCACCCATGTTCTTTCTGCACAGTGCTTGCTGCTCTCTGAACCTTGCATAGGAACTGACTGGAAATGAATCCTCTCACCCTCACCTGCTAACTTCACTTCAGGTTTGCAGACCCAGAAGTAACCAGTTTGGCTAGGACAGCAGAACTTCCCTCACTACGTATAGGGGTGCTGCACATTTCATGCTGAACAGTTCAGCAGCCAAACCAGAATTACAGCTCATCTTCAGTTCTCCTGAAGAAAATGGATATTTGGATGGTGGACTCTAGGGCATTGTACCTCACTAAGGTTCACCCCAGGGTCTGCTCCAAAACTCCAGGAATTCCCCAGCCTGGATATGGCAACCCTACCTCCCCCCATCCGCTGCTGGTGACTAGGGAGGACATGGACCAACAGTGAGTCTGGCTGGAAGGGCATCAGCTTAGGAGAGGTTGGTTGTTAGGAGCAGGTACTGTTCTGCTTGCAGGCCCCTAAGTTGGAAAGCACAACAAATGCAGAGAAGGTGGAGACTCTGCTCAGAACTCACAGCCATGAGCCCTAGGCTTGGGGAGGACTTAAGGGTGGGCATGGAAGGCAGGTGGGTGGCACAAGGCGGATGGATGAGCAAGAGGTGTGATGGCAGAACAACTCGCAGGACTCCAGGATCTTAGGCAGAGATCTTTCACATAACTGCCCAGCCTTTAAACTAGAGGTGCCAAGAATGGAACCTTCTTCATGAAAACAGGGCACTCTGCCACAGAACCAAGGCTGATCCCTATGAACCTTTCATGCCCATTGACTCCAATGGCAGAGATTTAAATCTGAGGTTAGCTTTGTCATGAAAATCAACAAGACATTAAAAAGCACTTGATTTCAGCTGTTCAAACCCAATTGTTGTTTGTTGTTATTACTATTTAACACACCCATTTTCTTCAAGTATACATAGTTCCTAGCAATTTGAAAAAAGGTGGTCTGAAATATTCAATTAAGTACTCCACCAGAAAATCATGTATCCCCTTACTTACATGGCTCTTGGTAGAATAACTGTTTTCCATCTTGTTTCCAAATACACGCTCTTTTCATGTTTCTTTTCTGCCTGGGGATGTATTCCATTTTACCAAGTGGCTCTAATCACAGGCATTGATTTGCACAAGAAGCAGAAGAAGTAGGTCACTCACCATTATCAGCCTTCTTGGCTGCAAATACATTTTCCTGGACAGTTTAAAAAACCACATGCTGAGCTGTTGCATGTGATTAAGAATTAGTCCTGAATAAATAGTGACAGCTTGCATCCAAATAGTTTAGCTTCTACCTTATTATGCCTAACAATGAAATAATCACTCTAATGGTGATTAGATTATGCAGTCATAGAACAGAAGCATGGGCATTTACCCATAATAGGACAAACAATGTTCATAATAAGTAGCAAGCAACTGTGAATGGCAGGTCTTTAATCCAACAAACTCCTACCAGATTTCTTCTTTCAGCATCAAGCTGTTTTATAGGATGTTGTAGAGTTTAAATATGCAAAGAATTATACAGCACTGGCTGTTTAAAAGAATAACAGTTTTCATTAGAAAGAGATATAATTTTGTAGATAGGAGATGAGGAAGAGACCTAACTTACTGTCTAACTGATGTTCTGCATTCAATATGCCTGTTCTGGAGACAAGCAGGGAAGAAGTGCGCTCAAAGGAACAGGAAGTCAACTGAGCCAATAAGGATATAGAAGAAAACTATTTGAAAAAAAATATTAGTCTATTCTAACTAGACTAAACGCACATCTCTGATGCCCCCTGCAGGTTATTCTTCACATCCTTTTGAATCATGCACATGACAGATCTTAAAAATTCCAATATTGGAAAAATGGCTTTCTAGAATGCCAAAGGTAGTCTTCTTGAGACACAGACTGGGTGGTGAGAACATCCCACCAATGAGGAACAAGGTAGAGGCAATCTAGAGTTGTTGTTGTTGTTAGGTGCGAAGTCGTGTCCGACCCATCGCAATCCCATGGACAATGATCCTCCAGGCCTTCCTGTCCTTTACCATTCCCCAGAGTCCATTTAAGTTTGCACCTACTGCTTCAGTGACTCCATCCAGCCACCTCATTCTCTGTTGTCCCCTTCTTCTTTTGCCCTCAATCGCTCCCAGCATTAGGCTCTTCTCCAGGGAGTCCTTCCTTCTCATGAGGTGGCCAAAGTATTTGACTTTCATCTTCAGGATCTGGCCTTCTAAGGAGCAGTCAGGGCTGATCTCCTCTAGGACTGACCGGTTTGTTCGCCTTGCAGTCCAAGGGACTCGCAAGAGTCTTCTCCGGCACCAGAGTTCAAAAGCCTCAATTCTTTGACTCTCGGCCTTCCTTATGGTCCAACTTTCGCAGCCATACAGTGCAACTGGGAATACCATAGCCTTGACTAAACACACTTTTGTTGGCAGGGTGATGTCTCTGCTTTTTAGGATACTGTCTAGATTTAGCTTTCCTCCCCAGGACCAAGCATCTTTTCATTTCTTTGCTGCAGTCCCCATCTGCAGTGATCTTGGAGCCCAGGAAAATAAAATCTGTCACTATCTCCATTTTTCCCCATCTATTTGCCAGGAATTGAGAGTTAGGAACCCCTAAAGACCTTGGGTAAATTGTGAGCACTGGACAGAATTACACCTTATTTCTGGGGCAAGAATTAACCCTCTTAACAGGCCACTCATCCCTATGATGATTGCAAACAATGAAGAACTCAACCACCAGATTTCAGAGGTGGTTTTGGAAGATTCAGGAGTTCAACATAAAAATTAAACACATAGCTGGTCACAGCAATGTGGTTGTCGATTTCCTTTCTAGGAAGGACATAGACCTTTAAAGGAACATAGGGTCTTATACTCTTGTATTCCTATGTGTAGTTATGTGCTGGATGACTTGCATGTAGATTATTTACTATCTACTATGTATCTTGTAAATTTCTTTAAAGTGATTTGTTTGGATTTGTTGTATCTTGGAAAAGGCAAGTGTGAAGGAATGTGTTTTTTTCTTTGGTGATCTGAACTGAAGAAAACCTTCACTCTTTTGAGTTTTTAAAGTTTTGGTCTCTTGGCAGAGAACAAACAGGAGGGGGGAAGAACATTCAATACCTTTCCTACCTCACCTCAGCCACCTTTTAAGAAATGCTAATAGCTAGAGACAATGGAATGGTCCACTTCTTCCCCCTCCAAGCAGGAAACAGAGATTTGGAGGAATAAAGATTAGAAAGATTTCAGGGAGAAGCTCCTGGATACTTCATGAAAAACTTCTTTGACGTAGCCTGACTTGGTCATTGGCTGGGGAAGGAGAAATGATAAAACTCCTGGGAACAAGGATGAAGGGTGCCTTTGGTACTGATTCCATTGAAACATATCTCTGGAGTAGGAAGTCATTGCCATGTGCTGGCTTGTACACAAGAGGACTTGAAGGTAATGAAACTCTAAAAACCTGTAACTTTCTAAGCTAAGGAACCTTGTTTATGTTTAACAACTGATAGGGCATGTATAGAAGGAGGCACAGAGGAATTGTATTGTATACTTTTCTTTTGAATACGTTGCTTAATTTGCTGCTTTGCTAAAAGTATGCTTGTGAAAACTTTTTTTTTAATAAGTGCTTTATAACTTTTTATTCTGGTAGTGGTTTCCTGTGCCACATAGACCTCCATCATTATGGACTTGGTATTTTAAAAGGAGTGCCCAGGAGGAAGGTGAGAGCCATCAGTTGACAAGGGGCTACTCCACTAGTAGTGCACAAGACAGCAAGCTGTCACCATGGTAACCAGACTCTGGATAGTGGGTGACACAGAGACAAGGCCTCAGAACTTGGAAGGGAAGCTGGGAGTCTTGACCCTCCCAGTGGGTCTATAGTGTTCTGTATAGATCTCACTGCTATGGCTCTCATAACTGGAAAACTCAAAGGCTTTTCACATCTACACTTGAGTATGATTCATCTCAGAATGAAAAGGCTGTCTGAAGGGTATTCTTGTTCAATGGCCAGGCTGTGAGCTCACTGAAATCAGCAGAAGAATTTCCATCAAATTGAATAGACCTTGGTCCATTGAAGTCTTCTGTAATTTACTGTGAGCCCAGTAATACCCCCTTCATAGTCAAGGGTCTGGCATTGCCAAAATTTGAGGGCACTCACAATTAGGCAGCATTTTCTGCTTTGTAAATCCTTGCCTTCTGTTTGACAACCATTGGATGCCTTCTATACAGCACACTGGACAGGCCTGTTCCAATTGGCTTTCCCTAAGAAGATCCACCAATCTGCACAATCCTCAAGAGAGTTTTTTTTAAGGAGAATGTTCTTTTCTTTAGCTAAGGAGAAAACCCTAAATGGAACTGTCTACTGGATTTGTCAAGCTATTTGAGTTGCCATGGAGTCTGGAAAACTACAGTTGCTTTCCATGCATTTCCAAAAGCTTCAGCATGTCTATCAAGCCTGCTAGTCTGAAAAGATCAAAGCTGAAGACTGATGGGTGGTATTGTAAGTCAACTGCAAAATTTTCTGGAGGTGTGGGAGAAAATGATTGCTCACCTATGTCACGGCTTACTCCTATCTTTGCATCCTCTTGTTCATCAGAGTATATATAGCAGGTTAATTTAAGCATCTTCTAATTACCAAAGAAAGAACAATAAGGCAGGCATCTTATTTGTATAAGATGACAACTTGTTGGTGCTGCTCTCCATCCATGTTATTGTTAATACTAGTTTATGCGTCTCCGTTTTTATCTTTCTGCTGGGTCTGCTGCTCAGCTGTTAGGTTTAAATTACTCCCAGACATTTAAACTCTCCTGATCTGATCCCTGCTGCTTTGGAGAAATGGAGAGAAGAAAGCAAAGGTTTACATTTTAAATGGCTCACAACCCCATATGAACAGGGTCAGTTCATGAACTGGCATATCCATTCATTCATGTTCATCTTTCAGCCTGTGGTTCAGTCACAGTCTATGAACTGAACAACAAAAATGCAGTTTGTGCCCATCCCTATTTTAAAGTATTGAATCCAACATGTATTGACTTCTTCAGGGGACTGGCACATACAGAACTGACCTTGTGAATGGCTTGATCCTCACATGAAGGTGCCAGGTATCATTCACCTCCTATAAACTCTGGGATCAGCTTTGTCACTCTATGAAAGAGTAATTCATCATATCTTGGTAGTAGGGTTGTTTATTCAGTGAGAAGCCAGAGTGGTATTAATGGAATAATAATATAATAATAAACCTTTCTTGGCATAAACATTAATGGAATATTGCTGATCCAAGGATGGAAATGGACACATTTTCATATTTATATTAGTTTTAGCTCATCCTTCCTCCAAGAAGCTTAGGGCAATATACCAGGTTCTCTCTTCCTCTGTTTTACTCTCACATCAATCCTTTGAGGTGGGTTAGCCTGAGAGAGAGAGTGACAAGTCCAAGGCCCTAAAGAGAGCATTGTGGCCGAGTGGGTCTCCCCAGTCCAAGAATTTATAATCCAAAAATCTAACTGATCCAGACCACTGGCTCTCTAGGAGTTTAATGTTAAAAAGAGCCCTACACAGAATTGCATTCTTCTAAACCCATTATATTCAATAACCTTTCCAACTAGTTTTACAATTATATTGAAAGCGTACAAGTAGGGATCTGCAATCTGAACCAATATACCTCCCGAAACAAATTTCTCATTGTGGTATGTAGAAAAGAATCTTCTCCATCATTCACAACCAACATCCTTAGAAAGTAACACATTAGCTGAAAGTCCATCATTATAAATCCTAGCATGTATTGTTCAATATTTTTAATGTAGATTGCTTCCTTCCATATCTTAGGAGTGGTCTGGAACAAAACTGTGTAGATCTTTTATCATTTATCATAAACAACTTCATCCCTGTCCCATTCAGATCAATGGAAACTTGTTGTTCTGAACTGTGGATCGCACTTAGTGTGAATAATTCTGTCCGTTGTTATCTACCATCTACCAGTATTCATAATTCATGAAGTCAAAGTAACAACCTGGAAAAATATGTCCAAAGACATTTTAACATTTACCTTCCATCCATTTGATATTTTTCATGCATTTTATTAAATTCAGAACTCATTACTTAGCTTACTTATGCTGATAAATTTTTAGATACTGGAAGTGTGACTTACACTGATAAAGCATATCATGTATGCAAAGGGAGAGCTTTCAGAAGCATGCTGAACTTTCCTTCTGTGCAGCTTGAAATTGGATATCCCACATTCATACAGGGAACACAATATTCTCTACTTACAGAACTTAATTGTCTCCAAACTCAAGGATCGGATACCCAAACACTTATGAATTCTTTATGTGTGATTGTTTTAAAGTTCCTGAGTTCAAGATCAGCTTGGAAGGCAACATTATTAATTATTACTCACCTGACAAGCCATCCTCAAAGAGTTTGTGCAGCCCAACAGTTTGAAAAACTCTCTTTCTTACTGTTGGCCCCGGAATTCAGCTGTGTATTTTGCCCGGCTCATTGTCATTCAAAGAACACATGAACTTAGTGAAAATCAGTGCCCACATTTCTAAGCAGACATGTTTAAGGCTGAGGCTCATGTCTGATTCTTACTGTTGCACATGGATGGAATTCAGGTATAGGCAAAACTGTATCTGTGACCTTGCATAAAAGGTCCTTACCTATCAACACTGCGTCCCTTCAGGTGAGACTACTGTAAACGATCTAGGACTAAAGATGGCCTTTCCCTCTTATTGCCAACTTTGGTTTCTTATATCCTTTTCTCATACTGAAGAGAATCTGTATGCCCACTATCTGAATACTTTCACTGAGGGCCGTTCCGCATTCGTCCAAAATAGCACAATAGTTACTAATTGAAATCGCTACAGTTTTGCCGTTATGCACAATGTCGTTGACAATCTGCAACACTCCTGAAACCGATCTGCAAAAAGCGCTTCGTTGTAGCGCTTTCAGGGAAATCCCAAAAAGCGGATTCACCCTCCGGAAAGCGCTACACTCCTGCAACCAATCTGCAACACTAGCGGAAAAGTTCTGTGCGTTACCATTGTTGCAGTTTCTGCAAAGTCCCGCCCCCTAGCTCTCTGCTCTCGCCATTTTTTTTCTTCTAGCGAGCGGATATCAACGCACTGGCAAGCCTTCGTTTACCCAGCGAGGCTTCCCCGGCTGCAGTCCCTCTGTTTAAAGTCACCAAGCACAAGCAACACAGAGGCCCGTTTGCTGGTTTATTTTCCCTTTATTTTTCACACTATTTTCGGCTGAAAATCGCGCCCGTGAGGGGGGGGATTTTTTTTTCCACTCGGGGGGAGCGTGGCAACGATGAAATGGCAGCTCAAACACCACCTGCTAGCTGGATGGGTCTCTCCGTTGCAACGAATCAATGCAGATTCGTTGCAATGTGTATGTGTGTGTTTTTTTTAAACCTTCCTTAAAGGGAAAGGGGCTGCTTGGGAGCATGATAATGGCCGCCCATTGGCTGCTTGACGGCCAGGGGCAGGACACAGCTCAGCAATATCGCTTCCTGTCTAGCGATTTTTGCCGAGACTGGAAACCTGTGGGAAACGATAGAAACGCAACTGGATTCCACTACAAAGGCAGGTATGCATAATGACGAATTCCACTATTTAAAATGGCAATTTTTCATTCTGCAAACAATTTGCAACATGGATCCGGTGCGGAATGGCCCTGAGTTTTAAGCAAATTAAAAATTAACATATTAGCAATATCATCTGCAGCAAAGTTCCATTCCTTTAAGCCTATTGACCTTAATGGCCTTATAGGAGTGCAATTCTGCTTAGAATGCCATTATGAAAAAGTAAAGAGAACTAGTGATTGACTCATCATGCTTTATGGTTATTTGCATACCATTTTCAGTCACTCATAAAATCTGGCCACAATACAAAAACTTGTTGACATAGAGAGAATGGTAGAACCCCTTTGAGTATGCCTATGATCTGCTGCTCATGGCTCTACTTTCCCAAACCAACATTCATAGCAACTCTTAGGGACAAAATAGATACAGGTATTCTTCAGAATCCTCTGGCTCAGTTTCTCAGGTGAGAACATGTCTTCAGTGGTGAGAACATATATATTTTAGAATAAGTAACCATGAGGGGAAGATAGATCCGGATGGGAGAGCTGAAGAAGGAAGTTTTGTGTCCCCTCCATTCCCTTTACGTGTTTGAAACTCAACCTTCCAGAATTCTTTTATTTCTGGTAGGTAAAAAAGATGGGTGTCCTCTCTCTGCTGGTATTTCCCCTATCTATACTAAAAAGTTTTTATCAATAAAATGGCATGTGGGAACGTATTAAATGCCGTTTTACCCAACTACCAGAGTCCTTTTTTAGGAGTCAAAAAACCTGTTTTTTAAAGCTAAACTACTGAACAGGGGATCTGATTACAGATACACAGCATAGCATGTATGCTGGTTTTAAGTACACTATGCCTGGACTGTCTGATTAAAAAATGGATGGCTAATCAACAAAATATCTTCAGCCCATTTTATTCTGCTAGTATATTTTATTCTGCTTAAAGAGAATGAGACTTCATGACCAATGTATGATGAAATATATTTAAAATTCTTTCGAGAGTACCAAATTCAACAGTTGCTGTTTCTCCAAGAAAGCCATCTACGTGAAATGTAAAGGAATGCAGAATGTTTCTGAAATGCATAAACAGGATCTGAATTTGTGATACGTTCCCCATGCCCTGTGGTCAATGGTATATAATCTTATACTAAGTAAAGGATCGAACTAGCAAGTGAGAAGACCACCAACAGTGGGATGGTTGCAAAAACACTATGAAAGTCCATCAGATATAGGATCAGAATTCTTTAGACTCCAGTCAATAGAACCCTAGGATGAGGCAGTCGAGCATCACTTCCTGCTGAAGACAAAGGTCACTAGTATCCAGTCCAAAAAGGAAAATATTAAATGAACTCTTGGTCTGAAGAGGTGTTGCTTGTTGTTGACTGCCCACAAACCCATGCATAAATTGGTGGTACAGACTGTTGAGAAAAATAAAAGCACTGTATAAAAGAGTTTATCATTTTTTTTTTACAGTTCCTCATTACAGCTGGCAATTTCAGCAACAGATGATCTCATCGTCTGCAGTGCGCCTGCCAAAGAGCTTGCATACAAATAGATGTCTTTGTACCATGGGCCATAGAAACCTGCATCAAATTGGCCTTCTTTCCTTAACTTGAGCAGCACAAACAAAGATGAGCTTGTTGCTAACCAAGAAGCAAGAGCTTTGTTTCATAAGACTCTCTGAATGTAGGATGCTTTGCCACAGGAGAAGGTCCTCAGCTTTTTCCCCCTCCCCCCCCCCCTTTTTTTTTTTGAGGAGGATAAAAATGAGGAGGGAGAAAAGAAAACAGCAGAAGAATGGAAAGCGGAAACTAGCCAACAAATCAAAGTGTATACTCCACTACTAGATATTGGTGCTGAAAGTATGGTGAACCCCCACCCTTTTTGTGCATACTGGTCGCATTTCATGAGCTGAATAAAAATGAAAGGGAAAAGAGCTTTAATTAATTAGATGCCTTTTGATTTGTAGAGCAAAACTGCTAAAGCAGATGCAGTAGAAAAGAGGATTAGATTGTCCCTTTGCTGACACACTGAAATTTTCTTTTGCCTTCCCCCCCTTTTTTGGGTAAACCCCCTTTCAGGAAGGTTTGCCTTTAGTAGATTCAGCACAGCTAAAGAAACTGTTGTATTTGGTTACAATGGCAGTTCTCATAAGCCTAGACAGAATATGTGAGGAGAGAGCTAATATTCATTGAAATGTAAGGTTTCATTAAGAGGGACAAGGAAAAGAAAACTGTTGAGTCTGAATTCCTTCAAAACATATGAAATGGGTACCATCAAAAGGAAACTTGAAATAATCCCAATTAGAGACCCTCATTTTGAAGAGTGTGAATAATAAAATTCATATGCCTAAATTTGGTTTACAAGTTTTGGATTATCCATCTGTTTCTTCATTTTAAAATCTTTATTGAGTAATTTCTGTTGTTCAAGAATGTTGTAGTTTGATGAAAAACTGAATTAAGAACTGTTATTATTTGCCTAATTTGTGCTAGTTGCCATGATATCAAGATTTATTTTGGATTGTTGCCCAAATACATTTCAATACAACTTCTTCTATACCATGAATCAACAGAGCTTCATTATGCTTATCTATCTCATTTACAGCTCATTGTTCTATGACTGAACACTTGCTTTGCAAGCAGAAGATCCTAGATTCACCTTCAGCCTCTGATAATATGTCTGTGAAAGCCCAGACCTTGGAGGTTAATCACTGTTGGGTCTCATGGTCCAATGACCTGATTCAAGTCATGTCCACACATCCTATTTATTTTTAATTAATAGTTCTAATATACATAATTTAAAGATAGTATAGTTCTTTAGGTACAAGTTTTTATCCAAAACAAAATAGAAGGCACATTATAAATATTTCCAAATAAAATTCCAAAGCATTTCATCTAAATTCAAAAACGCATCTTACATTTTGATCAGGCTTGAATTTGTTCTAATCTAAAGTGAATGGTTGCCAGGTTTTTACACATTTGCCTTGAATATTCTTCAGCTTATCCTACATATTTTTAATTCCAGTTATTTTGTTTTTCATCAGGGTGAACTATAATTTGCACATTTAACTTTGACTTCAGTAAATTTAGTTTTTTTCCAGTGTTGAGCCAGAGATAATCTTACTGCAACCGGTCAATTTTCTATTGATTTCTTTCTTTCTGATTTCAAACAACTGGAAAACATACAGTATAAAGCAAGCTTACGATCCATTAACAAGGTAACTCTTAGTGTTTCTCCTAATGCGTTGAGCACTTCTTTCCAGAATATCTCTGCCATAGGACAAGACCATTGAAGACAGAAAAGTGAGACATCTTTACTACTTTATCTCCAGCATCCTTTCAAAATGGTCTTCCCTAATTTAGCTGCTCCGTTTAGGGTTCAATACTATCTGCATAACATCTTCACTATGTTTTCTCATATATTTATATTCAGTGTACTGTTCTTAATATCCATATGCAGATAAAGCCATTCTTAATCTCTAATATATATCTGTAGATCTCTCCCCCCCCAAGCTTTATAAGAGAAAGGATTTTTGTCCAGGTGTATTAAAAATCAAGCGACAATGTTTCTCGTCCCTTATGTGGAACATCTACATAAGGGACGAAAATCCTTATCCCCTGACCACTCCCTCCTCCCCCCACTCCCTTTCCCTACCTGCCTGTGTGGCTCCTGGGCACAGCAGCTGGTGCAGCCTTGATGGCTGGGTCCCGCACTGGGACATGCTTGCCACTATGGCCGCTCTCTAGAGTGTGGGGAAGGCCTCGAAAGCCTAGCGGGGGGCAGCACCAATCCAGCAAGGCCCAGCATCAAGGCGCACTTGCCACCACCAGCCCAGCAGTCTCCTGAGGCTGCTCCTGCTCCTTTGAATAGTGGGAGTGGCCTTGGAAGACTGGCAGCAGTGCAACCAAAGCAATGAGCGCACCTCAGTATCAGGCATCACTGCTCTGGTGCTACTGCCACTGCCACGGGCCATCTACTGGCACACTCTCTAAGGCAGGATAACAGATGTCATGTCTTTCTACATCTCCATTTGCCAAATTAAATACATTTATCTATATTCTACCCTAGCTTAGAGCTATTTATAGAAGTTTTTTCAAATTAATTTGAAATACTGACAGTGTTTTAACATGTTATGAAGATGATGCCTATGAAGGTTTATTTAGTAGATACATAGATCCCCTTCCCCAGGTCTTTGAATATTCCTTCTCTACAGCAGCAACTGTAACTTTGGCCACATCAGGAGAAGGAAGGACTCGCTGGAGAATAGCCTAATGCTGGGAGCGATTGAGGGCAAAAGAAGAAGGGGACGACAGAGAATGAGGTGACTGGATGGAGTCACTGAAGCAGTTGGTGCAAACTTAAATGGACTCTGAAGAGTGGTAGAAGACAGGAAGGCCTGGAAAATCATTGTCCATGGGGTCACGATGGGTCAGACATGACTTCACACCTAACAACAGCAGCAGCAGCAGCAGCAGCAGCAGCAGCAACAGCAACCCCATGGCTCACAACAATCCTTAATACCTCCTTTTGGCTCTCTGGTTGCAGGAAACCTATGGAGATGTACATTTCTGTTCACTCCAAAAGTCAGTTCAGTGAGGCCTTGATGATGCCTGAGCTATAAAAGAGAGTCAACATGCACAGTTCATTCCATATTACTGACATGTGGAAGGCTGCTTCCATATGGTGACTTTCCTGTTCAATACAAAGCTTAAGTGCTATTAGTAGTTAACAAACTGGAATACCGAATACTGTCCTATCTCCCCCCCTCACCCCCTTTGGTCTTGGATAAAATATGTAAAAAAATATTTCATAGCACTTACTTGCATAAATCTATCAATGTATCTAGACTCACTGCCAGAAGAAAAATACATATAAATGTCCATTTTTATATATTATTATTTACTAGATTTGTATACTGCCTTCCTGCAAGCAGCTCAGGGTCTTGAACAACATGAATAAATAACATGTGAAACATAATAAAAATAAACATTATTATCTTTAAAATTTAACAAAACTGTTATTAAAAGCAGTTCAAGATGTGTTTCAACAGTTGTCTGATCCTGGTAGACTTTGACTCTATTCAGTTGATCTCCCATGGGCATTTCATCTGGGGCATTTTGGTGGGGACCCAGTGGATGTTACCAAAATACTATTTCAGAAAACATTCACCTGCTTTCCTCATGCCAATCAAATGAAAATTAAGTTTCCATTTATCATAACTTCCTGGATTTACCAGACTGCCTTGATAGCCCCTATTTATTCAGAAATATATATATGTCCAAATACATTTATAGTGCAGTACTATTCTGAGATACTCCCTTAGAACAAAGTAACTACATAGGATGGCACTGTAACAGAGGATAGGTACAACATGGATTTGTGTGCATCTTCTAAATCTTTACATTTAATAGAAAGTGAGCAATTTTCTTTTGCACAGATATTGAAGACATGTCATTTGATTTCACCTATACTTTACAAGCTGTCAAGAAAAAATCCTCAATATATGCAAACTGTTAAGTGAATTTCATGTTGTTTTTTGATATTCATGTTGAATCCATCTATCCTGTATTGGATCTCAAGGTTTACCCTTTATTCCCACTGGACTGGCACAAAATAAGTCCTACCTGGACCAGCACAGTAGGCACAGGTAGCATTCCTTTACCCTCAATCAGTTGTTCATCATAATACTCATCAAATTCCACCAGGAGTAATTAATAGGTGTGAAAATCTTATTTGTTTTTCTTTGCCTGTGAAGAACTGTGATACAAGTTTCCTGCCAGCTAGTTGCACATCAAGATGAGGCTGAATAGTATCAGTTACAAAACGTTTGCACTGAAGGATAACAGCAAAGCAGGAAGTGTGTAGTGTTGTTAGATCTAATACTGGCTATTAACAGTTATTAATAATATTAATATTATTATTAATAATAAGTTATTAATAAGGAAGCACTACCTGCTGGGAAATGTATGGTAGAACAGAACCTACTTTGTTTTACTGAGTGGAGTAATTATTGTTATAAACATACTTAAATGCTATAATAAAACTAGTTTGGAACTTAAATTGTATGAAGATGATGGATACAACAAAATGCCTGGATGCCCCACAGCTTCAGTAGAACAAGAAGCAGACTTTCTTTCAGAGCTTGTATCCAGAGGTTGAACCAAATGATCCCTGTGATTACAAAAAACAGGTTGTTTACTTTGGCAACCAACCTCTTCCTCCTGGGTGGAGAACAGACAGAACCCACCTACTAGGTCACCTGGGAAGGGCTGCCTTGTGATGTTCCCAGTCCCGCTGAGACCCAATGAGACCCTACATTTTTTGCCCATTTTACCATATATTCTTTCACATTTCCTTCAACTGACTCAAATTTCAACAAAATGTTATACATCTTAGTAATGACATGCTCATCATTTGTACATAATTGTATTTCAAAAACAGTCTTAGCTTAGTCAGAATCATGTGCTTTTTCATCTATCTTTAATCCTTCTAGTAATCGTACATAAAATAACTTCTTGTGTAGAAATCCATAATGCTGTTTTCAACAATAATCTGAGTCTATATTTATTCCAAATTCATAAAATGGTACATCTAGTATAATGATTTTTACACCTTCATTTGTCTCACCATAGTGCCATATTGTTCTCAATAACAAAAGATATTTCAATACTGGAGACATTACCCAATATTGCAAAGGTGTCCAGCCCAAGCATGTCAGTATTTGATTAACCATAATCTGGTTCCTCTTATCACGTTTTTCTCGATCAAGAAGGGCACTCAAGTCATTAATTTATACTTCATCCTGTTTCAGAAGTGATCTTGACTCACCTAAACTTTTGTGTCACTTCACTTCAACCAAACTAAGGTATATTTATCATGTTGCCTTATCCAGGCTTATCTAGTTACTTAGGTAATTAATTCTTAGAAACCTAGTATAGGTGCTGTACATTTTTATTGTGTCCAATTGTGCTTGTGACATTGTTCTGGAATAAGAACAGGCAATAGTCACTTTGACTAGTGTATATATTGATGGTACAATTAAATTTGGTAATTATCATTTTCTTTACATTCAGTAAGACTAAATATATAAATTATAAAACTACAGTTCCAGTCATATTGGTCCAGAAAACTTCCCTTGCAAGTTCTAGTATGGCATCTTGCTTTGCAAATTCACATTTTTAAAGGATTAGATGTAGGAAAGTGTTATCCAACTCACCGCTATCCAACCTCAGTGTTATTATTGCTGCTTTCAGCCCAGATGAGATCTTGAAAGATCTTTCTGTTTGAGTTGAGTAGAGGTCACTGAAATAGAGCTTTTGCCCATTCATGGTTTTGCTGATGTTAGAGTCATCAGTCAAGTGCATGGCACAGAGAGCTTGGGAAAAGTCATCTAACAAGTGAGAAGGCGGAGAAGTGGGACAATTTTAAAAGTAAAGGGATTAGTTCAGCAGGAACAAAACACCTTGCTTCTGGGACTAGATACTTTATATCACACCCCCCCCCTTCTTCCAGCTTCTCAAAGAAAATCAGATAGAAACTCAGGATAATTTGGCAATACCAACTTAGGCTATACTGAAGCCCATTCCTGTAAATTTATTATTTTTGTCCTATTGGACTTATCTTTACTAATTACAATCTGTAAACACAAATGAGCAGTAATCAGGTTGTTGTTATGGTAGACTCCTCAAAGAATGCTCTGCCAAATATTCATCTTTATTTGTCCCTTGTCACTTCCAAATTTGAAAAATAAGGTACCCTGTAAGCTTTTATGGGTTGATTCCCCTCCTACATTTTTCTCATGTTTCCAGGGACAATTGTAAGGTACAATTTTATTAAGATATTTTAATTTACAACCTAGGAAAGATTGAAGATTGTATTTCAGTTTCATTCTGCTACTCTGAACAACAACGTGCCTATCATTTAAAAAAAGAACTGGGAATATTACTTTCTGAATTCTCCTTCATAAATCTTAATGTTTCATATTAGTTAATACTCTCAGCATCAACAATTTCACTGGGAAACTTCATAAAAAGAGAGGAGAGGAAATGGATTGTTCATTGTTTAGACAATGGATGATTACTATGCTTCAAATGTAATTTTCCTCCACAACATGAAGGCACTCCATTATTTCCAGAGATTTCCATTGCTTCTGGGCAGCAGGCAGGACTGTATGTTTTGGTTTTTGTTCTTTCACCTAAAAACCTATGTTGACAGACTGAGCTAATGACCAGAGGATTCAGAATCAAGGTTCAAAGTGTGGGATGTACTTAGACACAACAACCTTGCATTCTGTTACTCCTAGAATCTCAGCTGTTACAAATCAAGTCACCTATATGACTGAAAGCAGTTGACTGGTGTTATTACAAACTGTTTTTCCTCAGTCTGTATCCTTCTTCATATAAGACATATCGGAATAAAAGAGAAAAATCATTAAGACAGAAAAAGACATTATTTAACGGTGGTAGTTTCCAAGCACAGCTCTTTCCAAGCCTAACTCCATTCTCTTATGAAAGAAGGATCTTTAATGACAAATTGATGAAAAGTACCATCAAGTTGAAGCTGACCTGGCAATATAACATAGTTTTCTAGGCAGAAAACAAACAGAGGTAATTTACCTTTGCCTGCCTCTGGGTAACAACCCTGGACTTCTTTGGTGATCTCCCATTTAAGTAATGACCAAGGACAACACTACTTAGCTTCCAAGATCTAATTAGTTCAGGCTAGCTTGGGCCAGTAATCGGGGGCTATTATGCACATACAGGTTTTCACCAAAATCAGCACACTGACCATTTTAAGTTGTCATTTAGTAAAACAGTCATGTTTATGTCTGTGCTCTGATACTGCATTTTTTTCTGCATATGATTATAAATTTGAAAGACTTAAAATGGCAAATCCTTAAGCGAGGGGAGGGTAATTCCTCCATTGTACTGGATGCTTATTGGCAGACCATGGTCAGCTGCAATGTCACCTGGCACATGCTGTTGGCAGGGCCTCATGGAAATTTTAGTTCATGGACATGAAGACCTTAAGAAATTTCCATGGGGACACACAGACTTTTGACTGCCAACACTATAACATTTCCCCATGAGAGGTATGCTGTTCCTTGTAAAGAGTGGATTGAAATGCCTCTGAGGGAATGAATAAATTAATTTCTGCTGGTGTGATGTTGTTATAGCAGAGGTGGGAGAGTCTGCACCAAACAAGGGGTGCCTCAAGCTCCCATTGGTGGATTAGGGACTAGGGGCTCTCTGTCCCCCCCATTTGTCTGTAGTGGCACAGGGGAGGAGACCAAAAACACACTAACTTTTATGTATGCATAAACAGGTACATTGTAAAACAAAAGTTGTAGTAAATGTAGTTTCAAATACTGTGATGAAAAGATGCAATCACTGCTATGATTGGGGAGAACAATGCATATTCAAAAATACTATGATAGGTTTTCGGTGGCGAAAACAGCGTCACATGCAGAATTTTTTAAAAGTGTTTTTAAAAAGACGTTTTACGATGTTTCCTGCTGTGCATAACAACCCCTGGTTTTAATAAAAAGATTTTTTTAAGTGGCCCTTGGGAAAAGACAGCAGACTTTGAGTAACATTTGGTTCAGGCCAGTGACATCTTTGGCATGATGTTAATAATGTCCTATGACCTTAAATTGGAGACAGGATAATAGCTAGCAAGAAACATATATGAAACTAATGCAAACCATATTCTTGAAAAAAGGGTTAAAAGAAAAGTTAGACAACAGGCAAGAAGTGAAGTCAAAAAAAGCTACAAGCTATGAAGTGGATATTTTCAGGGGTTCCTAAATACCATGATGGCCAGTATGGTTACCAAGCCCAAAGTGGGGCCTGGAAATTACATCTGATCTGTAGACTGCAGAGAACAGTTCTCCTGGAATCAGTGGCAGCTTCGGAAGGTGAACTCCATAGCATCACATCCCTGCTCAGCTCCTCCTCTCCCCAGACTCCACCCTCTCCATGCACTCCACGAAACTGCCAAATCTCAAGCAGTTTCCCAAGCCAGAATTCACAACCCAATCAAAAAAGTTCCATTTTTTTTTTTGGGGGGGGGAAGCATTACTCAAGCTTCTACATTAGTAAGATACTAGACATGTCTACTGGAATTTGGGGTTAGTCGGCTTTTATGGTCTGCTGAACACCTTTGTAGCAGCACTCATCTTTATATGTTCCCATCATTGCAGCTGCAAGATAAGCTTTGTGAGAAGGTAAGGGAGTTTGCAAAAAAAAGAGTCAACTGACTGCCAAGTTGGCAGGTGACAGGAAAACATTTTGAATAGGTCAGGTAGGTTTGCCAACTCCAGCTTGGAAAATTTCTGCAAATTTGGTAGTGGTGTCTGGTAAAGATGGAATTTGAAGAAGGAAGGGAGGATGGTCAGTGGAGAGGTGATGAAATAGAGTCTAACCTCTGAAGCAGTCATTAACTCCTGGGGAATTAATCTCTGTCATCTGGGTATGAACTCAAATTATGGGAGGGCTCCAAGCCCTGTCTTGAAGTTGGATCTCTCTGACCATTCAGTTGATTCTCATGGGAAGCCCAAGCTTTCTCCAAGAATCCTCTGAAAACCTTTGAAAGAACAGTTCATTTCAAACCAATATGAGAGTAGTTGGAACTTTTCTAGTTGGATGTGGTCTGCTGAAATCATAGCATGTCATTTCCTATTTGAATACTAAGTATTCCAGTTGATACCCTTTGCATAACCAGGTACCACACCGAGGAGGGAGAAAGCTATGTGAGGTGCTCAAGCACAGAGGCAAAGTACCTGTTTAAGAAAAACCCCTACCAAAGGAACCAGGAGGCCATCATTTTCCTGTGTTATTTTATGCAATCAGCTCCACAGTTATCGGTCCCCTGAATCACATTCAGAATCAGAATCTATTCCAGTGGTACAATGCTTTGATTTGTAACAGCTTGAAATGAATTGTTCCTGTGTGCTGCATGAAAGAAACACAATAAGGCATTTTTGCCGCTTAAGTCTGACGCCCTTCATGTTTGCCTCTCTGCTGAGATGTTATGAATGCCACAAATAATCTCTTAAAGAACTCAGTAAAAAGAAATGAGGAAGCAGAACTTTGTCTTGATCACAGAGCCGACAGAAGCTCATGACATTCAGTTACTGTTAAGCTTGGGTTTTTCGAACTGCTGTTGCTTGGCAACTGAGTCACCCTTCTCTTCTAGAGGTGTCATTTGGTTAACTGAACTTTCTTCTCTTCGCACCATTGCCTTAATAGTTAGTAAATAATATCAGGAAGCAGTTAATGCCAAGGGCCACCCAGAGACACTCCATCAGCTTCGTGCCATTTATTATTTATGCCATCGCTTTCTGGTTGCTGTCTAATGACCCACATTTTAGCAGTGGTAGAGATGAAAAGATATAATTGGCATATCAGTTGCTATGGAAGAAACTCCTTGAGTATAGCACCCTCCTTCTCCTCTCCCTGCCACCCTCCACAGAAATACAAAAACTTCACAAGAGTTCCTACTGACTATAAACTGTAGGGTGATTTCCTAGAAACCCCCATGCAATCTACCCAATATTCACTCACCTTCTTCAAGTTAAAGTGATTGATTTTTTAAATATCTCTGCAATATCAAATATACAATATTATCGAGCTACTTCGGATTCAGCAGATTATTACCCTGCCCTTCTTCCATGAATCTCTCTTCTGATTCAGTGGCACCAACTCTGTGAGAGACATCAGGCTGAGGGAGATGACCAGCCTAAAATCACTTCGAGAGTTTCATGGTAAGTAGGGATCTAAATCATTGACCATTTTTGCACGGAGGGAGTTGCAATCGTGGGTTGGTAAATCACACGTTTGAAGCCCTCCTCATGGGGAGACCCCTCCCGCATTTTCCCTCTGCCCCATTGCAGCTTTTTGCCTCTTTATGAGGCTGCAAGGGAAAACAAGCTGAACTTCTCCCTCCACTCCTTGACTTGTCAATCACAGCAAGCCACCAATCACAGCACAGCAGTTCACTCATGGACAGAAACTTCCCCCCGCCCCAAATTAATTTTTTTAAGGCACTTCCACTTTGCTGTGTGGTAATGCCACAACACACATGCATTTTTTTAAAATGAAAATCAACACTGTTGTGTTGCTAAGGAGAAACACCAGAATGATACAGCATTCCCTCCCCACTTTTTATATTCCTATTTTTTTTTTCATTTTATTTCTGTTTGGTGGATTTCTGTGATGCTGAATATGGTCCCTGGAGCCCAAAAAGACATTTTGTATTAATGGTTGGCTTAAAAACAAGGTGCTGAAACTTCTGTATGATCAGGAGAAGGCTGCTGGATCACCCATCCTCCCCCTTTCCCAGCTCATTTCCCACCTACAGGAAACAGAAACGGGACTTTTTTTGCCTGCCTGCATTGTGAGAAGGCTGTACATGGTAACTGAGGCCCCAAAAGACATTTATTTTTGTTGATGGTTGGCTTAAAAACAATATGCTCAGACCCCTGTATAATCGGGAGAAGGCTGACCAATCACCTGCCCCCCTATCTTTCCCAGTTCAGTCCCCACCTCCAGAAAACAGAAAAGGGGCTGTTTTACATGCCTGATCCCAAAAAGACCATGGACACTTTTTAAAAGATTTTATTTTACCTTTGACAATGTAGCTTTGCAAACTGCATCATTAAAAAAAAATTACTTGGAACAGGAAACGGAGAGGGAAATGTTTGTGAGGGTGAGACAAAGTTGCCAAGACTATTGCACATTTCCCCCTCCATACGGGCTTATCCCTGGTTGCTCACCGATGGGACATACAATTTAGAGATATAAATCCAGTTTTGGCAATTCCTGAAATCGTGGGTTAAAAATGGTCAAAATTCAACCCAGCTACTGGATAGCCTTGGGATGCAGCTGATGTCATGTGGAGGGGGCTGTTAAACCCACCAACATTTGAAAGCTGCCCGGCAAAAGATTCCTTGTGCAGAAATGGCCTAAATCTCCTTTTTCCCAGGCCTCCTCCTGACACAATCAAACACCTTCCCCCTTTAGTGAGTTTACTCTGGACCTAGGGCCACTGCTTCAATGAGTCTGAAGCAGTCATTGCTGAGTAGCAGGTAATCCATGCATCCTGGAAGTCACAAGCTGTGCAGGTTTCAAATAGGCATACCTATAAGTAGGAATGTTGGGCATGTGATGTCATAAATATAAAGGAATAATGTTTTGCCTAAATAGCAGCTGATCTTAACTTTAAAGCTAACTCCAAGTAACTTTCTTCCTTGGCCACTGAAGCAATGGGAGAGCTGCTAACAATAAAACAGGCCTCAGTAGCTAATACCAGTTTGAGCTACAAGCAATTGCCAGGTAATATCATTAACTTCATGCCATAAAAGTTAAAGGGACAGGAGACCCCTTACCCATCCAAGTAGGCAACACTGGGTATTAGTGGTGATATCTGGTAGTAAACCTTGCTTATTCTAGCAAAGTTGTTTTTGATGTATCTTCAAGGAACACACAAACTATAAGCCTGTCTCATACAATAGCCTCCTAATGTAAAAGCAAAGGAAAATGAAAATGCAACTGAAATGAATGCTTACACGGGGACAGACCATAGAAAAGCTTCAGGCTGTTAGGTCTTTATGACAAATGGCTACTGTTATTTATTTATTTATTTATTTATTTAATTTATGCCCTGCTTTTCTCATCCATGGGGGCCCAAAGGGTCTGACATCATTCCTCTCTCTCCTCACAACAACCTGGTGAGGTACGTTACACTGAGAGGGTCTGATTGGCATAACGTCACTCCGCAAGCTTCCATGGAAGGGTGGAGGCTCCAGCCTTGCTCCCCCACATCATAGCCTAATACTCAAACCACCACACCACTCTGGCACAGCATAAAGACTGTCCTTAGCAAGAATTTATTCTGAGAGTTAATTGGGCTAGTGACATTGTTCTGGGACATGGAAAGAAGAAAAAACTGGTCTAACTGCTCAAGCTGAAAGAACAGCCAGTATCAAGTGATCTTGCTCCTAGTGCAAAATCTCTCCAAAGATTTTCCCACTGAAAGTAAAGCAGCTCTCAAAGGGAAAATCTGCTGTCATCCCAAATGATGCTAGTGCTGTGCATACTGGGGACATTGTTAATGGACAGAGCCTCTCACACTTGGAGGATCCCTGTATCACTGCCAGTGTCAGTTCCTGAATGGCCTGATTTGCCAAGGAAGTGCCACTTTTGTAATATACACTTTAGCAAGCATGGAAGCAATTCCCACTTTCACACCCACCTCCTGAATTGGCATGCTTTGCCCTCTTTGTGCCAGTGCTGTTGGCATCCTATTCGCTGCTATTCTGCCTTTCGTGGAAGGTCAGTAGTGCCTGCGGTTGCTTGCAAAGAAATTAGACTTGCCAGTTTGTGGATTTCATCAAAGGCACACAGGAGAGCCAAGACCCTGATCCAGAGCTCCATGTGTCCTCTAACTCACATATGGAGCTCCTCTGCTGACAAGGCTCCCCACTGACTTCAATTGAAGGGACATTTCAGTATGCTGTTGGCTCCATCAGAGACAATGGAGAAGCTCTGAGGACTGGATGTGAAAGTGTGATACTGAACTTCTTACACAAGAAACCACTCACTGAATTGTGGTGCCACTGAATGTTTATATAAATTCAGGTGGTAATAGACCCTTGCCTACTGCCGTGTAAAAAGCCTTTGCTACACATAGCCATTTACATCATAAGCCTATTCAGCTGATTCTGAGCAAAGTTTTTGGACCAGTGCAGGATTTAATTTTTATTTAGCCCATGAGATGAGACACAGAAGAGTCATGTCCAGAGACAACCACTGTCTACACAGAACAGGAGGCAAATCACAGTCTGTTGCTTGCTTTGAAATGGTGTCTGTATTTTGAGCTAGGTAGGCACAGTCTTCCAAAAGTTGCTGCCCCCCACTCCTACTGAAATGAATGGATTTTGATGTGTTTTCACTATCCATAAAAATCCCTTCAGTTTCTGAGACTGTACCCTAAGATGTATAGCTTTAGTTTGCATCCCATGCTAAGTTTGCCCTTGCTGGAATCCTGCTCAGATCAATCTATCCAAACCTATGTGATTGTCTAATGATGGCAATAGCAATTAAGTGTGGCATGGAATGCAACATGTTTGCCAATTAAAATACTGATTAATGACTTTAATGTTCAGTGGCAAGAGACAAATTAGCAGCCCCATGGTGAACTACTGATTAGAAAAGGGTCACTGAGTTTCACAGGGTCTTTCCTTCATACTATGGCAATATGGTCTTTGGGAAACCCGACCTTTTAAGTTTGCAGAAGGGTGGCAAGATCTATGGAGATGTCCACAGTGACATAAAGAAGAGTGATTATTCAAATCATGGGGAGGAGAAAAAGCACTACAGAGGATGGAGTACTGAACCTGAAGAAGTGCAGGCATGGTGAAGAAAGAACAAATGGGCATTGGAAAGCAGAACGGAATGCAAAGTGGATGGCCTGAATGGGAAGCGGGGAAAGGATTGTAAGGGGGACTGAAAAGAAAGGGAGGGGCTGGGGACAAAGGGTGAAGGTAAAGAAGGGGGGAAGCAAAGAGCGAGTTGAACACAGCAAATGAAGCGAAGCTCAAGAAACGCCTTCAGCAGGGCACTTAGCGATGAAGGTCAGGACAGCTTGGAGGGCAAAATGAATTATCCAGAGGCTTGCAATTTAAAAACTTATAATAAAGACAGAAATCCTGTGGGGGTTTTTTGAATAACTTTTTTTTGAGAAACTTCTGAGTTTGCTGAGTAGCAAACATTGTCCCATTTCACAAGTTTTAGCTATGGAATACGCAGTTTGAATTTACAAATGCTACAAATTTCACTTGAATATGAATTGACTAGGCTGGTAGTGGCAACATGGCATAGCAATGCCGACCTCCAGGTGGGATCTGGAGATCCCCAAGTTTTACAGTTCATCTCCAGGTGACAGAGATCAGTTCCCCTGGAGAAAATGGCTGCTTTGTAGGGAGGACTCCATAGCATAATACTCCATTGAGGTCCTTGCCCCCCAAATCTCACCCACTCCTGGCTCCACCTCCAAAGTCTCCAGCTGGCAACCCTAGGCATAAGCTTTCTTGGTCTCATCCGCATACAGGAATATGCAGAGCTAGTGTGGTATAGTGTGACTCTGCCCCAGATCTCCTGGAATTTCCCAAGTTAGAGCACCTAACCCTGTGGGTGAACTTGGGTCAGTCACATACTCTCAGTGTAGCCTGCTGCACAGGTTTGTTGTGAGGATAAAATGGAGAAGAGGAGAACAATGTATGCTGCTTTGGGTCCCTGGTGAGAGTGAAAGGCAGTGTATCAGTGAAGTAAAATAAGTGTGCTCTTCTTGTACCCTTGAAGTAGCTAATTAAGAATGCCAAGCATATTAAAATTATATATATATATATATATATATATACTAAAAAACACATAATCATCAGAAAGCCTTGGAAGATGAGCTTGTATTTTAAGCCACACTGAGAAATATCTGTGGGGACCATGTTTCATCACCTACCCTTCCTCTCCCTACGACAGAGATCCTTGTAAGACTGAGAGAGCTCTGAGAGAACTATGACTACCCCAAGGTCACCCAGATGGCTACATGTAGAGATATGGGGAATCAAACTCAGTTTTCCAGATTAGGTAGTCCTTCAAATATCCTGGTGGTCCCAGAAGGTGCAGGGCTTTGAAGGTCATAATTAGTACTTTGAAATCAGCCAGTAAGTGAATTAGTAGCCAAAGTAAATTTTAAGATGGTAGGTGACATGTGTGCTTTGTAACTGATACTAAATAATTGCACTTCCTGACTTTGAACAAGTTGAAACATTTAAATGGACTTTAACAAGTCAGCAGAGCACATTGTGGTCCTCTAGCCTGGTTATAATCAGAGCAGGGACATCTGGAGCCAAATCACCTTTCCCGCAAACTACCCAAAGCAGGTCAAAGGTGCTGGAGATATTTTTCTTACAGCTCTTCTAAGCACCTCTGTGTTTACAACTATTTCAGCTATAAACACTGATCTCATAGAATCCCCAAATTTCAAAACTCTTCTTTTCAGGGAACTACACAGGCTGGCTCCTCAATCCTTGATGTGGAATACATCACATAAAACCTTTATTGGCATTATATGGAAGAAAACCAATTGACAATAGTACATAAAACAGATAGACATGGAACAGAGCAACCAACAGAGCTTCCATCTCATCTGGCTCTCTCACCTATTGCTTCTTCCATCATTTCTTTAGAAGAAACAGAGCTGTGTATCATGGATTGGGATTATTAAATCTTTTTACAAGTATAACTGCCTCTCTGCACAAACAATATTGAATACATGCATCCTTGTTGAGTATCTTGGGCATTGTATGTCTACATGCAACTGTTAACAACAACCTCAGTGGGAATGACTACCATTATTCAGGCTTTCTCAGCCAGGGTTTTATGAAACCCTGGGGTTTCTTGACAGCCCTGGAAGGCTTTCCCAAATTGATGGTAATTAATTATTATATTAAATTTGTTCAACATTTAATCAGGTGATGTGACCATATATGATAATGTCAATTTGCTATCCACCCCCCTCCCAAAATAGCTAATGTTGAACCAGGAGGGGAGGGGGCCCCAGGTGGATATGTACACAGCTATGCTTCCCAACCATTTTCTGCATGATCTTGCCACTTCTGGGGTTTCTCAAAGCCTGAGGACTGTTTCAGGGGTTTCTCGATGGCAAAAAAGTTGAGAAAAATGGCATTATGTGATCACTTATTCTAGCTGGGAAAAGAAGTGAGTAACAACTTTGTGACTTTGCTAAGCAGTGCTCTCTTTCAGTCCACTAGGACTTGATTGCAAAACAACTTCCCTGATTTGAAGCCACACGTCATACTTTGGCTACAGAAACAAATCAGTGACTCTAAGCGAGAGAATGGGTTGATATCCTAAAATAATCATATAAAGAGGTGCTTAGAAGAGCTCTGAAAGTAAACAAACCCCTGATGATTACATGTTCAGTGCCAGAGAAATAAGATGTTATGAACATCTACCCACTCTTTCTGATGGCAAGAATTGCATTGTGATATATAAATCTGTGATTTACCATAAAAAGGAGGACGTGCTGGAATAAATGCAATCAACTTTGGCGAAGGGCAGTTGCAAGTCAATATAAAATATATTTTTGTCATATGGAAGACATGCTGCTGATATGTTCTCAATTTTTAAAAAAATATTTAAAGCATGAAAATACAGTTCTGACTGAGAACGGTGGGATCTGGTGAAACATTATTTGTATTTGCTGTCCTTATAAAATTTCCAATGCATTTATGGGTTTTGCATCTATCATGTCATGAGTTTGGTACAAATGACTGGATATTTTGTCCTTCTTTAACAAATCTTAAAAAAGAGTATTCTCTCCATGAAAAGAGATTCTAAGGCTTAATAAAAATAATAGAATAAATTGGAAAAGTTAACAAAATGCATATAGTACAAACAAATGTTCCAAAGTTATTATTGATGTCTTCTGCAAACAAATCTGCAAAGAAAAAAAAGTATTTTGTTCTGGCTGTGAACAGTTATTGTTCCTCTCCCATAGTCCTTCACCTTCCTTTGAAAGTTCTCCTTCTTCACAGTACTCATGGTTTTAAATCTTGAAAGTATCTTTAGTATTCACGGCACACAGCTCAACACTATTGCCAAGAGATGCAAGTCACAGAGGCTTGTGTCTTGAATTGGAATCTTTCAGAGCTATATTAGAAAGTGGTCTCACTTGCTGGCTAACATGCTATATAACTCTGTTGTCATGTCCTATCAATTTGAACATCTATAAGTATTTTTCTCTAACTTAAAACACACTGGCAAGATCTGGAAAGTGGGCTGGGCAGTGGTAGCGGCTATACAGTGAAAGCTTTGCTTCTGGACACATAGTAAAGCAACTGGAATTCTGTTGCTGTCACAACTGGAAATAAGTCACTGGATACAATGATATTTTCTGTATCAAACAACTTAATGCAACTTTTACAAAAAGCCAAGTTCAGCTAATATAATGGCTGAAGGGAAAGCAGCATGATACAGCATGATCTCGTCAGATCTTGAAAGCTAGCAAGGTCAGCCCTTGTTAGTACTTCCATGAGAGACTACCAAGGAAGACTCTAGAGGAAGGTAATTGTGAACCACATCTGCTTCTCACTTGCCTTGAAGGCCCCTTGTTGGGGGTCACCATAAATTGGCTGCAACTTGACAGCACTTTACACACATACAATGGTCGTTTCACCTTGGGAAGTCCAGCTGCAAACATGCACTGGGGGCACATTCTCTAAAGTATGTGGGACAAGAACGCTTTGCCACCCTAGCCTCCCCATCTCCCCTCTAGCTAGGCCAAGGCCAAGTGAGAAAACCAAAGGAATTGTTAGTTGATGGAGTGGTGAGGCAAGGCCAGAGTGGTTAGGCCAGAGCCGCTTCTCTGTGCCATTTCCTTGTTTCCTTTCTGAGCTGGGTCTACCCAAGCAGACTATGCTGCCCCCTTCCCCCTTGTGGCAGCTGGCTCCACCATTTTCACCTCTGGAGGGGAAGCAGCAATGGCTGTGAGCTCCATGGTTGGCTGCCAGAGGTAGCATGGCTGGGCGGCAAGGAGCCCCTCTGCCCCATGGCCTCCTCCTTTTCCTGCTCATCTTCCCTTGCTTGAACATTGCCACCAACTCATCCATGGCTTTCATTCAAGGGCTCTGTGGCTGCTAGGCTAGAGAGCTGCTGAGGCAGATCTTCACCCATCCTGGGAGCCCTTGACCTGAAAGGTTGTTCAGCATGGAGGACAGAACTGCATTTTTGAGGGAAGCGGGTCACTGTTGATGCCCCTTTCTTTGCCTGCCGCCCAGAAAGCTCAATTTCCTGCCCAAGGAAGATTTCCCTAATATCCCTGAGGCCTTTAAATGGCTGCAGAGCAGGGAAAGCATCTGCAGGGGCCCGCTCTGTGGCCTTCATGCTCCCAGAAGTGAACTATAAGATACACCACAATGGTCATAGCATTATTTAAGTTTTGGGTACTTATTGCTTCTTAAATTACTTGGGTTTGCAGTCCAAGTATATACTCACAACTAAGTCCTTCAGTATTCATTGGAGTTTCCCCCCCAAATAAATGTGCATAGTGAAAAATATATATCTGCCACAGATTAGCAGCAGTAAGAATCTAAGCATTCATACACAGGAGGATATATGAAGGCATCATTTTCATCTTAGCCCACACAATAGAACTAGAAAATAGCCAGTCTAGGACTGTGATACGTAGTGGTTGTACAGCTATGAGAAAGAAAGAAAAAAACCATATGCTGTGTTCTCCTGTTTGCCTGACAATGTAAATAAAAGTGGATACAGGTTGGTTGTTGGCAAAACATCTTTGAACTCCATCTACTTTGTATAAATTGTGCAGCAACTTTCAGATAACATTTTGGAAACCTCAGAAAGTACACTGGTACTAGCATAAGCAGCAAAGGTGTTGTGAGAAATGTTCTACTCAAAATGAAAGGAAAAGGGAAGATGGGAGCAAACCCAAGTTAACTTGTTCATAGCCTAGCAAGCATCATTTCTGATTTCATGCCCCTCTGGCTGTCCTGAGTTGCTGTGAACAAAGCCTGTCTCGGTTCCTCTTCCCACACAACAAATGGCACCTGGGCAATGATGCCAGATTTTTTTTAACACTATGTAACCGATAAGATGAAACCCACATACTGGCTGTGTAGATTAAAATTTTGTGACAGATTGCATGGATGCACTGTATGCTATAAATATACTTGAAATGGTAGGGTTCTGCAAGGCTTGTACCAAGGGGGGGGGACGACAATTCTACATAGAATGGTTTATGACAGATAGCTGTTGTAAAGAATCTGAAATGAAATTTGTAAACAGTTATGGTAAATATACAATTATAAGTTCCACTATAGTTATAAAATGAAATGTGTTTTGTCTACATCACATTTTCTCAACCAGAGTTTCATGAAACCCTAGGGTTTCTTCATGGCTCTGGAAGGGTTTCCTAAATGGATGGGAATAAATTAGTTTTTAATATATATTTTTAAATTTGTTAAACATTTATTGGGTGATATGACCCTATATGATCACGCTGACCCACCTTCCATCCCACAGTGGCCAGTGATGGGCATGGAGGGGGTGGGAAGGGAAGGGGCCCTAAATGGGCATGCACACAACTACTTTATTTATTTATTGGATTTTTATCCTGCCACTCCCAGACAAGCTGGCTCGTGGCAGTACACAATATAATAAGAACACAACCCCCCCCAAAAAAAACATACAATATAAAACAGCTAAGAACAACACAGATGGCAATCACAGCAATCCCTCATTAGGCCCTCATACTTTGGATCATCTATTCCTGGCTATGGTAACTAGACATAAATCTGGGGGTGATGGTAGGCCTCCTCTCGGGGGGTCCAGATTGTTCATCAACATGGAAGGACCCACTCTTATCACCAAGTATTTGGTCCAGCATTAACCAAAAACCTGGTGGAAGAGCTCCATCTTGCAGGCCCTGCAAAACCCAAAGAGCTTTGACAGGGACCTCGGCTCTTCAGGGAGCTCATTCCACCAGGTAGGGTCCAGGACCGCAAAGGCCCTGGCCCTGGTTGAGACTATGCTTCCCAACCATACTGTTCTGGGGTTTCTTGAATCCTGAAGAATGTTTCAGTGGCTTCTCAATAATTAAAAAGTTGAGAAAGGCTGGTCTACATCATCCAATTAGCTACGACAGATGGATTCTGATTAATGTGGCTTACAGAGTAGGGGAGTATGAAACATATATCCATGGAGAATTATTATCACAGAATAGAACAATTACCAGTGGAAAATGCAGGGTGTTAGCTAAACAGCATTGTTCATAATATCATATTGAAAGTCTTGCGGTGGCCAGGTTGCTCAGCCAAGAAGACTGGCCAATCATAACTCTCTTGAAAATGCAGTGTCAGCAATAATCTATTCCATTTAGGCAGCATCCTCAATTCTTTTTTTAAAAAATCCTTTGAAAAAACAAATGTTTATTGTGAAATACAAACTATCCTCCTCTGGTAAGCCTGGTCATGAAAAAGCTCTTTAGCCTCAGTCAAGTCCTAGAGAGCTCTTGGCTTGAAGCAAAACAAGTCAAGTTTTTATGACAAAGCTGGGAAAAAAATCCCATAAAGGTTTTCGTCTATAAAGAAAATATTCATTATTGGTTTAAGTGGTTAAACAAATAACCATCTGTGTGAGCAGTTTGCCATACAGTTTGCCATACAGTATTGGCATGCCAGACCCCTTCACATTTTGTTGGGCTGGCATAAACTGGATTAACATGGTAGATCATTAACACTAACTACTTATTTTGGGGCATTTCAGGTGATCACTAGCTGGGGACTGTTAACCTGTATGGTTTCCAGGCGAAATTTGTGTTATGAGAGAGATCTCTTTAAATCTTTTGCAGGGAATTACACTTCCAAGAAAAGAGTTTGGATACCAAGTTACATAATTCATGGGATTTTATTGGTATATAAACTTTGAAAATAATTTGTCATTATTTTATCACATGATTTTCCCCCCAGAATGTACCCCTGCATGGGAAAATAGGTAGAATATAACCCCGTGTAGAGTAGCATACCGTGATAAAAGTAGATCAGTTCCCAATGAAAACTGGTGGGTGTTAGCTGAACAGGATTGTTCACAGGATCATATTGCATATTGATCTACTGGTTAGTAGGTCATATACTGTTAACAGATCAACAGTTGTTTGAGCTGTCTTTTCCAGCCCTTGAAAAGTTTTAAGGGCCTGCTCAAGACAGCATGAAAAACAACCTCTCCCTGTGCAACTGTTTTTCATGCTATTTTTCACTTTAAAGGGACTGTAGAAGACAGACAGCTGCACGGCAAGGAACACCAGGAACTGGTTTGGTTTGTTAAAGTGCCTTCCAATTTGGTTAGTTGTTCAGTTCATGATTCAGCCATTAACCAAACTGCATTTCCCCAATTTGTGCTCATTTCTATCACATTTTACATGAAGTTCACTGCATCTCTAACTTGAGCACATTGATGGGACTATTTAACAGTATGTGTGTGACAATTTGTAATTAAGAGCCAGGTTTGATCCCCCATTCCTCCACATGCAGCTTATTGGGTGACCTTTGGCTATTCACAGTTCTTAGAGCCCCACCTACTTCACAGGGTGTCTGTTGTTGGGCTAGGAAGGGAAGGTGATTGTAAGCCACATTGAGGCTCCTTTGGGTTGTGTAAAGTGAGGTATAAGAACCAACTCTTTTTCTTCTGATCTACCTGGTAAAAGCCAGGCAGGAATAGCTAGAATTGGTGGTGTACAACATTGCTTCCAAGAAAGCTTTACACGGGTGGCTGTTCAAGCCTTTCTCCAATAATCTGGTTGATAACACTGCCTACTGTTCAATTATAGTGTTGCCAACAAACCTTTACTCTGAGTTACCCTGTATTTATTCAGAATATTTAAAAAACAAAAACACTAAAATAAGACAAGTACTTTAAAATGTGATTATGTGATTAAAATCCCAGCAATGAAATTCTAAGCAATGAAATGAGTAAAATCAGCAGTATAGAAATTTACAGAAAGCTGTAGTAAGAACATCAACAGTCAATAAAAAGTTACCTGAAAGCCTGGGTGAAGAGAAATAGAATCAAAGAATCATAGAGTTGGAAGGGGCCATACAGGCCATCTAGTCCAACCCCCTGCTCAATGCAAGATCAGCCCAAAGCATCCTAATGCATCCAAGAAAAGTGTGTATCCAACCTTTGCTTGAAGACTGCCAGTGAGGGGGAGCTCACCACCTCCTTAGGCAGCCTATTCCACTGCTGAACTACTCTGACTGTGAAATTTCCCCCCCCCTGATATCTAGCCTATATCGTTGTATTTGTAGTTTAAACCCATTACTGTGCGGTAATACACCATAGGGAAGCTGGGGGTAGGGGAGGCTTCCTACAGCTGGAAATCACAACTGAAAGAATACTGTCCTAACTTGCCATTTGCCTCACATCTGTAGATGAAAAGAACCATTAGCAGGGCTTATGATAACAGCCATTTGATGCCATTGGTCACAAGACTGTTTGTGATCACAACCTCAGGGCCTAGTAGATGTTTGTGGTATTACTTCTGGAAATGTCAGACCAATCAAACTGAGTTTATTTTCTTGAAGTTGCAAGATTCTGCTTTTTGGGAGGAGCAGGGCAATAAACTGAGCACAAATTGTTCATCTAGAATACCGCATTGATAGAGAGATTTGATCCATACTTCTCACCCCTCTTATGTTACAGGTGAGAATGACAGATTATTTTAAAAGCACAATTATCATTCAGGTCTGTTCTTGCTAAGGAAGCAAGCTTGTGTATCTGCTGCATTACAAAATGCTATGAGGAATGCTTACACTGCAGGTTTAGGCATCTCAGCAATCCGTTGCTTAAGTGTGATCAAACTGCTAAACAGCAGCCACAAATCCTTAGATAACTTTTATTGAGGCCAGTCCAACTGACCCAAACATATTGCAAGTTTTATAGAATCCTTTATTAAGCAGATGTTGCAAAACTTTAAAAAATGAAGGAAGAAAAAGGCAAAAATCATGAATCCAGCCCTTGTTGAATCAGCTTTGATTCTGGATGTTGGCAGATTCACAGTTTTTAGTATGGCTAGTACAGATGTTAGATTATAGTTCTAGTATTCTGAGAAGAAGAAATAAATCTAAAGGAAATCCCCACATCCCCTTCCCTGAATATTAGTGCCTTGAGGCAACATTAGAATAAGTCCTCAGCCTTTGTTCCCTGTCATTAGTCCTCCAGAAAAGATCTAGACTCCTGTGTGAGGCAGGGTGCTAGATGAGATGAACCACTGGTCTGATCCAGGAGCACTGTTCTAATGTTTTTGTGAAATTCATGAGTTCCCTTTGACCATCAAAAGGCCATGCTGGGAATTATAAAACCTGCATGGATAAAAAGTTTGTGCAATGGGGGCTGGATTAAAAAGGTAAAGGTAAAGGTATCCCCTGTGCAAGCACCGAGTCATGTCTGACCCTTGGGGTGACGCCCTCCAGCGTTTTCATGGCAGACTCAATACGGGGTGGTTTGCCAGTGCCTTCCCCAGTCATGACCGTTTACCCCCCAGCAAGCTGGGTACTCATTTTACCGACCTCGGAAGGATGGAAGGCTGAGTCAACCTTGAGCCGGCTGCTGGGATCGAACTCCCAGCCTCATGGGCAAAGCTTTCAGACGGCTGCCTTACCACTCTGCGCCACAAGAGGCTCTTCAAGAGGCTTTAGGTGAGACAGAATGAAAAAGATGGCTTGATCCAACCTGAAATCTAAAAAACCCAAACAACTGAAGTTATGGTGGCAAAAAAAATCCCTGTTTGAAAAACAGAATGTGAAAAGATCTTCACTGTAGGAGAGGGCAGGGTTGTCTCCAATAGTAGGAATTAAATATTTTACTTAGGGTGTCTTGATACTTTTAGCACCCCCTTACTGACCCAATGTTGCCTACAAGTAACTTTTATCTTGTTTTATTTTAATTTACTTCATTTGTTGTCATTTACCTTTCTTAAGGGGATTGATAAATAATAGACAAAACTCTTTTTCCATACGGAGATTCCTCCTCCTCACTTCACAATGCACCCACACACAGTGAAGGAGAAGCAGTGTAATAAGAAAGACTAAGATCCTGGGCAGCTGCTGCCAGTATGAGTAAACAAGGCTGATTTTGATAAACTGACAGTCTGATTCAGTATAAGGCAGCTATATTTGTGTATATTAGGCTGTATGGATTGTTGTCTGGATTGTAGGCATCAGTCCGGGCTGGTTCTGCACTTACTTTTTTTTCCTGTTGTCGATCCTGAATTCAGATCCATTTGAACCCAGGTTCCTTTTTTCAAAATTGAAACAAACTGTGTTCTATATTGTGTGGCTGCTCTCTCCTTCCTGCTTGATTGCGGAAGCTCAGAGGGGGGAAGGAAGCGGCGGTCACAAAGTTCCAACCGGCATTGATGGAGCACAAGGGGTTTATTTCCTGCCATTCAACAGCCAAAGCAAGTGTGTGTGTGTGTGTGGGGGGGAGGAATGGAGTACGAGGCTGCTTGCTTATTTTTCTTTCCCTGAGCAAGTGAGAGGGGATCAAAATAAGTCTTGCGAGGGAATGGCAACTGGGAACCAGGTAGTCTTTGAACTAACGCCCTGACCAATCAACAACAGACTGCTTCGCTACGTCAGCATTGGAGGTGTGGGTAAGGGGGAGGGAGTTAATCCAGCAAACCACAGAACATCTACACTTAATACTGGGACTTTGGAAGTGGTTTTCTCAAATGTAACGAGTTATATCTGCTCCTGGATATTGCAGGGGGAAGGCAGTATCACTGCAGATCAATCATAGACCCTGCAGAGGGAAAATTTAAAGTGCTAAACATCAGAATGGAAATCAAATAATGTGTAGATGACTTTTTAAAATTTGGGGTCACCAGGGATAAAAAGCCTATTCCAGATTCAGCCTTGGTTACTATTCACATTGTCTTCCTTTCCCTTGCAACACTCAGCTCTCTGGGAAGCCATGAGGAAAAATGGGTAACAGCAAGAGCCTGCACCCATTCATCTCAACCTGTCAACACAAGAACAGTCAGTGCCTGTGCAAACTGTGGTCTTCTTCTCAGTTCCAAGGCCAGAGGGGGTGAAGATGGAGAAACTTTTGCCTTTGCCGGCTCTGGAAACATGCCCAAGGCAGATTAATACAAAACAGTTTTTTATGTGAAGCAGGAACTCTGCTCAGTAAAATTCCTGACAGGGGGGCTATGCCTTTCCTATTTGCTCCACAGGGATCTCTCAGTTACTGGATAAGTTGCATAGCATTAGTAATGGTGGAAAAATTTCTGAATTGGGAAGGTTTAGAAAGAACTGCCTACACTGGGAAACTCAGAGATCAGTACATATCAGTTAATAAGCCCCTCTGTTCATGTCACACTTTTAATGGGATCAGCCTTGTACCATGCTTCTCATTTTCCATTCTGTCTTACCAGGTAGTTGTGGTATTGCATTGACAAGATACCTCATGGTTTGGATCATTTTATATTGTTGGGTCTGCCATAGCTAAAAACTGCCTGGTAAATGCCGTTGCTATTCTGCTTATATGGGAACATAACAGTACGTTGGATTAGACCAGTGGCCCACTTAGTCCACTACTACTAGTAGTAGTAATAGTAGCAGCAGCAGCAGCAGCAGCAGCAGCAGCAGCAGTTTATTATTGTGGTCATAGACCATCAAGCATGTGACCAGCCAGTTGCCTTGGAGAACCAACAAACAGGCCATAAAGGTCTAGATCTTGATACTATCTTCCAGCACCAATATTTGGAACTTTGCTGCCTCTATCTATGGCAGCCTTTCTCAACTTTTTTACTGTTGAGAACCCCCTGAAACATTTGTCAGGCCTCAAGAAACCCCAGAAATGGCAAGATCGTGCAGAATATGGTTGGAAACCATAGCTGTGTACATATCCACCCAGGACCCTTGCCCTTCCCAGCTCCTCTAGGCCCATCATTGGCCATTTTGGGAGGGGGTAGCAGGTCAATATGACCATATATGGCCATATCACCCAATAAATGTTTAACATACACACACACATTAACTTCCACCCATTCAAGAAAATGCTGGTTGAGGAAGCCTGATCTATGCCGACTCCCTTAACTTACCATGGCCAGTGACCACTGATAGACTTATCCTCCATGGATCTGTCTAAGCTTCACCTACACATGGCCATCACTTTGTCCATTGGCAGTGAGTTCCATAATTTAATTACTTATTGAGTGAAGATATATTTCCTTCTGTCTGTCCATCAACTTATTTGGGTGACCCTCTGTCACTCTCTTATAAACCTCTGGCTACGCACTCAACCCCCATAAAATAGCTAAACCAGGGTTTAAAAACAAAACAAAAACAACTTTCTGTTTTTTCAATGGAAACTACCATGGGGGGGGAGGGAGGAAGGAAGGAAGGAAGGAAGGTTGTGCAGATAAGACTCTTGGAACAGGGCTGAGCTTAAATGAGTTTTATTTTGCCTGATATGAATCAAGGCCAGACTATGGGGAAGCATACAGCATCCATCACTAGATATTGTCTTCATCTGTTCCATTCACCATTCCCAGGGTAAGTATGGTTTCTATGTTTGCAGGACTCTGGATCCTCCTGATGACTTGCTGGCCCCTCCCTGGGGGACCTCAGGTGTGATACTAGGCTCTTGCCATGTCCCCCCATTCCCCTGTCTAGAGGTTTCTCATCCTTCGCCCTCTCAGGCTTAATCAGGTAAGTTGGCACCTCTCCACTCTCTCTCTCTCCCAAAATGTCTTTTGGGTGGGAGATTGAGTGCAGAACATTAGTGATGAATGTAAAGAGTTAACCTTTTCCCAACATTCCCTTTCCGCAAATTGCCCTTTTCCCAACTGCTTTTGCTTCTTTGGAATTTCAAATGCACATTTGGAGCAGCAAACATACTTGGAAATCTGAAGGAGGAAAGGGGTTCTTGGGAATGTTTTGAAGTGGGGAGCTGGCATCTGAGTTAAGGGTTTACCAGTATCCCTAATGCAAGTCCTCCTCCCAAACCTGTTTGTCCTTAAGGAATGTGGTCATCAGGGTTTTCTCACATGCATTTGTGTATCCTCTGCTTGGGTGGTTGATTTGCATGACGAAAATAAAACAGCATAAAGGGGGGGTTGTCTGGAATCTAAGATGGGGTAGGTGTCTCTGGCTGGAGCTAGAGTTTGGCCTAAAAGTTACTGCTTGGAGTATACAATTTCAGGGGTTAGAGCATCTGCAGGTACTACAAGAAATACTATGGTCTCTCAAAAGGCAGGTAAACTTGGATTATATATATTATAAGGCTGCCAAAAGCCAGAAGTGACTTAAGTCAAACACACGCACAATCAAAAAGAAATACATTAAAGGTGAATTAAAACTTCTTTGCATACAATGTTTTAAATGTTCTTATGAGTGAAACCAAACAGCCTCTCTCTAAGAACTTGCATGAACTTGCATAGAAAAATAAAGTTGCAGATAAGAGCAGCTTGTTCCCTAAGGGTGAGTACTTCTCCCAGTGAGACTACTCCCTTCCTGAACTCTCAGCCCTTGTCATAAAAGAAAATCTGTGCAACTGCTTTAATATGTTTCAGGGAATGGATATTCATTTGATGCCCTGTCGAAGATAAAGAATACCATGTAGAACAGATATTTTCAGCTCCTTCAATTATTATGATAACCTGGCACCTTCTGGTTAATGAAGCAATCGATGTGTTTGAAATGGTAAAAAATGTGAATAGGCCACTTTGTCATTACTAATAATACATCTAATACTGAGCTAACATGAATCCTGTAAAAATAACCAGAACAACATGACAGAAAGTATAATGACATTTACAATATTAATTGGTTCACTGTGGCATAAACATGTGAGTCATAATGCCCCAATAAACCAGATTGTCTCTAAGGGTCTGTGGGACTTTTTGTTTATATGAATTGACTTGGAAGAACAAATTATGTGCACTTGCAATCAATTCTGGTGTCTTCATTACTGAGCAGACTTTCTTTTCATTTCATAAAATTCCATTTTCACCATAAACCACACTGATGAGGAAGAACTCAGCAGGGGCTTAACTGACCTGGGTGATCTTTACCAATTCAGCATCAACTGGAAGATGGTCCCACCTACTCTAACTGGATTGTTTATTCTGTCAACTGGATCTCACTTTTGTTTTTATGCTGTATGCAAGTATATTGCATTGCTTAGTTTTAAAGACTAAACTTCATTGTGTGGTAGCACCAGGCTATAGGGATGCTAACTTCAAACAGGATTTGGTGATCCCCTGGATTATAGCTTATCTCCAGTTCCTCTGGATAAAAATGGATGCTCTGGAGGATGCTCTATGGTGTTGTACCACACTGAGGTCCTTGTCCTCCCCCAAACTCAGTCCCCAAATCATCAGGAGTTTCCCAACATGGATCTGGCAACCCTGCCTACCCCCATCCACTACCAGTGGGTGGGTGGACCTGGCAACTCTATCAGGTTAACATGGCTATCCTTTGGAGTTCTGTATGTATAATTCAAACATTTATGTATTTTCACTCTAATTACAATTATTCCACTAAAAGATGTCACATTACATATTTTGTCATAGCTGGCAAGAGCTATCTAATGAATTTTTCACCATCTAAAAGCAGACTATAAGCTACATTTATCTATTTTAATTATGCCATCCTTCTGACAACCAACCAAGGAGCTCCATAATCCTCTTTTTATAATTGGAAGTTAAGGTTGCTAAACATACAGTGAATGATATATGGCTGGTGATTATTAGATGTGACGTATTGGATATAATGTTGAAACAAATGATCATTCCCAGAGATAACGTAGACCAAACCCACTGATTAATTTCTAATATCGGAGGTGCCAGGTTTCAAATCACATGCTCTAACCTAGAAGTTCCTCCCTCTGATACCAGACACAGAGGACAGCTGTAGTTACTCAGGATGCATCAGATTGCTGCATCCTGAGTAACCACAGTTATGCTCACAACCAGGGGCAGTAGACCACAACAGGAAAGCATGATAATGATAATAGTCTCTAGAATGGAAAGTGCCCACATTGGGCAACCCACATTTGTACCTTGATTCTGTGCATGCATATCTAGAAATATTGCTGAATTCATTTAGTTAGAAACTGCTTAAACTGTCCAGAGATCTGCTTGAAGTGGTTCATGGCATAAAAACAAGAGAACAAGGGCCAAAAGTAGCCAGCTTATCTACTTCAAAACCCTTTGTCACTCCATTACATGTTACAAATGGCTTTTATCCATGCAGGTTACATAATCCCCCTCTTGGCCCTTTTAGTAGTCATGTGAGATCCCATCCTCCTTTTTTCATCAGAGAAAAACTCATTGGATCCAATCCAAAACCATTTAAAAGAACAGCAGCTGCAGTTAAAAAAAGAAAGCCCGCCAGTCATAAAAACAGAGCAAATAGAGTAAATACAGTAAATACGGCAAATACAGTAAAGAATAGTATTCAGCAGATAAAACATAATAAAACAATTTAGCTGGGAACAATGAACAGGAGACATTAATCAGCCCTGAGGTGAGAGGCAGACCATAAAAATAAGGACAGCTAAAGATACAGAATAACCACTTAATTAAAATCCTGTATAAAGAGAATTATCCTTTTACCTGTGGCCTAAAAGTCAGTAGTTAAAAATTCAATGGGACCATTTTCAAAGTATGTCTCCAAAGAGCTGCCATTCTTTGGAGGTGCCAACCTCAGGGTGCCATTCTAAGGAGAGTCACACTCATCTTAAGCCCATTGACTCTGCTTAGAATGGCTCTGTTAGTGCATGAAGCCAGTTCCATGGGTGAGACAGCCAGTGATTCTGAGAGAATGAAGCGTACTCAGATTGAAACTGCAGGGAAAGAACTTGCATTCCCAATCCCCATGCTCACATTAAGATCAGGCTGAAATACAGGGATTAGAAGTACAATAAAAAAAATTCTAGAACACTTGAGGGAAAGTAGAACTTAGCTGTGCAATGTTGCATAGACCCAGCATCTTATCTGGACCATGTTGCTATGCAGATATGAACCATTAGCACACCAGTACTACATCCAGGCTATGGATCTTTCTGCTTTGTACATGAACCAGGAGTCTTGTTTAAACAAGATGCTAAGTGTCTGAAGCACTGCACAGGTTAAGGTCTCCTTACTGTAGATCAGATCTTGATTTTGCCACATTTGTCAATGCTGAACCAATAAGGAACATCCAGATTCAACAGCTTGCCAGAAACAAATTAAATTGTTTATTGAAGTACAATGAACAACATACCCATCATGATTCTCTCTTCACTCTTGATAAATAACAAAATATTCATATAGTATAGATATAAAATGCCATCAGATCCAGGATGTCAGAAGTTGTGGAAATAGCAGCATAATGTTGGAAATAGCAGCATAATGTTTAAGACAAATAGCAGTTGGAAATAGCAGCATAATGTTTAAGACAAATAGCAGTTGGAAATAGCAGCATAATGTTTAAGACAAATAGCAGTTGGAAATAGCAGCATAATGTTTAAGACAAAGGATAATCATGACCATTAGAATCAGTGTTTTGCTAAAGGTAGGAAGGAGTTTGGAATTTAATTATAAAGGTAAAGGTAAAGGTATCCCCTGTGCAAGCACCGAGTCATGTCTGACCCTTGGGGTGACGCCCTCTAGCGTTTTCATGGCAGACTCAATACGGGGTGGTTTGCCAGTGCCTTCCCCAGTCATTACCGTTTACCCCCCAGCAAGCTGGGTACTCATTTTACCGACCTCAGAAGGATGGAAGGCTGAGTCAACCTTGAGCCGGCTGCTGGGATTGAACTCCCAACCTTATGGGCAGAAAGCTTCAGACAGCATATCGCTGCCTTACCACTCTGCGCCACAAGAGGCTCATCTGGACAAATTCCAATAATATGGGAGAGATTGTATCTTCAGTATGCTCACATTCCCACATAGACATGTATGTATGTAGGTAGGTAGGTAGGTAGGCATGCATGCATGCAGTATAGACATGTCCTCACCCCCAAAAGTCCAGAATGTAAGACAATCCCCTTCAAAGATTATACAGAAAAATTGTTTAATGATTATTTACAGTGGTCACCTCTTTTTCTTAGTCTTTTTAGTGCATGTGAAAAAGCCCAGTCTTTTTTTTTCAAGTAAATGCACAGAAAAGAAAGACACCATCATTCTAGTAAGGTTAGTTTCCTAACTTCAGCTGATTCAGGGGCTGCCCCTCTCCTTCTCAGCACACACATTTATATACCTTCTTTTCTGAAGCAGTCATCAAAAGACACTACAGTTACACATGAAAGTAGTTCTGAGGGTCCAACCTGGGGTGGAAACCTTCTTAGTTTCAGAATTGTACAGGGTTCTCTCTCTATGGACTTGTATTTCTTTGTAGCTTTTGCTTTCTGCTGGCACAGCTCAGCACCCATATCTCATTACTATGGCATTAGGCTTTGGATCTTCAGTCAACTTCCAGACATCTACAGAAGATCACAATTCTCATATCATGAAGATCCTTGCAAAATCACTTAAAGTGACATTTAAAGATACTTTGAGCCTAGCAACACCTTTAAGACCAGCACGTCTGACAAAATCTGTATGCGCACAAAAGCTTATATCCTGAATAAAGGTGCCACTGCTGCTTCAAACCAAAATGGCTATATACCTGAAATTAAAAGGAATGTATTTTTTCTAGGGAGCATGGAGTCCATGGCTTTGTACTACACTGAGGTCTTTGTCCTTCCCAAGCTCAGATCCCAAATCATCAGGGTATCCTAACCTGGATCTGGCAACCCCATTTTTGATCTTCAGCCAACTTCCAGATATCCACAGATCACAACTCTTATATCATGAAAATCTTTGCACAATTATTTAAAATGACATTAAAGGAAATGTTGAGTCTAGCAGCACCTTTAATATCAACACATCTAACAAAATGTATATGCATGCAAAAGCTTCAAACCAATATGGCTACCCACCTGCAATTAAAAGGAATATATTCTTTCTTAGAAGGATGGAGTTTATGGCATTGTACCCCACTAAGGTCCTTGTCCTCCCCAGGCTCAGTTCCCAAATCACCAGTTTTCCAACCTAGATCTGGCAACCCTACCCCCCACACAGACACCCCTTGCCAATGGCTGAGTGAACCTGGCTCAAAAAAAAAATAAAAACCCTAGTATACCAGAATTTTGAAGAACATAAAGTTGTACATTCCATTCTACCATTTAACCTGCTGCCAGTTCATTACCAGTTTATTCTGCAGTGAGCTTTACAGCAGTCTGGCGTGCCTTCAGGAGCTAGGGAAGAGGGCTACTTCACTCATGATTTGGGGCATGGATTGTGTATTATAACTGTGACATGCTAAACCAGCAGGAATTGGCAGTGCCAGCATTGGTCTTAGGCTGCCAACAAGCCCTTGAGACCCTCTCGGAAGCATTTCTCCAGCATTATTAGGGTGTAGCGGTAATTAGGTCTTAGAAGACCCAGGTTCAGGGTTGCAAGCTCCAGGTTGGGAAATTCCTGGATAATTTTGGAGTAGAGCTTGGGATTTCAGTGGGTATGCCATGGAGTCCATATTCCAAAATGGCCATTTTATCCAGGGGATTGATTGCTGTTGCATGGAGAGCAGTTGTAATTCCAGATTTCTAGCCACTACCTGGAGATTGGCAATCCATTTTGACTTACTTTGATTCACCCAATCAAATTTACCCTAGCTTTACTTACTAGGCTATAATAAGGATACAACGGTGATAACCCTTTATTCTCCCATAAGATCCTCTAAGGAAGGATGGGGTTAAAAAAAAAAAAACATAACAGAAGCATAGGGTACGTAAAAAAAAATACCGTTTTGGATGTTTAACGCAAAATTTGCTCCCGCAAATGAATCAACCCTCAGCTCAATCAATGCTTCTAATAAAAAAAAGATTACTGCTAATGGAAGGGAAATCTCCCCTCTCCACGGTGGGGTTGAGCGTTACCACGACTGAGGTGGTTCCTGTGAGACAATGGCTTGGCCGCCGTCACGTGGTCCTGTTGAGCAGAAGGGGGGCAATAAGAATCACTAGTCAGTCCAGCCTCCTTGCATTATTTAACTCCCATTTTTGCCCAGCGCTGGCTTCTTCACGGGAGGGAGGATACCAAGTCTAGCAGGGGGACCTTAGGCTAATTTGACCACAAGCATTTGAAAAGGTGGTCATATATCTCTCGCCCCTCACTCGTTATTGTTACCTCCTTTGCTCGCACTCTCTCCCTCCCCCGCTCCCTTCTCTCAGCCGCGCTCGCGTCTAAAACCAAACGGCGAGCCTCCCGCCCGCTCCCTTTGGAGCGCGCGCCTTCTCACGCTCGCGCCCTCTCTCTTCCCCTCCAACCGCGCGCGCGCGCCCGCTGCCCGACAGCGCCACTGCACTGGAGAGAGCTGGGTCTGAGGCAGCTGCAAGTCTCCGGGAGATGCGCTTTCCAAGTCGGTGCCTGCCAGAGTCTCCCGCGGGTTCCTGCTGAGAAATTCCTTCTGGTTCGGCTTCTGTCGGGACCGGTACAGGCTGGAGCGGTTGACCCGGTGAGAGCGGCGGCTTGCTTGGGAGAAGAGAGAACTCAGCAGCGGGCTAGCTTTGCGGGAGAAAGCCGAGCCGGCTTGGAAATGCTAACCCGCCGGCATTGGCTGCTCGCTTTCCTCCAGCTCTTCTGCATCTTCCGAATAGGTGAGTGTTGTCGGCCTTGGGCTCTTACCGCGGGGGGGGGGGGGGGATTCACATCCCTTTTTTTTTTTTACGAGTGCCCGGTGGAACCTGCTGCCAGCATCAGGATCTCCCAGCTTTCCCTTTGCCCAGAATGGCCAGAGGGAAACTTAAGAAACCGACCACCGTTAAAAGACATGGGGCGCTGGACTACGCATTCAGCTCTAAGCATACACTAGAAAGAAGGGCTGGTTCTCTTTGATGAGCTGGGTGTCTCTTTAAAATCCTTGCGATCAAGGCGATCTGGCACTGTTTGCTTCTAGCTTTCCTTCTTCCTCTGATGCTGCAGGAGCCTCTGAAGAAGTGGGGCTCTATCACAGGAAAGCTGAGGCTGGCCTCAAACGTTGTCAGCAGGTGCCACAAGACGCTTTTTCATTTCCGATGTTCCATCTCCAGCCCCTTCCTTTCCCTACTGCCAGTGAGGGAAATTGATCTGGGAGAGTTCCACTGCTGTCATCTGCTCCCTTCCTTTGCACTGACTAAAGCCATCAGGTACCCGAATCCAAATTGCATCGCTATAACCAAGGAAACTCCGAAGGCACAGTGCTTTTGATGGGGGGCTGTTCCTGCCATTCCTCCTCTCCCCAGCAGGCAGGATGAGGCGCTGACATCTGCAAAGATAAGAGAGAAAGATAGGAAGACTGCTTACAACCCTGCACAGTGTCAGTAACAGGAATGTACCTGCCTTGCAGCGCTTGATGTTAGATAGTGCTGCATGTTCAAACAGTTAGTACTGGGTAACCTGCTTAGGTGATTCTGGCTCCATTGAGATGAATGGCACTCACTGCAAATATGTTTCGGAAAGGGATGTTGCGACCAGAGGGGAATTCCTCAGCTTATTAATGCCTGCTGTGTGCAAAATGTAAGCATCTGTGCAAAAGCAAAACAGCTAATCAATCCATTCATGTGCAGGACCCCCATATTCAGATATTGATTCTTTTTATTGGCAGTGCTATTTATATAACTAAATGAATGTGCTGGATGCATTTTCTGTTGTATTACCTCTGTGTTGTTGGGTAGCAGTTTATTGCAAAAAAACCCAGTAAAAATGGTAGTAGTGCTATAAGCAAGTAGTTTCAAGTATTATTTATAAAAATAAGAACTGGATTCTTTGATTTATATGTGACATGCAGTAGTGTTTCTTGTAACATTACTAGCCAAGCATACTTCTGGTGGGGAATGTTTCCTGACCTGTGAGTGAAAGCATTGTTGCAGTCAATCATTTATATACAAGTCCATTTTTCCAACAGATAAAGTAGGTATTAACCTACATTTTTATCCAATAGGTTCTGCTGCTTTTGGTACATTAAACCTTTGTAAACCATGAGGATCAGTGTCATATCTAGCTAAGCAAGAAATTTAATTACAATAAATGTATCAGCTGTTGCACATATAAAATAAATCAAGTGTCCTTTTGAAAACTTTGTGAAGATTAATTTGTATCTAAATCTGAGTGGTTACATGGATGAAATTGCAATATTTTATGCAATATAATGGCATTCTTATATCTTCATTAGTCACTATTGGATGTTTTGCCTTGATGAGTTCAGCTTAATGGAAATTAATTGGCCTATGGAGGAGTAGACTCAGTGTATGTTGAAATCTATACAAGATGAAGTAAGTATGAGCCTCAGAGGTTTAAGGAGTATGGTATGCCAGAGAACTTACTGTGCAATTCTGAGCATGCACACTCAGAAGTACCTGCCACTGTGTTCAGTGAGACTTACTCTCTAACAAGAATGCGTAGGACTATAGGAATATTTCCTTATAATCAGTTAACTTGCAGTTAATGTCTTATTTTTGTTTATATTATATTATTTGTTTTTACTGGAATGTTTCTTTAAACAATCAAGGGGTGAATTTTTTTTTCTGTAAACACTAACTCTTGTTTCAAAGGTGTGAAGCAGAACCTGGCTTGCATAGAGTGAAATTCTCCCTCACTGAAGCTTTGGAAAGATTTCTGTGAATTTTCCTTTAGGGAGCAAAATTCTTAGTTGTAATACATGAATTCATTGGTGTGCTCTATAAAAGTGTGTGACACAGATCAACGTCTTTATTCATACATCAAGTATACCATCAGCTTTTCTTGAAGAGCACATAATTGTTTTCAGGCATGACCTGAAGGGGTCGTTTGGTCTCAGTAGCAGTTCAGCAGTTCATTGTGGAGGACTATTGAGCCAGACTACTTTGTGTGATGAATGATACAATGGTTTCCATGCTTGTACTAGAAATTAGATTATAAGATTTCATTTGGCAATATGTTGGTCCTGACATAAGTTTCTTGTCCTAAGCTACTGTGTCAGTTTTTACACTCTTGGATATAATTTTGTTGTAGATTCTTTTATTTCAAAAATTAGTTCCAAAAGTTGGAAGGAAATTGTGTGTACTTGTGTGAAAGGTACTTTTGATAACTCAAATAGTCCTGATGTCCAAAACTTTTGGTTGTTGGAGACTCTGGCGGTTGGTTTCAGACATAATATGGCAAGGCTCCGTAGACTCAGTTTATGCTTAGTTTCTGAAATTTAATTTCCTTGAGCATAGCATTTGTCATGCTTATAGTATATTTCCTTGGGTTCTTACAGCCCCCTCAAACTATTCTTTCTTATCACTTAGACCAGCCTTTTTCAAACTTTTGACTGTGGAGGAACCCTTGAAATATTTTCCAGGCTTCGAGGATCCCTGTAAGTGTTGAAGACCCCTTCAGAGAAGTGGGCACAGAAATAAGATGTAGGAGCCAGCAAATCAGTCAATCAATTGATCATTTACCATTTCCATTGTGGAGAAAGATACTAGGCCTGTAGAGAAACAGGGAGAATAACCTCTAGTGATGTCCATGGCCATTCAGACTTCTGGGAAAGGCCATGTAACCTCTGAGGAGCTTTTGCATAATAGTTGAGAATCCCTGTCAGACCATGGATGCACAACATATGGCTTGCAGGCCACATCCAGATCAGCCACACCATGCTGAGTGGCCTAAGGCTGGGGGAGGGAGGTACTGGCATAGCAGTATTAATACTAGAAGAAGAAGAAGAAGAATTGGTTCTTATATGCCACTTTTCCCTACCCGAAGGAGGCTCAAAGCGGCTTACAGTCGCCTTCCCATTCCTCTCCCCACAACAGACACCCTGTGAGGTGGGTGAGGCTGAGAGAGCCCTGATATCACTGCCCGGTCAGAACAGTTTTATCAGTGCCGTGGCGAGCCCAAGGTCACCCAGCTGGTTGCATGTGGGGGAGTGCAGAATCGAACCCGGCATGCCAGATTAGAAGTCCGCACTCCTAACCACTACACCAAACTGGCTACTACTACTACTACTACTACTACTATTATTATTATTATTATTATTATTATTATTTGGACTTGCATACCACCACTCTCAGCAAGCTGGCTCGTGGCAGTTCATAAAGAAGAAACAATGTACAAGTCTAAATGTACAAGTCTAAATAAAGCCGTAAGGGCTTAGGGGGAGGAGTTAGGGCGGGCTCTGTCCGGGATGAGGAAGGGTGCCGATTGGCTGCTTCCTCCGGACAGACCATTGGCGGGGCCAATCGCGGCTCGCAGTTGCTCCCTTCCCGGCGGCCTGACGCGTCGGGAGGCGCAAAGCGCCTCCGATGCATCAGGCCGCTGGCCAGGGAGCCCCCGCCAGCCGCGCTGCACGCGGCTGCCGGGGTCTCCCTTGCCTAGCGCCCGCTGTATTGTGACTACAGCGGGCTTGATCACTAGTCTTAAAAATAATCCTCAACATCATAAAAAGGTGGTATACTCTATATACTAATAAAATTTCTGCTCATATATTGGACCATCGGGCCAGTGCTAATGGAAATATTGACTGGCAATATATAATAGATGACATAGGATCCCTAACGCCACCTGATACTGCACACAGGGACCGAAAAGGGGGGAGGGGGACCAGATTGTACACCCTGGGGTTACCATCCAGCCCTAGCCAAATGCCTGGCAGAAGAGCTTCATTTTGCAGGCCCTGCGGAACTCAAAGAGTCCTGACAGGGCCCGCAGTTCACTTGGGAGCTCATTCCACCAGATAGGGGCCAGGACGAAAAAGGCCCTGGCCCTGGTTGAGGCCAGGCATGCCTCCTGGGGGCCTGGGACTTCCAGCAAATTTATACCCACAGAGTGAAGTGCCCTGTGGGAGGCATAAGGATTGAGTTAAAGGTAAAGGTAAAGGTATCCCCTGTGCAAGCACCGAGTCATGTCTGACCCTTGAGGTGATGCCCTCGTGCATTTTCATGGCAGACTCAATACGGGGTGGTTTGCTAGTGCCTTCCCCAGTCATTACCGTTTACCCCCCAGCAAGATGGGTACTCATTTTACCGACCTCGGAAGGATGGAAGGCTGAGACAACCTTGAGCCGGCTGCTGGGATTGAAAGCTGCCTTATCACTCTGTGCCACAAGAGGCTCATCCCTGCGCCACAAGGATTGAGTTACAGACATCTAATCTGGAAGTGACCGTTGCATGGATTACAGTGGCCAAGTGTTCTGGGGACAGGTAGGGCGCTAGTTGCTGGGCCTGGCATAGATGGAAAAGCACTGCCTGACCTACCTTAGTGACCTGAGCCTCCATAGAAAGGGAGACATCAAAAGTCGCTCCCAAATTCCTGGCTTGCAGAACAGATGTCAGTTGCACCCCATCCAGGCAGGGAAGATGCGTTTCCTGCTCCTGTCCCCTTTAACCCAGCCACAGAACCCCCATTTTGGTTGAGTTTCAGGTGACTCTTCCTGATCCATCCAGCTACCACTTCCAAACAACTGGTGACTGTCTCAGGGGGAACATCTGGTCGGCCATCCATCAGGAGATAGAGCTGGATGTCATCTGCCTATTGATAACATCGCAGCCCATAACTTTGGACCAACTGGGCAAGTTGGTCTTGATGTGTCCAGCCTTTGGATTGCAGCAAGAAGTCTCTTCTCCCCTCACAAAGGGCTCTGAACACCAGTTCTCAGCTGTTCTCTGGTCTGAGAGGCAGTGTTTTGACCTCACGGATACAAGAATCCCAGACGAGACAAGGAAAATTTCCCAGGGAAGGGGGCAGAGAGAATGCCACCTCACATCACAGAGACCATTTGAGAAGCAGCATTCTGACACCACCTTTCCAACAGTTACATGTTACAATGGAGCAAGGTAACATCATGCGGTGGCTCACTTAATTCTTATCAAGATCCATCATGGCCCCTCTCCATCGTTCTATATTCTGCAGCTAGATATATGCTGACTCATGTCTTTCATCTTGCACTGGCTTGCCCCAGAAGAATGGGCTTTTATTTTCCTTACTTCCTCTTTCACCTAGGTTCCATTTGCACAGTTGTTTGTCTTTCTGCTTACAAAGAATAATCAGAAATCATCAGAACAAGAGCTGTGCCTGAATGTCAAAGCTTTTACAAACAGGAGCACTAGTAGATTACCATATATTATTAGCAGGTTAATACAGCATAATTAAATTGATTGCAGTTTCATGTAAATGTTAAACTGCACAGGGGGCAAGATGGAACCCCCTAACAGAATAGTATGGAGGTGTTCAACTGTCCCCAGTGCCCCTTTCTGGAACTGATTAGCTGGTAGTAGTGTAGTACTCTTCTCTAGATATACAGTTTGGCCAACTGATGCTGGAAATGACAATGGCATATATGTTTTGACAGCTCCTCAAGAGATCAGGAAGACCCAGCTGGTTCAAGCTCTTCCTGTCCCTTAACTCAGTCATCAGGGTGACTAATCAAATTTTTACTCCCAAGGCAGATCAGAATGTAGTTTGAATTGAAATCTTTTGAGAAACCAACAGTGCTTAGAAGTACATGGTTACAACCCACTCAATCATTTTACCGAAAAGGGAAGAGTATTGTACCAAACTATAGACATAAGTTCATATGAGTCCAAGGGTGGCTTCTTCAGGAAAGGTTTCACAAAGTACACCTTTCTTTAACATTTTCAAAGTAATGGTGGTGAATTGACACTACAGTGAATTGTTGCCATGGCCCTTGTTTCCCTCACAACATGCTTGAAAATGTTTAGACCCAATCCACAATACAGTTGAGCCAAAATACTGGATTTCAGCTTGTATACACCCATTTACTTCATTGTGACTCAAAAAGACTTCAATAATACTTTGGTTTCCTTGCTTTATCTTTGCATGTGAAGTAGTTCTACTGAAGACTGTGGGATTATTGTGAAGTAATTAGTTTGAGTGCTGTCATCTTAGCAAGTCTTGTTTTCCTTCTTTTTTGCACTTGTCATTTAAGTGGTCAGTTCCCACTGTGGCTCCTCTAATTAGGAATTTAAGGGGTGAGAAGGTTCAGCTCTCTTGCTGACAATTTCAATTCTTTTTCAAATGGGCTACTGTTTTTCAGGTTTCTCTTCCAAGAGTGAGAAGTCTGGATTGGTTCCAAAATCTTTGTATCACAAATCAGAGCCCTGTTCTTAGAACTTCAAGCACTGTTTGTGAGGTGTCCCAGTATGACATATCCCTTGGCTAATCAAGATACTGTGTTCATATGCTACTTTTCTCATTCGGACATGTTACAGTTTGAATATATCACAGGATCCTGCACAGGAAAATGTACATGTGTAGGAAGAAAGGTATTAAGATTTAAAGTAATCAAACTGAAAATTCACTGAACAGCATAGTCTTCCAAATAAACTGGCATTGTTTATTCCAAAAGCTAATTGCAATTCACATAATACCTTTTATTAGGACCAGCCAAAATGACCCAAACATTATACAAGCTTTAGCGTTCACCAGAACTCTTCATTGGTCTGGATGATCCAAAGTAAAAGGAGGCAGGAGCAGGGGGAAAACAGATGTTTTAGGCTATGATTTGTAAGGTCAGTTCTAGTCAGCATTCCTGTGCTTGATGCTGGTGAGCTAACTAACTAAACAAGTAAACAAACAGAGTTAAACTGTTGGGTTTTTTGTTTTTCATGACCAAATTGGTGACACGTCATACTCCAACATATGATTTCAGAGGTGGCAACAGAGCAAGTGACTGTTCTATTTTAATGTGTCATGTAGTTTACTTAATTGGACAGCTACCATGTTGGGACAAGTCTTCATAGCAGTGGTAGCATTTCGATGGACTTCTGTTAGGGATACTAGTAGAATTACAGTAATATTTAGATCATACTTTTCTTGGCTGCTTCAAATACTTCATATACATTATCTTAGTATCTTAACACAGCCCATGGCGCCGCGGGCGCCGCGGACTAAATAAAGCCGTAAGGGCTTAGGGGGGAGGAGTTAGGGCGGGCTCTGTCCGGGATGAGGAAGGGTGCCGATTGGCCCCTTCCTCTGGACAGACCATCGGCTGGGCCAATCGGCAGGCGATTGGCCCGGCCGATTCCCGCCCTGCCGAGAAGGGAGCAACTGCGAGCCACGCGGCTCGCAGTTGCTCCCTTGCCAGCAGCCTGATGCGTTGGGAGGCGCAAAGCGCCTACAACGCATCAGGCCGCTGGCAAGGGAGCCCCCGGCAGCCGCGCAGAGCGAAGCGCCTCTCGCCGCGTCAGGCCTCCGGCCAAGGGAGCCCCTGGCAGCCGCGCTCCGCGCGACTGCCAGGGGCTCCCTTGCCTAGCGCCCGCTGTATTTTTATTACAGCGGGCTTGATTACTAGTAACTTATATGTTGTCAGGTACAGTAGTTTTATTAGGTCCATATTACAAATGTGTGAAGGCTGTGTGTGTGAAAGAGACAGCAGCTTGCCCAAGGCTACCAATTTAGTTCATAAGTGAAGTGAAGTTTGAGCCAGAATCTTCTTGGCTCACAGTTCCTATAATCATTACCATACTGTAGCACTCAAAAGTACTAAAAATGCTGTCAAGTACACCTTGCCTGTGGCAGTCTGCACACTGTACTTTTCAAGTAGTATGAAAGCTGCCTAAGTCATAACAGTGTTTCTTCACAGGAGGAGCCAATGCTGGATTTTACAGCTTCAAGGAAGAAAAGGGTTAACACACTGGCTGAGAAATGGTCATGATGGGAGATTATTGTAAGGTTACCATTTGTGGAATCAGGACAGTTCGAACTGAATGTGTACAAGAAGGTGATATGGATCTAATGTGCAGATAACCTTTCTAGATGTATGTGTTGCAGTATTATGCAAAGCTGATACATAGCAGGGGGGAAATGAGTGGCATGATTGGCTTGCACCGTTCTGTACATTGTCAAAAGTACGCACTTATATCAATCCATATGTACATACTGACAGCTTCACATAAGTAGAAATGCAATACAGTAGTTCAGTAGAAATTGTAAGTGTTGCATATTAAAGCAACAATGAAGTTTGAAAAGCTCATATAATGCTTTCTGCTTCCTCAGGGAGACCGGATTGCCATTTAGTTCTATAGCATTGCACTTTCAGGATCATTACCCTATTCTTTAAATTTATGCTCAGTAAATCAGTCCTATGTATCATAAAGTGGAAGTGTTAATTGCATCCCTCCCTGATTATCTGCAGCAATTCCTGCTTATTTATTTCATCTTTCTTTCATCTTTCATTTTTATCCTCACAACTACCCTCTGACTAGGCTGAAAACATGTGAATGGCCCAAAGTCACTCGGCAAGCTTCCATACCAAGTAGGGATTCAAACCCTGGTCTCCCAGGGCCTAGTTAACACTCTAACACTACAGCACACTGGAGATCTCTCTCTCTCTCTCTCTCTCTCTCTCTCTCTCTCTCTCTGTATATATATATGTATGCATGTATATATACATACATACATACATACATACGTGTATGTATGTGTATATGTATACATACATACATTTTGAGAAATCTACTAATTTTAATTTTATTATCCAGAATTATCCCAAGCCTAAATGTGTACGTTTGGTATGTGTTAAAAATCCTGACTTGGTTGATAAATGAATAAAGCTTTAATCAGCAAAGGAGTTAAGTCAGTTCTAATCAAGCCAGTGGGAGTTTAAGCATTTATTTATTTACTTCATTTGTACCCTTTCTCCTACTCTCTGTGTTATACTCATAACAACCTTGTGAGATAGGCTAGGCTGAGTTGTGTGTGACTGTCCCAAGGGCATCCAGGAAGCGTCCATGTCAGAGTGGGGATTCGAATCTAGATCCTATTCTGATATGTGAACCACTAATACGCTGGCCTTTTCAATAGAAGTGCTGTATAGATTGGCTTGTAAGCTTATTATAGTTAAATAACAGTTATAGCTGAGTTAATGTTAAGTAGTAGGAAATGTTTGAGTGCTGGAAAGTTTTTTTAATGAAATGAATGCATTACATTTGGGGACGGGGATTTCTGCATACATTTCGAGGTTCCTTCTTTCAAGCACAATGCATACTGAATGCTGCATACAGAATGGAGCCAGATGTATCTTAATGAATAAAGACCTGTTTCTGTGCTCCTGCTAATAGAATCTCACACACAGTCATTAACGTATGTAAATTTTCTTGGCAAATCATTAGGAGGTTCCCTTTAATGTGACTAGCTTACTGTTGACGATAATGCTGTATCAGCTAATTTTGGCATTCTAACACTGAGTGAAAACTATTAATTTGAACTTAATAGGAATAGTTTATTTTTAAGACATTAAGATTGAAGGGGCATGTCATCTAGCACAAATCAAACCTCTGGGGCACTATAAATTAAGAAAGCTAGAAAACTCACTGAATACCAACATATTAAAGGCACAAGGTTAGCTTCCCTAGGGATGCAGACAGTTACCAAGGGAGAGATGCATAAGCTCATTTTCTCTTCTCCTTTTTCCTCCAAAAGTGATGTTGCCTGGGAAACATAGTTCTAAGTCATCCCCTTCATTAAGTGCAATATAGGATACTCAGTTTGCTTTGATTTGACTCAGCCTTGTAGTTAGCTATTTAGCTTCTTATCCAGGGCAAGGAGCATTTCTTTCCAGGCAAATAGTGTTCCTGACATTCTGTTCAAGTATGTTGTGGCATGCATGTATACACACACAGGAATATGTAAGCCATTGGGCTGCTTATGTGTATTTGAGAGCTAGGCTTTTGTCTTTATCTGTGAAGCTGTTCTGTCTTCCAGTGGTGGCAGTCAATGGAAAAATCTGGAGCAGGATATTGTCACCTTTTGATAAAAGAGCATCAAATACAAAAATTCAGAACAATTTTACAATTAAAAATGCACATTATCTCTCAAGCTCTGTGTCCTGTACCACATGGATATACAATTCTTTCCTCTAGGTTAGATGAATCTTTACAATGCATAGGCTCTCAGTGAAACTGCCCTGTTACGTTAATCTGTATCCAATGTTGTATTTCTACCTGCTTGCACTATTCATGGGGAGAAGTAACAATATGGAGATGCTGTTCATATGCCAAATGGGTATGAATGTTTTCTCAATATTCTTTTTTTTCTAGGACATTTTAATGTATTCTCACAAAAGAGTTAAAACACAAGCACAATTCTCATGTAGAAAAGATAGCCACAGTTGCATAGTGATTAAATATATATTTACAGTGTTAGGGAACTGGTGATTTGTGACTTGACTGAAGATCATATGACCTTAGTTTGTTCTAGAACAGGGAAGATTGTGGCTCTCCAGGTGTCCATGGACTACAAGGACCATGAGCCCCCTGATTTCATATCACAGTTTGTCCACCCCAGTTCTAGAACAAGGCTCAGCAGCTGCTGTAAGAGATGTTTATAGTAAAGTTTATTTTAACTAGAGTCACCAACCTCAGGGTGGCACCTGAAGATCTGCCAGTATTACAGTTGACTTACAGACACCAAAAATCATTCCCCGAGAGAAAATGGCTGCTTTGGAGAATGGGCTGGCATTATACTCTGCTGAGGCCCCTCCACCTCCAGGCTCTACCATTCATATCTACAGATATTTTCCAACACACATCAGGGAACCCTAATTTTAAGCCACCCCTTATTGTAGTAGTCTGTCTATGGATTAGAGTTGCCAGGTCTTCCCTGGCTACCAGTGCAGGCAGTAGTACTGTCAACTCCAAGGTTGGGAAACTCCTGGAGTTTTTGGAGGAGAGCCTGGGGAGGATAGGGACCTCAGTGGAGTATAATGCCACAGAGTACATAGAATCATAGAGTTGGAAGGTACATCATGGGTCATCTAGTCCAACCCTCTGTACTATTCAGGATAGTCACAACCCTGTCACTCATCCACTGTAACTTACTGCCCCCTTATGCCATCACAGAATCAGCCTCTCCGTCAGATGGCTATCCAGCCTCTGTTTAAACATTTCCAAAGATGGAGAACCCACCACCTCCCGAGGAAGCCTGTTCCACTGAGAAACCATTCTAATTGCCAAGAACTTCTTCCAAATGATCTGATTTATGATAATCTGTAGGTTTTTCAAGGCAAGAGACAAATGGTTATTTGCTATTCTCGCATCTGCCTAGCAACTAGGGTTGCCAGGTTCTCTCTGGCAGCCAGGGGGGAGGGGGACACTGGCAGTGGGGAAAGGCCTATGTCAATATTGCAGCAGCTATGAAGCAATGTCACTTCTAGCATGTATAAAGTGCTAGAAGGTACCTTCTAATGAAGGTAGAAGCCATTTTTATCATAGAGTTTCCCCCCAAATACCAGAACATATGATATCATAACAAATCAGTTGCTTTGTGCACTCTTTAAATGCCTGCCTACTGTCTCAGTTGGGGGTGGGGTTAAATGGTGTGGTGAATCGCTGCCTGAAAAAAGCAGGGGGGAGTATTTAAAGGGTGTGATAAATCGCTGATCTCCCTCCCTCGCCACCCCATGAAGCAGAGAGCTGGCTTGAATTGGGGAAGATAGATATATGGAACTCTGCACCTGCCCTATCTGATATTTAAAGAGCCAGCTGCTAGTTCACACTGGAGAGAGGAGGCACAGGAACCCTGCATCTGCCCTCCTCATTGTGTATGGGGGGAAATTTGGACCTGTTCAGATTCAAGTGAATCAAATTGTCCAAATGTGAGCCAGGGAAATGTGCTTCAGACCATTTCAGATTCAGCCCAAATCGATTCAGATCAATACCAAAATGGTGTGAATTTTTTCCCTGTGTACATGTCTAATAATAATCATCAAGAAATAAAATAGGACAGGCATAACACTCAGCAACATGCATTCTAACCAAATATTAAACTACTATTCTGTAGATAATCCTTGAATTCTTTCTTCATTCATTATAATACTACTGAGGTTCAAGCTAGGTTGAAGTGACTGGCTCGTTGAGCATTATGACCCAAGCAGGGGTTCCAGCCAGATTTTCCAAATCTGGCATGTAGCACCGCTTCAGCTCTTTCTACACATCCACTCTAGTTTTTCAATAAGGATTCTCATTTAAACCAGCCATTCAGAATACTTCCCTCCAAGTAGATATGGCACAAGATGCGGATTAGTTTGATTTGGGAATGTGAAAAGCTTTCCCTTCCCAAATGTAACTGCCCTCCCATAACTGAACTAAAAGTAAAGGAGACATTTAACTTTCAATGGCCAGTTTTTACTTTTGTGCCTTTCTATTTTCTGTAGAGATTTATAGCATTGAGAAGAAAGCAGAACCTGCTCAGCAATGGGTTCATTTTCAAAAGTCTTGTTTTAGCCACCCCGTATGAGTTTGTATGTATGTTTCTGAGCACACACATACACACAGGCAACCTCATAATTTCTGGTTTTTAAAATAATATATCAGATTTCCTTGGTTTTCAGATTTTATGTTTCTGCCTTTAATATTAGATGTGCTGGTTTCTTGTGTTTGTGTGATGTGTGATTTGTATTTTACATTTTAATGGTTTCTTGTGTTATTTTTATGCAAGCCTCTCTGAGCAAAATTTCATCATATAAGCATGGAGTTGGAAGATACCTCCAGGGTCATCTAGTCCATCCCCATGCACAGTGCAGGAAACTCACAGCTACCTGCCCACCCAATTTCATGGCCAGAGGATGCTACCCACCCCAGAAAGTCAAAATCCCTGTTCAGTCTGGCCTGGAGGAAATTCACTTCCCAAACCTAACATGGTGACTGGCATTTCCCTGAGCAAGAAAGGTTTACAAGAGCCAAGCACTGATACAACAATTCCTGCCCATCCACAATCCTCCCAACATATTTTATTTCTCCAGTTAAAACATTTGAAAACAGCTATAGTATTATTTAAAATTTAATAAGTAAAGATCTCATAGAACAAGGCTGAATCTTGTTGATGGATGATGAGAGATGACAGACAAGGCAGAATCACCAGTATCACTAAGCATCATCACTATCATCACTAAACACGAAAAATAATAAAGCTCAAATTGCGTGCAGAAAACTCACTCCCTACCTCCTTGGTCCTCCCTGTGGGCTTGCCTTCAATAGGGAGAGAGCACTGTCTCAGTGAGGGCCAATAAGTTCAAATTGGGTGCAGATAGGGAGAGAGCACTGATTGTCCCCAATGGGGGTATGTCACTATCCCAATGAGGGCCAATTAGTTCAAATTGCATGCAGATAAGGAGAGACCAATGAGGGCCAGCCAGTTCAAATTGCTGCAGACAGGGAGAGAACTTTGTTTTCATCAGCTCAAATTGTGTGCAGACAACTCACCCCCTACCTGGCCTTCGCTGGGTATGTGTTGCCAATAAGGACACTCTTGCAATTAGGGCCAATCATGGGGCTTATCTGTCCTCCTCTTCCTGCTACTTGCTGGATGGAAGAGATGACGGTCTCTCTGAAAGGCACTGCTGCTGATAAGTTGCCCCATCCTCAGCCTCTTCCTACTCTCCATCTCCCCCAGGGAAGGAAGGGAAGCTAGCTGCTTCCTTTATCTCCTATGTTGGTCTCAGGTTTCAGTTCTCTGCTAGAAAGAAGCACAGATGAACTGATACAGGAAGGCAGAGAGAATCAGTATTTCAAAAACAGAATGCTAAGGGACAGACAGAATTCAATGAATGTCTTAACTCAGTCCAGGGAGTCAAAGGCTGGTTCAGCAAGTCCAAGGGTATCAGCAGAAGGAGCAAGTCCACAACCAAGGCCTTCCAGCCTCGAGGAAATATAGGCTGTCAGCAGCCTCTTAGTCCTCATTCTTTGATGATTCACAGTCTTCTGCAGTTAGCAACTGTCTCGCTAACATGGTGTAGTACCTTTTAGATTGGAGCTCTCTTCCAGCACTTAGCTGATATTGCTTAATTGGCTTAGGTAAGTCAGGTGAGCTGACAAGGCAGGGAGCTGCAGCTGGAGGCTGGGCAGAATGAGGAGCTCCTGCAACAACTTTGGGATCTAAGCTCTGATTTGTCTGCAGCTCCATTCCCTCTTGGTGGTCAGAGCTCTCTGCCTGTTGAACATCTGGCTGGGCTAAGCTCTCATCCAGCTGAGGCTTGAGTAAAGCTCAGAGCTCCTGGCAAGGCTTTTCCTTTGAGGAGTCCTCCCTAACAGGACCTGGACTCCCAACACTTCCCTGCAGCTGGCCATCAAAGTGCTCTTTGCTTTCCCCCACCCTCCTATTTTTCAGATGGGTTGGAGTGATCCAGCAGCCTTCCACACACAACCTGGCCCTTGGAAGATGTGGGGGAGGGGAAGGAGGCAGCCCCTCTCCCACAGCCTTACCTGTCCAGCCTGTCCTTTGGGAGATGTGGAGGGTAGGAGGGGAGCAGCCCCCACAACTCTTCCTGCCTGATCTGTCCTTTGGGAGATGTAGGGGGGTGCTTCCCAGCCTGGGAGATGGGGTGGGAGGGAAACATGCAGCTCCCCCATGGCCTTGCAACCCAGCCTGGCCTTTGGGAGATGTGGAGGAAAGGGCAGGAAGAGGCAGCCCTGTCTCAGCCGTCTCTACCTGGCCCAGCATTTGGGAAATGTGAGATGAGGCAGAAAGGAAGCAGCCCATCTGCCATGGCCTTCCCAAGGAAGGTGGCAACCCACCCCTTTGTGGCCTTCCCAGCCCAGCCTTTGGAAGATATGGGGTTGTATGGGAAGGTGGGGACAGTGGGGACCTGTGTAGACAGTGTTGTATGTGGGTGTGGGTAGTAGGTTCAGTGTCCCTTCAAAACAGCTGTTTTTTCCCAAGAAAACTGATACCTACCTTCTCTTCCCCTTTATCTCTCTTTCTTTCTCCCTTTTTTCTCCATCTCTATCTTCTTTTCTTAGATCTTCCCAAAGATTTCCATGACTACACTTGGAAGTTGGCAACCCAGCTCGCTGCATATGGAGGGGGAGTCAGGAATCAAACCCAGATCTTGAGATTTAGAGTCTGCTACTCTTTACACAAGAAGAGCCTCTTGTGGCACAGAGTGGTAAGGCAGCAGACATGCTGTCTGAAGCTCTGCCCATGAGGCTGGGAGTTCAATCCCAGCAGCCAGCTCAAGGTTGACTCAGCCTTCCATCCTTCCGAGGTCGGTAAAATGAGTACCCAGCTTGCTGGGAGGTAAACAGTAATGACTGGGGAAAGCACTGGCAAACCACCCCGTATTGAGTCTGCCATGAAAACTCTGGAGGGCGTCACCCCAAGGGTCAGACATGACTCGGTGCTTGCACAGGGGATACCTTTACCTTTACTCTTTACACACTTAACCACATTGGATCTCAATATCAAGGGGGAGGGGAGGACCAGAACCCAGAAGTTCATGGTGCAGGTCTGTGTGCTAGCACTATTGTATTCTTTAAGATCTTAGTGTTGGCCAGGAATATGGGCATGATTCTTGGTGCCTTCTTATCATCGGAGGCACAGACCTCCATAGTAGCTTGCCTGGCATGTTTTCATCTATTCCAGGTGAGGCTACTAGTACCCTATCTGTCCTCAGAGGACCTGGTCATGGTGATCCATGCAACAGTCACCTCTTGGCTGTAACTTGATCTACGTGGCCTTTCCTTATCCTTGAGCCAGGGCCATTTCGCACAAGGACCAATGTTGCCAATTGCTTTCACAAAGCGGAAACGCTATTTTAAATAGTGGAATCTCGGCGTTCCGCATACCTTCATTTGTAGTGGAATCCAGTAGCATTTCATTCGTTCCTCACAGGTTTCCGGTCTCTCAGGAATCGCTAGAAAGGAAGCGATTTTTTTCTGTGCTTGTTCCCGCCCCTGGCCATCAATCAAACGGAACAGCCAATGGGCGGTTGTTATCATGCTCCCGAAAGCCCCTTTCCCTTTAAGCACAGTTTTTTTTTTAAGCACACAGTTGCAATGAATATGTGTTGATTCGTTGCAACAGCTGGCGTGTGAACTGGCGATTCATCGTTACCACATTGTTTCCCTGAGTGGGAAAAATATCCCCCCCCCTGCACAGACGCAATTTTTGGCCAAAATTAAAGGGACTGGCGAACAGGGGGCTGTGTTGTGCTTGGGGACTTACAGGAGCTTTAAAGCACTTCTGTGGAGGGACTGTAGCCGGAGAAGCCTCGCTGGATGAATGAAGCCTCGCTGGTTCGTTGCTTTCCCCACTCCGAGGGGGGAAAAATGGCGATCGCTTCACCGGAAGTTCAGAGGAGAGAGCCAGGGGGAGGGACTTTGTTGCAACCGCTACATTGAGAACGCACATGTCTTTTTCGCAAGTGTAGCAGGTTGTTGGCAAGAGTGTAGCGATCTTCTGAAGGTGAATCCACTTTTCCCGATTCCCTGGAAATCACTACAACGAAGCGATTTTGGCGCTAGTGTTGCTGGAGTGTTGCAGATTGCTCACGACGTCATGCGGAACATAGTTTTAGTGGCGAAAACAAAATGCAAGACTAGTGCTATATTAAAGTCGTGCGGAGTGGCTCCCAGTAATTGCAGCTGTTAAAGAATGCAGTTGATAGGGTTCTCACAGGAACATCTTAGAAGGACATCTTGGAGGACCCATATCCAGCCAGCACTGAGGCAGCTGCACTGGTTGCCAGTTGCTTCCCAGATCAGGTTTAAGGTTTTGGTATTAACTTTTAAGTCCAACAGCTGTCCACATACCTGAGGGACCTCCTATCACAGTATGTTCCACACAAGGTTCTCCGCTTTGCAAGTGGAAACCTGTTGTTGGCCCATGGGAAGTGTGCCTGGCCTTGATCAGAGCATTTTTGGTCCTGGCCCCAGCCTGGTGGAATGAGCTCCCAGAAGAGCTGAGGGCCCTGTCAGAGCTTTCACAGTTCTGCAGGGCCTGCAAGCCAGAGCTTTTCTGCCAGGTCTTTGGTTGAAGATAGGGTAGTTAAGATCAGTGGGCCTCTCCTCTGAATCATAGAATCATAGAGTTGGAAGGGGCCATACAGGCCATCTAGTCCAACCCCCTGCTCTACGCAGGATCAGCCCTAAGCTGAACAAACAGAACATCTAGCTACTCTCTTTATGTCTCCTGCTGAGGCATGGACTTGGGAGTATGATGAGCAGGAGGGAAATGTTGGGAACAGTTAGGACTCATATGGATTCTTGCCACTGGGGAGGGACAATATATTAAGATTATTGTTTTTTATGGGATTTTATTGTGGAATTTTTAATCCGTAACCCACCACAATCCAGCTAGTTTGGGAGTGATGGGCAATAAATCTGTAACTATGTCTAAATAAAAGAGGTAAGGCATCCTGGGAAGAGTTGGTGTTAAGGGTTATGGGCCAATCAGATCTATCATTGGTGCCTGTAGGCCTCTGATTGGCTGTCCACCCATTGTCTGCCCAGTTAGATTAGAACTCCCACTCCTAATGGTCTTTCGACAATTTTGCTGCTTCTTCACAGTCTCTGGCGCCTTAGACACCGCTCCTGAGGTGAGTGAGCTGCCAGAGGTGCCTGAGGGCTCTTCAGCTTCGCCCTTCTGAGACAATGGGTCCTGCCTACGGAGCTTAGGGAAGCCAGCTTGTGTCTTCTCTGAGGGGAGCACCTGCCCCACCACCACCTCAGCCGCCACCTTCCCCCTCTTATGGACCCTGGGACACACCAGCCGTTAGGATGTCCCTCCCATCTGCCTAACATGGAGGCTACCAGCACGTGCCTCCACACCGCCTCCCACCAACTCTGCGGCATGCCCAACAGCCCTGGCCTAAACTGCAGAGGGGAGGGCCAGGGGGAAATACCATGGAGAGGGGAGGGCCCCTAGAATTACGATTCCAGGCTAAAGTGTTATCCTAGAGAGCAAATGGATGCTTTGAACGGAGAACTAATCGGGGATACCAGTTTTCAGGTGGGATCTGGGGATCCCCTAAAAATATAGCTCCAGACTAAAGAGATCACCTCCTAGAGAGAAAATCGATGCTTTGAAGAGAAAACTTTTGATACTGCAATTGGGCATACCATTCTCCATGTGGGACCTAGAATCCCCTAGAATTACAGCTCTAGACTAGAGAGATTAGTTCTCCTAGAGAGAATTTGGGTATTTTGAAGGGTGAACTCTCTGGTACTGTAATTGGGGATGCCGGCCTGCTGCTCACCTAGCCCTCCTTGGAACAGTCCTGGGTGAGTGGCAGGCAGCTTTCAAATGTTCTCCACCTGGGTGCTGGGCTGCCCTTGGTGTTTGTTTCCTTGCTTATGACTGGTGGTGCTCAAAGACTGATAGGGGAGGCTAGGAATTCCATGCTGCCCAAAACACTCCTGCAGGCTGCTCTGCCCAATTTCCTTCTATTAGAGAGGAAGGAGAAGAGTCCTTCCTATCCTTGCCTTGGGAACTTGCTGACATCATGTGGAGGATGAACCATGCCTTAGTAGTAAATGAGGTTGAAGTCTGTCCCAAGGTTATTTGGGGGTACCTCCTTGCCCCAGTGTCCTCCTGATTGTTCTAGGGCAGGGGTGGCCAAACTGTGGCTCTCCAGATGTTCGTGGACTACAATTTCCTCTCAGCCCCACCTCCCACACAGGGTGTTAAGGGAAGAGGAAGGCCTTCCTCCCTTTCCACCCACCCTGAAACAAACCTGACTCCCACTTGCATCCCCCCCCCCCAAAAAAAAACCTTCCCCAACCAATCTAATGCAGCCAGGCCCCAGACCCCTTTCTCCAACACAAATGGCACCATGGCCTCCAACACGAGCACCTTGGGAGCTGCATGCTGCTCTACCCAGCTTTCCCCCTCTGTGAAAAAACCCTCCCCACCACCCTCTGCCACCCAGCCCCCTTGAAGCCAGCAACCATTCTCATCCAACCTTCCCTACTCCACTTCACAACCATATCACCACTACCACACACCCATTTCCCACCACAACACCACAACCCACACACACAAAACACCCCTTCACCCCAGGACATCCCTCGCCTTCCTCTTTCCACCACCAAGCTCTAGCTCCCACGGTATTCCTGGATATAATAGGCTTTACCCCTAGTCTAAAAATAAATACATTGAATAAATAGAATTAAATATTTTCCTGTTATGATTTTTTTAAAATAATGTGGTTGAAATATTAACAAATTTCTGTTCTCCATCATGGCACAGTCTCTGGCATACACCCCACTATTAGTAGGATACACCAAGAGCTAGCTTGATGTAGTGGTTAAAAGCAGCAGCTTCTAGTCTGGTAAGCTGGATTTGATTCATGCAGGCAGCCGGGTGACCTTGGGCTCACCACAGCACAGATAAAGCTGTTCTGACCGAGCAGTAATATCAGGGCTCTCTCAGCCTCACCCACCTCACAGGGTGTCTGCTTGGGGAGGGGAAGGGAAGGCAAATATAAGCCACTCTTGAGACTCTTCCTGGTAGAGTCTCTTCATCTACTGGTAGATTTAATAGTGTCTACTGTTTACCCCGGTAATGACTGGGGAAGGCACTGGCAAATCACCCCGTATTGAGTCTGCCATGAAAACGCTAGAGGGCATCACCCCAAGGGTCAGACATGACCCAGTGCTTGCACAGGGGATACCCTTACCTTTACCTTTTACAGTTTACCCACTGGTATTTTTTTTTGTCACCAATTCTTGTAAGCCTCCTCACTGCCCACGCTCACAGTTGCTCACGTTGCCTGCATGCCCTTTGCCTGAGCCCTGTGAGCACTGCGTGTGGCTGCTTTGGCTGCCCCTGTGACTTCCAGGAGTGAAGTTCTATTTTAGTATTCCATTGCTTCCCTTACTTAATTAGAGTACTAGAATATACTCACACTGAGGTGCATGAGCATGAAATAAGGTTGCATAAGAAATACAGGACAAAACTTTAAGGAAATGAAATATGAATATTATGATAGTCTTTTATTTTATAAGATTCTTTAAAAGCATCTGGAGCATTAAAGCATTGTAAACATTCTTAAATACACTGAAGTTAATTACAAGGATCTCATAAATTGTGAATTCAGTTGTCATATTTTGTACATATTTTATTGTTTTTTTGCTTCAGGTTCTCTTTGCAGTGATTCCTTTTCCCCACAGCAAGCATGAAAGGAACAGACAACATATTTTAAATTATATTTATTCATTGTCAGGCCAAAGATTTATTCCCTCACAGAAAAGCCATTAGGTAGCACTATATAATAACAGCTAATAACAGTAAGAATTGTTTAATTTACCCTGCATTGCCTGATCTTTATTTTATTACATCTATTATAAATTACCTATTCGACATCAAAAAGCTTCATAATAATTCCTTGCTTTTAGCATATAATTTGTTTCTTGCTGGAAATCACTTTGAATGAAAAGTGTATTGTTTTAGAACACTGCCTTCTTTCATACAGACAAATCAATGACTTGATGAAGGTGAACTATATAATCAAAGCATGCAAATCTGATTCAGCCTTGATCCATTTTACATTACCCATATTGGCAGAAGCTTGATGTTCTGTAGGCACGGTTGAAAGCATAAGTTTTATATCGCTAAACTGAAAGCCTGTCTATCTCTGGTAAGTTAGTCCAAGGCCTAGCCTCAATGATTCATGGGTGTACAAGGAACACATCAGTCTAGTGGCTACATTTGAGTTTGGGGTCCCCACTCTGTATCTCATGTAACATTCAGAAGTGAGTTGTAGGATCTCTTCAATTCCTAATTTTTGGTACCTGACAGATTGCACATGGTGGTACACATGGAAAAGAGGCTTCAGTCTTCCCTTTTGTGTCATTTTATTGACCTTAAACATCCTGTTGTAGTGTTAGTGGGTGAGTTGCTGTTTAACAACATGCTTGAATAGTCAAACAGGATCAGGCAGCTACGGGCAGTCTGGTATAAAGTGAGATCATTCAATCTAGTTTGTACCCCTTTGGGTCATTTTTTTTACTAGGTTGGGCCTTGCATGGCTGAAACTTTGACTGACCACTGTGTCTTTGGTCTGGTCCACTAATATATGGGTTAGAGGACCAAAAAGCCTATATAAATATCTTACATTAGTTATTTATTTTCTTTCCTTCCTTTGCACAGCTCTTATATATGCAACCTTTTGCACATTTCTTTTAATAAGCCTTATTTGGGGGATTTCAGTATAAACCCAGTACCTTGACCTATTTTGGCTACAACTACCAAAGTCAGCAGCCACCCAGGGAATCAACTTACCAATGTCCTGGGCAGCAGAAGTGTTAGCAGCCTTTAGATGGCTAACAGGTGGGCCAGACACACAGCTTTCAATGATCCAGGTCTCAAGAGGCAGGCTTATCAAGCAAGGTTCACAGAGAGAAAACCAACTTCCAGCAGCTGTGTTGAATAGGGTAAGAGTGGAGATAGGCAAGGGAGACAGAAAAGGGGAGGAAGAGAAGAGATCAGGGCAGGGCAGGGGTTGAGTATAAAGGGAGTTCTGGAATCCAAGCCAGAGAAGATTGTAATAGTGGGACTGTGGATGCAAAAAGGCCATGAAGACAGAGATGACTCCACATGGTCTGGAGAGCCTGGGTCCCATTCTGAGGCTTGCGGGAGTGTCCCAGCAAGGGTCTCAAGATGGTGGAAGGTGATGTCTTTCTAGGTGCCCAGGTGTGGTACTCTCCAAGTCAACCTTTCTCAACTTTTTTACCATTGAGACACCCTTGAACATTCTTCAGGTTTCAAGACACAACAGAAGTGGCGTGATCATGCAGAATATGGTTAGAAAACATAGCTATGTACATGTCCACCTGGGTTCACTCTCCTCCCTACCCCCCTGAAGGCCCATCATTGGCCGTTTTGGGAGGGAGTAGATGGGTCAACATGACATCTGATAGAACTCTGGCATACAGTTTTGGGATCCACTTCACCACCATTTTAGTGTTAGAAGAGGCTAACTCACAGATAGAGAGAATTAACTGGGGGAGATAACAGACAGAAGCATATGAAATTACTCCCTGAGGATATAAATGAGATGAATAAGAGAAAGCTTTCAGTGCTGAAAATGGATATATAGTGTTGAAGTGGAGAAGAAAGTCAGCCAGACTGTGGCCTGGAGGAGCCTGTGACACAGAGAAGTAAGAACCCTGTATGTGTGTGTATTTCTCTCTCTCTCTGTCTTTTTATACAGAGAGAGAGTTTGTGTCTATATGGGAATGTTATCCTCTGGAATAACACACATCCATTATATGATTTACAGAAGATACACAAAGTTGTGGAATATGAAAAGAATGCCACTAAAATAAAATTTCCAAATATAGGAAGGTCATTCCACTGTTAGCACAATCTGTACTATATGTTTTTATAATAGGTACATAATCTCTTAAGACTTCAAAAATGTTTTGTGTTTAATTAGGTAGACTTGTACATTTCCTCAAATATGCTCCCTGGAAGAGCTTCTTGTGCCGCAGAGTGGTAAGGCAGCAGAAATGCTGTCTGAAGCTGTCTGCCCATGAGGTTGGGAGTTCGATCCCAGCAGCCGGCTCAAGGTTGACTCAGCCTTCCATCCTGCCGAGGTTGGTAAAATGAGTACCCAGCTTGCTGGGGGGTACACGATAATGACTGGGGAAGGCACTGGTATTGAGTCTGCCATGAAAACGCTGGAGGGTGTCACCCCAAGGGTCAGACATTACCCGGTGCTTACACAGGGGATACATTTACCTTTACCTTTATGCTCCCTGGAATGTTAGCATAGAAATGTTCCAAATAGAACAAAGGTTAAATGGATTAATTCAAGCGTATTTCTATAAAAGCATGATATAGCTATACATATGAGGAAAAGGGACATTTTTAAAAGGAAGAAACACTTTCAGCTGTGTTCTGTGTCTGTGCTGTTTATTGGATTTCTTGTTTGGGCAGCAAATTCGTTCCCTGTATAGGATGAGCATTGTTGTATCTGTCCTTGACTTATGAAATATTTTTTTTCAAAAACACCTGTTATTAAAAATTGCAATTAGTCCCAAAACAAATACATTTTCAGCCTTTAGGATCAAAGGCAAATATTCTTATCTTCATAATTAGATTTAGATCCCAGGTGAAAAGGAGAGACCCTTTTATTAAAACCCATGGGTTTAGCTCAGCAGAAAATTACTTCAGTGGACATTTTACAGAGCCCTAGGTTACCTAGGGGAAAGAAATAAGCAACATACTTATTTCGTGATAACGTTAATGCTGACAGCATTTCTGTATTTGGAAGCTTACTAATAAATTGCTTGTTCTCTGAAGAAGAACACAAAGATGTATTCTGCATGTGATAATGAGCCTAAATGTTTAGCTGTATGATTATCTGTTTATTTCTGAAAGCAGAGACATTCACAGAGGCAACAGAAGATCAACCCTGAACTTTGCTTGCCTCACTCCCCTATAGCTACCATTCACCCCCTCCACCAGAGAAATTGTTATCTAAAAACATTGGAATTACTAGGTAATTATAGAATTATAACAACCTATTGCAACAGTGTGCTAATTCAGAATTTCAGTTTTTAAATAGTACATCTCAACCCCTTTTTGTTTCTGAGTTCCATGATGTGTTCACTCTTCATCTTTCCCCATATATCTCTGCACTGAAAAGGGTCAGATAAAAGCTAACAAGTACTAGATGGTGGCAGTAGATTACTATAATATTATAGTGCTATGTAGTGACATAGGAATTCTACTGTGTGTGTTTTTTTAAGAAGCAAGGAAAATGGCACCAATGTGATTGGGATCTGCAAAAATGCATAGCTTCTTCTACACAGCATCCAAGTTGCTTTGGGTCTACCCAACTAGATTAGGGAAAGATTGCAGCAAAGCAAGAAAGAAGCAGGATGAATAGAGGATGATAGTCTGTGGATGTCCCTTAAAGACAGTGCTGTTGTAAGACAGCTGAGATTGAACAAAATGTCTGCTGAACAGTGACCGTGTTCAGGTTCAGCCTAAAACAAATCTCAATTTGCCCCCTTTCCGCATCAAAGTGGGATAGTCTATCTTTTGTCATAAACCTATTCTCTGATACCTATGCTATATACATTACAATGAATTATGCCATCAAAAATACTTTAAATAACAGATTTAAAGGACTGGATTTTCTGAGCTTCTTTCACTGGTAGGGTATTTGTTCAATGTAGGAGGATACTCCTTGGTTCAAAATTTCAAATTTACCATAGAAATTTTGGAGCAGAAATGCCACTGTGCAAGTAAAAGTGATGGTGGGAGGATCATTCAAATAGTTTTTCACTAATTATTCTGCAAATAATTTATAGCTAAGAGCTGCTACTGAGCTACCAATGATTAAGACCTCGGCAAGGCAATATAATACTAAGTTATGGAGTCAGATTCCATTGGTTTAAAATATGGTTTCAAAGAGGATTTATCACAGCACAGATTTGTAATATATTGTTAATGTGCTAAGTACAACTAATACATACTCTCTAAAGGTTGAATAGCAGAGCTTCCTCGTTGGAGAGTGTTCAAAATGGAAAAGCCGGAGATGAGACATTTTTGAGTTACCTTATATAACTCAAAATCTTTTTGTTGTTGTCCAAGACGCATTCCCTAGCTTAGAAAACAGTCTACTAAGTTGATATATCACATATTTAAGATTCATGTGAACATTCTAAATATTGTGCACACAATAGTTTATTGTTGCAGGGGATGTATTACAGCTTTAATACGGGCTTAGTATTGGCTGTTAGTGAAGTAATGACTCCAGAGCACAATATAAAGCTTTAACATTTATTACTCTATAGGAACACTTCAACTTTGTTGTCAGAGACAAAAGCAGTTAGATCATGATTACTGTGCCAGTGAAATCTTGGCTCTGTTCACAGATTTAGATACACTTTCAGAGATCTTGTATGAATAGTTGGGTTCTGAGTTTGTGTCCATGGCAATCTGTTTAATGTGTAAAGGAAGTTACAATGGCGTTAACCCATGAAAAGGATCAGTTGTTTTCGTGGAAAACAGTAGAGACATGCTTTGCATTCATATAGCCAAGATAATCGGACTTATGGTAAGTCTAATTCACTAAAGACTTTTATTTCAGGGATGGCATTGATCTGTGACCTGCAATGATCATATATGTTTGTGTGTGTATACATTTGTCAGTGCCAGTATGCTTGATGCAGTTTTCAACACAAATGTAGTTTCTATCAAAGCAAATTCTTTGACAATCAGATGAAACATACTTAATATTAGAAAGTTTTGAAACATAATATGGGAAAATGTAGGGGCCATATAAATATTTAATTTTCCTGTTCTTATTTGATAAAGTTTTTACAAACCGATGTCTCTCAAGACCAGTTCCATTCATTCTGTCTTGGTACTTCGAACTGAGTGAAATGCTGGCTGAAATACTGGCCAAAGTAGAAGACAGTGGACTTCAGCTAGCCAGCAAATCAAAGACTTCTGTACATTAAAATCACAAAATGACATATCAGAATCTCTCACTGGACTTGCATCCTTAAAGATCCGTGATAGAAACATAAGATCCAGTCCCACTCATACATCTGCCTTGATCTGCATGAACGGTTACACTTTACTTTTTTGTTCTCTATGGCAGTGATCCCCAACCCCTGGTCCGGGGACCGGCAGCGGTCCGTAGATCAGTTGGTACCGGGCCGCGGTTCTGTCTAAGAAGTTAGGTGCTACAGCCCACCAACGTCGACCCAACTTTGCAGAAGTCCAGGTCACAAAGCTCCCCTTCTCCATTCCTGCTCTGACTAGGACTCCCTCATCTCATGTCCAGGAGCGCCGTATTCCCAGGGCAGCCCACACAACTCCGCGGCAATGAGGTTCCTGCCTGCTGCCTTCAACGACCACAGCGAAAAGAAACAGAGGCCAGCTTGCTCCCTTGTCCTTCTCATCCATTTGCCCAATCAGAGGAGCCGTAGTGGCCGTCAGCTAAGCCCACCCCTCTGGCGCCATCCAATGACGGATCCTCTAGTAGACTACCCCCCCCGGCCCTCAGTAAAATTGTCAAGCATTGACCGGTCCCTGGTTATAAAAAGGTTGGGGACCACTGCTCTATGGAACAATCCATGTGGTGTGCTCTGTTTTGTAGCTCGATAAAATTTTCTCCATTTCTGCAGTGTGTTTTGTGTATCCTGGATAGTTCAATTTAAGCACTGAATACTTGTTAAATAATATGACAACAGCAGTAATTTGATCTGAATCCCTGGATGTTAGGATCAGTTTAACTTTGTCCTTTTCTTCCTTGTAGTGAGAATAATAATGATCATTAATACCATAGAAAATAATATAATAAAATCATTTTGGGATGAGTAACTCAAGAAATTGTAAAACAGATTAGAGTCCAGTAGCACCTTAGAAACCAACAAGATCCATAACTGGGCAACTTGCCATGTATACAGAAAAATGTTAATTTGTTGTGGGGTTTTTAACAAGAAATACTCGCAATTGTCCAGTTATTACTGGGCATGCAGATTGCCATTTGAGACCCACAAAGGTTCAGGTAATAGAGGCATCTGTTAAACAGAAGGGGAACAAAAATGCATTAGTGATCCCTTTAGTGCAGTTGTGTCAAACTCATTTGTTATGAGGGCTGGATCTGACATAAAAGTCACTCTGTCATGCTAGACCATGTGTACCATTAAATGTAATACCAGGTACTGGAGATATAAACTTTATAAAGGACACGGACAAACACAATATGTTTTAGTCATACACTAAAGCAGTTGATTCCCAGCAGTGATAGCAATCAATGTACTGGGGAAACCACAAAAACCCCAATAAATATATTTAAGAAAAAGCTCTGGATTGCTAGCTGGACGGGGGAGGGGGAGGGGAGGAGACGGGGAGTTGACTCCAACGAGTAGCCATCTTTTAATGCACTGGGGATTTTAAGGCTTGTGTATTTTTATTATTTTATTGTAAACTGCCACAAGTCTCTGAGAGTGGCGGTATATGAATCAAAGAATAAATAAATTAAATATGCAAGAATACATTCCCCCCCCTCGAACAGCTACCATAAAAGGGAGGATATCTTAATTTCCATACAAATTAATTACTTTTTGTATTTATACTGCTTTTAGGAGACAAGTCATCTTCCTTGCAAGTAAATAGGGTGGTTTTTCAACACACACACACTACACCCAACCTCAGCAGCCAAGCTTGGCAATGATTAATCTCTTGCTCTTTATTTCATCTCCTCCAACATCCTACCACTGAGAATTTTGGGGAGGCGCACCACACTTCCCCATCACTGTTCCACCCGTATCATCATCCTTGTGAGATAGCCCAGGCCGAGTGACCAGCCCCGGGTGACCCAGACAACAGGCTCCTGCCTCAGGAGGAGTGGGGACAGGACCTGGTTCTCAGATCTACCCCCATGTTCTCATCCATCCTATATCTCTCACAGAAGTGGTGGGGCTGAAGGAAAGGCCTGACAGAGAGGCTGTTTCCAAAACCTCCAAGTGGTAAATTTTGTCCTCCAGCAACCCCTTTTCCCTCACAGAATTAGAACATGTGATGGGTAGAAGGGAGGCCTAATACCTGTGCCAGAAATCCCAGCAAGACGTGCTGGCACAGGGTTTACTACAGAAACTTGCTCACCTGGGCTGATTCTGCAGTTCCTTTATTTTTTCCATTGTCGATCCTGCTGAATTCAGATCAATTTGGACCTGGGTCTTTCTCCTCCCCTCCTCCTCCCCAAATTGAAACAGAAAGCCTTCTGCACTTGATTGGGGAAGATCAGAGGAGGGAAGGGACTGCTGGTCATTAGGCTGCTTTGTTTATTTTTCTTTTCCTGAACTAGCGAAGGGGGGGGGGGGTCAGGTGAAGTCCAACTGGCATTAGTGATTTATTCTCTTTTGACTCCTGAGCCAGCAGCAGCCTCTCAGAGAATTAGGCAAATCTCTGCTGAGAGAAGTGTGGGCTTTTGAAGTGTCGTCACTTTAAAGCAGGGCAAAAATAATAAGTCTTGGGGGGGAAGCCTTACAACCGGGAACCAGGAAGTCTTTGAACTGATGCCCTGGCCAATCAGGAAAGACTGCTTTGCTATGTCAGCATTGCAGACGCAGAGTAGGAAGTTAATTCACAAAAAAACAGTAATCTACACATATACTGGTGGCTTTCAAAGGCTTTCAAATATGGCGACTTATATCTGCTCCTGGATATCACAGGGGAAACGTAGGGTCACCAAGGATCAATCATGCATGTTGCAGAGGGAAAAAAGTGCCCCAAATCAAAATCAACCCCTAGAGGAACAATCAGGCCGTGAACACCCTATTCCGAACTGCCTCCCCTTTGCCTACCAGCCGTACGAAGAGGCAGCAGTCAGGTAAGCTGGCCCCTGACCCAAGCAGATCCATTGCAGCCTTGCCAGACCTCAGCAGAGCTGCCAGGTGTGTGGGGGAGGCAGGAAGCCCCCACCAAAGCTTGTGCCTGCCCTGAGCAGCCCTGCCGTGGACTCGCCAGGCCTCAGCAGAGCTGCCCAGATTGGGGGGGGGGGGGAGGCTAGAGCCCGTTGTATTTTTTGTACAATGGACTTTTCTGCTAGTATTCTATAAATGTAAAATAGTACATAAAAGCAGCAGTTAAAAACACAATAAAACAATCCTAGCCACTATGTGGCAACCCCAGAGCATCTCAGTTTCCGGGGGGGGGGGCTCCATATAGAGGGAACCCAAGATGTTAACTGAGTCATCCATATCCATACTGTTAAATAAAAAGGCCTGAAATGACCTTTAGAGGAAGATAAAATTATACTTAAAACACAGAATAGAGAATAAAATATACCACTCTGTTTTATTTCTTTTTTGTCATAATTGGGGACTCAGACTGTGAAACAGAAAACTGGACTTTCTTAAGGAAGAGCAGATTCCTGGAGCCAGTCCAAGTTGGGATTTGTTTGATCCCAAGGGTTTTTTTCTAAATGATTTTTTGTCAGAACCTGAGGAGTAAGGGCAAAACAGTCACCTCTGTTTCCCCAGAGACACTTGGATGGTCAGTAGAAACCACTGCAAAACTAGCTGTTCATGCACTGAACATTTTTGTATGCAAAAGACTACTTAAAGAATAAGAGAAACCCCTTAAAATTAGCCTTTTGCCTATTCGAAAAATAGGTGTTTTAGGTTTTTTTATGAACTTTTTGGCACAGAGAGGGTATGATTTGAAAGATTAATCTTAGTAGTTTTTGGTTCTGTGTTATAAAAAAACATTCACCTGCAACACAGAAACAAAACAAATATTATGAAGCCTTTCAAAATAAGTCTTTTGCTTGCTAAAAATGAAAGGTTGAAAATGCTTTCAGAACAGAAAGTGCTTGTTTTAGAAGGATTGTTATCTCTTCTTGTTTCTATAGCAACATATATATGTGCTTTTTCTAGGATCTCTGAATCTATGGCACAGAAATTATTTTAATAAAATATTCCCCAGTATTTGCAGTCTTGGCAGACACCAGCAGGCATCAAAATGCAACCTCTCTTGGACTGCTTATCAAATTCATGATATATGAGGTCCCAATCCAAAGAGTAGTCTGCAGTAGGGAGGACCAAGTTTCAACTGTAACAGCAATCCTCAACAGATTTAGTGATCACTCTAGTCCACTTTGTGTATCTTGCATGATATTTGAGACTAGCAGCAGTCCTGGACTTAGTTATGTGATGTCTCAGCCGGCACAAAATTGCACCCTTACAATGAAGATTCTATAATATACTGGTTATCACATTAATAACTATTTATATTCAGTTCTGTTTCTCTTACATCTGAAATCTTTATAGATTTCTTGTGGAATTGCTTGGAATCAGTTTGAATGCCAATTGCAATGCAATAAATGAGTGTGGGTTTTATAATTTTATAATTTAAGACAAGTCCTGGTAATTCCTTCTCCATACTATCGGTACTTATCCATATACTGTCAACTGGTCTAATTTTAAAAATTAGCAAGCTGTATTGCAAAAATCGAAGAGCCTCTTGTGGCGCAGAGTGGTAAGGCAGCCGCCTGAAAGCTTTGCCCATGAGGTTGGGAGTTCAATCCCAGCAGCCGGCTCAAGGTTGACTCAGCCTTCCATCCTTCCGAGGTCGGTAAAATGAGTACCCAGCTTGCTGGGGGGTAAACGGTAATGACTGGGGAAGGCACTGGCAAACCACCCCGTATTGAGTCTGCCATGAAAACGCTAGAGGGCGTCACCCCAAGGGTCAGACATGACTCGGTGCTTGCACAGGGGATACCTTTACCTTTACCTTTTATTGCAAAAATCATTCTCCTGATCACCATCAAAAATATAAAGGAGGGAAAGTATAATTTAATTTGTTCATCTAGCACAGTGGTTCCCAAACTTATCTGGCCTACCGCCCCCTTTCCAGAAAATATATTATTCAGCGCCCCCTGAAAATTAATTTTTTAAAAAATTTAATAGCAATTAAACAGAAAGAGGTCATTCTTAGTCAAATCTTAGCCCATCACCACCCCCCTGGATCGCTGCAGCACCCACCAGGGGGCGGTAATGCCCACTTTGGGAATCACTGATCTAGCATGTTCAACCAGCCATGGGCTTCTTTCTCCTTTTCCTTTCCCACCTCTATGATATACTTCAGGGACATCCAACGTGATGCCGGCAAGGATCTTTCCTGGCACCTGCCAAATGTTTTTAGGAAGTAGGCAGGTTCAGATGGGGCTTTTGTCCAGCAAGGCTTCTGATTGGCTCTGCAGATTTTTTTCAAAAGGGCTTCAACCAAAGCTTTTACTACAGCACAAGGATCTTCACTGTGTTACTGAAGGTATACGCCTAACCACACTTCCTGACACTCTGTGGTAGGCTCCATCTCCTAGGGAAATAATTTTGTGGTTGACTTCACCTCTTGCAGTAGTCATTCTGTGGTTACACCCTTTGTCAAAATTCCAGGTGTCCACGGGCTCTAAAAAGCTGGGGACCTTTGACATATTTTACCAGTGTTGCCTTCATCAAATTCATGTTTTTCATCCACTGACATTTAATTAAAATAATAATAAATAACAAATTAGGGAATAAACTTTATTTGACTGGAGATGTTGGTATAGAAATTACATGTTGCCCTGCCTTCAGTGCAAGGTTCTTAAAACTTAAGTGTGTCTATATAATATGTAAAAACATTGATCCTGCTTCTTGATTGCTGAAACTGTCATTATTTGCCTACTGAAGTTCCTCATGGAACTTTAAAAGTGTAGCATTCTGTCATGCCTAAGCTCTACCTCTTTTTGCATTTGATTATGCAACAGATTGTTTGAAGTAATAATTAAGAGAACACTGGATAAAGGAAGTTCTCTGGAACTTCCAGAAAAGTTCCTGGAAATAGCAACTAATGCTTGAAAATCAGAGCTTTCCATCTTTTTAAATGCTCACATAAAAGCAGTTTTGAAAGCCTTTACACTGGTAGGGACTCGGGAGTGCTAGCTGGAGAACCACAACCCCTACCATAATACTGCAGGTTTCAAGATATCTAGAATACCAAATGACATTTAAGTTTATGACCTTGTTGATGTACACATACAGTTCCTTTTGACCATAGTGGGTTATGTAAGTGCATAAGAGCATCGTGCTTTATGATAGGTGCACAGACATCATACTCTTTTCTGTTTCCTGACTGTTTCCTGCAGATATTTGTTAATTAGATTAATGACCCAATTTGCAGCATAACTTTTTATAATGAGAATATAATTGACAGGCTGTTAGTGAAATGAGTTTGCCTTACTTTGCCAAAGCAAAAGATGCTGCAAGTATGCTCACCTCCAGTAATGGGGTATATTGCTAATTATTTATGAATGTGTTCATTACTAAAATGATTTGTAATCCAAACCAGCAAAAGCACCATGAAATTAATGCAAAGGCTTATTCTAGAACCAGATCTCCTCATCTCGCCATAGCTCTTCCTACCAACTGCATATGTGCAGCTGATGGGAACCTCCTGCCAAACAGCAAGCTGTTCAGTTTTCTTCTAATGATGCCAACTAACAGAAGGTGACCTGGAAGCCCTTGAAAATTCATACCCCTTTCTACTAATCGCTCCCACCGCCTTCTGTCCCTATATGAAATGAGTGAGATTTTTCCATTAGACTATCATAGCAGCTCATCCACTTTCTTGCCTTTCTTCTCATTCAAGATGCATGCACACATGTGTGAATGAGGCTGAGGCTCTTAATGAGGTCCGAATTCACTATGAGGCATAATTAAGTAAGTCATGTCAGGCATGAGTAAGAGACTTGTCTTTGGTAACTTCTCACTTCTTTTCTTAGGATGGGAAACAGAAAGATTCTAAGCAAATCCTCAAATCATAATGAAAAAGCTCTAAGGCAGGTATCAAATAGAAATGGAGACTGCGGTATTAATGGAATAATCAGTAATTAAACAAGGCACATACTTGCTGTCAAAGTAATACTTAATATGTTAGAGCACCAAACACTAAAATGCCTGCAATAAACACAAACAGTCTGAATTACCAAACAAAGCCTTGTAACAAAGCATAATATGGTGGGAAATAAAGGATGGCAGAGAGTATGGAGGAAGTTATTACCATTCATATTCTGCATGAGGATACCACCTGGAGCAGCAAAAGGATATGCAGCCAGCAATTCAAACAGAAGAGACCTGTACAAACTAGAGGGTTTGGAGTTCCATGAGGTAAAGCTTGACAGGGGAATCGAGAGAGAATCTTGGCAGTAGTTTTATTCATTCGTACATTGCCTTTCTCCCCAATGGGTCCCAAAGCTGTTTCCATCATTTCTTGGCCTCCATTTCAGCTCCACAATAACCATGCGAGTTAGAGAAGACTGAGTGTGTGTGACTGACCCAAGATCACCCAAGCAGTTTTCTGAGACAGACGGGGGATTTGAACCTTTGTGTCTCAGACTTCAGATCTTAGTCCAAGACTCTAACTACTACTTGACACTGGTTCTCAAACTCCCGGCCATAATCCAAGGAAGAGGCCTGCAGAGTGAGAGTTGTGAGTGAACTAAAAGCCCAGTGTATACAGAAAGGACGCTTGATTTTATATTTAGCATGGGTTGAGATAGTGCTGAGATAGTCCTTGATCCAGGACATAGAGAATAAAGGGAAACAAATATTTGGTCTTCCCAGGCTCAAAGGGAAGATGGCTAATTTCAGGTGCAACTAGAGGAAAGCCTCTCAGTTGACTGGGGAAGTTAGAGGCAAAGGATTCCCAAGCCCTGGAAACATCTCTACTCTGAAGAGGCAGGAAGGCTTTGTGGTGAAAAGAAAAAAGTGTTTCCTTGCCTGAGCACTTTCCAAATGGGAAAGGTGGATTGAGAAGAGGTATCATTTTGTCCCTGGAAGGTTCTCTTGTTATGTAGGGCTTAGACAACACTGTAGACACTCTGCATAAAAAGCACAGTGATTGACCAGTAATCATACAACAGATTCTTTTATGGATGGATAACATTGTAATCCTAAACAGAGTTATACTCTTCTAAGACTTCAATATACTGAGGGTAGGGCTCTACTGTGGGTCAATTATTCTGAGCTCTCTCTTAGGCCTATTATGCACGGCCTCTGAAATGGTGGCATGGAGAACGCGGAGGAGGAAGAAGCAAAGCAAACCGCTTACGCACGGGACGGAACGCAACGGCGGTAAAACCCAGAGTATCCAATTATGCATGCGGCTACTCCGGAGCCACTTCTGGTTGCGCCCTGGTCCCGGGATGCTCCACTTTCTTCCGCATCTTGCCAACGTGGCTTTTTCGGTGGCATACGCTGACTCTGCGCCCAGTTGCCGCCTGCAGCATGCATAATTGGTGATTTTAGCCGCTGCCATTCCACCCCGAATGCAGACCTTCTACTCCGTGCATAATGGGCCTTACACCAGACCTAACCCTGGGCTTGCAGTCATCATACAAGCTACCCATGATACCTTCATAGCTATGCTTCAGTCATGTTGAATGACTCTTTCCAATTGGTTCTTCTGTTAACTCACCTACTTACTGTTCTGCAAATAATCAGCTCAGGCTTTCAGGACTGCTCTTTAAGATGGGTTTTTTTCTAATTTCTGAGTTTATCAGAAATGGCTGTTCAGTTGCTTGATCAGGAGGTCACATAATTGTTAAAAATTATCAGTGGGTAACTGCCAACATTATGGTTCTGTGGCACTTGCTCTAGCAGTAAAAGTTACACAGAAGATCACTGCCATATTGAAGCAGCCGTTGTTTGGCTTTCTGTTTGACTGGTTAGTTTTTTGAGTATTTTGTTACTGAACACTGTATTTTTGTATATATATATGTGTGTGCTTAAAAAGCTTTTGTAATCTTTCAGCGTTGGAGTGGGAGCACAGGTCTGTTTCAAATAAAATAACATAGGACATCTTAATTCAGAATTCAATACTTTCAGTGGCATAATTTTTAAAAGTAAAAATTAATTCTTAAAACTAAACAGCCCATCAAAATTTAAACTCATTCTGGCAAAGAAATTTATCATGTTATGAAAACAAGGTCAAATACAAAAACCTAGCAGGACATTTAAATTATGGACCTCTTGCATTGGGTTCAGTTTGACTCTTATTACACCCTATATGCCTGCCTCGTGTCTTTATTATTTGTACTACTCTCCCCTATTTTTCTGTTCATACATTCCCTTCCATTTTAGCGATATTTCAGCAATTCAGCCAATAGCAATGGAGAATTCACTCACTAACTAATAATAGCTTGTGGTTATATTGGGTTTAACAAGTGCTTTTGAGTTTTTGTGACAATATGAATTTTTGTGACAATTGAGTTTTTGTAACAATATTTTTGTCAAAAAGAATACTTTACTAGCAAATCTTCATATTATCTGTTTTGCTCTGATGCCTCATTTCTATAAATATTAATATCAAGGATCCATGCACTAATCTTATGTTGTGCTTCTTTGATGTGCTATTTCCTGCCACGCTTTACCAGTCAGAGATTATCAACTGTGCTTCTGCAATTTCTCGTGTCTTAGGGGTTCGCTAGCGGGAGGCTGAGGCCAGGATGTGGGTAGGGTGGCCATTGGCAATGGTGTCACTGCTGGGGAAAACCCAGCAGTGACATCAGTCCGCTCAAGGAATTGCTAAAAGCTCTATGCTAAAACTCTGGTTGTTTGTGTCATTAATGCAGATTAACTCCCCCCCCATTAGATTCTAAACCATTGTTATCCTCCATATAAGAAGGGAGGAGGAAAGAACTAGGTACATGAGTAAGCACCTTAGCATGACTATTCTCAATTCAACTATTTGTCTCCCTCCCCACACAGTTTAAAAAAATATCAGAATTAGATTCATTAATTCCTGCCAATTCATTCATCCATGCCTTTTTAGTCAATATCAATGCATTTGTTGGACTTTTTTCCATGAAAAAGGTAATTACAAATTCAGTTTCCTTCAAATATCATACTAAGAAGACATTAAACTTGAATGTGCACAAACCTAACTTGTTCCCGTGCTTGCCCGTGTACCTAGCAGCTTCGGTTCAAGGGAGAAATAAACAACTGGGACTCATAACTGATTCCAGATAACTACAGCTTCATTTTGCACAAGGAGCTGCTAAAGCATACCAGAGGAGGGGAAGGCAGTTTTCTGATTGGAAAGATAGAAGAGCTGGGAATTAGGGTCTAGGGGTCAAATGCCAAAGACAGCACTTTGAATACCCATATTGATGCCTGATCTTAATATAACCTCACGAAGGGCTATGAGGCATATTATTTCTGTTTATTCTGTGAATAGAATACTACACAGAGAAAATTGATGTACTGACACTGATTATGACAGTTCATTCGTTCTTTGACATCCTCTGTGCTTCTTGAAACTGACATGATTCTGTTGCGCTTATTTTTAGAATTCGTTTCTGGATATCTCAGACAGCAGAGGAAAATTATTGAAGACTGGTCCTATTCAGGTAAGTGCATTATTTGCTATTTCATGATGCTTCATTATTATGAATATATAAGCAAATTGTTTTTCCTTTCAGCAGCAAATTCAGGTAAATCAAACCAGCTTGGTAAAATTGCATTTTCACTTGAAATATAAAAAGATATAAAAGGGATTGAAAGAAGTCAGGGAATGCTTATGCTCATTCAGCTAGCACAAAGAACAAAAGAGCCCTGCTGGTTCACACCAGTGGTCCAGCTAGTCCAGCATCCTATCTCACACAGTGGCCAACCAGTTCCTCTGGATGGCCGACAACAGGACATAGAGGCTGAGGCCTTCTCCTGATGTTGGCCCCTCGCTCTGAGATTCAAGTATGAGTGCCTCAGTCACTATGGCTAGTAGCCATTGATATACTTGTCCATGAAACAGCCTAATTCCCTTTTAATGCTGTTTATTCCCATAGCCATCTCCAGATCCCCTGGCAGTTAATTCCTCATCTTAATTACTCTCTTTCCTTTTGTCTGTCCTGATCCTACTGCCCATTGGTTTAATTGGATGCCCTTGAGTTCTAGTATTTGGGAGAGAGAAAAATTCTCTTTGTCAGTGCTCTACATCCCATGCACAATTATATTTGTTTGTTTTATTTTTTATTTAAATTATATACCCCTGCTCTTGGACTAGCCATCTCAGGGTGGTGAACAACAAGGTATATAACACTTACAGAATAAAATACACAAATATCATAAAAGCCAGATAACATTAAATTATAAAAATTAATTTTTTTATCTGATCTAGGAGAAACCTCAATGGGTTTCCAGGAAATAGTCAATGGTTGTGGTTCCTTACCAAAGGTGAACTATAGGGGTTAAATGGATCTCAGCGACCCTTTGAGTACCATAAAAGGAGAGCTATTAAGTTTGGGAAATGAGTTAGGAATTGCTAATTCAGGTGAATGGTTGCAAGGGACATGAGATTAGGAAACTTATTATCCCAAATAATAAACCTCCCTAGGGGAGACTGTGTGCTTACATTTATGAACTGGCTGACAACTATTATACTGTCATTTTTGATCATGTTATTAAAGGAAGTGTTTTATGTGTATCTAACTGTAAACTTCCAAAAGTACCGACAGGATTTCAAAGAGGCAGAGAAACTAGAGATCAAATTGCCAACATACTCTGGATCATGGAGAAAGCTAGGGAGTTCCAGAAAAACATCTACTTCTGCTTCATTGACTATGCTAAAGCCTTTGATTGTGTGGAACACAACAAACTGTGGCAAGTTCTTAAAGAGACGGGAATACCAGAGCATCTTATCTGTCTCTTGAGAAACCTATATGCAGATCAAGAAGCAACCGTAAGAACCGGGCATGGAATCACTGATTGGTTCAAAATTGAGAAAGGAGTTCAGTAAGGCTGTATACCGTCGCCTTGCCTATTTAACTTGTATGCGGAGCACATCATGAGAAAGGCAGGGTTAGATGAGTCACAAATTGGGATCAAGATTGCAGGGAGAAATATTAACAGGCTCAGGTATGCAGATGATACCACTCTAATGGCAGAAAGCGAAGAGGAACTAAAGAGTCTGTTGATGCGGGTGAAGGAGGAGAGTGCAAAAGTTGGCTTGAAACTCAACATCAAGAAAACAAAGATCCTGGCATCCGGCCCTCTCAATTCCTGGTAAATAGATGTGGAAGAAATAGAGGTAGTGACAGATTTTATTTTCCTGGGCTCCATGATCACTGCAGATGGGGACTGCAGCAAAGAAATTAAAAGACGCTCCTGGGAGGAAAGCTATGGCAAATCTAGGCAGCATCCTAAAAAGCAGAGACATCACCCTGCCAACAAAAGTGCGTTTAGTCAAGGCTATGGTATTCCCAGTTGCAATGTATGGCTGTGAAAGTTGGACCATAAGGAAGGCCGAGCATCAAAGAATTGAGGCTTTTGAACTCTGGTGCTGGAAAAGACTCTTGCGAGTCCCTTGGACTGCAAGGCGAACAAACCAGTCAGTCCTAGAGGAGATCAGCCATGACTGCTCCTTAGAAGGCCAGATCCTGAAGATGAAACTCAAATACTTTGGCCACCTTATGAGAAGGAAGGACTCCCTGGAGAAGAGCCTAATGCTGGGAGCGATAGAGGGCAAAAGAAGAAGGGGACGACAGAGAATGAGGTGGCTGGATGGAGTCACTGAAGTAGTAGGCGCAAACTTAAATGGACTCTGGGGAATGGTAGAGGACAGGAAGCCCTGGAGGATCATTGTCCATGGGGTCACGATGGGTCAGACACAACTTCACACCCAACAACAACAACAACTGTAAACTACCCTTCAATGAAAAACTGCCTGCAAACAATATATATTTTTAAAATTCTAGTTTTGAAAGATATATCTCCTTCATTCACATTGTGAGGTTTCTGAAATCATTAGCTTGTGCTTAACCAGTAGAAATCTGCTTGTATTTTAGGGGTAGAGCAGTCAGATCATTCATTTTTGCACCCTTTCAAATATCTAGGATCAGTCGAACTAAAACAGAGGTCTGCTTGTATAAGTGTCAGGGCCATTCCGCACTCGTCCAAAATAGCACAATGATTACAAATTGAAATCGCTATTGTTTTGCTGTTATGCACAACATCATCGACCATCTGCAACACTCCTGAAACCGATCTGCAAAAAGCGCTTCGTTGTAGTGCTTTCAGGGAAATCCCTAAAAGTGGATTCACCCTCCGGAAAGCGCTACACTCTTGCAACCAATCTGCAACACTAGCGGGAAAGTTCTGTGCGTTACCATTGTTGCAGTTTCTGCAAAGTCCCTCCCCCTAGCTCTCTCCTCTGATCTTCCGGCGAAGCGATCGCCTTTTTTTTTTCTCTGAGCGAGCGGAGATCAATGCACCGGCGAGCCTTCGTTTACCCAGCGAGGCTTCCCTGGCTGCAGAGCTGTTTTAAGTCACCAAGCACGAAACAACACACAGCCCCGTTTGCTGGGATTATTTTCCCTTTATTTTTCACTGTATTTTCAGCCGAAAATCGCGCCCGTGCCGGGGGGGGGTAATTTTTTTTTTCACTCGGGGGGAGCGTGGCAACAATGAAACGGCAGCTCAAACACCACCTGCTACCTAGATGGGTCTCTCCATTGCAACGAATCAACGCAGATTCGTTGCAACATGTCTGTGTGTTTTTTTTAACTTCCTTAAAGGGAAAGGGGCTTTTGGGGATCATGATAACGGCTGCCCATTGGCTGCTTGACGGCCAGGGACAGGATGAGCTCGGCAATATCGCTTCCTGGCTAGCGATTTTTGCCGAGACCGGAAACCTGTGGGAAACAATAGAAACGCAACTAGATTCCACTACAAAGGCAGGTATGCATAACGACGAATCCCACAATTTAAAATGGCGGGTTTTTTTGTCCCACAACCATTTTGCCACTTAGATCCTGGTACGGAATGGCCCTCAGTTTTCGTAGAACAACCTGTAGTTTCACCATAAATACTTCATTAGCAGGTCCAAAGTACCACCTTATTGTCTGGAAAGATGTTAGGCTGCTGCTTCATTTTAGACTTCACTGGAGTTGTTTGCTAAAAAATATTAATTTCAAAAGAATGTGTTCCTCACATAGAAACTCTCAAAGAACTGAGGACTGGTGGTCACAAATATTTCAGCAGGGTAGTGATGGTGATAGATCTCAAAGTATCCCCTTCTTTGTCCTGGGTATCTGTTTGCTTTTCTTTGCTTTTCTTTCTTTTTTTGTCCTGCATACAGCTAAGGGAAGTAAAAGCCCAGATAAATAATTCTTCTATATAGGCTTTGTGCAGTCTATGAACATGCATTCAAGGAGATGACAACATATCCTCTCAGGTAGCAACACTGGCCAGAGATGCTTTACAGCTGCTAATGTAGCCTCTGGGTTTCTGTAAAATCTGCAGGCAGCTTTCTCTCTCTTTGGTGTTCAGACTATGAATGAGTAGTGTTTAATGAACTTCCCTGGTGCAATTTCTAAATGATTGCCAGTGCAATTATGCCTGCACAGCTGAAGTGTGCAGATAAAGAACTACCTCCAGGGAATTAGCTTCCTTTTCTATGAAACCGACCCTTACCCTAGCACCTGCCCCTCAAGCTAGTCTTTTCAAACAAATATGTTTTTATACTTTGTTTGTTTAAAAATTCTTTCTGCTTATATATTTATATCATGTCTACATGAAGGACCACAGGTCTCTTGAATAAATCTTACAGGAATACACACTGGAGCTAGCTCAGAATGGTGTACTTCACATAATAAAAAACAAGGGATCGTAATATTGTTTCAGTGGTCTTTTTAGTTAATTTCATGTATTGTACATGCTCACTAAAGAGGAATAATTTTGCATAGGGTTACATATTGTGGTCATGACCCAAAGAAATTACAAAAGACAACTGCATGCATAGTCGAAACATTGTGTTGCATCTGCCACAGCAGTCGTCAATACTAAATCAGCCAACTGCTCCCTGATTCTCATAATCTCACAAATATCACATATCTTAATTTATGTGAATAAAATATTTGTACAAATGGTTCTTTCTTCTCTGTCACTGTAACAGGACTGTGACACTGGAATTCTAACTTCCTCTTGTCACTTACCCACATGGTTACAGTGACATCACTCATCGCCTCTGGTCATCTCAAGTCATCATATCACAGGGATAATGTCAAGCGCTGAGAGAACTCACAACTAGCTTCTTAATAATCAGAAAGCTTTATTGAGAAGTACTACATGCATCAAGACTGGCGAAGTCAAATCTGACCTGAGTACAGATTTGCTTCTTCTTATCAATACAATTCTCCCGCTCAAAACTTGAAAGTTCCCAAGGGAGGGGAGAAGGAGAGAAGAGGCACATGCAATTAAAACAGTGATACATTCTCATGGCCTTGACTGGGTGATAGCGAAACCGGGCCCAGCCGAGAGGCCTCAACAAGTGATAAGAGTTACAACAACATATATTTCACTTTTAATAGTTAGCATGATTACAGGACCTGAAGCAACCAGGCGCCAAGCAATATAACTGTCATGGAAGAACTCAGGCTAATTTATGACAGGGATTCTACAATCCTGACAGATTATAGGTGTTTTTAGCCATGTCATCTTGCCAGTTTTTGATGTTGAAACACCTCTTATGTGCACTTGGCGCTGGAATGAAATGGAAATAGTCATGGATGTGACATCCATCCATCCCTCCCACCCCCCATTCCCCGAGCACAGCGTAAGAAGCAGGGAAGAGGCAGTGCAAGCCAGACTCAGTGCCAGGCCTGTCCAGCCACCTTCCTACCCATTCTTCAGGTGGCTCTTGGTGCAATGGCTGTCACCAAGGGCCGCCAATGAGAAACAGATTGTGTTTCTACGTAATCTGATTCTCTGGGGCAGGGAAATTACATTGGGTACATGCTAATTCCAATGTCACCATCACTCTACCTTAGCAATAGCAGGAAAGGAATCACACAAGACAACATTTGGTTATTCCTTACAACAGCACTGTTAATAAAATAAGCTGGGAGACAGTGGCTCGACCAAAGTCACTGAGGCTGCTTCAAGACAGAGGCATTAAAATCTTTCAGCATCAAGGTAGCAGTAAATGGTGTGGGAACGGTGTCTGCATGCTTTGCTTCCACGCAGCTTGCTTTGCCACTCCCTGCAACACTTGCCCTGTCCCTCCCGTTGCATCGGTGTATTATGCAGGGGTCCCCTTAAGCCCTTAAAAATGTCTTCTTTCTTTTCCTCACTGTGTTAGAGTACAGCTTGGCCAAGTTAAAGGACTGTAAGAGTTGGTAGATGCCACACCCACAGCAACTCCCCTTTACTTCAGAGAAAATTGAATACATCTTTTCTATAAATGCAAAGAAAGTGAGAGCGGGGCAAAGTCATGCACAGTGTTCTCTTTACTATGAGGGTTGCCTGCTTTACTTGTGTGGGGAAACCTCCATTTAAAAGCAGATCCAGTAAGCTTTCCCTTGAGGTGCTTGTGGTTGAGAATGCCCTTCACTCTGTAGGGCTCCTTGAAGTTCACCATAATCCAATAAACATATGATTCTATGGTAATCTGGAATAAAAAGAGTGGTCTCCTTTGTACTATTTTCTACGCTTTCCATGAAAGGTCACTTGTTGACATTTGTATATTACAATAAATCAAACTATATGCTTGAGCCTCTAGGCAAACATGAAAAGTTAAACAGAAGGAGATAAAAGCTTGCTCCATTAACAGAAATTTGAGCACATTTCCAGTTGTTGGAGGGAACAGAAACTAAACATATGCAGAAGTACAAAGGGTGAATTGCGATGGAGCCTTTTGACTTTGAAAGACACATGTATAGTGACAATCATGAAAGAACACACCTCATTTACCAAAATTTCCCACAATGTTAACTGTATCCAGAGAGACATAGGAAAAGACAGCAATTAGGATTTGAAACCTGGGCAATTTCATTATGCTGTATGTTAATTTACCCTCTCACTCCAGTTTGGTGAAGTGGTTAGGAGTGTAGATTTCTAATCTGGCCAGCCAGGTTTGAATCTGCTCTCCTCCACATGCAACCAGCTGGTTAACTTTGAAAACCACAGCACTGATAAAGCTGTTCTGACCGAGCAGTGATATCAGGGCTCTCTCAGCCTCAGCCACCTCACAGGGTGTCTGTTGTGGGGAGAGGAAACGGAAGACGACTGTAAGCCGCTTTGAGACTCCTTCGAAGAGAGAAAAGTGGCATATAAGAACGAATGCTGCTGCTGCTTCTATAAGTCTGAACTGATTGTTTTCATTCCATGATATTGTATCTGAGGACATGTGCGTGAACACAAAAGCTCCAAAAGGAGAAAATGACTTTCTTAAATTTTGTCTAAAACCTTTAGAACTTGCCTTTTCTTTTAAGGGTAGTATTCAGGTTATGTTAGCGCCAGACTTTTCGCAATTTTGCATTTAAAAAAATGAAATTGAGTTTCTACACCAATGAAGAGGGGAGAGCCACAAGGATTTACCAGAATAGACTGTTAAAATGGCTTTGTTGTTGTTAGGTGTGAAGTCGTGTCTGACCCATCGCGACCCCATACATTGCAACTGGGAATACCATAGCCTTGACTAAATGCACTTTTGTTGGCAGCTAAAATGGCTATCTGACAGTAAATACAGATTTAAGAATCTGTATTATTTTTCAAAAAATGTACCCTTCATGGATCTGACTAATAAGGATATTAATGCTAAACACGATGTGCTGTCCCATCAAAAAAACTGGCTCTGCAACACAATCCATTATAAGTTGGTATGCAAAATATATACTTTCCAAGAAGAAAAATCAGAGAAAAAAGAAAGGTGCAGAGTACATACACAACATTCAAATTAAAACCATACCAACTCCAAATCAGTGAAAATCAAGAAAAAGCCTTAGTCTCTGACTTTAAAGTGCTATGATCCATTATCTCACTTGCACCTGTTTCTGACTCCATTTCATTCTTTATCTTTGGAAACTGCAAGTCAGCATGACATTAACATTCCCAGAGAAGGGCCTTTAGTAGCCAGACCAACATTTGAAAGGGCCCGAAACAACTACAGAAAACAAGTTTCTTGACAGTATTTTATGCTGTGATAAATTAATCAGTTTCTATTCTATAAGTGGGGCTTATAGACATGATAGTTCTAAAGAACAAAAATCAAATAATAGCTGTACAGAAATACAACGGCGCAGTTTCAGTTAAAAAAAAATTGACAATGCAGTCACAATTCTAAGCAATCATTTTAATTAAAATGTATAGAAGCAAACACATACAAAAAAGGTTCTGAGCAGGGTGTGGAATTATGTCTTCCATCTTTTATATCATTGGTCACTTAATCATGTATATGAACATAGGAAAATAGAAAGAACTAAGGACATATGTATTTATGACTATATGAAATGATAGATAGATAGATAGATAGATAGATAAGCAAAAATGATCTGTGATCATTTTCTGTGCTAGCAGATGTGGAACATTAGTAGTTTTTATTTATTTTTTTTAATTGTACATCCAGCTAGGAGATAAGTTTCTAGTAGCGAATCTGTGTCCTGAAATGCTATATTTGTCTCAGAATGTGAAGTTTCATTATGTAGGGAGCAGAGAAATAAAATTAATTTCATGCTCTGTGGAGATTGAGATTATTTATTTATTAATTTATTTATTTTATTTATTCGTATTTTTATACCGCCCTCCCCAAAGGCTCAGATGTTAATTGTTCATACTATCTGAGAAATATGACCAATAAAAGGAAATGTTTTGTCTTCTTAGTCTCCCCTGTTTCTTTGAGATGAGCCAACATCTGCTCTAATGGAAGGCAGGGAAATGATGTAATGCTTAATATAGAAACTAGACATTAAAATGTTGCAAGATAGTGATGGAGGAGAGAACAGGTGTAGAATGGGACTTCTCTTCCCTGTGAGTATCTTGTATGTTCCCTACTTGTAATTAGTAATACGTCAATAGGCCTATTTTATTGTCCAAGGTAGTTCTTCTGTCACCTATTTCTAAAAATTATTTACTACAAGACCACATAAAATGGTTTTAAAGAAGGAACACAGACCCAGTTGTATTTTTTTTCCGACTGGAATAACTAATCACTTTAAATCTAGAGTGGCCAGGTACTGATCTTCTGATGTTGTTATGACTGGGCTTTAGAAAGGGAAAGAAGGAATAAGTGCCCGAGAGTAATTATTAGGTGAGGGAAAGTGAGGATGTGTCCTACCTCCATTATACAGACCTAGGCTGAATCTGCACTTACTTTGTTTATTCGCTTGTGGATCCTGCTGAATTAAGATTGATTTGAACTCGGGTCTTTCTCTATCCTCCCTACCGATTGAAACAGAAAGTATTCTACACATGATTAGGGAAGTTCAGAAGTCGGGAGGGGGAAGCCAAGCACAACAGGAGCCTCTTTCTTTCCTTGAATGGGGGCAGGGGGGGAGAGAAAGAGAGAGGATTGGAGACAGCAGAGGAGGGGGAATAAATCCAAGAGGAAAATCTCTGGTAAGAGAAGTTAGGGCTTCTGGAGCTTCTGCTGAGAGAAGTTAGAACTTCCCCTTTAAGGGAAGCCTTGCAACCTGGGAACTGATGCCCTGGCCAATCAGGGCTTTTCTATAGCATTGGAGGCTCGAGGCAGCAAGTTAGTTTGGGAAAAGTAGAGAGCTGAACCTTTACTTATACCAATTTTTCAAATATCCAGGGTTATATCCACTCCAGGATATTGTGGGGGGAAGGTAGGGTCACTCTGGATCAGTTATGCTTGTTGCGGAGGGAAAATTTAGATTGCCCAAAATCAAAATGGAAATTGCATTCAGTGTGGATGGCAGGGATGAATCAACCTGGGATTGGAATAAAAGCTCCATGCAGATCCAGCCCTATACTATGGCACTGGTGATCTAATGGGCAGTTTAGTCACAGTACAAAACAAAAAGGAAACACAGAGCTCAGTGCTATACTGCAGCATTTCCCAAACTGTGGGTGTTGACTGAATAGTGTATTGCAAAGGTTGAAAAAATGGATCCCGGGCTGTTGAAGTTTTATTGTTTGGTGTATGCTCCATTTGTTTTTAAGTTAGGTCACCGTATCAAGTACAATTTGGACTTGTAGATCACTACAACAAAAGAATTGGTAACCACTGCTATAGGGGGATAAGTACATTCTGCATGCAGGAGCCTTCATGACTTTGTTAAGCAGGCTATTTCAATAAGCAGGAGCTACAACAGAGAATATTTGGGTACAGGCTGGCATTGATCATACTCAGATGTTGAGTGGCACCTCCAGAAAGCTTTACTGTCAAAGCAGAGCATGTGTAGAAATGCAATCCTGTATATTGAGACACAGAAGTCCCAGACATGTCATCACAGCACTTTATGGGCATGTTGAAGCTGAATGTCATAAATATAATCTGCTCAGTTTTGGGGCTTGGCTTGTGATTCTGGATAATATTTGCCATAATAATTCAAAGAGGAGAATTCAGATTTTTAAAAGTAGCAAATTCATTTTGCTTCTGTGAAAACGGAGCTGACATTCAGTTTTTAGATATGGAACCTCAACAATAAAATTGGGGTCAGGAGTGAATGCAGGATTCTTGTTCACATGAATGACAAAACAGAGGAGAGGCATTTGTAATGCAACTGAACATCATCTCCTAAGCCTTGTGTGTCTTTACTGCTTTTTTTTGGATCATCCTCTGGGTTACATTCCCCAGAACATGCATTAATAGATCATTTAGACAGGAAGAATACTAGAAAAATTGTTATGTATGGTTTCCTATATAATAAGAGGATTTACTGATGAAATTAACAAAAAAAATTTCCAGATGCAACCTGATTAAAATCTCTACTCTCTTTACATCACTGGTGTTAAACTCTGAACAACTGAATAACACTATAAATCTAGAGATGAAATATAAAAGGAACCCTACCTGTCAATATAATTTTTAATCTAAACTAGTCTTCAGAGGCCCTGATTTAGGGCCCCTATTCTCTGAGGCTACATGAGAAAGTGCCTTCTCGGTTATGGAACAAAAGCTTTGGCCCTCCATCTCCAGAAAAATTATCCTGTCTCCCTTTATGATTGTCTTCCACAAGTGGGTAAAGACATTTTGCTTGACGAATTGGGTGGGAAAATGGCACTGGAATATTTAAAATAAATAAATGTAAATATGCCAAACAAAAATATAGAACCAGATTAAATGAATGAAAAAGTGCAGACTCCTTAAGCCTGGTTCTACTTCCTGGTTGTGCTAACTAAAATAAATATGAGCACATTCAGGCAGAAATTGTGATGATACCATTAACTGATAGTATTGTTAAACAAGCGGCATTGTGACCTCGTGTATGCAAAATACAGACGGAGGATTGACTGAATTGTTCAGGTTTAGAGGGTCTTTGTGCATGCTGTGATCATATGAGTGCCTTCGTGTCCCCATTAGCATTCCAGAGCTGAAAACAGGCAATTTATGTGTGTAAACCATATTAATGCATCAGGATCTATGTGTGACTTCCCACTTGCTTTTACACTGATGGGAGCTATATCACATAATTGCATCCCAAACAAGGCTCTATTAAACAAGCTACAGAGCATAACATATTTTCCTCCTTTTAAATTTAATGAATGTTTAATCTTGTAACTGAACCAAATGAGTAGCCGTGTTGGTCTGAAGTAGCACAATAAAATCAGAGTCCGGTAGCACCTTTAAGACCAACAAAGATTTATTCAAGGCGTGAGCTTTCGAGTGCAAGCACCCTTCGTCAGACTAAGAATTGACCATCATAACGGTAGGAACTGAACCAGTTGTACTTATTATACATTCAGCAACAATTATGATCTTGATGGAGGGTTGCCAGGTCCCTCCTAGCTACTGGCAGGGCCCAGAGAGAGCAGCAGGGAGGCCCAGCAATGTATCAGTTACAACTAGCATCTTTTGAAATTCCTTTTTCTTGTAACTTTACTGTATTCTGGTGGTAGCAAAGCTCAGCAGTATGCTACAGGGCAAAGTAAAGAGCTTGTGCTTTTCCATTCTTCTCCTGTTGGAAACCTACATGGAGAAATATAGATAGCTACTTTGTGGCAGGACTAGGCATTTTCTTGACCCTCTTATTAGCAGTGGTTCTGAGTGAATGGCTTCTCATCTCTTTTTCCGCCATAATTCTTTATTTCACCTCCTGAGCAAGGCAGCCAAGAACCAGCCTTTATTCAGATCACAAGCAGTTACTTTTCTTCTCATTGATCACTTTTCTGGGTTTCCTCTCCACGCCCACAACCTCACCCATTCCTTCCCATGTTATTCTCCTATAGTGAATAGACAGGAAACAGTTGAATAGCGGGCATGAAGCAAAATAAGTTCATTGGATGGATACATTTTGTTACCAAATTTTTTTGTCAGAAACACCAAGACCTAGTGTGAGCTTGGCGGCCAAAAATGCAGTAGGTTCAGTAGAGCTGATATTTTACTTCCAAGTTGAAGTTCCAATATCAATATATAGGCAGCACAGAGCTGTTTTCCATCTTCCCATATGCTCGCCATGAGCCTCTGTGATGTTTTGAATGCTCTTGTAATAATCATTTTAACAAACTAGTTTGGCTGTTCATCACAGTCCAGATCCAACAAGAAGTGTTCTTGTTGTATTGTTGAAGGCTTTCATGGCTGGAGTCAACTGGGTTTTGTAGTTTTCTCGAGTGGTGGGGCTGTGTTCTTGTAGTTTTTGCTGCTATCGTTTCATCTGCATCTATGGCTGGCATCTTCAGAGGTCTGTCACAACAAGATGTGTATCTCTCTGTGGCACATAATACATGTACCTGTGACAGACCTGTGGAGATGCCAGCCACAGATCCAGGCAAAATGTTAGTAACACAGCCTGAGAAAGCTTCACAAACCTATGGTTTTGTCTCTTATAAGGATAAAGACAACGTGAAATGCTGTACTCAGAATAAAAGCTTTCATCTTGCATGTTGAATCTACATTGAGCTAAACCCTTTACATAAGAAGTAATGTCAAGGGTGTCAAAGATAAGGCCTGGAGGCCAGAACCAGCCCAACCAGGGCTCTAATGTGGCCTGCAAGCAACTGGTATAAGAAATGGAACAGGAGGCTGCTTGGGGTGGAGGGTGCACCTCAGTTGTGGCTTCAGCATGGTGGAACAACCTCATCTGCAACAGTCAAGCAGAACTGCTTCAGGGACAGCTGTGAGATTTCAAAAAGGTTCATGCCACAACAGTGACAAGATTTTATTATCACAAGATTTGTATTAATTATCAAATATTTAAATTCGCAAAATAAAAATATTCCTGTGAAAAACTTAGAACTATGCACTTTTTCTTACCAAACTTAGTTTTGCAGTTTTAAAAGCTTCCTTTTTAAAAAGCTGTATTAATCAGCTGTTTCTGCTCCAGATGGACAATTAATAATTAATACTCATTAATGAATACTTTACTTTCTGCCTCTTCGCGAATTGGAGATACCTGATGTTTTTTATTAAACCAAGAATAAAACATAACAGGAAATTTAGAAGGCTGGGTAGGAACAGATAATTAGTTCCACAGGCAAACTAATGAATATAATGTGCAAAAAATACTGTTATTATTTGGAAATCAGATAACTTGGAAATCAAAACTAAATTTCTGAATCCTCTATTGAACAATGGACAATTACATCATTGGTTTGTTTGTTTGCTAACAAAATGTAGATCCTGTCTTTCTCACTCAGAGTTATGTTCTATGAATAAAAAGTCTATTTTCCAAATTTGTATTCTATGCCAGTGGTCCCCAACCTTTCCGAGGCTGGGGACCGGCAGGGCATCGGGCCGCGCCCCCGCGGACCGCGCCCGCGGGCCGCGCCCACGGATCGGGCCGCGCCCGCGGGCCGCGCCCACGCCGCGCCCGCGGGCCGCGCCCACGCCGCGCCCGCGGATCGGGCCGCACCCGAGCCGCGCCCACGGGCCGCGCCCGCGGATCGGGCCGAGCGGGCGTGGCCCGCACAGGCGCGGCCCGGCCCTGATTCCCTCTCCCCGCCTCTCGCAGTAAGAAGCTTCCCGGGCCGCAAGCTTGCGGCCTGAAAAGTTTTTTACTGCGGGGGCGGGGCGGGGAGAGGGAGCCGCGGCCCGGTGCCATGGCCTTTGCGGCCCGGCACCGGTCCGCGGCCCGCAGGTTGGGGACCACTGTTCTATGCCAAGGAAGTAGATATTTAACCTTGTTCCAAATGCACACATCCAAGGGAACAAACATATACTAGAGTCCTGGAAGAAGGGAAAAAATGTCAGGATGAGAGAGCAGTTAACAACACAAAAAATTAGTGATGATATGAGCTGAGGTTTGTGGAAAGCCAGCCAGGAGGAGACCTGTGAGAATAATCTTTAAACCGCCCGTGGCGCCACGGGCGCCACGGACGATTGGTCCCTCCGATTCCCAGCCCCAGCAACTGTGAGCCGCGCACAGCGCGGCTCGCAGTTACTCCCGGCCTGACGTGGTGAGAGGCGCAAAGGGCCTCTCGCCGCGTCAGGCCGCCACCCGAAGGAGCTCCCGGCAGTCGCGTGAAGCGCGGCTGCCGGGGGCTCCCTGCCTGGCGGCCTGACGCGGCGAGAGGCGCAAAGCGCCTCTCACCGCTTCAGGCTGCCGCCGCCGCAAGAACACCGGCCAGGGCAGCCACCGCCCCATCGGACCGCCGCCGCTGCCGGAAGAACGCCGCCGAGGGAGCACCCACCCACAGTGAGTCCCTAGCGCCCGCTGCATTTAGCTGCAGCGGGCTTAATTACTAGTAATTACATGATTGCAGAAAGGATATCCAATTTCTAGCCCTGTGAACAATAGCTAGGAATTGGGAATTTGCTCATTCTGATAACCTTTTTTGGATACATAAGTGATAGGACAAAAAACTCTTGTTATCTAGATCAGTGGTCCCCAACCTTTTTATCACCTTTTTGTCACACTTGACGATTTTACTGAGGCCCGGTGGGTGGGGGGTACTTTACTCCTCTACTCTCAACCACTGCCCTAACGCTCTCTGATCGCTATGGTAATGTTTAAACATCCCTTCAAAATAAGATACAGACACACCACAACAATGAACATAAGGAACATTTTATTTTCATGGAAATTTTAACTCATGACAATGACAAATCAATGGGAATCCTGAGCTTGTTTCTCTGCAACACTCGAAGTGTGTTGTAAAGGGCGGTGTGGGGGGGGAGAAGGCGTCCTTCGCAGCCCACCTCCAGTTAGTCAAAGGACCACATGTGGTCTGCGCTCCACAGGTTATCGCTAATCTAGAAAACAAAGAAATACATATGCCTTTAAGATAGACCAAAATGGGGTTTAGTCCTTTTAAAATGGAAAATAGTATCCATTTGACACCACTTAGAAATAGCTGGTAATATAGATTAATCACATTCTCTGTGCATGAAAGATTTGCATGGGCTAGAAACTGTCTCCCTGATGGTCTCATTTTGTGGATGAAGGAACTTTTTTTGGTGTAGGGAAATATTATGTCTGATCCCTTACATTTTTATGTTGCTGTTGCTTGAGACTTTCATGAAATATACTAAGCACCTGTATAAACTAAAGTAAAAGGTTTTCTTGAATGAGCATTGTTGCATAGTTTACTACTTCTTTATAAAACAAAATATGTTAGTGCAAATTTATTTAACTATTTACTTGTGTTGTTTTTGATGTTTAGGAACGTTAAATCAAACATACTGGGGGAAAAGATATCCAGCATGCAATGGTGCCAAACAGTCGCCTATTAATATTGATGAAGATTTAGCGCCAGTAAATGTAAATCTTAAGAAATTGCAGTTTCAAGGCTGGGAAAATGAAACACCAAATGATACTTTAATCTACAACACTGGCAAAACAGGTACATGTATATCTGCTGCTATTAGTTAACATTCATGAAAGTGAATTTGTTTTGTATGAGACAGTGTCTATGAGTTTTTTTTAATGATCTCTTGAGTTACTTTTTAGCCTGTGAAATTAGGATTGTTGCAGCCACTGAGAAAACAGCAAGTAATGCACTCAAGCATCAAGTCAAACTGAAATTATATACATAAACAAAAATCCCCTTGAAAACACCTGAACAGTGTCAATCCATTATGGCATGTTTACTGAAGAGCACTTTCTACTTGATAATTATGTCTGTTAATAATAATACCTGTATTTGACACAATGATATGTTGTTATACTGATGTTTATGCAACTTACATGTGAAATGATTTAAACCACTAGTTTGTAAAGATGATTATCATTATTTTTGAGAGATGCTAGCTGTACAGAAGCCTATCATTAGTACATAAGATGAGGTAACATCACCAGCCACAAATAAGTGTATCAGGGCTGTGAGCCGTATAAATGGTCAGTAGATGGGTAATGCATGCTGCTGAAATCTGATCTGTGGGGTTTTACTCTTTGGGATATTCCTGTTAGGAGAATCCTGTTGTGTCTCACAGTGGGCATGGATTCAAAGAAATAATAAATAATAATTATAGAACTGGATCCACCTGATTTGCCTTAAGATTGTATTTTTCAAAGGGCAGGACAAAGTTTGAGTCCAGTGGTAACAAAGTTTTATTTTTGTTAGTGGTTAAGGAAATTTTGTTTCATTGTGTCTGAAAAAGTGTGCATGCACACAAAGCTCATACCTTGAATAAAACTTTGTTGGTTTTAAAGGTGCTGCTGGACTCAAGCTCAGTTCTGTTGCTTCAGACCAACATGGCTACCCATCCAAATCTATTTTCACAATATACATTGCTTGAAAAATCTGATCTGGGGAAGACATTTAGGGGAATTTCACAAATAGTTTGTAGCATAGCATTTTATGTAGCAACTAGGGGCAAAGCCGGTTGTATCCAAGAATACAATGGGCGCTAGAGCTTGGCAGTGGGAAGAGGAAGGGGAGGAGTTGTCCAGTCTGTAAGGGCATGGGGTTGAATGTGTGTGTTGTGTGGGAGGTTGTGGTGGCGTGGTGGCAAATGAGGACATGGGTGTGGAGATATGTGTATCAAGAACCTGTGGTGTGGAATGTTCATTGAGTGTGGGAGAGGACTGACCTTTGGGAATTGTCATAGTGGTTACAGATGAGCTTTCCAGAGCCATGTATTCAGATATGTGAAGGGAAAATCAGACTGGAGACTCTTCTTAGGGGAAGATTACATGGCAAACAATTCCCCCCAGTTCTGCATCATTTCCCTTCTTGTGTGAATTAGGCCATAGACACTGAAATGCCACTCTGCCCTAATACACATGGGGTAGTCACAGTACACAGGTGTCCAACCTGTTCCTTCTTTTCCATTTTTTCACTGTTGATAAAATGTTATGTGCCCACATGCTTCTTTCATGGTTGCTCCTTAGAAGATGAACTGATTTTTGTACCCTGTTGTTTACTACCCAAAGGAGTCTCAAAGCAGTTTACGAACACCTTTTCCATTCGTCTCCCCACAATAGTCAACCTGTGAGGTATGTGGGGCTGTGAGAGGTCTGATAGAACTGGGAATGGGCTGCAGTGACCCAGCAGGCCTCAGGTGTCTCAAAGCATTTTCCAATCGTCTTCCCTTTCTTTCCACATAGGAGACTCCCCATGAGGGAGGTGGGGTAGAGAGCCTCACAGGGAAGCTGGCAACCCTAAGAGGAAGACTCTTTGTGCAGAGGAGTCTTGACCTTAGTAAGGTTTTTCATACTGGTTTTTTATTTGCCAGGCAAAGGTTGGAAAAAGTCAAGTCAGTTCCTATGTGTCTCAAGCCATTTACTTGTTCACTATTTACAGTTTCAGGCTGTAAATATTTATTTAGATCTTCCTGCACTTTCCAGACTCACATGACTGATGCTGGTCTGCCTGTCTGCGCCCCAGAATACAAACAGTTGCTGGTAATGTCTGGCTACAGCCCATAGTCCAGGAGGGACACATCTGCACTACTCCCTCCCAACTGCAGGCAGAATTGGCTCCTTTGAAGGCTGGACTCTGAGGCATTGTATGATTTTGAAGTCCCACCTCCAAACCTCCAGGAATATTTCCAACCCAGGGGTAGCCAACCTCCAGGTGGGGCCTGGAGAGCTCCTGGAATTACAGCTCCCCTGCAGAGAATAAAGATCAGCTCCCCAGGCAGAAAGGGCTACTTTGGACAGGGTTGTGGTAGAGAAGAAATATTTAAGGCCTCCCACACAGGTTGTTGTTGAATTGAAAGACTTGAGGCCTACTGCATAGGGTTGTTGTTCAAATGAAACAGGAGACAAAAGGCCAGTTTCTTCTGCAGAATAACACTGTGCAGTGGCCTCAAATCTGCAGAGAGTTGCAAAGAAGAAAGACACATGGCTTGGCTGTGTCTAATCCCTGGCCAGAGCAGTATTTTAAGTGAGAAGGGGCTTTTCTGTGGCCTCCCCGTCAGGCAACTGTTTGGCAGAAGGGGAAAGTCCCCCCCCTCAAAAGGAAGGCCCTCAGTCTCCCCTGTGTTGCTCTTGGAAAGGCCTCCCTCCCCTCAGTCAGAGCCTGTCAGAGGCTCATTCGCAGCAGGCCTGAAGGGGGGAGGGGGAGCACTCTGCAGCCTCCTGCCAGCTCTGTCAGGGTTCTGCGGCAATTTGCAGTTGGACATGACAGTTAGGACAGCCTTGGAGCGAAAAGGGCTGGCACAGCCTGTCCAATCCTCTGTTCTCATCCCCCTTGGCAGCCCTACTGACTCCTCTCCCTGCAGTGGTCAGGGGCAGACTGGCAGCAGTGTCTCCAGATTGCCCCTGGCTGGGCTGATTGGATGGAATTTTGGTGAGGGGCCAATCGGAAGGCGCTTTGCGCCTTTCGACTGGCCTCTCCGCTTGTCAGTCCAGGGCCAAGGGGCCAATTGTTGCCCCCCTCATCCCGGACTGAACCCACCCCAACACCCCTTACTTTTTTATTAAGAGGGAACAGATGATGATCATTCTTTTTTGCTCAAAAAAAAGAAAAGAAGAGATTGTACTGTTAACAACCAAGTGTTTGGCTAAATTTAATACTGTTCTCTGGAACCGAGTTATAGAATTTCTTACATTTTTATTTCTGTATTCCTCATAATAATTAGATTTGGAATGCTGATAACAAATAGTTCTCTTGTTCTTTTATGAGTTGGATGCTAACTATGTAATGAAGCTATTATTCTGTGGCTGAAATCCATGATATTTGGGTTTATTTTTGTTATTTCTTTGAGAATTTTTTAAAAGAAATTGGAGCCTTTTGCTGCTGCTGCTGCTGCTATTGCTGCTACTAATGCATAGGCAGAGTTGTTTACTGTTGGGCAAAACCATACTGATAATGTTAAAATATTACATTTTTTAAATTTTAATTTGACTTACAATACATTTAGCTATTATTTTTCATTATAAAGTTCAAGATAGATACTTACTGCTGTCTTGTGTTCCACAGAATCAGTAGGGTATAGAATTATATTCTAGGTTCATTTACTAATATAAGGAAACCAACACCAATGGCAGTACAGATTCGGTATTTACAAAAGGCTCCAAAGGAGTGCAGAAGGGATTTTTTGAGATGAGAGGGTTAGGAGGGTGGCAGAGCTACTGGCATCCCTTGAGCCCATCTAAAGAGACTCTTTGGACCACCTTTAAGTTCAAACAATGCTGGCATCATAGCCAGGAATTTTGGCTGCAATCCTCAGAACACTTTCCTGAGAGTAAGCCTCATTGAATAAAATGGGACTTACTTCTAAGAAGATCTGCTTTATATGGCTCACTTTGCCTCCCAAAAAGCCATGGGCATGCCATGATTAATAGCATCTGTAATACTAAATGCAGTAGGATATCCTTTATGCTGATTTTTAATTATTCCCTCCACTTCTAATGTTGATATATTTGAACCACAAATTTTGTTTTTCTTAACTATGATAAATGACAGCTTTTTTCCCCTCTTTAGTGGAAATTAATTTGACAAATGAATACAATGTTACTGGAGGAGGTTTAGAGGGTGTATTTAGAGCAAGCAAGATAACATTCCACTGGGGAAAATGCAATGCATCACATGATGGATCTGAACATAGCATAGATGGACAAAAATATCCTCTTGAGGTAATAAACATGGTGGATTGGGGTCACTACCAGAATGGTGATATTTGTTACATGTATACTTTCATTTTTAAAAATAATATTCTAGCCAGGGATTTTATATGTAATATATGTAACTAGGCAGTTTTATTTATTTCATTTTTGCTATCTTAAAACTTTTTAAATATTTTCAAGGTAGCTGTCTTTGTGTAGCCCGGTCTAACATTTTAGAGAAGATTTTGATGTTGAATGTACACAAAGTTATTAATTTATTTAGATTTTATACCATTTTCTTTCTCTCTTCCAATATCATAACTTATCACATATAATTGTATCATATCTATGGCTTACCTTCATCAACTCAGTGGAGTCTTCACTAGGGATTCCAGTCCCCAAGTGGGACTGGGGATCCCTTGGAATTATAGCTCATCTCCAGACTAAAAAGATCAGTTTCTTTGTAGAACATGTTTCCTTGGGAGGGTGGACTCCATAGCATTAGTTCCACTGAGGTCCCTAAATTCCCCAAATCCTACCAACTCCCGACTCCATCCCTAAAGTCTCCAGGTATTTCAGCACACAAAGCTGGCAACCCTAATCTTGACAGATACGACTGAGAGAGAGTGACTGGCCTAACCATGCTGGTTTTCAAGATAACATTTACAAAGGCTTCATTAATCTCTTCAAATCTCAGTTAAAGTATTCTGCTGTTGAAATGAATGGACACAAAAATAGGGAATGTCTCTATGTTTACATGTCTTTTAAGTTAGATAGCAGAAAAATTGATTGATTAACTTCACCTATGCCCCACATTTATCCCAGTGGGGACACAAAGTAGCTTAGATCTTTCTACTCCATTTTATTCTGACAACAACCTGTGAGGTAAGTTAGGCTGAGTGTGTGTGACTTGCCCAAGGTCACCAAACAAGCTTCCATAGCAGAGCGCAGATCTGGACATGGATCTCTCAGATCCTAGTCTAGTACTCCAGGCACAATACCACACTGACTCAGCATGACATAACTCATTCCTAAGCAGTTGTGAGTGTACAAAGCTACTCTTATCAACCATGTACACTCCCCTCATTCAAAAGAACATAAGAAGAGCCCTGCTGGATCAGACCAGTGGTCCATTTAGTCCAGCATTCTGTTTCACACAGTGGCCAACCAGTTCTTCTGAATGGTCAACAGCAGGGTGTATGGACCAAGGCCTACCCCTGATGTTGCCTCCTGGCTCTGGGATTCAGAGACTTAGTGTCATTAAATGTGGAGTTTCGCAACTCTGGGCAGGAGGGGGAAGAGGGGCTTGTCCTTGTCATGTCCAGCTGTCAAGTTTCTCAGAACACTTCTGAAACTCAGTGCAGCTGGGAAGCAGAACCCTTGTAGATCCCAGCAAGAAAATGTGCAGTCCTAAATAGAGTTATACCTTTCTAAGTCCAATGAAGTAAATAAGCTTAGAGGGTATAACTAGCTTTACTCTGTTAAATGTGCAGGTGTTGTTCAGAGTTAAGAAAACCCTGCATATATTGTACCTTTACATTTAAATACATTTTGTACTAGAGTTTAAGCAAATGTATACTGGTACTTAGTAAGTCTACAACCTAAATAATTTGGGCCCCTTTGATAAATTATTAGGTTGATTTGAGACAGAACATATGTTTGTATGCCCTGAGGTTCTCATCAGCTCTGCCACCTGTATTAGCTAGAGGAGACAATAACAACTTCCAGTCTTGTTTTTAGCGTTTGCTAACTCTATTCAGTCTGGGGCAATGTGTGTTATGTTTCCAGGCACTGTTTGAATCATTTGGAACGGAGTCCTTTGTGTTTCTGAAGGGTTTTATCTGAAGTAAATTTATGTATATAGTAGTTTTTGCCTAACCTATTTTTGGAGAGCTAAATGGCTAATTTTGAAATAAAATAATGTTGTATTTTCAGATGCAAATCTACTGTTATGATGCAAATCAATTTGCTGATATAGATAAGGCAATCGAAGAAAATGGGAAAATAAGAGCATTATCGGTTTTATTCGAGGTAATCCCTGTTCATGTGCATTGGGTCATCTTACCTTTAAAATATTATATCTTCCATCTTAAAAATAAGAGTTCCACAGTAGCATGTATGCATGATTTTTTTCTAATGCATTTTGCATAAGCTGCCCTTATCCACTTTCATGTTTTGGCATGTACTCAAACAATTTTTTATGTGTAAAATATTAATAAGATGTACTTGTATAGTTTTAAAATTAGAAAACTGATTAAAAATTGAATTCCACTTACAAAGAAATCAGCCAGCTTTTCCTTTTCTGCAGGTTGGTCTGGAAGATAATATGGATTATAGCTCAATTATCGATGGAGTGGCCAGTGTTAGTCGCTTTGGTGAGTCTGTGAGGTAGCCTAAGAAACATTCAGCATGAGCACTATTATTCTTTTTTCTGAAGTCGACATTCTTCTACCTGAGTGCACATTTTAGCCCATAAATATGATGGCTGCCTGAAGGTATTTCAGATCATAACAAAACACTATGACTTAATGAAAGCATTTTGCTCACGTCTGCTGGTAAGATTTAGTGCGGTAAATTTAGATACTGGGATTATGTAAAAAAACTGAACATTTTATTTTTAAAAATAATCAACACATTTCACAACTGGAATAAATGAGTCTAATCCAGCACATAATTTTTTGTTTGTACATAAGTAGGAATGCAAGAAAAATGCATGGTATCCATCTGTTCTAAGTCAAATTTATTATATCCTCACTTGTTTCCACTTCTACAATATATTGTGCGAACTGTGTCAAGATATAAATATTTTAATAAATAAACTAATTTCAGGCACTACTATATACAGGGAGGAAAGCACTCGGTGTTGCACAAGATCTTGCACAACTAGAATTGTTATACATTCATTGTGTTTTTGGTGGTACCTTTATGAGTGCCCAAACTACGAAATCATATATTTAAAGTTATTAGAAATATTGAGCAAACAAAGATAAAATGGCTGTCAGTGACAGTGTGGTTTAGGTAAGTATGTAGTTTGAAATAAAGCATATGATGTTTTTAGATGAAGGAAAGCCTGTGATGCTGTACCTCCAGTTCCACTAGCAAAGGTCACCTGACTGAAGATGACCTGCTGAATACTATTGAGCTATAATGGCTTGCAAACCTATTCTCCTGGGTCTGTACAATCTTTTAGAGATGTATTTCATCACCACATCTTATCATAGAAAATGCCATAATAAATATGTGAAGAAGTATGTACAATAATTGGATGACCGTAATTTTTTATATTATATGAGAGGGAGAAATATTCTTTATTTTCTTCACATGAAGAATAATTTTATAAATCTGTGTAATTTAAACTAAGAAGCTCCCAGCACTTTTGCCTTTTCTTGTAGGGGAAAAAAAATACCCTGATCTCATCCCTTGATCATTTTGCATTTTTCTGTCTGAACCACTTGCAGTTAAATTATATTCACTTTATTTAAGATGGGACAACTGGAATTAAGCACATCATTCTTAATGTGGCATGCCATGGAGTTACATAAATATTAGCAGTGCTACATACAATCCCTTTTTCATTACCCCGAACAAAGAACTTGTCTTTTCACTGTTATTCATCATTCGTATTTTCAGTGAATTATCAATTATCACACATTCAAATTCTCTTTCCTGCGTTAGCATACCCTGTTCAGATTTTTACACCACTTTAAACTTACATTGAATCCACTTGATTAAACCATCATAATTATATATACTTATGATAATATTTAAAGAAGTGAATTTGTGAAAAAAAGTCTTAAGCAATCAGAAAGCCTGCTTTGATGGAAGAATAAAAGTGTTCACTGTTACTGCAAAATTAATTAAGAGCACCATAGATTTGGTGACAGATTTTTCAGAACAACATTCTAGCCACAAACACTTAAGAATTCCTTGAGAAGTGATGAAATTTTCATCATTAGGGCTTTCAGAGAATCGATTCTAGGTACTCACATTTAAATTGCATAGTATTTCAAAGCCAAAGCCAGGGCACAGGGGATAGTAACAAACAAATCATGTTGATTTGGAGAGAAAGTGACCACGGCCTTTTGCTGAATACTATCATAGGAGCACCAGCACAGGATAGGGCACGAATCTTGCATTGGACAGCCTCCCTGTTGGCTGATATGCAAAACCACTCCCAGCCTGCCTGCCATGGGAACACCACAGGATGGCAAATCCAGAGGTCCCACATGCACATACGCCACTGCATAGTTCCCTTGCCAACTGAGGGTAAAAGATGTGAGCCCCCAAGCTGGGCATGACATGGAATGGTCCCCACCACAAGACCCTTTATGGGGTCCCCAGACCAGGAGAAACAACTATGTATGCTTGGCTTCTCCCAAAACCTTAATCCTGCCTTATACCAAACCCACCTATAATAGCTGTGAAAAGAGCACACGGAACCAATTATCTCATTATGCCCCCCCCCATAGGACATTATGATCAGGTAAGATCAAGGAGAAACTGGCCTAAACCAGAGCTAGGGCTTTTTCAGTGGTGGAACACTCTGACAAATGAGATCAGAGCCCTGTGGGATCTTCAGCAGTCCCACCAGGCTTGTAAGACAGAGCTGTTCCACCAGGCTTACAGTTGAGGCCACGAGTAACATCTAAAACCTTTAGCTTAGCTGTTTGACCCCACCAGCCTGACACCTATACAGGGTAGAATATAAATTGCAAAAGAAATAAATGTAACAGAACCCACATCTCGCACGCCAATATGAAATGCATCCAGAGGGAAGTCCTAGGAGCTGACTGAAGTGGCTACACTGGCCATAGCTTCTTGAGTAAAGGAGTCTGGGCCAGAATGAAAGTTCTGGCTTCCCACTACTCCTGGAAGTCCCTCCCCTCCCAGGTTGACTGCCCAAGCTGCAACTGAGATCAGTCACTGGGGCCTTCAACTGCTGCTGCTGAACAGCCAAAAGGGAAAATCCTTTCCTTTTGCTGGCTCCCCACAAAAGGGTCTAGGGCAAATCCAGTGGCCATCACTACCTGTTCTTTGTTACCTGACATCTAGGCAATGGCTTCCAAATTAAAACACAGCTCCTGGACATGCTCTGTATTTTGCAACCACAAGAACAAATGTGTACCTCAGTGGCATGGAAGGGCTTTGCTAGGTAGGTAGGAGGTTCAATGTCTGTACATGCTCCATGTCACTTAAACTCAATTACTAGGAGCCAATTATTAGATTACCAAGACGGAGGGAGACTTTAAATCTTCACTTTATACTGCTACCTTTTTGGGCCCGCCCACCTCTTGTTTTGTCCCTTTATAGTGGGTATAGTCCAAATTTCTCAGGACTGCATTACAGGTGCCAAACTGTGTCTCCAATTTGCAGATTTGCTTAGAGACAGGTATATCCAAAACTGAAGCTAAAATTGCCTTTGCATCTATTTGCCTGTGTCTCAAGGTGCACTGGGCCATTAAAGGGTTATTACCTATAATTTTTTCTGACAATTTCAGATCAAAATGGTTACAAGTCACAGAAAAGAGAATAGAAAGCCTGGATTTTTCTTCTTTGATGCTTCATGGGATAGGAAAAGACCAAAGCAAAATTATCTATTAAACAAAGGACTGAGGATATAGAGAGACAAATGGATCTTTTGCACATCCCAGAGTATTTAGTGCCTTCATGTTCAAGATATATACATTTTCCAGTTGTGAATACCTTTTTTGGGGGGGAAGGGTGGAAATCATAAAGGGCATTTGCATTGGCAAGTTGCTCAGCTCTACCCTCTGCAATTCTAGAGGGTCGATACAAGAAAATTCCTATAGCTGTAAGAATTTGTCCTTGTAATTACGGGGAGCTGGAGACCATAAAACATGTGGTATTCAAATGCTCATTCTATATGCCAGCTAGAATTTGTCACATCTCCCCTTTATGTAGTAGGATAGATGCAAGTTCAATGAGGGAAAGAGTCTATTTCCAGGCAGGATACTACATTTTTTGCCTTTGTATATAAAGGTAAATGTATCCCCTGTGCAAGCACCAGGTCATATCTGACCCTTGGAGCACTTCAAAAGATAATTAGTAAATAATGATGGAATCCCATTACTCAAAATACATCTCAACATATTTATGTTGATTTTTAAGTTTTTCTATTTTAATAATCGCCTGTGCAAGCACCGGGTCATGTCTGACCCTTGGGGTGACGCCCTCTAGCATTTTCATGGCGGACTCAATACGGGGTGTAAATTGTTCTGGCTAGATGCTGTATTAAATTCATTCATTCATTCACTTTCAACTGCATGCACTGCTGGAGAGGAATCCGTGTTTCTGCTTAAATCTTAAAAGTTACAAGAAGAAGGAGTTGGTTCTTATATGCTGCTTTTCTCTCCCTGAAGGAGTCTCAAAGCGGCTTACAGTTGCCTCCCCTTTCCTCTCCCCACAATAGACATCCTGTGAGGGAGGTGAGGCTGAGAGAGCCCTGATATTACTGCTTGGTGAGAACAGCTTTTTCAGTGCTGTGGTGAGCCCAAGGTCACACAGCTGGCTGCATGTGGAAGATGAGCAGGGAATCAAACCTGGCTTGCCAGATTAGAAGTCAGCGCTCCTAAATCAGCCAAGCTGGCTCTCTTTTGTTATGACTGCAGTGTCCACCTGTAAGCACAGTTTTTCAAAAATCATTGCTTCAGATTATAATTTTCTGTTTGGAGTATCAGGTAAGCCTTGTCCCCAGGAAACCTCCATGCACAGACTGAGAATACAAAGAGGAACAGCAAGTATGAGTATGCTAGCCCCATCCCCCCCCCCCCAATCTACACGTTTGCTGGCTTATGAGCACTGGCCCCTAGGCTGTGTCCATGTATACACTTCCTCTTCATAACTAGTGACTCTGCTTTCCTAGGATTAACCATCAGAAAGAGGTGCTGTGCTCATGAGTCAGTGATCATGTGGGGGTGGATGGCAGCTTCCACCTGATTGTGCCCTCTCTCCCTTTCTTCATTGTGTAGCATTGGACAGGTTGTATGTACAGGGTTGTTTCAGCCTAAATAACTTTTGTGATTTCCTCAGCTATACCAGAGCAAAGAAGTTCACAGAATGAATTACATAAACTCTACAGCTTTTCTCTTTTCTCTTTTGAATTGCAGACCTTCCACGGGATATACTAAATTATGGTCATATACAGGTGCTTTAAATGTTTTTCTGCCTGGACCGTAGACCCCAAATAAGCTCCAGGATGTTGTAATTGTTTATTTTATGCAGTCTTGCTTTAGAAATGCAATCACTGTTTGCTTATAAATATTGTTTTGTTTTTTTTCAGGGAAAAAGACTGAACTGAATCCTTTTACTTTGTTGAACCTTTTGCCAAATTCAACTGACAAATATTACACTTACAATGGATCTTTGTCAACTCCTCCCTGCTCAGAAACAGTTGAATGGATTGTATTTAAAGATCCTGTTAACATTTCAGAAAACCAGGTAATCTGCTTAACCTGTATAGAACAAATATTTACTCATAATGCGATAAAAAACCTATATTCAGTTTTTTGTCGTGGCTGGCTGGCATGTTATTTAAAATCACTTTTCATAGGCACATCCACATATCAAAAACCTTTTTTCTGTGAATTTTGATTATTTACAGACAAGAAACCTCTGGTCATAGAACAGTGGAATATAGAGAGAGTTCATAATTTGTATATGTTATTTGGTATGTGGGCCATAAGGAGAAAATTGAGTGGATAAAAGACTTAATACGTTGTTGTGCAATGGAGGTGAAATCTGCATGGCTCTTATTCAACCACTTCATTTTCCAGCTGGCTAAAGAAGGTGGTTAGGGTTGCTATCCCAATGATGCTTTCTTGGGAGAAAGCCCCAGGGAATACAATTGAACTTACTTTTGAGTACACCTGCTTAAAATTGCTCCTGAATCCATTGGTTACAAAAAGTGCATGTTTTCTGGTGGCTAGGATGTTGCCTATATTTCTGTGTACTCAGATTTTTGGTCTATCAAATTTAGCAGATCCAACAGTAATACTTTATATAATCCAAGATTTTACCATCTGCATCTGAGAGATACTATGATCTCCCCCACTCCCCAAAGCTGGCTAGGTAAATAGAAATTTAGGAGGAGGGGAGCACTACCCCCTCAGTTTTGCTTTCGCTGCTATAACATCTACCGTGAGGGAAAATATTTTATATTTGAAAAGCTGTTTATGTGAATATTCTGAAAGAGATGCATTTGTGTGAGCTAATGTAGTATTTTTTCACAGGTTTGTAAATGTAATTACGGGAGTTAAAAGAGCTGGGTTCCTTCCAAGTGTTGTGGCCTCAGAATATGAAAAAAAGATGAAACATGTTTGGAGCTCCAATAAGAGCACCAAAGTTGATCCCTGTCATAACTTTTTGTTTAGAAGCTGATAAATGCACTGGGAAGATTATGCTGGTCAAGTGCATTGCAAGTTGTTTTCCCAGAACAGTTAGAATTTGTGGCAATGTGGTATGGAAGAAAGGTTAATCAGGATGCACTGAGGAAAATGGAGACAGCAAATTAACCATTATGTCTTGTGAACTGGAAAAGCTAAATCTGTTTGTGTCTATAATGAACAAAAAGATAATGTTGACAAGATCTGGGCACAGGGAGGGAATTGTACATTTGACCAGGGTTTGCTGCTCCTGCATGAGCCATCATGGAGTGCAAGTCTATTACAGTAATATGGCCTATTTAAGCCAGTTTCACACTTCTAAAATCAAACTTCCTGGTTTTAGGTTTGCTTATGAAATATTTGCTACATTTTTCCAGCTGGCAGTATTCTGTGAGGTCCTTACCATGCAACAGTCTGGTTATGTGGTGTTGATGGATTACCTGCAAAATAATTTTAGAGAACAGCAGCATCCATTTTCTGTCAAGATCTTTTCTTCATATACTGGCCAAGAAGAAATTAATGCAACAGGTATTTATTGTTTACTTGTTATTCCTCAGTTTTACCATTTGACCATGTTTTTACTGCAATTCAGTGCTTCTGTAAGAAAGATAGTGGCTTAGATTCAAATCTGCATTTGTATAGCACAATCAGCAAATCAGCAATCCCACCATTAATCTATTGGGCAGGTAGTAAATTGAGTCTTGCTCGCCTGACCCCTTTCTTGAACAACTGATTTCTGAAATTGTGCATTTTCTAATTGGAGTTATGTGAATGTTGTCCTAGGAGCTGGATTGTGGGCAGGAACCATATCCACAGCAACAGTCTGCATATTTACCTCTCTATTCAACTGGAAATATATACAAAGAAGCTTGTTTCCCCCATCCAGACATAGATCCCAAGTAGCATCAAGTTTTAACTTGCAATGGGAAAGTACATTAAAATAACTATAGTTGTTTTTTTTAAATCCCTTTTAAAAATTCATTTCAATAATGGGAAAGAACATTAAAATAACTCTAGTTGTAGAGTTTTTAAATTCTTTTTTTTATGCCCCCCGCAGGGCCTTACGCTCTGCGGGTACGAACTTATTGGTCATCTTATTGGTCATCCCCGGCCCCAGAAAAGCGCACCTGGCCTCAACCAGGACCAGGGCCTTTTGGGTCCTGGCACTGACCTGGTGGAATGAGCTCCCGGAGGAGCTGCAGGCCTTGCGAGAGCTTTCAGCATTCCGCAGGGCATGCAAAACGGAGCTCTTCCGCCAGGTCGTGGGATGAGGCCGGTCCGCATGGAATATCTGGCCCCCCCTTACAGCGGCAGTAGCATACTCCATCTGGCACCCTCTGTTCTCCCTCCCCCTCGATAGTGGGTTACCACGGGGTAGAATAGATATGAACTGTGTTTTTACCACATCTTGTTCTATTGTCTGGGGATTTATGTATGATATGTTTATATGTTTTATTGTATGTTTTTATTGGGGTTTTATATGTCTGTAAGACACCTTGGGCCTCCAGGGAGAAGCAAGGAATAAATCTAAATAATAATAATAATAATAATAATAATAATAATAATAATAATAATAATAAATTCATTTCAATAATGAAATAATGAATTCTCCAAACTGGAAATAACAAGAAACCTTGTAGTTTCAGAAAAAACACAAGCCTCACAAAATATACAAGGGGCAACATTTGATTTACTGTTGATTGTACCTCACTCTAAGCAAAGCACCATTCCCACAACTTTAAACGATTTTAGTTGGGTTGTACAGAATTAGATGGCAAATAATCTGTCATTGTTCAGTACTCTAGTTATTACCCAAGGTGTTCAGAGAGACATGTGCAAACTTCTTTGGTCCAAATGGAGGGGAATAAACACATACCAAAAGATTTGAGACTGAAATGAAAAGTGATGGAGCCCCAGAGCAGACTAAGAAAGGGAAATAATGGTTGTAATAAATTGAAATGATCAGAGATCATTTAATGAGGAGAATCAGACTTATAGGCAGACAGTCAGAGCAATGTTTCAGTACATTTCAGCATGAATTACAATGCTCCTTATCAATACCATCCCAGTGTTTACCCCTACAGAACAGTTTGTACCTCAAAGAATTTGATAAAGTGGGCAAGAAGTAAGCAGAGAGAAAGAAAAGAGGGGGGAAAGTATTACCTATCCTTTTCTATATTGGCGAGTTGTCTGGAGTTGCTTAGTCCTGTTAGACCGTTTACACACTGGAGGTTTCATGCCAGGCTGCAGGTTGGAGTTTTAAACATGGCAGGTTGCCCCACCTCTTCCTGCACCCACATGGGGAACATTTGGCCTGGTGTACCTCATCCGCCCCCAATTTGTGCTCCTGCATGGGAGCCGGGGCAGTGAAGTTCCCAGTGCATAAACAGTCTGAGACACACCAGCTAGGGCTTAGGGTCTGAGGAATAACACATTATTCCTCAAACCCTATTCCACACTTCATCCTTCACATCAAAATACTCCTCTTTTCTTAATCCCTTCCTCCAGGCTTGTCTTGCAGCTCCCTTTCATTTAAACCAGTGGTTCTCAACCTTCCTAATGCCATGACCCTTTAATACTCCTCAAGTTGTGGTGACCCCCAACCATAAAATTATGCAAGTGTTCTTTCACAGAAATTAAACCGAAACTGACCAATGGCGTGAAGATCCATTGTTCATGATTCTATACAAATAGGGTTTTTTCTGTGGTTTCTCAGTTCAGTTCTGCCTCTTGTCCCACCATGCCGATCTTGCTCTTTTCCACCTGCAGGAAGAGCGGCAACAGTGGTAGCACCCCCCCACCCCGGCCAAGCTGTTCACCCTGTGAAAGGGTTGTTCAACCCCCAAAGGTGTCCCGACCCCCAGGTTGAGAGCCACTGGTTGAAAGGGATGGTGCGGTATCAATTTCAAGTATTTTTGTATTCAGTAGTTTTTACAAATGTTTTCCAAATACAAGTATAGAAGTGTTTAAATATCAAAGCCTTTTTTTCTTTCTGGTCCATTATTATTATTATGAATAATAAAGGGGGAATTGATTTAGATTGAGAAGGTTCTCTTACACTTTCCAGTGTGGTGTCAGCTATTAAATATTATAGACATAGAATAATACTATTGAGTAAGTTTTGTTTCCCTTACTTGTGGTTATATAGTAACATTTAACAAAGGAATTAATGTATAAGATTATCTAGAAAATGGAAACTGACACTATCACAGGTTAACATGTTTATATTGAAAGCTGCAAGATATATTATTTATTTGTTGAATTGCACTGATTTATTAAATCTTCTGTGTGTTACTTCGATATTACTGTGTAACTGTTTAGGAGTGTATACATCAATTCTAGAAAGCAATATAAACCTCGAGTGCCCTCTTGTGTTCAAAATACAAATTACAGAGTTAATTAAAATTTTAATAACTTTGCGAGATATATATGGATTTGTATTTATAAGTTCTCCATTAACACTTTTTTTATTTGTTTTTGCATTCTTAGGAGGGGGAAATAAAACATTTTATTTCACAGCCATATAGCAAACCACCTAGATGTAAAGGTAGCAGATAAAAGCCGGAATGTACATTTTGCTACTCCAGTACAGAATGTGCTCTTTACCCTGATAAATATTTATTAGGTATTGGAATATCAAGTAAAAAAACAAAACCAGTTTCCCTTAAATGAAATAATCACAATGAAGACTGATAAGCATCACTGTTTGGTGACAAGTTAGAACTAAAATAAAATATAGCATGTTTCTGTATTGTGAACATAGTCTTCAGATGGCAGGTCATTCACATTTAGCTTCTGTTCACTTGTGAAACCAGTGATCTCCACTATGTCACCACAAACCTTTGGAATTTAAGGCAAGAAGACAAAAAAAAAAAAACAGAGGTTCAGCATGGCATCATTTGTAAATGGTTTGTTGTACTGAGAAGTATCTCTGCAGTTAGCTTAAAAATGGCAACAAAAATATGGCATGAGTTAATCACATGAAATATCTCCTAGCCTATCTCCAGCTAGAGTGCACTGATTCCCCTGATTCTCATTTTAAGGCAGAAGACTTAAATATTTTTAGAGCACCAGAGCTGCTTTTTTCTCCAACCTTAAATTCCAAAAGCCTCCCACACATCCTCTCAAACAGTTTGCACTTAGCAATTACTGCTGGCTTTTAAAAAAATTACTATAGTGACGAAGAAGAAGAGTTGATTCTTATATGCCGCTTTTCTCTACCTAAAGTAGTCTCAAAGCGGCTTACAGTCGCCTTCCCTCTCCACAACAGACACCCTGTGAGATGAGTGAGGCTGGGAGAGCCCTGATATTACTGCTCAGTCAGAACAGCTTTATCAGTGATGTGGCGAGCCCAAGGTCACCCAGCAGGCTGCATGTGGGGGAGTGGGGAATCAAACCCAGCTCGCCAGGTTAGAAATCCACCCTCTTAACCATTGCACCAAGCTGGCTCCTACTAATGCATCATTGTTCATACTTCCAGAAAGCTGAATAATTAATTTTAATGTTGACAGCCTGAAGGGGGATGGGGAGTCCTGGTGGCTTAACCAGCAACTGATTTGGTGGCATTTATATTGATCATTTCATTTCCAAAGCCAAGAGGATCCTGTGGTAGTGAGCTTTCTTTTAATATTACATATGTCTTATTCCTGAATTTTTTCAAATGAACTTTAAACAATTCTTTCTCTTTTTTTAAAGTTTGCAGCTTAGAACCAGGAAATGTCCAAACTGATCCAAAGAACTATACCAGCCTTCTGGTAACTTGGGAAAGGCCACGAGTAGTATATGACCCAATGATTGAGAGATTTGCTGTTTTATACCAACAGTTAGATGGAGAAGACCAGACACTGCATGAACATCAAACCGATGGGTATCAGGACTTGGTAACTAGCTATTTTATAGAACTGGAATCTCTTATAATTATTGTGAAGGAATACATTTTCTTAAATACTCTTGAAGGTTTGGGCACAACTAATTAAAAGTTGTCACAATTCTTTTTATGACATTTACCAAAGAAAACAATCAGTAAGAATAAACGAAGGATTTCCATGGGTAGAATGTAACTGCATAATTGTGGTAAAGGAATGGCAACAGATACAGATACATAGAAGAAGAAGAAGAAGAGTTGGTTCTTATATGCCGCTTTTCCCTACCCGAAGACGGCTCAAAGCGGCTTACAGTCGCCTTCCCATTCCTCTCCCCACAACAGACACCCTGTGGGGTGGGTGAGGCTGAGAGAGCCCTGATATCACTGCTCAGTCAGAACAGTTTTATCAGTGCCGTGGCAAGCCCAAGGTCACCCAGCTGGTTGCATGTGGGGGAGCGCGGAATCGAACCTGGCATGCCAGATTAGAAGTCCGCACTCCTAACCACTACACCAAATTGGCACTACACCAAATAGCAGGTACAAGTCATTTCTTTTACACCAGACTTCTTGGTGTGGATAGTATAAATAGTAGATTTACCCATTGTGGTTACCAGTTTCTGGCTGATCTAAGCCCCCGTCATCACTTGCAACTTTTGTGGTACTTATCAGTATCCCATGGCAGTTATATTGTGATGGTCTTGTAGAATACAAGCTTGTGATGGTAAAGTATGTATTACAGGCTTCAGACAGTGCCTTTCTAAATACACCATTTTCCCAAGCCAAAATGGCTGTGTTTGAGTAATTTGCCTGGCTTTAAGAATACTAAAAATATTGTACTTTTTAATCAAGATCCAAGTACCTCATAAATCCCATTGTTGTCAAGTACACATAGAAACATGAGAAATAGTCAAAGTCAAATTTTATTTATGATCATTTAGACCAATGTTCTAATATTCAATTAAAATATCAAATAAGGAGTGTTTAAAATATAAAATATAAACTGTGCCAGGATTAAAACTCATCATTGAAACAGCAGTCACTAAAATGAGAAATATAACCTTTAAAACAAGGAATCTAACCTTTCAAATTAAAGTATTGAATTAAATAATTGTCTCTATCCTTCCAGGGAGCCATTCTGAACAATCTGCTGCCTAATACAAGTTATGTAGTGCAGGTAGTTGCTATTTGTCCTAAAGGCATTCGTGGGAAATACAGTGATGAAGTCGTTGTTGACATGCCTTTAGATGATCCAGGTAAGTGTCTGCATGATCCGGAGGTAATTTTTAGTTGAAAATCTTCAGTGCTGTCTTATTTGCAAACCAGCTGAAATCACAATGCAATGAAATTTCAGTATCAATGCTTTCAACTTTAAATTCTGCTCTGAATCTATTATCTGATACTGTGTTATTATTTTAGATTATGAACCATAATCAAATTCACTTTTACTCTGATTCCAGCAATCTGCTTTTCCCTAAGAAGTATCCACATTAATTTATAATAGTACTTAGAATTTAGTTCAAATTCCTGCCCATCCGTGAGTTATATGAATGAGGGATTTGGACAAATGATTAACATTGTTTATTATTTATACATTATAGTATTCAGCATCAGCAGTTACCAAACATGCCCCCATTGATTCTGAAATATTATTGCATGTTGCTTGTGTAAAATGTTATGTCAATGCAAATGTGGTGATGGAATTCCCTTGCTTCTTAATGTTGGAATGCAAAAATTCAAAGTAATTAACAATTACATTTTGTTTCAAAGCTCTGTTTTCACCCCTGACTGTGAAAGATACAACATCAGTTTTACTCTAAGACTCTTTTGCTTAATCTGTTACTGAAATAAACAATGATTTAATTTTGTAATTAGTTGCTATTCTATATGACTCCCCTAATGTTATTTCTACTTTTATGTGTATTATACTCACTTTCAATGAAATCTTAGTAACAAGGGTGTTGTTATTTCTGTACTTCATTATCTATCCTGCTTCTCTGAAATAAGTATAATTACACAGACAGAAACACTGTTTGGCAGAGAAAAAACACATTTTAATTACTGGGGAATACAATGATTTTTACTCCCGCTACATGAATAGCATAAGATTCAGGAGTAGTTTTTAGAGAGACACAAACTTCTCAGGTAGGCACAGACAGTAGCTACAGATAGGAATTTATTCCTTATTACCCCACTCCCAATAGGGACCACTGCTGGTCCCGATGTTCCACTAGTGTATAGTTTCTTCTCAATCAGGGCAATACAAGTTACAGTTTGTTCCACCTCTCAGGGTGATAGGCAGTGCTTGGCAAGAGAGGAGAGAAACTGGGTTTTTTCTTCCAAACGCCTCAAGAGTTTCAGATCATCCAATATAAATATCTCTTTTTTTCTGACATGTTTATTACTACATCATGGATGCAAATAAGCCCTGCCCAGTCATTTATTTATTTGTTTGTCTGATTGATTTATATACCACCCTTCACTGCAATGTCTCTACATACATACATATAATAGAAAGGTTAAGAGGGGTTAAATTTATTTATTTATTCTATTTATCTACCGCCCTCCCCAGAGGCTCAGGGCAGTTTACATAAAACGCAGAAAACAGTACATGGAACTCAGCTTTTCACAATAACAATAACATTAACATTAAATTGTAACAGAAGTAACAGAGTATAACGATGCAAACAGATCCAGAGGAGAATGTATGGGTGGATTTCTGGGAGGGAGGGAGCAGGGGCCCTGTAAACTTTGGTTTTACTAGCTTATTGGAGTTATGAATCAGAGTACAACATGGAGCAGAGTATACATTGCATTTCAAAGAACAGATATAACACAGTAAAGATTCCACATCTATTCCTATCTTATTTTAACAAATAGAAGGAAGAAAATTTGGATTTTTAAAAATTGGGTCTCTCTGTATTCCATAACTTTTGCTATTTAAAAAAAATGCTGAAGCCATCCATTGATACTAAGGAGTCCAAGAATGCCATTTTGTAGTGATTTCAGTCAACTGTATCACAAGCTTTTCATGCAAAACCTTTTCAGCCATGGCATATGCAATAGACAGGGATCTGATTTGATGATACATTAAATATAAGTTGAGCTAGAGGAAACCACAGCCCATTTATTTTATTTATTATTTATTTTATTTATTATATATGGCAACTCCAGTCCAATTCACATTTAACAGGTGACCCAGCATTCACCTTCAGAATTGGGGGAGGGGGGAGAGATTGGATCATTGTGGGGCTCACATGGCAGTGGCACATCTCTTGTTATCCGCACCACCGTGTCCTTCCTACCTGCGTTCCCTGCTGCTTCTCCAGTCAGAGTCACAGGCCACTCACTCACCTGAACTCTGACTTGCTTGCTCACCAACACTGTTGTCGCTGTCTCCTCCTTAGCTCACCCAACAGCAGCTTTCCCACCTTCTCTACCACCTACCCCCTTTCCTCATTACCTCTCCCACTTCACTGCTGTACCTTCCAGCCACTATGGCTGGGTCTGATTGTTTACAGGGTTGCTAAGCTACCCTTAGAATGGCAGCAAAGAACCTGTGATGAAGTGTCATGAGAACTTGTTTTTTCCCCCATTTATAACTTTGTAAAAGTTTTTTTTTAATTTAACAACCTTTTTTTTCTTTTGGGGATGTTTGTGCAAACCTAAGGGCTGGCCCAGGCTTGTACAAACACTACCCGAGTCTGTACCTGGCCCATTTGTACCTCACTGCACAGCTAATTAGCCCTTTTGAGTTCAGTTGTAGTTCACAAAAAGTTTTAATTACTAATATAGACAGTTTTATTTCTCCAATGTTTGTGTGAACTACAACTGAACTCAAAAGGACTGATTAGCTGTTTTAGCAAAGAATTATCATATGGCATCATATGGTTGTTCATTAATCTGAGGAAGAGTGCCTGCACTTGAAAGCTCACACCTTGACTAAATCTTTGTTGGTCTTAAAGGTGCTATTAGACTCTATTTTTGTTGCACCATAGACCAGTTTAAGATCTCCTTTAAAAATCATCAGCCTTGAATGCCCATATTTGTTTTCTTGCTTCTTGTGGCTATGTTATAGCGGTAACCCTACTTGCTCATGTGAACGGACCACATCTTTACAAGGTAATTCCCTGATCATGTTCAAGTAACCTGGGATGCAAGTATGCTTTTCTTGTAGCGTCTAGATTCTGAAATCTATCAAACTATTATCAGAAAATGTATGAGGGGAGATGGCAGGATGACAGTATTTCTCAAAGAACTACTCAGGTTCATTCAATATATTACAGTTTATTCTTCGATCTCATAAAATCGTGTGGCTGAAAATAATTATCCCGTCATACTTTTGAACATATTTTTGTTCGCTGCATGGCTTCTGTCATGGAGGATAAATTTACACCATAGCTGTTTGTTGTTTGAATACAGTGTCATTGCTTGACGTAGAACTGAACTTGTTTCTTTCTTCTATGGAGAATTAGTGAGAGATGGATTATTTCCAATTTATCAGCCATGTAGCTAATGTTTTATGTTATCTCAAGTATAACTGTAGTTTTAGTAGCTGTGTAAATAGTAGCAACAGCTGGTGAAAATACAAGGATTTTGAGTCTTATGATGCTGCATTTTTTGAAAAGTTAGAGAAAATTGGAAATATTTATATGTTTTAGACCAGTGGTCCCCAACCTTTTTATTACCAGGGACCACTCAATGCTTTTTTTTTTTTTTTTTTTTTTTTATAATGATTTTTTTTATTTTCATAAAGATAGAAATATAATCATCATTTGAGAATATACGACCCCACATTGACTCCACAGTGATATAAACTTTTGCCCAAAACTCTAAGAGCCATGAGTCTAAGAGCCGTCCGCATTTCCACTACATTAAAAAAAAAAAAAAAGGCCTGTTTAGATATACAAAAGAAAAGTTATACAATCTAAGAGCTATCCTAGCAGATATTTCTAGGTTTGAGTTAGATGCTTAACATTAAACATTTCTTATAGCACAGTATGAGTTTTGGCCCTGTATCAATACCCTGATGAAGGGAGAGGAAAGTAGGGCTTTGCCTTAAAGATATACAAAGAAAAAAAATTACAAAAGGATTTCATAATTTCTCCTTATCCTTAATACAGATACATCTACAAACCATTTATACTTGACCCATTCTAAGAGCCATCCTGAAAGGTATAAGTTGAGAGCTTTGCATTTTCTACAGATCAATATGGGCTTTGGCCCTATAACAATACACCAATAATAAAAAAAAAATAATAAGGGGGGAAAGCCCCATTTTATATTTCCAACGCTAACGATTATATTACCTATATGCCTACTAAGAAAAAGAAACAAGAGAGAAAAAAGGCACTGCTTCCCCTTTTTCATAAAAGTAGCAATGTAGAATACAGTATATGTTGTTAATACAGAGAATAATAAGATTTCCAGGTTTAGATTAAATGCTTAACATTAAACATAAAACAATATAAGCTTTCAGTCTTCTATAGCTTCTCCTTATCCTTGGTTCTGATACATCTACAAAACAATTTATGCTTGACCCATTCTAAGAACCATCCTAACAGATATATTTTCAGATTTAAGTTGAAAGCTTAACATTAAACATTTTCTACAAGTCAGTGTAGGCTTTAGTCCTAGGACAATACACTAATAGAAGAAAGAAAAAATAAGGGGGGAGAACCCCATTTTACATTTTCAGCACTAATGATTATATTACCTATATGCCTACAAAAGAAAAGAGACAAAAAAAACAAGAGAGAAAGAGACACTGCTTCCCCTTTTTCATAAAAATGGAAATATAGAATACAGTATAACATTAAACATAAAACAATATGAGCTTTCGGTCTTCTTAAGGGGGTCTCATCTCGAGGCTTGCTACATCTTGTCGTTCCCGTAAAATTATATTCTGTCCCATAGGCCTTTGGCGTAGAAAGTGCAGTTGTACTCTTTCCCGCAGAGTATGCATCGATAAATCTTGAGGCCGTTGCACCTCCTGGACTCCAGTATCAATACAATTTTTTCCCCAGAGAGATCCTTTAAATCGGTTTCTTTCACTGCAGATCCATATTTCTTTTGATTGATTTTTGTACACTGTTGCTTTGAGATGGCTGTATGTCTTTTTAAAAAGGGTGTCCTTATCTGGGCTGCAGAACTCCGGCATCCTATTTTCCGTCTCCAGAATTTCAGATTTCTCTTCTACTGTTGGTTTTCCACCTTGTTTAGAGCTGTCATCAGCCACTGTTATTGATGCATTATTCCTGTTAAAGACGTCTTCCTTGGCATCTTGGATCTCCTTGAAGATATGAATTTCAGATTTCTCTTCTGCTGTTGGTTTTCCACCTTGTTTAAAGCTGTCATCAGTCACTGTTATTAATCCATCATTCCTATTGAAGACTTCTTCCTTGCCATCTTGAATCTCCTTGGAGATATTTTTGATCAATCCATCTAAGAATACTTTGTAATCTTGGGTTTGTATCTCTATTAGATGAGCCAATCTTTTTAACATAGACATGATTTTGACTTTTAAAAAACCCGGCCTCAAACAATTTTACAAGTGGCCAGTAGAGGTCCTCTGTTTTATCCTCTAATGTTCCGGCACAGGCATGTGACGTATTAAAGTCAGTTAAGGCACAGAGTTCTCGTGAGATTTTCCCATTCACAGCTCTTATCTTCTTATCTTCGAAAACCAAAACAATTACAATAAGAGCTTTTGCCAATTAATTCGAGTTGATTTGAGTCCTTCTTCTGCTTAGTTAGGAGAATTAGCCTGCCTCTTAACGAGGTGGCTTCAGGCAGAGCAGAGTAAGAGGAGGGGGGAAACAAAGGGCTTTGATGCAGGAAGAAAGACGAAGAAAAAAAAAAACGAGAGATACTTGCAGTAAATGATGTTTTGGAACTCAGCCGATGTCCTCCCCTCAGTTCAAAGCGTTCATTTGTAGTAAATCATCATGTAGGGTTGAAGCAGATACTTTAAGATTAAAGAAAGAAAAGAAAGTCCGAGGTAGAAAATGGCAGTCGTCCTCTGGACCTGGAACGCTGACAGCCTATAATCCAGGGAGATACACTCCCTAAAGGATTGGAGACGGCCCCAAGAACTTCCTGGGTAGAAAGGTGAGGTGGGGTTTGCGTACCCCTCCTCTTTTCTGCCAATTGCTTGCACAATTGACCCCTGTCAGGCTTCAGAGATAGCAGAGCAGATGCCCTGCCACCCTCTCAGGACGACATCTTTAGCCACACCAGGGACCACTCAATGCTTGACAATTTTACTGAGGCCCACTGCCCTAACGCTCTCTGACTCTGGTCGCTATGGTAATGTTTAAACATCCCTTCAAAATAAGATACAGACACGCCACAACAATGAACATAAGGAACATTTTAATTTCATGGAAATTTTAACTCATGACAATGACAAATCAATGGGAACCCTGAGCTTGTTTCTCTGCAACAAGATAGTCCCATGTGCGCCTGCCGGATCGTGGATGAAGTAAAGGGCCGGGGTGGGGGGAGAAGGCGTCCTTCGTTGCCCACCTCCAATTAGTCGTCGGACCACATGTGGTCCGCAGCCCACAGGTTGGGGATCGCTATTTTAGACTACAATGGGTTCATATTCTAAGAAATGTCTGCAATTCTATCTAGATAACCTGTCAACAGAAGGGAATCACATATCATACAAATTATATTGTACATTTCTAGATCTTATAGTGTGGCAAACAGCAAGTGTGAAGCAAGTTTCATTGAGACTGTTTCCACACTAGGGGGTTGGGCTTGGATATGCATTTGCACAGGGTCAAGTTTCTCATCCATTTCCGCATTGAAATTCCCCTTCTTGGGCACAGACCCGATTTGACCCTCACTTGACCCACACCAGCGGAATCCTCCGAAATCCTTTTTCACTTTTTGAACCAGGAGCTAACAGGGTCTAAATCAGGACTAGCCAGCATTGAAACGTAGACATTTGGGTTTTTCAGTATGACATTATTCCTCACCCCACCCCCATCACATCACTTCTGTCATCAACTCCCCCAACCTCCTCCACCCTTTTATTTTTTGAAAGGCAGATTGTATTACAATGCAATTCCAGCATAACAAGATAGTGGTTGTTGGCTTTATGAGGAACAGTGGAGCCTCAGAACAGCAAAGGGTGGCATGCTGTGTAGGCAAGCCACTGTGGTGATCTGGAGAAGCGTCGGATCACTGTGGATTCAGGCCTGCATAGTTCATCACCCTTCATTACTCCATGGCTCCAGGAAGTGAAGGGGTACAAATTCGAAAGGCAAGCCTCAGCATCCAGCTGGATGAGGGTCCAGATCTCCACAGAGGCCTACACAGCATGCCTCCCGCAGCACTCTGAGACTCCAGGCAACAAAGAGGAGGTATGTGGTGGGTAGGGGGCAGTTTTGTGGCTCGAGGTGGCTAAATTATGAAACATACACATACACCCCCAATTACTCCACACATATTCCAGGCAGCTAAATTATGACAACATACGTCCCGAGGCTCCAGGTGGCAAAGAGGAAGTGCATGGTGGCGGGGGGGGGGGAATTTAATTACATTGGAACTGCATTATAACTTGATTAGGGTGATTAAAAAACACTGATTTCAGACTTGGAAAGGGGGTGTTCGAAGGCAACAAAATGGTGCTGGCAGATGATTGGGTGTTTTTGTCATGTGATGAAAATGAAGATTTTTTAAAAGATTTCTGGGAAGTTTCCACTTCCTGTCCTTTGAGCTTCAGGGCAGAAACAAATCTGGGGGCTGTATTCAGGGGCAAAAAAAAGGGGGAAGGGGGGTAAAGGCTCTCAGTGCAGAACTTGACAAAGGTCTAGGGTGTGATCCTTTTTAAAAGCAGGAAGAACCATGAAAGGGCATCTGGGTGAGTCCTCAGTGTAGAAACTGTCTGAGTCTAATTTCTTGAAATTAGATACTGGGTACTGCACAGGCAGGGGGAGGGTGGGAGGGGAATTTTAATTGTTATATTGTTTTATGCACTATTGTGAGCCACTGTGAGGCAACTTAACATGGGAGAAGCAGCCTATTAGAATAATTAATTCATTAATTAACAAATCTCGTTGATAAAGGCTTGATCTTAAATATAACAAATAAATGAAACTTATTGTGAGTTTATTACTAGGATTGCATCCATTAGCTTGTTTCTTTTTCTTTTTTAAATCACTCATCCATACAACTTGTCTAGATTTTTGGATAAAGCAGTTGTTCTGCGTAAAGTGTTTTTTTTTTAAAAAACAATATGAAATTCAAAATAAAATTCAAATCAAAAGAAATTCAAACAAAAATTACAACAAAAATAATGATGCTTCTCTTTAATTAAAATAAAGGTTGTTTGAAAAGTCTACTGAACAATTTTAATATATATGTATTATGGAAGTGCCATATTAAGTGTGGTTAATGGATATGTAAAACTTTCATTATACACAATTGAGAAGCCAGGGAATATCATCATTATTTTTTACCTAGCCAACTAATCTACAGAAAATAACAGGTAAGACATTTTTTTAAATGTATATATTATATCTGCTTTTGTTTGTAGATGACTTTTTAATGTTATTCATTTATTTTTAAAACAATATATTAGCTGTTTTTTAAAAGCCAGAAAAAAGCCCCCAAGACTCCTCTAGAGGGGGCCATGGCCACTGTGGGGGGGGGAACGCCGACAGGGACCTGGCTGGTGGGAGAGAATTCCCAGCATTGGCATTCTCTGGGCAGGGTGTGTGTTGCCATGGCAACAGGGGGTGTGGGTGAGCTAGGCGTCAGTTAAACGGATGGCCTGACATTGCTTGGCCTCTTTTCCCCATCAGGGCACCCAAAGACACAAAACCCACCCTCCCTCCCTGTTTATGAATTGTTGGACTATTTGTTAGATGTTGGATTGTATTGTTGTTTAATTGTCACAGCTGGCGGAAATGTAGCATGGGAAGGATCAATTTTGGGGTGGCTAAGCTTGCTCGCTGGCCTCCCCTAGATTTGGGGGGCCCCTTACGGGGTTGTGTGGATGCGGATGCAGAGCCTGGTTGAAGGCTTGCATTTCCAGGAGGCAGGAGAACCCAACAGAGGCTGACGCCCGGAGGGGTCACTCCATGTTGCCTCCCCCCTTTTTCAGCCTGCCATGATGTCCAGGATTCTGGGCTGGATAGCCAATGCAACCTGTTGAGGGGCAGGCTGCAATGGGCTGCCTTGTGGTCAGCTGACCACAAGAGAGCAAATTTCTCTTCCCACGCTCAATGTATAATAAAGGCTGTGGCCAAATTTTTATGCCAAATTATGGTTGTCAGTGTTCTTATTAGGCGGTCAATATCCCTCTGCAAGGCAATGAGTATCCTATCTGTCAAGACACCTTGTTATTTAAGGAGTAAACCAGTATGACCTTTAGTCTCTGCATTCTGGAATAAACCAAGTGCAGGAGGAGAGGCTGTATTCTTGAGGATTGTAACCTTGATAGGCCTGACTTTTTTAAAAGTCTTTTTGGCGGTTATCAATAGATTAGTATGCAGGAGACACAACTATGATTGCTAGCTCTGAGTTGGAAAATACTTGGCGCTTTTAGGACCCTTGGGACCATGAGGTTTGGCAAGGGACCTCAGCAGGATACAATGCCATAAAATGTTCCCTCAAAAGCAGCCAATTTCTCCAGGGAAACTGGTCTCTGTTGTCTAGAAATCAGTGATAATAGAGGGAGGCCTTCAGGCCTCACCTGGAGGTTGGGATCCCTAGTACATGCATTTGAATACTTTTCCTGTTAACTGTTAGGAATGGTATTTCCACTGCTGAATCACACCTTGCCTCTTGCATCTCCATTTTTCTACCAAACTCCTTGTTAAGTCCTCCACAGTAACAACACAGAATAGGCCTAGGTCATTTGGTAATGCTATTTGTGATATTGTCATACATGATTTCTTTTTTACAAAATATGCTTGATGTATCATTTCTTATGCAGACATGTAGTTTAAGATACTATTTTTCAGAGTAATGTCTCTGGTGAGATTAATATATTAGTTTATCTACTGAATTTTTTTGTTTGTTTTATAGAAATTGAATTTACAGACTTGATTGGATCTGAAGACTATGAGGTATTGAATCATCTGAAATCCTTTCCTATTTCCCGATGCCAGGATCACAAAAAGCTTCCATCGATATACTGCAGTATATTTCAAACAAAAATAAAACTTTCATAGTATCATTTGTAGAAATATTTTTAAAAAATACTAAAGCAGTTTACTGGAACTTGTTATGAAATCTGTAAGGCTGCCCCTGAAGATGTGAATGCACTTTCTGCTTGTTTCTCCCTGCAATGTAAATTTTTTAACACCCCTGCTTCAGTTTATTGACTGTTGTTTCAAGAGGCCCAAAAATTTGGATCCCAGTTGTATCAAGGCACATTTTTAAAGACTGGATCATTCTAAATAATAGAATAATAATTGTTTAGTTAATCAGAGATTTAGGGATTTCCCCCCAAAGAAACATCACATGAAACCATGGTTTTATTAAACTACTAGTAATCAAGCCCGCTGCAGCTAAATGCAGCGGGCGCTAGGCACTTACTGTGGCGTCGGTGTTTCGGCGGTGGCTGGCTTGCTCGGTGGTCGGCGGCGGCGGCGGCGTTCTCTTGTCGTGTGCGGCACTCTCTGGCCTCTGGCGAAGCACCCAGGCCAGCGAGCGCAGGTCCGGCTCCTCGGCCAGCAGCGGCAGGAGCGGAGTCGCGGAGTCGCGGCTGCGACGTTCTCGCAGGTCCGGCTCCTCGGCCAGCAGCGGCAGGAGCGGAGTCGCGGAGTCGCGGCTGCGGAGTCGCGGCTGCGGCGTTCTCTCGTCGTCGGCGGGCTGGCGCAGCGAGAGGCGCTTTGCGCCTCTCGCCGCGCCAGGCCGCGAGGCAGGGAACCCCCGGCAGCCGCGCTTTGCGCGACTGCCGGGGGCTCCCTTGGGCAGCGGCCTGACGCGGCGAGAGGCGCTTCGCGCCTCTCGCCGCGCCAGGCCGCCAGGCAGGGAACCCCCGGCAGCTGCGCTTCGCACGACTGCCAGGGGCTCCCTGGGGCGGCGGCCTGACACGGCGAGAGGCGCTTCGCGCCTCTCGCCGCGTCAGGCCGGGAGCAACTTATTATTGTTGTTGTTGTTGTTGTTGTTGTTGTTGTTGTTGTTGTTGTTGTTGTTGTTGTTGTTGTTGTTGTTGTTGTTGTTGTTATTATTATTATTATTATTATTATTATTATTTCTAGACCGCCAGGCCAGCCAGACCGGCCCATGGCGGTTTACAATAAATATATAAAACTATTAAAACCCTAATAAAAATACAAATTATCAATGGCGACAACAACAAAACCTATCCTTTTCCATGAAACCTCAACTCTGCCCACTAAAGATAGTCCAAGGCGGTGTCAGCCTAAGGGTCCTGTTCACAAGAACGGGAAGGAGGGACCCGATCTTACCATCCCCGGCCCACTGCCCACTCTCAACCAAACGCGTGGTAGAAGAGCTCTGTCCTGCAGGACCCACAGAACCCAGAGACCCCCAACAGGGCCCTCAGCTCTTCCAGGAGCTTATTCCACCAAAAAGGCCCTGGCGCTGGTCAAGGCCAGGCGCACTTCCTGGCAGCCCAGGACAACCAGCAAATTCATACCCACAGAGCGGAGGGCTTGTAACATACAATTTGGAGAAAAGTTTTGATGAATTCAAAAGCTTGCATGCTGTCATATGTCTTTGGGGTTGGTACTAATAAAAGGCATTGTATATATTATTTTTCTGGAATTTACACAAGCATGCTGTTTATAGTTTTTAATGAGAAAGTTGCTTTGGTATTCATTGGAAGAGAAAGCTGGAGGAAAAACAAACAACAGGTTCTCTGTATTTCTCCCACTGAAGGCTCCCTTTTGTTCGGTTTGCTTCCTAGTCAATCATCCTTTTATCTTTCCTCAGCATCTTCCTTTTTTCCTGAAAAATCCACACAATTAAGTGTGATTTATTAGGTAGCATACAACTTCCCTGCTATACCACTACCTGGGACACTGTTGTTTTTCCCTAGCAAACCATATCCCAGGTACTTCGGTAGTGATTCCCACAAGCATATCAACACTTGCCCAAGGAGTGTAGTCAGTCCAGACAACTCCTGGTTGTCTTCCCATCTTCACAGACACATCATGGCAGCACAGTATCAATCGCATCTGCGAGAAGACACTCAGGAGGACTCTGATCAGGTTCCCTGTTGTTGGTCCAAGCTTTTGAAATGGCTTACCAGAATAGATGCAGAGTTTACATTGTTGAAGGCACACAAAACAGTTTTATTTCAGAGAGCATTTGGAGGTGGGTGAAAAGTCTCAGCAGACTTAACACTATGTTTTAGAATATGTGTTGATGTGCATTGATTTGTATGTGAATGGCCTTTTATTTTTGTGTTCTCCAAATTGTAGTTGCACTGTTAGCTGCCAGGGAAATAATCAGAACATGATTTTTAAAGGAATAAATAAATTAGTGGGGTACAACAGTGGACAGACTTGGAGCCAAGTAATCAACGTCCAGAAGAAGTCCCAAAATCTTTATCACAATGAGGCATTAGTCCTTTGTCTTCCTGCATGCATAGAGACAGAATGGCTTATCTTTCAGAGCTTAGTGGAGTCCCAGATTATGGCTCAGTAAAGTGCCCGATCTCCTTCAGTGCTGCCCAGCCCATGTGCTAGTCCCTAAATGAATGCTGAAATACTTGGTTAAGAAAGCTGCAATTACATTTGAGGCAATCAATAATTATAGTTATAATACTCTAGTCCTATTGTGACTGTCCAAAATATTCATTAAATATGCTTGAATGTGGTTTTGTTCATTGAATTAAGCCAAAATTATTAAATTAGAAACATCTGTAATTAAGAAATATCCTACCACAGTTATACCCTTACCATCAGTTGTGTTTGGGTGCACATAAGAGCCTCTTAAAACAGAAGAGCCTCTGGTCAAAAATTCCAAGTTAGCAATAAAGCCTGATGAGCAGAGAAAAATACACCACTGTATTATGCAGGAAAAACTACAATGTTTATTTCAATATAATCTACATCCCTTTATTCAGACCTTAACTTTGTTGTATTTGTGTATGTGTTGTTGTTTTCTAAAGGAAGAAGAAGAAATGGAGGAGGCCAGAGCAGGGGTGGGATATGAAGCTGCAGTATTTCCCAGTACAGACAGTGTAACAAACCAAATAAGGAAAAAAGAATTCCAGGTGACAACATCTAGCTACAGTCTGGAGAGGATGGGGACAAAATTCAATGAAGCTGGAACACACAGATACTTAGCAAGGGAGGAAGACTTTTATGGAAAAAATGATCAGTCCAAATCAATTCATCATCCAACCTCTCAGTCATTTTCTGAAATACCAAAGGAACAGAAAGACGAGACTATGGAATCCCACGTGGTTACTGCAACTGTCCCTCCAGCAAGCAGCTCCACCAAAGGTAAAGGGGAGGAATATGCACACACTTCTGACAATGAGCAGACAAGAGTCACTGCTTTTGAAAGTAGCGAAGATGATATAGAGGTGTCTGCTTTTAAACCTGATCTAGATACTGATGACTCTTGGAGTTCTAGTCCTACCACCTCTTCTAAATGGTTAGTTACTGCAGAGACATCCCCAGAAAATACCTTTAGTTCAGGAAGCCCAGAAGCAAGCATGCATGACGACCTTTCTGAAACCTATATTAAAATTCCATCAGAAGATTTAGCACATCCAAGACCTGAAGATTCTGCAGAAACAGTACTTGCACTTGATGAGAATTCATGGTACCTTAATGGTACAGGTATTGCTGCCGTCCCATTGGATACTAAGCAGTTTTTTCATACTAGTCCCCCAAATTCTGCTGCAATGCCTTATCCCAGTGGTCCACTGCTTTCACAAGACGATTCTGCTGTGGATGTAGAATTGCCACATTCTCCCACCTTTGCTTACTCCCCTGCGGAGTTGTCACCTCACTCTGTCTCTGCAAATTCTGAAGAACACAGCTCTGCTACTGCTCCCAATGAGGCACTCTTTCAGACAACTCAGCCAGTGTTTAATGGTGAGATACCACTTCAACCTTCCTACAGTAGTGAAGTGTTTCCTCTAGTCACCCCTTTATTGTCTGGTGCTCAGATGCTCAGCACTTCCCCTGCTGCATCAATTAGTGGTGTCACCTTGCATGCTACACCTGTATTTCCCAGTGTTGATGTGTCATTTGAATCCACCCTGTCTTCCTATGATGATGTGCCTTTGCTTCCATTGTCCTCTGCTTCCTCCAGTAGTAAAATGTTTCGCCATCTGTACATGGTTTCACAAACATTCCCACAAGCTTCTGCAGCCATTGAGAGTGATAAGGTATCTCTGCATGCCTCTCTGACGTTGCAAGAACGTGGCACGTTAATTCAGTCAAGCCTTGCTCAGTTTCCTGATGTGACATCACATCAGACAGTCCACAGCGCTTCAGAGACATTGATATTTGATCATGATAGAACTCACTTGTCCCACGCTGAAACACGCAACAGTGATTTAGATATGCATGCACTGTCTACAATGTCTGAACTTACCTATGCTTTATCTAGTAATGTGGGCTCTCTCCAAACTATCGCTGCATCCTATTACTCTTCAGAATTCGCTCATGATTCTGTTGGCACCTTTCAACAGGGTCTGCTGTTTAGCAGCTATAGCCATGTGCTGGTGCATAAGCCTTCTTCTGCAATCCCACAAGCTGACGCTTTGCTGCGGCCTACGTGTTCTTTGTCTAGTGAAACGGAACAGTCTGATGCATATTCTGGTAGTGAGACCCCTTTGCCTGACACAGATATTTTGTCCGTGCTTAAAGCTTCTGAGCACAGTCCTTCCGGTGAATTGATAGGCAACACACCTGGGTTTAGTGGTGATGTTGAGACACTGCACAAAAGCAATGTGATGCATGGATATGACAGAGAACTGCAAATTCTTTCTTTCAGTGAAGTGGCTTCCCCTGCTGGAAGTGATATGCTGACTGAACTCCCAACAGCAGTTTCTAGTGATGAAACTAATCCGCAGGATACAGCCGTGCAAGAAATCCTCATTACTGTTTCTAGTGCAAAGGGAATCCTTCCAGTGTCTTTTGCTTTTCCTGTTACTAAGGTGTTTGATGCTGATGTCAGTAAGCTCTCAAAAAGTCATGTTCCTATTCCGCCTTTGCGTGTTACAACCCCAGCCTTTGATGAGACTTTCCTTAAGCCTGTGCTTAGTGTGACCGCAGAGCAAGCTTTCTCTACCCCTGCTTCTAGCAACGTAGTGTCTCCTTCCACCCAACAGTATTTTTATCAGGCTTCAGCTACATTAAGCAATAACTCATTGCTGCAAACTTCCTTTCAGACCTCTGCTGATGTTTCACTGCTTAGAGCTGTGCCTAGTGATCCAGTATTGATTGAAAAGAACACCAGGGCCAATAATAGTAGTTCTGCATTTGATCAAATATTGCACCAAGTGATACCAGGTTCTGCTGCAAATAAAACAGTGCCGCATTCTACGCCGGCGTCATCTGCTGTAAATAGCTCACATACCACCAGTAATGCAAGTGTAACTGTTTCTGATGTGAGGCATGAATATATTCCCCATGTTTTGGTTAACAGCAAAGACATACACCAGGCTGCTCCTTCAGTGCACAGGAATTCTGAGTCCGATGAGTCAACCAGTTTAGAAAGTACAAATGCTTTCCCCCTCAAAGCAGTGAACACAGCGACTATCCCTGTCTTGCCAACTGATACGTTACCAAATACTTATGCCACCAGCCATAGTCTTTCAAGTGTTTCTCAAAAGGATAAGGTTGTCCGCTTTCATTCAGGTTCAAATATTGTTGATATTGCAGAACCTATGCCAGAAGTAACTTCTAATTCTATTCTTCATGCCTTTACAAATGTACCAGATATGTATGTTACCTTTTCAGCTGATTCTCTTGGCACTGAAGGTGATATTAATTTAAACACATTTTTAACTCCCACTAAAGTAACTGCTCAGTTGTCAACTGCTGCCAATTCTGATTTGTGGTCTTCTTTTGTTGATGAGGATTATGATTATGATAGTGGCTTGCCCATGAATGGTTGTCATACATGCATTTCCCCTAGAGACACTCAGGAGGAGGTAGATGAACCAGATACAAAGGTAAACATTGTGAATGATCAGCATAATCTAATTATCAATTCACACACTGAACTATCGAAAGAAAAGGAAGAAGAGAAAATAGCTACATTCACTCTATCAGATCCTAGGATAACCCATGATGTGGACCAAATGAAACACAGACCACTCTCAGGATTGGCTTTGAAAATCAAGGCTCAAAAACAGAGTGATCCATCCACATTGGACAACCAAATTCAGACTGGTAGCAACCCATTGCAAAAGGCACCAAAGTCTAAGTCATGGGCAGTTTTGGCAAGTGATGAAGAGAGTGGTTCTGGTCAAGGTACCTCAGAGAGCTTTAATGATAACGAGACATCTACAGATTTCAGTTTTTCTGACCTTAATGATCATGACTCTGAGGGAACAGTTGGAGCAGGTAACTCAAAATTAACTTCTACATCACAACAATCATCTATAGCATCTATACCTAGTGGTCACTCACCAGTATTCAACATTTCTGAGGCAGGTTAGTTATGGTTGTCTGTTGCCTCACTTTGCATAGCTGTAGCAGCATTCTGCTAATGGGCATGAAAGGAAGATAATGTGTTGAACAAAGGAGATTACCACATGTGTTTCAGCTGCAGGTACAATAGAATAGAAGAGGGATAAAGCACTGAAATAAGTTGCTTGTGTATATAATACTAGATTCAAATCTGCCAGCTAATTTTGTTTTAATTCAGAGTTTCTTGCAATTATGAGACAGTAAGAACAATATGCTGCATTCCAAGGATTCATCTACACTTCAAGTTAAATGATTATAACTATTGTGATCTATCCAAATTGTCTTCAGGATTGTTCTTTTCTAAGACTACTTAACATTTTTAAAGGTTTTCTTGACAACTTAAATAACAGTGAACAATGTCTGGAGCTGAAACAATGACAACTAAAACTCTTTGCAGTACAGATACACACTAAAATTATAGTTTTCTATTTAAAACCTAAGAACATTTTGGCTACCCAAATATTTAGTTGTTGTGTGTGGCTTGAGAGATGCTATAATTCTTTAATTATGTATTTTGCATGTTCAGTTGGTAATGTAAAAGATGTTTGATCATAATAGAAAAATATTTTTAATTTTGGTTTTCCTTCTTTAGGTGTGAATAGTTTGCAAAATATCATGAATTTATGTCTAATCTGCTGTTTTTCCTCCTAAAATTTCTATTTGTGCTGTCTAGTGAAACAAAAAGATCTCTTAGGAATTCTAAGAAATTAAAACATTTTTGAAATTATATTGGCTACCAATTCATCTGATGTGGCTTTCCCAAAAGAACCATGAGAATTGTAGTTTAAAGAGAAGCACTGAGACTTCTTTGTTAAAGGTTTGTCACCTTTTACAAAGCTGTAATCCCCAGTATTCTTGGAAGATGAAATGAAATTTAAACCCATACCCAGTCTGTACTAACAAGCTATATTTGTTTGAATGTGTTTCCAACAGGGGGCAGCATTAGCAAGCTAATTCCCTTACTCTGAGGGAATAATTGGAAAGCTTGCAGATGCCTGTGGCTTCAAACCTTGGCCTAACTTTGGCCACAATCACAGGAAAGCAATACAGGAATTTTGAAAAAATATGCAGTTATTCTATTGCAGGACTGTTTGCTTCACTGAAGATACACAGAAGCCATATGGCTTAAAAATGAAAAATGCACTGTTCATCCAGAGTGTGTGAAAGGCACATAAGATTGCAGTACTGAGTTGTTTTCTGCATAAAATCTTTCCTGAATGTAAACGGTTAAAGAGAAAAATTAAGATCTTGGTTTCCAAAGACAATGTTACATGAATTAGAAGTAGCATAATTTATATATAGTCAGTTGTAACTAAATGTAAAATCCTTCACTGCAATTGACAAGAAAGGGCTCTAAAAGGATGGTGTTAAAGAGCTTTGTATAATAAATAATGGTTAGGCAATAGCTCTTGTTGGCAACTGAGACTCTCTGTCTTTTCTCTTTAAAGCCCTTCCATGGGAATGATTTCCTTCTGACATATTACTTATTTTTCTGTTCTTCTAGCAGCAATTTAAAAATCATTCTACCAGAAGGTCTTACTTCTCATTTATGGATGTCTAGTTAAATCTGTTCTTCATATGACAGTAATAAACACTGAACTTTTAAAACTGTAATGTGAAGAGTCTCTCCTTGCTAAGGAGAAGAATTAAACATGTGGTGGTGGTGCATGAGTTATAAACATTTGTGAATGCATATTTTTACCTGAAATCTTTTATCTATTTAAGCCTGCTTTTCTATGTACATAAGTGGGATAAAAGTCTTAAAATACCATATATCATGTAATTCATTGAATACGTTTAATAAGAATGTTTACTGTAGGATTGGCAGGGGCTATGGGTCAGAGATGGAAGGCCCAGGTTCAATCCCTGGCATCTCCAGGTGATAGGCAAGACTTCCACCTGAGATCCTGGAAAGCCACTACTAGTCTAAGTCGGCAGTGCTCACCTTGATGGACTAATGGTATAACCAGTATAAGGCAGCATGAAGCTGCCTCATACTGCCTCATAAGAACCACGAGCAAATGGTCTGCTAGGGGAACACAGTTTCCTGTCTCCCTGTGATTTTTGAATTTACTCCACCAGATGTAAAACTGCTTCTGAGGGCTGTAGATCATTCTGAGATATGAGTTGTGGGGGGAGGGAGAATGCATGATGAACATGAAGTTCAAAAAATTGCAGATCACCTTGTTCTGTTTGTACAAGTGCCTTCTGCGATGCCAATGCATATAGTTGTTACGTTCATTTGTTTGTTTTAGTGCAAAAATACTTCATATAGCTGATTTTAAAAATTCTTACAACAACCCTTTAAGGGAGACTAGTAATATTATTCCTCTCCTAGTATAGAATAAGGGCTGGCAAAAATTTACTTACATCCACTTTTTGTGTTCATGGCTAAGATAAATTCAAATTTCCTAAATCATCTCTCATTCTCCTTTTAATCTTTATATGGTATTATATCTGTTTTAGCTCTTGTCATGTGAATGACTTCATTAGTAAATAATCTTAGGACGACTTACTATAAGCAAAAAGTCCAGTATGCCACCACATTCAATACTTTATCTTGGTTGAGGACTTATTATAAAGTATCTCTTTGGTGATGGGGAGCGTTTTTTCAAGTGAGTCCTGTGTTTTGATATATCTGAAAATACACTCTGGGAACACCTGATATGTTTGCCTAGGTTGTTCAGATGTTACACATGGAATCCAGGTTAATCAAAACTTTTTTGAGGCTAAAGCCAATTTATCTTGCCTGGATGAAACCAACATGTATGTTTAGGAAACTTAAGAGAGGTATCTGTTATTTTTGTATGACATGTCGATTATGATCCATTATGATCTAGCAACATTGGCTTGCACTGCCAGTAGTTACAGCAGCAACAGGCCCTCCCATCTACACACAGGCATTAATTCTACTCCAAATTGATAGGTTTTTGAGGAGATAATTAGGTATAGAGCTAAATACAGGCCTCAAGTGATATAAATGCTTTTAGAGTGCTTTTCAAATGTGCAAGAGAATTCAATGCTTCTTGTTTATAACCAGTTCTGTGCTAATTGGTTCAAAAGTTAAGCATAGCTTATGGACAAAAGCTACCTAAGATGCATTCAGATTTCTTTCTGGGGGGGGGGGTATTTTCCCTTTTGAAGTCTGCAGTCTGTTGTTATTTGCAAGACTGAAAGTTATTATATTTTTCAAAACTCCCTTTTCCCACTCAGCTCACAGTAGAGCCTTTTTCTGAACAAAGAAAAGTATTACGCCAAGTATGTTGAGATATCAAACTATACAAGCACCATATTCTTAGTTACTGTAATTAACTGGCTGAGAGCCAGTTTGGTGTAGTGGTTAGGAGTGCGGACTTCTAATGTGGCATGCCGGGTTCGATTCTGCACTCCCCCACATGCAGCCAGCTGGGTGACCTTGGGCTCCTCACAGCACTGATAAAACTGTTCTGACCAGGCAGTAATATCAGGGCTCTCTCAGCCTCACCCACCCCACAGGGTGTCTGTTGTAGGGAGAGGAATGGGAAGGCGACTGTAAGCTGCTTTGAGCCTCCTTCGGGTAGGGAAAAGCGGCATATAAGAACCAACTCTTCTTCTTCTTCTTCTTCTTCTTCTTCTTCTTCTTCTTCTTCTTCTTCTAAAAGCTCTCTTGCCCTTAACACCAGCTTGACACAAAGAATATATGATTGATCAAATATTTCCGGACCATGTCCTTTTACATACTGATTAGTTGCATTCAAAACTAGAGAGCCAGTTCGGTGTAGTGGTTAGGAGTGTGGATTTCTAATCTGGCGAGCTGAGTTCGATTCTGCACTCCCCCACATGCAGCCAGCTGGGTGACCTTGGGCTCCCCACGGCGCTGATAAAGTTGTTCTGACCGAGCAGTGATATCAGGGCCCTCTCAGCCTCACCTCCCTCACAGAGTGTCTGTTGTGGGGGGAGGAAAGGGAAGGCGAATGTAAGCCGCTTTGAGACTCCTTCGGGGAGAGAAAGGTGGTATATAAGAACCAACTCTTCTTCTTCTACTACTACTACTGCTACTACTACTGCTACTACTACTACTACTACTACTACTACTACTACTACTACTACTACTACTAAGAAATCAATATTAGTACTGAAGATAGTCAATTCCTTGAACAGATAGTTCAGAGAACAAAGCAATAACAAATATATCAGTTTTGCTAATAGTTACCATAGTCCAAAAAGCCTCAGAATCCCTGTGCACATTTTGAGCTTGTCTGCCCAGTTCACCTTCCTATTTTGGAGAGCTCTGCTTGCAAATGGTGTTTTCCAGGAGCAGCTGTCTGAATGCATCACAAATGTCACTGAATTGAAAGCTATATATGATAAATTTTTAAAAATCACTTTCCATAAACTATATTCACTAAGACATATCCCAGTAGTCCACAGTATATACTTTACTCCTATTTTAAGTAGGGAATCTTCCATTCAGTGAAACTGTTATTGACTGATCTTTAGCATTCCTGCCTGAAGTATGTGTGCATGAAAGCTTATACCCATCATTATATTTTGTTGGTCTTCAAGGTGTCCCTGGACTCAGACTTTGTTCTGTGTGCTCAGTCTTTCTGATTCAGTTACCTTCCACAGGGTGGACGTTGATACCATGCCATCACCACCACCTTCAATTGCTTTCTAGTTTATTTCAATAAAGAGGACAGCTTTGTGTATGATTCTTTGGTTTATGCATTTCCAGTTCTGTTTGAATGCATGCGGAAGCCAATGCACAGAAACTCATCAGTGCATACGCATGGCTTTGGACTGTGCCATTTGTATAGAGATGACCAGCAGCTTGTGGGCTAAGCAGGGTATTTATCATTTCCATTTCCAATTTCCTTGTTTTCTTTGAAAGATCGATATGATGGAGTCTACAGTAATGAAATGAATTTTTCATTTATGCCAGAAACTGTGTGGGCAATGTAGATATAAAAAATTATTGCATCAGAAAAATGCAGAAAAACAGATTTTAAAAACTCTACCATTTCCATCAAGCTCTACCAACCTTGATTTTAAGAAGACATTCCAAATCCTCCTGTTTTCTTAGGCTTTTCCTATAACAACTTTACAAGTCACATTTTGAATCTCAAGGAAGACTCTGTTCAAGATACTTGTAGTGCTATCCTAAGCAAACTTACATCCTTCTAAACTCAATTAAGTCAGTGGGCTTAAAAGGGTGTAACTCTGTTTAGAATTGCACTATAAATAGCATATGACAAATAGAAATGTGTTACACAAATCGGTTTTTACATGGGGATAGAGCAGATAAGGAATGCTTACAAAATTATCAATAAAACCCTGATTTTGTGGCCTGACTTATAATGTTTAAATGTTGGAAAAATACATTAACATAAAGTGTATTTTCTCTGTTAAGAATGTTTTTGCACTTACAACTAGTAGCAGCTTGCCTAAGTTAAAATATAATATTGAAGCAACCTTTTCTTCCTGGCACTAACCTGTTGCTATAAAACTGCATCAAACTTCTTTTTGTTTTTATCCCTCTTCCAAGAAAGGGAAAAATGCAGTAGTTGAAAGATGATATTCTGCATTGCTGTGGTACGGAGTTGTCTAAGCTATGATCCTGTGCTTTGCCCTCTGTCTGCTCATTTGCTTTAAACTGGTTTGCAAATATATATATGTTTTCTGCAGTTAAATAAATAAATAAATAGAATGGTAAGTGACTCATGGTCAGTTGTGCTGTGCCTGATGGCAAAGTTTAAATACAAATTGTTTCAATTTTCTCCGACTACAGAGGCAAGTAATAGTAGCCATGACCTCCTAATAGGTCTCGCTGAACAGAAGACAGTTATACCACTTGTGGTCGTATCAGCTCTGACTTTCATCTGTCTAGTGATTCTTGTTGGTATTCTCATATACTGGAGGTAAGATTTTGGTGCTACTTTTTATCTATGCTATTGCTGTCACTATTAATCCAGTCTTTCCTAAGTGGATATGCTATCGTGGTCTCATGTGCAATACACTGGTGTTTTGCTGTGAGTCAGCTCATGTGTTATGAAGCTGTAGGGGAAAACTAAATGGCACCCATCTCACCTCTGAAACTAGCTGCTTAAGACAACACTGCAGAAAAATTAAAGAAATATTGGACGAAGAAATATTGGACTAAGAAGTCCAAGGCTAAATATACATGTACAGAATAGCTTACGGCAAATAGCTAAGGCAAAACCCTGGGCAGAACAAATGTGACAATTCTTTAGAACTCTGTTGTGTGTCTGGCCATGAGTGCGCAACTGTAAACAAGAGACTGTTGGAACATTTCTGTTTGATTCTGTGAAGTGTAACAGATTCGTACAATGGCATAAAGCCACACAGGGAACCAGTAATTGCAGAACACAGATCAGCACCAGTACATTCAGGTATAGATTGACCACTTAATTGACAGAAAAAGATTCCTATGGGCTACTGCCCTGGAGGGTCACTGGCAGCCAGGAGCAAGCAGAGCCAAGTCCAAGTTGACATTGCAAGAGCACTTTATGTCAAACCTGACCAGTAGTGCTGGTGGGGAGAGGTACAGGAAACAAACATAATTAAGGAGACTCCTATTGGCACTGCTTGCCAGATCTGAGCTAAGTAATCCTTGCTGTCACTACAGTAATACATTCCCAGTCTGTCTTTAAATGCATTCCCTAATATTCCATAAGGAAGGCTGAGCATCAAAGAATTGAGGCTTTTGAACTCTAGTGCTGGAGAAGACTCTTGCGAGTCCCTTGGACTGCAAGGCGAACAAACCGGTCAGTCCTAGAGGAGATCAGCCCTGCCTGCTCCTTAGAAGCCCAGATCCTGAATATGAAACTCAAATACTTTGGCCACATCATGAGAAGGAAGGACACCCTGGAGAAGAGCCTAAGGCTGGGAGAGATCGAGGGCAAAAGAAGAAGGGGACGACAGAGAATGAGGTGGCTGGATGGAGTCACTGAAGCAGTTGGTGCAAACTCAAATGAACTCCGGGGAATGGTAGAGGACACAAGGCCTGGAGGATCATTGTCCATGGGGTCGTGATGGGGCAGACATGACTTCGCAGCTAACAACAACAATATTGGTGCATTGTTTTTGGTTGCAGCATCAAAAGTGTGTTATACCCTAGGCACCCTCCTAACATGCTTTGTGTGTGTGTGTGTGTGTGTGTATGATACAGTAATTTATAGTATCAGTGACATCTGATTGCTTGCATTTCCTGCTAGTACTTGAAGAAGACTTTTAAGGGCATTGAAATGAATAGTCTATACATGTGCCGTAAAAAGAAATACACAATGTGAAATATATACCATAACTTGTTTGGAAATTCATTTAAAATGTAATGATTCCCTCCTTAATAAAAGCTCAGGGGCAATTAGCACCCTCTTTGTTCATCACATCATTATTGCAATATCGAGGGTTGGTATGTGTGCCTGGATTAGCTTTCACATGTTTTAAATGCATATTGGGTTTACATTAGGGCTGTCTACTTCCAAAAAATGTATTTTAATTTCAGGTTTGGGTGGGTTTTTTAAAGGGCATGAGGAAGAGGTTGCTTATTTTTGTCATGTCTCAGTTTGTTTATTTTGTGCATACCTCATTCCCAAGCAGCAGGAATGGAGAGGGAGGGAGCATACATGCCCCACCTCTCAACTGCGTTAGAGCAGGCGTAGTCAACCTGTGGTCCTCCAGATGTCCATGGACTACAATTCCCATGAGCCCCTGCCAGCATTTGCTGGCAGGGGCTCATAAGAATTGTAGTCCATGGACATCTGGAGGACCACAGGTTGACTACATCTGCTTTAGAGGACCACTGTTTTCTATGAGAAAACCTACCCTCCAAATGCCTTGAAAAGAAGGGCTCTTTAAAATATAAAGGGACAGCAGCCTGGTACCGAAAATTTGAGGTGCACTGGTAGACCTGGCCTTCAAGACTAGGTCAACTGTTCATAGACAGTCTAATTAATCCATCCGGACAGTGGACATGGTATCTTGCATTCAGAGGCTAGGCCTTCTCGTGAAAAATAATTGCCCAAATATCTGAGAGACAGGCTGAGTTTCCTCCCTCCCTGTTCTTGTGCTTCCTTGAACCATAAAGCACTCAAAAAATTCTCAGAGAAAAATTATCACTATGCCCAGAACTTCAGAAATGTTTGGAGGTCATAGAATTATAGAACCATAGAATTGGAAGGGACCTCCTGGGCCATATAGTCCAACCCCCTGCACTATGCAGGACACTCACAACCCTATCTCTCATCCACTGTAACCTGCCACCCCCTTGAACCTTCACAGAATCAGCCTCTGTTTAAAAATTTCCAAAGATGGAGAACCCACCGCTTCCTGAGGAAGCCTGTTCCACTGAGAAACTGTTCTGTCAGGAACTTCTAGCAGATGTTTAAACCGAATTTCTTTTGAATTAGGTCATTTAAGTACTACTAACCAAGGCAGAAACAGCTAATGTCTGGTTTAATTTTGACTCAGGTATATGCAGAAGAACGCCTGTAGTTTATATAGAATGCAGTCCTAACTAAAATGATGTTTTTTGTTCCCACTGATATTGGTTTTCACACATACAGCTGTGAGTCATCCACAGTTAACTAATTAGGATCTGTTTATGTGAACCAGCCCATAAAAGAGAAGTGTATAAAGGGCTGCAGATCTCTTTTTTTAATCTAGATTTACCTTCATTTTGTGATGGATGTTTCTGTGAGGATTTATGGTGAACCGTCTGCATTTTGTTGACAAGCTTTTCTGTAGCTTTTCAATGTGACATGACTGTTCATACTCATCTTCCAAAAGGTTTTATCTGAAAGGTTAAAAGGTCTTTGAGCGAAAACATTGTCCTAAACTGTAAAACCAGGATTGCATGGTGTCCTTTCAGTAATCCAACATGTGTTCTGATTTTGTTCTTTACAGATGATGGTGTGTTCATTTTGTTTCTTTTTGTATATGTACACATTTTGTTTCTTTATATACACACACACATGCAGCTTTGTGGCTTTAATCTTTCAAAACCAAATACATATCCCATTAATGATAATATCCCTTAGATTATGATTAATTTAATCTTTTGAGTTATTTCAGTGTACCACAAAATAGAATCTGTAATTCTCTGTTTTGTTAATCTAAAACAGAAATTGCATGGACCACAAGAGGTCACTAAGATTATCCTTATTTTTCTGTGATATAACAACTAGATCTGATTTCAGGAAATAAAAGCCTGTGCAGTATTGCACACACCTCCTATTAAAGTTTTGGGGATCTTCGGAAAATATTGGATCATTAAATTATAATTTTTGATGTGCTCCTGTGTGGACATATACACTATGAAGTACAATTAATGGATCCATACTGTAATCCATTTCACCTTGCAGAACTTTCTATGAGAGCTGGTTCCCAATTGCTTTTTCACATTTCCGTGATAATGCATGCAAGAGAATGTATTACCCTCAAATAACAAGAATAAAGGGGCAAACCACACAGCATGCAGAAAGATCCATGATCTCCAGATGTTTAATTTGTTTTACTAAATGTAGCCATCAAAGAGAGAACTGCTAATTTGGTCGGGAAATGGCATGGGGCTAGGATCATTTCATGGGACTAGGATCTCCACATTCCATTTCCCTTATTTAAATAGCCTCACTGACATTGCTGTTTGCCACTAATGTATCCCTTCTGAAACTTCCTTAGCTTCCTTAACCAGTTTGGTGTAGTAGTAAGGAGTGTGGACTTCTAATCTGGCAAGCCGGGTTCAATTCTGTACTCCCCCACATGCAGCTAGCTGGGTGACCATGGTGTTGATAAAGCTGTTCTGATCGAGCCGTAATATCAGGGTTCTCTCAGCCTCACTTACCTCACAGGGTGTCTGTTGTGGGGAGAGGAAAGGGAAGGCAAACGTAAGCCGCTTTGAGACTCCTTTGGGTAGAGAAAGGTGGCATATAAGAACCAATTCTTCTTAATAGTTTTTTTTTTAAGTTGAGAGATCTCCTGGTGTTGTTTCACCCTGACTTCACCTTAGCTGTATATAATGTTTGTTTCTTTACCCTATTATAAAAAGTTTACCCTATTATATTTTTACCCTGCTTGGCTGTATTTGCCTCTTATTGTTTTATGCCAATAAAGGTTATTATTATAATGTTTGTTTCATATAGTAATTGGAAGTAAAATTGCAAAGGACCACTTAAGCTATAGTCTTGTGAACATTTAGCTGTGTGTAAGCCCCTTTGAAGAGCCTCTTGTGGCTCAGAGTGGTAAGGCAGCAGATATGCAGCCTGAAAGCTCTGCCCATGAGGCTGGGAGTTCAATCTCAGTAGCCGGCTCAAGGTTGACTCAGCCTTCCATCCTTCCAAGGTCGGTAAAATGAGTACCCAACTTGCTGGGGGGTAAACGGTAATGACTGGGGAAGGCACTGGCAAACCACCCCATGCTGAGTCTGCCATGAAAACGCTAGAGGGCGTCACCCCAAGGGTCAGACATGACCCAGTGCTTGCACAGGGGATACCTTTGCCTTTATCTTTAAGTCACTTTGAAATCATTTGAACTTCACATTCAAATATGTATAATTAAGATATGGTTGCAGGAATATCATAGCAAGGAAGAAAAGGCCACAACTCAGCTTGTCTTTGTACATAGATCTATATACTTTGAACATTTCCATGGTCCCTCACATAATAGGTAAGCCAAGTTTAAGACAACACGTTGTGCAAGTCTGAAAAGCCTGCTCTCATCTGCATATTAGGACTTGTGACTTTAGTTTTATTCCTAATCTCAGTCCAGTGCTACCAAGGAGTCACAGATTCAGATAAGAAAGGGCTTCCTAAGACTCTTAATAAAAATACCGTAACTAAACACTATGTAGAGTGGTTCAGGAGGGAAGGGCAAGTACCCTTTCCTGCTCCTCACTGCCATCTCTGCAATTCCCCCCTCACCTCTCCATATCTCTACTCCAGTTAAGCATAATTCCTATCTTTTAAATCATAGCTTAGATCAATAATTAATTTCCTTTGTTCTACAGCATTAAATTCCAAAGTATCTGTAACTAAAGCCAAATATAATTTAGAATGGATTTCAGTTTGAACTCTGTGGAATGGTTTAAATAGTACCATTCAAATCAGAGAAACTATGGTATCTTGAAACACTGTGTTTAATCTTATTAATCAGATTAAAAGTTCCATAAAATTGCAAAGGAAGAAAAAATGACTATAGTCCCATTTCCCATAAACTAGAATGTAATAAATTTAAAATTACATCCGTGCCTTTTTCTTGTTCAGATATTTTTGTAGTTAACAGATCGTAAGTAATACTTCAGACACAGCAAATGACCCATATAAAGTGTTATTAGCAGGTTTAATTATCTGAAGATTGATTTTTTTTAATTAAGTAGAGGCTCCATGGTATAAAACTCAATTTGGTTATTATAAGCTTTGGAATTACTTAGAATAGTCTATTTCCAGATGTCTTTTCTATTGTCTTCACATCTGGGGTATGAAAGAAAATTCAGATATTACAGTCAACATTTCCCTTCCAAATCCCTGCTCCATTTCATTGGCTAAAATTACTACCCTCTCTGCATTGCCATTAGTGGCTGTGATATGGTACGGTAGGATGCACCAACCTTTCTCTGGAATGGATTGCTTCTTAATTCAGCTTCAAGGAAACTGATCTCTCAATGTAGTATAAAAAGTGATTTTAAACACAGGTCTGGAAGTATGCTAGCTTTAGAGAATGTGAAAAGGGACCATTAGCTGACTTGAATCTGACTGAGGCAAGAATATGACACAGTTCAAGCCTGGACAGCAGATTAAGGTTTGCTCTCATTTCCACCCCCATTTCCCATTATGATGAATGCCTGCTACATCTTCTGCTTCTTATTCAGGTAAAAATTATTTTAAAATTTAGTAGGGGGGTTATTATGCTGCCTATTTATGTGGTGTTTTGAACTGTTAATCCAGGTGTGAGCATCTTTATGTCCCATTGAGTTCTATGGGGGAGAGGGAAATAGTCAAATGGTTAATTCTTCCACGTTGAAGTATTGAGGCGTAGAGGGTTTTGAATTGTGCCTTTAATGGTGAGAGCTGAATATGTAGATCTTGGATACATAATAAGTGTTTTGATACGTTACATTGTTTTCCCATAATGGCTGTCATTCAAGAATGCAACCAGATTTGTAGGTAGACAATATTTATTAATGTGAAATATTATTTCCTGTATGTCTCTGTTAGGAAATGCTTCCAAACAGCACATTTTTATTTAGAAGATAACACATCACCTCGAGTAATATCCGTTCCCCCAGCACCAGTCTTCCCTGTGTCAGGTAATTTGCTTTGAATTTATTTTTCTGAACAATTGCTATTTTCTAAACGGTGGCAGATAATGGTCACTCATATAATTAAATGTGTCAGTCTAAGCAAATTTACACCCTTCTAAACCTGCAGGGTTTTAGAAAGGTATAACTGCGCTTAGGATGGCACTGTAACTTAAGGGAGATTTGGCAAAGAGCTATCACACCAGTGTGACTTCTAATTGCCTGCTCAGGACAAACAATAAAATATGTGACTTGCTTCAAGAGTTTGATCCAGTGTCAACAGTCCGTGAGTTCTAGCAGGCCCACATGCAGACCTGGCTATGAATGCCACACCCCATTTGGTTTCTTATGGAGTTGGCTATCCTTGAGAATCCCAAACACAGCAGCATGTGCCAAACCTCTGATTGCTCTCACTGCTCCCTGTACTCATGAGAGATCTTGCCAAGTGTCCTCTGGTGTTCTTAGCTTTATTGCAGGAATTTTTTTCAGCCACTCTCTTTGATCAAACTGATTGTAATTTTATGTATCTCTGCATGTAAACAATACATAGGTAATTGATGAAGATGTAGGAGTATAAGGAGGAATAAAAGAGGAGTATTGGTGCAGTGGTTAAGAGCAGCAAACTCTAATCTGGGAAACCGGGTTTGATTCCCCACTCTTCCACATGCAGCCAGGTGGGTGACCTTGGGCCAGTCACAGTTCTACTACTAGAACTGTTCTCTCAGAGCAGCTCTCTTAGCCCCACCTACCTCACATGGTATATGTTGCGAGGAGGGGAAAGGAAAGGTATTTGTAAGCCACTTTGGGATTCTTTGGGGTAGTGAAAAGTGAGGTATAAAAAACTAACTCTTCTAATAAATGCTTACCTAATTGTTTTTTTAAAGAGGTCAGGTTGTTGTTTAGCTTAATGTTAATAAATAAATAAATTTCAGCAGGATTTAAAGTCACTTCAGTCTAAAATTCAGTTTTATGATTAGACTTCTAGATTCAGATATTCTGATTTATGCTGTAGTTTAGACTTCATCTCTGAAGTCTATTTTAATCCAAACAAATAAAAAGCCTTCTCTGCTATAGCATTTTTCATTTTGCACCTTTCATTCTTATCAGATGTACCATTCTGAGAGTTAGTTACTAAAACCATCGAATAAGATTTGTATCCAGACATGTATTTGATGCCCTCATCCATACACAATATTGTACTCCATTGTACGGAACTAATTGGGAGCAAACAAAAGAGCAGCTTATATCATTCACATGTCAACTGAGCTTGAAGTCTCTTACTACAAAGGATTTCATTAAAGTACAAGCTCTAAAACCTTATGCCTTGAAGCCATAAAGATACTTGAGCCAAGTCACAAAAAAAGATGATAGCATTATGCAGATTAAGATCAATAAAAGCAGCTGCAATTCATATTTCGAGAGCCAATTTGGTGTAGTGGTTAGGAGTGTGGACTTCTAATCTGGCGAGTTGGGTTTGATTCTGCATTCTACCACATGCAGCCAGCTGGGTGACCTTGGGCTCGCCATGGCACTGATAAAACTGTTCAGACCAAGCAGTAATATCAGAGCTCTCTCAGCCTCACCCACCTCACAGAGTATCTGTTGTGGGGGGAGGAAAGGGAAGGCGACTGTAAGCCACTTTGAGCTTCCTTCAGGTAGTGAAAAGTGGCATATAAGAACCAACTCTTCTTCTTCTTCATATTACTAAACAAAAGGAGCCATGCTAAAGTCTATAGTTTTTGTTATGCGTAATTCTCATCCATAGGCATAAGTTCTCATTCCAAATCAGAAAGTCTAGAATCAAAACTTCATGCATGCTGTTAGACATATCATGGGGAACTCTAGGTACCAAAAAGATACTACTTTTTAGCACAGACTGAAGCTGCATATATTACTCAATTGTGTGTCTTTTCTCCAACGTTTATTTGGGGAGAGGAATAATGCAGTCTGCCTCACATAAATAATGTGGGACAGCTATCTAATTCTCCCCCTTCTGATTCTTTCAAGTGGGTAGCCATGTTGGTCTAAAGCAGCACAACAAAACAAAATCAGAGTCCAGTGGCACCTATAAGAGCAACAAAGATTTATTCAAGGTGTGAGCTTTCGAGTGCTCATGCCTTGAATAAATCTTTGTTGGTCTTAAAGGTGCCATTGCCTTCTGATTCTTATAATCAAACACGCACACATCCAGAAGTGGAAAGATACAAAGCGTTTAATCTGGACATATATTTGTGTGTTGCACACAAAGAACTCTTTGCTCTGGCAGGATGTTTGAAAACTCTGCAGTGGATGGATTTTAGGAACATGAAATAAAAAGGAGCCCTTAAAGGACCAACATGAGTCTCAACGAAGAAAGATCTACTGCCATTTCTGTTTTCCCACTATTTGCCTTTGATATTGTGTTGCAAATACTTTTAGAGTGATTGTTGTATTTTCTTGCAGTCTTTTCTATCCACTCTGAAGCCTTATAAGTTGCACCACAGATATAACTAAGTTCATATAGCTGCCTGATGCTATAAAGTTATAGAGACTGCCTTAGCAGCTGAATGCTGACTCTTATTTAGGGTTTAGAGTTGGGAGGATCACCAGAGACTGCCGCTTCTGAGAAAAGCATCAAAACTTGCTTTCAAGACTGGTCCAAATTCCACAATTCAACGGAGACTGGAGTGCTATAAAAAAGATGGTTGCAGTGTTTGGTCCTCAGAGCCGAGGAGGAGTTTGATGGAGCAGGTTTTAAACAAATCCAATATAATAATAATAATAATAATAATAATAATAATAATAATAATAATAATAATAATAATAATAATAATAATAATTTGTGGCCGTGCCTTCACCATTCGGCCGTGAGTTGCCGACGCGGACTGGAAGGGTGAAGAGTCTGGGACCCATGTGCATGGAGCTTTTATCGGGATTGTGGGTCCCGCCTGCCTCTTTATGTTGTGCATTCTGCATAAGTGCATCACGCACCCTGCCCAAGCCAGAGGGCAGTCATGTCTGCTTCCAGCCTGCCCTCCAGTGCGTCAACCGGTGGCGCAGTTGATTCCTTGCCGCGCATTATCAAAAAAAGGAAATCACTCATCTTCGGGGCAGGGAGGAGGAGAGGAGTGCTTTGGTCATGATGACTGTCTGGTAATTAACAATGGACTGGAGGTGGTTAGGAGTGTGTGCGAGAAAGCTGGCAGAAACATTATGCACCAAGCAAAAGGCAGCTCAAAATCAGCTTCCAGAAGGAGATCAAGATTAAAAGTGGTTTCAAAAGACTCCTTATAAAAACAGAGGGAAAGAAAAAATGGCATAAAAATTAAAGGGACTGAAATCTGCATGAAAACTAGGGGTAAATTGAAGCAGGATAGAGCCAGAACTGATGGGAAAACTCATAAAGAAAAGCCCTGTTTTTTTCCACTAACAGAAGGTGAAGGACAATTTCTGTCTTCCCACTGCAGACTCCTTGTATTCCTCAGGGTCCTTTATCTTCCTGGAATACTCAGTGGAAAGCACTGTGCTCCAGAGGGATGTAGTAGCAAGGAAAGTACCACTGATGGAAAATTCAGTTTGGATTGAACTGTTGGTATTTCTCTCTCTCTCTCTCTCTCTCTCTCTCTCTCTCTCTCTCTCGAGTTCCAGACAAGGAAGCCGACTTTTTAATCACTACTGTGCATTTCTAAAACAGAATGGGTACAGAATTGTGGCAAAGTTCTTCCCTGGATTTTTTTTTTAACAAAAGAATATTGTGCTGTTTTGTTGTTTTTTACTGAAGTACTCTCTGCTCTTTTTCTGTTGCACCAGTTTTGTCCAGTTAGGACAGAGGGTCTGGTTGATCTTCATGATGCTTTACTTTGTCCTTCCGTATTCATTTGGGAACATTCAATATTGAATTTTACTATGTACATATCTGTACCACTCTTTCCTACCCAATGGGACCCAAAGTGGCTTACAATGCTGTTCTTCTCTCCTCCAGGATACTTACAACTCTTTGAAGTAGATTAGGTCAAAAGAAAATGACTGCTACAAGATCACCCATATAGTTTCCATTAATCTGAAGCTACCAAATTCTAGTTTGACACTCTTAACTACTACAGCATGCTGTATCATATTTTAGGCCTGCAGGATTCAATACATGATACATCCATTTGTTTCCATGGATCTGTTATCTAACCTTATGCAATTATCCCAGTTTTTCCAGTTTAGCGATTGTCTCTCATTTTATTAGGCAACATATTTGGTGCCAGGCTTCTTTGCCAAGGTTTAAGATGGCATTGCACATTTGCGCAATTTTTCTTAGGCTTGAATGGCTAATTCAATTTGTGTATTCAGACCTATTCAAGTAAAAACAAGAACAGATGGATTTATTGGTAACTGAAGCCTAAAATATATTAGGTGTTATTAAATGATGAAACATCTGTTGATGTAAATAATAATTCCTTATATGGTTTGTAGTTTCCTCCTCATTTGAAGCATATGTAAAATAGCACATAAGAAAACCCCATGGATCAGACCAACCATCAGTCAAGGCCAGTGGCCGAACAGAGGCCCACAAGTTTCTGGAAAGCACATAAGTCAGATATGGAGAATGAGCTGAATTTATGAAACATTTTCTGTTCAGAGGTTAAGTGGTTTAAACCTGTGAGACCTTTTGGCAATTAACTGAAGGAAATGTTACGCTTTTTTAGCATATTGTCAATTGAATGTTTTCAGAATCCATAGAAAGAGCCAGTACATTTTTGACATTCTACTGGACAAATGTTTTAATATATTAAATGGCTTCTAAAATCACCAGCAAAAAATGCAGGCACAACCCTTCCCTGAAATATGAGCCATTGATGAAAATCATCTGCTTTAGAAAGTGATTCATGGTGATGCATACTTCTGCCCAAAAGGCAAATGATGAAAAACTCTACATTTCTGAGCTATCGCTTGTGTATTTTGAGTACACCCCAAAGAGAACAAGACATAAATGACAATTATTATGTAAATCCCACTGTAGAGTATAGAGCCTCTTGTGGTGCAGAGTGGTAAGGCGGCAGACATGCAATCTGAAAGCTCTGCCCATGGGGCTGGGAGTTCAATCCCAGCAGCCAGCTCAAGGTTGACTCAGCCTTCCATCCTTCCGAGGTTGGTAAAATGAGTACCCAACTTGCTGGGGGGTAAACGGTAATGACTGGGGAAGTCACTGGCAAACCACCCCGTATTGAGTCTGCCAAGAAAACGCTAGAGGGCGTCACCCCAAGGGTCAGGCATGACCCAGTGCTTGCACAGGGGATACCTTTACCTTTTACCCACTGTATAGCCTGTCTTCAAAATCATTTAACTCCAAAATAATGGGCTTGATCCCAGGAAAATTGTGCCATAAATTGAATTCTAAGTTACATTGACCAGGAGATTAATCACAATTAAACTCAATACTTTCCAGTAAATGTGACAGGTTGTAGAAGACAGTGCACAGGTAAAGGTAAAGGTATCCCTTGTGCAAGCACCGAGTCATGTCTGACCCTTGGGGTGACGCCCTCTAGTGTTTTCATGGCAGACTCAATACAGGGTGGTTTGCCAGTGCACAGGTAAAAACGTTTAAATCCTACTCAGTTCAATGGCCTTGGGCTGCCTAACTTCCTTCTGATCAGACCAACAATCATTATCACTGGGAACAAACTCTTGATTGAGAAATGTGATTGTAAGAATGAAAAGTACTGAGACATTGTGTATTTTGTCATATACTTGTGTGGATGAATAGAAAAGATGATGGTTTGTATCTCAGAGGGTCTCTTCTCCTCCAATAATATGATAGGGGTACTGTAGACTGTTGCAGGAGCAGGGAGGCAATAATTGTGCACCATGAGAAGAAATCCTTGTGTTCATGGAAACATCTAGAGTGGATGCAGTCTGTATGATTGTATCTACAGAACCATGAGTAGAGCTTCACTCATGCTCCCAGGGTATAGGAGACTCCCCAGGAATAGTGGTAGGTGCAGTGCATGGGGCCTACCATACAATCAGACTTGCATCAGATGGACACAGCCAGGAATAGGAGGAATAGGGGTTTAGGATTATCTGACCACCACCTTTTTGGATTACTGTTTGTTTTTCTGTTTTATCTGGTTTTTAGTATGTATTTATGAGGTTGTTTTTTTAACATTGTAAGCCACCATGAGCCAGCTTGTCTGGGAACGGCGGGATGAAAATTTAATTAATGATAATAATAGTGAGGGAACTGTGATAGAATAGGAAATCTGCAAAAATGTCCTTACTTCTCCAACAGAAAATTCACTCTGGATGTAACTCATGGCGTTAAGTTAAATCTCTTCCTTCTCTGTGTCTTTTCACTTTTAAGAAGATGTTGGAGCAATCCCAGCAAAGCATTTTCCGAAACATGTTGCAGATTTACATGCCAATAATGGGTTTACTGAAGAATTTGAGGTATGCAATATTGCCCCATTAAAAATAATAATACAAATAATATTAAGAGCAACACAAATTCAAAGCTGTGCTTAAGCATTCCTGGGTGTTAAAATCCTAGATGTTTATGATACTATGCCATGTGATTTGGGGGAGCAGGGTTTAACCCCCGATAACATTGTTTATGACCATGAAGAGTCTAGATTTGATCAGGTTGAATATGCGTATCATCTGTCCTTTGGAGTATGGATTCCCGTATTTGGCTATGAAAAGGGAAAGACACACAAGCACAAGGAGTATGAATATAATGTTCTATTTGCATAGCCAGTAGTGAGGCACCCATACACAAGCTACTCAGAATCAAAATGACTAAGACGTGTATGTTCTCTCTTTGCCTTTTCTGAACCTCAGTGCAAACTTGTATACCTTCCTTAAGGTAAATGAGAGGGCTGCCTTGTCACCACAGGAGAGAAAAGTGTCAGCTTGATATATTATACAGGAGGCATGGAAAAAGAAAGTGCAAATCACTCACACTCCCTTGCCCCCTCCTTGTGTACAACATTTGAAACTGCCCTAGATAAAGATGGAGTAGTTCTGCTGAACTATATTTGAAACATTTGGTCAAAACTTAATGGTTCAATGACACACTGTAGTTGCTCATCCAGAATCTTAGAGGCCCAGCTCTTCCGCATTGATGATTGTTGCACTTCAGCTGGGTTTTCAGTTGTTATTTAGTTTTGACAGTGTCACAGAAAGAAACAATTTACGCTGCTATGCAATTGAAATGTGATTACATATAAGTTCATTAAACATCTAACTTCTGTTCATCACATCACTGAAATAGAGTTTAACTTCATTTGCAGTTCATGTATGTTAGCTTTTCAGAGCATGACCAAATGCTTGCATGTTTTTGCCTGGGGAGGTTTTCGTGCATAGTGTTTGCACTAGCAAAGCAAGTAAAGTAATTGGAATTAATAAACCACTTTCCCTGACTTAGAGTACCATTGAAATCATGAGCTACTAAACATTGATTGTACATTGAATCAACCATTCCAGTTCATGTTAATTGTTAGGTATCTTGCTATTGACTTCAATGGAAGGCAGATTATGTCTCTAGCCACTAAAAACTATGTTCCCAGGTGAATTTCTTTTACTTTTCATGTTCTTATTAAAATGGCCTAGCATGATTCTATTATAAATGTATATCTATATGTGTATATTTATCTCATAACCATAATTGCTTTCCATTGTATTTGTAATATATAAACATTTACTCATTTGTTGTGTGCTGTGGAATTTGATTTATTTTTACCTTTTTTGCATTCATTCCTTCATTAGACACTGAAAGAGTTTTACCAGGTAAGGAATTCTTTCAACATATTTTATTGTAGTAAAGAACTAGTTGCAAGATATCATGCATTATTTGTGGGATGGGGACTTTGTATGCAACTGTGTGTGTAGTTATGTATTGTAAATCCCATGTACTGGTTTTCCTTTTTCAGGAAATCCAGAGCTGTACTGTAGATCTAGGTATTACCTCCGACAGCTCTAACCATCCTGACAACAAGAATAAGAATAGATATATAAACATTGTGGCATGTAAGTAATTGTATTCTTCTGTTTTTGCCTGTAACCCTCATGCATTCTACCACTTATGTTCAAGGACAGGTGAGCATCTTCTGGGTTACCTAGTCCTGGACATTACTTTTCATGGAACTTATACTGTAGCAATACTTTGCTAAAGTTCAGGGCTTGAATTGCCAAGGGTGCTATAACAGGAAACCCTCTAGCAACCTGGTTCCCACCTATTGCCCACCTATGCCTTAAGTGCCAGCAAGAGGAAATATGAGGGGGATGAGGGCATGTAGCAGCATTTATAGGATTTGCAAAAAAGTATTGTTTTACATAGGATGTTGTAGAGCATTCCATGAAGAGATCAGAAGTTACAACAGTGCATCAGTGTGTCCCTAGAGAGTTAGTACCTACTCCATAAATGCACCCAGGGGGTTTGGATGGTCAGGAGAAGTTATTCACCCCTGGAGCTAAGCTACATAGAACTATTGAGCTGGACAGGATTTCATAAACATTTCTCTTTACCCCCTTCTCCACCCATTGATTCATCATGAATCACCACTTGTTTGTTATATTTATCATTTTAAATACATTAGTAATTTGCTTTGCACTATTATTTCTCTGTTGTCGGTAGTATAGTAGATCCATGCTTCTTTCTTTTATTGGATTTACATAATTCTGTGCACTCCTGAGGAAGTTATATAAGTCCAGTTAATCTTTTCTTTAATGTCTGGATACTAATTCCATCACCCATCAACCAAAAATACACTAAAAACTGCAGATTTGTATATACGAATAGAAAGGCCTCATCTTTCTGAGGCAATGAGTAATTTGCTATGGGTAATAATTAGTGCCCCTAATCTGGACATAAAATTCCATTGGCATTGAAGTACTTGTGCAGTAAATTCAATGGAGCCCAGGTGAGGCTTACAATGCAGATGTACATCTTCAGCTGCACATACTGAAAGCTGTATTTGCACATAGTAAGGATTAGAGCCACTGTTTCTATTCAAGTACAAAATGTTGACATGGTTCAAATTAATGTTGTATATAGATAAAATGGCCTTTCTGTTTTAACAAGTATTTTCATAGAAAAATATTACGTTAATAAAATGTCAGTAGTTATAACCTTTCCCCCCCCCCTTCAATGCAGATGATCACAGTAGGGTTAAGCTTGCACAACTTTCAGACAAGGATGGGAAACTGACTGACTACATTAATGCCAACTATGTTGATGTAAGTGCACTTTTCTTTCACTTGTCCTGGATTGTGAGTTGGCCTACATAGTGGCTAGAGCAGGACTTTTGCTTCAGCAGCTGCAGATCAGAGATATTTCCTTTCTTTTTCCAGTTCTATGAGGGGAGGAAGCCAATTCAGAGTCTAGCAAGCCAAAGGAGAGGTGGAATTAATGAAGAAAGGATATTATATGTGCTAGGGGGTTGGACTAGATGACCCTAGATGTCCCTTCCAACTCTAAGATTCTATGATTCTAGTGCCGGTATATAGAATCCAGAGTGGGTGTATTGAAGAGAAGGCCACTGCTTTGTTTATTATGGCACACTTGTAGCCCCTCAAAGAAAATGGAGGCATGTTTGTGAAGTTTCCCGCAAGAAGTTTGAGTCTAGGCTGATCAACAATGGCCATCCCACAGCTGTTCTCTGAGTTTCATGGATACACAGAGACTTGATCCTAGATTTGTCGCTTGTGAGACTATGCATTGTTTAATAATCCAAAAGGCCTCAAATCGCAAAAGAGCACTTCTTGATGTCTTGATTGACAGCTCCAGTTTCCTTAAATGCTGTCAGTGGGACTGATATATTTGTAATACTTCAGGACAGCATGGACTGAGCAGCTGATTGCTCTGCTCTTCTGCTTTAAGCTGCTGACAGTGGCTGCCAAACAGCCTTTAAGCATGATGGATTCTCAGAACTGCCCATGCTCAACTGGTGGTTCTTGTACCTGTGCTGGTTCTCTGCAAATGAAAAATTTGCAAATGTACTTCCTGCCCCCCAAAAGCTGCTGTTCCTGTTGCCCAGCTAGCTGCATAAACTGTGCACAGAAGCTGTATCCACAAAGAGCCTCTGTCGAATACGTGCACTTTGTTCTTTGTACATGCTCTATATAACCGAAAAGAGTGTTTGACAGGAATGAGCATTTTGTAGTGGTTTTGCATGTTGGGGGTGGGGAGGAAAATAAAAGCTGTGATTTAACGGGGGGGGGGGGGGAGATAGCATGGATTAAGGAACAGAAAGGGCTTTTTCACTGCTGGGTATATTTATGTCATAAATTATAGTTGGTGCTACCAGAAGTATGAAATTCATGTTGAATCCAGTAAACTCAAATGCTGCAAGGTAACACACCCTTGTGTGTGCTGAATTAGGTTTGTTTGCACAAAAAGAGGCATTTTGCATGCAAAACGTAGATATAAGTCCCCAAAGCCCCTGCTTCTATGGTTATGTTTCTGTTAGGACTACCCACTGTATGTTTCTGCAGCATATTACATAATCGTATCATTGTGCATGTTTAGCTTGAGGCAAGGTGCATGTAACTTTGGACTTTACTGTTGAAGCTGTTAACATCAGACCTTTGGCAATAAATGTCATTCTCCAGAGAATTCCAACTTTTGTGGATAAACCATATTTCTCTTTCTTTTTCTTGCGTGACATATTAATTAATCAACATTTTTTTTAATGTAGGGTTACAACAGACCAAAAGCTTACATTGCAGCTCAGGGGCCTTTAAAGTCAACAGCTGAAGATTTCTGGAGAATGATTTGGGAACATAATGTGGAAGTCATTGTAATGATAACCAACCTTGTTGAGAAAGGAAGGGTACAATTATTTTGTTAAGATTATTTGTTTCATTTTAATATATGCTTACTGACTTCAGTTACCAAGCTACAGCTCCATTCAATATCAACAGTAGTTCTTAAGGTGGGAGGAAAAGAATACTCACTAGTGAGAGCCAGGTTGGGGTGGTGGTTAAGAGTGGCAGCCCCTAGTCTGGAAGACCAGGTTTGATTCCCCCTCCTCCACATGCAGCCAGCTGGGTGCCCCTTGGCCAGTCACAGTTCTCTCAGAGCTCTCTCAGCCTCACCTACCTCACAGGGTAGGAAGGGTAGGTTACTGTTATACTGTGTTGTGTTTGGTTGCAATTGTTGGTTATTGATGTATATGTTTTACAGACTGTTTTATGTAAGGTTCTTTGTTATAATGTAAACCGCCCTGAGCCTCCGGGGAGGGCGGTATAGAAGTATGATAAATAAAATAAATAAAAAAATAGGTGATTGTAAGCTGCTTTGAGACTCCTTGGGGTAGTAAAAAGCGGTGTACACAAAAACAGTTCTTCTGTTTTCAGCACTCCATGATCTCTTTATACATATCTGATAAAAACTACAGGCATTTCCAATTGTCTCATTGTCAGAGAACAAAAGAAATGCTCAGAATAAAGCATTTTCCTTTTTCATAGTTCATTCTCATGAAAAGTAATCTTAGTCAATGTTGTTTTAAGATGTAAGTTTATGGTGTCTTTTCAAGCACCATAAGGTCATGTTCCCTTCCCCCCCCCCCTTTGTTGGAGACATTTCATAGACAAGAGAGAATCCTCTTGCTTACAATTAGCAACATAGGCAAGATTGGCAAAGTTCATCTTCAGAGAATATATTATTTAAATACTGTATGTTCCTTTGACTGGCAGAGAAAATGTGACCAATACTGGCCTTCTGATGGTGGTGAAGAATATGGAAACTTCTTAGTCACACAGAAGAGCATTCATGTGCTTGCCTATTACACTGTGAGGGATTTTACTATTAGGAACACCAAGGTGAAAAAGGTAGGTGATGTAAATGTCAGTAAATGTATAGCTTAGGCTAGCCTGATCTGGTCAGATCTTGGAAGCTGAGCAGGGTCACTCCTGGCTTATATTGGAATGGGAGATGGGAGACTAGGAACACCACCAGGGTTGGGACTCAGAGGCAGGCAATGGCAAGCCATCTATTGCCTGGGAAACTCCATGGGGTCACCACAAGTCAGCTGTGATTTGATGGCAAAAAGCAAACAAAAGCAATGTATAACTTCCACATATTAGGGAATCACCGCCTTTAAAAATATCATTGTGGGGAACATTGGCTTCTTTCAAGGAGTTCTTGCTTCAGAAAAATTCTCATGAATTCCAGGTTTAATATGCATAAAACTTCTCATCCTTTCAGTTCAAAATGAAGTGACCCTTTTGTGGAAATTGGCCTTGTACTAATCCAATTGGTAGATTCCCGAAAAGCTGACATATTGCTATAGGACTTAACCAGAACATGGAGGAAGGAAGGAGTATCAAGCAGCTTGGGAGATTTGTTGCTTTGATTACTTTTCTGAATTCTCTCTTCTGCTGTCTGGCCTAGATGTGGTCAACACAGAGATGGTCTGTTTTCCGGGTGGTGTTTGTAAAGTGTTAGTTGTGTCATTTCTGTAATGAAGCACTAGTCTCTATTTCAGTTTTAATAGCTAATTGTTCTTATCTCTTGCAGGGCTCCCAGAAAGGGCGGTCCAGTGGCCGCTTAGTTTCGCAGTATCATTACACTCAGTGGCCTGACATGGGTGTCCCTGAATATACACTGCCAGTGCTCACATTTGTTCGAAAAGCATCGTATGCCAAACGCCATGCTGTGGGACCAGTCGTGGTTCACTGCAGGTCTGTTTACCTGGGGAGTGGGGCGGGTTAAATTGAAGTGTAATTATTTGTAATATTGATAAGATGACTTTCTGTGGAATCTCAAGGGTGCTGATCTTAAATATAGCTTCATTAAAACAATAACCATGCTACCGAAAATTGCAGAAAATTTGCTGAGTCTGTTGCTCATGTGCTTAGAAACTTTTAAAGCAAAGTTTACAAAAGTTTGTTACAAGGGATTTAAAAAATTAGTCAGGAAGCTTAAAAACTCCAGATTAACCTCCCCCCCCCAAAGAAAAATTGAAGTGGAAAAAGCACTGCTTTAAAAACACACTGTGGAAGGGCCCTTCAGGCAGTCTAATATACAGGACTGGGGTATCGGTGGAGACTGTTTCAAAATAGGTTGAAGAAGTGCACAGTGCTTAGTGGGAAAGGACTACAAACATGGACTGCTCCAAATAGCACAGTCGGTGCACAGGTTCATATATTACTTGTTTATCTATTTGCATTACTCGCAAAAATCTAATGACTGCTCCCACAAATCTCTAAGTTAAACAGTATAAACATAGCAATGGCTCAGAAGCAATGCGATTACCACATAAACCACTGCAATTCATTTTATTTATTTAACAAAATATTTATATCTCACCTTTCCATTTAGATAAAGGTGTCCTTGCAAGTTATCTATGTCCACTCCATTTTCTTGAACAGTTGGTACATTTTAGATGCTGCTAAGACACTGGTCAATCCTCCATGATATCTAAAGCAGGGCTTAGCACCATGTCTCCTTTTTACATCCCCCTTTTTCTGGCTGCCTGTGTTTTTGTGAAATGCTGTTTTTACAGTTTGAAGAACTGTATCAGCTAGAACAGTGGTCCCCAACCTTTTTATCACTGTGGACCAGTCAACGTTGACAATCTTACTGAGGCCAGGGGAGGTAGTCTTTTGCGAGGAACATTGCCGCAGCCTGAGCCCCTGCTCCACTTGCTTTCCCACTGGTGCCCCTGACTTCCTGCCACTCGCTGGGGGGCACTGCCAGCAGAAGCTGCTGGAGAACACCAAAGATGAGCCGGCGGCAGAGTGGCAGGGCAACCCCCAAGGCAGCAGCCGGGGAGGAGGACAAGGAGGAGCCGCGGCCCGGTACCGACTGATTCACGGACCCGTACTGGTCCCCAGACCAGAGGTTGGGGACCACTGAGCTAGAACATCTGCTACTCCCCATTTACCATCTGATTACCATCTATCCCTGTGGCAGGGGGTTTGGGGAAGTTGTGGAGTAGAGGGGGAGGGAGGTTATTTTTGCCACTGGGGGGGGGATAATTTTATTTTATTGGGGTTTTATTGTGGGGATTTTAATGTGTAACCCTCCATGAGCCAGTTCAGCTGGGAGTAGTGGGCAATAAAATATAGACAGCTTTGCTGTTTGATAGATTCAGCTATCTTCATTCGTGTTAATGTTTCATAGTGCTGGAGTTGGAAGGACAGGCACATATATTGTATTAGATAGTATGCTACAACAAATTCAGCATGAAGGAACTGTCAATATATTTGGATTCCTGAAGCACATACGAACACAAAGGAACTACTTGGTTCAGACAGAGGTAAGAGAAATGTTTGGCTCTAAGTTTCGTATTATTTCCCTAGCACAAGAGTTTATAAAAGTTGACAGGCACTTTAAAATAGATTGACAAAATATGGCATAAGTAAATGTAAAGAGTTTTGCTTCAGGATACAATGAAAAGAAAGCAGGACTTACAGTCTGAAAGCTATTTAAATTTGGATTTTGACATAAGTGTTGGGTTCATGGCACTTGTTTTTGTTTTCTGGCCCTATTGGTACTTATGATGGTTATAGGTGGTTTTTAGTAGAACAAATGGAGTCAAACTGTTGGATTTTGGTCTTTTCCATCACCTGCCACTTAATCCCTTTAACAGGTGATTGAACGTAGGAAGTTCTGCATGAAAGGCAGATGCTCTGTTACTGAGCACAATCCCTCCCCTTTAAGGTTGAGATACTTTTACTGGGTTATTGTTTTAATTGTTCTTATTTTGTGAGGCTCTGTGAGCAGTTTTTCATAGAATGGAATAAAAGAACCATAGAGTTGAAAGGGACCTTTAGGGGCATCTTTTCTAAGCCCTGTACCATGCATGAATTCATAACTACCTGCTCACCCACGGTGACCCCAATTTCATGCCCAAGTGATTCTTCCACCAAAAATCTCCAGAATCCAGCCTGGCCTGGAGGAAACTCACCTATCACCCCACAGCGGCAATTAGCAATTCCCTGGGTATGCAAGGAATAGCCACAAGAAACAAACGCTGGCACATCCCTTCCTGCCCACCCACTCACAGTCTTTAGAGCCAGTTTGGTGCAGTGGCTAAGAGTGCTAGCTTCTAATCTGGTGAGCCGAGTTTGATCCCCCACATGCAACCAGCTGGGTGACCTTGGACTCACCACAGCACTGATAAAGCTGTTCTAACCGAGCAGTAATATCAGGGCTCTCTCGGCCTCACCTACCTCACAGGGTGTCTGTTGTGGGAAGAGGATGTACCCATGGAACTAGGGACAACTTCAGGACCAGTTTAAATTGCATTGTCTGCTTTGGCAAAGGTGCTGCATTACTGTTGGTTTGCTCAGAAGTACATCTTGTTTCTTTTTTGGGGAATTCCACATGAATTTCTGATTTGATGTTAACATGAGCATGCTTTTAGAAGCTCCTATGCAGACATGTAAAATGTGTCAGACTATGGTAATCTGCAATTCTTACTTATTTCATATGCATACCAGACAGAATTTCTGCCATTTAGGATGCTAATGAGTGTCTAGTAATATAGGCTGTTTTAAAATTCATCCAGAAATAGCATATGCTTTTGGTATAATGATAATATCTATAGTACAAATATATATATATATAGCGCACCTTAAAGGATCTGTCATATTATCAATTAAATTGTTTCTTTTTTCCTGACCAGGAGCAGTATGTCTTTATTCACGATGCACTTGTCGAGGCAATACTTAGCAAAGAGACAGAAGTATCTGAAAGTCACATTCACGCCTATGTTAATTCTCTCTTAATTCCTGGGCCAGCAGGAAAAACAAGATTAGAGAAGCAGTTCAAGGTGAGATCCTGTGGATTTTAAGCAGTCAGGTGTGCCAGTACAGCACTAAGAAGTTTATTGTATTGTTGGACCACAGGATCAGCAGAGGAAGTTTTAGAATCCCGTAGAGATTTTAGGCTGCTTTAAGACATGTTTGATACTGCATTTTCAATGCACCTTAGCAATTGCTTGCTATTGGAATTCCCTATATGTAGTAGGAAAATACAGTTGCACATGATTGATGAAGTGCACTGAAGTGCATGACTGTGTAATCCACTTTGAGTCCATGTGAGAAAGGCAGGCTATAAATAAAGAAAATAATTCAACATGTGTGAAAGCAGCTTTAGGAATTGGAAGTTACCAATGTGGCAGAAACAAGATGCTTACATTCTAATAGAGTTTATACTGCAGAGCCGTTTTCCCCCTGATGTCCTGAAAAGCCACATGTGCAGCCTTTACGTGGCCATTCCTGTGTATGTACCTATCACGATGTTCAAGGAGCTGAATGAAAATCAGAAGATATCATTCAGAAGCATGGTGGCTCACAAGTTTCACCATTGAGACTCTTAAGCACCAGACCTCAGCAACTGGTATGTCAAAAAAGGGCAAGAGGCAGAAGGCAAACCTGGATCACATCTAGTCGATTAATATCCAGCCCTCAAATAGAGCAGAATGTGTCAGTGCTTTCTATTTCTTTTCATTTTTCCTCTGCAAGGAACAAATCATTGTATACCCTTGCATTTTATAGGATTATAATAACTAAAAAAGGGGACAACCGTAAGAGCCCTGCTGTATCAATTAATCCCTCTGGAAGAGGTCCAAAAACAGGGTATAGAGGCCAAGGCTATCTCCTGATGATGTCACCTGGGTGTGTGCCTCTGAACATGGAGGTTCCCTTTAGTCAACATGGATAGCTGCCGGTGATAGACCCATCTTCCAGTCAAATCCCCTTTTAAAGTTATCTGTGCCTGTAGGGATCCTGAGCTGGATAGCCTAAGATTTCATCAGATCTCAGTAGCTAAGCCATTTTAAACCTCTGTTTTACTTCTTTTTGGAAGGGGGGAGTGAAACAGAGGGCTTAAATGGCCCCACCGCTGAAGACAAAAGGTCTAAGAATGTTCTGGGTCAGTGCCTTCTCCAAACCTGGGTTCAAGGGGTACAAACCAACCAAATTCTGATGGATTTAGGGTTGTGATCCAGTTCATGCCCATCCCTATTCAGGAGTCTTTGATGCAGTATCTTGTTAGAAGCCTTTTGAAAGTCCCTATATATAACATCTACATATAACATCTACTGGGTCACATGCTTGTTCACTTTTTCAAAGAAAAAACAATTGTTGAGACAGGACTTCCCTTTTAAGAAGCCATGCTGATAGCAGGCCTTCTCCCTCTGTCTCTAATAATTCAGTCTTTAATTACAGTTTTTCCAAATTTGCTTGGGACAAACGTTAGGATGACTGGTCTGTATTTCCTGGTTCACCTTTGGAATCCTTTAAAAAAAATGGCATAACATTTGCTACTCTCAGTGTTCTGGTACAGCAACTTAATGTAGTGATAGTTGATCTACTAACCCATAAATGTAATCTATGTCCCATTTATTTATTCTTTATTCTTTATATTTGTATACTGCCCTCCCCGGAGGCTCAGGGTCGTTTATTTGAGTTCCCTGAGAACTCTCAGTTGTATGCCATCAAGACCTTGAGACTTATCCGTTTTTAATTCCCCCAATAATTTGTCTCAGTTCAGTTCTTCAGACTCCCTTCCTGAAAATAGTGGCTGTGGCATGGGCACATGCTCCACACTTTCCACAGTGAACAGAGATGCAAAAATGTCATTGAGCTTCTCTGCCATCTCTTCATATCCCTTTGTCATCCAAAGGCCCCACTGTTTCTCTGGCTAGTTTCCTGCTCCAGATATATTTAAAGAAAAGTTTATTGTTTGTCTTGATGCTTTTAGAAACCTGCTCCTCAAACTGCCAGAGCCTGTGGTTCCTTCTGTTCAAATCATCAGGGCAGACCTTCCACTTAAGAAAGTTGTTAGTTCAAATTCCACATTTGCCATAAACTAAGGCAAGACACTTTTTTTTAGCCTCAGTTCCCTGTTTGCAAGCTGACTGATCCTGCAGGTTGGTAAGAGATATGAGATCATTCATCCTTGTGACCCTATAGAAAAATATACGTGTTCTTGGTCTGATCTTATATTACATCTATATTTAACTTGAAATAGACAGTGTTCTTTTTATTTCTGTTGTCTTCAGCTTCTGAGCCAGTCTAATATACAGCAGTGTGATTATTCAATTGCACTGAAACAATGTAACAGAGAAAAGAACAGGACCTCATCCATCATTCCTGGTAGGTTTGTTGGGAAATGGGTTGTTGAATATGAGAGCAAAATCAGATAAATAACAGCCATCTATCCAATATTGTAACTTCTGATTTTGTGCTGATTTGGTCACAATGGCGTATCATGCTGTATTCTTTCCTTTCAACACTACCATGTTTAGATGTTGTTTTTACATAAAGTGTAAATGGCATAAAAGATTTACATTAATCAGGAATACCAACAATGAAAATTGGTTAAAAGTTTTACATCCGCAAAAGAAAACCCAAAGTAATGAAAGGAGGAATATTCATAACTTCCTTTGTACCCGATTGTTCCCCATGCAATAAGGAAGAAATTGGCAGACAAGTCCCAGGAAAGGAGTATTGCCTATTTGGTATTAGGCCGTCAAATGAAGATGAACCCACAAAAGTGGTTCTGAGATTATGTTTATTTTTGGAATTAAAGTAGGATATTTGCTACGAGGAAGGAATTAGCTCTCATATTTGTTTTACAGTGGAACGATCTAGAGTTGGTATTTCATCATTGTCAGGTGAAGGTACAGACTACATCAATGCCTCCTATATTATGGTAAGTCAAAAGATTTTTTTTTTCAAAGACATAGTTTTGTCAGATATCTGTAGAGATTCCTTGGATGGATTACACTTCATCTGTAGCTTTTCTGTTTGCCCTCAAATAGTATTCAAAACAGAGTAAGGCTAGACAATCATTAAAATAGTACATTGTGGAAGGGTTGGTAATATTAAATTATTTGTTAGCCTTGATTTGGACTAATATTTATTTCCAGCTGTTCTGGGGAAATATCAGCTGTCTGTTCTTCTACTTCTATGGGAGAGCCTGCCTATATCTTCACCTGAAAAGAGCTCTTGCCTCTGTCACTACTATTCCTATTAGTCCCAACTAGGAGTTTTCTTGCCACTTTCACTGTGTTTTGAAACTGTACCAAGTTTCTTCTCAAGGAACTTAATTGCAGAACAAGTAATAGTGGAAGGGTGGATAGAGAATAGAGAGAAGCAAGTAACACACCATTATCAATCAGGTCGCAACCCCTGCATTAAAGCCAGATGAGACTGTATTACCAGGTCATCTCAAGCTTCAGGGGATGATGGGAGCTTCAAAAATCACTGGAAAAATACCATTTTGAAGATCAGATTCAAGAAACATCATATGGATTCTGCAGAATAAATATGTGATATACACCTATATCTCAGGGGGAAACATTCTTGGCTTTCTCTGTGACATGGTAATTTGCTATATATAGGAATACTTACTTCCTGAGGAAGTCATCACAAATGGTCTGTACAATTCAGCTGTAAGTTTGGTACCCTGTCTGTCGTTTAAGTATTCGACTAGAATCTTAATTCATTGTACAGATTTCTTCTACAGGCATTGAATTGAATTAAAATTTGTATCCGCTCTCAACTAACAGTATTTGCTTTGCAGGGTTACTATCAAAGCAATGAATACATTATTACTCAGCATCCTCTCCTACATACCATCAAAGATTTCTGGAGAATGATATGGGACCACAATGCTCAGATCGTTGTAATGCTTCCAGATAGTCAGAATATGGTAATATTATGTTGTGAAATCAAAATACTTTGTTTTTCATCAGTATTTTCATCCAGTGAAAGTATGTCAGCAATATGAATGATATATATTCTACTATTTGATTTCCTTATTGGTTCATTTGATAGTCATTTTGATGTCCGGAATATGAAAATAAAATGCTGCTTTTTTCATTATAAAAACAGGGATGGCAAACTGGGGTTTTATCACATTTTTTAATGAAAATTCTAAATTAAAGTAGTTATACTATGTTACACAGATTGTGTATATTATTTGCTTCACAAAATAGCTACATTTAGCTTTTGCTCCTGGAAAATGTTGCATTTGTTTAGAGGTTTCTCTCTCTTTCTCAGGCTGAAGATGAATTTGTTTACTGGCCAAACAAAGAGGAGCCTATCAATTGTGAGAGCTTTAAAGTCAGTCTGATTTCAGAAGAACACAAGTGTTTATCCAATGAAGAGAAGCTTATAATCCAAGACTTCATTTTAGAAGCTACCCAGGTATTGTTGCTACCCCAGCTTGTAATAAAAAACTTACTGTGTTTTGAATTGTGAAATTCATAGCCTACATCAAATCATGCAGAGTTAAATATTTTGTCAGAAGATTGTTTTCATAAAGAAGGGAACTTCAAAGATTGTCCTGCAACCTATGTGTTTATAAATGCCATTAAAAGTTTCATTTTTATGTTAACTTTTATGAAGCTGTGCAGCCTGATGTCCAAAACAATAAATCTAAAGTTAATTCATTTTTCCAGTCTCCATATTTGAAACTACATGCTCTGTATTTTTATAGTACCATCCTAGGCACAGTTAGGTCTCCAAAGCCCACTGACTTGAACTGACTTTTAGAAGGATATAAATCAGTTTAGAAATGCCCTTTTATATGCATAACATGAACAGTTATGGACATGGATGCTATTGGCCACTCATATTTTGGCACTCTTTGTGCATATATTGATGGCAACTGAACAGCCTCAAAGAGCCATTATAAAGACACATAATCCTCGATTTGGGTTGTCTGTTATGTCATTTAAAGAAATCAAAGAGTATACTCAACAGCTAAACTAATACGAAGGCAGGTGAACAAAAGTCGTGTGAAGTTCTATGAACAAGCAAAGATAAAGACAATCTCTGCCTTGAACATTTTAAGACAGACAGAAGATATTAATTTTGTATTTTTCTTCTTAGGATGACTATGTTTTAGAAGTGAGGCATTTTCAGTGTCCTAGGTGGCCAAATCCAGATAGCCCAATTAGTAAAACATTTGAACTTATAAATGTCATCAAAGAAGAAACTTCCAACAGAGATGGACCCATGATTGTGCATGATGAGTAAGTACTGAAATAAGTGGTGTACTTGTTGGACAGCTATATTCGTACACTGCTCACACACCTACTCAACTGGACTTTGCTCTTAAAAATAATACAACCAACTGAATCAATTTAAGAAAAAGTAAGACATTTTTGTAGCTGGCATTACAAGATGCAGGAAAGGAAGGACAAGAATTTCAGAAAAAAATGTACTTCCTATCATCCCCAAGATCATATTACAAAAATAAAACATACAAAAAGCATTAGCAGTGTTTAAATATATAGAGACTTCAGGGTATTTTTAGTGTAATGAACAGGGGACAAGTACCTGCGCCAAACCAATGGGTTTGTGCTTTTTGGTATTCATGTTCCCAGTTCTTAGGCAATTTCATTATTTATAGGTGATACATTTTTAGAACCAGTGAACTGGCCAGAAACAGTCATGTGATCTGATCCCACCATCCACCCCCCATCCCCCTTAAATGGCATGTATTAAGAAACATGGTGACCTTCTCAAAGTGTTGAAATAACCCATTTGTGTGTCTCTCACTTATGCCTTCAAAAGACATGGAGGAGTGACAGCAGGTACTTTCTGTGCATTAACAACGCTCATGCATCAACTAGAAAATGAAAACTGTGTGGATGTTTATCACGTAGCAAAGATGATAAACTTGATGAGGCCTGGAGTCTTCACAGACATAGTAAGTATATAACGATCTGGTGCCATTTTCAGAATTCCATCACCATATGGATCAACTGTCTTAAGCGTTTCATCATATAGCTGTTTTTACACCCAGCCGGGGCTCCTCCCACATATGGTCATTATCATCCGATAAATGTTTAACACATTTTAAAAATATATCAAAAATTAATTAACTCCCATCCATTCAGGAAGCCCTTCCAGGGCCACCAAGAAACCCCAGGGTTTCACGAAACTCTGGTTGAAAAAGCCTGGCCTAAATGATGGAGATATGTGAACACTTATTCCCAGCTTGTGTATTGCCCCTGCCCTTCCAATTACCAATGTCTAGTAATGAACTATGCATAGTAGCCCTCTGGTTTTTCTCTTAATGGTTCTGAGTTGTAAGCCACCTGCCTCTTCTTTTGTACTCTGTGTCACAGTTGACAGCTCAGATTCTTCATCTTTTGCAAAGAAAGGGGCTATGTCATTATAAAACCTGATGGAAGAAATAAGGTGAATCAGTTCAAGATGAAAATTCCACTGGGTGATTCTTTTTGAAATTCAAACAGCTGCCCCTTATATGTTTGATGCTTTTCTGTTCATTTCAGAAGGTAGTGAAGTGGACTAGTCTACAGCAACACATACAATCAAAAATAGGTCATCCTTTTTAGATGTCACAAAGACTAAATCTGCTCTTTTTTTCAAATAAGCACCCATAGGCTCTTGCACCTGAAAATCACATCCCTGAATCAGTACTCAGTACTGAGTACTGGAGATGAAGGGTGATTGCACATCTGTTTTATGATAAACTTTTTGATCCTAGGAAATACCTTTTACCATAATTTTTAGGGATAGGCAATTCAGGTTGGATAAGTCTGAAAATACTCAAATCAATACTGATTCGGGTACTTTTTGGCATTATCTGAACCTGGCTGTACAGGAAAGCAGTTTGAATATCCCCTCCCTTCCCGCACAATCCAAGTGATCCAGGGACAGAAGTCTCTCCCAGGACCAGCTGGAGGTTTGGCTTACAGCCCGACAAACAGCTGATCCCACTGAGAGACTTCTCTCAGTGCAATCAGCCATTTGGTGGGCTCCCAGGTATTTAAAATAAACATCTAGTCCCTTAAAATACCTCAGATCCCAAATAGATTCACCCAAACCCAAATTCCTTTAATGATAATGGGTAGCAGCCAGAATCATTTCTTGCTGAATCTAAACTATACCAAATTTTCCTTTGGTGTACATCCCTAGTCAGACTCCTAGATTCTTCTGAGGCACCTCATGCTTATAAGGTGTGTGGTCATGTATATGATCAAGAGGACAGTGTATAGATGTGATGCACCTGCCTAGGATGAGTCCAGCACGTTTCTAGGCAGTCAGCTACATACACCAAAGGAAACGTATTTTCACCAAAATAGTGTAGTAGAGTAGATGAATCATCAGACCAAGAAGTCAACCCACAATGAGTGTACATATATAACAGGCATGTTTCCAAGCATAAGTTCCCACTTTACATTTTTATGTATGCTGAAAACAATCTCAATGTATACCTTCAGCTTGTGAGATAGTCCAGTCCACAGCACTGGCAAGTCTGAGTTGTTGGCATTTTCTCTACTCTGAGGAGGTTTATGCCATTTACACTTTTTCAGCCGTCTGCAAGCAGGGCTTCCTATTCGGTCCTGAACCAACCATCATAAGTAATACCTCCTCTAATCAGAAGCCAGTATTAAATGTCATTGTGTAGATATTGGATTCAATGAAAAAAAAATAAATGACCCTTAAAATGATTCAACATCTCAAGAACCTGATGCTGTTTTGATACCTGGTATGAGTAAGAATAGCAGAAAGGAAAACTGTCAAAATTATAGCAAAGTTCTATTTACATTCAAAAAACTGCATGACACATTTTCAGGTTTCACACATGAAATATTATTACAATCCAGACCAACCACAATAATCTTGTGTTGTTTCTACCCCTCCTACGTTTAGGACCAGTATCAGTTTCTGTACAAAACTATCCTCAGTCTTGTTAGCTCAAGGCAAGAAGAAAATCCTTCAGTATCCATAGACAGTAATGGCTCAGCTTTACCGGACGGCAATGCAGCAGAGAGCCTCGAGTCTTTAGTTTGACTACAACCAGAGTCCAGCATTCAGTGCTAATTCAGAGCTGGGGGGGTTTCAGCCGGGGTTTTTTCAGTATAATTGCTTTAACTTACATAGAAATACATTGGGGAAGGGGGGATTTTTATATTTCCCGTCTTATGGGGAAAAACACAATTGTTGCATATGACTTTATTGCTGAACTTATATCTTTAACAATGTGTGCCTTTTTGGAAAAAATTCTTGTAATGCATTTTATTATGTTTGGACTAATTTGATTGAATAATGTATTTCTAAGACTGAAATTGTGGTCCTCTTACAGTATTAGCATTCCACTTCTCTGGCTTTATTTTAGCTTAAATTTTACCATAAATGTAGTCACTAGGGGTTCTCAGCAACACACATCATTTTTTAAAATATCTGCCTTACTGTTATTTATAGCATTTCTTATGTTTGCTAGAAATATAACTTTTATTATGTTAGATTGTAAATATAATACTGTTATCTGTAATATTCAGCATTTTAAGATTTTGGTAGGCATTTAGTTGATACTTACTGTAAATATTTCTATAGTGATTCCATGGACCAAATTTATATTTATAATTGTAGATTTTTTATATTTTACTACAAAGTCAGTTTTCTAGTTCTGTGTACTTGCCTTGTTAAAATGATGTAGTTCAGTACCTGTTTTTAATTTTAACAAAGATCTCCTGATATTATTATTATGCACCCTAAGTAAGTAACCATATCTCTGCATGTGATTTTAATTTTTGTGTGGAACTGAAAAAATACTTGTTTTGAAATGCGACATTTCTATGAGAATAACATCTGTATTCAGCATTGTTTAAACTGTTTTTACCCAAGGCATTGCAAAAATAAATGTCAATATTGCAGTTTGTGTGTTGGCACTGTTTAAGGTAGATGCATTACACAAAGGCATTTATTTACTTTCAATAGCAGGGGCCAAAGAAATTGGGGTCAGGCATTTAAGATGCAAAGCAATGTTCAAAAGCCTGGATATATTCAAGATCAGTGTGCAAAAAAAAAAATGCAGTGGGTTGTTATTGTTAAGAGAATGCAGTGTGGTTACTTCTTCTTCTCTTGTTTTAACAAGAGCAATAGGCATTCCCAAGGACTACATCACATTTAGTGTGAAAGCAAGAATGTGAAAGGCAAGTGTTGCCATCAACATGCATCCTTAAAGGACATCCAGTTCTGAACAGATGGTTCAGGTCACAGTTTTGACAGTTCCAGTCCCTTTTTTGGAGCCAGAAAGAAACGAAGAGAGGGACAAGTTTGAGCAGTGTTTTTTTCATGTTTCCTCTCCTCTCTTATAGTCACATCAACTTTTCTGGTCCAAAACCTAAACTGTAGCATCTTACTCCCCAAATCCCTCCCTTATCCTGCCCAATTCAGAATGGCTCTCGACTAAGTCCTCTCCCCCCCCCTTCCAATGCACATATCTTGGTGCTATAAATGTCAGCGACAGTACAATAGAGAGGCCTTACAATGCTGGGAAGAGCCTCTTGTGGCGCAGAGTGGTAAGCAGCAGAAATGCTGTCTGAAGCTGTCTGCCCATGAGGTTGGGAGTTTGATCCCAGCAGCCGGCTCAAGGTTGACTCAGCCTTCCATCCTTCCAAGGTTGGTAAAATGAATACCCAGTTTGCTTGGGTACTGTAATGACTGGGGAAAGCACTGGCAAACTACCCCGTATTGAGTCTGCCATGAAAACGCTAGAGGGCGTCACCTCAAGGGTCAGACATGACTCGGTGCTTGCACAGGGGACACCTTTACCTTTTATAATGCCGCGATTCACGGAGGTTCAGGTTCCATGCTTGCACTATACAGGCATTTAGGATTTGTTGACCATCACACAGTCAAGATTCTTACCTTCTCTGCAAGACATTCAGGGACAGGTGAGCCTCAACCCCAGTTTATGGGCTTTCATAAACTAGTGCCTACCAGCTTCTTTACAATAAGAGAACTGCAAAAGCCTACTGTAATTGGAAAATTTCACAACCTTAATAAGATCAAGGCAGGGAAACCTTCAGTGGCACAGGGAGAGAATTCAGCTTTCTAATATTTTTATTTATAAAAGGCAATAGGCTAGCCTGAGGAAACTGCATAAAAGTATTCCTGTCTATAATCAAACAGGTGAAAACCTTTGGGGCCATTAGTGGAAGATGATCTGAGCTTTCTAAAGGAGCAGGGCATATGTATATTAATGAACTGCCTTTTATAGCATATGTGGGGGCTCTAGGACTGAGCTTCCATCATATTAGACATTATTTAAAATACTTTATAGCACCTTTCCCAATCAAGGTCCATAAATGCAATTAGAAGTTATACAATTCAGTTATAGCTCTGCTATGAGAAGAGTATGGATCCAAGTGTGAATTTCCATACCTGTTTGAGAAGTCTTTCAAGTTACATCTGTCACTGGCTTAAAACTGCAGACAGTTTCCACAGGCCAACCCGTCCCCTTTTTAGTTTCCTCAAAACAAGCACTGAAATTAAGCAGACAACATCATTTTCCCTTTACACTAGCCTCCGGGATATAAGTGGCACGGGGTTAATTTTTTTGTTGTTATGGCAGCTTCCCTAATCCTGTGTTTTAATTCTCTTACCCACCCAAAAATTGGTCTCTCCCACCCAAAACACAGAACCCAACTTGTCTTGCAAAAACAAGGCAAACCCTCAGTGCACAAAGTGATACTCCGTTCTTTGCAAAACACTAAAAGCAGATCAGCTCTGAAAAATGAAAGGTAGAAGTAATCACCTATGACAAACAAATAGTTCTTCACTTCAGTGTGGCAAAGTTCCTTAAAAATAATATCCTAAAAAGTCTACCCCACAGCCTCCAGTTGTCCCTTCCCTCTGCATCTGCAATTAAATTCATCATTTTAGCATGCTGACTAGTTATTTAAAACATAAGTCCTTAGGATAATCTCTTTATCAATACATATTGACTGGGGGAGAATAAAGAATTATAAGAAAGCTTCCATAATCTTAAACCTGTGCTGGATTACCCATTTTTAATAAATATGCTTTGGTTCCTAAACAGAGCTAAGCAAATTCCCTCAGATAAATAGGACATATTCCAATTAATTTACATTGTAATCCATGCAACAGACTCAGAAGAAATGAAGCTTGCTTATGTAAAACTGGGTCAAGTGTATAAATAAAGTTATTCAAGTAACTGCAAGCCATATAAGACATCTTTAACTAGCAAAGTCAACTTAAGTCTTGTTTGCTGTTTTCAAGCTGCCACAAAAAAGAAGGTTGATGTGGGGCGGGGGGGGGGGGGGAGGCTTGACAATGAGCTACCCTTGTCAGCATGCTCACAATAGACATCTCTCTGCCTAAATTGCCATTTACTGCAGAAGCTGAAACTGTCAACTGCTTTTCATTTTGCAAAAGCTCCTGACACTCCAGTAACACATTTCACCTTAATATGTGTGACTGAAAACACTGTCTTCATTTATGTGGACTACAATGAACAGTGGAAGAAAGCTTTGGAAAAATTGTACCGATCCTTGTCAACATGAGGAGAGATAAGACCTTAATCTTTCAGCCTGAAGAAGGGCTAACTCAGCCCCCATATGAAGAGGCTTTGTCTCACAGCTGTCTCTTATGCTTCTTGCTTAGAGGAGTTGACCCTGGCTGTTTCTTTCCAACAGCATCACTCTTGCAGAGTTAGAACAAAACTGTTTACCAGAGTGGGACAAAAGGAAGCTTGAGAGACCTCACCTAGAACAATGGCAGTTTTACAATCAAGGTGAGGCTACAATTTCCTGAGCAAAAAATAATAAAATAAAAGGGTTGTTTGTCTCGGATAAAGTAAGGGAGAAGGAAGGGGCATTCTCCTCCTCTTCAAACAATGAGCCCTGAGAGATCATTGGTGAGATTTCCCATCAGCTTGCAGCTCCGTGTTGCCTCTCCATGTCCCTGCAAAACAGTAATTCTTTTTGCCCCTCCCCTTCTTGCTTGGACCCTGAGTTCAGACAATATTTTGATTTATACTTTATGTAATTCCACATTATTGCATTATTCAGCACAATAGTATATTAATTGCCTCACTCTTAAAGCAATCACCTGCTCATAACCTAGCAATACAGCTTATATGCAAATATGTGAAGGACCATGTTAGTGCAAAAGCGGAATCACAACAAAGAAATAAATAGCAAAGAAGTCAAATTATTTTATTTAGTATCATACGGATTGTAGCAAAACAATTGGATTACTTAAAAATCAGTATCTGCATATTCCTCAAAACCTATAAGGAAACAATGCAGTGATTCAAACCTATTCAGAAATAGAAACACGTAGAAACACAGAAACTTTGACTGATGCACAATCCAGCAATGCGCGTACATTGTTCTATGCGAAGAATTAAGACTCCTAAAAGGAAAGCTCCAAAAGCAGGAATCTTTTTATTCATGAGAGAAGTTCGGCAGAAACAGAACTGAAGAGCTACATCTGGGATTTGGGTAGAGTTTGCTTTTTAAATCACAACCATTTGTAATTTAAACTGAACAGCTGATTGGCTAGGTTAAAACGGCTGACTGCCATTTCACTGATAGATTTCACTCCCCTCCTCTTCAAAGCAGAGACAAGCAAAGCTGACTTGTAAAATGGCTGGCAGTGGGCAAGTGACATGGATAGCTATGAGCTATTTGAACCTAACAGCTAGCGAGCAGACCGCCCTGTTCAGCCATTAGGTTTAAATGGCTCAAGTCCCTGAACTGAACCAGATGAATACACAGGGAAATGTTCAGGGAGGGTATCTCCCCTGAACCTCAGTTCAGGAGCCACAAAACGGGCCAAATTTTGGCTTGTGAATCTGTTCATGCCCATCTCTAGAAAACACTACTTTGGAGCTTTACTCAAGAACATCACAACATTACAGATGGGCAGTAAGGATGTATACCTTGAAAAAAATGGCATTTTTGGATCCATATATCAGAGAGATGTATTCTCAGTTATCTGGGTTCCAAATACGTTCTGGAAAATTTAATGGGGCACATTCAATTGGTACCCTCAAAGTAGCTATTATATTGCAAAGGAACTTCAGAATCAGACTGGAATGGGAGTCTGCTGAGTTTAAAGTTATTACGATACTCAGGACATGGAACTCCCAAGACTTAACAGAGATATTGGCTATTTATCTCATGACACATGCTAACATCATTCAGTACTCACATCTGTTGTAAACTCCTGTAATGTTGATTTGCTACTATTCATAGGTCTTCCCAATTGCTTTCATCCAGCCTTAGAAATATTTGCTGTTCAATTACTTATGTGTCTTGACTCTATTTGGTCCTTCCTGGCAACAACTTCCTCACATATATGTAATGGTTGGTGACTGTTGTTTCAATTTATCTGAAAAAGCGTGCATGCTCACAAAATCTGACATCCAGAATAAAACTTTATTGGTCTTAAAAGTACCACTGGCATCAAACTTTGTTCCAGGACAAATAGGAATCAAACACTCAAGACCAGGCTAAGTAATGACTGGCCAAAAACCTCCCCAAAACAGACAGAATCAACAAGTCCAAAGAACCAATACAGAACCAAAGAGTCTCAGATGAATCATGGGACAAGTACAGGTCAAATCAGAGAATCTTCCAAGCTAAATTGATTTACCGAGAAATGCTGCACATGCTCAGCAAATATCAAGTCAGAGAATCCAAGCCAATGTTGAACCAGACAATCCAATGCAAACAACAAACTCCACATGAAATAACCTGAGCAAAGAATGTAATACTGCAAGACCAAAAGAAACCCAATGCAAGCTAAGCCGGTCTGGCAAGACCAAGTTAAAAAAAAAAAAATTAACAGCCTCAGGAGCATTAAGTCTCTGGCTTCTGGTATTCCTGGTTACTCCTGAATATTTCCAGGATATTTGGGACTGATTTTCCACTATCCCAAAAACTCCCGAATACCTTCCAGACTCCCATCTGGAAAATAACCAATAAGATATTTGGGGGATATGTATTCAGACTGGAAATATTCAAACACACATCCCTAATGGGCAGCCATGTTAGGCTGTAGCAGCACAATAAAGCAGAAGTCCAGTGGCAGCTTAAAGACTAACATTCATTCCATCATAAGCTTTCATGAATCAAAACTAAGGGGTGTGCTAAAAAAATGGGACTTTATCAATTCAAATCTATTGAATTAAAAAAATATATATTTTGGCTGTGGTTTGTTTGTTTGTTTTGTTTTGTATTTTTGGCCTGTAAGACAGAGCTCTTCCACTAGGCTTTTAGTTGGGGCCAGTGAACCAGATAACATCTACTGATCAAAGTCACTTCCAGACAGAAATCTAGTTCTAAGACATCTGAGTGATACATTTGCCTACAGATGTTGACATTGTTTCTGTTAAACAATTTTAATTTAGCTTAAACCTAATTTTAACTGTAGGTTTAATTTGCACTGTTATATGTTTCCATGTTGTACACCCCCCATGAGACAGTTCATTGGGAGGGCAGTATAGAAATTTAATAATAATAATATTTCTGAAAAATCCAAATCCTAATAATGGTCTGATATTCAGATCTGGGATTTTTCAAAATACTTGAATGCTGCCTGATTCCATTGGTTTATTTAAAGTTTTCCCTACCCCAATTAGCAGTGATTCTTCAAGACCTCATACAGAGCTCTTATCTAGATAATATACTTCAAATGTCAGCAATGGCCTTTAAGTATCAAAAATAGATCATCTTATGGAAGAAGGTTTTGGGAATGGACTTGTATCAGTTTGGCTACCTAGCTACTCCTAAGCAGGAAAACCAAATGCTTTGTACAGGAGAGCTGAATGTTTCATAAACTGGTTCATAAAAGGATTATTCCCATGGATTTCATCATAAAGTGACTGTCTCTCCAAAAATGAATCATGTAAGGATGAAAAGTTGCCTTATATACATTCTTTGAAGAAACAGTTATTTAGCTACTTATTCTGAAAATGTATACTGAGTTTAGTAGAAGTTCCTTAGAATAAGCAGTTTGAGAATGGGATTCTTTACATATATCATAAATTAATAAACAAAAATCTGAGTTTGGGCTCACAAAAATATATATTACAGTTTTCTCCAGCTCTTACATATTTTAAAGACAAGTTCACCCCTGAAAAATAAAGCCTTGATTTTACTACACATAACAATAGTGCAACATATTTTAAAATACAATCAAAATGTTTGGACATTGGCAGAACAAGTTCAATATAAAGGATTTCTCTTTTGAAGGCAACTACTGTTCCAGATGATTAATAAGGATGATAATTAATAAGGACATGTTGACCATATAAGCTGATGGGTAAGTAATATGTAAGTTCTCTTGCACAAGCCATTTCCAGGTCCACAGGACCTCCACAAAAGCCATTCATTTTGGGAGCACCTGGGCAATTCTTGTTCATTCAGCGGGGCTTGTGCAGAAACACCTTGCACTGGGTCATGCCTCTGGACAGTTTGCTTTGAGTTATGCATAGAAAACTAGAGACAGATAGGAAAGCCTTCCCCACCCAAAAAGACAAACTGTTTTTTATTGCTTGATAACACTCTGGATATTATATACAATGCCTTCAGCTTGAACCCGTTCCAATATAGGTCCATATACATTCCTCGTCAATGGGATTACCATGCCTTTGGTGTTAATTTCCCCTGGAAGATAAAAGTGATAAATCAATGTCTATTGGGTTCACATTAATAAAATTAAAAACTCACACAGAGCTGCTTTGAACATGGCTGAGGATCAGGAACACAAAAGCGCCTACAAATCTACCCATCTACTATCTTCTACCATTTTCTGAGGTCCAGCTTGAGATGCCCCTGCTTTCTAAAGCTGGACTTTGGGATTTCTCAATGGTATTCACAAGATTATGGAATCCATCTGCCCCTTCTTTAACTGTGTTCCACCAGTAGGTAAAGGTTTTCGTTGTTGTTTTGCTTGGCATTAACTTCAACAATCCCCTTTCTGCCTTACAAATTAATTTGTAGTTTTGACTCTTAGATGTGCATTCCAGCTCTGGATTTAGTTGTCTTTATGTTATACTTTTATTATGCCTGCTCTAAATGTTAGCCACCTTCCTGGCCCCAATCAGGCAGAAAAGTGGGATTGTAAATATTGTAAATAAATAATAGTACTATTTATAAGGATTCTTGTCACATTTACAGTCACTATAGTAATAATGTTTCTTTTAGGAATGGTATTACACCATCCATGACCAAAACAACAGCCCCCCACCCCAAACCAGATTACCTTGACAAAACATAGGAAGAGCCTTGCACATACATACCATCAAGAACCATCTTGGCTGCAATGGCAGCAGGATACCCTACAGTTTTAGCCATTGCAGAATATCCTTTAACATCACCATAAACTACCAGACTGATGTATTTTTCTTCCAAATGACCAGATGGATGACTGATTCCTATTTCATTTCGCATAACTATCATATCTCGCTCTCCAGTACCTAAAAAAGAGGCAGAAATCTGTATTTCCATTTCTTTATGCTGGAAATAATTACAAGAGGCAAGTTCGACAATGAACTGTAAACATGTGTCATTATCTCCAGAGTCCCTATCTATACTTTAAGGGGCATTAAGGTATCCTCTCCTATCCTCTCTCATTTTGCTTCTGGTTCCCAGTGAAACAGGTTTTCCCTCTCTGAAACAAAGCATTTTCCTGCTCTGTGGTAGGAAGTGCTTTCAAGTTGCAGCCAATGTATGGTGACCCCACAGATGAGCAGAGGTGGTTTGCCATTGGGCCTCCTTGGTGGTCTCTCATCCAAATACTAACCATGCACTTTTAGCTTCTGAGATCTGATTAATTCTTTGTGTTATATCAGAATAGAAGTGGTCCATCCGCTTCAACACTATTGATGATGATCAATCAGGTGTACCGAGGACATGCATCACTGAGGCATAATAGAAGCATTCATCTCTGTCCCCAGGCTTTGATAGTCATACAAATACTGCCATGGAAAGTGAAGGCTATAATTCTCTTCTACTAGAAATAAACAACACTCCAGAAATTAAACTAGGCATATTCCCCTTGCAAAAGTATCCTATAATAGTTAACCACTTGTTTCATTTTCACTTACGCTCTGGGGGTGAGAACCTGTTGGTCGTCCCCGGCCCGAAGGAAGCGCGCCTGGCCTCGACCAGGGCCAGGGCTTTTTCAGTCCTGGCCCCTACCTGGTGGAATGAGCTCCCGGGTGATCTGCGGGCCCTGCGGGATTTGTCAGCTTTCCGCAGGGCCTGTAAAACGGAGCTCTTCCACCAGGTCTATGGTTGAGGCTGGGGTCAGCGAATCAGGGACATCGCTCCCCCCCTAGGAGTTGGAGTGTACGCTACTCCCTTATCCTTTCCTCTTCACCTCTTAATAATTGGGGGAGGGACGGGATTTTTAGCCGCCATGTTAGTAGATTGATGTTTTAATGGGAATTTTAATGGGATTGGTTGTTGTGACCCGCCTCGAGCCTATCGGGAGAGGCGGGAAATAAATCCAATAATAATAATAATAATAATAATAATAATAATAATAATAATAATAATAATAATAATAATAATAATAATAATAATAATAATAATTGTTTCACATACCAAAAGACAGCTTGATCTCCATGTGTTTGGCCAATGCACCCACTAATGTATCTGCACTTGGAACAGGCTCATCTCCAAGCAATCCCAACCTGAAGTAGTGCAATAAAAATGAAGACACTTGTCCAAACAAGCACATTACATATGCAGGGTAACTATACCAATAGAGTGCTTCATAGAAATATTGTTATTCCCAGATAGGGAATAGGGGTGCAAAGTCAGAAAGGCTTGCTGGGTGATGTAGCTCTTCTACTACAATTAGAAGGAGGGGGAGAGAAACTGGGATAGACAGCAACTTCTTCACCTAGTAATCTGTCCCATCATCAAAAGCATAGCACCTACACTACATCTGTGTGGCCAAGGCCCTTGACCCTATTTCTGGGGAAAGGGTTGGTGGCACAGCACACACATCTCCATTCCATAAATGCATTTGGTCTCAGACTGGCTGGAGATTAGGCATGTGCAACATGTCTCTGCTTCACTCAGCTTGATGCTGATACAGTGAAATTCAAGAAGCAAGGATTTCTGTGCCGTTTCAGACTAGCTATTGACCTACAGACAAAACCTTGTTCTAACAGCTAAAAGCATTACTTCACATCAGATCTTCACTCCAATTAAAGTTTCTAGGAACCTGAGGCTGGTTGAGGGAACAGCTGTTTTCTGTGCACTTAATTGGCAGTTCTGTTATGTGTCATATATCTGGTTATCTGCAGAACAGATTTGGAGGCATGTATATAAAGAATGGTTGTTTCTGCAGTCTCCTACCATTCGATTGCTTCCAGCTGCCTTTCATCCTTGTCCAGTTTAAAGTAGATGGCTTCTCGAAGATCATCCAATTTGACAGATGGCTTTAGCCCCAGAAGCTTGCACATCAGCTCTTGCTAGGTATGAGAAATCAAAACCATCATCAACAGCAACACATGACTCTCTGAAAACACTGAAGCCTTAGGAAGACTGGATACTCTGCAGGATTTCAGAGTGGTAAAAAGATACATGGTCAACTTTACAAGAATAATGACAGGAAGCTACTGGAAACATGCTCTAATGCCATCTTTGATGCACTAGAAACATAAAATTTGGAACAGAAGGCTTTTGAGTGAGATACGTCCTCTGTCAGGAGCATCTCTGGGAAGGGAGAATTACATGTAAGGATACTGGTTGTCCTTTCTGATATACTAGAACTCCATGGTGCTTTCAGAAAATCTACAGTGAAAAGGTTTTACTCTGAGTCATCATACTTCGCCACCATTTCCACCACTGAAATAAGGGGAGAGGATTCTTTTTTAAAAAATCAGTGAAGAGTAGGGTTGGGCGCTTTGGTGTCCGAAGCGGCCATTCATACCTGAAGCAGCTAGCACCACAGTGTGGGGGAGAGGGGAGGTGGCCACTGGCATGCCAGCACCCACGCCTCCCCCCCCCCACGCCGCAGCGCTGGCTGCTTCGGGTGTGAACAGCTGCTCCCTAGTGAAGAGGCTATACCAGAGTTTGTGGAACTCACTTGGACAAAAACCACATGGGGATAAGCTTACATGGAAGAGGGGAAATTGGATGAGCAAAAAAAAAAAAAATGGTAGGATCCAGCTCTATGAATTTTAGCCTTCCATCCTTCCGAGGTTGGTAAAATGAGTACCCAGCTTGCTGCTGGGGGGTAAACGGTAATGATTGGGGGAGGCACTGGCAAACCACCCCGTATTGAGTTTGCCATGAAAATGCTAGAGGGTGTCACCCAAGGGTCAGACATGTATATATATATATATCCTTATCCATGGTTTAAGAGCCTCTTGTGGCGCAGAGTGGTAAGGCAGCCGTCTGAAAGCTTTGCCCATAAGGCTGGGAGTTCAATCCCAGCAGCCGGCTCAAGGTTGACTCAGTCTTCCATCCTTCCGAGGTCGGTAAAATGAGTACCCAGCTTGCTGGGGGGTAAACGGTCATGACTGGGGAAGGCACTGGCAAACCACCCCGTATTGAGTCTGCCATGAAAACGCTAGAGGGCGTCACCCCAAGGGTCAGACATGACTCGGTGCTTGCACAGGGGATACCTTTACCTTTACCTTTACCTTATCCATGGTTCCTCTATATATTTGTGAAACAGCCTGGGGGGTGGAATGTGTCTGGCTGTCCAAGATGGAATAGGGCAAATCAGAGTGATTGGCTCTGCCCCTACAGCTCCTGCCCTCCCTTCCTGGATGGTAGCCACATTCCTCTGTGATGTACCAGAGACAGAGAGAGACACACAGAGCCCTGCCAGACTGAACATGAGCCCTCATTCCCTTCTATCGCTCCTGCTGTGAGGGATACAGAGAGAGCTGCCCCCAAGCTGCTGACAGAGATACAGAGAGAGCTACCCCTGCTGCCACGGAGAGAGAGACAGACAGACAGACAGAGAGACCTGCCCCAAACTGCACACCAGCCTTCCTTCCCTCCTACAAACCTCCTATATATATGTGTGTGTGTGTGTGTGTGTGTGTGTGTGTGTGTGTGTGTATATGTATATGTATGTATATGTATGTGTATGTGCGTATATATATGTATTGTTGTTGTTGTTATGTGCGAAGTCGTGTCCGACCCATCGCGACCCCATGGACAATGATCCTCCAGGCCTTCCTGTCCTCTACCATTCCCCGGAGTCCATTTAAGTTTGCACCTACTGCTTCAGTGACTCCATCCATCCACCTCATTCTCTGTCGTCCCCTTCTTCTTTTGCCCTTGATCTCTCCCAGCATTAGGCTCTTCTCCAGGGAGTCCTTCCTTCTCATGAGGTGGCCAAAATATTTGAGTTTCATCTTCAGGATCTGGCCTTCTAAAGAGCAGTCAGGGCTGATCTCCTCTAGGACTGACTGGTTTGTTCGCCTTGCAGTCCAAGGGACTCGCAAGAGTCTTCTCCAGCACCAGAGTTCAAAAGCCTCAATTCTTTGACGCTCGGCCTTCCTTATGGTCCAACTTTCACAGCCATACATTGCAACTGGGAAGACCATAGCCTTGACTAAACGCACTTTTGTTGGCAGGGTGATGTCTCTGCTTTTTAGGATGCTGTCTAGATTTGCCATAGCTTTCCTCCCCAGGAGCAAGCGTCTTTTAATTTCTTTGCTGCAGTCCCCATCTGCAGTGATCTTGGAGCCCAGGAAAATAAAATCTGTCACTATCTCCATTTCTTCCCCTTCTATTTGCCAGGAATTGAGAGGGCCGGATGCCATGATCTTTGTTTTCTTGATGTTGAGTTTCAAGCCAACTTTGGCACTCTCCTCCTTCACCCGCATCAACAGGCTCTTTAGTTCCTCTTCACTTTCTGCCATTAGAGTGGTATCATCTGCATATCTGAGGTTGTTGATATTTATCCCTGCAATCTTGATCCCAATTTGTGACTCCTCTAATCCCGCATTTCTCATGATGTACTCTGCATACAAGTTAAATAGGCAAGGCGACAGTATACAGCCTTGCCGAACTCCTTTCTCAATTTTGAACCAGTCAGTGATTCCATGTTCAGTTCTCACTGTTGCTTCTTGACCTGCATATAAATTTCTCAAGAGACAAATAAGATGCTCTGGTATTCCCATCTCTTTAAGAACTTGCCACAATTTGTTGTGCTCCACACAATCAAAGGCTTTAGCATAGTCAATGAAGCAGAAGTAGACGTTCTTCTGGTACTCCCTAGCTTTCTCCATGATCCAGCGTATGTTGGCAATTTCATCTCTAGTTCCTCTGCCTCTTCGAAATCCTGCCTGTACTTCTGGAAGTTCTCGGTCCACATATTGCTGGAGCCTAGCTTGTAGGATTTTGAGCATAACTTTGCTAGCATGAGAAATTAGTGCGATGGTGCGGTAGTTTGAACATTCTTTGGCATTGCCCTTCTTTGGGATTGGAATGTAAACTGACCTTTTCCAATCCTGTGGCCATTGTTGAGTTTTCCAAATTTGCTGGCATATTGAGTGTAGCACTTTTACTGCATCGTCCTTTAAGATTTTGAATAGTTCAACTGGAATGCTGTCACTACCACTAGCTTTATTGTTGCTCAGACTTCCTAAGGCCCATTTGACTTCACATTCCAGGATGTCTGGCTCCAGGTCAGTAACTACCCCATTGTGGTCATCACGGATGTTAAGCTCGCTCTTGTATAGTTCTTCTGTATAATTTTGCCACCTTTGTTTGATCTCTTCTGCTTCTGTGAGGTCCCTACCATTTTGGTCCCTTATCATACCCATCTTTGCATGAAACGTTCTCTTCATATCTCCAATTTTCTTGAAAAGATCTCTGGTCCTCCCCATTCTATTGTTTTCTTCTATTTGTTTGCACTGTTCATTTAAGAAGGCATTCTTATCTCTTCTAGCTTTTCTCTGGAATTCTGCATTCAATTGGGTGTATCTTTCTCTTTCTCCCTTGCCTTTCACTTCCCTTCTCTCCTTAGCTATTTGTAAAGCTTCCTCAGACAGCCATTTTGATTTCTTGCATTTCTTTTTCTTTGGGATGGTTTTAGTTGCTACCTCTTGTACAATGTTGCGAACCTCCGTCCATAGTTCTTCAGGCACTCTGTCTATCAGATCTAATTCCTTAAATCTATTTGTCACCTCCACTGTGTATTCGTCAGGGATATGATTTAGTTCATACCTGAGTGGCCTAGTGCTTTTCCCTACTTTCTTCAATTTAAGCCTAAATTTTGCAACAAGAAGCTCATGATCTGAACCACAATCAGCTCCTGGTCTTGTTTTTATTGACTGGATAGAACTTTTCCATCTTTGGCTGCAGAGCACATAGTCAATCTGATTTCTGTGTTGACCGTCTGGTGATGTCCATGTGTAGAGTCGTCTCTTGGGTTGCTGGAAAAGAGTGTTTGCTATGACCATTGTATTCTCTTGACAAAATTCTACCAGCCTGTGCCCTGCTTCATTTTGTACTCCAAGGCCAAACTTGCCTGTTATCCCGGTTATCTTTTGGCTTCCTACTTTAGCATTCCAATCCCCCATGATGATAAGCACATCATTTTTGGGCGTTGCTTCTAGAAGGTGTTGTAGGGCTTCATAGAACTGATCAACTTCATCCTCTTCAGCAGCAGTGGTTGGGGCATAGACCTGGATCACTGTGATGTTGAATGGTTTGCCTTGGATTCGAACTGAGATCATTCTGTCATTTTGGGGATTGTATCCCAAGACTGCTTTTCCTACTCTCTTATTGATTATGAATGCTACTCCATTTCTTCTGCGAGATTCTTGTCCACAGTAGTATACCTGATGGTCATCTGAATTAAATTCACCCATTCCTGTCCATTTTAGTTCACTGATTCCTAAAATGTCGATGTTCAGTCTTCTCATTTCTTGTTTAACCACGTCCAGCTTGCCTTGATTCATGGATCTGACGTTCCAGGTTCCTATGGAATAAAAATCTTTACAGCATCGGACTGTCTTTTCGCCACCAGTTACTTCCACAACTGAGCGTCCTTTCGGCTTTGGCCCAGTCGCTTCATTCATTCTGGCGCTACTCGTACTAGCCGTCTGCTCATCCCCAGTAGCATATTGGACACCTTCCGACCTGAGGGGCTCATCTTCCAGCGTCATATCGTTATGCCTATTGGAACTGTCCATAGAGTTTTCATGGCAAAGATACTGGAGTGGTTTGCCATTGCCTTCTCCAGTGGATCACCTTTTGTCAGAGCTCTCAGCTATGACCTGTCCGTCTTGGGTGGCCCTGCACGGCATAGCTCATAGCTTCACTGAGCTACGCAAGCCCCCTTGCCACAACAAGGCAGCGATCCTTGAAGGGGGATATATATGTATATATATATGTATATATATATGTATGCCTATTGGAACTGTCCATAGAGTTTTCATGGCAAAGATACTGGAGTGGTTTGCCATTTCCTTCTCCAGTGGATCACCTTTTGTCAGAGCTCTCAGCTATGACCTGTCCGTCTTGGGTGGCCCTGCACGGTATAGCTCATAGCTTCACTGAACTACGCAAGCCCCCTTGCCACAACAAGGCAGCGATCCTTGAAGGGGGCAAGAAATGACAAGACTGAACATCGACATTTTAGGAATCAGTGAACTAAAATGGACAGGAATGGGTGAATTTAATTCAGATGACCATCAGGTATACTAGATGACCATCAGGTATGCAAGAATCTCGCATAAGGAATGGAGTAGCCTTCATAATCAATAAGAGAGTAGGAAAAGCAGTCTTGGGATACAATCCTCAAAATGACAGAATGATCTCAGTTCGAATCCAAGGCAAACCATTCAACATCACAGTGATCCAGGTCTATGCCCCAACCACTGCTGCTGAAGAGGATGAAGTTGATCAGTTCTATGAAGCCCTACAACACCTTCTAGAAGCAACGCCAAAAAATGATGTGCTTATCATCATGGGGGATTGGAATGCTAAAGTAGGAAGCCAAAAGATAACCGGGATAACAGGCAGGTTTGGCCTTGGAGTACAAAATGAAGCAGGGCACAGGCTAGTAGAATTTTGTCAAGAGAATACAATGGTCATAGCAAACACTCTTTTCCAGCAACCCAAGAGACGACTCTACACATGGACATCACCAGACGGTCAACACAGCAATCAGATTGACTATGTGCTCTGCAGCCAAAGATGGAAAAGTTCTATCCAGTCAATAAAAACAAGACCAGGAGCTGATTGTGATTCAGATCATGAGCTTCTTGTTGCAAAATTTAGGCTTAAATTGAAGAAAGTAGGGAAAAGCACTAGGCCACTCAGGTATCAACTAAATCATATCCCCGACGAATACACAGTAGAGGTGACAAATAGATTTAAGGAATTAGATCTGATAGACAGAGTGCCTGAAGAACTATGGACGGAGGTTCGCAACATTGTACAAGAGGTAGCAACTAAAACCATCCCAAAGAAAAAGAAATACAAGAAATCAAAATGGCTGTCTGAGGAAGCTTTACAAATAGCTAAGGAGAGAAGGGAAGTGAAAGGCAAGGGAGAAAGAGAAAGATACACCCAACTGAATGCAGAATTCCAGAGAAAAGCTAGAAGAGATAAGAATGCCTTCTTAAATGAACAGTGCAAACAAATAGAAGAAAACAATAGAATGGGGAGGGGACCAGAGATCTTTTCAAGAAAATTGGAGATATGAAGAGAACGTTTCATGCAAAGTTGGGTATGATAAGGGACCAAAATGGTAGGGACCTCACAGAAGCAGAAGAGATTAAACAAAGGTGGCAAAATTATACAGAACAACTATACAAGAGCGAGCTTAACATCCCTGATGACCACAGTGGGGTAGTTACTGACCTGGAGCCAGACATCCTGGAATGTGAAGTCAAATGGGCCTTAGGAAGTCTGAGCAACAATAAAGCTAGTGGTGGTGACAGCATTCCAGTTGAACTATTCAAAATCTTAAAGGACGATGCAGAAAAAGTGCTACACTCAATATGCCAGCAAATTTGGAAAACTCAACAATGGCCACAGGATTGGAAAAGGTCAGTTTACATTCCAATCCCAAAGAAGGGCAATGCCAAAGAATGTTCAAACTACCGCACCATTGCACTAATTTCTCATGCTAGCAAAGTTATGCTCAAAATCCTACAAGCTAGGCTCCAGCAATATGTGGACCGAGAACTTCCAGAAGTACAGGCAGGATTTCGAAGAGGCAGAGGAACTAGAGATGAAATTGCCAACATACGCTGGATCATGGAGAAAGCTAGGGAGTACCAGAAGAACGTCTACTTCTGCTTCATTGACTATGCTAAAGCCTTTGATTGTGTGGAGCACAACAAATTGTGGCAAGTTCTTAAAGAGATGGGAATACCAGAGCATCTTATTTGTCTCTTGAGAAATTTATATGCAGGTCAAGAAGCAACAGTGAGAACTGAACATGGAATCACTGACTGGTTCAAAATTGAGAAAGGAGTTCGGCAAGGCTGTATACTGTCGCCTTGCCTATTTAACTTGTATGCAGAGCACATCATGAGAAATGCGGGATTAGAGGAGTCACAAATTGGGATCAAGATTGCAGGGATAAATATCAACAACCTCAGATATGCAGATGATACCACTCTAATGGCAGAAAGTGAAGAGGAACTAAAGAGCCTGTTGATGCGGGTGAAGGAGGAGAGTGCAAAAGTTGGCTTGAAACTCAACATCAAGAAAACAAAGATCATGGCATCCGGCCCTCTCAATTCCTGGCAAATAGATGGGGAAGAAATGGAGATAGTGACAGATTTTATTTTCCTGGGCTCCAAGATCACTGCAGATGGGGACTGCAGCAAAGAAATTAAAAGACGCTTGCTCCTGGGGAGGAAAGCTATGGCAAATCTAGACAGCATCCTAAAAAGCAGAGACATCACCCTGCCAACAAAAGTGCGTTTAGTCAAGGCTATGATCTTCCCAGTTGCAATTTATGGCTGCGAAAGTTGGACCATAAGGAAGGCCGAGCGTCAAAGAATTGAGGCTTTTGAACTCTGGTGCTGGAGAAGACTCTTGCGAGTCCCTTGGACTCCAAGGCGAACAAACCGGTCAGTCCTAGAGGAGATCAACCCTGACTGCTCTTTAGAAGGCCAGATCCTGAAGATGAAACTCAAATACTTTGGCCACCTCATGAGAAGGAAGGACTCCCTGGAGAAGAGCCTAATGCTGGGAGCGATCGAGGGCAAAAGAAGAAGGGGACGACAGAGAATGAGGTGGCTGGATGGAGTCACTGAAGCAGTAGGTGCAAACTTAAATGGACTCCGGGGAATGGTAGAGGACAGGAAGGCCTGGAGGATCATTGTCCATGGGGTCGCGATGGGTCGGACACGACTTCACACATAACAACAACAACAACAATATATGTATATATATATGTATATATTTATATATGCATTTGCTTTTTGATCCTGAGAAACATTTCTTCATTCCTTTGAGCGTTGCTGTCCCTGGAAGTTGGATATATTTCTTACTTTACTTGGTTGTATTTGTAATATTCTATATTCATTACAATAAATGATAGGTGTATATGACCCAAGTCTCAGCTGAAGCCTCTTGGACCCAAGAAAGAAATACTCACCCATTTCATAGAAGGTGCTGCTGCACTCAGCAGAAGGCACCGCTCCGGGTTTATTAATCCCAATTTTACAAAGCCTCCTACAGCTTTAGCAAAACCCTGGAAGAAAAGAAGACAAAGGTTACAAAACAGAACAGTGAGCTCAGGCTCCTCCCCACCATACAATTCGTCAGTACAAAAGAATCTTCATGGTGGATCAGGCCAGTGGCCCATCTGAGCCAGCATCCTGCTTCACGCAGTGGCTCTCCAGTTGTCCTGGAGGACCAAACAAAAACACCTTAGACTTAAAGGTCAAGGCCTTTCCCTGATGTTTCCTCTTAGCCCTAGTTCCCTTTAGCTACTTTGGCCCTGATGGACCTATCCTGTAATCTAATCCCCCTTTAAAGCCTTTACTACATTCACTTTTAACCCCTTAATCATCTTGGCCACCCTCTTGTGCATTTTTTCTACTTCTGCAATATCTTTTTTGAGATAAGCTGACCAAAACGGTACATAGTACTCCAAATGATCTGGAAGTGGTACTCAAATCTTGATCTGGAAGTGATAATCAAATCAATCAACACAGCTTCTACAATATTACAAACTCTGTGCTTTTCTTCCAAATGGCTAATGCAAAGCAAAACAAAAGTTACCATCAAAGAATTCAAAGACAGTTCACAATTCCTACATATGAACACACTGATCACCTCATCCAGTACTTGTACCAGGTCTTTAAAATCCCTCCTAACTGAGACGCCAACCCAAGACTTTATGTGTATAAAACAAATGCTCTACTACCGAGCTATGCCATCTCACGATACAAGTTTCATGCATTTTAAAATGAGTATTTCCAACAACAGAAAGGTGTCTCACCCGCAGTATTCTATCGCTACCACCATTATTACACCATCATAGCCAGAAGTTACACTTTGCACAGATGAAAAAGGCTATTTACAGGAAACCAGACTTTACTTTGAGTAGATAAGATCTGCAATGAATGCTCACTCATACAGATATCGCTGGTCACATATGAAATAAACCTACCCTGTATCGTAAAGTCCCTCTTAAAAGTGTGTGAGCTGATTGAATACCATAGGGTTCAGCATATTTGGTACTATCCCTGTTTGGAAAACCTTCCAAATTTAATCCAGAGAAAAAATCCATGGCAGTAACAGCATCAAGCAAAGCTCCTCCAGCTGGAATATTAACAATCTAAAGGTTATGGAGAAATAAAAAATCATGTCAGTATATTATTAGGAGTGGGGGGGGGGAACCCCAAATCCACTTTAGGAAGTTTGATTCCTCAACAGATATAAGGCTGATCTCTTCTTTCTATTGCGGGGCCACATAAACCACCCTTGAAATGCCACTCAGGCACCATGATGTTTCACATTCTCCATGGAGCAAGAGGGCAAAACAGCCAGCCAAGCCACCCTCTCATCTTAGCTCTGCTATCAGTTGCCCCAATACTCATGTGTGCTGCATCCCTCATTCAGAAGCCAATTTGGAGGACTTCTGTGATGTAATACAGATCTTAAATGTTTGATTTAGCAATTGCTCCACCTTTACATTTTTACAGATGTATACAAATTAGCTTACCTCTCCATTTTTTAAATAGGTGGCAGGTTGAACAGTATTGAGCAGAACACCCTGTGGATTCCAACTGAATTTGTATCTCAGGGGATTATCAGCATGCTCTGGAGCAGGCAGACCACCACAGAAAGATGTGTACGATACCACCTTTAGTTGAAGAAAACAAATAAATCTAATTAAATTCTATTTGTTCAGAAATGTGTGGTACAGGATGGGATAAAATATAGCTCTGCTTTACTCTGTGGCACTGAATCTGTGGCACTGAATCTTCCTGCACTTATTAAACTATTTTGCTATTATTTCAGACTAGCAGTAGAGCCCGCTGTCCAAAAAATACAGCGGGCCCTAAGGGGGGGTTTGCTTCCCCTCCCCCCATGTAGGGAAACGCTCTCCAGGCCCCGGGGCTTGGGGAGCGTTTTAAGGCGGCAATGCAATTTTAAAATGCTCTCTGAGCCCCGGAGAAGGTGAGCCGAGCCTTCCCCGAGGCTCAGAGAGCATTTTAAAACTGCATTGCCGCCTTAAAACGCTCCCCAAGCCCCGGGGAAGGCGATCCGCGCCTTCCCCGGGGCTTGGGGAGGGTTTTAAGGGCCGGGGGCCAGGAAGCCTACCTTCGCTCTCGGCAGCCAGCAAAGTAATGGCCGCCATGGAGTGAAGGAAAGCTCTGGTGGGGGGGGTGGGGGGGTGGGGGGGGAGGCGCTTTGCGCCTCCCAATTGGTTGTTGGCCGGGCAAGCAGCCAATCAGCAGCCGCGCTGTGCGCGGCTGCTGATTGGCAGCTTGGGGGGCCAATCGGAAGGCGGTTTGTGCCTCCCGATTGGCCCCTCCACTGGTCAGTCCAGGGGAAGGGGCCAATTGGCACCCTTCCTCATCCCGGACAGGGCCCGCCTTCAGGGCCCTTACTCTTTTATTTAGTCCGCGGCACCGCGGGGCTGTTTTAAGATAAAGATTTCAAAACTATTTGTAATATTTTGTTTTAATATCTGAGTTCACTACTCTAATGTCACTAGATTCATCAGAAAATGTTTTATAATCCATGTATTACCTGGAACTGATATACACCAGCCACACAGCAGACTTAAATTTGGAATTCCATGCAAAAGAATGAGTGAACACACTGACACCCATTCAGTTCAAGTCAGTTACAGATAACTCCCATTGTTTTCAGTGGCGCTTATAAAGCAGCAACTACCCTGAACCACTGGATTTCATGGGTAACTTCACCTGAATCCCCTACCTTGGATTGTACTTATATAAGGAATTTGAAATGGTATGGTCAAGGTAAATATATTAGAATTCATGCCAATTTCTACAGGCATAAATTCCTGATAATTTACAGAAAAGGGAAGGAAAGCCAACCCCCCCCCCCAGAGCCCAGACACAGGGGGAGTGGGAAAGGAGCCTTTAGACCACAAGGGATCACAACTTCACCATAAGATATAATGAAATAAGATTTCACTGGGAAGTAAAGTTCCTCAACAAATCTACTATCTACTGGACTTACTGTGGCTCCCACTTTTCTCGCATTGTCAATGCATTCCATTGCCAGCATATGATCAAGACCAGGATCCAAACCTACTTCACTGACAACCGTGATGCCAGCAGCCTCTACACTAAAATAAAAGAGGGTGAGTTCAAACCAAAGATCAGAACTATTATTATAAATTTCTATACCACCTCTCCCCATATTACAACAATAAAATACAATAGCATACAAAACTAAAATACAGTTTAAAACCCCATCCCTGCCCCCTAACCCTCCTTGTTCCCTCTGCCAGCTACCGCAGACTGGAGATGGTATCATATTAATAAGTAAGCAGGTAGGGAGGAGCCAAGAAAGAGGAGATGGTGAAAGGCCCATAAAGCTTCGAATTGCCCTGGTTTCAACCAAAGATGTGGTGGAAGAATGAAGTTTTACAGGCCCTGTGGCACTTTGACAGCTCGGTTCAGGCCCAAATCTCAGCTGGCAGCCCATACTACAAGGCTGGAGCCAGGGCCAAAAAGGCCCTGGTTCAGGTGAATGTCCTTGTGGTCAGGGATCACCAGCATTATTATTTAACAAGTACCTGTACCCCCTCACCCAGTTGATCCAGGGATTCAGGCTGGGCTGAAACTAGTATGCAGATGACACCCAGCTCTTTCAGTTAATGTATAGCCATCTGCTGACACCACCAGACTGCCTGGCCAGATCTCTGGAGGCCATGACGAGCTGGCTCAAGGGGAGTCAGCTGAAACTGAATCCAGCCAAGATGGAAGTCCTCTGACATGAGGAGGGACAGTTGATGCAGCTCCCAGCTCTGGACGGAGCCCAACTAACCTTCTGTTAGGAGCCTGAGCATTCTGGGCTTGCATATCCGAGGGACTGCCTCTCCAGATATGTTCCCTGGAGAGCATTATGCTCTGTGAACACCAATTTGGGGAGAGTATTGTTCCCTGTGGGAACGCACAAGTGTTCTTCTAAAAAGAGAAATTGGAACAAAAAATGGATTCTACCCTGGACCTACCTCTGCTGCAGTTCTTTCATAGCTGGTGTCAGGTAACTAGCAGTCACCAGGTTCACTTTGTTGTCAATACACTTCTTAGCAACCAAAGGATGGAATGAATAAGGTAGCAAACTAAAGAGACAAAGAAGAGAAATAAAATTTTGGCAACTAAGTAATCATTTCTGCACTCTCTCCATGAGTGTAAAAATTAAATGTTTTGACAGGCAAAAATGCCTCCAACTAAGTAGTCACTTTGAACACCGAGCAGTTGCCAACCATTTTATGTAATTTTTATAGCCAGGCTTTTATTTTATACTCTTGTTTACTGCATTGTTCAATTGATATTTTTCTTATGTATAACTGATTAGGTTATATAAAATTTTGGTATGATTTAGCAGGCCTTTGATCACTTCTACAGATCTCAATGTATTTTTTGTACTTGTACATTGGAAATTTGCTGGTCCATGACTGTATTAAATAAGTTGATTGGTACTCTTCCCAGTTCACATTCCGTTTCTAGGACAGAATAAAAATTGGTAACAGGCGCAAGTAGCTTGGGATATTTTTCATCCCTCAGAAGTAGCCTTATTAAAGAAAAGCCTGGCAACCCCTTCTCTAGGCCAAGAGCCTGTTGAGCTTGTGGGCACTTCAGAAATACTGGGCATGGGCAGTGGGCACCAGTTTATTCATGAGAATCCAGCAGAGCCCAGGCAGTTTGGCTGTGGCTAATCCAAGCACTGCCCCACATTCACTGCCTGGGACTGTTGAACAACTGCATGATCACCAGACCACCAACCTGATCACAAGATCATGCTTCTTCACCATGGATGATAATCTCTCCTCGTCTTTGGTGACATCCACAACAACAGGAACTATACTGCTGTGCTTCTTAGCCAGTTGCTCAAGCTGTTCCTTCATTATGGACGCTGTTTGGGAGCAAGATTCTCAGGTAAGATATTCCCTTGTCACAATGCTAAATACTTCTCTGAGCCAGTTTTATCCAAATGGATTGTAAGAACAAAGTTTGAGTCCAGTGGCACCTATAAGACCCACAAAGTTTTATTCAAGCACACAAACGTTTATACCTTGAATCAAACTTTGTTGGTCTTAAAAGTGCCACTGGATTCAAACTTTGTTCTGCTGCTTCAGATCAACACAGCTACCCACCTGAATCAAAGGGATCATGTAATTCCCTCACGTCACAACTACTTTTGCATGCATTTGCCTATGCCATCCGGTCTAATTGAAGGTCAGTATTACATTTTTAAAAAATCAGTAATAACCAATACTGCACTTGCCTCCTTTCGTGAAACCACACTGAAGAAGATATATATGGTGTATAAATGATAAATCACAAATATATTGACTGCTGCAAAAATATGTACAGCAGCAAATTAGAAAATTTCCAAGAGGAAATGTCCAAGAGTAAAATAATCTTGGTGATTGAACTCATGTTGAGTTATTTGGCAAGTACATTTGTAGAATGAGAGAATACCAATACATGATAAACAGACTAATTTTGAAGATGGACTTTCCCCATATATGGTCTTCACTATGCTGCATTCTGTGAAATTTAGTATGATCATTTGCTTATTTACTATCTCAACATAATAATGAGAAGAAAAATAAATAGCCTATTCCAAATCAGTACAGCATTCGAGCAGACAGAGAAATACTCATCTATCGGTTTTGCTACATAGTTAAGGAAACAGCTCAAAAATTTTCAGTAGCACCTTAGTCAGTACTAAAATATCATGAAGTAGAATATTTTTCATGCAAAAGGACAGTCCACATAGAAAATCTATATAGCACTAGATTGGATCTCGTCTAGTTCCTCTCATTTAGACTTGTTCAAGCACTGAGGTCTTAAGGAGAGGGCCTTCTTGTAGTTCCATCTCTGTCAGAGGTGCAAGGAGAAAAGACATGCAAAATGGCCTTTTCTATGGTGGCTCCAAACCTTGGAACAACCTCCCTAGAGAGATTCACCAGGTGCCTACATTGTATGGTTTTTGGCACATAGTTAAATTGCACCACTTCACCCAGGACATTTAGCACCACTTCATTTGGACATTTAGCTAGGGAGGGAAGGAGGGAGGATGGGAGGGTTATGTTTAAATTTATTTTAGATTATATTATATACCTTATTTTTATTGTCATGACTCACCCTGGGACTTTTTGATGAAGGGCAGGATATATTTTTAAATAAATAAATAAATAAATAAATAAATAAATAAATAAATAAATAAATAAATAAATAAATAAATAAATAAATAAATAAATAAATAAATAAATAAATAAATAAATAAATAAATAAATAAATAAATGCTTTAAAGTTGAAGAAGACACTTCTACAAGTGGAAATGGTTGGGGGACACGCACTATCTTCTCCCAATTTATCCTCATTATTCCTGAGGTTCGACCACATCTTGCAGGTTCACTGCCAGCTTCTACTGGAGGAGGGGGATAAGTTACTGTTATGAGTGCCACGAGTCACCCAAATGGAATTTCTGCCCTATGGGTTACTTTGAGATCTTAAGATTCTCACAAACCTGTGGTTATTTCAACGTTGGGGTCTCTTGAGAGGTATTCTATCACAGGCCCAGAGACATACCCAGATCCCAGTAACAAGACTTTCCTCTTCTTATCCATTGCCAGTGATTGAGTGTATTCCCTAGAAAAGGCAAAAATAAATGGAGAAATAGACGTATTGGCCACTAAAACCAGTTGATGTGTGAGTAAATGTTAAAACAAACAAACAACACTCAAGGTTAGTATGATAGCTTAAAGTCTACTGCTGTCCAATGTCAGCCAAGCATTATCAGCTCCTAAATTGGTAGCAAAACTAATGCGTGGTTTCAGCCTGATATTTCTGGTGTCTATCAATACTGTTTCCTTACATTTACACTCATATCAACACAAATTACTATTCAGTATTTTTTTAAAGACTTACAAGACCCTCACTTTGGGAAAATGCAAGGTGACCTTAAGAGGCTAGACTGCCAAGCTTACACATCACTGACAATGTACACCAGCATCTGCATGACGGCCATTTGAACATGACAGCCACTTTGAACACAGTCCAAGATATTCAGATACCAGCATTACCTTATCAGTCCATTGGATATGCTAAGGGAGTCCCAAGGCTCATTCAATCAGTCAACTCTACAACCTGTTTTAGAAACACCAGCCCAGTTCTTCAAATAAAAAGGGGCATGAGTGTATCTTCAACACTATCAGTTCTTATGTAAATGTAGGATAGCTAGTTTCTAGGAAAGCTTGGATCCTGGCAAATCTCTTCATCTCCAAGGTCAGAAGATGAGACTAATCAGAGCTCAAAACTCTAGGCTGCATTATGACTAATCCCCTGGCAAGACATCTTCTAAGGTAGATAGTTTTCCAAAATGCAACCTTCTAATGAATACACATCAATCATATTTCACCCCATTGGAAAGTGATTATCTTTCTGCAGATCAAGCAAACTCAAGAAAGTCATGACCTACCCTGGGAGCAAATATACACTTCCCTATACAAAGCAAAGGAACAAGCTCTCCGTAAATTGTGGGTACTGCAACATCACTTTCAATCTAATCTGATAGCAGAAGAAAATTAATGTTATCTAAAACTGTCAGATAAAAATTCTACACCAGAACAGTTCTATTTTATGGTCTGTATGAGTTATGGAAAGTAAACTTATGGAAATGAACGCAAGTTACAACATTTATTCAACTTTTCCATCATTGAGAGAGGTTGGAAGGGCCTTCAACCCCTGCTGTCCTTGCAATTCTGTTCAGCCATCTCAAACATCTAACATTGTATTCATTGCATTTAAAGAAAATGGAGAAAGCTAGGGAGTTCCAGAAGAACATCTACTTCTGCTTCATTGACTATGCTAAAGCCTTTGATTGTGTGGAGCACAACAAATTGTGGCAAGTTCCTAAAGAGATGGGAATACCAGAGCATCTTATTTGTCTCTTGAGATATTTATATGCAGGTCAAGAAGCAACAGTGAGAACTGAACATGGAATCACTGATTGGTTCAAAATTGAGAAAGGAGTTCGGCAAGGCTGTATAATGTCACCTTGCCTATTTAACTTGTATGCGGAGCACATCATGAGAAAGGCGGGATTAGAGGAGTCACAAATTGGGATCAAGATTGCAGGGGAAAATATCAACAACTTCAGATATGCAGATGATACAACTCTAATGGCAGAAAGTGAAGAGGAACTAAAGAGCCTGTTGATGCGGGTGAAGGAGGAGAGTGCAAAAGTTGGCTTGAAACTCAACATCAAGAAAACAAAGATCATGGCATCCGGCCCTCTCAGTTCTTGGCAAATAGATGGGGAAGAAATGGAGATAGTGACAGACTTTATTTTCCTGGGCTCCAAGATCACTGCAGATGGGGACTGCAGCAAAGAAATTAAAAGACGCTTGCTCCTGGGGAGGAAAGATATGGCAAGTCCAGACAGCATTCTAAAAAGCAGAGACATCACCCTGCCAACAAAATTGTGTTTAGTAAAGGCTATGGTATTCCCAGTTGCAATGTATGGCTGTGAAAGTTGGACCATAAGGAAGGCCGAGCATCAAAGTATTGAAACTTTTGAACTCTGGTGCTGGAGAAGACTCTTGTGAGTCCCTTGGACTGCAAGGCGAACAAACCGGTCAGTCCTAGAGGAGATCAGCCTGGGCTGCTCCTTAGAAGGCCAGATCCTGAAGATGAAACTCAAATACTTTGGCCACCTCATGAGAAGGAAGGACTCCCTGGAGAAGAGCCTAATGCTGGGAACGATTGAGGGCAAAAGAAGAAGGGGACGACAGAGAATGAGGTGGCTGGATGGAGTCACTGAAGCAGTAGGTGCAAACTTAAATGGGCTCCGGGGAATGGTAGAGGACAGGAAGGCCTGGAGGATCATTGTCCATGGGGTCACGATGGGTCGGACATGACTTCGCACCTAACAACAACAACAGAGAATCCTTGGGGGGTGGGGTCCCCTGAATGTTTGATGTATCTAGCTTACACAGGGTCTGTTCTATACACTCCTGAACCTGTGCCTGGCATTTCCCTAGAAAGTACTCTCCTGAAGCCACCTACTTTGGCAAGCCTTAACCTGGGCCCCATAAATCCAATCCTCACCAAACTTGGGTAGAGGAGAGTCATACAGAGATCCAGGGAAGAGGGAGTTCTACTACATCATGAACCTCACAAGCTGAATCATTTTGTTTAGCATCAAACGTTCATGACAGTCCATGGTTTCTGAACCACTAATGCCAGAAATCAAACCAAATTTTCCCGGTTCATGCCCATCCCTACCAGTCACCCTCTCTCAACCTACCTCACCACTCAGGCTTATTTTGGGAATAAAAAAGGGGAGAGCCAAATCCATCTCCCTAACCATCCTGGTGAAAGGCATGACCAAAATGTGAGCAGGGGAGATGTAGCTCTCCCCTACCACCACCACCCCAAACATCTTAAGAGAGATGTTGGGGAAAGTAGGCAGAAATTGAACGCTTTTTAAGAAACCAGGTTCTTTAACTTTAACTAATAAAACGTAGCAGATTCTCTCTTCTGGCAAAAAAACCATAATCCTTTGAAAGGATTAAAGTAAGTGATTTTGAATTCATAGAGAGGATTCTAGTCATCCTTACTGCCAGCCAGGACAAAGAAGCACTGCTTCCTTGATCTTGCATAAGAGCAAATTAATACAAGCCTATTTTCTTGAACCCCACAAGTAAGGAGTCCAACCATCCCCACAATTCAATCACCTGCATGTTTGTGACCTGCATGGTGAGGTCCATATTCTACTTTCTAGAACAAAGGAAATTGCTTGTAATGAGTCAAGAAAGGGCTTCCACAAGGAGGCCCACCTTACATACTCAGACTATGTGACTAGATGGCCTTTACAAGCAATGCCATTCTTTCCAGGTGCAGGAGATGCACCATAGGGTAGGGAGCCACTAAATACAGAAAAATTATTCTCTGCTCAGAACAGCAAAGAACTGTTGACAGTCATCCATCTTGTGTCAGCACAATGACACACCTGAACCAACAATAATGGTTGCCACTCCACAGATATGTCCTTTATCTTTATCAAACAAACAAGATTGCAAAAATCCACCACCATTAAAGAACATATATAGACGCAAGAAGGCAAAGCTGCATTTAAGTCTGAGAAGCTTTTTTTAAAAAAAAAGAAATCTATGGATTACCTGCTCTCCCTCAGTTTCTGGATATATTTATACTTATCAGTCAATGAACCATTGGACGTAATCACTGCCTATAAAGCATATGAAACATATCATTATTTTCCTTGCAGCTGGCCTTCACAAGTTTAAGTCAAGAAAAAGGGAGTAAATGCCTTCACAAGACTTACATCTCTAACGACGGGTGAATAATTCTGGCTCTCAAAGGGCTCTGAGGCATCAGATAACAGCTGTGGAGATCAAAAATTTGTCTTTACATCAGACAAATAATAATTTAATACATCAGACAAATAGTTATTTTTCAAGAGAACAGCCTTCAGTTTCAAAGATTGCCAAAGTGTTAACTCAAAATAAAATGCAGACTGACTGCGTTCCGTCTAATTCTTGTGTTCCGCCTAATTTTTCAACTGTTGCCCACTGGTTACTCAACAGAACATAGTTTTACTGGTCTGCTTAGTAATTTTCTTTTATTTTATAATTAGATTTCTGCCTTACCCTACTCAGCATTGCCAACTCAGGGTGGTTAAAATTACAGTTAAAACAATTAAAATTATTCAATACTTGCTTTGGCCATGGGTCCTAGTTTCTGCAACCCCCTTTTGCATACAGAGGATGTGTTTATTTTAGGGCGGGCCCGTTCAGTGGTGACAGTATCAGCCATTCTCCATGTCTACACAAACTATTGTGGCCATGTAAGAAGGACTCCAATCAAAAAGATGGAAGACAACAAATATGAAAAAATTGTTTTATCAAGTTTTTGACAAAACATTGAGAAAGAATAAGCCCTACTGCCTCTCCACTGAAAATAATAATTCAAAGACAACTAAAAGATAGGTCAATTGAATTTCTTTGCACTCAAGATTTAGTCAATGACCAAAGGAAAATGAAAAGTTGGCAAAAGCTACAAGATGGGAAAACAACTAATTGGTTTGTCTATTTCCAATAGGCTTCAATAATGAAAGAATTGAAAAGTTCTGATGCAAGGCTAGGAGAACAAACTGACTTTGAAAAAATGATCATGCAAGATAAACCACATCTTATGGGCAGAATTTATAAACTTTAACTTATGAAACAGAGACAGAACTAGTGAAAAATTGTATGATAGATGCAGAACTTTGGAGAACCTATTGCTATGGAAGACTGGGAATATTTGTGGTGCATAACTTTGAAACTAACAAAATGTCAAATCTTATGGAAAAATTGGTCTAATTTTTTTATAGGTGGTATCTGACTCCTAAAGTGATTTGTGAAATGTCTAACCAAACATAATGCAAATGTTGGAAACGTTGTGCAATATTAGGATCCTTTTTCCACATGTGGTAGAATTGTAAATTGTTTAAAAATTCATGATAAAGGTGAATGCTAAGCTACAAAATATGTCGAAATGTAAATTTGCATGTGAACAGAAATATGTGTTATTGAGTGTTTTTCCAACACGCTTACCTAAGGATTGTACAGATTTTTTTTTAATGCAACAACCGCAGCAAGACTTATTACTGCTTCCAAATGGAAACAAGAACCACAGATGAACTTATGGTGTGAGAAGATCAGAGAGTTGGCAGTGATGGCCAAATTAACAGCTATAGTGAATCAAAGATCAGCTGAAGAATTCCAAAGATGCTGGGCGACTTTCTTAACTATCTGTAAATGCTATCTTTCTAGTCTTTCATTCTAACCTTGTCATCTATAAAGATAAAATTTATATATATGAACCCATATATATATATATATATGGGTTCATTTTCATATAAAATGAAAAAAGTATCAATCATTATCTTCCCCAACTAAAAGCCTGGCGGAAGAGATCTGTTTTGCAGGCCCTTAGGAACTGAGCTTGCTCCACCAGGTAGGGGCCAGGACCAAAAAGGCTCTGGTCCTGGTTGAGACCAGATGTATTTCTCCTTCAGGTATGCCAGACCTCAATCACAAGTTACTAGAAGACACAGGGATGGATCATAGTGGCAGCTATATCTTGTCCAGGGCCTCTAGTTGCCCAGCTTTAAGCCAATGCAGCCATAATTATTAACATTATCATTTCTAGTGTGTCACAAAAGCTCATACTCTGCCACAAATGCTGTTAACGTCTTTAAGGTGCTACTGGACTTTTGCTCTTTTCTATTTCCATTACTAAATCTTCAAAAATACAGTCATCAGCAGGGCTGAGGAGAAAGAAAAACTCTAGTCCTATGTCTCCTAGTCCATATTAACTTCACCCTTACATAAAGTTATGAATGAAATTCAAGAGACACAGAATTTGCCACAGACTTAGCAAGAATCTAATAGCACTTTGGTCTATAAGGAAAGCAACAATCCACTGTTGCCACAAGGGTAAAGACAATTTCTCTTCTTAATGTGAACTACAACATTTTTACAATAATAGCTTAAAGGCTGAAAAGGTGTATTTTATATGTTATACATGAGAAACATACATGATTTATTCCATGGAGATACATGAAAGACAACATTAGATGTACTTTAAATGCTATTAAACATTTGAAGAAAAAAAGGTGAAAAGACTATTTTCATGTTTTTAGATACTCAAAAGGCATTTGACAATGTTCCTGGGACATTAATGATAGCAGTTTTGAAACATCTACAATGTGGGGAAATTTTTTTCAAATAGATTCAAAGTATATAGACAAAACAATACCAAGAATTATAATGAATGGATCTTTATCAGAAAAGATTGAAATTCAAAAAGAAACTCGACAAAGATGCCCAATCTCACCCTTACTGCTTATTTTGGTTTTGGAGATCTTAGCCATCAGAATAAGAAAAAATAAAAATATTACTGGAATAAATAACAGTGAAAGAAAAATTAAATTGAAAAGTTATGTTGGTGACCTGGTTATTTCAGTAACTAATCGATATAATTCAATGGAATGTATAGTTGATCAAATTTGCAGATCTGAACTATACTCTGGATATAAACAAAAATAAGACTAATATAATCTTGTATAACATGACAAAATGAATAGGAAAATTGAAGAGAAAAATCAATGGGATGTATAACAGTTAAAAATCAAATATCTGAGCGTGAATTTAATGTACCAAAGTGATACACTTTATAAGGAAATTATCAGAAAACTTGGATAAAGATAACTGAAGATGTACAGAGATGGGAAAAACTAAAAATTTCTAGGCTAGGATGGATATTGACAGTTAAAATGAATATTACCCAAGATGAACATTTTGTTTCAAATGTTACCAATATATATTGAAGACACAATTATTAAATCTTGGCAAAAAGCTATCAACAAATTTATATGGAATGGCAGGTTGTAAGTGATTCTATAATAAACAGTCTACCTCAACAAAAGACTGGAATGGTGCCACTTATTATCATTCAAATTAAATTGCTTTAAAATCACTTTACTTAACTGATATATGGGCTTGGCACCAGTAGTGTCCTGAGCTCCTCCCGAAATTACAATTGATCTCAACTACAGAGATCAATCCCCCTGTGGAAAATGGCTGCTTTAGTGATGCCCTCCCCAAACCCCACCCTCCTCAGCCTGCACACCCCAAATCTCCAGAATATTCCCAAACCTGAATTGGCGACCCTAGCTTGGCCTCTTGGTGAAGTTTGTTAGGGAGTTATTGTCCTCAAGGGGGAGCCACAGAATTTTGCGGAAAAAAGAGAAATGGAGGAGAAACGAAGATGAAAGCTGTTAGAGGTTTGTTCTGCGCATCCCCTGGTAAGAAGCCCAGCATAATATTCTCTTCAGTTAAACAATCCTTGCTTTGACACTCCTAGCTTTCCTTCTGCACTAGAGTGCTTGCTTAACAGCCATTAACACCCTTGGAAAAACCATTTATTTCTCCTCCAGAGAAGTTCACGCAATCAGTCAGTATCCAAGTCCTCAAAATAGGATTGGGGGAAGGGGGAATAAAAAAAAATCAGCCTGCTCAGGCTGATGGGTGCAAAATCAGCAGGTGGAGGAACTTCCACAGCAACAGCTAATGCCTGCAGCTCTCCCTGCTGCATAAGTACATTATCAGTCGAGAAGCGGGCAGCCACGCATCAGAGTCAGAAAAGCAGTCAAGCCCACTGAAGCCAGGCATGCTGCCTTCCAGAGCAGCATTTTCTCTGCTGCCTTTCAGGGGGGCTTGCTGCTACTGTGAATGCCTAGAGAAAAGGATCCTGTTCCCTGCTTTTCTAGCACGTGCATGGAGAGGAATGGTAGCTCAGCATATTAAAATCACTTGGCAGTGGGCAGAAGACCTTCAAGGTTCTGGCCCTTGATTGCTCCTAACTGCAGTAACTACCTCCCCTGGCATTCGGCACATGGCGCAAGTTTCTGGTCCCTGATTCTCTGGGTCTGCTGCCCCCAACCCAGCAATGACACAGGCCAAGGCATACCTGAGGAGGTCAGGAAAGCTCCCATTCTCCTGGCTTTCTGCAAACTGTGGAAAACTGAACTATTCAGAAGGAATTTTCTGCACAAGTACTAAAGGTGCACAGCATGAAATGCCTTCACAGATGACTTGGAAAAATGCTTGGGATTTGTGGTCTTCAATGCTATATGGAGCATATTGTAAATAGGATTCTATTATATCATTTCTGTATCGCTTAATGTGTCACATTCTTTACACTGTGCTTCTATTCCTTTCTGGTAGTTCCAGATTTCTAATATCCTAATTAATTTGTTATTGAATGTCCCATTCAGTCAACTGGACTGACTCACTATGTGTCCTAATCCTATTTGAGTCCCTATGAGAAAGGCAGGTTATAACAAAGAAGCACGCCGGACCTCAACCAGGACCAGAGCCGTCTCGGTCCCGGCCACCACTTGATGGAATGAGCTCCCTGAAGAGATCAGAGCCCTTCCTGAACTACAAAGTTCTGAAGGGCATGTAAAAGAGAGCTCCTCCACAATGCATTTGGTTGACACCAGCTGACTCAACAACATCTGTTGGTCCCCTAAACACCCCACTCCATGACCCGAGCCATGATCCTGATCCAAGCCATGCTGACCTCCCACAGGTTTGTGTTAAAAGTTGAGAGTTGTCACACTGTGAACCACGGTTATGTTACTGTCACTAGATTGTATGCAACATCAATGCCGCATGGCCTCCCTTCCCTGCTTGTCGGTCAGTGGGTCCCATGTTTGGAAGTGTTGGAAGCTACTCCATTAAAACACTCAGCAAAATTATTTCCCTAACCTGACAGTAGATGGAGCTAATACCTTACCTAATTCTGTTAACCAGTAAGGTTCAACTTTAGCTGGCAGAGTTACTGTTTTGAGTTTGCCCAGGTAACTGGACTGATGCTTGTCTTGCCATGCTACATAATCCCTGCCACTGTGATATGGCAAGAGCTAAGGAGACATTGTAGGTCAGTGGTAGACCAACTGCTTTGCATGCAAAAGGGTCTCAGTTCAATCCCGTACATCTCCAGCTACAGAAGCCAGGTAGTACATCACGTGACCCAGGTAAGCCACAGCCAGAAAGTATTTATTTTTACTTCATTTATCCCCCACCCTTCTCTGGAGTGATATCCCAATGGAATAACATTGTTCTTCTTTCCTCTATTTATGCTCACAACAAACAACCCTGTGAGGTAGATTAGGTTGGGAGTGTATGATTGGCCCAAGGCCACCCTGTCAGCCTCCATGGCAAAGTAGGGATTCAAAATCCCATCTCCCAGATCTTACCTGACACTATAGCCAAGCCTTTCTCAACCTTTTTACCGTTGAGAAACCCCTAAAACTTACTTTGGGTTTTTTTAAAAAACCAGATTTCATGTAGAATATGGCTCAGAAGCATAGCTGCCTTCCCATCCTCTTCAGGCCCATTATTTGTCATTTTAGGGGGGCTGGGAGGGCCTGATAACCTGATAAATGTTTAACAAAATTTGTAAAAATCTAAAACATTAATTAACTCCCACCCATTTGGGAAACCCTTCCAGGGCCGTCAAGAACCCCCAGGGTTTCTCGAAACCCTGCTCCAGCTGCTACACCAACCACATGGACCCTTGACAGTACTGATCTTGATGGGCTTTGTCTATGACAGCATCATGTCTATTGTGTTCCAATCTAGCTCTAGCAGGGCCTACTTCCACATGGCTAGTTGAGGCAGAATATGGTGGGGTGTCCAACCCTAGAGAAAGCAAGAAGGTAACACAGGATTAAACAACTGAGGCACTTTGGAAACAGATAGACTTCAGTATCACCAAGGACTGTCAGTAGCCACCAGTCTTGTGCAGAAGAGAACTATGCTTTATTGCTTGCACATACTCTTCATTGGATGGCTCATAAATGCAAAATTGGGGGGAGGGATTGCTCCATGCAACGCTAAACAGGAATCATGTCATACAGCATAGATTACTCTTATTAACACCACAATAATCCATTTTCTGACATCCAGTTGGATTTTACAGCAGATTTCTTACCTACAGAGCAGACCAGTAGCACCATACACATTCTTGAGCACCCAGATTCACTCACCCACACATACTTACCATTTCTTCAATATAAGGGACAAGCATGTCTCCAAAGCATTCTGTTGATTCTATGGGGAGCTGAGCTGGCAAGTTATCAATGGAACACATCAAAATCCCAAGGCCTTCCACACTGAAAGAAAGGACAATGGGATTCCATGTTATGCAAGTCCTTGGGAAGGCCATCCAATTGCACATTGTAATTAGACCTGGCAACCTTCAGGCGGTGGCTGGCCATCTCCTGGGATTACAACTGATCTCCAGGAAATAAAGATCAGTTTACCTGGGGAAAATGGCTGCCTTGAAAGATGGACTCTGTGACATTAGTCCCTCCCCAAATCTCATCCTCCTGAGGCTCCACCCCACCTCCACCCCCTAAATCTCCAGGTATTTTCTAGCCTGGAGCTAACAACCCTGATCATAATTACATTTTTTAAGACAAAAAAGTTGCTTTGTAGACTCTGCTTATAAAACAAAAGCAAACCAGCAGCAAGTAAAAAGTCCCACTCACCTGTCATGAATAATGTGCTGGTCGGCATCATACATACAGAAGGGGCTGTCAATTGTGGTACATTCTGTCATGAATTCTATGGATCCACCAGTGTCTGCCGAAATGTCACAAACTGCAATGAGCCTAGAAAAGTTGCGTTTACAACATATAACCAGAGCCAAGGAAAGAAACAAGCCCCTAAATATTCTATTACAGGTTGTAATTGGTTTAATAAGTAATCCTATAGTCCTAAAATATATATGTTCCTAAGAAACGTTAAGAATCAACAACAGCACTCTCTGAAAACAAGTCCCAACTGGGACCAAAAAGAATTAGATCTGATAGTCCTTCTTGCCTGCATGTTCAACAGGTCAGCAAATGGTGCACATATGTTATCATCTCTCTAGAGAGCAACAGAAGGTATGTGCGTGGAAGTGATGCTCTTGTATTGCAAGACCACTTAGCTGCTCGTTTGTACTTTACAAGGGTGCAATTCAACACATGCACCCCAAGAAACATTTCTTACTTGTGTGGTAGTTCCGGGCAGCCTTCCGTAGCTGAAGCAGAAGGTCTGAGGGGTGTCAAGAGTCTCTGTGCATCCTGCCTGCTCAGCAAACGTGGGGTATTCTGCTCCCAGTAGATGCCATTGATTAGACAAGTCGCATAGGGTGCAATCTGAAAAAGACAGTCAGACATTTCTTGATGGTTGCAGTCACCAGTTGCTGGATCCGGAGTCTTCACTCTGTGACTGAAACTGCAAAGGAAATGCAACTCTGCATGTTTCTTCTGACAGGGGGCCTCAGAATCATGCAGGTATACGGAATATCAAACACATCAGGATAATCATCAGCTCAACAAACAAATTATCAACGGTTCACACAGACTAGACTGACCTCAGAGGGGCCAGAACTGGGCTTCTCAGACCACTAGCTCAGGTAACTGAGGAGCAGATCCACACTCTGTACAGAGGAACTCAGAGTACAACTAACACATAAACAGGAGAGTGCTATGCTCACATCAGTGTTAAAACGAGATGTGTAGAGCTCCGGATGCTTGTCATATTCCACTGGGTCATACACCCCATCGCTCTTCCTCACAAGATGATGGTGTCGACTGAGCACAGTCCCGTACACTTTTCGGAGGTCTGCAAAGGAATGCAATGCATGAGAGATCTATACAAGACTCTGCAAAGTTTCTGAGTATGTTAAAGAGGTGCTCTAGGATTACCTCCAGTTCTGGAGACCTCCTTCAGCTCATGGGGCTCTACAAACTCACATGGGAGTGCATTGAAAATTTCTTGAGCACCCTATAAAAAAGAATTGACCCTCAGTTACACTGGCTATACCAAATACTACAAAGTATGCAGGCTGTCACAGACCCCGTCACTAATTCCAGATAATGAGCACAAGGCTGTCGATCTGGTCAAGGCCAGATCTTGAAGCTCGAGGGGACAGGCAGTGGCTGAGCAACAGAGCACCTGCTTTGCATATAGAAGTTCCCAAGTTCAATCTCCAGCAGTAGTAGGTAATGTGAAAGACGTCAGTATGAGATCTCAGACAGCCTCTGCCAGAGACAGTGCTGACCTTGAAAGATCAATGGTCCCACTCAAAACAAGGCAGCTTCCAGTATCAATGCAATTCATTTGTTTGGAGAAAGGCTGTGGGGTTCAACAGGAAAGCACCTAGAGCCAAGGTGCTCTCCCTTGCACTCAGGAAGAGTAGTCTGAAACTCAAGCCCTCCAAGACGGAGGTTCTGTGGCTGGCCAGAAGGGAACAGGCATGCCTGGATAGGGTGCAATTAACACTTGCACTAACCACCAGGAATTTGGGGGTGATCTTTGATGCCTAACTTGGAGGTTCAGATCACAAATGCAGCCCATATGCCATTTTCCCATCTTTACCCCTCATGCTGTTTCTGAAAGTTCCCTGTCCCCCAAAAGCACTTCTAGGATTTCAGCATGCTGCAGTGGAAAAAGGAAAGTTGTGTTCCATTAGCAGAGTCCATTGATGGTATTTTGGATCCACCCATTAATTTTCATGTGGAAACATAGAGGAGCTCAGTCTTTCAAGAAAGAAGAAGACGAAGAAGAAGAAGAAGAAGAAGTTGCCTTCCCCTTCCTCTCCCCACAACAGACACCCTGTGAGGTGGGTGAGCCCTGATATCACTGCTCGATCAGAACAGTTTTATCAGCGCCATGGTGAGCCCAAGGCCACCCAGCTGGCTGCATGTGGGGGAGTGCAGAATCGAACCCAGCATGCCAGATTAGAAGTCTGCACTCCTAACCACTACACCAAACTGAATCTTAAGTACATGCTAAACTGATGTGATTCATACTATATACTTTAGTTCCTCTGAGAAATTAATTAACATTACACATTGAAATATCACCTTACCTTAGAAACATTGCCAGTACCTGTAAAAACAAATGTTATGGGACCAATAGATTTCGGCATCAAGCCCAACGAAATTTCATAGCCACAATCCCGAACTGCTTGCACAGCCTGGCTGCTGTTTCTGTAGTTATGAGCCATTCCGATGTGCTGAAACCAAAGGCAGAATGCTGGCATTAAGAGGCCTTTCTGGCCATTTAATAACATCCTAACCACCTAAGGCTCATAACAATAATTTTGTACATAGCCTTACCATGAAAGGAGTATGGTGACCCAGAGCAAGAAACCGTAATCCCATTCCATGTAAAATATTGATCATACCTAGTACACAAAGGTGACAAAAGCCAAGTCACATAGAATTCACAAAACTCCAAGTGGCCAAAATGCCACCTACTTCAGTTTCTTGGGCAAGAAAGAACATCCACTTCCAGTCACAGTTTCATAGAGTTTGAAGGTACCTCCAGGGTCATCTAGTCCAACAGGAAATTCACAACTACCTGCCCACCCACAGTGACCCACAGTGACCCCAATTCCATGCCAAATGATTCCCGCCTCCCTAAAAAAAACCCTGAGAATCCCTGGCCAGTCTTGAAATTCCCCTTTCTGAGGCCAAAGTGGTGATCAGCATTTCCCTGGGCATGCAAGAAAGGGCCACAAAAGCCAAGCTCAGACACAATCTCATTTGTCTAGCCACTTACAATCTGCCTAAGTTTAGAGAATCAAGGTAAGTTCACATACAAGATAGCCAAACCACAAAGAGCCACAGTGATCTGTATCCAACCACACAATTCCCAAGACCTAAGGGCACTATTCTTTAGAGGGGATGGTGGTTCAACCAATTTCCCCCTTCCACTTTGTTGCCATTGTGTCTACGAGGGGTGTACTGACACCCAGTAGAAAATGGGGGGACACTGTGAATGGCAATAGGAGTGGGGAATTAGTAGAAATGACCATCTCTTCTTTTTTTTTAAAATTTAAATGCCCTTAACCCTACTACTCTGCTTCATTGGATGCAGGCCGTCATTAAAAGCATTCACAGAGATTTCAGAGTGGAACAACATTTCCTGCTTCCAAAATCCTCTGAAGCTCTTTTTCAGACATGGGAAGAACAGACATGTTATTGGGGAGAGGGGAGAAGAAAAGATTGTGGCAGTAAATCCTGGCCCCAAGTTCATTAGAATTGATTTATTAAATTCATTTATACCCCACCTTTTTTTCCAATGGGGACTCAAAGCAACTTACATAATTCACCTGTCTTCCATTTCATCCTCCAAGTAACTGTGTTAGGTAAACCAGGCTAAGATAGTGTGAATGGCCCAAGGTCACTCCGTGAGCTTCCATGGCTCAAGTGGGGATTTTAATCTATGTCTTGCAGATTCTAGTCCGACATTCTTTAACTACTACACCATATTGATTGAATATATGCAATATGTCTACATACCTGCAACACCTGCCCACTTTCCAAAAGCTACAACTCGCACACCTCTGTGATCCACCATTTTCTCATAATCTATCAATCGAATATCCTAAAAGTAAAATACAAAACAGTTAATTTTCTCATATGATGAATTCCCCTGTGTATTTAAAAACAATATTTTTACAACAAACTAAACTAAAGTGAATGGAAAATAAATGGTTTCTTATATAGATACAAGGTAACAGGAATTTTCCTGCACAATTTCCTATTGAATTGAATGGAATTTGTTTAAATGGAATGGTAAAATATCCAAATGCTTCCTTTCAATGTACAGTAGCACAGGAGAATATCCTGGCAAAGTATGCCTTTTTAAAAATTCAAAATGGCCTGTTTTGCCTGCAAGATGAGTATTGTTTCTTTATAACATTATACAAATATTTAAAGTATTGCTGACAAAAATCACATAATCTAATACAATTTAAGTGGGATTTTACCACTTGTCTTTTACCTCAAATACCAAAACATAATGGTCTTCTAAGTAGTTCATATATTTTCTGCCAATACAACATAAATCTTGACTCCTCCAAAAAACAATCTAATATCAAATATAGTAGATGATGTTGGTGATCTACCACCAATAGACTAAAGCAGTTCAGCCCTCTAATGAAGCCCATTACCTAAAGGATGGCACAGTGGCTTTATTTAATTTATTTATTTATTTATTTATTTATTTATTTATTTATTTATTTATTTATTTATTTATTTATTTATTTATTTATTTATTTATTTATTTATGTGGCTCTGTTTATTTATTTATTTTATTTATATCCAACCACTCCTGAAATCTGGCTAACGGCGGGAAACAATTGATAAAACCCCATAACAATAAAATCCCATTAAAACACCAATAAAAAAATTAGAAAACAATTACTTAAGAACACATGGCAGTACAAATCTCAGCCTCCCCATACCGGTACACCTGCTCCTGAGGTAGCAGGGGGCTATGTCAAAGAAGATGCATCCTAAGGGGGGGGGAGTCTCTTAGAACTTCTTGCACTGGCCTCACCCATAACCCAGCAGAAGAACTCCATCTTACAGGCCCTACGGAAAGCTGGCAATTCCTGCAGGGCCAGCAGCTCTTCCAGGAACTCATTCCACCAGGTAGGGGCCAGAACCAAAAAGGCCCAGGAGAGCTTCTCTGGGGCCACGAACAACCAACAAGTTGGTACCTGCAGAGTGCAAAGCCCTGCAGGGGGCATAGAGCCCGGGAACATAAGTACTCCAGAGTAATCGTCTTCCCTTCCTCTCTCCACAACAGACACTCTGTAAGGTAGGTGAGGCTGAGAGAGCTCTGACAGAACTATTTTGTGAGAACAGTTCTAACAGGACTGTTGGTCACCCAACTGGCTGCATATAGAGGAGCAGGGAACCAAAGCTAACACTCTTAACCACTACACCAAGTAAATGGGACTGCAAACTCACTTGATTGTATCCAATACATTAGTTTATTAGGTTTCATTTAAGAGGTTCTACCAGTCAATGGGTTTAGAAGGGTGTAACTCTGCCTTAGACAGTAGTGGGGGGAAAAACTCACTGTGGTTATTTCTGAACCATTTCATGGAAAAACAACATCATACTTCAAAAATAGGCTCATTTACCTCCAGCTGAATTTACATTTCCCAATAGTATATGTAAAAATAGACAGTAATCTTATTTAAGCACAACAGTACCTTTCTTAGGATTTCATCCAACAAGGACATATTTGCCTCTTGGGCTTTAATAGTATGAGAGAAGAATGCATATATCTTCTTGGGGATTAGTTTATCCTCTGGAGGTCTTTTCACACCTAAAATCAGACAGGCCTCTGAAATATCTTCCTGTATAATGCCACCAGCTTTGACATAGTCCTAGAAATGGACCCCAGAAAAAAAAACCTCAGCAATTTGAGGGATACAGTCAAATGCCAATAACATCCCTCTGTCCTATTCACTCATTACTGTGAGCAACTATCCCCCTTCCTTGCAAAGAGGATGCTGCCAAAAGAGTATTCCAGCTAACTCCCCTGCCAGTTCTACATAGGATTTTAAAAATCACTCTTTTTCATAGTAACAGACACTAAAAATCTACAGTCTAAGATATGGCTGTTTCTTTCACATCATTGGTGTTCTCCGCATAAGCACTGCTCTCACTGTCCATCTTTTCCCAGACAAAGTAATAATGAATTCAGACCATAAGCCCACCTAAATCACTGCTGACTACCTGAAAAAACCACAGCTCTCCTTGTTAAAAGCTAAAGATTGTTTCCAGTCCCGCTCCTGGAGAGGTTAGAAACTGGCAAGCAAAATATGTTCTCTGCCACAGAGTCAGAGAAGGACATGTTCTTCTGGGGCTCTTCCCAACACCTTCTCCTCTTCCTTTCTTCCTTTCCAATCACCACCTCCTTTTACCGATCTGGTTTCTTAGATCCCACCCCCCGTCAGTATTTATCACCCCTCCTTCCCTAATGAAAAAAGACAATTCATCCAATGGCTGCCAAACCCCCCTTCTGATGGCCAATTCAATCTCTCCGTGAGATCAGGAAAGATCAGTTAATAGGGGATTTGCTCCCCACATTATCCTTTGGTGGCGGTGGCAGAAAATGCCATCAAGCCACAGCCAATTTATGGTGACCCCAGAGGGTTTTCAAGGCAAAAGACATTAGGGATGGTATGCCATTGCCTGCCTCTGTGTAGAGACCTTGGGTTTCTTGGTGGTCTTCTATCCAAATACTAACCATGGCCACCCAGGCTTAGCTTCCAGGATCTGACTAGCCTGGTTGACTACAATATCCATCTCTGGCTTCTTATCAAAGACATTCAATAGCATCACATGTCCTTTCCATATCATCACTACTCATACCAAGACTTACCTTCTCATGGATGGCCCTTCGGTTAGATGGCTGCACCAGAACTTTGTATCCCAGGCTGGCTAACACTTTGATGTGCCGCGGGGCCAGAGGTGCTCTTCTTTCCCAGACATTAACATCCTCCCTCCTGATAGCCAGCACAGATTTATGATAATGCTGCCATCTGAATAGTTGCTGCCCATGTCTGCCACCTGAAGGTCTGAATGCCTGGAACATGGTGAAACCTGACAGCAGCAAAGACAAAGTAATACACCAATACAGCCTACAGGTGCTTGGAAATAGTTGCACACATGCAAAATAATCTGGTCTCCTTAGAAATCTGCTGTAAAATCTTGATATCCACTACTGTTTTCCACAATGAGTAACATAAAAGTCATCATTTACTATAAGTTGCAATTACTTATGCAAAAGTTAGATCCAAAAAAAGTTTTTTTGCCATAAATGAATTATAAAGGAAAAAATTGCAAGAGAAATAATTGAGTAAAATATTTAAAAGTCACATTAATGTTTCAAAAGTAAGTGGTTGCTTATTACAATTCTGGGATTCCAAAGAGTATAATTGCAAAAGGAATGGGACTAGCTGACCTAGGCCAGAGGTAGACCTATACACCCCTCAATTCTTCCAGCTCTACCCTCAAGCAACTCTGAAATTGGTCAGGATTCTTAGAACTGTTCTCCTTCCCTCCCTCACACAAATCAGACTCTGTCCATTTATTTTTCACCCTCTGAAGTTGGGTGGTGTGAAAGTATTATTACAACATAAGCTTTGGCAAGTCAAAGGCTCACAAAAGCTTGTGTTGTGGTAGCCTTCAAGGTGACAATGCACTCTTGTTTTATGATACAGTCAGTCTGGAACTCTTTGGCAGATTTGACTCTATTCAGTTTGGACTCAACAGAAACTTGGAGAGGCTAATAGTGTGGGAAAATAATTAGTTCCCTTCTGAACATCCCTCCCAAACACAAAGTTACACTTTACAGAGCCTCAGACCCCGAGTCTATCAAGGTCAGTACTGTCCACTTAGACTGATAGCAGTTGTCCAGGGACTTACCCACCCCCTGATCTTTTAACTGGAGATGCCTGGGCCTCCTGCATGCAAATCAGATGGTTTGTCACTGAACAATGGCCCCTGCCTTATAGACCCCATTCATATTTCTTTGAAAGTTCATTTCTGGTTGAGCATAGGTCCTGTACACTCTGACTGGATCTTTGTCTTCTTCAGTATGTGACATGCCCCTATCTCATATTACTGAGCCTTCTAACATTCCCACCACCCTCTTCTGGTTTGTGTACACATTTATAATGGAGAATAACATTTCAACCATCAGAAGCAATGAACTCCCAAATGCAATGAACTCCCAAACCATAATAATGTGTGTGGAGGGGGGGGGGAGGTGGTGCTTTAAAATGTTCCACTTTATTGCTTTACACAGAGAAGAGGATTTTAGAAACGTTTATCCACAGCTTTAATAACCTGATTATTGCACCTATCAGCACAGTGTAATTCCACAAATACAGCCACAGTTGTTAGGCCTGTACTGTGCTCTTTTCCCTGTTTGTTTGTGGCAAATCACAATTACTCACAGAGGAGTCACTGAAAGAATACCCCACATCCCTCCTTCACATACACACCCCTGTCCTCACAAGTATTCCAGATACCCACAGGTGGGGAGGGCACACTGCAGTGCTTCAGTAGTTGTATGTTCACACACTTGCATGTGTTATCAAAACCAGGAAGAAATGGTGACATGCAGGTACATGCACAGTATTTCTCCTACTGGAAGCAGCGGCACATACCTGTCCTGGTTGCCAGCTCCACTTCAAAACAGGCTCTTAAAAGATCATATTAACATAGCACCAATAATATATGGTTGCCATGACAACAACCAAGAACTATTTTTAAAAATGAGATTGTGCCAGCGTAGTATAGCTGCCCTGACCTGGACAACCCAGGCTAGCCCGATCTCATCAGATCTTGGAAGCCAAGCAAGCCAAGGGTCAGGCCTAGCTTCTATTTGGAAGGGAAACCTCCAAGAAATATCAGGGTCATGACTGGCTCTGAATCTAGGGATCTACAAGGTTGTTGTGACTTGACAGCAAAAAATAAAACAAAATGTATAAATGTTATGATTTCACTTGCCATGAAAAACCTCACTGGGTAACCTCAGGTCAGTCACTCTCTCAGTCTAACCCAGTTTTTCTCAACTTTTTTACCACTGAGAAACCCCTGAAGCATTCTTCAGGCTTCAAGAAACCCCATATGTGTTGCAATGGTGCATAAAAGGTTGGGAAGCATAGCTATGTACACACCCACCCAGGGACCCTCCCCTTCTCACCTTCTTCAAGCCCATCATTGGCCATTTTGGGAGGGGGGAGGTCAACATGGCCAGATATGGTCATATCACCCAATAAATGTTTAACAAAATTTTAAAAATATATAAAAAATAATTAACTCCCACCCATTCAGGAAACTCTGAAGTGGTGTGGAAAGGTATCCCTTCTGCGCAACCATTAAAAGTCCTGGAGCCCAGCCAGAAAAGCAAGGGGGAAGCCCCAAATCCAGGACAATCTTTGCATTAAAACTCTGGGAGCAGAAAAGGCACCAAAAAGAGAAAAAGAGTACCAAAAGTAAACTGAGAAGTGTGTCTGAGTCTGTGAAGGCAGAACTAGAGAACTACTTATTCCTGTAAGGCATATCAACTGCAAGGAGGAGGTGGTTATGTAACTGATGAAGGGCTCTATTATGGATTTTAATGTTAGAATGTTTTCTTTAATTATTTTCCTTTTTAAAATGTTGTTACCCACCCCGAGCAATTGGGGAAGGGTGGGCTAGAGATAAATAAATTACTCAAGATGAACATAGGCACGTGGGGGTGGGTGTTTGTGTGTTTTCCCAATCTTGACCCCTCCAGGAGCTCTGCTGCTGAGTGAGTTTCCTTGTGAAACTATTCTGAGCATGCCCTGGGAAGGGGGATTTGGAACCCTCCTGTGCGGTGCATCTGCCACGGGGGGCTGCTGGGAACAGCGCCCCCCCCCTCCCTTCCAGAGCCATGCTAAGGCTGCATTCCCCTCCAGGCAGCATGATTCATCCCCGTCGTCTCTGGGTCGCAGCGGCACATGGAGGAAGACAAAAGAGGGTGGGGGGAAGTTGTGCTCCGGGCGACGAAATGCAACACGGCAACCCCGCAAAAGAGCACGGCTGCTGAGGCGGCCCTTCGGGCAGGGGATCCGGACCCACGGCCTCCAGAGGCAGCTATGCTCCTCCCGCGGAGGGGTGGCCACGAAGCAGGCTCAACAGCCGTGCTCGAAGGGCGCGAAGCAGCGGGGTCAGCTCCCTTCGAAGGCAGCAGCTCCGTTGGGCTTTGCACGGGTCCCTCGCCGCTCGGTGCGTCGCCTGAGGATCCCCGCGGCCTAAGACTCCGGCATGCCTCCGGGCTCCTCGGCCCCGGCCCGGCTTTCCCTCCCTCGCTTACCTCCTGGCGCGCACGACGAGGCCCCGTCTGCACCCTCCCGGGCAAGGCGCTGACGCAGGAGGCGGCCCGGCAGCCCATCGACCCAGCCACGCTGCAGGGGCAGGAGAGGAAGCCTCCCTCTCCCCGCCTGGCGGCCAATCCCGCGCGACCTCACGGACACCGCCTTCCCCTTCCGCCACTCGGAGGGGCTGTCCGGAGTGACGTCATGGGCGAGCCCCCACCGCGGCTCTCCTTCCCCCGATCCCGCCCCCTCGCCCTGCGAGCCTTTCTGGGAAGGAGGGCGGAGGCTGAGCAACAAGCGGCTGCTGAGGAATGGCCAGAGGCTGTGGGGGTCGCCGCTCGGTTGCAAGGAGCTGGACGTTCCCCCCACGGAATCGGCGTCAGGCGAGCTGTCAAAGGCGCGAGGGAGAAGGCGAGCGGAGGGGAACGCATCTCACTCAGCCCCCTTAGCGGGACAACCGAATGCAAACACCAGAGTCAACAGGGGATGAGGCGCTAGCCCTCCGCAGGCATTGCGCTGCCATTCCATTCCCGCGCAGGGGCAGCCTGCCAGCTGTGCATTTGGTGAGCATGAATCACTCAGTCACCTCGCATGAGAACAGGGCAATGCGGCATGAAGATTTCTATCCTGCTTTTCTGCCCTTGCGCAGACCACCAAGGTGGCTTACAAGTTAAAATACTTTATAAAATACATTGTATAAGAAAATAACAACTGGGGTATTTGTAGCCTTCCATTCACTACCCAAAGGAGTATCAAAACAACTTACAATCGCCCTCCCATTTCCACCCTCTCAGGATTTCTTCTCAGAGCCTGATTGGCAGAAAAGCAGCCATTTTCTCCAGGGAAACTGATCTCTGTCATCTGGAGATGAGCTGCAATTCCAGGACGTAATTCCAGTCTGGATGCCCTGGCCTGGACATGCCTGATTATGCCCAGTCGAATCTCAGAAACTAAGCTGTCTTGCCAGGACCACCTTCTGGTTCCTGGAAAGAAGAAACAAGACAGTGCTTCCCCCCCCCCCCCAAAAAAAAAAAAAACCACTGAGATGGAAGAGAAAAGCCCCTGCAGATGGGGAGCTGAAGCCCATCAGAAAACATGTTTGCCAAAGAGCACCTTCATGACTTACAACCATGAACAGGGGTAGTCAACCTGTGATCCTCCAGATGTCCATGGACTACAATTCCCATGAGCCCTTGCCAGCATTTGCTGGCAGGGGCTCATGGGAATTGTAGTCCATGGACATCTGGAGGACCACAGGTTGACTACCCCTGTCCATGAACACCAACAACACAGCCCGAGGTAGAACATAGCCTCAGTCACAGTATTAACAAGGTCCTCTCATGGGACCCGACCATACATGGCTGGAGTTTTTGTCACAAACGTCTTCTTCCTTCTTTAAGCTGGTAAGCATCCCTTGTAAGATTTGCTATCATTAAGCAAATATATAAGCATGATTAACTTGGACATTTAAACTCCACTTTTCTCCCCACTGGAACTAAAAATGACTTTGAGAATTGTTTCCCCCTTGTCTTCACATCAGCTCTGAGAGGCAGGTGTGAAAGCGTGACCAACAAGCTTGCACAGCAGGATGGGGACTGGAACCTGGGTCCCTCAGATCCTAATCTGAGATTTTAGTCCTTGTGCCATGCTGGACCTAAGGATTTGATTCTATTAAAAGATATTTCGGCCCCTTTGGGAATTAACAGGTCAAGAAGCAAAACATTTTTAGCAACGGGTTTCACTATCTAAATGCATCAAGAACTTCAGGGATTTCATCATAACCTTGTATTTTTATCTGAACAACAGCACATGGTGAATTGTGCCCTGCTGCTTTTGGTTCAAGCTAACTACTTAACTCACATTCCCCACTCCGCCCCCTCCTTGGCATGATGACGTTTTTTACAGCCCAGTCAATCAACAGTCTTTGTTATAAGCACACTAGTCCAAGATTGGCATGACAGTCCATTTGCTAGTCAAACATTTCCCATTTACCGCTCAATTGACTGCCAATTATTTGACTGAGGTTAAATATTGCCAAGCATTCCGTGATGTAAAGCATGCTACTGTGCAGCCAAGTAGGCTATCTTCTTGAATTTAGTTTGTGAGGAGTCAAGGCTGCTTGCCCCACAAGTCCATGTTGTCTTTATAAGATTTTAGAAGCTGGGATGGGGAAAGATCCAGGCTACAAGCTTCACAGATCCCAGGAACTTGTCAACATCCATCAAGGAGACTTGAGTCAGAATGGTCCGTAGATAAAACAGGCAGTATATTAGGCAGTTGTTCCAGCAGACCTGTGTTACAGTCAGCATATAAATCAGAATGTAGTCTTGATATTCCATATCATTATATGATTAAAACAGCAGAACAAAGAGAGTAGAATCCTCCACTGAAGTCGGGAGTCCTGTACCTGGGTACTGAAGTTACTCGGCTGGCTGGGATCATATTTTCAATGGAGACTATTGTTGCCTTGAAAGGGAAAAGATCTGAGCTCCACAAACACTTGAATACAAGTACTGGTTGTCACCTTGACCTGACCACTGCTGTAGATGCTTTAAAAAAATCCAGATTCAACTACTCTACTATGATGCATTCTACTAGCAAACTGCCTGTAAACAGCATTTTTAAATGACTCAGTACAAACATAAGCTGCCAGAGTTTAACTGGAGCTTGTTCATAGCATATAGCTCCAATACTGTTCCATCTTAATTGGAAGAGGCCCAAAGGCTGGGCATTTACTTGGCTTGAAGAAAGTACCAGGTCACAAACATGCTGGATCAGACCAGTGATCCATCTAGTCCAGCATCCTGTCTCACACAGTAGCCAACCAGTTCCTCTGGATGGCCAACAACAAGGCATAGACTTTCCTCTGATGTTGTCTCCTGGCTCTGGGATTTAAAGGGTTAGAGCCTTTGAATGATAGAGGTTCCCCTCGGTCACCATGGCTAGTAGCCATTTATGGATTTATCTTCCATGAATCTATCTAATCCCCTTTTAAAGCTGCTTATTCCTGTACCCATCACTACCTCCTCTGGCAGTGAATTCTACATTTTAATCACTCTGTGTAAAGTAGTATTTCCTTTGGTCCATCCTGAACCTACCGCCTATCAGTTTCATTTGGGAGAGGAAGAAAAAGTTCTCATTGATAACTTTGTCCATTCCATGCATCATTTTATAAACCTCTATCATAACCTTAGTTATTCCTTTTTTCTAAACTGAAAAGTCAGAGAGTATTCAGTCTTCTTTTATAGGAAAAGTCCTCCAAACCCCTAATTGTTGCCCTCCTCTGTATTTTTTCCAGCTCTGCAATGTCTTTTCCAAGATATAGTGACCAGAACTATATACAGTATTCTAAATGAGGCCGCATCATAGATCTACACAGGAACGTTACAATATTAGGCTTTTAATCTCAGTCTTTTTGGGCTCCAGGGACCATATCCAGCCTTCTCACAACTCTGGCAGTCAAAAACAACCCCATTCTGTTTTCTGGAGGTGGAAAATGAGCTGGGAAAGAAGGTGGGTGGATGATCAGGTATCCCTCTCCCAATCATACAGGGGTCTGAGCACTATGTTTTTAAGCCAACCATTAACACAAAATATTTTTCTGGGCTCCAGGAACCATCTCAGAAATCCACCCAGACAGAAATAAGGTCCAAAAGAACAGAAATCCCCCCCCCAAAAAAGGGGGGAATGCTGTATCATTCTGGCATTTCTCCATATCAACATTGCAGTGTTGATTTTTATGAAAAATGCATCTGTGTTGTGACGTTACTGCACAGCAGCATGGAAGTGCTTTTTTTAAAAAATAATAATTTCGGGGCTTGGGGGGGGGGAGAAAGTTTCAGTCCATGAGAGAACTGCTGTGTTGTGATTGGTGGCTTGCTGTGACTGACAAGCCAAGGAGCGGAGGGAGAATTTCATTTTCCTTTCCCTTGCAGCCTCATCAGTAGGCAAAAAGCCATGACAGGGCAGAGGAAAAACGTAGGAGTGCTGCAAACGTAAGGTTTACCATCCCGTGTTTGTAAGCAGGAAGCCACTTGCGTTTTACCCCTCCGTAAGGAAATGGTCAAGGTTCTCCTCACCTGTTAGGAATACTCAGTATTTCCAATTGAGGGCACCACATTTTGTTTTTGTTTTTTTCTGACAGAAGCAGGAAAGTATTATTTACAAACCTGAATCATGACTCTTAGAAAAGTCCCTGGGGAGACTTCCTAAATCACTAAAAGTTATTGAGCTTCCAAACAGTTTTTTTTTAATGAATTACACAGGAACAGTTTCAGTAGTTGTATGTCTGTGCTTTCCTATGAGTGGATCAATTCAAGCTACAATGAATGCCATCTTTATTGGAAAATGAACGTGTTTGTATTTACAGGTTCCAAATACGGATGCTAATAGAAGGCAATGATCCAACTTCTTTAACATCAGACCATACACTGCTGATTTTTGAACAATCTTCCTTTCATTATTTAGACAGGAAATTTGCAGAGATGAAACTCAGGCCTAAAAGCAAAGTATATTCTACTAACTAACATTCAATTGCTTTGAAACAAAACTAAATTTTATAACTAGAAAACAGATTTCCAAGGATAATTTTTAGGCTCACCTTGTTTTAATGACACCCAAGAACAAAGTGCTCTGCTACTTTTTCACATTCCCCCCCCCAAAAAAAATTATAAAAATTCAGGAAAAAATAAATTCCTTTGAGAAACAATACATATTCTGTTCTGCTTACTGTCCATTTTAGGTCACAACCTAGAGCCTCTTGTGCCACAGAGTGGTAAGGCAGCCGTCTGAAAGCTTTGCCCATGAGGCTGGGAGTTCAATCCCAGCAGCCGGCTCAAGGTTGACTCAGCCTTCCATCCTTCTGAAGTCGGTAAAATGAGTACCCAGCTTGCTGGTAATGAATGGGGAAGAAGAAGAAGAGTTGGTTCTTATATGCCGCTTTTCCCTACCCGAAGGAGGCTCAAAGCGGCTTACAGTCGCCTTCCCATTCCTCTCCCCACAACAGACACCCTGTGGGGTGGGTGAGGCTGAGAGAGCGCTGATATCACTGCCCGGTCAGAACAGTGCCGTGGCGAGCCCAAGGTCACCCAGCTGGTTGCATGTGGGGGAGCGCAGAATCGAACCCGGCATGCCAGATTAGAAGTCCGCACTCCTAACCACTACACCAAACTGGCAAACCACCCCGTATTGAGTCTGCCATGGAAACACTAGAGGGCGTCACCCCAAGGGTCAGACATGACTCGGTGCTTGTACAGGAGATACCTTTACCTTTTAATGCACATTTGTGTGGCACATCACTTCTGAGTCCTCCCATGGGTTAATGTAATGTAATGGGCACATTCTATCTTGCAGGTGTTGTTAATTGGGCATCTCTGCCTACTTAGTCCTTATCTTCAAGATAGAGTAGAGATAATTGGCTAATCATGAGAACCTGCACCCACAAAATGGCAGGGGGAAGTCAGGGATGATGAGGTAATTTTCTAGAAGGTTCCAGCAAGAACATGTCCTATTTGGATTGTTATCATCCCCTGACTCCACTTAGTCAAAAACATAATTGAGCTAAGTGCCTGAAAAAAAAAATAGATTGAATTCTAATGGACTAAAGGCCTGGATTATGATAGACTTATATTGCAATAAGTAACACAGAAAACGTTTCCACCTTCTAATCTGGGACTGTATGGTTGTACCATCTGACACAGGCTTCAAATGTTTTAGATAGTTAGGGTAGATGTTCTTGTTTTCCTTGTATGATTTTAAAGTTGCGGCCTAAAGACAAATTGGTTTTTCTGAAATATTATTCAAATACATTATCAATATATTTTACAAAGATTATTTTCTTGAGCATTCCAGGTTAAACTCCTTGACAACATTACAAGCAAAGTAGGCCAAATGAACACAGTGGGATTGACTTCCAAGTAACCTTCATTAATTCTGATGTGGCAGAACATCCCCATTCTGACCTGCAGGCCCTGTTCTACTGTGCCCTACAAGGTGTTTGGCTAACAGTGGCCATCCAAGTGGCATGTGTCTCTCATCTGGCTTTTCTAGCACCTGGAGGGACTTCTCTCTCTCTCTCTCTCTCTCTCTCTCTCTCTCTCTCTCTCTCTCTCTCTCTCTCTCTCTCTCTCTCTCTCTCTCTCTCTCTCTCTCTCTCTCTCTCTCTCTCTCTCTCTCTCTCTGTTGGTTCAATCACTCACATCAACCAGCTTTTGTAGGAATTGTCTGCTAAGAGAATCATGACTCCTTGTTTCCTTTTTCGGCGCTGCCATTCTGAGGTCTTTGTGTCTCCCAGTTCCCAGCATCTGGTTAACATAGGAACAGCTTACTTCCTTATGCACCACTGGGAGGGAGAGCCATTTGCCAACAGACTGCCCAACCACTTCTTCCTGGCACTCCTTTTAAATTAGTATGCCTGGAACAATGGAGGTTGGTACAGAGAACTGCTACTAGCATAAAAAGTCATGATGTGTTTATTAAAAAGAAAATGTCCACACTCATCCTCTCAGCACAACAACAACTGAGCAAGGGGCCAAAAAAAGTGTAAAACCCAATTCCTCTGCTCAGGCCTGCAGACATGCACATGGCAATGGCTGCTTCCAGTCACAGTTGAGAGTACTGTTTCCTTCCATGGAATTGGGGGGGGGGAAACCTCCTCTTCCTCCTCCTCCTCCTCCTTTTTATGCCCAGGAGTTGTATATCATTTCTCTTACTCCTCCCCATGACCAGGCCAAGACAAGCTCAAGTAGCTTTTCCTGCAGTTTCTAGAAAAACACTTTTGCTTTCAACCTACAAAACTCTATTGCTTGCAAGATGTCACCTGTCTAGCTGGAGAGGAATGTGTGAGACTTGACCATCTCACTGCATCTAGCATTCCTAAACTCCAGCTGGCCAAAAATGTGACAACATGGGTCCTTACAGGGATCCAGTGGAGGGCACACATGGCAACACTGCTCTCCCAGCTACATTGGTGCCAGATTGGAGACTTGAAGATGGCTATCAGATACCCTTACTGTACTTACTGGTTATATTTATTATGTGATCTTATATTCTGAATGATTGCTTATTTTATGTTGTTACCCACCAACTAACTCCTCCCTGCCAGTACTCCAGGAAGGCCATGTGACAAAAATAAAGATTTATTTTTTTAATTTTATTTAAAGTCCTGGTGGATAAGTCTGGTAAACAACTAACTCCTCCCTGCCAGTACTCAGTTAAGAGAGAGAAGGTTATGCTCAGTCCAAACCTCCCAAGAAAATGCATTTCTTCACAATGGGTGATTAAAAATGCCAAGCAAGAAAGATCACAGGGGTCCGTTGTAATGCAGTCATGCATTTCTGGAGCAATTATTGTTAGAAAATCTTACTAGGGTTCTGTTCACCCTTCGATCTGTTCACCTTGAGTGGACAGCATCAAGACAGAGGAAACTTCCTTAATTCATTTTTCATGTAAAAGTTTTGTCACTCTGTTTTGGCAGGTTTTGTTTTGCCTGGCACAGGTGTCCTTTAGGAATCTGGGTGGTCAAGAAAGCTCACAGAAGAAAAATAGCTTTGCAAGATCAACATGGTGTAATTAAGCAAGAGCATCTGTCCAATACTTAAACCAAGGCAGCAGTCTCTTACATCCCTTTTGGTTGGGGCCAGCAGCCGCCAGGTGGGACTTGCCATAGACCTTTATCTTTGCAACCAACAAAGGCACTCAGCCGCTCAGTGTATGGGAGAGGGGAGGTGTGCTGCAAATAATTCTTAGCATCTACATAGTGCCCTTCAAGCATTAGGAACCCTTCAAGCACATTCTCAGGAATGTTTACAACAGCCCTACAAGGCAGGCCTGTCTTGGTTTTCTCTGTATTCCAGTTGAAAAGAATGAACTCCAGATTCTTTAGGATGGGGGAGACTTCCCTTGGCAGTAGTATGAGTGAAAAGCATCTAGGAGTTTTAGTAGACCATACATTGGTGTGGGGTTTGGAGATCAAGACATGTAAGGAAAGATTGGGGGAGCTAGGTCTGTTTATCCTGGAGAGGAGATGACTGAGAGGGGATCTGATAACCATCTTCAAGTATTTAAAAGGCTGCCATGTAGAGGATGTTCTCTCTTGCCCTAGTAGGATGAAATTTATTAAAAAGAAATTCCGTCTAAACATTCAGAAGGTCCCTGACAGAGTGATTTCTCAGTGGAACAGGCTTCCTCGGGAGGTAGTGGGTTCTCCATTTTTGGAAATTTTTAAACAGAGGTTAGATAGCCATCTGACGGAGAGGCTGATTCTGGGAAGATTCAAGGGGGTGGCAGGTTAGAGTGGAAGAGTGATAGGTTTGTGAGTGTGCTGCATAGTGCAGGAGGCTGGACTACAATGACCCGGGAGGTCCCTTCCAACTCTATGATTCTATGAAAGATAGCTTGCTTAAGACAGAGATGAGATTTTAATGCAGTGCTTGACATCTCACCCCCTCAGGCCTCATAGTGCATCAATGCCAAGGAGATGGGACAGGCCAATAGGACTGGTCTCTATTTAAATTTAGAAACTGCATAGGTCAGAAATTCCCAGAAAGAGGTTTAAAAGCCCCCAAAGAAGTTACTAATTGCCAGCTTCTTTCCTCTCATTTCCCCCTCCAGGCAATTTCTGCCCAGTCCCCTCCTAGCTTTCCTTCCTCCAGTTCGCCTGCAAAACTTCAGTTGCTTCTTCTGCCTGCCTGAGGGAGCTGATGATGCCAGCTGGAGTTTGGCACTAAGCCCATTTCTTACTACCCCAAAGCACGCCTAATACATCTTAGCTTGGCCTGCACCCCACGCTCGCTATTCTGCCCAGAGACTGCCAACCGTGCCAAATTGAATAGTGTTTATTCTACAGGCAGAATTCCACCAGGAGCTGGGCTCTGACAGTCAGACTCATTTTGATGTGTGAGCTAATCCAATTTGAATCTAGAGTTCCTAGAATGTACAGCCGGCACATTATGCAAGGCCATTCCTTTTCTTCACAATGCAGAAGGGGGGGGGAGTTAAACCCTTCACATTTCTAATCGGAGACAATTCTCTCGCACCCCCCACAGAAGCCATTTTCTATTTGGCGTGCAAGCAATATATATGCAGAGTACTATCCCATACGTATTTTATATGAAAACACACTCAGATTTCATCAACAGCTTCTTCCCAGCATATTTGCAATAACAACATACCCTTTAAAAAAAATCCCCTCCATCTCCAGGAGAACTTTTGATTTTCACACCCACTTTATTCTGGCCCCAAAGTTATTTGTTTTTTGCACCATAACGACTGGGAGCTACATTTTGATGTGCCAAACAATCAGGGAAAGGCTGACCCTTGAACTCAACAGGAAAGCCCAGCAGCCAACTCAGCTGAGTGACAACAGTCTTTCATGCCGCAGGGACCACTTGGTGGAGACTTGAGCCCTGACCACCACAGAGGTCAGTCTGCTTGCCAACAAGCAGCCACTGCCATAATGGCCATGGGCTGGTCTGAGCTGATCAGGTGCTGCACCACTGCCAACATCACAGAGGAGCCATTGGACTGAGTTTGTTTTGACATCCCAGGCAGCCCCTGCAAACAAGTCCTGACTTGTTTGCAATGTGAACAAGCCTCAAATGTTGCTTTATTCTGAGGCCTGGAGGCTTTCTCTTCTCTTGCTCAAAGCCACAGCAGTAGATTTCCTGGTTTAGGCAGTCTTGGGCTTATCTTATTTTGTGTATGGCACCTTAACAAATTGAAGTTTCTTTCTTCCCTAGGTAGGTGGGGTTTAAACTATGGTTCTGGTGTGATTTAGAAAGGAATTCTGGTGTGATTTAGAAAGGAATTCTATTGATGTCATCCCCAATCAACAAATCTGCCATGATGGTTTGGTTTAGGAAAGAAAAGAAACATGCGAAACCAAGAAATCATTGGTATTTTAGGCTGTTTCATGTCACAAGTGGTCACTGGGATATCTGAGGAAGTGTGCAAGCACACGAAAGCTTATTCCTCGAATAACACTTTGTTGGTCTTAAAAGTGCCACTGGACACAAATTTTGTTCTGCTGCTTTAGACCAACTGGGCCACCCACCTGAATCTCACATCACAACTAGCTGCAGCATCCCAGTGTCACCTGGTTAGCTCTTCCTATGTTGCACGTGTGCTTCTATTTATAACTATATTTTTTATCCAAGAAGAAAATGGCTAAAGGGAAGTTTGCATTAGCAAACCCTTTCTCTGGTTTTATCCATGGGTGGGAAATAATCTGAGTTAGATAATGGCAGACAACAAAATAATCCTGGGTCAGATCCATACAATTTCCCCTTGTACTATGGTGTTAAGCTTATTATTAATACTGGTCCTATATAAAAATAGAAAAACATCCTTTGTAATATTTTTTGTTGATTTGCCTCTAAAGAAAATATATTTTAAAACACTTAATAACCAGTTATCCTACAGTGTGATGATGCTAGCTGAGTCAGTAGCAAATATGGACTTTTACTTCCTATGACAAGAGATCCCAAACCTATAATAATCACACACACTATATCTGCACACACTGAATTTCAAATATTGCCTTCTGTTTGTTTGCAGCAAATATGGATTGCTTCCTTCTTCATCTATCCCAATCCTAAGATTTTATTTACAAACAGATGGCTTTGTTTCCCATCTTTTAGGATTCAGCATTAGGTTGCTTTGTTTGGGACAGAGGTCTTTTGCTGTGTAAACACACTAATGCCATTATAAGAAGTTTAACATTACAAAAAGGAAGGGAAGTTGTATGGTTAGCATCCCAACCACAGGCACCCATTAATTTCCCATCATCCTCCAAAGGAAGCATTTTTCTTTTAATTCAAAAAGGGCACTATTTAAAGGGTTATATTTTTATGACCCACTTTGGTTTGCTATACAGAGAACTTTAAAGAAGGTGGAATTAGTAGCAGGTTTAAAAACAAGATAGAGTTTAGAAACTGGAAGTGTTATCGGTTCCCGTTGGGCTCCAATACTGGAATTATGATTGGGGTGTTGGACAACAATCTGGGAAATCAGAGTACAAATCCCCACTTTGCCATGGAAGCTTGCCAGTGAACAAGTCACTCTGTCTCAGCCTATATTGCATTGTTGTGAGGATAAAATGGAGAACAAGAAACTAATGTGCACTACCCAAAACAACTTGGAGAGGACAAAAATGTATATAATGTGCATTTTAAAATATGAGTAAACGTAACAATGTAAACATGAGTAAACATGACAAAGTACATAACAGAGAAACAGAGAAGACCACGAAAGCACATGCTTGGGCAATCAAAATGGGGGATGTAAAGACACTGAACCCTAGAAATTGGATATTTCCTGAGAGAAGGGGAAAGCCAAAGAGAAGAATAAAATATTTTCAGCATGTGACTGTTTTTCATTGGTTCGCAATATGGAAGTTGTCGAGGGATGTCCCAGTCCCAATAGATTTCTGTTCCGAAGGAGTCCCAAAAGGTGAACTCTTGCAAGGATCTTCAGCCGGATTATTATGCCTGGAATTGACAGAGTCTCTTTTCAAATGTCTCCCAGTGCTGGCTAATAGCCCGGATAAGTTAATTAACAGCCACTTTGCACAGCTGAGAGTGCTAATCAGTAATGAACCATCAAAGCAACACTCCAGTTCTCCAGGCTGCATTTCTTAAACTTTTGCTTTCTTTTGCTTAGATCTCACTGACAGGCTGGTGCCCGGTCACCACATTAGAAACTCAGCAATTAATCCCAGCATCATACTGGGGATATACAGTCCTTATATGTGGTTTCTGTATTGGCCAAGATTTTGTTCTGCATACAGATTTTGCACAGGCCATGTTGTCAAAGGGATGCCCATTTTGCCCCACCATATCCATCAACCATAAAGAAGGATTTTTCAGAAATAATTTTCCCTCTCCATGTATTCTTTATTTAGATATCCATACCCAGCTTTGCTCTAACCCAGATGGCCCAGGCTAGCCTGATCTCAGGAGATCTCAGACACCAAGCAGTTGGTTTTTATATGCTGCTCATCTCCAAATGCTCTTGAGTGTCTATCATCAGTTTAAATTTACATCAATTAAAACCCTATAACATTACAATTTAAAAGACATTAAAACCAACATCCTAACTCTGGCAGCCCTATGCACCTGGCCATTGAGATGTTACTGGCCAAGCACAAATGGAGGCTAATGGGGAGGGGGTTTTGGCTGGTGGAAGAGAGCAGTCTTACAAGGCCTCTGGAGCTTAGGGAGCTCAGTGAGGGCTGGCACTTTCGATAGCAACTCTTTCCACCAGGTTGAAGCCAAGACTGAAAAGGTCCTGGCTCTGGTCGAGGCCCAGTGCTCCTCTCTGGGGCCAGGAATGTCCAGCCTATTGGAGCTGGCTAAGCAGAAAGCCCTTGGGGGACATTTTCAGAGAGGCAGTCCCTCAGGTATGCAGGTCCCAGACTGCATAAGGTCTTAAAGGTTAAACCAACATCTTAAACCTAATCTTGAACTCGATCAGTAGCCAGTGCAGCTGTTGGAGAGCTGGTTGTATATGTGTTCTTTGTGGGGTCCCAGATAGGACCCATGCTGCTATGTTCTGGACCAACTGTAACTTCCAGATCAGGGATAAGGGAAGGCCCCCATAGAGTGAGTTACAGTAATCTAGCCTGGAGGTCACCATCATGTGGATTACTGTGGCCAAGTGTTCTGTGGCCAGGTGAGGTGCTAGTAGCTTTGCCTTTGGGGAGGGCAGTATATAAATACAATAAATAAATAGAATAAATAAATAGGTGGGGTGCTACTTTAGTGACCTAGTAAGGGAGGCATCAAGAGTCACTCCCAAGTTCCTGACTGTCTGTGCAGTCTGTAACTGCATCATGACTAGGGAGCTGCACTTCCTCATCTGGGCCCTTCCTTCCCAGCCTCTGTCTTCAGGTGGCTTTGCTGGAGTCACTCCATCATGGCCCTCAGACACTCAGCCAAAGAAATGGGGGAAGTATTTGGCTGGCTGCTCATGAGCAGATAGAGCGGGTGTCATTCACATATTGGTGACAACCCAGCCTGTACTTCTGGACTAGCTGGCCTAGAGGGCATATAAAGATGTTAACTAAGATCAGAGAGAGAATTGCACCTTGTGGAACCCCACAATGGAGTTCATAATGGCACGATCACTCTTCCCCAGTTGACCACCTATGCCCCTGACCTTGGAGAAAGGGGCCAGCCATTGAAGGGCTGACCACCATATTCCCACATCAGCAAAGTGGCAAGCAAGAAGCTCATGGTCTACTAAGTTGAATGCTGTGGTAAAGTCTAACAATACCAGCAGTGCTGACCTGCCTCAGTCCAGCTGTCTCCAAGGGTCATCTGTCAGAGCAACCAATGCTGATACTACCCTGTGGCTGGGTCAAAAGCCAGGCTGGAATGGGTCCAGTACCAAAGCTTCCTCTAGGTACTCCTTTAATTGGTCTGCAGCCACCTGCTCCACCACCTTCCCCAGGAAAATTAAATGCGAAACAGGGCAGTAGCTTGCAGGATCCTGTGGGTCCAAAGTTTGTTTCCTCAGCAGAGGTCACACCACAGACATAAGTCAGCCCTCTGCCTACACAAGGTGGGGATGATATATGGAGCTGGGCCTTCAGGTCCCAGTGGTCTGGCCATGGGAAAGAATGCACTGGTTAGTATTCAGACAGGAGGCCACACAGGAAGCCCAGGGTTCTTAAATAGAGGTAGACAATGGCAAGCTTAGAAGAGTTCCTTTTTATACGCAGCTTTTCTCAGCTCAAATGAGTCTCAAAACAGCTTACAAGCACCTTCCCTTCCTCTCCCCACAACACCCTGTGAGGCTGGGAGAGCTCTGATAGAATTGCATCGCGAGGACAGCTTCTAGCAGGACTGTGACTTGCCAAGGTCACCCAGATGGCTGCATATGGAGGTGTGGGGAATCAAACGCGGTTTGCCGGATTGGAGAGTAGCAAGCTGCTTCAGGAGGCAGAAAAGTTTTATAAATTCTTCCACGTCTGCTTCTTGTTTAGTTTATCCTCATTGCTCCTCTGACTTGTCCATCACTGTTCGAAATCATTCCTTGAAGCTGTAATAAATGCCATGTCCTAACGGTCAATCTTCCTAAGGCATGCACATATCCATCATTTCAGCATGGAGCATGGGGGGCTGACTGGCATGTGTGAACCGCTAGGACACAATGCTTGTAAAGGACTCGAGTTCAAGCTTTTATTTTAGAGTCACTGTGTAATCAAATGATGACGATGCATGTGTGCCTGCCCTCATTGATCACCGAGTGTGAAAACAAACCTGAATGTAGGCAACAGGCACACTGAAATACAACAAAGAGAATCCCAGGTTGGTTGCTCTGAGGATGACTAAACTATATGCCTGCGACACCTGTCATCAAAGAAAGTGGACCGTACTAGTACTATATTCATTCCAGGTGCCTGGATCAGGAGGGGGATCCACTAAGTGTAGCACAAAAAACTGGTACACACCTGCATCAGTATCTTGTCTACTCAGCCAGATAAAATGCTGAATACTGATTCTGCTCTTCTTGCTATCAGTGAAATCAGAATTTAAATAGAAAGCTGTTCAGTAGCACTTCCAGAAGCAGCCATTACATTTCATATTATTAAGTATAAGATAAAAATGAAAGTTCAGTTAATATATAATGTAGAAACAAATCACTGTTAAGCAGTTAGTTGTCTTTCATGTCCCGTTGTCAATGCTCAATTTGTCTTGTCTAACCACCAACAACTGCCAAACGCAATAAATTGATTTATATCGGGGATCTCCAACCTGTCCTCCATGGTGCCCATTAATGGACCTCCTAGAGTCTGTTTGCCACTTCCCAAAAATACTTAATCATGACAGCAAATGGCTCATTCTGACTATCCAGGAGGCCTCATCTTTGTTCTCTTTAGGTAGCACCTATTTGGAAATAATTGCCCCCATTTTAGGGGCTCCTTCCGAGACTCCTTGAAGCCTGAAAAACTATTTCAGGGGCTCCTCCATGTCAAAAGGTTGAAAAGCTCCTTTAAAGAATTCTGTAATTCAATCACAGATGTCCTAGACCTTTTTATTGTTTGCCTTAGTGCTGAAGCCTAGCTGAAACAAGGAGGAAATGAATACGATTTTAGGATAGGGATCTTATGCTGGGTTACTTGCACACAAAAAAAGCCTATACCTTGAATAAAACTTTGTTAGTATTAGAGGAGTCACTGGACTCAAACTTTGTTTTATTTGGGAACAAACCCCATTGAAGAAGCAGAAGCAGAAGCAGAAGCAGAAGCAGAAGCAGAAGCAGAAGCAGAAGCAGAAGCAGAAGCAGAAGAAGAGTTTTCTCTCCCACTTTTCAATTTTGTGTGTGCGTGTGTGAATGTTTCAGTTCTTGTTGCACAGGCATTGAGGACATTGTGTGGAAATATTACAATGTTTTCACCATTAAGAAGAAGAGGAAGAGTTGGCTCTTATATGCCACTTTTCTCTACCCGAAGGAGGAAGCGGCTTACAATCGCCTCCCCTTTCCTCTCCCCACAACAGACGCCCTGTGAGGTATGTGAGGTTGATATAGCCCTGAGATTACTGCTGGTCAGTGCTATGGCAAGCCCAAGGTCACCCAGCTGGCTGCATGCATGGGAAGTGGGGAATCAAACCCATGTGTCTGATCGTAGCCTTCCATTATTGCCATCTGGGCCTTATAGATGTCTGGCCATTATTCCAGTTGTTTATAAAGGTTAATTTTTGGAATAAGCAACTGATTGGAGCAGGACTGGATTCTAATCCTTCTCATTGGCTAACCTTGCTCAAAATCCATCTCCCACTATTTCTTGGGGCTGTTGACAGGAGAAAGTTGGAATCCTGAATGCATTTGGCTAAACTCCTTGGAGAATAGGCAGGATAGAAACAGAATGAATAAATTCATGAATCTCCATCTTGGAACCAAACAAGACATCAACAAGCCCAAGTTTTCACAGCAGCAATTGATTCTCATTCACCTCCCTTCGGCCTGTAATGTTCATGTAAAATATATAAACAACCTGAGAGTGTTGACAGGTTCAATAACCAACGTAGTCTCCAGGAGGCCCTTTCATTTATTTTATACTGTTAACGTTTTATATTCTTACAGCCTGTGGCCATATACAATAAACTCAACTCATCCTTCTGTTTATGGATGCCATTTCCCAGACCTCTAAACTTTCCAGGCTCCCCCACCTCCTCCAGGAATGAGGATGTATTTCTCTTCCCAAGACACAAGCACTCTGTTTCTCTATTTTGGCTTGTGCTAATAAATCCCATTCTCTGATGGAACATTTTCAAAATGGCATATCTAATCCTATTATTCTTGTGGGCCCATGGCTGGCCTCAAGGGTGTCTGCTTTCTGCAAGTAAATACTGCTTCTTCCTTACATTGAATACCCGCCCACGTTGAAAATACTCAGGGCCCCACCTGCTCCACACAAACCTGAACCATGTGAAGGATTCAGCACTTTAGGAGGGTTTTCAGAACTGATCTTCGTCTCGATTTGGCAGAGCCTCACTCCACTCGCTACTTACCTGGTACATGTTTACCCTGCCCTTTCTCCAAGGAGCTTTGGGTGTGGCCCATTGCTCTGCTGGCATGGCAGTTTGCAGAGACATCATCTCCTCCACATGCACTTCTTATATGATGTTTGCTGAAGGGGAAAACCTGCAGTATGGAATTGTGGGGTGTTGGCAGATTTTACGTTTGTCCAGCCCCTTCCAAAGAATCATTCTTTTCTTAGGTGCCAGGACTCAAACCTATCTGCAAGTCATGCCTTCTGCCCAGCCTGCTCCCCTCTCCTAAATCCTGGTGCATCAAAGCACATTAGGAGACACAGTGTTTTGATTACTTGATATATTTCATGGCTGAGCCTCAAGGAACCCTGTCCCAAATTAAGCCCAAATTCCATAAAATGAAACCACAGGAAATTCAATCCTGAAATACTAGGATTTAAATGTATTTAGTTTTGCATATTTGGAAAAAAATGCAAGTAACTTTAACATAACCCAGTTGAAGGATTAAATTGAAAAATGGAATGTCTTTCTCTCATTCCATATCCAAGGAAAAGTTAAGTATGATATTAAGGCTTGCCAGTAAACATCAGACACCAATCTTCCTTACCTTGCTCAGTTTGTCAATTCTTGGACTGAAGAAAAATATAAAATTAAGCTGTAGGTGATCTCTACTCATTCTTCAGCAGTTCTCTGAGCTGCCATGGTGGCATTCTACCCACTTCCGTTGAGCAGCCAAATTGATTTTAACCCAGAGTCTTTCTGCACACATTGGATAATGCACTTTCAATGTGCTTTTGTAGAAGAATTTTCCAGGGCTGATTCTGCACTTACTTTGTTTTTTCTGTTGTGGATCTTGCTTAATTCAGATCTATTTGAACTCAGGTCTTCCTCTGTCCCCCCTCCCCGTTGAAACAGAAAGTGTCCTGCGCGTGATTATGGAAGCTCAGAAGGGAGGGGGCACTATTGAAGTAGGAGACTTTCTTTTCTTGAAGGCGGGGGGGGGGAGAGGGGAAGAGGATTGGAGACAGCAGAGGAGGGGGAGAAATCCAAGAGGAAAATCTGTGCCAAGAGAACTTAGGGCTTCTCCTTTAAGGGAAGCCTTGCAACCGGGGAACCAGGAACTGGTGCCCTGACCAATCATGACTTTTCTACAGTGTTGTCGGCTCATCAGCAAGTTATTTCGGGGAAAGCAGACAGCTGTACGCTTACTCATGATAAATCCACTTGTCTTGGGGGGGGGGGGGCGAGATGAGTGGAGATGAGGACCCTTGATTTCATCCTCCAGAATTAAGAGAACTGGCTTCCATGCTGATCTCTCAGCCTCTCCTACCTCACAGGGGCTGAATCTGCAAGCGGCAGGGCAGGTGAGCAAAATGGGACTCTTAGAGGGGTATCAAGCAGAAGGAATTGCATGGAATGTGATTGTGGGAGTGGAGCCCTCTTCTACCCATGAAAGGCCCAATCCCTTTATCCACAGTTTCTGCTCCTTATTACTGGAAGTGTGCCACTCTCCCACTCAGGTGACATGGACAATGTCAAGGGGAGATACAAGTCCTTCAATGGAACACATATTTGTGTAGGATTGCCTATTGTTATCATTTATTGGGATGTGGCTTTAAACCAGCCTGTGTTCTCTCACACCATTAGTCTCTCAAAGTCAGTATGGTCTCCTCTGACTGACAGCAGCCCTCTGGGGTTTCAGATGGGGCTCCCCCCCATTATGTATTGCCAGATCCTTTTAAGTAGAGCTACCAGTGGACGAACCTGCTTGCTGAACTGCTCCTGAACTGCAGCTCCTCTCCTCCCCTTTCTGCTCCTGAACTGCAGCTCCTCTCCTCCCTTTTCTGCTTGGTCCCATCTCAAAATCCAACAGGGACTTATCTTCTGAATGTTTTGTGACATACTTTTATATTGAGGAAATGCCCCCTGACTTCATTCCCAATGGGTTTCAGAGACTGACTTCCCTCAGTCCTGAGCATTAACTTATATTGCAGCACAATGAAAAACCAAAGGAACACACAAAGACCCCAGACACTTTACTCAGAATGCAGTGATATGATTAGGTCATCATGACATGGATTCAGAACATGAATCTTCATTGCATGCATTTCCTGTACAGTTGCACTGTTGTTCAATAGTTTCATGAAAGTATCTTAGGTTGAATCAGACCACTGGTCCTTTGAAGTCTGCAGGCCAAGCAGATGTTCTTCTTAATGAACTCTTGGTCCTCTTCCTACAAGATAGCAACACAGCACACAGATATGTGCAGCTGAAGTTTTCCAAATCAGTTCTTTCCCAGTCCAATTGAACTGTGAAGAATAGGCCATTTGCTTGATTTCTATCCACCAGGCTGCTAATGACGCCATCAGAATCTGGTCAGGAGAAAGTTGGCAACTTTCTAAGTAGAAACCAAAATAGATTGGAATCAGGGTCTGGTATTAGGTTGGGGGGGGGGACTTGCTCAAGAGCTTTTGAACAAGTATTGGTCATATGACTGTGCATATAGAAGATGCTGGCTCTAGGTGGCCATCTTGGTGAAGGCACAAGGTGTTCTTAAGTGTTTTTCTGCCCCCACAAACCCAGCAATACAATAAGTAGTGATGTGAGATTTCAATCCAATACTGGAGATCAGTTCCAGAAACATGAATCCAGACATAGCCTAGAAATACTTTCCTGCCAGAGAGAAACCTGCTCAATAGTGTGTCTCAAATGAGGGCTTAGGAAGCAGTCCTTAGTGTTGATATTGTCCTCAGTCGTATGTTCTCCTGTGCCAAGCAAATGCTCTACCATTGAGCCACAGCCCCTCCCTCCCTCCCCAAACAGAAAGAACGATGTTCAGTCTCACGGCTTGGTCTGAAAAATGGAAAGCTCTGAAGAAACAGTGAGGCTGTCCGGGCATTCACAGAGAATTCTGGCTTTTGGAGGCTGGTTTCCATCCCTTTCTTGTTCAAGAAAAATATTCAGTGCCCCCAAACTGAATAACTGCCTTTCCTTTCTAGAAAAAAGGGAAACTTTTATTTCCATTTAGCTAGAGCAGGTGTAGTCAACCTGTGGTCCTCCAGATGTCCATGGACTACAATTCCCATGAGCCCCTACCAGCATTTGCTGGCAGGGGCTCATGGGAATTGTAGTCCATGGACATCTGGAGGACCACAGGTTGACTACCCCTGAGCTAGAGGATATTTCAGCCTGCAGAGAAACGCCACCTACCACCTCCGTTGGGAGTGGCAGCCTTGTGGGGACAACTTCAACAGAGCTACTCTTTGCAGCTCGACTGTATAGGGAAAGTATCCTTCAGATTCTATGGCCAAAGGCTCCTTGGGAGCAGGTGTCCAGGAGAAGTAGTTGGTGTTCTCATTCTGAAATATGGCCTGGCAAATAGCCTTCGCTCATTAGTGGGGGTTTTTTCCTTCAGGTTGGGGCCAAAAATAAAATCAGTGCAAAAAAGTATTGGGATTCTGACTTAATAACATATTGTTTCCATATTTTAAAAAACTATTTTCTGCTATTTTTGGTTTCTAGCAGATTCTCTCCTCCCCAATATACACACATACACACACATACATTTTAGGCTGTTCTGACAGTGTGAACGGTCTGCTTATTTGGGGAAAGAACCCACTCCACATTAGGTGGGCCACCTTTCAAAAGACCCTGGGCACAAATGCCCAGTGGGGCTCCATGAAGACTGGCCTTCTGCTGAGCCAGGCGACTGGGCTGAATGGGCCACCCACCCCACCCCATCCCTTCAACTAGTCCTAAGGGGGGAGGGGAGGAACTTGTGCCCCAGTCCTCCTGTCCCTGCACCACCCTCCTCCTCCCCAGTTGGGACCCTTGCCAACTGAACTGGTGAAACCCAGGCCGTGGCCAGGGCACCTCGTGCAGTGGCACAGGGAGGGCTGGTCAGGATCCCCATGGGATGACCTGCAGTGCTCAGCTGCCCTGCCACTGCCAGGGGTGAGCACAAAACTTCTCTTCAGCCAGCCACTCTGCCGCACCAGTAAAGCAACCAGCTATGACCAGAGCAAGGAAGGAGCACAGCCGGAGAGGTTGTTGGCACAGTTCAAGAGTCCTGCCCCATTCCAATGTTGAAGCTTTTTCCTCCTTGAAATCCCTGCTCCATCCTGAAGGACTCCACTCGTTGAACTTCTGCCATGGTTCTAGGCACGGGAAGAGGACCAGTTTCCCACCCTGGAAGTGGAGAGATTGGGAAGTGGTGTAGGGAAGAAGATGCTGAGGACTACAGCGCATCCAAGGAGGATGGTCCACTGCTCCAACGGGCTGCCTGGGGCCAGCCGCAGCCTCTCCACCACCCCACGGCCAAGGGTGACCTCCACCAAGGGCCTAGCTGAGAACTCTTTGGGAAATGCACAGCAGGGCACCATTGCCCTCAACCCACCACCCGCCCACCCCACAAAAACCCCTCCAGGTTCTTGGCTGCTTTCCTCCGCTGCCCCGGCCCTTACCGTGTGTCGTCCTCCCCCCCCCCCGCCCCATGTCCTCATCAGGGACTCAGCTCATGTGTTCCTCGATGGCCATTTAGACCAGGGGTAGTCAAACTGCGGCCCTCCAGATGTCCATGGACTACAATTCCCATGAGCCCCTGCCAGTTGCCCTGCATCCCTTTGCGCTGGGTGAGGCAGTAGCTTTTGCGGAGGGTGAAAGGCTCAGCCCCCCTGAGATGTTCAAGCTAGGCCTCCATTCAAGGGCCCCTGCAGTCCTCAGAGCCTTTCCCTGGGAGTCAGCCCGCTGAATAAATCCCAAGGAACCCTGTTTAGGATCACTCTGCCACAGGCCTGGGATCGGGTTTGAATTCTGCTCCACCCAGTGAACTGCTGTGTAGACAAAGGTGTTCCTACACACTCGCACACATACACACACAAGCACAAGGTTTCGATTTTTTTTTAAATGCCACCTCTGGTTCTTCTGAGGAGCCCACTGATGCCAGGGTCGGGCCTGAAGAGGTCGGCAGGCTCTTTGCTTCCCAAGGACCAGTGGTAAGGGCGCTTCTCTAAGAAAAGTCAGGTCTCCTTTCTTGAAAAAAATGGTGTTTTTCCTGGGGAGGCAGCATGAAGGACATGGATGGGCATTGTTTTAAGAAAAACGATGCTCGTTTCTCCAGAACGCCGCGGGGGGGGGGGGAGTGTCACGAGCAGCACCCCAAAACGCGCTAGCGTCCCCATCCCCGACGGCCTCTCTGGCGGCAGGAGGGCCCAGGGAGCCGGGGCTAAGGGGGGTTACAGCCGAGGGCCAGCCAGCGCCGTCCACCGCCTCCCCGTCCCCCGCTCCCACTTTCCCGGGCTGCTGGCGGTCGGTCCCGTCCCCTCTCCCTCTGTTTTGCAGGCCGCCTCTGGCCCACCCAGGGCGTCCCCTTCGCTCCTTCTCTCTGGGAGGGCTGCAAGCCACGCCGCCGTCGGCCAAGAGCGGGGAGCCCCTCGGCCACTCCCTGCGCGCAGGGATCCGCCTTCCTCCCGAGAGGCCGCAGACCGACGCCGGCAGCCCATTGACAGCTCCGTCCTCTCGTGCAGCCCTCCCGGAGCCCCCGCCCGGCCCAGCCTTTTATCTCCCACCACATCCACAAAGTTCATCCAGGGTTGGTTGGTTGGTTGTTTTTGCGCGTGCAATAATAATAATTATAATAATATTTTTTAAAAAATACAAGGGGAAATTGCCAGTCCGTTCCTGCGAGCCCCAGTCCCCTCCACACGAGCCCGGATGGGCCGAGAAGGAGGGGGGCAAGATGCGGCGGGGGGGGGGCGAGTTCGAGGGCTTCACAGAACCGACCAGCAGGCCAAGCCAGTCCAGGCGCGGGGCCGGGCGGGGAAGGGCGAGAAGGAGGGTCGTATGTACAGTCCAGGAAGGCGAGTGGGAGCTGCCGCAGGGTTGCCAGATCCACAGGGCCGCTGCGGGCCCACTTGCCCGGAGACCTGAAGGAGCCCCGTTCACACGCGACTGCAGGAAGGACAGTCTGCGTGTCCAGGGGACCCGACCGGGACGGAACCACAGGCACACCCCCACCCCCAGCCCCACCCCCAGCGGGGGTGTCGATTATAAGGCGCCAGGGCCTCTCCGCCCCCCCGCCCCAGACAAATCCAGCCTCGGCCGATTTTCGAGCAAGACTCTCGCTCGCTTCCCATTGGCGACGTCGAGGGGAGGGCCCAAGGGGGCCCCAGTCAAACAGGAGGGAAGAGGCCTTCCCAGATATAGGGAAGGGGGGCGGCCTTCCAAAGGAGAGCGATTCCAGGCCATTCCGGTTTCCTGAGGCTAGGCCTTGGCCTTGGAAAAACAGCTCTCCAAGGCGAAGTCGGTCCCGTTCTCCGCAGCTGCCTCTTTGGGAGGAATGAGCGGAAGATCCCAAGGGGACCTGGGGCTTGCCCTCGAGCCAAAGGAAGGAGATCCCCTTCAAGGGGGCGGGCGGGCGGGGGGGGGGGGCTCTGCGCATTAGAGACGGAGCCAGGCCGTCTTCGGGAGGGCTTCTGCCTCCTCCCTCTCCGGGGATGCGAAACAAACCCATCGTCAGCCGCAGTCGGCTCCGCTTGAGCACCAAATCCCCAAATGCGCTTTAGTTTGTAGTGTCGCCTGAGCGATGCTCAGGCGCAATACTGGAACGCTGCGCACAATTCCTTTCGCGGGCAGGGATCAGGGTCCGGCCCTTCTGCACTCCGAGGTGGTCTCTGGAAGGAGGAGGCGCCTTCGGACGGCGAAACAGCCCAGGATTTCGGGCTGCCGAGTCGCAGCACTGGCGCACTCAGGCACAGGCGCACATCCAGACATGCCCGAGACTGCTCCAATCCTGCAGTGATCTTCCGGGCCAGAGGGACAGTCCCGCCGGATCCAGAGGCTTTAGGAACGGGACAGAAGAGGGGCCCTTTCTCGGCTTTCTTTTTTGAAACGTGAGGATCTGGCAACGCTGGGCAGCTTCCAGACAGGAGCGCCCCCGCCCCTGTAGCCAGCTCAATAAATACAACCCGGGAATGCCTGGGTTTTTTTGGGGGGGGGAGGGGGGTGTTGTCCTTGTCCCTCAGGCCCCCTTCTTCGTTGCCTCTCTGCGGCAGTCCCGGCAAGCAGGGCGGCTTGGGAGAGCGCGAGGCTCCGCTTGGGAAGAACCTGCAGCCGCAGGAGCGCCGTCGGGGCGGCTCAAGGGCGGTGGAGCAGCTGCGGCGGCGGGTCCGGCTCGCCGGAGGTTCGAGGCAGGCCCAAAGGAGGGACGCCGCCGCCGCCGGTGTCGTGCAGTTTACGGACGTGTTTCTTGAGGTCAAAGTTCCTGCAGAAGCCTTTGCCGCAGGTGGGGCAGGTGAAGGGCTTCTTGTCGTTGTGGGTGTGCATGTGGAAGGTCAGGTTGTACACCTGGTGGAAGGCCTTGTTGCAGATATTGCACTTGAACTGCTTCTCGCCGCTGTGCGTCAGCTTGTGGTTCTTGTAGTTGCCTGGAAAGGGGGGGGGGTTTGCAAAGACAAGAAAGGCGGTGAGGAGGGCGGAAGGAGACCCCTGCCGCCGCCCTGGCGCTCGCTCCCCCTCCCCACACACTTTGCCTGGGTCTTTTGCCTGGAAATCCAAAGTGAATTCGAGGGAGAGAAAATTCCACAAAGCGATTTCAGCGGAATAACAGCAATTCGGAATCTGTTTTATGCCCCGAGCAGTTATGTCCGCCGGATGCATTCGCGGGACTTCCTCGGGGGAATTGGATTATCGGGTCCCATTCCCACGAAGAATGTCAAAACACGGCCGCCGCTCTGAAAGCGTGCTACGCCCCGCAGGAAAAGGTATTCTGGAAGGGATGTTGGATTGAGATAAACTGGTTTAAAACTGAAATGCCACCCACACGCCCACCGCTTCCTAGTAACCTGCATGGGGCCTTGTCGGTATCCTAGACCCTTGACTTAAAAAAACAAATGGGGAACTCGAAAAAAGATCTAAAAGCAGCCAATCTTTAGGGACTGAATTCAGTCTGGTCCTAATCGGGTTTCTGGAAACCGATCTACAGGTTGACTCTAGATTCGTCGGGGGGGGGGGGGGGGTGAGGTTACCGCGCTTACTTCCGATTAAACAAGTTCAGCAAAGGGGACGTTACGGCGTTTGATTTTAACAAAAACCCAGTCGTCGATTAGGTTCAAACGGCAATGCGCGTTTTCCAGGAACAAAAGTCCAGTTCCCCGCTGCTTCTACACCCGTGTTTCAGCCGGAGCCGGCGCATATTTCCCGGCTTCCCAACCCCAGGCGTCCAACGGGGCTCTACCCCGAATCCTCGTGCTCCGACGGCTGCCCTGTAGGCGCAGGCATTCTTCAGGTCCGGATCCCGCCAGCCACCTTTGTATCCGAGACAATTAAAAACCATGGCGGGAACCCCGGCCACGAACAGCTGCGCCTACCGTCTTGAACCTTCGCCAACAAAACCGACGCGCAGGTTCTGAACCCAAGACCCAGAACCCGCAGGCAGGAAGCGCCGACGATGGTTACCTTTTTGGTGAAACCCCTTCCCGCAGAATTCGCAGACAAAGGGCTTGTAGCCGGCGTGGATCCGCGTGTGGGTGTTCAAGGTCGAGCTCCGGTTGAAGGCTTTCCCGCACTGGCTGCACTTGTGGGGCTTCTCCTGCCGACGGGGAAAGGAAACAAACGCACGGCCGGTTGCCGGACCCGCGGCAGGGCAGCCCCGGCAGGGCTCGCTCCGTCCCCTGGGCGCCCGGGGGCCTCAGCCAAGCGCCCCCTCCGCCCGCTTTCCCCCCCCCCCCGCCCTGCCCGCGAATGGGACGCCGGAGCCCCAGCCTCAGCTCCCACGCAGGCTGCGGGGGGTCTCAGAAGGCCTCACTCCCCAGGAGGCCCGCCGCGCCTGCCGCCCAAGGACCCTGGCCCTGGCCGGGAAGGGAAGGGCGGGTGACGGTGGGGAGAGTAGGGCTGGAGGCGAGAATACACTGAAGGAAAGATTTGGAGGGAAGGAAGAAAGGGGGGAGGAAGGAAGGAAGGAGGGAGGAAGGAAGGAAGCCAGGCCGCCAGCCTACCCGGGGTGCCGCGCATCTTTGGCGCCTTGGCCGGGCCGAGCCGAGCCCGCCGGCGGAGGGAAGGCCAGAGCGGCGGAGGCGGTGGCTGCCTGTGGCCCTGGCCGCGTCCAGGAAGCCCCGAGGGAGACGGAGGGGACGGCGCGGCCGTCGGGCTAAGGCGCCTGGCGGGGTACCTGGGTGTGGATGATCTTGTGCCGGCAGAGGGTGCTGGCCTGGCGGAAGCCCTTGCCGCAGACCTTGCAGACAAAGGGCCGGGCGCCCGTGTGCACCGGCATGTGGCGGGTGAGGTTGTAGTGCGCGTTGAAGACCTTGAGAGCCGGAGAGAGGGGGAAGGGGGAGAGAGGCGCGGTTAGACGGGCCGGCGGTGGCGGCGGGGGGTGGAGGTGGGGGCGGGTGGGGGGCACTTGCCTTGCCGCAGACCTCGCACGTGAAGACCTTGGGCTTGGCGCTGGGCGAGCCGCGGCTGAAGTCGCCCGCGACGCCCTTGAAGGGCAGCTTGTCGGCGGCCAGCAGGTGAGCGGCGGCGGCGGCGGCGGCGGCGGCGGCGGCGCTGTGGAGCTGGGCTGCGGCCAAGTCCTTGAAGGCGGGCGGCGGATACTTGTCCGGGCCGGGCGGCAGCGCCTGCAGCTTGTTCCTCTCGGCCAGGTAGGCCTTAGGCGCCGTCGGGGCTTGCAAGGTGGGCGCCGGGCCGGAGAACGGCGGGCCCAGGAAGTAAGAGGCCACCGGGTGGAGGCCCAGGCTGGCCGGCGGCGGCGGCGGGTCGGTGGCCCGGCTGAAGTAGCCCAGGGCGCCCAGGGCGTGGAAGGACGAGTGGTTGACCACGCGCGGCCGGACCAGTTTGAAGTGGTGGTGATGGTGGTGCTGCTGCGGCGGCGGGGGCTGCTGCTGCTGCTGCAAGGAACCCAGCTCGGCCGGAGGCTTCAGGCTCAGCGCGCAGCCCAGGGACGCCGCCGCCGCCGCCGCCGCGGAGGAGCTGGACGTGGACGACGTGGAGGAGGAGGAGGACGAGGCGGAGGAGGAAGGCGGGTCCAGGGCGGGCTTCCTGGCCTCCGAGCCGGCCTTGGCTAGGGGCTCGTAGGCCAGCGGCACGAAGGGGATCATGCAGGGGATGGAAGGCCCCAGGCTGAGCTGCGGGGGCTGCTTGACCGCCTCCCCGCCGCCGCCCTTGCCCCCCGCGCCCTGCAGGAAGTGGGGCAGGAGCGGTAGAGCTTTGGGCTCCGGGGCCGTCCTGGCCATGATCCTCTCGATGGAGAAGGCCAGCGGCTTGGAGGCGCTCAGCATGTTGCTCCGAGGCGGCGCGCTCAGGCAACCCTTGGCAACCGTCGGGGGGTGATGCTGCAGCGGCGGTTGACGCTGCGCCTGCGGTGGCCCGCTATTGTCCATGGCTGGCCCGGCGGGCTCGGAGCGAGCCTCTCGGGCGGGATCGGCCCCTGGCGCGCCCGGTCACTGAGCTGCCCGGAGGGAGCCTCCCAGCCTCCCGGCTGCCTGACCCGCCATCTCCGGCCGAGCGGCTGCAGCCGCCGCCCCCGCCGCCATCCTGAGCGCCCCCGCCGCTAGCATCCTCCTCGCCCGCTCGCCCGTTGCCCGCGGGACCGGCGCGCCCAGCCTGGCGGACTCATGCCGGCCCATCGCCGTCTGTGCGCTCCTCGGACGGCGGACGCTCGCTCTCCTCCTCGCGTCTCTCGCCGTCTTTTGCTCTCTCAATGGAAAGCGTTGGGTCAATAGCAGCAGCCACGATCCCACCAATCGTTAACTTCCAAGAGGAGAAGGTAAACTAGATAATTGCTCAATTCGCTTCCAACAGGCACTAGGAGGGGGAAGGGAAAAAGTTGCGCCCCCCTCTTTCCTCCCCACCCCCAAGAGCGAGCAGCTACTTTCCATTGGCGCCCGAGCCCTCGCCTCCCGCCCAGAGAGAAGGAGGTGGCTCTCCCCTCCCCCTCTTTCCCTTGATCTCCCCCTCCCCTTTTATTATGCCCAATCTGTTTAAACAGGCGGCGGAGACCTGGAGATCAATTTTCTTGTTTGCCTTTAAGTGACATCATCTTTTTTCTTTTTTAAAAAAAGGAAAGGAAAGGAAAAGGAAACACACCAAAAAAACAAAACAAAGGAAAGAAAGAGAAGTCATTGCGAAGAAGGGAAAAGAGCCCAATTTCGGGCTTCTAGTTGGCAAACAAGGTGCCGCAGAGAAACTGGCACTCGGCTTGTCAATTGCAGCCCCGGCGGCCTCCTTGGGCGCGCACCTGGCGCCGTGGCTTGGCTGCTCGGCTCCTGCCCCGGGTCCTCTCGCTCTCCGCCGCCTTCTCTCGGGGCCCCTTCGGAGGCAGCCCTTTGGACGTCCACGGCTTCTCCCCGCGTCCTTTTGTGGCCGCCGCTTCCACGCCTGGAAGGACGCCGCCCAGGGCCTTGGCCTTCTCCAAGTGGCCGGGCGGGGGGGGGGAGCGTAGAAGGGGCCGTGGTCGGGGCAGAGAGCGGGCGGCCTGGAAACGAAGGGAAAGGCCGCGCTGGTCGGAAAGAGAGGTGTTGAGATCGAAGTTGCAAAGGTGGCCAGGGCGAGAGGTCCCCGGGAAGGACCACTGATCAGGCAGATCCCAGCCAGCTGAGGCGGGCAGGGCGGTGGGGAGCCCAAAGGGCCCGAAGGAGAAGCTCGTTGCAGTTGTGCAAAAGTTAGTCCGGACGGATGCGAAATGCCACGTTGCATTGGAATCAGGGAAGAGGGAGATGCTGTTCTCCTCTCGTTGATGCTGAGCGATGCGGGGTTCCCAAATGGTCCACAGAACGAGGGAATTTCTCCAGCAACTCCTATTCTCCGTCGACTTCGAGAGGCGCTGGGGGAAAGGAAGAAAGCTCCGTCGATTTCAAGGGAAATCAGTAGAGCGGTTGTCTTTTTGTGTGAGGGAAGCGTAGCGCTCTCCTGACTTTTAGATCCCGCGGCAAGTCAATATTTGGATTTAAATTTATTTTGTAAAAGTGGTTAGTCTCAATTTGGGGAAAAACAAAGCACTGATCGATATTATTTGTGTGTGTGTATTAGCAAACAAAACCGTGCAACTCCTCCCCCCAAATCTGCCACCTTTTAGCTCTGGAATGGCCCCAATAAAAACCCATCGAAGTGAATTAGGGGGGAGTCTTTCGGGGCCAATTGATTCTGAGCGTGGAGATGATCCACTAATTGAGCACAAATCTCTCTTTCCGAAACTGGGGGCAAGGGCTATGTAAACATGTCCAGGGCGGCGCAGGCCTGTATTCGCCTCGCCGAAGGAGGGGACCGCGAAGCTTGGGCGGGGGGAAGGGGGAAGGGCTCGCTGGCCTAAAGGGTTTCCGAACGGCAGTCGAGCTTCTGGCCGGGGGGGGGGGGCGGGTTGTCCTCAACTGCTGGTTCTCCACACTCACAAAGCCAAGCGCAAGAGTGCGTCCGGTCTGAGCTCGTTCTTCGGCCGCTTGAGATGGTTGATGACCCTCGGAACCAGAATGGTGGTGGGGGGGGGGGAGGCGCAGCCCCTCGCATGGCCTGCAATGGGATTCGCCTCCTCAGTCTCCGGATCGGAGTGTCCGTGGGGCTCCGCGTCCCTCCCTCCCCCCCCCCCGCCCCATCCTTCGGGCGCGTCTCGGTCACAAGAGGGAATCTGCCGAAGGCGGGATGGGGCAGGGGAGAAGAGAAGCCTTCCCCGCTGGATTCGCCCTTCTCTCTGGAGGCCGGCCCGCAGCAGGTGGGGCGGCTCACAGCCTCACAGTGTCGCCTTCCCCGAGCAGGTCGGGGGCCCTTCGAAGCCTGCGTCTCGGTCCCCTTCCCCCCCCCCCCCCGAGCGCGCCGACTGCACCGCGCCCGGCACACGCCAGGGCTCCTGCCGCTGCTCGGGGGCCTCTCGCCGCCATTGCGCCAATCCAGGCCTCAGGGACGGTTCTCCAGGCGGATCTGTGTGCGTACTCTCGACGACCCAAGGAGAGCCGCTCTCCTGGCCACGGGCTCCGACGCCGCTGCCCAGCGCTGCTCCGGCACAGACTTTTCTGGCGTGGGAAAGGGAGTGGAGGCCCGGAGCCCCCTTGAGGCCTGCCTTAGAGACATGGAGATGGGATGGAGATGAGAGTGACCCTTCCATACACAGAGGTAAAGTGCGAGCAGTAAATGAGCATGGAGCCTCACGAGAATGTTTAGCGGATTCCAGAGGCGAACAGGAGCAAGGAGTTGAGTTGATAAAAGTTACCGTTTGTTTGGCTCCGATTCCGGCGGATAACGTCGCGAAGGCCCCCGATGTGTCAAAATGGGCAGATTTTTCTTTCGTTGTGGGATGCTGAGAGCAATGGAGGGAGACCCTTTCCCCGGGCCTCTGGCAGGATTCCCCGACGAAAGACCCGCCTGCCCAGTTTGACACATCTCTTTCCTTCATTTCGTTAATCCCTGGAATCGAGCCCAAACAAACGGTAACTATTATCGACTGACCTTGTTGCTCCTGTTTGGCTCTGGAATCTGCTCAACATTTTCGTTCTGCTGTATGTTAATTTACTGCTCGCAAGTATGACCTGGTCCCTGCTATTTCCGTGTATCAGGAAGGGCGTGCGCACAGCCCCGGTCACATCCTGCAGGGAACTCCTAGCCGCCCCTGGACTCCGACTTGGTCCTGCTGCTTCCGACCCACCCGGCTGCCCACTCAGAGCTGTTGTCTGGCGTGCGTTGGGCAGGAAAAAGAAGTGAAACTCTCCGGCGACGCGGAGGAGGAAGGGAGGCGCCTGCCCAAGCCACCGCCGCCTCCATCCGCCCGGGACGGCTGGGCAGAAAGCGAGGACTCCATAGGGGCCCGCGCGCCCTTACGCGCCGCACGGCGAATGCGGGCCGGCCTTCGTCCCCCCCCCCCCCATCCTCGGCAGGCGGGTCACTGGCGGCGTGCCAGGTGGCGCAGCCAGGCCCTGGCCGTTTGGCGCGTACAAAGGATCGCGGTGCGCATTTCCCGGCCTCGCACCGTCACTCCTGCGCCTGTTTCCTCGCCAGGGAACCCACTCGCTTGAGATCGGTGCGCGTCGGGCCGGCTCCACCCGTGGGAAGGGACGGTCCCTCGACGGCTGGCCCGCGAGGAAGTGTTCGGCAAGCGGGAAACGAGGGCAAGGGGCCGGATCGGGACCTTTCGCACCCCTTGACGCTCTTTGCCTCGCGAGGAGATCGTCCTTCCAAAACGGGACCCCCACCCACCCCACCCGCGCCGCCTCGCGGCCTGAAATGGAGCTCTCTGCTGGGCCACCACGGGCTCGGGCTCGGGCGGGCTTCGTCAAAGCATTTTCGAGCTACAGTCTGGGCGCCTCGGCTTGCCGGCAGCGCCACGCCAAGGGAAGGCGAGCTTTGCAGTGGGCGAGACAGGGCTGCGGGGCCACGCAGCTCACTCGGCTCTTGCTCTGCCCACCGATCCGCCGGGAGCCCTTCCCGCAGGATGCCGGCCTGGCTTTCTGCGGAGACTGGTCGCGAAGGACCACGACGTCTCCCCGCCGCCGCCTGCCTCGCTCGTGCTGCTCTTTCCTCGGGGGGGGGGGAGGAGGCGTGTGCAGCCGCTTCCTTACGGCGGCCTTGGGGTGTCTGTGTCGGGTCCCACCCCCCGAGCCAGCGCCGGGGCGGAAGGCAGGGGTCCCAGCACTGCGAGGCCGCCAGAAGAAGCGGATCGGCGAGGGGGCGCTGCCGCGCTCCTCCTGGCTTCCAGGGACTCCTCGGCCGGACCTCTGACCCCCCCCCCGCCCGGCATTTTTGCGGTGCCCCGCGGAGCCTCCCTCTGGCGAAGGGCGCCGCCTGCCGAGGACCCCTGCCTGCCCCGGAGTGCCGGCGAGAGCCCCAAACGCCTCCGCTGGGAAGCGAACGTCAGAAGCGGGCTTTGGCCCCAGACCAGGGTTCCAGCGGGGAGACCCCCGAATCCGGAAGACGGCGGCGCTTCTGGCCAAAGACTCGGGACCCCGTCTGGAAGGAGGCCAGCGCCCACTCTTCCGCGCCAGACCCCGTGCAAGAGCGCGCCGCCGCCGCCGGGAGGAGATCCCAGGGCCACCCGCGGGAGAGCCGGGCTCACGCCGCCCTGGCATTGCACACTCCCGGCGGCCTGAGGCTCGGGCCCGCCCGACAGCTGCGAAGGCTGCGGGAGGCCCGGGGCAAAGGGACTCGCTTCGGGCCATCCTGGGCCAGGGGGCTCCCTTCCCTTCCTGCGCTGCAGGGGAGCTGCTGCAGAATCCTGCAGCGAACTAGAGCTTGTTGGCCCGCTCAAGGGCCAGCAGAGCGGGCAGTTACTTGGGTGGCCTTTCTCGCTGCCACAAGGCGCAAAAGCCTCCTTGTTCTACACGAATGTTGGTTTGTGGAGGGGGAGGGGTGTACATGACCCTCCATGGGACCTGATCATTCTCTGCTTCTTTGCAGTTGCCCCTGCTATAGTCGGTAAGGGACTTGCCCGGAGCAGGCTGCATTGGGGGATGCGAGAGGTCCTGATCCCCCCCCCCCCCCCGCATCCCTTTGAGCCCAGGTCTCCCTTCAGGCAAGAGCTGTGACTCATACCGAAGTTCCCAGCTTCAATTTCCAGCCCCTCCAGTTAGGTAACAAGTCATGCCAAAGACCTCTGCTTGAGACCCTGGAGAGGTAGCTTTCTCTCTGAGTGACGATTTTGAGGGATCCATAGTCTAGTTCTGGATCAGGCAGCTTCGTGTGTTCATCTGAGATACCCACCCCTGTCGTTCCAGCTCCTTTCTTCTCCCAAAGAGCTACTCTTTGTTTCCCCCCAGGGTGGGGGGTGGGGGCAGAAGAACCCAGGATGTCTGCAGAGAGAACCCCTCTGGAAACAATTATCTCCACCATAGGAGGAGGTATTACTTGGAACCCCAAAACATTTCATGCGTGGCCGCAATCCTGTGGTCGCTGTTTTGTGGGTGGCTGCATTCCTCCCTACACTGAACCCTACACAGTTTGGGTACCGGAACAGGACTCATGCCCTGAAGGCTGCTTCCTACAAGTAGTTCTGGCCCTGTCTGGCCCTTCTTCTGATCGTAATAAGCCTTTCTGATGGCTTAGCAACTGCACTGAGTGCAGCCCCTCAAGGGTTTGTTGATTTGTCAAAACATACGCACTTGTGGGCTAGAAGTCAAGAGCTTTTACTACAATGAATTTTTGAGGGACCAAAGAGGATCCTTTTGTTTTTGCTCCATGAACCCACCAGCAGAAGTCATTACTCCACAATGTTGGGACACAAATTGTTTGCATCATTGAAACGTTTTAAAAATCAGTTTGGCTTTCAGAAGGCACACTACCTTCGTTTGGTCTGACAGATCAATCAAGCAACTTGCATTAAAAAACAAACAAACAAAAACCTCACTTCTAAGACAGATATTCTTAGACCTTTTAAAACAGAACAGATTCCCTGTAGCTGTCCAGCAGCTAATAACATAAGGAAACATTTCACTGTAATAATGCTGACATGAGAGGCAGCTGGCAGACTTTGTGAAGAAGGGTGCTTCTGTACGAGGAACAAAGTTCTGGTTAACGATTACGCAATCAAAATCAATGACAATTGAAACCCATGCCGAAATCTGATGGTGCAGATTTGACCTGCAGGAAAGCTAGAAAGAAGAGGCACATTTTGTTTTGAGTTTGACTGGAAGGCTTTATGTTCTGGAAGAGTGCAATCATTTATGTTTTGATCTGGGGAAAGCGGCAGGACAAAATGACTGTTACGTGCTTGTCTCCTATTTGTTCCCAAGAGGAAGAAGAAGCCAGAAAGAGATGGATTTATTTCATTTACAGTTTGCCTCTCTCTCATCTGAGAACCCAGAGCTTACGTTGTTCTCTCTTCCATTTTACCGTCACAACAATCCTGCAAGTTATGTCAGGCTGAGACACTGGCCCAAGTTCACCTAGCAAGCTTCCATGACAGACTGGGGATTCGAACCTGGGTCTTCTAGATCCTTGTCCACACTCTACCTCTGTATCCCTCTGGCTGTCTTGCACCTTGAGAACAGAAGTTGTCAACCTGTGATAAAACCCCTTGTAAGGAGAAACACGGAGAAACAGAAATCCAAAATAAAATAAATGATTCTCATATCCTATGTACATGTCTGCGGTTTTATGCACATAACTGTTGTGATTTTTGGAAGAAGCTTCTCTCTGTCAGTTTTTGACATTGGGGGCAATGTCATGAAATCATTTTGCTGCCTTTTGGAAGGACTTGCTGTTGCTACTGTACAGACTGAGAGAATAGGGCATCATGCCTCTTGCCTCCCTTTGCACTCACCCTGAGAACAGCAGAGCAACTGAGTTCATTCAGCAGCAAAGATCATTCCTTTGTAGTACAGTCAGGCTCAGAGACTATTGCTTTCTCTTCCTGTCACATGACAGCAGTGCCCCGTGGCCTCCCACTCCACACTTAGTTCAGTGGTTAGGAAGCTGTCATCTGTGGAGAATGGGTGGTGTGTGTGTGTGTGGGGGGGGGGTCCTAGATCCAGAAAGATTGAAGACCGTGAGAGATTTCAGGTAGTGTTCAGTCGACTTGCTGAATTTGTGGTTTGATCAGATTTGCTGTCACTCTATGGCTGCGGAGTCTCCACCACCACTTTTTCAAGTAAGAAAACCAATTCTAGGACACCTGGATTCAAATCGCCACATTACCATGGAGGCTCTCTGGCTGACCTTGAGCCTAACCTGCATCAAAGGGTTGTTGTTGTGAGGATACAATGGAAAAGAGGTGAATGGTGTTGCAAGTTGCATTGGGGAATAAAGCAGAGTGTAAAATATAATAAATAAAAATAAATATTTGTTTAACTTTACAACCACTTTCATTGTGGCATTCAAGAGTCTAGTCCCAAATGAGATTCCTATCAAAGTTTATATGTCTAATTTGAATTGCAGTGACATTCTTTTATGGTATTTCTTGCCTGCCTTTCCCACAAACTTGTAAGCAGGTGAATTGTGACCCACCTCTTACATCCATGCCTGGAAAGTCCCACCTTATAACAATTTTGCATGCTGAGAAGCAATGAAATCATAATTAAAAATGTTAGTGGTGGGGAGTCCCACAATCTTTCTTTTTAAAAGCTCATTTCAATATTACAGAGGTGGTCTGAATATTCCAACACCAACAGCATTTTAACTGGTCTCTGCTCCTGTCGTTTGCCCAGAAGCACCAGTGTTCCATTTCAGGATCAGTCAGATAGCTCTAAAGTCAGTGTGTGCATGTGCATGTACGGGTGAGTGTGGGAAACATACCCCATGTGGTATAGCATAGTTGTAAGCAAGCTGGGGAGACCTGGGTTTGAGTCATTCCTTGCCACAACATTTTCTCAACGATCTGGAATCAGTCAATCTCTCTCACCTTAATATACCCTGTGGGGTGGTTGTAAGGATAACATGGAGGAGGGGAGATCCAAGTACACTACCCTGAGCTCTGAACAGGATAAAAATTAACTTACTGAAAAAAATAAGTGAGTTGTAGGAAGGATAATAAGGTCCTTCATGCCATCACTACACAGAAGTCTCACCTGCCTATGAAGTAATGTCCTGGTCATGAACAAGACTAGGTTTAGGCAAGAGTTCTAATTAAAAACCATATGAATTAACAATAAAAGGGGGAGAAGCTCTTGAGAAATTGCAGAATTACTTCTTCTTCATCACAGAGTAACCACCATCCACCCCTCCATACACACCCTGAGTTAATCTCCCCCAAAATATTAAGTACAAATTTCCATCCTATTTATCCTCCAACTCTCCATGACAAAGCATGGCTATGAGTTATTATACGGTTGCTAAAATTGACTGGAAAGGCAAAGATATATAAAGCCATCAGTGGATGCCACTGAATGATCTGTGTTCAGCTTAATGTTTGCAAAGCCCAGTTTTTCCTTGTTGCTACTCTTGACAAATACAGATGGATACATCAATGGGACCTCAAGCACCTGGATTCTAACGTGACAGAATAAAGAGTAAAGGTAAGAACAATGGAATAGGATGGAAGAGATGCAAGTTCAAATCCCCACTCTGCCTTGAGTCTCCCTGAGTGAAGAAGAGTTCTTCCAACCCATTCCAGAGTTCTTCCAACCCTGCCCCTAGTCTAGCACCCTCCACATGCAGCCAGCTGGGTGACCTTAGGCTAGTCACAGCTTGCTTAGAGCTGTTCTCACAGAGTAGTCCTGTCCGAGCACTCCCAGCTCCACCTACCTTACAGGGTGTCTGTTGTGAGGTGTGGAAGCGAAGGTGATTGTAAGCCACTCTGAAACTTCTTCGGGTAGTGAAAAGTCAGGTGTAAAAACCAGTTCTTCTTCTTTGATATAGTATTATTCCAATATGTGTACCAAGTTCACTGAACTCTCAGCTTTCTTTTAAAAGGGTCCCTAGCGGCCCTTTGTGTTGCAGAGATGCAAGCAGGAAGGCTCTCTCCGCAATGGACGAGGTTAGTTTTTGAAATGTAAGCTGAGTGCTCAGACAAGCCCGCCGTATACATGTTGGTGTACTCTTATAGGGAACAAACAAATTTATGGGGATACTGTTTAAAAAAAGAAATCACAGAAGTCCTGACAGCCTAGGTGAGAGAGGGAAGGCCACTGGTGGGACTTGGGGCAAGGAGACAGTGGGAAATTCGGCTATGGGGCAGTTCCTCAGTAGGGTGCCAGACATGAGGAGGCACAAAATAGAGGGCGGCAGTCATTTCTTGGGAAGGAAGTCCAACGGATTTCCGGGTTGAAGGCGGTCAAGTCAGTGCCCACTCCCTGTAGTGCCCGTCCGCGTCGGGGCTCGCTTTCTCCATGCCTTCCGCCCAGGAGATCTTGGCGGCCTTCTTTTTTAAAAGGCTTGCACGAGCGAGGCTCCCGTGGCAGCAGCAGAGGCCCAGGGGGAAGCTCGGAGCTGCGGGCCCCGCTTGCTTGCTTGCCTGCCTCAGGCCTCCAGGTTGAGGGCGCAGCTCCCCACTGGGTTTGGGCGGCGCTCGGAGCAGAAACCCGCCCTGGGCCCGGAGCGCCTCCCCTTCCCCTGAGCGCGGCCGAAGCAGCCCGCGGGGTTCCCGCCTCTCGTCGCTGCCCCGGGCGGGAAAGGAGCCGGCGCGTGGCTCGCTGTTCGCCAGCTTTTGTTTATCGCTGTTGATTAGCAGCGTCGTCTCGTCTCGCGCGGGCGGGCGGGCGGATTGCCGAGGAGGGCTCGGGTGCCAAGAAACGTTCTCCGCCCCGACTCTGCCAGACGCGCTCCTCCTTGCTGCGGGGGGCTGCGGGGTTTTTCACAGGTGGAGGCCTTGGCGGCCTTGGCAGCAACGACAGGCCAACGGGACCGGGACCGAGTCCGAGCCCCCCCCCCCCCGGTCCTTTCGCCTTTGCTGTTTTTTGCAAGGGTAACCCGTTGGCGGCATATTGCCTGTATGCTCCAGGCAATGCGGCCTCAGAGGCTTTAATGCCTTCCAAGATTGTGCGTGTTTGCTGGCGGGGTGTTAATGAGGGAATATATAAACCCCAAAAACATTTATGTAAATTTATACCCAGCTTTGCTCCCCAAAGCAGCTTGCAGCATCTCACCTCATTTTATCCTGGCAGGAAGTTAGGCTGAGACGGCAGCCTAAGGTCATCGAGCGAGCTTCCTTGACATAGTGTGCATTCCATGCCCTCTAGAGTCCAGCCTGACACTGTTTCCACTGGCCCTTCCTGTGCATGTGTGATGAACCTCTAGCAACAACTAAGGAGGCTGGAATAACAGGGACAGTTCCGAAAATAATTTAAAGTATCATCAGCAAAGTGGTGCCTGCACTCCAGCCTCACAAAATTGACTCAAGGCATGTAATGGATTATTAATCAGTGACAGGGAAATAGCTAGGAAGTTGGATCTCTGAACTGGTGGAAGCAAATATTTGCGCTGAGAATTGATGAGGGATATATTAGAGTCAAACATGAAGGAAAATTTTCAGGTTTCTAAGGACTGCTTCAAAATTTGGAGGCTATTAAAGTTTTTTTTATGTAGCATCTGTTTGGATGGAAAGAAATCCAGAGCTCCTCTCTAGGATATTTTTAGTAAGGAGGAATCTGACTTTACTATTATATTTTCAGTATGAAGGCAGCAGATAACACTGAAATAATAGAATTTATTGTTGAAATGTGGTTAGTAAAACACTCATAGTTAATGTTTCGCTAAAGAAGGGTAGAGTGGGGCTCCAGGCTTGCCTAGTATACATTTATACCGTTCTCTGCAAATCACTGTCTATAAAGCATTGAGTTAGTTTGGAAGATCTCTTGCAGTAGAAAGAATGAGAACAATTGCATTTTAAAAACTCCATCTGAGAATGTTTTATAGAAGGGTGGAGGTGAATAATGGAGGAAGTGGGAAGCATGGTCAACCATTACTTCTTTGCTTAAAGGATTTTGGCTCTGAGGTGTCAATGGAAAACTTGAGAGAAGAAAAACTGTTCAGTCCCTGCAGAAACATTGTCATCTGACCAGTCAGGAAAGCCAACAGCTTGTTTGATTGCTAGTAAAGACTATTAGTTTGGACCTTGGGTCAATCTTCCTTTCTTTACCTCTTTTCTTACATGTCAAATGGGAGCAAGTGTTGAACTGTATCATCCTCAGCAGGGTAGCACACACTCTAACAACAAGTATAATCTGCAAGTGAAGCTTTATGGGGGATGGTAGTATGGAAATGCCAAGAGGTTCTGTGTTGATCCAACGAATATCTAAAACAATTATCTGAGTGCATTCCCATCTCTTGTTTTTCTTTTTAAATAATTATAGGTAAATGGAGAGGATAAAGTGTTTTCAGCGATAAATCAGATTACCTTTCTTTTGAAAGCACCAATAGATGGGAACAGGACAACTACGGAGTCCTGTTCTAGCTTGCCCACTGTAGGTGAAAGTTACAGGGTCCAAGTAATGTGTTTTCCACCCATGAGAGTACAGAGAGCCCCTATGCAAATCATGATCAAGGGTAGGAAAGGCTCCTGCAGTTGGCTTCTCCCACGGTCCCACACAGGTAGAGGGGCATTCTGCAGTCCACAGCTTATTGATCATTAGAAGAATGTTCTGCTGGCTGGTGTGAAGTTAAACCTAGGATGTAGGAAGCTGATATATAATATGTAATGTAAGCCATTTCTGGGTGGTGTTTTAGACTGAAGACAAACAAGCTGCCCACTTGTATTGGGATAGACATGTTGCTCAGCAGTGCCATCCTAGTTACAGCAAGCCAAGCCTATGGATGCTGAAAGGTGTATCTCCGGCTGGCACTGGCAAACACTTATGACGTGGAGGCTGCTGAAAGCCACTTCTGATTCTCACGTGGCACCAGTCTGAGTTTAGAATCATAGAGTTGGAAGGTACCTCCAGGGTCATCTAGCCCAGCCCCCTGAACAATGCAGGAACTCAGAACTACTGGTTCTTGCTGTTGTGGCCAGAAGGCAAGAGAGAAACACTGAGAGATCAAACATAAATCCTAACTAATGCAGGTTTTTAAGTTATTTTAAGAATACAAGCATACTTTTAACATTCTAGGTGCACACTCCCTCCACTGTCATTTTAAGGATCAATTGGGGCTGTTTGCACATTTGCAGCTAAATTTGGGACTTTGAAACAAGTAATTTATTAAGGATGTGCCCTTGGAGACATTTCTTTTATATACAGAAGTTAAACACCACCCCGCACTCTAGCATCTACCCTCTCAGCACACTACTACTTATGTTTACCAAGATATATGTGTGTCTAACCAGCACCTCTGTCCAATCACCAGTGAATGAACACAGACTGGTGTTGAGCCCCTGAAGACCAGAGCAATAACGAACTTGGCATGATCACTCCCTATCACAGAAAACCTTTGGCTTTTCCTGACATCATCTGGGAACAGTGACAGCAGTTCCAGATGGGAGATCAGAGCAGGCAAAACTGGACCCAGACAAATTTTCTACCTACTTTTCTTTGCTTGTGAAGATAATCTTCAAGATAACAGAATATTTTATTTGCCTTTCTCCTCACTGACAAAAAACTCCAGTTGAGTTCTTGGGGAATGATAAGTAATTGTCACTTCTAAAAGGAGCCAAGTCCTACCAAAGTGTAACTTGTCTGCCCTTGTTCTTCACAATTTACTTGAATGCTTAAAAAGAAATCCTCTTCAAAGCTTGCTACTTTCAATCCTTGAAGTCTTTGTGCTTGTAGAACAGCTGTGAAGTTGCCTGACCTGTCTTTGCAAAGAACAGTCACATAAGCTACAGAGATTCTGAATTGTTCAAGGAATTCATTGGAGTAAAACACTTCACTGCTAAATTATGGCCAGACATTTAGAGTCAATAGGAACAGACGTAATCCACCTCCCCTGCCTATGCACAGTACTCTTCTAGATCCCTTTAGAGTAAATTCAAGCTGTTGCCAGTTGGCAATAATGGATATGTATTATGTCAAAATATGAATATGAACCATTTTTTTTAATAAGGAGAAAAATAGAGAACACAATGAATTATCTGTGATAAATGGTTTCCTTTTTATGTTAAGATAAATGGATCTTAGGTTTTTCAAAATCTAAAAAGTTATGAGGTTTTCCAAATCTATCACATAAAACAGTATACATTGCAGAAGATTTAAAGACAACTTGTTTTTAACTGGAAAAAGTACACAAAGTCGAGTGATTTGAAATATTGCAAACATATTTTAATTTTAGAACCTTTATACAAACATACAGAAGTTGTTGTGACCAAAAAAAAGGGGAGGGGGTCTTATTGCCTGCAAGTTTTCACAGAGACATAAAAATACCAAAGGCATCCAACAAGACAAGAGATCTTTATGCTTGCAAGGATGATGAAAACGTAACACTTGGAATTTCATTTGTGCCTATTTTGCGGGCAGTCCTTGAAGTTGTTCTGCTGTTATATATAGCAAGGTCAAAGCACTAGATTTTAAAAATGCACTTCACCTAATAATGAATGTGGAAAATAAGTGCAAACAGCAATGAACCATGAAAAATATGGGGAAGGTTGTAATCTTTGCAAGTGACACAGTTGTTTGTTTGGAACAAGGACACTGAAGAGTTTCCCAGAATGACTCCCTGTAGGGTTATGTGTGACACACAAACTTCTGTTTTCTGCACAGGGCATGCCCACTCTTCGGTGACGTTACAGGAAGAGAATGCAACCTTACAAAACGAAAAGGAACTAAAGCACAAGTTGAGGGCAGGCTCCAAACTGGCATTTTCACAGTGCAAAGCAAAAGATACATAGAAAAATATGCAAAACCCTTCTATTGTTTTCACAAAGTCCTTGGCACTAACTTCTTCCCTTCTTCCAATTCCAACCTTTCAGAGACCATTTGCTCACTCCTTTGAATGGGATGAATTACATTTTCATTGTACCTTGTGTTATTAAGGCAAAACCATGAATGAAAATACAGGAAAAAATTACAAAGCAAAAAACCTCATGACACACCCACAAATCAGCCTTCTTCTTCATCACTGTCCTTCATTGTGATGCCTTGAAGTCCACTCCCATCAGACACAGAGACTGTGGCCTCCTCTACAGTCAGACGGCTGTGGATGGTGTCATACGTTTTGCTATTCAGAGTTCCTTCCAGCACACCTTGCAGCCTGAAGTCTCGGTAGGTCTTCTGCAGTAACAGGAGAATGTTTTCAGTGTAGTGTCTTCCCAACCTCTCTGTTCTGCCCATTCAAGAAACGTTTAGCTCAACTGAAGAGACAGCTGGAGTGACAGTGTTATATGGACAAGGAATGCAGTAGGATGGAAAGGGAATAGTGGGATAGACAGAAGCTAATGCTTCCTCCGACCTATGGTCCATACGGGCTAGAACCATCTGCTCCCAACAGGTAGCCATTCTCCAGGGCCTCAAGACAAGGTCTTTGCCAGTTCTGCATTTGAGAACTTTTAACTGGAGGTGGCCGAGATTGAATTTGCTTGACCTTTGCTATGCCTTTCCTGCTGCTGATACAGATACAAATCTGTTGGCTGAGACCAAGGGGACCCACTTGGTGCAAAGGCTGAGAAATGGCTGCCAATCCCAAGAATATCCAGACAATGGTTTAAATTGGGGGTGCCCAAAAGCTGAGCATCTGTTCTTACAATAGCATCCTAGTGTTCTTTTGTAATGTGTGTGTATATACACATGGATGCATTAAAAATGCATACAGAGCTGTGTTATATAAAAACATGGAAGTTTTTCAAATGATGCCTTTTCACATGCTATCGAAAGAAAAGTATATAACACTCCATTAAGTAGCTTGTACATCTGGGATAAACTGGCCATTGAGCTCACAAAGCAGCTCTTTAATTCTTTGTGTGGTTTAGGGAGGCATTTCTTTCCTCTCCATGCCTGCAACTTACCTATTTACTTGGAATGCTATAATCATTTGCTTCATTGCCCTAGTCATAGAATTCCAAGTTGGTTATTTTTCTTTATTGGCAACTCCACCCACTCACAAATGCTTGGGCCTTGATTCATTTAGTGACACTGGTACAGAGTAACGCCATCGGATTAATCCTGAATGTCACAGTATGAATATATGGCATTACTCAGGCTAGTAAAAGAAAGATATTCTTGAGGACATGTTAGGCTGATAGCCCTAGGGAAACTTCTCATTTTTAGACCTTCAGTTTCTTGCTTGGCTGGTGAAGTCAAAAGAGAGAGACTTCTTTCTTGAATGGTTGTTCTCTTTTGGTTGAAGCCATGAGAATGCTGAAATAGTGCTTGAAGCATTTGACTTTTGCTTTATATATTTTCAAATTGAAGAGTTTGGGACAAATAGGCTGGCGGCTATTTTCCCACTATTTGAACTGACATTTTCATGACCAGCCCAACTTGATTCGAATATAATCTAAACATTATGGTGTGGGCTCAGCTTGCCAGTCAGTGTGCCACTCACTGAAAACACCCTGTGGTTTCTGAGCCATAGTGTGCTGAGCTGTGGCTTGCATGTATGGCAGCATCTTCAGGAATGTAGATCTCACAATTTCTTTTGGATTGGAAGGCTACCATTTGATCAAAATTGTATGAAAAAGAATTTAATTACAGTAAATCTAGTTAATCAAACCCTTGTTTCTACATATCGCCTTCCTGTTTAAGATCCTTCCTAGACTAAAGAATTTTTATCTCTGAAAGAAGCCCCTTAAATGCCTTGGGTACATTTACAAGCACTAAAAACAGCTCTTGGCCATTCAAATTATCTTTGGGCAGTGGAATCAGATTTGCTGAAAGCAAAAATCAGTCCCTGTCAATCTTCATTTATGCAGTGAACCTTATAAATAGCTCAGATGATTCAGATAGACCTACAACCACCAATCACTTATTAATGGCCTTTTAGGTTTCTCTACTGTAGTTTATTGGTCTCAAGGCTCATGTTTATCATAAGCTAGAAGCATGCACAATTGGGCTTGCATACTGCTCTTGATTTTGCTATGTACTTTCAATTCAGTTGTGAAAACACAGAGTCTACTCCTCCTGATTATTGCTAAAGGCATTATTCTGGGGTCTTGGTTAACCACTGAAGTCCAAGGAATCTGACCAGCTGTGTGCATGTGTGTGTTTTTAATATGATGTTTATTTATTTTTGAATTTATTCCCTGCCACTTTCAGCACACCAGCTCATGGTGGGTTACAGAATAAAATCCCAATACAATAAAGCTCCCATTAAAACCCAATAAAAATGAATTAACATTAACAAACAAGCATGGCAGTAAAAACAAGCCCTCCCCCACTATGAATGGCACCCCCAGCCAGCCATCTGCTGGCCACCACTGATAGAACAAGCTTGGTGAAATATCTTCCTTAGGGGGGCCCATCAGAACTTGCCCCAGCACTGGCCTCACCCAAAAACCTAGTGGAAGAGCTCCTTCTTGGCCCTGTGGAATGCTGATAGCTCCTGCAGGGCCTGTAGCTCTTCTGGGAGCTCATTCTACCAAGTAGGAACCGGGACTGAAAAGGCCCTGGACCTAGTCAAGGCCAGGCAGACTTCTCTATGGCCGGGAATGACCAATAAGTTGGTACCAGCAGAGCACAAAGCCCTGCAGGGAGCATAGGGCAACTGGCGGTCCCGCAGATATGTGGGTATCAGACCACGTAGGGCCTCAAACCCTTGAATCTGATCTGGGCCACAACTGGCAGCCAATGCAGCTGCCTTAGCATAGGCTGGATGTAGGCCCTCCAAGATGTTCCTGTGAGGACCATAGCAGCCACATTTTGTACCAGTTGCAATTTCCAGGTTAGAGACAAAAGCCGGCCCATGTAAAGCAAGTTACAGAAATCCAGTCTGGAGGTGACCGTTGCATGGATTACTATGGCCAAGTGCTTGGAGGACAGATAGGGCACTGGAAAAACACCTGGCGGGCTACCATCTTGATCTGTGCCTCCATGGTCAGCGAGGCATCCAAGGTCATCCCCAAGTTCCTGGCCTAGGCTGTGGTGTTCAGTTGTTTCCCAGCCAGGACAAGTAAATGTGCTCTTCCTACCCAGTCATAGGACCTCTGTCTTGGAGTGGTTGAGTTTCAAGCAACTCTGCTCAAGCAATCCAGCCACGGCTTCCAAACATCTGGAAAATGGTTCTGGGTGGGGGGAGTCTGGGTGGCTATCCATGAGGAGATAGAGCTGGTTGTCATCGGCATACTGATGACAACCCAGACAAAAACTCCAGACCAGCTGAGCCAGAGGGTGCATGAAGACGTTGAAAAGAGTGGGGGAGAGTACCGCCCCCTGAGGAACTCCACAAGGGAACTGACAATGACACGACAGCTCATCCCCCACTGTTACCCTCTGGGTCCAGTTTTGGAGAAGGGAGCATAGCCAGCCAAGGGCTACATCCTGTATTCCCGTGCCGGTGAGGTGGAGGGCCAATAGCTCATGATTGACCACATCAAAGGTGGCCAACAGGTCTATCATTACAAGAATGGCTGACCCGCCCTGATACAGCTGGTGCCAGAAGTCGTCCATCAGGGCAACCAACACCGTCTCCACACCGTGGCCAGGATGGAAGTGAGAGCCGAAGTTTCTTCCAAAATTGCTAGGAGCTGGTGCCTTCAACAATCTGACCCAGAAATGCAAGATGTGAGACCGGCAGTGGCTGGCCAGGTCATGTGGGTCCAGCAATGGTTTTTTAAGGAGTGGGCAAACTACTGCCCCCTTCAGTAGTTCAGGGAACTCCCCGGTCAACAGGGAGAGATTAATAATAGCCTGGAGTTGACCTCCTATTTGCTGGCCACCCCCTTTGAGCAGCCAAGACGAGCAGGGATCAAGGGGATAAGTAGAAGCCCTCACCGACCCCAGCAATTTGTCCGCTTGCGGTTAAAGAGAGCTGCCTGAAGCCAGATGTTTGTGTCATGTCAGAGTGGTATGAGGATGGGGGCCAGAGTAAATCTTTGTCAAAAGACCCATGGTAGCTGGTGACCATTCTGGTTTGACTTAACATGCAAAATGTTAACAGGTGCACAGTTTATCAAATTATGATAAAACATGTTTGGCTGGTTTTCATTATATGCACATTCACCACAGGAAGGCTTAGTTTGACAAGTTAAACAATAATTTCACTGTGGATCTTTGAGCCTAACTGGGATTCAGGTGACAAACCACTCGTAGCACTAAATATGGCTAAGTGTTATGTCTACCAAAGTCAAGATGAGTAACCAAAAAGTCTATTTCCTTCCTGTATTGTTGTTTGTGCTCTGAGTCTCGTGCAGTGGCAACAGCTTTTGATCACAGGAAGACATGAATGTTAAGACGATGACATTTTGGCTGTTGATTTGCAATGTTGCTGTGCAATCCAAATGTAATATAATTTACCTTCACCATCTTGATGAGCGTTTTCAGCTGGTAGATATGAAGCTGGAGGTCTAATCTACCAGCCAGCCACATGCATATGACTTTCATGGAGCTGCTGTACCATTGCTGAAGAGAGGAAGGGGGTTGGGGAAAAAAAAAGGTCCAGCGTTATTCATTTAGCAGATTGGTAATGAGAGGGAATGGCACACTTTGAAATGACAGGAAATCAGCACTTCAAGTCAATAATGCTATAATTCCTGTTAGTAAAATTGCATGTGTTGTTGCTAGGAAATCAGCTAACTTGACCTGAACTGGTCTTCACATGAATTAGCATTAGCAATAACTGCTCGGTCTTTGAGCTGTGCCATATTCACGCAAAAGAGTGTTTTGCACTTTGCTATCTGCAGGCAAAAAGGGGGAGGGTATTAAATACACACACACGTACATGAAACAGCGGATTGCTGAAACAGTAGGGGGAAGATTATTTACAGAAAGGCAGGGGGAACCCATGCAACGCTACAAGTTTTGCTTAACAAAAATGAAATCTAACATAAGAGAACATCTCGTGATGAAATGTTCTTTACTGTTCACTTCTATGAATATCACAAAAGGGACTGGGGAGAGGAGAGAAACAGACTCTCTGCTAAAACTGGAATGGATGAAATTATCTCCCTCCCCCTGAAATAGATTGCTACTAAATCATGGATCTTTTTCTGAGATTCATACTCTTACCTACATTATTTCAAAATCATAGATATGCTGGATTAAGGCAGAACTAGAGCTGCCTTGCCTCTCCCAGGGGACAGCAGTACCTACGGCAGTCCTGGACCCATGGCATGCCTTGCAGAAAAAAGGTGCAGCCAGATTTGATTGGGGGGGGGGGCAACTAGTGCCCAGCTAAAGAAAAGCAGATGGGAGGCAATAACCCAACAGGGGGAGAAAAGGCATTTTCCAAGCTTAAATTACCCCCTACCCTGCTGAACAGATTTGGAGGATCTGGAGGTGGCGGTTTGGGAACTAAGAGCCTTTGCTTTCAGCAGAGGCCATTGTTACATGTCTGCTGGTCCTTCATTAGGTGAAAGGCACAGGACATGGACAAAGACCTAGGAGAAAATCAAGCTAGGCATTTCAGACTTGGGCGAGACATCTGCTTGTTCAGTCTAAAATATTAAGGTGGCTGAGAATGAATCCCCTCTGCCTTTGTCATCACAAACCGAATCTTGTCTTTCTCAATTAGCAAACAGAGTTCTTAAACTATGAGGTGAAGGACGAGGAGTGGTTGTTTCATTGTAAGAGTGAGATTACACTCGGAGAGAATTTACACCTCAGCCCAACAGAGCAGGGAAGCTTCCTCCTGATGTAATTTCCTCTTCCTGTACAATAGGAAGAGATATAGAAATGAGACCAAAAGAAAGCCCGCACAGCCAGCGAGTCAAGAATCTATGAATGGCATTCAGAATGTAACCAGGGTTTGCAACCAAGCAATATACCACAGAGCTTAGTATTCTCAAGGTGGATCACAGAAATGGGAAAAGTAGAATAATATAATAAAATCAACCAAACATTAACCACATTTCCAGTGAGTCTAGAAATCAAATACAGTGCTAATAATAATGTCTGAAAGAACACAGAAAAAGAAGCACCTAAAATGTGGTAAGAGTAGCAAAAAGGGACAGTCTCAGCTGAAACATTCAGCATCAAGAAATGCTTGGGAAAAAAAGACTATCCAGCATTTAACACTTAAAGGAATAGATGGCAGGTGACCCCACTGAATACATGTAAAAGCACAATTGCTATTATGACACTGCAAAACCCAACTACCATCTTCTCCCATATGGTGCATGAGGAAGCTACCAAGAAGAGCACTACAAGATGCCCCTGTGAAAGGCCTTCAGTGGTCCACAGGAATGCAGAAATGGCTGCCTGTAACCACAAGATCCAGGACTTCCCTCAAACACAGATGCAAATGTGGCCAAGCAACAGATTATAAAAAACACTGCTGACAAGGGAAACAGCCAGGGCCAGAGACAGAAGGATGGTAGCAAGGTCACGGTCAGCATCAAAAGTCTAGTTCTCCTTGCACACCAACCCCCCCCCCCCGGCTAAAAACCTTCAAGCGATTGGGATGTGAGTGTCCTGCATAGTGCAAGGGGTTGGACTAGATGACCCATGAGGTCCCTTCCAACTCTATGATTCTAAGTGTTGTGCACAGATCCAGGGTTTTTACTCCCTCTCTGGGATGAGCTGGAAATAGTGTCATTTGCTTATCAGTAACTGTACATAGAATGTGGATGTGATTGCACCAAACTTGTTTGCAGTGGTGACTGTGCAAAGGAAACATTTTGCAAGAGAAGGGGATGGGGGACACAAAAAGGAGGAGCAGACATCACAACTGCAAGCTTATGCTACACAATACTTGTGCCCACTGGTAGCTGAGTGGGAAGCATTCACTCAAAGTGGGGAGGAAGTTGAAAATTCCATTCCTGAGTAACGTGAATGTGGTCCTCACAAGGCAAAGCCCTACCCTTTTCAGGAGTTTGGTAGACTGTAATAGTTTTGTTTGAATGTGCCAAAATGGGCAAAATCAGCTACCAGTAAATGTCCATTCTTTGTTGTGGTTGCCACCTTGAGGAATGACCAGCTTGGGGAGATAGGAAGGCTCCCACCACACTTTTGGAATTTTGCAAGCTCTTGAAAACAGGAGGACATTTTATAAAGGCAGAGCTTTATTATAATGGTTCGTGAAGGTGTTTTAACAAAGCGAATGAGACTGTGGACTATATACAGGCACAGTATGCATTATTTGCTGCATTATATATTATCTTACACTGTATTTTCTGCTCATGTAATACCATTTTCTGTATTGTCTACTGTATCATCTTTAATACTTATGCATAGTTTCAGATCTCTTTAATCTTATTCCTGTTACATTGCTTATTAGTAAGAAAGTACGAAGGGAAGACTATAAATAAAAATAAACATATAAACAAAAGGCAAGGCAAAGGAACTGCAACACCCACTTGTTATTCTGCAGAGCAACAGCAAGTCAACCCTCAAGAGCAGACAAATATTGATTAAATGATGGGGCCTTCATCGTCTCACAGCCCATGAACTGCTGACTTCCTCTTTCTCGTGTGTCATGCTCTAGAATTCACCTCCCTGACACTGTGAGAACTTTGCTGATTAGACAGGGCATGTTTTACATAAATACAGTTTAAAAGACCCACAAGCCTCATAAACTTTGGACCCAAGGTTTGATTTCTGGTACAGATCCCCCCAAATATTACTAGGAGTAGCCATGCCTCCAGTCCTGAAGCACTGCGCTGTGACAGCCAAACAGAACAACTGGCCCAATGATCTCTCTGGGTCTGTGCCCAGGTGCCCCAATGATACTTTGATTTGCCTTGCCTCCTACATCTTCAGTTCAGCCTCTGTTGAACAGTGTGCATGTGTGTGTGGGGAGGTTATTATTGCAGTGCCCCTAGAAAGCGATTGCTCTCTCCTCCCCAATGTGGTGAAAAGTGTGGAAAAAAGTTAAAGCAAAGTAGGAAAGGACAACTTTTTTATATATCTACTACTTACTGAAAGGGATGCTCCTTTGCAAGATTAACTGTGTAGGAGGCGGATAGAACTATAAGAAGAGGGAGAACATAGCCTGATGGAAATAAGGACCTTTTAAGTAGGCTGCATCCTGGCAATCACAACAGGTTGTTCTGGCTGGTCTTGCCTTGGTCAACTGCTGGCTTGGCTAATGGGTTTACCAGGATCTGAGAACCAAGGGATGCCCCTGAGCCTTTTAATAAAGTTTGCAGAAAGGCCAAGTTCTTTACTATGCCATGCCTTCTCTGTTTCCCCAGTGGTTGCAGTCAGAACTGCATTAGATTTCCCTCCCCCTCAATACATTAAGTGAATGCAGCGTGATCCAAGCTTGGGGCTCTCCACCAGATCTCAAGCCCCTCAGATTTTGTCTCCCCAACCCCCTTTGGGAGCTCTGGGACTCAAAGTATAGCAGCATGTTCTAATAGCCAAACCACATAGCCTGCTGGAGTTCCAGATGTGTTATTTGGCCTTAAAAAACAGCAACTAAGAACTGGGACCATTGAAATAGGGAAGGAGATGCTTCCTCCTCCCCACATCTTTACACCACTCCGCAGGAGCGGTATAAGTAAAACAGTAAGGGGTGTGTGGGAGGGCTCAGTCCGGGATGGGGGGGCAATGATTGGCCCCTTGCCCTTGGACTGACGAGTCGGGAGGTGCTTCATGCCTCCCAACCCGTCCACGCCCCAACCTGGGCTGCCTTCAGCTGACAGCTGCCATTAGGTGGCTGTCCGCCGACGAGGCAGGTAGGCAGACGCCTGGCCTAACCTGCCAGGCGGCCTTGGGGGGGGGAGAGCTTGGGCCGCCCATCCAACACTTCACCTCCCCTCCACCCTCCTTACCCCCCTGCCCCATCATCCACCTTCCTTCCTTTGCCCCCCTGCGCTCCGCTGCCGGTTTCCCACCCCCAGACACCCAGCCAGCCACCCTTCTCTCTGCTAGACTTTTTCTGCACCGCCCCCCTCGCTTCTCTAACCCGCGCTCCGCCGCCACTTCGACCCCGTGCTCCACCGCTGCTTTTCCACCCCAAACAACCACCTACCCACCCTTCTCTCCGTCAAACACTTTCCCCACGGTCCCCCTTGCTTCTCTATCCCGCACTCTGCTTTTGCTGCCGCTTCGACCCTGCGCTCTGCCGCCGCTTTCCCACCCCCAAACAACCAGCCATCCACCCATCTTGTCCCCGAACTCTTCCCCTGCCACTGCCCTCCCAACTCACCCCCCCACACCTGCCCAGTGGACCCTTCCCCCTTCCTTCCCCCCCTGCCCCGTCGACCTTCCACTCCCCCTTCCTTCCTTCCTTCCTTCCTTCCTTCCTTCCTTCCTTCCTTCCTTCCTTCCTTCCTTCCTTCCTTCCTTCCTTCCTTCCTTCCTTCCTTCCTTCCTTCCTTCCTTCCTTCCTTCCTTCCTTCCCTTCCTTCCTTCCTTCCTTCCTTCCTCCGTCCCTCCCTCAGCCCCCCGGGGGAGGGCTCCCGTGGCCATCCACTGCCTGCTAGCACCCGCTGTATTTTTCATACAGCGGGCTTAATTTCTAGTGATTCTCTAATTGAAAATGTCCTCCTGGAGTGCTTTAATCCCAGTGGGCTAAGGAGAGGACCAGTCTTTCCCTCTTGCCACAACTTACAGAAGCTGGATGAGGGTGATTTCTGACTAGAGAATGGCATAATGGGAACAATTAACCTTCTCTTCTCAAGAGCTGCAGCCCCTATCCCCTGGCTGCTGTGGGGCCAAACACTATGTCTGGTATACTAATCACAGAACTCCAACACATTGTGCATAGTTTGTCTCCATCCATATTAATTTGAGAAGAGTTTCTCTGTAAGAAATGGTGTCATTACAGCCTTTGTACACATTTCTCAAGAACATGCAAGAACCATTATTTCTTAAAAAAATGCATTCAAAAACATGTTTGTGTTGCATGAAACTTGAGCATGGGATGCAAAGTTGGTATTTCTCTTTTTGAGATGACTTTTAAAGCTGAATCCTAGTTAAAGGAAGGCAGTATTAAAAAGACACACATGCAATAAACTTTAATTTTTTAAAATGATAAAAATTATTAAAGCAATTTTAATTCTTAATCCAGGGATAACAGGTGGCATTCAACTGAATGCTGTCAGCTACAAAGAGTGTCATATTGCTTAACAGATGGCATCACAGTGAATTCACTTGCACTGATAAATTGACTCACCTAATAATTCTCTTAGCTGCCATTTGTTCTTTTGTACCTATATGCAATATGATAGGTCTAATCTGTTCTCTTATCAGTCCGTCTTTCAGAAGAATTAACCTCAGAGTTACACAACTGTGATCTAGTACTAAATATCCATAGAGAGCCCATGGTGTGGGCTGCTGATTAGTTATGCAAAGAGGGTTGAATATCAAACAATTAGTAGAGTGCAAGAGTGACGCTGGGCAGAAATGAGCAAGCTGCAGTTAGTGTGACAAGTACGGCAATTGGCAGTCCTCTGAAAGGAAATTAATGGGGCCGTCACAGGCTAATTGAGAACGGAACCTTGGTCCAAAGCCCTCCCCCAGACCCACCAATGCAGTCGGTGTCCAGACACACAACTCAGTCCCGGCCTGGAGTTTGGTTTCTAGACTTTCAAAAAAGCTAAATGCAAAATAAAACATTAGACAAGATAAGCTGGAAGAATGCCCCAATTAAAATTTAGAGTTTAAATTTGAATTTCTTCTTATGCTGCCTATAGTTACATGACCACCGTGGCGGCGGTGGTGCTGGGCATCTCAGAGCAAATCATTTTCAAGAATCCATTTCAGTTCGCATTCCATTTCTGTAGTATTCGGTAGTATGTGAAACACTAACATACAATGAACATTTTAAAGCCCAAGTAATAGTCAAATTTCCCAGGTGTTGGACTCCCTCTTCCCTGGGAGCACCTAAAACTTCCAGGAAAATAAGTGGAATATGACATTTGGCATGTCAAAGAGGAAGTGGTTTTGCTTCCAAAACAAACATCTGAAACTATTTTGACATGCTAAGAAAAGGTGGTTAATTCCTATCACTTTTTTCATTAAGTGATATAAATGTTCATGGTCTGAGAGAGCTAAGTTATAAAAACCAATAAACCCTCGAAAAGACAAAGAAGTCCCTGGGAAGACAGCTTACCCATCCTGAGCGCAACATTGTTGTGCAAGCACCATTCCTTTTGGAGGTTCTTGCAAAGGATCCACCCACTGAAATCATACTATTATTTTAATGTCAAATACTACTAACTTTACTAATAATGTATGATAACACAAGCAGTTTGCTTGGATTTAACTTACAGGCAGAAAAATACTGGCTGGATTTTTTTTTTCTCCAGTAGGAGCAGTTCACAAGTGGAATCTGCTGCCTAGGGAGGTGGTGAACTTTCCCACAATGTCTTCAAGCAGCCATTGTCAGGGATGCTTATGGTGACCAGATTTTAACATTGGTAAAGTGGGATACCATTGACTGGGGGGGGGGGTCTTGATTAAAAATTTGGTCTATATGGAGCAACAAAATTTTTCATAGAATGCATAGAACACAAAAATAGTATTGTAATATATATATATATTTAAATTTCAACGTAAGTACAATTTGCCAGCTGCCCCCAGATGTCCCTCCAAAAGTGGGACACTAAATTTTAGGCTGCTCCTGCGTTGAACAGGTGGTTGGATGAGGTGGACTCTATGGACCCTTCTAACTCTAGGATTCTAAGCTTAACTCATCTTAAGAGGCAGGATATTTAACACTACTACAAATATTAAGGATAATATGAAAAGATAGTCAGCTACTACCTGTTCCTGACCACCAAATGAGATCCCACTGTGGAAGATATTCACCCAGACTGCTAAGTTGTACCAATACTAGGCCCAGCCAATGGTCTGAAAGCTTTAACGTGGGAGTCTATAGCACAGTTAGACACTTCCAAGCACTTAGGAGAGTATAATTTTGCTTAAGGCTATGCTGTTAGGAGAAGAATTTTGGAGTGGATTTCAAAGTTCATAAATTAAACAATGACAAAACCATAACACTTTCCAAAAGTCTCTCCCTAAAACAAAATCACATTCTCCTATACTTGATGGAGGAGAATGAAAAAGTCAGTGTCGCAGCATTATTGCTATGAGAAAGAAAACAGAAAGTGTGTGTTATATATTTTTTCACACCAGTGCATGACAGCAGCCAACCATTTTAAAAGAGAATTTGTTCTCTCCCTCCCCTCTCCTCTCCCCCTCCCCCCTCATTCATAGTTCACCCAGCTCCTGTAAGGGCATGTATTACTCACTTCATTTTCCCCTGAAATATCTCTTTGAAGTACAAAAAAAAAAGGGGGGGAGAGGAAAGGCTAGGGTTGACTCTGCAAGACCCCTGTATTTATTCACACTTATTGTGCATGACTGTAGACTGGTAAATCATATTAGCAGCCTGTCTCTCCATCAAGCTGCTACTTGCTTTCCAGCCCTGGGAAGGTTCAACAAATCAACAGGAGCACGGAAAACAGAACATCAGTCTAATCTAGTGTTTAAGGTGAAGTTTTCAAACCCAATCTAAGAAGATCTTTAGAGCAAGTAACAAGCTGAAGGGCTCAGAAGGTGGTATCGACAATGAAAGAGTGTTGAAATATTGAGAAGCGCTGCACTTGTGCATTTTTAATAACAAGAGGGTCAACAAGGACACAGCTCCCTCCGCGCCAATAGTTGCCACCGACTATGGAAATTGCCACACCAGGGCCATAAACGCTTTCAGTTCATCAGCTTTCTTAAACACCCCTAAACCCCCTCAGTGGACCTTTAGTCTTGAATTAACAAACCAAAGCAATGAAAGAGGGTGCAACTTGAATGGCTGGCATTGATCCCCAACCGCGTTCGGCACTGCTACAGGCACTGAAAAACTCTCTCCATTGTCAATAGAAATTGACAAACCCTCCTCTCCTAAATAGTACAGCTGAGCCAGGCTGGATCCACGCAGCTGTAAAGGGCTCCGCTCTCAGGGCCCAGGAGCGCTAACAATAGAACAAGCATGAGCTCTTTGTCAGCCACAGACTCGGCAATTTTCTAACAAGGATTAAAGTTGTTTCTCGGCAGTGCCAGTGAAAAGAGATTTAGCAACATACCGTGCTTCAGGCGAAGTTAAAGAGAAGTAGTTAAGGAATTTCATTATGCTACTGACTATTGGAAATAGAAAACAAATATATTCAATATTCACAAGCCTCATCGCCCTTTCCAATCCTTAATCTATAATATTTTGAATATGCTAAAATAAATGTAAATTTTGATCCTTGAAAGCATGCACGTCTGATTTTTTTTCTTTTTTGGGAGATAGGGGAAGAATATTATTTTGATTTTTAAAAGGTGCCATTACTAGCTACCTGGAACGAAGACTCAATATGTACTAATACACAATGCCTTAGAGCTTTGCTGATAGCCCTACATTTGAACCAGATGACCACATAAGGTTTTACGTTTTTGTTTTTTTCCATTTCAGATTGGCTCTTCGGGCAAGTGGTCACCGAGAGATTGCAGTTGCTGATTTTTTTTAAAGGGTAGTACTGCATTTGAAGGAACAGAGCTGCATTTTCTGCATACCTGCATACAATCCTGCAAGTGTCAAAATAAACTGGGATGGGGGAGGGAGGCAACATGGGTTTGGCAATTGTGCTTTGCTTTTACAGATCAGTCCATGGTTTGGAGGCTGGTGCTGTAATGATCCTGGTCAGTTTTCATTACTTTTGACACTGCATAAGCAGTGGCACAAAAAATTGGGATTTCCATTGCAAAGGCTGGTAAAAGCTAAACTCCCTAGCGTGGATTTTGGAATGTGCTTGAAAAACTGGACCTCACGAATGAACACACATAGGACTGAGCTCCAGAGAATTAACATTGTGCTGAGGGATTCTGAGAAGAATGTTAATAGTCTTGAAGCTTGAACGGGACAAGTGATTTAAATACAGGTGAGGCAGAAAAATAAAATATGAATCTTGTCTAAAGAAGCTTTGCCTGTTTAGCACAGAGAGCTAAGAAAATGCAGTTTGCCATTTGGAAAAAAAAAATGTTAATCTGCATTCTTTTCCTTCCAGTGAATACTTCGGATGAGAGCATTTTAGAAAGTAACGGCAATAAAGATACCCATGCGCAACACCAATGTTACCTTTTACCCAATATTTAGTTCCAAAACAACAGTGTGTGTATTCATTCATTCATTCATTCATTCATTCATTCATTCATTCATTCATTCATTCAATCAATAAATGCCTCAGGAGGAGACTGGCAAATGAAACAAGCTACAAATTATGCCTCCCCCATACCAAAATGTACTTTATTATCAAAATACATAAATCAAACCTCAGTCATTTATTTTCAGGCTTTTGAACCATCTTTACAAAAATCACATTTTCATACATATTAACGACATAAAAAAGGACTTTTCAAAATTTTCTAACTTTTAAGGGGAAAAAATCCAATACGGTTAAGGGTAATTCAGAATATTTTGTTCCTTAAAGAGGACAACAAACATGATATGTTTCAGTGGAACCATCAGAAACCTGAACTCCCTGAAACCTTCTTTTGTGCTGTGGTGGTTTCTTCACAACACGCAACTGTAAGTAGGAGGGCTGAATGACCATATATAGATAAGGAAGCACTCTCATGCGTTGTTAAAAATTAATAGCCTGTTAAACTCCTTAGCTCTCTCCACAGTGAACCCCCTATTAACAGAAGACAATCATTCATTACCGTGTGCATCACCCCCTAATTACCCTAGATTAATAGTTGAATGGTCTCTAGTCAAGACACTCAAAATTAATATCCCAAAAACAATGCTGTTTTTTTTTTTAGTTTTTGGTTGGAGGTGGCAGGAAAGCTCAATCACTTGGCCTGTGCCAGAACTAATTTCATGCAATTATCCCCACTTTGTTGTAATTTAATTAACTTCAACATGGTGGCACATTTGTCTTCTTGAGGAATGGAAGGGTGGGTGGGAGGGAGAGAAGGATTTCTTATGCTAGTTTTACTGGCTACAGAACTGCCCTTCATTTTGTGTCTTTGCAAGCCGATCCTATTTTTCATGTGGATGGTGGTCCCAATAATAAAAGAAGGCGACACAAGTGATTGGGAGAAATGAAAATCTGGTGCATAGGAATATTTCCCAAGAATCTTGGAACTCTTCATCCTTAGGGATACTGTGGATCTAGACAATAACAGTACTTCACAGCTTCAGAGAGAGAAAGATTGCTGGGAGCAGATTTAATCGCCTTAGTAAATACTGATGTGTGGGTAAGTTAACCAGTGCTGACAACCCTTTTCAGGACCGGTGCAAGGATGGGGCTTAGGTTCTGAAATCACAGCCTTCCAGTTCTATCCCATTTCCTTTGTATTAATAATAAAAATCATCCCATACACTGTCTAATTAAGCTTGAATACATTTGATTAAAAGACATTCAAGTTCAATGCAAAGCTCAATAGGAGCTCCAGCATGTGTATGTAGCTCCTGTGTAGGACAGGTTTCTGATTGTGCAGAGCCAAGCTGTCCTCTGATACTGGAGATCTTCCAGCAGCTTCTGGATCTGATCTATAATCATTGTTTCATGAACCTTGGAGTGATTTGGAGCTCCAGGAGACTCATTTGTAGGACAACAGCATGGGATACTTATGGCTGCTTTTGGAATAACTTATTCATAGAGCCTGAGTACAAAGGAAGGAGCACATTGGCGCTAATTCCACAAAGAAGCTCTGTTCCAAGGCTGCCGTGATCTGTATGGCTGCCACTTCACCCAGCCCCATTAAGAGCACATTTACTAGAGATGCATCCTCACCTTGCACAAAAATGTCAGTGCAAATGACTGGAACATTTTGGTGGAACAGGTTGGAGGGCTTTAAAAATGGCCTTGCCCTCAGATTTATCCAACCAATGTAACCCTAACTGTTTCAGAAGCTGAGGTTTCACTGTAAGCATAAGGTTTATGAAAATTGCTGTAACTTCATAATAAAGCTTAATTTTGCAATGGAACCCATGTAAATCCTCTCTTTTTAATGAGTATATTGAAATGAGAATTTAAGCAAAACCAATTGAATCTGTTTAATTATATTTATGCAGTTTTCGGTGGCATCTTTTATGACCTTCCTCTCCCATGTGTCTTCCCACACATATGGCAACTGCTGAATAAAGCTGAAACATTGCTAAAAATCCCACACATATATACACACAGAGCTATTATCCAGGTCTGGACATCTGCGATGTTATTATTTTTTTAATTTAAATATTATGTGCTGATATAGACGCTTGTTGAAGTAAGGGGCTCCTAGATGGAGCATACAGAATTCCCTTTTCTGCCAGTCCTTATGCCCGAACCTCAGTGTGCTACTAGTGCGTGAGTTCCCTTGAGCAAATCCTACGATGGTGCCATATTGAGCTGTGATGCAGACAAACAACACACCTACTTAATGTTACATAAGATTTTCCAACAACAGACCTTGGGAAGAGGTGGAAGGCTAGGTTAGGAAATGCACTGGAAGATGATCTAATCAAGAGTTTTCTCTTTTCATAAACAGAAGGACTGGAATCAAATTCCCTTTGGGCACTGAGCCACTCTAGCAGCTGCTGAACCCTACTTCTCTAAAACATGCAAGCTCTCTACTAAACGAAGGCTTTGGTAAGTAAACATAGCTTAAATCAGTGCAATTAAATATCTAAATATAAAAAAAACCCAGTTGGTATAACTCCAGCACATGTGGTCACTTCCATCATGCTTGAACAACTCAGAAGCCTCTAGTGAGGAAGGGTCTCCAATTACAACCCTGCAGTAACATCTTACATGCTACCCATGTATACTCCCCCCACAACCACATACTAAGGGCAGACAGCATTTAAGATGCTGCTGATTAGCTACACTGGTCACTGGATTCCCTCTATAGTGGATTTGTTGGGGGTAAAAACCCACAGCAATTGTCTAAACACTAATATCATCACGACAAACCTTTCTTCTCCATTGAAAAAGCATAGAAGTGTAATGGGGCATGGCAGGGCAAATCCACCTTGGGAGTTCATGGCCTCCCATCAGCACTGTGGCATATTTGAGCAACTCCTGGCGTTTTCCTATCTTTGCTCTGATTTTTTCAAACCTATTTTGCTGTTAATTTTTGGGAAAGATTGCAGTAAAGTCAGGATGGCTACTGTGTGGGTAACAAAATTGGGATTGTCCTGTTCACATGGCATCCATTTTCCCTGACCCTGTCCCTGTAGCAGCCATTTCCTCCCCCCCCCCCACCACAGGAGGGTTTAAAAAAATTTTTAATTTCATATTGTTATACCAATAAATGTTAGCAGCGTAAATAAGTCAAAGATATGCACATGCTGCATTTTAGGATAAAGGCGGTAAAAGGATTTATTTATGGAACGACACTCTGTGATAGTGCAGAGGAGAGATAGGGACAGGCGTCTGCTCTACATGGCTACCTAAGTAGAAGAGAGACCTAAGCTTCCAAAAAGACGCAGGATATTGCCCTAAATGTAGCAATCTAAGGACAGACAAGAAAGCACACTTAATAGGAGAGAAAGGTCCTGAAACTGCTAATACATCCCGGTGTAACAGTATATTAAGAAAGCAGTATGAATATGTTGATACTCTTGGGGAACTGGGGCAGACAAACTGCAGGGAAGCCTGCCCTATGGAAGCCCTGTTGCCACTGTGCTGCATCAGCAGCCTCATCAGCAGTGGGGAAACGACACAAGTCTGTTCCCATGAGGCAGCAACGAGGGTTTTACCCACTTGTGCCCTAGAGACCAACCACCATGGATCAATGACCAGCCTCTTTTCAAATAATGTCGGAGAAAAATTGTGGAAAAGAGGATCATTTTCCCACTTAGGTAAGGACTTAGTGGATTTAAAAATAAAAGAATGGATGTCCAAATCCCCTCTGACAAAAATTTCCTGCACTAGAGCTGGTCTTTCTCAGTACTACATAACTCCAATAGTGGAAGTAGACAGCTTGTTCAATACCAGAGGCTAAACAAACATGCCATGAGCTGGAGAGCCACTCATAATTTCCATGTGTCAGAAGCACACAATCACTGTCATTTGTATGGTGTTTTTTTTACTGATATGGCAGATGCCAAACTTTAGTTGGTGAAAAGACTCTGTTTGTTCTGCAATATTTATTCAGAAAGCTGTAAATGTGAAAGGCAAGTCAGTCCTTGGAAAAATAACGATCTATGAATTAAGAAACCAAGGGAATTGAAAAAAAACTTACAAAGCCTGTATAATTTCCTTTTAGCCACTAACATTTTCAGACTTCAGAAATGTAGCAATAAGAGTAACGTAGGAATCTTAGCTGCCCTAACCAGTCATCGCTAGGTCCTTGAAGGCACAACACCAGTTCTCAAGTGTTAGCAATAGACTGATCCTATGAGAAAGGGCTGGTAAAATCTGGGATAAAGTGCTGTTCAAACTTTTTCTGGTGCTTGTTTATAGTAATTTGTCAGAAGATGTTGTGCTGAAATCCTAATAAATGCTTCTTCTTCTTCTTCCTAACTGGTAGTGGTGAAGCAGAGTCATATGTCTTGGCCTGTCTTTTTTCCTGACAGCAGTATTCATTGTCTTAGGCTATAGGCACCAAGTCAATGAAAATATGTTTCCTGGCCTACTGCCCCCTCTAAGTCTCCCAGGAAGCTGCTCTCCAGCTACTCAGTTGCCACATGAAATATATCTACTTAATTCAAATTTAAAAAGAGCACTGCATTCAGTTAAAGTATTTTAATATCTGTAAACATACATTTGAGGCAGCTTTTGCATTCCTACTGCTAGACTCTAGGAGGTTCTGCTACTGGGAACATAGGCAGCCTGGAAGCTCTATGCTGCTGATTCCTGGCTGTACAGTTCAGTCCTTGCCATTTCCCCCTTGAAACCCACCTTTTGTTCTCATGCAGTACAGCACATAGATGGGGAACACAGCATGGGTAAAATGTTAAGTTCAAACAAGGAACAGCTTCAGAGGCAGCTACTCATCATTTTATTACGGATGGCCATAAAAGAAACTGAGTCTCTGCAAGGAGGGCTACATTTTTGGCAGCTTTGCACAAAACAAATTTGTGCTGCCGTGAATACTGGCAGACTTCTAATAAAGCAAGCTTAATGTGCACAAGCACATACCCAAGAGTATAGTGATATAGGTACAATCAGTACAGACTTGGCTTTAAAAACTGTGAGCTTCTCCCGCTGATTAAGAGTGTGTATATTTACAGTAAGGAAGAAATCAATAATCCCTCAATGGCGCCTGCACTTGGCACTTCATGGTGGAAAGAATATGACCTAAGACAATCCAAATGGTAGAGACCATATTGATTTTTCCTCACTGCACAGAACAAGAAGGCTGCAGGCACAGTTAACACTCACCAACAGATTCACCTACAGCTTCAGAGCTATTACAGCTGGATGTATCCCATTGATCTCAGTAAGGTGCTATCCCATTCTGAAAGCCACCTAGATAAAAGGTATATGTAATTGTTATAAAACAGTCTTCTTTGCGCTTAGCCCTGCTAGCGTATGACGTGCTTGTGGGTTCACATTTAATTCCCAAACTGAGAGCGATCTTTTTCTCAGTCCTTGAAAATAAAAAGCACGCTTTTTTTTTTAAATAAAGGGAGCAATTTAAAACAAATGTTATATAAATGTGGGTTGTCTTTAAAAATTTGTTCACACAAAAAGGGAATTATTTCCCCAAATCATGTTGGAATAATCCAAATGACAACGATCCTGTTGGTAGAGGTGCCACTGTTGCCTTTTCTGACACTGTAAAATTCGTTAGGATTTTGAAACCACACCATGGAATATATTTTGATCTCTTTTGCCACCTGCAGCCTCAAAATGTTGACTTTTCAAATTTAAGTTAAAAAAAGAAAGGCAGATTCAAAGTTTTAAAAGCTGTACCCCCCCCCCCCCAAAAAAAAAAAAATCTATTTTGCATTTACCAGAAATAGAAGGTTTGCAAAGACAGCCATCATACTTCTTGGGCATGCTGTTCTGGGTTATCACTGCAGGGGCCACATTTGCATTTTCTTCTAAGTCCCTCTATGAAATGCAAAATGGTCACTTGGGAGGCAATGGTCACTTTACCAGACAAAACTCCACTCAGGAAAAAAAATACTGTGCTGTTTTAATAGAATGCAATACTTCTTTGCTTTTTGGAGGGTTTTTATTCCTCAGGACTGGGGAAGCCTGAAGATGTCAAGCAAATGACATGATTAGGCTTGTGAAGAGGAAGTGGCAAGATTAATTCTAAAGGTGTAACCTGCTGATTGAATTATGGCTCATGTGGGATGGATGCCTGTCTCAGGGAAAATTATTCTCATGTGTTCTCTGCCTGACAGCTGTGGCACCCACACGGTGCAAGAGTAGCCAGGAAAACCTTAGGCCCCTAATCTAGACTAGCAGCCAGATTTGGGGGGGGGGGGGTCTTACTCCTGCAAGTGTGATTCAGTGTCATTTAGTTAAATGTATAACTTATTCAGGGTAATAAAAATTTAAAAACATATAACTAGAATCTAAAGCCATAGGGAATTTTAAAAATGAAATAATGGTAAAATGTCCATGCTATCAGTTATATATAAAAGAGAAGTTGGTCCTGAAAGGTCGGATAGCCTGATAGGCCTGAAATATTAAGCAAGTAAAATTGAATTTTAAGCATTATAAATACATTAAATAACACTGCTAGACTCAAAGGATATATGGCTGAAGTAAACTAAAAAGATGTCCAAGCTTTTGGGGGACCTAAGGGAATCTATTTGTGCCAAGCTACCCCAAGCTTTTTATAAAGGAGCCACGTCTGGACTTAACAGGCATCTACTGCAGTGAGAGACTGAATTTATTTCTCTAAGGAAATACAAAGAACAAATTCTTAGAATAGCCTTTGTTCAATATGCACTGAGATAGAAAGCCCTTAGAATATCACTCATCTTTACAGTGGTATATTTCTTGTGTCTGTATTTAAACAAACGATTTTAAGTTTAATTCAAAGCTTAATGGCTGGAGAGACAACCGAGCAAGCGCTGAGGTTGCACAATCCTCATTTATTTTAGCAAGGTTTGTATGTCATCTGCACAGGCTTTGCTGACATGGCAGGAGGCTCTTCCACAGCAGTGTTTGGTGGACTGTGCTTTGTGCGTGCACACATATGTGTGTGAGTGTGCTCTTGTATAACAGCCTGCTAACATATTTGAAAATGTACAAGATTTATCTCTCTCATGCTCCATAGGGGAAACCTGATGCTACAAAGAGAGTGTTAAAGGAGGCAATTATTCCCCCCTTATTGTAGGGGGGTGGGTGGGCTTTGACCAGTTCTTACACTAAGGGGGGATTGTGTGTTCCCCATGCTTAAAAAAAAATTAGGATAATTAAAGGTGAGTTAAAGCTCAGTAGAAATGTAAAGAGTATCAGCAAATCCGAGCACTGCTCAGCTTTTGAATTGTTTTTTCCCCCTACTTCTCAGTTGTTTTAAATGGTTTTCTATGGCAGGAACATTTTTCTTAATTAGTCACAGCTAATTAGTGTTCTGGCATAGACAAGTAATCAGAAATGTCAGAGCTGCAAGGCTACATCTCCCTAATCCTTTGATAATAATTTAGCCTCCTGGGAGGGCCTCAAGCTGCGGTAAGTAGTGGTTGACAATAAGGCAAAATTAGGTGGGCAGCAGACCATTAGGATAGGAAAATAAAAAGCACTACCAGGTCCCGCTGAGCACCATCAGGCAACTAACTACATTGCCAGATGAGGTGCCTGTTTAAGCCTGTGTTGTTAATTAGCTGATTCTCCCAGACCTGCCACATATGTCCAGGTGCATCAGGCAAAAATGTCTATTTCTGGATTTGTGCCAAGTGACAGTTTTGTTCTGAGTTGGATTCTTGAAACCTGATAGCAGAAGTCCGCATATTTCTTGAAGATTATTTTGACTTATCAAAGAAATAAGCAGCTCAACATGCTACCCATGCATTGTCTTTGTGGAGTTTCTATAGGGAATTAGGTATGCTTCTCTCAGATTTCTTTGATTTTCATTCTTGTGCAGTTTGGATTTAAGGGGAGGACTTTTAATAACCCACCACCCGGTCTCAACTTGTAAGGCGACGCCCTGGTGTATAATGGAGATCAAAAAGAGATTTTTTTTTTGTTAGTGCCTAAACCTATAAATATTGATTTAATGTAGAAAACCAAGATGATGCCTACGGAGGCTAATTTGACAAGATTGTAATTTGAGAATGAGCTATTTTGAACATTTTAATGGGAAAATCCAATATTCTACCCTGGCAAATATGAGATGCTACTACTTGATAAGATAAAAAGCAGTGTCCATAATGTTGTTTTCCACAACACTACAAAACTCTAGTATGGCCCAACCTCTTGCTTCACCTTCCTGACAGAGTGCTGATAGGCTAACTAGTCTCCCTGAGACCTTCAGAAGTAAGCCAGAATGTAAATACAATAATATATGTTATTAACTGTGACTGAGAAATTTTAGCAGAATTTTTCCATGACAAACTTTAGAAAATAAACATTGTTTCTCTGAACGTCACTTCTTCAACAAGAAGCACCCCTTTCTGTGGAAGGGGAAAGCTGCAATGTGAGTGTTATTAATATTCCTGATAAACCCCAAATCATGTAGCCATCTGTTATTTTGGATGCAAATAAAGATAAAACAAGCATTAAAAATGCACATCATGAATAGTTATGACCAGGTCAAGAGGGCTGTTAACATAACAGTGTCTTCAACATGAAAGTGCCACAGAGATTTATAGTTCATTGCCTCTCATTTTTATCAAACCAAGGAATAGTATATCTAGCCTGAATTGAGCCAGACAAATGAAGGTGAATAAACAAAAAGGGATGATGGTCAAAGATAGAGTGTTGTGACTTGAAAGGAAAACAGAAAAAAAGGCCTCTATCTGGGCAAGTTCTTATGTTACAAGGGTGGTGTGGCTGTGGATTATAATGAAAAGGCTAATTCTTTACTTGAGTCAGCTTTATTGACCTTCTTTTCACACATTTGTAAACTCAGGGCCTGATTACTGTGTATACATTTTATGTAAGGATACCCAAATTGACTGTTGAAGAGTTTTAGCTACTTCTTGATGGAGCTGGTGGTACCAATTATATTTTGGGTATCAGTTAAGATGCTAGAGAGCCAGCTAGGTGTAGTGGTTAAGAACAGCGGTTTCTAATCTGGAGAGCTCCTTCACATGTAGCCATCTGGGCGACCTCAGGCTAATCACAGTCCTGATAGATTTGTTCTCACATAGCAATCCTGTCAGAGCTCTCACAGCCCCACCTACCTCACAGGGTGTTTGTTGTGGGGAGAGGAAGGGAAAGCAATTGTAAGCAACTTTGAGACTCCTTTGGATAGTAAAAAGTGGGGCATAAAAACTAACTCTTCTTAATCTCTAAAGCACAGAATAGCTTGGATAGTAATAGCCTCTCTTCAAGTTCATCATTATCTCTGCTATCATCAGATACCATCCTGTTGACTGTACCACCAAGTCTCAATGACAAGGGCATGGTGAGAAGTATTCTTAGTGATGGAGTTCACTTCTCATGAAGATTCAGAGTCAGAAATATAGTTTTCCCCCCTCATTTCAAGTGACTTTTAAGGCCTGGGGTTAAGCAGCTGTGGAGTTAATTTAGTCTGTTCAGGCATATGGTATTTCACATTTTAATTGGCTATGTTGTTAACTACTCTGATCCCTAGAGATGGGACAGGTTATAAAAGAAATATAAAGAAACCCCATTGCCTATGTTCACTCCCAACATTTCTGACCACATTTTATTTTATTTTTCCTTAGATTTAGATTTTTATGCCGCCACTCACAACAGGCCATAGTTTTAAAAATCTGGGGAGGGCAATGTCTTGTTGTCTCTTGTTAACTGTGTCACAAAATGCAGGTATACAGATTAAATGGTGTTACATTTACCTGTAACTGTTGATCACTAAGTTATCTTTTGTTCAGGTAAACATTTGGGTTTGCACAGGAGCAGAACATCTGAGAGTTTTCTACCTTCTTAGGACTGCAGGCACACTCCTCCCCCTCACAAATGCAGTGTCATTTTCCTGCTCAAACCAGTGAGTTCTGTGAGGGAGGTTGCTTCTGCACAGTATGATAACACAACAAACCTTTGTGCAGAAGGTCTTGACAGAGAGGGAAAGAATGAAAACATGGTCTGTTCATGAATCATAGAATAATAGAGTTGGAAGGGCCCTCATGGGTCATCTATTCCAACCCCCTGCACTATGCAGGACACTTACATCCCAAACGCTCATCTACTGTAACCTTCCACCCCTTTGCCTTCACAGAATCAGTCTCTACATCAGATGGCTATCTAGCCTCTGTTTAAAAATTTCCAAAGATGGAGAACCCACCACCTCCCGAGGAAGCTTGTTCCACTGAGAAACCGCTCTAACTGTCAGGAACTTCTTCTGGATGTTTAGATGGAATTTCTTTTGAATTAATTTCATCCCATTCATTATGGTCTGTCCCTCTGGGGCAAGAGAGAACAATTCTGCTCCATCCTCCATATGGCACCCTTTTAAATATTTGAAGATGGTTATCAGATCCCCTCTCAGTCATCTCCTTTCCAGGCTAAACAGACCAAGCCCCCCCCCAACCTTTCTTCATATGTCTTGGTCTCCAAACCCATCACCATCTTTGTTGCCCTCCTCTGGACACGTTCCAGTTTGTCAACATCCCTCTTTAACTGGGGTGCCCAAAACTGAACACAGTACTCCAAGTGAGGCCAAACCAGAGCAGAGTAAAGCAGTACCATCACCTCCCGTGATCTGGACACGCCATAGGTGCATACCCCAGGATAGTGACAGCAAGAAGAAGAACCATGGTTGATGTGGCCAAAAGGATGTTATCACTATGGCATGGGTTCTTTCTTGAGTCATCTTGGTGTTAACCCTTTCCAGAAGAGATATAACTGTATACAATGGTTCATCACCAAGAGATTTGAAAGGCATCACTTAAGGGATCACATATTCCTTGGTCAGGATGCCCCTTCCCACAGTTCCAAACCAGCTGCTGTGTTCTCCTCTGTCACAGAATAATTAGGTGCCAAGCACCAATCCACAGAACAAACAGAAGAGCTCATAGTGGGACAGGAGGGAGGGAAGGTGTGTTTGCACTGAGGATATCAATGAACAGCAGTTACAGGTAAGTGCAACTCTGTTTTCATTCTCTATCCTTTAATGCACCCCCACGTTGCTACATAACAGGATGCTGTTCGTTCGTTCGTTCGTTCGTACATTCATTCATTCATTCATTCATTCATTCATTCATTCATTCATTCATTCATTCAGATTTTTATACCACCCTTCCCTATGGATCTGGATGGTTTACAGAAAACATTTCAGAACCTTTACATGGAACAGTATCAGTATCAATATAACAATATAACAATAACAACTTACCAACTAGAACTAGAACAGTATTTTGACAAAAATAACTTTGACACTCCCTTGGTAGGTTTGACCTCTCAGTCTGGGGGGAGGGGGGACCTGCAGATGTTATGGGTCAGTCGGCCTCAAGCAAATGCGTGGTGGAAGAGTTCCTTTTTGCAGGGCCTGCGGAATTGTGGAAGTTCCGGCAGGGCCCTGACCTCTTTGGGGAGCAAAGTCCAGTCTAGAGGTGACTATTGCATGGATCACTGTGGCTAGGTGCTCTGGTTCCAGGTAGGGCGCTAGTAATTTGGCTTGGTGGAGGTGGTAAAATGCCAGCTGTGTTACCTTTGTAACCTGGGCTTCCATTGTAAGGGAAGCATCCAGAATCACACCCAGGTTCCTGGTGGAGGGAGTCACTAGGAGCTGCACACCGTCCAGGGTGGGCAGGCGCGCTTCCTCCCATGGTCCCTTCCTACTCAACCACAGGACCTCCATCTTTGCAGGGTTGAGCTTCAGACAACTCTGCTTGATCCACTTCACTGCTTCCAGGCATCTGGCTAAAGATTTTGGGGGGAGTCAGGGCGGTTATCCATCAGGAGGAAGAGCTGGGTGTCATCTGCATATTGGTGGCAACCCAGCCCAAACCTCTGCACCAGCTTAGCAAGAGGGTACATGAAGATATTAAATAGGATAGGAGAGAGGACTGCTCCTTGTGGGACTCCACATGTGAGCTGCTGATGGCTAGATTCTCTCCTATTGCTACCCTCAGTCCGCGACCCTGGAGGAAGAAGATCAGCCATTTGAGGCTGTCCCCCTATCCCAGTGTCGGCAAGTTAGTGAGCTAGGAGCTCATGATCGACTGTGTCAAATGCTGCTGACAGGTCTCATAGTACCAGCAGTGCTGACCCGCCTCAGTCCAGCTGGCGGCGGAGGTCATCTGTCAGGGCGACTAGCACTGACTCCACCCCATGGCCAGGCTGGAAGCCTGACTGAAATGGGTCAAAGGCTGAAGTTTCCTCCAGGAAAGATGATATTTGGCCCACAGCAGCCCTTTCAACCAACTTCCCCAGAAACGCCAGATGTGAGATGGGGCGGTAGTTGTCTGGCTCCTGCGGAGCCAAGGATGTTTTTGAGCAACGGGCGTACCACTGCCTCTTTTAATCCCTCTGGAAATTCTCCCGTCGAAAGGGAGTGGTTGATTATTTCCCGGAGGAGGGCTCCTATTCTTATGTCTGATATTTTTAGGAGCCATGATGGACATGGGTCTAGTGGGCACGTGGTTGGCCTCGTTGTTGCTAGCATCCTGTCCACTTCAGCTAGTAAGAGTCAACTGAAGTTATTCATTGTTCTCTCCAAAGACGGCCAAGGGGCTTCTAGTTCACTTTCTGTGTCCAAAGTTGGTGGGAGGTCATGGCGGAGAGTTGAGATTTTGTCTGCGAAGTGACTCGCAAATGCCTCACAGCTAATGTCCAATTGGCTATTGTTTTGGTACCCTTCGTTGAGGGCGGTAAGAGATCAGACTGCCCTGAATAGTTGCACTGGGTATGAGTGCGCAGACGCGATGCTAGTCGAGTAAAAGTTGCATTTCGCTGACCTCACCACCATCTCATAGGCTCTTAACTGCGTGCTATAAGATGCTCTCGATTCTTCGTCACGAGTCTTCCTCCAAACTCGCTCTAGTCATCACAGCTCCCATTTCTTCCCATGGAGTGCCTCGGTGTACCATGGGGCCCGCTTGAGACGGGAAAAGACAATGCAGTTCAGCCTTTCCAAATTCTGCCTCCTTCCAAGCCTAAAGGTCAGCACTGTAATGTTCAATGAAGCTATCTTCTGTCACCCAGATCACAGCCCTGCAGATTTCTAAGAAAGAGACTCTCTGAAAAAAAGTTGTGAAAGTGCTCTGAGAGTAGAATTAGCTCTGATGTCCAATGGGCAAGGCAGGAGCAAAAAATGATGTGCTATTTGGATTGAGGCTTAAAACCTGTGGGCAATGGATTGTGAAGTAGCTGCCCAACTCTTTCTTGGGCCCCAGTAACAAACAAACAAGGATTTAGAGACTAAACTGTTTTGTCCTGTGCAAATTAAAAGGTACAACTCTCCAATGAGTATATATATTTTTTCTTACTTGTGAGGAAAGATTTGAGAAGAAGCACAGGTAAAACAACTTGGGTAAAAATTCCAAACTCAGGTGCAACATGACACCACCAGGGAAGAACTGAATAAATGGCTGGTTTACTCTAAGACCCACCAATTTTTGCATGCACCTAGCCAATGGATGTCTATAAAAATGCCACCACTATGACCTATTATGCACGGCAGCAGCTACTGTGGCCGGGCGCCAGATGGATGCAGGGGACCAGAAAGCTGTGCGGTAAACCATGCACAAACGGCACGATAGCTAAGCTGGAGCAACAAGGGGGATGGACAAAGTAGTGGCAAGGTGGAGCATGCGGCATGGGAGCGCAGTGCAGGGTTTCCCATCTGCAGTCTGTCAGTCAGGCAGCCACGCCGGAAACAGGCTGGTTGTAGCGGGCTGCCACATGTGCAAACCAGCCAGCAGCCCCGTCCATTGCATAAATCCCGCACGGAATGTTCCGGAGGCCAGCCAGCGGACACAGCTGCCAAAGGAGGACACAGCGGCCTGGACAGAATGAGGGGCCCAGAACAGCAGGATGGATTGCAGGGCAGCCACAGTGGTAGCGGCACAGCTAGGCGCAGCCATCAGCCTGCTAGCCAGCGGCGTCCAGGCCATCATGGATGGCAGTCACATGGCAGCCATGTACCTGTGGCAGTGACGGCGGCCCAGGAGGCAACATTGAGCCACAGCAAGCTGGGTCGGGGGGGCACATGGCAGGGGGCCTCCCTGGCCTGGAGGTGAGCGGCCACCCAGCAGGCGCATGCCCTGGCCACAGTGCGTTTCTCGAGGGCCCAATGGACAGAATGGCAAAGCAGGGACTGATGGGAGAACTATGTGACAGCCATCTGGAGCAATGACCACTGGATAGCGAACTTCTGGATGACACACAACATGTTCCAGGAGCTTGTGACAGCACTCTGCAGCAGACTGGAGAGACAGGCCACTATCATGAGAATCCCAATCCCTATGGAGAAGAGGGTAGTAATTGCCCTGTGGTATCTGGCCACAGGGGACACGTACCAGGACATCTCCCACCAGTTTGGGGTTGATGCTAAGAAAAATGGAATTGTGATGTATGTTAAAGAGAATTTGAAACCAAAAATAGTGATGGCTGACAGTATGGGTAGATTTTTATTGATTGAAATGGGTAGATTTTTATTGATTGAAATTATACTTAATGAAATAAAGGTTTTGCTGGTAGGAGTTTATGCTCTGAATGCAGGGAAAGAGGAATTTTTTCGTGTTCTAAAAACTATTATAGAAGACTTGCCATATAAGGACCTAATCATGATGGGAGATATGAATGCAGTGGAAGACCCATTAATGGACAGAAAAAAGGAAAAGGGAAAGAATTTAGATAAAACTCTTGGTAAATTACCACAGATATTTTTGAGTTAGTGGAAAATTTAGGTTTAGTAGATATTTGGAGAAATAGAAATAAAAATTGACATGAATATACATTTTTCTCAGCCAGACATAAATCTTGGTCTAGAATTGATTCCATATGAGTTTCAAAACAAATTAAACTTATGACATCTAAAGTGGAAATCCTGCCAGGTGCAATTTCTGACCATAAACCTGTAAGGTTAAAACTTAAAAAATTGAAGGTCGGGGGTGTGGCTAAAGATGTCGTCCTGAGAGGGTGGCAGGGCATCTGCTCTGCTATCTCTGAAGCCTGACAGGGGTCAATTGTGCAAGCAATTGGCAGAAAAGAGGAGGGGTACGCAAACCCCACCTCACCTTTCTACCCAGGAAGTTCTTGGGGCCGTCTCCAATCCTTTAGGGAGTATATCTCCCTGGATTATAGGCTGTCAGCGTTCCAGGTCCAGAGGACGACTGCCATTTTCTACCTCGGACTTTCTTTTCTTTCTTCAATCTTAAAGTATCTGCTTCAACCCTACATGATGATTTACCACAAATGAACGCTTTGAACTGAGGGGAGGACATCGGCTGAGTTCCAAAACATCATTTACTGCAAGTATCTCTCGTTTTTTTTTTCTCCGTCTCTCTTCCTGCATCAAAGCCCTTTGTTTCCCCCCTCCTCTTACTCTGCTCTGCCCGAAGCCACCTCGTTAAGAGGCAGGCTAATTCTCCTAACTAAGCAGAAGAAGGACTCAAATCAACTCGAATTAATTGGCAAAAGCTCTTATTGTAATTGTTTTGGTTTTCGAAGATAAGATAAGCTGTGAATGGGAAAATCTCACGAGAACTCTGTGCCAGCACGAGAATCTCTGCCTTCAATACGTCACATGCCTGTGCCGGAACATTAGAGGATAAAACAGAGGACCTCTACTGGCCACTCGTAAAACTGTTTGGGGCCGGTTTTTTTAAAAGTCAAAATCATGTTTATGTTAAAAAGATTGGCTCATCTAATAGAGATACAAACCCAAGATTACAAAGTATTTTTAGATGGATTGATCAAAAATATCTCCAAGGAGATCCAAGATGGCAAGGAAGAAGTTTTCAATAGGAATGATGGATCAATAACAGTGACTGATGACAGCTTTAAACAAGGTGGAAAACCAACAGCAGAAGAGAAATCTGAAATTCATATCTTCAAGGAGATCCAAGATGCCAAGGAAGACGTCTTTAACAGGAATAATGGATCAATAACAGTGGCTGATGACAGCTCTAAACAAGGTGGAAAACCAACAGTAGAAGAGAAATCTGAAATTCTGGAGACGGAAAATGGGATGCCGGAGTTCTGCAGCCCAGATAAGGACACCCTTTTAAAAAAGACATACAGCCATCTCAAAGCAACAGTGTACAAAAATCAATCAAAAGAAATATGGATCTGCAGTGAAAGTAACCCATTTAAAGGATCTCTCTGGGGAAAAAATTGTATTGATACTGGAGTCCAGGAGGTGCAACGGCCTCAAGATTTATCGATGCATATTCTGCGGGAAAGAGTACAACTGCACTTTCTACACCAAAGGCCAATGGGACAGAATATAATTTTACGGGAACGACAAGATGTAGCAAGCCTCGAGATGAGACCCCCTTAAGAAGACCGAAAGCTCATATTGTTTTATGTTTAATGTTATACTGTATTCTATATTTCCATTTTTATGAAAAAGGGGAAGCAGTGTCTCTTTCTCTCTTGTTTTTTTTTGTCTCTTTTCTTTTGTAGGCATATAGGTAATATAATCATTAGTGCTGAAAATGTAAAATGGGGTTCTCCCCCCCTTATTTTTTATTTCTTCTATTAGGGTATTGTCCTAGGACTAAAGCCTACACTGACTTGTAGAAAAAGTTTAATGTTAAGCTTTCAACTTAAATCTGAAAATATATCTGTCAGGATGGTTCTTAGAATGGGTCAAGCACAAATTGTTTTGTAGATGTATCAGAACCAAGGATAAGGAGAAGCTATAGAAGACTGAAAGCTTATATTGTTCTATGTTTAATGTTAAGCATTTAATCTAAACCTGGAAATCTTATTATTCTCTGTATTAACAACATATACTGTATCCTACATTGCTATTTTTATGAAAAAGGGGAAGCAGTGCCTTTTTTCTCTCTTGTTTCTTTTTCTTAGTAGGCATATAGGTAATATAATCGTTAGCGTTGGAAATATAAAATGGGGCTTTCCCCCCTTATTATTATTATTTTTTTATTGGTGTATTGTTATAGGGCCAAAGCTCATATTGATCTGTAGAAAATGCAAAGCTCTCAACTTATACCTGTCAGGATGGCTCTTAGAATGGGTCAAGTATAAATGGTTTGTAGATGTATCTGTATTAAGGATAAGGAGAAATTATGAAATCCTTTTGTAATTTTTTTTCTTTGTACATCTTTAAGGCAAAGCCCTACTTTCCTCTCCCTTTATCAGGGTATTGATACAGGGCCAAAACTCATACTGTGCTATAAGAAATGTTTAATGTTAAGCATCTAACTCAAACCTAGAAATATCTGCTAGGATAGCTCTTAGATTGTATCAAGCAGTTAATGTGAGGTCTACGATCTCTCAAGTAAGTTGATTAATAATAACTTTTCTTTTGTATATCTAAACAGGCCTTTTTTTTTAATGTAGTGGAAATGTGGATGGCTCTTAGACTCATGGCTCTTAGAGTTTTGGGCAAAAGTTTATATCACTGTGGAGTCAATGTGGGGTCGTATACTCTCAAATGATGATTATATTTCTATCTTTATGAAAATAAAAAAAATCATTATAAAAAAAAAAAAAAAGAATCTCAAGTGTACAGTGTTTAAAACTTTCCAATGTACTAAAAATATAAAATTTGGAAAGCCGCTCAAAAAAAAAAAAAAAAAAAAAAAAAAATTGAAGGTCGGAGGGAAATTTAGATGGTCATTAAATGATTTATTGTTACAGAATAAAGAGGTGGTAGAAGACTGCAAACAGAAATTGACCGTATTTTAAAATCAGAATCTGAATAAAGGTGTTGATGACAGAATAGTTTGGGACACAAGTAAAGCTTATATAAGAGGAATTTTAATTGCTCATAAAAAGCTCCAACAAATTTTGGAAGAGATTAGAAAGGAAGAATTAGTATTAATGTGAAATCCCAGAAATGAGAGTGTAACCCAAAGACTAAATATATTAAAACAACAAGTAGATATGCTGTTAATAGGGGAAGTTGGTAAGCAACTAAAGGTGACAAAACAAAAATATTTTGAATCAGCAAAGAAGCCAGGGAAATGGCTATCTTGGAAGTTAAAGAAAAAACATCGAAAGAAATGGATTGATAATATCAAAGATGGCTCTGAGATTTTTGGAAACAGTGAGGAAATAAAGAAAAAACTACATTTTTTTTATATTACTCAAAATTACTCAAAATTATACATCAAACTTTCAATAAAAGGAAAGGCACAAAATTATTACTGAAATAATAAGATTAGTAAATTTAGTGAAGCACAACAAAAAAATTAGAATAGAGAATTTACATTGGAGGAATTAATGGCAGTGCTGAAAGTATTAAAGCCAGGGAAGGCCCCGGGCCCAGATGGTATTACTGCTAAATATTATAAATGTTTTTTTTGAGGAATTGTCCCACCCATTAGTTAGACCCATGAATAATATAAAAGTCAATAGAATACCAAACTCATGGAAGGAAGCAAATATTGTTTTAATTCCTAAAACTGACAATGTTGTACCAAATATTTGTGATTTTAGACCTATTTCACTCCTCAATGTAGACTATAAAATATTCACTTCAATGATTGCGCAAAGACTAAAATTAATCCTAAAAGATTTAATTCATGAAGACCAAGCAGGGTTTCTCCCAAATACAGATAAAAGAAAATATGAAAACATTAATAAATGTGATTGAATATTATCAAAATCACCCAGATAAATAATTAGCTTTACTTTTTTGGATATAGAAAAAGCCTTTGATTTTCTGGACTGGAATATGATGTTGGAAGTGCTGGAAAAGATGGACTGTGGAAAGAATTTCATTGGTTGGATTAAACAAATATATAAAGATCAACACGCTAGTTTAGTAATTAATGGAGAAATAACTCTTGCCCATAAAATAAGCAGAGGAACAAGGCAGAGGTGTCCTCTCTCTCCACTACTTTTTATTCTGGTGTTGGAAATACTGATTAATGATAGGAGGGTTTAGGATTAGAAAAGAGGAATACAAGGTTAAGGCATATGCAGATGATTTATTGCTTATTTTAGAAGATCCATAAGATAGCATTGAGTACTTAAATGCAAAACTAGAAGAATTTGGTAGAGTATCAGGCTTAAAAGTTGATAAGGGTTAATAAGTTAATAAGGGTAAATCTAAAATCAATATCCTGTTAAAAGACCAAAAACTCTTGGAGGAAAAATCAGGTTTTCAAATAGTCAGTAAAGTAAAATACTTAGGAGTTATAATAACTAACTCTAATTTAAATCTTTTTCAAAATAACTATGAGAAGGTTTGGGAAAAAATGAAGATATAAATAGCTGGAAGCATCTAAATTTATCTCTGCTAGGGTGAATCTCAGTAATTAAAGCCAATATCTTACCCCGAATTATGTTTCTTTTCCAAAATATACACATAAGTTCGGACAAAGTACTAAATTGTTGGCAAAAGCAATTAGCAGAATATATCTGGCAGGGATGAAAAGCAAGAATTAAAATGAAAATATTATGTGACACTAGAGAGAGAGGAGGTCTAAACGTTCCCAATTTAAAACTCTGTTTTGAAGCAGTGGCCCTCACCTGGGTGAAAAAAATGGATATTACTAAAAAAACATAGATTGTTGACATTAGAAGGAGAAGGGACCATTTATGGTTGGCATGCCTATATGTGGTATGGAAAAGAAAAAATAAACAAACAGTTTGGTCATCATTTATTAAGATTTGCACTAAATAGAGTATGGAATAAGTACAAAGGAAAGTTATTAGACAAAATTCCTTTATGGCTATCACCACATGAAGCCTTATCCAGTAGACAGGTTAGCTCTGAGGAAGTATGGCTCACTTACAAAGAACTATTAAATGAACAGATAGAAGATGGAAAAACTGAATTTAAACTAAAATCATTAGATCAATTACGCAAGGAAGGTAAATTAAAAGACTGGTGGCTTTTCACTCAATTAAGAGACAGATTCATTAGGGACAATAAAGAATTTGGATTTGAAAGTAAACCTACTCTATTGTTAAGTCAACTAATGGAAAGTAATGAACATCTGATATGAATAATGTCTGAGTTTGGATTCTGAGACTGAAATTATTAAGGACATTATGTTAACTTGGGCCAAGAATGTAGACATGAGATTCAATCTGATGACTAGCAATTTGTATGGAAAAGAAGGTTCTAAATTCTCAAATAGCTATTACATAAAAGAAAATATTTACAAAATGCACTATCGATGGTATTTGACACCATCTAAAATCTCAAAGATGAGTAAGAAGGCAAACGATAAATGCTGGAAATACCATGAAGAGCCAGGTACATTTTATCACCAATGGTGGACTTATCAGAAAACACAACAATTTTGGAGGGGAATTCATGAGGAAATTTCAAAAATTTTAGGGAAAAAGATTAAATTTAAACCAGAAGCCTATTTATTAGGCATTTTAGAGGATTCTTTAAAAATTGAGCTAGGAAATTTTTTTGAATACCTCTCTGTTGCAGTGAGAATTATATGGGCAAGAAAATGGAAGTGAGAAGAAATAACCACAATTCATGAATGGCAATGTAAAGTGATTGAGTTAGTCAGTTTTGAAAAATTAACTATCAATGTAGAAGACAAATATACCTCAGAGTTTGATGTTGAATGGAAGCAATGGAAAATTTAAATTGAAAAAAAATTTAAAACAAAGATATGAATATATAAAGGATGGCTCTATATATCATAGAATAACTCGAGATACTTGATATTGTGATACAACAAAGGTGTATATATGGACAAAATAGGTTAAGAATATTTTTTCTTTGTAAGTAGAGCTGGAAGTCTCTATTATTTATTTATTTATTTATTATATTTATATACATACTTATTTTTCTTTTCTTTTTTCTTTTTTACTATTTTTCTCCCTGTATATATTTGTTGTTCTGTAATTTGTATGTAACTTTTTTCTGTATTAATAAAAAATTAACTTAAAAAAAAAAGATCTCGAGAGTTGGACCAAACAAAACTTTTCATGGGCAGAAGAATGGCAATGAGGTATCAAAATTTGACAGCCTCTGGAGGAGGAAGAAAGGAACATTCTCAATTAGTAAGAGAAAACATAAACTTAAACTGATTAACACACTGGCAATTAGTGTCTAGAATGTAATATGAAATAGGGGAGCCAGAGAGACCATTAAGAGCAGTTTCTGAATTTGAAATGCAGATTAAAATAAATAAGCCTCACCTTTTCGGTCCTGTTTCTAACTGGTGGAATGAGCTCCCAGAGAAGCTGCAGGCCCTGCGGGAGCTTCTGGCATTCTGCAGGGCCTGCAAAACAGAGCTCTTCCACCAGGTCTATGGTTGAGGCCAGTATGGCAAGAAAATCTGTATGGCCCCCCTTCCAGGATAATGCAATGTGCATGGTGGCTATGGGTTCCATCTGCCCACATCGAGAGCCAGATTGGTGTAGTGGTTAGGAGTATGGACTTCTGATCTGATGAGCCGGGGTTGATTCTGCACTCCCCCACATGCAACCAGCTGGGTGACCTTGGGCTCAGCACGGCACTGATAAAGCTGTTCTGACAGAGCAGTAATATCAGGGCTCTCTCAGCCTCACCTACCTCTAAGGGTGTCTGTTGTGGGGAGAAGAAAGGGAAAGCAACTGAACGCCGCTTTGAGACTCCTTCGGGTAGAGAAAAGCAGCATATAAGAACCAACTTCTTTTTCTTCCTTGTCCCTCTATGGGATTCTTAGTGGGGGGAATGGATTGTGGTTGCATTGTTTTTTCCCCATCATATCTTTTCTTGACTGTATTTATGGATCTGTGTTTTCTGTCTGGGGTTTTAATGGGAGTTTTATTGGGGATTTTATTCAGACCTTGTAACCTGCCACGAGCCATTTGCGAGTGGCAGGTAATAAACTGAAATAATAATAATAATAGGTCATATATACAAATGTTTATTGAAACTAGAAATAGAAAATTAACAAGTTAAAAACTGGCATGACTAAATTGATGCAAAACTTTGGACAGGGAATTATATTTGAAGAATGGGAGCAACTGTATTCTACAAATGTCAAATTAACTAAATGTCAATCGATAAGGGAGGACTGGTACAAGATATTTTATATGTGGTATGTTACCCCTAAAAGCATCAGTAAAAATTTACAAAAGGCAGATGGTAAATGTTGGAGAGGCCAAAATGCAATTGGTTCTTTTTACCACATGTGGTGGTCTTGTAAAGTGATTCAAAAGTTTTTGGCTAAAATCCATAGTCTGCTGCAGAATATTATGAAATGTAAGCTTCTAAGGCATGCCAAATTTATGTTATGTTTTCTTCCCTCAAACTTACCAAGACAACTGAATGTTGCTGCTCCGTAGGTGATTGTGGATGGAATTGTTTCTGCCTTGGCCCTGTAGCCTGCTGATTCCTTTTTGGCTGTTGTTGATGGAGACTGGACAGTGGGTAAAAATGCTGGTAACTCCTGGAATACCTTGCATGTCCCAGCTGAAACTGGTAATGAAAGCACTGTTCGTAAGGCATAGCAATGGAACTGGTAATACCCACGGATATGGCTGTTTCTTTATGCTGCTTAATTTGTGCCAAAGGCCCATTATGCACGGAGTGGAAAGTCTGCATTCAGGGTGGAATGGCGGCGGCTAAAATCACCAATTATGCACGCTGTAGGTGGCAACCGGGTGCAGAGTCAACGTATACCACCGAAAAAGCCACATTAGCGAGATGCGGAAGTAAGTGGAGCTTCCTGGGACCAGGGCACAACCAGAAGCGACTCCGGAGTAGCCGCGTGCATAATCGGATACTCTGGGTTTTGCCGCCATTGTGTTCCGTCCCATGCATAATCGGTTTGCTTCGCTTCTTCCTCCTCCTCGTTCTCCATGCCACCATTTCAGCGGCCATGCATAATAGGCCAAAGTGTCAACAGTTTTCGCTAAGAATTACTTTCAAAAGGTAAATCTTCCACCTTGGCTCGCATTTTCTGGAGGGAGAGCTGTGGTCATCAGCCAGGAGAAACAATGCAAGGATGACAGTAGAGGCCATTGAGCATGCCTCTCCACGTTCATTCATTTTTTGGACAACTTGGTTGCTTTAGCTTATACTTGGGTAACATTTCAATATATGCTGTCATATACTCCCATAGAAACAGTTGGTAGGAAGCCATCATGTCATGGTAGTTTAAAATGTGATTTTCAAAGCTCCTGCCAAGTAGACTTTGTGACGAACTAATCCATTCTCCTGCCATCCTTATCCATGGGAACAGAGTGTGCAGTCTGCTTGTATCATGCCTGGGGATGATTAAATAAAAATATACAATTTTCTTGCTTTACTTTATACGTATTTTCTATTTCTCGTGAGGTCACAGACACTGAGAATGGTTTTTCCCAGAGACCAGAGGCAACATCTAATAAGTCCTCCAGCATTGGGAAAGCCACCCTCACTGGCATGTGTGAATAAAGCACACTTAAAGCACACTTGTATTTAGGCTTTCGTTGGGTGGAAAAGTCCATTTGGAGTGATTTTGCCATCTTCAGCATCTGTTCCAAGTATAGCTCCAGATGTTCCTTAGGGGAGATAGGTCTCGCATCCCCAACTGCTTCATTTGGCATGAATCCACAAGATATTTTGTTTTCTTAGGTTTTAAGCAAGTGCAGGATCTCAGAGTGGCAGTGCCTCAAACACTGCTAAAACAGAACTCATGCTGGACTGTGGCGACTCTGCATACAAGCAGACCATATCAGACTAGATGTCAGACCACCACTGCAATAAGCAGGATCATCCCACTCTTTTTTTTCAAAACATACATTAATCTTTATATATATTGTACAAATGATAGTATGTCAAATTGATATGTAACCCCAAGAAATGCTAAGGATCATGGTTGTTTCAGAAAAAGCATGCCTATGAATCAGAAATCATGTTTTCTGTGGAAATAACATCTTTAATGAGCAGTATTCACCTTTGCCATATGACCAGGCTAACACTAGCTAATTTTATTTTTATGCGAGATACTTTAGTGTCTCATTTAATAAGCATAATGCCAATTAAAACTCCATCAGAACAGGTAGAAATTTAGTGCATTATTAACATTTCACATGAGAATGTGAATCCTATGCTGAAAAAATGAAAGCTTTGTAAGAGAACTCTTTCTAAAGTCACCAGCAAGGACAGAAGCTACACAGGTACAAAGAAGTGGGCACAATGGGGTTTTTAAAGACACAGATGAAACAGAGATGTAGAGTTTTTTCATACTCTAAACTATCTGCTGGCCATTAACTGGAATAAAAGTCTGATTTTTGTAAAAAAAAAAAACAATCACCTCAAACCCTCAAAACGAAGAATGAATTCTCTGATCAGATTACACAAAGGCTTGGATCCTAAGCAGTGCAACTAAGCTTATGCTAGACCAGACTTTCTCAACCAGAGTGTAAACTGCACGGAGCTTTTATTCCAACTCCAGGTCGATTCAGTCCCTGCCCTCTACACAGGATGTGATTTCCGTTTTGATTTGGGGCAATTTAAATTTTCCTTCTGCAGCAAGAAGGATTGATCCGGAGTGACCCTGCCTTTATTGTGCGATATCTTAGAGTGCTTTTAATCTTGAATATATTATAAAATCGCATTGTTTTGAATCGGGGCTCTCCTCCGTGGTAGAGGACCCGTGATTGGCCACAGGTGGTCATGTGACGAATTTGCCTTAAAGGAGAAGCCCCTAATTTCTCTCAACTTCTGTGGGTCCTGGATTTTTTCTCCCTTCTCTGCCTTTTTCGATCTTCTCCCCCTCTGCTCCAAGAAAAGAAAGAGGCTCCGTGCCTGGCTCCTCTCCTCCCCCTTCAAGAAAAGAAAGAAAGAGGCTCGGCTCCCCCCCCCTTCTGAACTACTCTAACCACGTGCAGAAGACTGTCCTGTTTCAATGGGGGGGGGGGAGAGGAAGATCCGAGTTCAACGCGATCTGAATTCAACAGGATTGACAATGGAATAAACAAAGTAAGTGCAGACTCTGCCTAGGATTTTGTGAAATATTTCATGTTTTTTTCAATGGTAAAGAAGTTGAGAAAGGCTGTGCTAGATGAGGGCAGCCTCCCCACCTTGTCCCTCTCACTGCAATATTCTTTGTCACCCCCATCACCAATAATGCTCCTTGTGGTTAGAGGATCCCAAGAAACAGTGTGTGTTGGAGGGGCAGGGATTACTCAGCTGGAGGAAGAATGGCTGAAAAAAACCACCTTTCCCTCCTCTACAGACAGAAATGCTGTTCATTGGAAGAGTTTCTGTTGCTCTGATGAAATTGTCATGGGACTGAAGTTGGAATCTCTAGAGATTTTGCAGTTCTATGTGGCTCACAGAGAAGTTTCAGAATTTTTGCCTGTTCAAACACTGAAAAGAGACTACTGCTAAGATTTTCTACAACGACACAGTGCTTGGTCCAATACAGCATACCTTTGCACACTACTGCTTTCACATACTTCATGCACAGGAGCTATTCTACCTTGTCGCCTATATTCCTCTTGGGGTAATTTCCTAGGAATGAATTTACAGCCAACTGAGCAATCATCCTATGTGTGAGTGTGTGTGGAAAATACTTGAAATGCACATGACACACTGCTATCGCAAAGAGAAAAATACAAAACTGAGTATTCCAGAAGGCAGTTCTGAAGTTTCCTGCTTCTTGGGAGTTAACCAAATAATCCCCATACAGTGGGGAGTGGAAAAGTTCTCTTCTTCAACCTGAAAATCTCAGAAGCCTCCTTTTAAAAGATGAACAATGATTCAAAGGAGCTGAACATTTGGGGTGTGCCTGGGTTGTGAAATACTCCATTTGTTTTCACACAAGCAAAACCAAAAGACAATAATTTTCATCTCCCACAACATTTTTCTGTAGCTTATTTTGATAATCTGACAAACTGGAAAAGTTTAATCTTCATGCCTGCTTAAAGGTGAACTGTCTTTTAATGTACTGTCCCAAGAATGAAAAGCTTATAATCGGTTTCATCACTGAGAGCTAACCATTGGGTTGGAATCCATCTCTTTTCTGTGCAGAGGACCGGAGTGGATAAATGAGGGTGAGGGGCAAGCATAGTGACTGAAAGTTACATTCCACACCCCAAATCCTCCCCCCCCCCAGTATATCCAGGGGAAGAGCACTGTACCAAATGTTTAAAAAGGTAAAGGTATCCCCTGTGCAAGCACCGAGTCATGTCTGACCCTTGGGGTGACGCCCTCTAGCGTTTTCATGGCAGACTCAATACGGGGTGGTTTGCCAGTGCCTTCCCCAGTCATTACCGTTTACCCCCCAGCAAGCTGGGTACTCATTTTACCGACCTCGGAAGGATGGAAGGCTGAGTCAACCTTGAGCCGGCTGCTGGGATTGAACTCCCAGCCTCATGGGCAAAGCTTTCAGACGGCTGCCTTACCACTCTGCGCCACAAGAGGCTCTACCAAATGTTTACTTGAAACTTTACTTGCTTCTGACAATAGTTTGTATGTAGGAGATTAACTATGCCTGAATCATTGATTTCAGTGAACTAAACAGAGTAACAGCATTGTATGTCACGGAGCAGGTGCTGCTACTGGGTGCTGTAATTCCTTGAAACATGAACAGCAAGAGAGGGTAGGGCTGGCATATCTTTTTCTTTCTGTCTCTCACAATTCATCATTCAGACCTAGCTTCCTGACTACCACACGTGGAAGAAATTATTTTGGTATCTTGTAATGTGAATAATAACAGTAACAACAACAACAATGAATTATCTCAGTGATATATTTGACTGGTCGATGGTGTTCTGCAGTTTCAGATCCAGCCACGTTCCTGGGAACTGCAGATGTATCTTAGAAGGATTATTGATGTTCCAAGCAACACTGTAATCGGGAGCTGAGCTGGTGTTATTTGCTCAATGGCCATAATGTCCAGGTGTTTCTTAAAACTTCTAGGCACTTCCAAGGGTTAGGATAAAAAGCCTGCTTTAGTCAGAAAGAGACCAGAACCTGCAAAGGCAAAAATCTTTTCCTTTTCTTCAATGATAGGGAGTGGTGTTAGAGGGAATAACCTTTCTTATCAGTGGCTAAAAAAGAACTGAGGAGAGTGGGCCACTCCATCCATGTCATCATTTCCCCAACAAAAATAGAGTCCAGCAGCACCCTTAAGACCAACAAAGATTTATTCAAGGCGTGAGTTTTTGAGAGTGCATGCACTCTTCCTCAGACTAGACTCTATTTTTGTTGTGCTGCTTCAGACCAACATGGCTACCCACCTGAATCTACCATTTTCCTAGGTAAAGATAACTTACAATGGTGTGAGAATGGAAGGGTGCCCTCTAGAAATGAATCTTTCCACAGCAGGGCTGCTTGGACACAGTTCACAATGGGGGTTTGCACAGAAGACTGAAGATGAACCTTTGTTTCATCATTCTCTATGATTTTGTCTGCTTTGAAACTCTCATGAATTTCTGGCTGATGGTATGCCATATTTCTGGCAAAGATTCCAGTGCATCATAGCTGCAATTCTATTGTGGCATTCTTTATAGTCAGTTTGATTAATTTTACTGCAGACTGTTCATGTGATTGACTGTTTCATTCTTTGTCTTGCAAAGTTGACATTTGCTGTCAACGCTGGTCTTCTGAATCTTGCCTTTCATATTATTCATTTTGAGTGCCTGCTTTTGTGCAGCTAGAATGAGTCTTTACTTTTTTTCTTTAAGTGCTCATTATGGGGCCACTTCCAGGTGTTTTTGTCATCCATCACATATTGTCCAGTTTTCATTGCAATTGTTTTGTCATCTTCTTTGGTTCCTGTAATCTTACAAAAATCTGCATTATACGCTTCTCTTTGTTTTTCTTGGTATAGTAATTCAATACTTTTTTTTCTTCTTCAACTGCTTGCTTAACTTTCAGGAGATTTCTGCCACCTAATTTTCTTGGTAAATAAAAACAATAATCATTTCTATGGTGCACTGAATGATGCATTGTCATCTTGTGAGTTTTGTGATGTATTGCTTCTTAATTCTGCTTCTTCACTAATCCCAGCTTTGAATCTTGGAACTTGCACTGCTGAGGTGTTAATTGCCTTTACCGTGTTGTCTCCATTTAATTTGTTTTTGCAATATCTTTCAAACTTTTTAGTAATACTTCTTGATTGTATTTCACTTAACAATGGCAGGTTTGATGTTGTCAGCTTCTAAAATCCCAAGCTTAGTGTTTTGATGTTGTTGTTCGGCATCTTATTTTCCTCTTGTCTAACAATTTTTCTTCTATTCAGTGCTAATGCTGCCCATTTCTCAAGGCTAAATATCTTTGCTGACTATTAAACTGTATTTAGTAAAGAATCAATCTCTGACAATGTATTTTTTTTAGTCATCCATATACAATGTGTGAAAAATGTGGGCCTTTTTTTGAAAGCTTGTATCAAGGCATCTGCTTATGAGAATGATTGAGAGTTGCATTAGGGCAAAGAATAGTGATGATAGTAGGGATGGACGTGAGCCAAATTATGAGGCTAAATTCATCACGAATTCGTCACATTCGTGGCTTGTGAATGGGTTTACTGTTAAAAAATTGTATAAACTTTTAGAACAGTTTGTGTATCTCATAAACGAAGCAGAAAGCCACAAAAATGCTGGGTGGCAGGGAGACATTCCTCATCACTCTGCTACCTTGGGTTGTCGTGTAGTTTTTTTTTAAACTTTAAAAGGACTGCATAAGAGATGCTCCTTGCTACACAGCTGTGCTCCCTGCTACACAGCTGTTTTGGGCTGTCTTCAACAGGCCATTTAGAGCAGGGGTAGTCAAACTGTGGCCCTCCAGATGTTCATGGACTACAATTCCCAGGAGCCCCTGCATAGCGAATGCTGGCAGGGGCTCCTGGGAATTGTAGTCCATGGACATCTGGAGGGCCGCAGTTTGACTACCCCTGATTTAGAGTTTAAAGGGACTGCAGAAGACAGCACAAGAAAAAGCAGCATGGGGGGAGCTGATCCCTATCACACTGCTTTCTTCTGCAGTTCTTCTAATGTTTAAAGGGACTGCAGAAGACAGCATGAGAAACAGCTGCATGGGGAAAAGTGTTTCCTGCCACACAGCTGTTTTAGCTTGTCTTGCACAAATCCTTTAAATTTTAAATGGGCTGCAGAAAACAGTCTGAAACGGCTGTGTGGCAACGAGTGCCTTCCCTTATGCAGCTGTTTTTGCACTGCTTTGTAGTCTCTTTAAATGTTGCTATGATTATTATTTATATCAAACTAGTAAAAAAGCCCATTGTATAACAAATACAATGGGCGCTAGCAGGCGGGGGCAGAGCGAGGGACTGGCGAGGGTAGGGTGAGGAAAGGCGGCTTACCCATTAGAGGCGTTTTGCGAGGGTGGGCGGCTCCTTGGTGGTGTCTTCTTGCCGGCGGCCATTTTTGTTTCTGGCGGTGACTTCGTTGAGGCTCGCAAGTCGACGGGCGGGAAGGCGCCGCGCAAGCAATGGGCTACCAAGGCTGCCCGCAAGAGCGCTCTGGCCACGGGCGGCGTGAAGAAGCCGCACTGCTACCGGCCGGGCATGGTGGCGCTGTGGGAGATCCGGCGCTACCAGAAGTCGACGGAGCTGCTGATCCGCAAGCTGCCTTTCCAGCGGCTGGTGCGCGAGAACGCGCAGGACTTCAAGACCGACCTGCACTTCCAGAGCTCGCCTGTGATGGCGCTGCAGGAGGCGAGCGAGGCCTACCTGGAGGCCTCCTGACGCGTCAGGTCGCCGGCAAAGGAGCAACTGCGAGCTGCGCACAGCGCGGCTCGCAGTTGCTCCAGCAGGGAATCGGAGGGACCGCGCCTGCCGAATGGTCCCTCCGATAGTCTGTCCAGAGGAAGGGGCCAATCGGCACCCTTCCTCATCCCGGACACATCCTGCCTTCCAAGGGCTTACAGCTTTATTTAGTCCGCGGCGCCGCGGGCTTGTGTGAAGATTGTAAAATGGATGCCTCGTGACTGTCACAAAGGCTGCAAGACCACTACACCCTTGGTGTTTCTACTTACTCAAAGAACTCCCATTCCCATCTCATGATGAATACAGAAAATAGTCTATAGTCACACTGAAAGTAATGTATGTTTGTGAGGATGGACAGACAAGGAGGTGGGGAAAATAGCTTGCTCGTGCTCCTGTGAGCTTATGCTGGAGGTGGGCATTTCCCAATAGTCGATCCCCACCGCTATTCTTCACGGGCACAGTTAGTGGTCAAGCAGCACAAAGGTGTGCCCCTGCAGACAAGATCAGGATGTCTGCATATTCTAGGCAGGGGTCTCCTGAGTATGATAAAAATACGAATTTGTAAGTTAAAATTAAGCCCTTCCCTCTCAGACTCACATGATGAAAACTGAGTATACTCATTGTCCCTGTAATGTGGGATACAGCTGGAATCAGTAAATCATGAGAATGGGGGGGGGAGGGGAAACCAGCTTAAGTCCTCACCAGTTTATGGCAGGAATTATTTGGTTTGGAGGGAAATTTCCCATTCATTTACAAACTTCATTCCCTGTGATTCTTTATTAGCCCCTAAATATTCCTTGCAGAAACACATCTGTTCTATTCTCACAGGTGGGACAGCAAAATATGGCTACTATTACAGAAAAACACTTATTTCAGAAACAACAACTAAAAGACACGGTTGCCATGGCCATAAAAAGACAGCAAATACTCATTGCATATAATGTTGAAGACATATCAATTTACAAAAGAGAACAAAAGTATGATGACAGGGCGGGAACTTGGCTTGCCTGTGTCTCTGATAGTTAACAGTATCCTGGAAATGGGGCAAATTAAAATTGGATGATAATTTTTATACCCCAATCCTAATTCCACCCTGCCATGCTAGTCCAGGAATCTGAAAGCACAACTTCCTCCAAACCACATGCTCCCTCACCCATAAGAATAAAGACGGAAAGGGAATGGAATGAGGGATGTCCCTGCTGTAGAATCTTAAAAGATACCTCTTCTCAGAGGGAAGGGGGGATAGAAAGTAGGAAAGTAAGATGTGGGTGTGAGGGAACCGGGCATCTTATTTATTCTGAAAACTGTGTTCCATACCGCACGACTTCAATGTTGCAAAAGGCTTGCAAATTGTAAATGCTACTAATTTGCAGTCCCGCAAGATGTTGCACACAATCTGCCACACTCCTGAAACAGTCCCGCAAAAAGCGATTCGTTGTAGTGCTTAAAGGGAAATTGGGAAAAGTGGATTCACCCTCTGAAAAGCGCTACACTCTTGCAAATAATCTGCAACACTAGCGAAAAAGACCTGTGTGTTCTCATTGTTGCGGTTCCAGCAAAGTCCCTCCCCCTGGCTCTCTCCTCTGAACTTCTGGTGAAGCGATCGCCTTTTTTTTTTCTCGAAGCGAGCAGAAAGCAACGAACTGGCGAGCCTTCATTCACCCAGCGAGGCTTCTCCGGCTAAAGTCCCTCCACAGAGATGCTTTAAAGCTCCCCTAAGTCTCCAAGCACAACACAGCCCCGTTTGCAAGTTCCCTTTATTTTCGGCCGAAAATCGTGCCCGTGCAGGGGGGGATTTTTCTTTTCACTTGGGGGAGCATGGCAACAATGAATCGCCAGCTCACACGCCAGCTGCCAGCTAAATGGGTCTCTCCGTTGCAACGAATTAACGCATATTTGTTGCAACGTGTGTATTTTTTTTTTTAATTTCTTAAAGGGAAAGGGGCTTTCCCGGAGCATGATAACAACCGCCCATTGGCTGTTCGTTTGACTGACGGCCAGGGGCGGGACAAAGCACAGGAAAAATCGCTTCCTGTCTAGTGATTTTTGCAAGACCGGAAACCTGTGGGAAACGAATGAAACGCTACTGGATTCCACTAAAAAAGCAGGTATGTGTAACGCCGGGATTGCACTTTTAAAAATAGTTTTTCTGCTTTATGGGACCAATTGGCAACATTGGTCCTTGTGCAGAATCAGCCTGGATCTCCACCAGCTTTCTGTTTAACAGACCTAATCTTCAACAGACAAGTAGATTGAACGGTGCTGGGCCTGATTCTTCTCGAAGCAAATAAAGGGCTGTTCTATGACCAGTTACATTGTAACAAAACTGCCGTGGGGAGTGCAGAGTAACAGGTGTACAGGAATTCTTGAATAACAACAACAACAAAAATCAAATTACATTAACTTGAATAGTGAGATACCCCTTTTAGTGTGGAAAGTCCACAGAGTTATAATGAATTACACGGCTGTTGAAAGGATCCAAAAAGCTCATTTCTACCTCATACTGGAAGTTAGAGACATTTGCCCCTAGATCAGCCACTACCACAATATACCACATGCAGCAGTTTTTGTTTGTTTGTATTTGCATTATTAAAATCAAACTGGACAGGGACTATTGTAATGTTCTTTTGCACCTCACTTAAATGTATTTACTAGTTGTCCAATTATAAATACAGCAAATGATTGTAAGTAAAAGCAAGGGAAATGAATAAGTACATTTTCTGGATTAACCCCATTTACTCCTGCAAAAATTCAAAAAGCTAAATGCAATTTATATACCATCATAGTTTGTAGACAGCAACTGTGGTTTTGTGTCATGGCTAACAACACCAGAAATCATAGTGTGTGACTTGGGCAGAGTTTACAGTGTCTCACAACTATGGACTATGTCTAGTATCTTACATTATTCATGCTAATGGTGCTTTGCCTTTATCCAATCTATCTATAGATATCTCATTACTGCAATAATTCTTCATTAGATTTTGCTAATATTTGTAACATGGTCTACTAATGTAGCAATTAAACACCAGCATTCAGCATATAACCAGCCAACGGTTCTGCTATTCTTGTGATGTGAGATCTGTTGGACACATTTGATGTGGTCGACCATGAGTTCGTAGCCCATTGTCTCACTGGGGCAGGGATATGTGGGGCAGCCCTTCAATGGCTGATCTCCTTCTTTCAGAACCAGACACAGAAGGTTGTGGTGGAGATGAGACATCCTGCCCCTTTCAACTCCAGTGTGAAGTTCCACAGAGGGTGGTTTTCTCCCCCACACTTTTTAACATCTTCATGTGCCCTCTGGCCCAGCTGGTCCAGAGCTTTGGGCTAGGTTGTCATCAGTATGCAGATGACACCCAGCTTTATCTCCTAATGCATGGCTGCCTGGACTCCCCTCTCCCCCCCCCCCCCCGCCCGGAAAAATTCACCAAATGTTTGGAAGCTATAGCTGGATGGCTCAAGCAGAGTCACCTGAAACTCAACCATTCCAAGATGGAGGCCCTGTGGCTGGGAAGGGGGCAGACCAGGAAGCATGCCTGTCCAAGCCTAGCTGGGGTGCAGCTTAACATCTCACCTTTTGCCAGGGCATGACCCTTGATGCCTCCCTTCCAATGGAGATGCAGGTCATAAAAGTAGCCCACCTCGCATTTTTCCACTTTCACCTGGCTACTAACGCCCTACCTGTCCTCGGAGCACCTAGCCATGGTGATCCATGGAACAGTCACCTCCAGAATTGACTTCTATAACTTGCTCTACACGGGCCTTCCCTTGTCCTTGACCTGGAAATTGCAGCTGGTACAAAATCCTCACTGGAATACTGGAGGGCCCATATCCAGCCAGTGCTGAGGCAGCTGCATTGGTTGCTAGTTTCAGCCTGAATCAAGTTCAAGGTTTTGGTTTTAACCTTCAAGGCCCTTTGTGGTCTGAGTCTCGTGTATCTGAGGAATTGCCTATTACCCCCTGCAGGGCCTTATGCTCTGCAGGTACTAATTTCTTGGTGGTTCTTGGCCCATGGGAGGTTCATTTGGCATCAACCAGGACCAGGGCCTCTTCAGTTCTGGCCCTGACCTGCTGGAATGAGCTCCCAGAAGAGCTGAGGCCCCTGCAGGAACTTTTTTGCAGGGCCTGCAAGATGGAGCTCTTCCTTCGGGTCTTTGGTTGAGGCCAGAACAAGGAAGAACTAGGGGCCCTTCCACATTTAGTTAGATCTACATCATTTTAAACTGGAACAGCAGGTGCCCCAGAACCCTGGTCAGAGATCTGGGATGGGGTGGGAGGTTAGGATTTTTAGCTTGCTGCCAGGTTATCATGGGTGTTGATTTTGTTTTTATTGTTGTGACCCACCGCAAGACAGTTTTTGATAGCAGAAAGTAATACATCTAAATAATACATAAATAATTAAATAAAATAAAAAGGGCAGAAGTACCACAGAAGTACTGAGGTGGATTCAATGAAGTACTTAGGGCCTTAAGTACACACTTTATAGATAACCAGGGGCCAAGCCCATTGCATTCAGGAATAAAACGGGTGCTAGATTGAAGAGGTGGGGTGGAAAAATTCTGTGGATGGCCTCTCCCTCCCCCCAGGACCTGGAAAGGCTGGAGACCCCCGGGAAGGGAACTCACCAGCAGGGGCAGCTCTCATGCAACAGGGATCTGCAGCCTCTGTGAGAAGTGGAAGGAGGAGGGGGTGGTCAGGGGTGGGGGACGGAAAGCAACTGGCTGGCTGCTGGACAGACAGGCAAGACGGTTGGAGGAGGAGGCACTCAGGGGTGGGACAGCCACCTTGAGTGGGTGTTAACTTAAGCCATGAGACACTCTCCTCCTCCAAGGCCTTACCAGAAATATATAATGGGGGACAGATATCAACAGCAGCTGTCCAACAACTGAACAGTATACAACGGCAACTGGGAACCCTGTGCTTTTTTTTCTTTTTAAAAAGCACAGGATAAGGACTATGTATTCAGCTCTTATAGTAGCCTACTAGCCCAGTCTAGCCTGATCTTGTCAGAGCACAGAAATTAAACAGAGTTGGCCAAAGTCAGTATGTGGATGGGAGACCACCAAGGAAGATAGAGCAAACCACCACTGCTCCTCTCTTGCCTTGAAAAACCCACACTCAAGTGGCTGCCACAGGTCAGTTTTGACTGGATGGCACACAATTATTATTATTATGTCCAGCTCCTGGTAGATACAAGGGCTAATTGTCTGGCCAAACGCCCATAAAATATGTAGAAAACTTCCTGCTTCAACATCTCTGCTAAATGTGAATTTGTACATAAGTTTTAATTTCTTTTTTTTTAAACAACAGTGCTGTAAAGGAGTAGGGATGGAAATTAACCATATGCTTGCAGATCCAACACAACACCAAACTGACAGAGATGTTGCTAATATGGTTCTGGTGCTTTGTAGAAATGCCAGCTGGAGAGATTGGTAGTTTTCCTACCCTTGCTTTTGCACACAAAAAAATTCATTCACACATATTAACACTTTGCTTATTAAAACAGATGATACTTTTATTTTAGAGCTGTCTGGCAGTCTCTCCAACTAGGGCGTTTGAACGACAAGGCTCATTTCAAGCAGCCAAGACAGCAAACAACCAACACTGACACGACATATCCATGGTGGAGAGGCTTGTGCGGCAAGACCTTCTGCAACTGCCATGAGTGAAGTGTCACAGCAAAGGCTGTGAATTGCTGTTATGAAAACATTTGTGGTAACTTGCATAATTAAAGGAAAGTGCCAGGAAAAAAAGCTTTCTAAAATGCTGTGGTAATGGAACATAAATAAATACACTTTGCGACAAATAAAATGGGGTTCACATTGGCTTCTGGAATGGACTAGATAACCAGCAGAGTCGGTATTTAGATGTCATAAACATAACACAGTTTGGACATAATGCGATCAAGCCAGAAATCCCTGGGCTTACATACTCCTCCCTCCTTCTCTTATGTGCTGTTCAGAGGCTGAAGGCTCCCCATTTTAAGAAGACTTCACCTCTAATGCCAATTTTTGCAATTTAGAATAATACTTAATAGGCAAAAAACTCTTAATTTATTAAGTCATCGGAATTTGGTCATCACAAGAAGCTATGCTTTTGACTGGATGTTCACAAAAGGTGCTACTGGACTCAAAATTTGTGAGATGAATTTGGGCATCCTTTGAAAACACAGCTCCACTGGAGTGGGATGTGTTTATTTAACACCACAACCAAATAGAACAGCTGATTCAGTATATTTAGGCACAATTAAAGCTGGAAGTAATGGTGATGATAATTTAGAGATTACAGTTGCAAAAAATGGTAGAAGACACCATGTAGGACAGTACACGAAAGTCCCCCATCATGGGGGAAAGGCACTATGGTCTCAATCTGAATCAGGGCCCTACATGTTTCAGAACTGAGTTCCCAGCAAGGAAATTGCTGACATCTGAGTGAAAGCTCCTGCTTGGCACCAATGTTCCCTCTAAACCATGTGCATAAGTGGCTGCTCATTAACACAGGAAGCCCCGCTCAGCAGCAATCTTTAGCCGTATAGGGTCTTGCAATGCCCATTGCCATTTTAAGATTACAGCAGTTATATTCTACTCAGGTTGTGAACTGCTTTGCTCAGTAGGGGAAAAATTAGAGGGAACTTTGCTTGAAACTAGATGTTAACAGCTGAGGGTAGTGTTTCTTCACTCAAGCCAAGATGCTGATTGGTGACTCTGACTCTTCAGACTACAGCTGACTGGGATCAGAACAAAATGGAATACTTTGCTTGCATCATAGGGTATTCTGCAGTATTTTTATATTAGAAGGAAAAACACTAATTCAGATTTAGGGAGGCTCATGGACTCCGTGAACTTCCTGGTCTCTCATTTCAATATGAGAAAAAGAAAAGTAATGTTAGGATGACTAGCTGTAGCTTCTATTTCTTAATTTGCCCCCCTGTAGCTTCAGTTCTTGGGTTGGAATCATCAATGGTAACTTGAATCACAAAACAACCAACAGAACAAGCATCTCAACAGGCAACTGAGACTGAAAGAGTGGGTCAAAATACTCAGATGCATCAACCAGTAATCCTCACAGAAGCAGCTACTTACATCAAACAATTTTTCAATGTACATTTCTTCATTGATCTTATCACGAAGTATATCTTGGTTTTGACGAACAAACATAATATAAGTATCTGCTAGATCCATTCCTGGTTTCTGCAAGAGAAAGAAATAAGGGGTTCTAACTGCCAGTATTACAGTTTTTTGCTTACAAATATATATATATATACCAAAAACATGCACACATGTGTTATTATCTTATCTGAAAATTTGTCATAAACATGGTAACAATTTAGAGTAGATCTACATTTCAAATTGATAAAGTCAACTTCCCATAATGAAAGTTGACCTTAGGTTGTTTAATTTTTTTTAGCATGTACATAAATCTATATGCAGATCAGTGATACTGATGTGTATTTTGCAGTCACTGAAATAAGAAGACAATAAAAACAGAAAAAAGTCCCTCAGAAAGATGAGTGATTATATATAAGCTTCTAGAAAACAGAGTGGGAAATTACATGCTCAATAGTATGAAAAAAATTAAAGTCCATTATATTTACTCATATATACATACACGGTTGTGGTCTGTAGTCTGGATGTATAGTAGCATAGCATGGATATGAAACAAAAATGGATACATTACCAGTCAGAAAAACACCGTATTTTCTGCTGCTCTCCCCTTCTGCCTCCCAACCATTGCCTATGTAGTGCTGAAGCCAACCCTAGTCTTAATCTGATGAATTCATGACATCATTCAGAAGGAGAAGTGGCAGCAATATAAATAGACTTCCTTTCATTCTTTCTTCAGGATCCTAACTGGAAAAAAACCCAAATAAACAAAACAAAAAAACCCAAGAGCTCTTCAAAGTGTTGGCAGGATTATGATCCCAGGGACATGAGCCACAAGTATGAAATATAAAATCTTAAGCTCTGGAAGATGCATTAAGAAAATAGAAACAAACTGGCATTGAGACTCAACAGAAAATGCATGGGAAACAGAAAGCAGAAAGGCTGAGTTTTAGGACTGGGTCACACAATAACTTTTATTTGCATGAACAGTCCTAAGACCTAAGCTGAATGTTTGTTCTTTTGCTACAGGTAATTTAAAACCTAGGTGTGGCTGGAGATCCCAGTCAAAGGTTAAGAACCAAGAGGCTCTTGATTCTTTGGTTCTTAAGCATGTAGTTTACAGTTATGAACTTGGCCCATTATGCACGGAGTGGAAGGTCCGCATTAATGGCGGCAGCTAAAATCACCAATTATGCATGATGCAGGTGGCAACTGGGCACAGAGTCAACATATGCCACCAAAAAAGCTGCATTAGCGAGATGCAGAAGAAAGTGGAGCTTCCCGGGACCAGGGCGCAACCAGAAGCGGCTCCGGAGTAGCCGCATGCATAATCAGATACTCTGGGTTTTTTCGCCATTGTGTTCTGTCCCGTGCATAAGCGGTTTGCTTCGCTTCTTCCTCCTCCGCGTTCTCCATGCCGCCGTTTCAGCGGCCGTGCATAATAGGCCCTTGTGAGAACTTCGGTGGCAGAACCAGAAGCAGCCCTGAGAAGACCTTGGAGCTTCAAGGGTACATTGAGGGCTGAACGTTGTTAGGTTTTATGCCTTTATTTAAAATGTATTTTGTTTTGTGAGCTGCTGTGGCCTATACTGGGAGAAAGTAGTATTTTATTAAAACATTCATGAAGAAATTAAATCTATGAGCCCACCACAAACACAGCCACCTGCTATTGTTACTGTCACTATTACCGGGAAAAGTTGGCACGATTCCTTAACTAACACATTCTATAACCAAGTTGCACTGACCTGACTAGCCTGATCTCAGAAGCTAAGCAAGGTTGACCCTGGTTAATATTGGATGGAAGGTGACAAGGAGGACCAGGGTGAGTATGCAGAGGCAGGCAATGGCAAACCACCCCTGAGTAGCTCCTGCCTTGAAAACCCTACAGGGTTGCCATAAGTGGGCTGTGACTAGATGGCAAACAATAAAAAAACTCAGTTATGTCTCCTCTTGTATCACAGCTTAACATATTCACAGTAGCCACTTAACTATGAAGAGAGAAAAGTTGTTGTTGTTGTTTTGCTGTGGCTTATATTCTATGCTGGACAGCAGGAATGGGTCCATGCTAAATTGGGACAAATTGATGTAAAACTGGATATTCTCCCCCCCCCCCCATAGTTACCTGCATCTTCTATGTTGTGTTTGGTGCCAGAAAACAGGGTGAAGAGAAAAAAGACTCCCACTTCCCTTCACTACCACAAAGACAAGTGCTATAGGAAATGAGGTGGCAATGTGAGGAAAAAATTCCCTTTATGATGAAATCCCTGTGAAAATGCAAAATGTTGCAAAATCTATCAAAACTGTAAATTCTGAAAAGCTGTCTGTCAGACATGAAGGGAAATCTCTGAACTCATATCTTTCTTGGCGGGCTGTGAATTCACAGGCAAGCAAGAAGTCATTCTATTATGTTTCCTTCCTACTGTGTCAACAGAGTGGTGCCATGAATGTAGCCGTCCCTAGCTTCCAATATTTCTTTCAAAAGTTTGGACACAATCATTCACTGAACACTCAAAACTAATAAATAGTGGCTTGGTGAATGGATGTACCACTTAAAGTAACTGAAAGGTGTGTTATCTTGGAGAGCCAAAGGAAAGTTATCACAAGCCCAGACCTCTCCAGATCCCATGTTTTCAAAATTTATTAAATTTTTATATTTTAAGGAAATTGCAGATATCTAGCATAGAAATCCTATACACAGTTACATTGAAGCCAATGCACTTAGAAGGGTAAGAAAAATTGCCTGATAATTTCATCCAAGGTAATAAATTGAAAGGTCTGTTGCGGGGAGAGGAAAGGGAAGGCGATTGTAAGCCTCTTTCTCCATCGGGTAGAGAAAAGTGGCATATAAGAACCAACTCTTCTTCTTCTTAATGGTGAAAACACTGTAATATCTCCACACAATATCCTCAATGCCCATGCAACAAGAATTGAAACATACACACACACACAAAAGTGAAATCACAACTGAAAGAGATTTGGAAATTTGTATTATGCTAAAGATCAGTTCATCCTGACATATCCTGTGTTGCCGGTATATTTATGAAACATGCAAATTTACTTTCAAGTTAGTTTTTTTTAAAAGTATCTCCCGAAAACAGTCAATAGGAAATAAAAATCCCATTAGCAAACTCTCTTCTATTTTCTTAGAGATGTTTACCTAATCTATGACATATGGGAATTTCACACCTAGTGAATATATTTTCATGTAGCTTGTGGCATGAGACTCTAATCATTAGAAGAATATATACAAGTAAGAGAACTGCAACAGCTGGTGACATTTACCAATTAGAATTACAGTTCTTTAAAACACTTTATCCTTTCCCCCCTGGTGTACACAGAGTAATTATCTTGGATAAATTGATGAAAAATCTAATTTTCCTTAGAAACACTTTTACTTACTGTATAGACATACTTGGATAAAGTCAACTGATTCTCAAAAGAACTTAACAATGACAAAGTTTTCACTTTCAAAGCCAATGAAACTGGATTAACCAGGTCATTAATAACCAATAAAATTATATTTGGGGAGAAAGCCATTTTCAGTAAAATTAAATATTTCAAACAAATGGTGTAAGTCTCTCTAAACCACATTTAGCATTATAAAAAATTGTTTCTTCAAATTTATCACATTTATCACAAGCCTGAGACTGGACACACTATGTTAGCAGTTAATAATTACACATTTTGGAAACTGGGATAAAAGAATTTTTGCAGCATTTTCAGTGATTTTCACCAGGACTGAAATTAAAAAGTGCTTTTTTATACATAATAAAGTAAGCTACCCTTGAATTTAAAAAGCAGCTTGATTCTTTGTTAATGTGAATTACTATAATAAATTTGAAAACAGTTATTAAGTGAACAACTGTGCAGGTAGTTTTCTCCTCTGCATTTTATCTTTTCTTTGGATCTTGACTCTAATCTTTTCTGTATTGTATAGCAGTTAAACTAAGCTTAGAAATATTCAACATGAGGCTCACTGAGTTACCTGGAGTCATCATTCTCTTTTAGCTTAATCTATCTCACAGGGACATCGCCCCTTTCAGTAAAACTGTCTTGCCGGGGTTTACACATAACATTCAATAGACTGACACAGTATAGTCAGTTACTACTAAAACAATAAAAAACATTTAAGATAAATTAAAACTGCATTTGTCGCTGTTACATCATTACTGGTAATAATGCGTGACTACTAGGTATTAAAATTGGGGAAGAAGAGGGAAGAAAGGGCAAAAAAAGGGAGGGCGGGAGGCCCCAGATTTTTCTATAATACTGTTTATTGTCCAGCCGGCCTTAACCATAGGCCTGGCAGAAGAGCTCTGTCTTAGGGGCCCTGTGGAACTCGGAGAGTTCTGACAAGGCCCTGGTCTCTTTAGGGAGCTCATTCTGCCAGGCAGGAGTCAGGGTCAAAAAGGTCCTGGCTCTAGTTGAGGCCAGGCGGATTTCCTTAGGGCCAGGGATCCTCAGCTGATTTGCTGTGCTTGATCAAAGAGCTCTTTGGAGAATATATTCAGAAAGATAGTCCCTCAGATACATAGGGTCCAGACCATGTTAGGCCTTAAGGTTAAAATCAGAACCTCTAAATGCATCTGGAATTCGACTAGTAATCAATGGAGCTGCCACAATACTAGTCTTATGTGGGCTCTCCATGGTGACTGTGTAAGTACCCGGGCAGACAAAAAGGAAGACAGGAGACCCATGTGTGTTTCCTTGATCTCCAGAACATCAGTTTGGTGCAGCAGTGTCTCTTAGCAGAGCCAAAAGAGCAGTACTCTCTTCTCTGAGATATGGTAAAACAGCTCAAATCAATGCTTTGACAAAGAAATTGAGAGAAGGGGCTATCTGATATTTATTTATTACATTTGTATACCACCCTCCCCTGATCTTAGGAATTGAAATGAAGAAGTAGGTACCTCATTATAAGCATATGCCTAATAGCTGATAACAGCTGTTGGTAATGGGAGCAGACAGGAAAGCCACACAGAGAAGGCCTTCTGAGCTGCCTGACCCCAAAAATATGCCCATTAGTGCAATCTAGGGTGGCCAATAGCTGGAAGAAAAATATCCCATCCCTTTAATTGTGGCATAATGGCATGTTCTTTATTAGACTATGTTATTTACCTTCATGCCATGCCTGTTTTGACACATTAGGCATCTCTTAAAAGGACAGTACCTTTTGTTACCAGGTTGTTGACAACCTTAATTGTAATCTTATGCATGGTTAATCTGACTGAACTCAATTGAAACACATGGTATATCACCACTTCAAGTCTAGGGCTATGCCGAAATCCACACAAAGTGCAATATGCAAAGATTTCAATTGTGAATCCTGTCTCAAGTAGCCAGATAGAGACCTTAAATATTTTTACATGACAATTTGTAGTCAATTTTAAGCAAATACCAGACCATCTTTACAAATAAGATCATATTGTAATGGGATTTAAAAAAATTAGATGACAATGAGCTTTGCAGGGTGTAAAGAATCTTGAAATTGTTCAGTTGCACGTAAGGGTTGGCTTATTTTTAATATAGTGCTTTTTAAGAAGATGGGTAAGAGCTCAGTGCAAACAAGAAGCCAAGAAGTCTTGGTCACAGTCACACATAAAGACAAGTAGAAATACTGGAAACACCACTAAGGCATTAAACAAAGATACTTGGAAATTAAGTGTTGTGATAGGGTTACAGTGTCACCTGGCAACACATGTAACCAAACACACTGTCAAAATAAAAGTGTAAAAAGTTTAAAACCACAGGATTATTTTCCTGGGGTTAATCACTAGTTAACTTGGCAAGATGAACACGATTGAAGAGAGACAGAAAATGCCTCCTTAATTATATACTGCTGTAAGTGTTCTTACTTCCTGTTCCTTAACCTAATCCCACAGGTGTGGGTCATCCCTTGCTGTTCACTGCTAAGAAAGTCCATCCTTCCATTTTCACATTAACTGAATTAAACAGAAGCCCCCACTCTTCTGAAGGATGGAAAGTATAACAGATAGTCTTTAAAAAAATACTAAATGGTCAAAATACTTAAATAAACCTTTGCAGATTTTAAAAATGGTTGCTTAAAAGCTACTTTATAATTAATTTAACTAGGGGATGAATTTTTTCCCCTATGGAAGATTTAACTGCAGTCAAAAAACCAAATTAGATGGTGTGTTTGCACTGAGAAAAAAAAACTGAGACAAGGAGTTACAAATTAATGGACCTAAGATATAAAAAGCACATAAAGAGAATGTGTCAGGATATTCAGCAATTGAAAGGGCACTATGATACACAGAGTCTTGGTTAGGTAGATACTTGGAGACTTCTGCATGTGACTTCTGCAAATTTAGCAACTTGATACACTCTTAAGAATTGTTGAAGACTTTCATAGCTAGAATCAACTGGCTGTTGAGGGCATTGCAGGCTGTGTGGCCATGCTCTGGTAGTTTTAGTCCCTGGCATTTCACCAGATGCCATTCGATTCCACCACTGCTACAATCTCCAGACTATAAATATCAGCTCCCCAGGCAAAAATGCGTGTTTTGGAGGACATGCCTTCCAACCTCAAGGAATATTTCCAACCCAGGGGTAGCCAATCTCCAGGTGGAGCCTGGAGATCTCCTGGAATTAGAGCTCATCTCCAGACTATAAAGATCAGATCCATAGGCAAAAAGGCGGCTTTGAAGGTGGGGCTCTGAGGCATTGTATCCTTTTGAGGATCCATGCCCAAATCTCCTGAATTTCCCTATCAAGTGTTGGCAACCATGGCCTGGTGGGCTCTGGGGCCTTTGAGAGCTGCAGGCTTGAGGGCTCAGCCTGCCCATGCTGCCCAGCATCCTTCCCAGATGAAGCTGAGCCTGCCCCCTCATTCCCTCCCCCCTTGTGGGAGATCTGCCCTCTTGCTTCCCTCTTGTCATCTTAGAAAAGGTGGTGATGGTGAGAGCTCTCTCTCTCTTTCAGCAGGAAGAGGTGTGCAAGGCTGTGAAAGAGGAACTCCCCTTTAATGTGATATGATTCTTCCAAGGATTGGAGTGCAACTAGGAAGTGCTTTTCCTGTGTCTGGGTGGAGTTCATTAGAAAGTCCATTAGTCAAGGTCTTGTATGTCTTATTTGATGGGCATTTTCGCACATAGTTAAAAATAGCGTTACACCAGCTGAATGGCATAGCACTAAATATTATTGAGCCTTCCGGCCATTCCTCACTGTCTTGCTGTCTGCCGCCTTTTCACATTTCTCACCCTACACAAGCGCTGCTGGAAATGGTGGAAGAGAGCAACACGGTTTATACGCAAATCTCTTCCACCTGTCAATCAAGCCAGGTAGCCAATCCTCTTTCTCTTTTTTTTAAAGGTCCCACGATGCCCGCCATTTTTTTTAATTAATACTTCTCCGTTTAAATGCCTATGCACCTAGTCATAGATGCATCTAATCATATACGCATAGTGCTTTTTGAACACCACCCCTTATGGAATCACAAGTCTTGAGTCTTATAAAAATTAATCTTGTTCCTGATTTTTTTTTTTGGTTTTAACTTTTGGAAAAAATATTATTGGCTTTGCCTGCACGCTTGTATGCCTACTCATTGCTCCAGGCAGTTTGCCTTAAAAAAAATCCCATCCCTGGAAGGGTGAGGGAGGCAGATGCAAGGGCAGGACATTGGAGGCAGAGATAATGCTTCTTTGCCTCCATACATTTCTTTTGTGTGTAGTCTGCTGGTTGTCTGATGGGGGAAAGTGCTTTTTAAGTTCGTGAATCCATTTTCTGGGATTCACCAACTTGCGCTTTAAAATGACGGATATCATGAGTAGTTTACTGGACACAGGAGATTAGCAACATCATGCAAAGGGTCCAGAACATAGTGTCTGCTGGGGGTGAGTATGATGCTATATTTATGGCATGTGGAATGGCCCGATTTGAACTGTTGAGGAGTGTTTTTGAATTCCATTTTTTTTTATTCTGTGTTTTTTAGGGCTGGTAGATGGGTTTTATTGATTTTCAGACTCTTCTTTAACATGCCCTCCTCCTTTCACAAACCTATATCATGAATTCCTTTTTCAAAGCCTGAAACTGTGTCAGTGTTTGTGAATTTCAATGGCTTCCCTGTATAGTCTAACATAGTGTTGTCCACCATTTCTCTGTCTTCAAATAGGATTCAAATTGGTTTAGAACATGTTCAGCTATTGCTGATTTCCCAGGTTATTTTTGTCTGCAGTTATCTTAACACCGCCCGTGGCGCCACGGGCGCCATGAACTAAATAAAATGGTAAGGGGTTCTGGGGCGGGATGTGTCCAGGATGAGGAAGGGTCCGGATTGGACCCTTCCTCCGGACAATTGGAGGGACCAATCCACAGGCGCGAAGCGCCTGCCGATTGGTCCCTCCGATTCCCAGCCCCGAGCAACTGCGAGCCGCGCACAGCACGGCTCGCAGTTGCTCCTTTGCCGTCGGCCTGGCGCGTCGGGAGGCGCAAAGCGCCTCCCGCCGCCTCCTCCAATATCAACGTGGAGCCCCGCAGCCTGCCGCCGAGCCGCTGGCCGCACTCCGATATCCGCCAACACAGCCAGGACACCGCTGAGCCGCTGGGGGGGGCCCCCACCCTCCTCAAACGGCGCGAATACAAACAGCACAACGACAATCCGCCGCCCGCCCTCGCACTTCACCGCCGACATGACGAGACCGCCGACCAGCCGCTGCAGGAACCCACGGCCTACCTTCTTACTTCCTGTTGCTGGCCACCGCCACCACGACGACGCTGCGGAGCCGCCGCCCACACTCCAACATGGCCGCGCCGAACGCCAACACGCAGATGAGCCGCTGCCCACTAACAGTTCGTGCCAACTTAGTCTCCAAAATACCGAGGCCCAACGACCAGCCACCACACGGGACCAGCGCTGGAGCCGCCAGGGTGCACGCAGCAGGCAGAAGCTTCTGCGCCGGCAAAGCTGGCGGCCTCGTCAGCGGCACTGCCGGAGACGTCTGCGCCGCCCCTGAAGCCCCCGCACCCAGCAGCTATGCCGCCGCCGCCTCTTGCTGCTGCGCTGAGCTCTGCTGCTGCCGCTTCCTCAGCTTGCCGCTGCGCCGAAGCCTCCTTCTCCCGCCCATCAGCCAGCCAACCTCGCCTCGCTCAGCAAGGGCGCAGGGCCTGCCACGCGGCCTGTGCACCCACTCCGCAGGGCGAGGAGAAGAGCCTGAGGAGCCCTCGATGAGCGGCCAGGGCAGCCGGCAGGACGGAGCTCAGAGGGGGAAGGAGAATGCCTCCGAATGGCTCTCCGCTCTTCCTCCCTGCTACACTTTAGGTAGGCCATTCCGCTGGGGGGGGGGGAGTAACTGCTAGGGCCCGCTGTATTCAGACAACAGCGGGCTTATTTTCTAGTAAAAGAATATAAAAGGAAAGAGATTCCCATCTTGTCCTACCTCTGAAGATGCCAGCCACATTTATGGACAAGATGTCAGGGACCAAAAGTACCAGACCATGAGCACACAGCAGTCATAACAGTGAATTGCTACATTCTCGTTATACGTGTCTACTTCTGGTTGCTTAGCTTCCTTTTTGGAACTTGAAGGAGAAAACAGAATTGCTGACCCAAGGTCACCCATTCTTTCTCAGCCTAATCCTGAGGTTGTTGTGGTATTAAAATGGGAAAGAAGACAACTGTGTTTCAGTTCCTTGGAGGAAACATGTATGTGTGTATGTGTGTCAGTGAGTGAGAGAGATCAATGGGCATTCTGGATTACATGAACAACAACAACAACATGAGATGAGCCACTGCTAAAAGAACAACTAACAGCAGACTTTTATTTCACATTGCTGACTTAATGTTACAAGACCACCACACTGAACTTCAATGGATACAGACTTTTAAAGAGCTTTTTTCCATTTATATAAGAAACTATTTCATTTTTAAATTTTTTACAAGTTTCTTTGAGCAAGTCTTTTGGAGAGGTGGTATAATGGACATATTCTAAAAGAAAGAAGGGAAATAAGCACTTTTTTTGGGGGGGGAATTTTACACTTATAACGGCAGCAGAATTGATAATTTTGGATTATTCCAAGGATGAGAATGTAGAAGTTCTTTTATTCTTATGATTTGGTTCTCTGTGTTCTATACTTTATACTATTACACAACTTTCAGCTCTTTTTCAGCTAGAATACAAGATACCGGCATACCAAAAGTACTTATGAATGACAGCTAAGAGCATATTGTAACTCAATAGATCAAGCATTAAAGGGAGGTTAAAATCTTTAGAATCCTTCTCTGATACAAACATTAATTGCACTACAACTTGTAGAAGTGAAATTCTTTGCCGCCTAGACTATATTTTAAATTTGATAGGCCTTGCTCAGCTCTTTTCTTTTTCAGATCTATATTTTAAAACACTTTTTATTCATGCTTTAAACAAAGCACTAAATATCCAGGCTCCTTAAAAGCAATGATGAGCCTCAGGGAACAAGATATTCATGAACTTCTACTTTCCCAACAGAGCCACTTTTCAACCTCTCCTAGCTCTGAGTTCAAATTGTCACTCTGAGTTCAATTTGCCGTAAAAATCTTAAGTAATGCTAACGGCTGATCTCCACATGATGGAAGTTGGGACTGAGGTCTCCTCTCTCTGTACAAATGAACTTTTCTGTTTCCAGACACATGACACTCCAATTGGATTGTCACCACAGCTCATGTGGAGAAGGAGCTCTAAGTCTCCCCCTGCCCTGAGGTATTTTCTTGTACTTTAATGGTACCCGAGAGATGCTGTTGAGCCTGTTGGGAAACTCACAAGTTTTCATATGGGTTTCCCCTACTGGCCGGACACTACCCCCCCTCCCCCCAACCATTCTGTCTCAGAAAAATGGAATGCTGCACCTCAGTTGGATTGATATTGAAATATGTTTTGATTCTTAGTTGACTTTGGAAACAGTCAAATCTGAATCAGGGCAAAGCATATAGGGCTGGACTCCACCTGTTTATCCCATAATATAGAAATTGGCCCTAAGGGAGCATCGTTCTAGGAAAATGGTTTTCTAACAACCTCTAGAAGAAATTGTAACTACTTTACTAAAGGGATCAAATCGCATGTTTGACTGAACACTAAAGCACAAAACTGGAAGAATGAGAAACTCCCATGAGTATATACTGCAGAGTAAGACTGTATCAAAATTAGCACAATGTTGAGCGCATACAAGGTTGATTTGTGTATCTGAAAATGTAGAAACATCTGAGTGCATTGTGGTGTATGAAGTACTATGGTTAGCAAGTATACATTTTTACAGCCAATGCACATTTTTCATACATGGCATAGCGAGTAAAGTACCTAGTTTCCGGTGGATAGCTATGTTGATCTGCAGCAGAAGAGCAAGATTCAAGTCTTATAGCACCTCAAACAGCAGCAAAGATTTCTAGGATATAAACTTTCAAGAGTCAAAGCTCCTTTGTCAGATAGCTCATGAAGAGAGCTTTGACTCTTGAAAGATTATGCCCTAGAAACCTTGTTGGTCTTTAAGGTGCTACTGGATATGAATCTTGCATGTATATGGCATTTCTATTTCAAACTGTGTGACCCGGCCCACTACCCAAGGTAAACTGAAAAGGACAAAAGGGATGGAAAAGAAGAAAGCTGGGAGAAGAGAGGCCCAGGGAACAAAAATTTTAAACTAATGGCATCAACCTAAAGAAAGATTTAAAATCTTTAAAAAAAAGAAAAGAACAAATAGTAAGATGAATAGGAAAATGCAGACAAAGGAAAAATCTAGGATATTCTTAAGGTGGATAACACACTTGATATTTTCACTAAGCTTGATCTGAACAATGGGTGGCAAGAGAGCATAAGGGTCACAACAAACTGTTCATGGCCATAGATGTAATTCTGTAGAAAATGTGGCAGGAGTGTTAATTTTCCTGAGAAACCCAAGTGAGCGAAAGCCTTGGCACAACGACCCAAAGGATGAAGCAGTCCCTTATGAAACAGTTCCTAGGTTACACTCCTCAGTTCTCTGCAACTGCAAAAGTGCATGGAGGATAACCTTCCCAAGCTTTGCTCTGTTGGCTGCTACTTGAGGGAAATGAAATACCCTCGAGAGGCAACACTGTATCTGTTTAAATACTTTGTGCAGAGCTACAATGAGCCTCTAAAGCAGGGGTAGTCAAACTGCGGCCCTCCATTCATTCGCTGGCAGGGGCTCCTGGGAATTGTAGTCCATGGACATCTGGAGGGCCGCAGTTTGACTACCCCTGCTCTAAAGGAAAGTGCAATGGTCACGTATGAAAAAAAGAAGAAAGAAAAAAAAACAAACACATGCACACCGTGGAAAGCAACAATTTACAAAAATTAATTTTTTCCTTCGGGGAAATATCATACTTACAGGAACATCAACATATTTTGCAGCCGCTTTCACCTTAAAAAAAATTGAAAGTAAAAAAACAAATACTGTAACCAGCAACCATTAGCACTAAGTGGACTTTAATAATCAATTGCAAAAGAACTGAAGTACTTACAGTGAATGAAAGGATGGACGAGAAGAAAGTGCCTTCATCATACCTTGATAATTTAGACAGTACGCTTTCCAGCACTGCAATAAACTATATTAAGAAGAACTAGGTAAATATTCTCACAGGCACAAAGGATTCATGAAAATGACTCATACAGCTGAGGAAGGAGAATGTTTCCTCATGTGGCTGAGACCATGCAGTCAAAATGCTATACACTGGCAAAAAGGGTTAAACTTAATCTGTTCAGCAACTATACAGAAAGTAGCCATTAAGGATACACATGCATGGGTAACCATTACTAGAACAAGTCAATACAACAACTAAGCCTTGAGATAAGAGATTCCGGTGTTTAAAATCAAATCAGCCACTACTGGTTTCAATGCTGGATCCACTTGTTCTGTTAATGCATTTCTGAGGTTGGTATTTGTTACTGAAGTAGAAATGCAAGAAATACCAACGACAACCCCTCCCCCAAATTCATAAAATATCCTGTTCTTGTTTATTTTTGTTTTTTAAACCCCAAGATGGCAGAAAGATTTTTTTTTGGGGGGGCACCAAAATAAGTAGACATCCTATACCATACTTCTGTGGCTATTTTTTTTAAAGAGCTTGGATCTCACTAGAAGAAGAGTTGGTTCTTATATGCCGCTTTTCTCTACCCAAAGGAGGGTCAAAGTGGCTTACAGTCACCTTCCCTTTCCTCTTCCCACAACAGACACCCTGTGAGGTGGGTGAGGCTGAGAGAGCCCTGATATTACTGCTTGGTCAGAGCAGTTTTCTCAGTGCTGTGGCGAGCCCAAGGTCACCCAGCTGGCTACATGTGGGGGAGCGCAGATTCAAACCCAGCTTGCTAGATTAGAAGTCTACACTCCTAACCACTACACCAAGATGGCTCTCAGCACTAGAAAACTAGTTCTGGCAAAGATGCAGATTGTACTTTTACTGTTTTATTATATACTAGGGGCAAAGCCCGTTGTATCCAAGAATATAACGGGCACTCTAGAAGAAGGGAAGGAGTTGTTCAGTCTGTAAGGGCATGGGGTTGAATGTGTATGTTGTGTGGGAGGTTGTGGTGGCGTGGTGGAAAATGAGGGCATGGGTGTGGGGATATGGGTGTCAAGAACCTATGGTTTGGAATGTTAAGTGTGGGAGAGGACTGACCTTTGGGAATTGTGGCATAGTGGTTACAGATGAGCTTTCTGGAGCCATGCCTTCAGATATGTGAAGGGAAAATCAGACTGGAGACTCTTCTTATGGGGGGATTACATGGCAACCAATTCCTCCCACTTCTGCGTCTTTCCCCTTCTTGTGTGAATTAGGCCACAGAAATGTCCCCCTGCCCTTATACACATGGGGTAGTCACAGTACACAGGGCTGGCACAGCCTGTCCAAGCCTCTGGTCTCATCCCCCTTGGCAGCCCTACTGACTTCATCTCCCTGCGGTGGTCAAGGGCAGACTGGCAGCGATGTCTCCATATTGCCCCTGGCTGGGCTGGGTTGACGGGCCCTGTCAGAACTTTGGCTTCGCGCCTCCCTACTGGCTGGAACTCTGATCTGTCCTGTTGAGGGCCCAATTGGAAGGAGCTTTGTGCCTTCCGATTGGGCCCTCACCTGGACCAGCCCCGCCCACTCTCCACCCACTTAGGCCTTAGCCTTTTATGTTTATACAGCGACAGCTGTATAAAGACTAGCAAGAAAGCCCATTGCAAGCAGGAATGCAATGGGTGCTAGGACCCAGGAGACAGCGGGAGGTGCAGATCTCTCTCTCTGTGTCTCTCCCTCTCGCTGCATATCTCTTGGTGTGCCTTTTAGCAGGAGGAATAGCAGGTAATTAGGGCTTGTTCTTAGGAGGGAAGCAGGGCTGGTGTGCAGTTTGGGACAGCTCTTTCTGTCTGTCTCTCTCTCCGTTGCAGCAGGGGCGGTTTTCTCTGTGTCTCTCTGTCCGTGGCAGCAGGAGCCATAGCAGGTAATGAGAGCTCATTCTTAGGAGGGAAGCAGGGATACTCAGCAGCTTGGGGCAGCTCTCTTTGTGTCTCTCTCTACCTCCCTTGCAGCAGGAGCAATAGGAGGGAATGAGGGCTCGTGTTCGGTCTGGCAGGGCTCTGTATGTCTCTCTGTGTGTCTCTCTGGTGCGGCTGAGAGGAACGTGGCTAGCATCCAGGGAGGGAGGGAGGGAGCTGTAGGGGCAGGGCCAATCAGGGTGCAGCTAGTTGCACCCTGATTGGCCCTATTCCAACTTGGACAGCCAGACACATTCCACCCCGCAGGCTGTTTCACAAATATATAGCGGAACCATGGATATGGATGTATATAAGAGGCAAAATTGACATGGGATATTAGCCCACCATTATTCTGCACTCAATCCTGCTCATTCTGGCTCTGAAGGATGGACAAAATTATCTTACAGAGCTTACCTTCGCAAAAAGACCCCTAGTTTGGAGTTTGTTTCACAAGGGATATAAAACCAAGCTGAGAAACTCACAGACTTGGCAAATACAAATCTAGGGTCCCGAATTTATGTACACATACTTAGCAATGGTAGTGTAACTAGCTGCCATCCCTGTTGCAAACCCGCTTCAATGTGAAGAAACTGAGAAGCGTTTTAAAGAATAATTGCTTGACAGTTATACGCTCATTCCTAGAACAGGAACAGCATTTTACAAGTGAGAGGACAGGACAAAATTCCATCTGGCATGCTGTTAATGGCTACTCTAACAGTGTCATAACAGTGTCATATTCCTTGTTCTCCGTAAGGATCTCTCACCTTACAACAGATTCAGGCTCCTAATGGCTTAAAGGAAAAACAGAAGTGAACAGCACTCATCACATCCTTAACCTGTTCCAGTTTTTAACATATCTCCTTTCTGTGTCATTTGTTTTACAATATTATCTAAGATCTATATCAAAAAAGAAGTGAGCTTCACTCTATTCTGAACAACTAGGAAGAGGGCCTACTTTTGATGTGATTCAGATTCTCTGGCTTGTTGACTAACACATCAGTGAATCACATATCCGCAGTGCACTCCAACTAGCGATATCAGGCAGGCCTCTTCCTGCAAAATGCTGATTATAATGGAATTATCATAGATTATTTTAATCTCCCTGAGCTAATAAAGTTTACATGGGAGATGAATGACTGCTGGAAAGGTAAGATGGTCTGAGAGGTGAGGGCCAAGCTAGATGTGACATTTGTCACGTATTCTCCACAGGGAGTGGCAGACATACGATAGCTGCTGGTCCGCATGGAGAACTCCCTCAAAGTACTAAGGAACTGGTGCAGAATGCAGCTGCTAGGGGGTCCTCACAGGTACATCTTGGAGGGCCCATATCCAGCCTGTGCTGAAGCAGCTGCACTGGTTGCCGGTTATTTTCCGGATCCGGTTCAAGGTTTTGGTTTTGACCTTTAAGGTCTTATGCAATCTGGACCCGGTGTATCTGAGGTACTGCCTGTTGCCCTATGCCCCCTGCAGGGATACAAACAGGCCCCCTGCCTGTTGCCCTATACTCAGCGGATACAAACTTATTAGTCATTCCCAGCCCCAGAGAAGCGTGCCTGGCCTCGACCAGGGCCAGGACCTTTTTGGTCCTGGTGCCGACCTGGTAGAATGAGCTCCCAGAGGAGCTGCAGGCCTTGCAGAAGCTTTCAGCATTCTGTAGGGCCTGCAAAACGGAGCTCTTCCACCAGGTCGTGGAATGAGTCTGGGCCACATGGACAATCTGGCCCCCCTTACAGTGGCAGTAGTGCAACCCATCTGGCACCCTCTGTCATCCCCCCTCCCCCATAGCAGGTTACGAAGGGGTAGTGTAGATATGAGCTGTGTTTTTGCCGCATCTTGTTTTACTCTGTGGGGAATTGTATATGATACATTTTTTATGTTTTATTGTATAGTTTTAGTGGGGTTTTTATATGTTTGTAACTCTCCTTGGGCCTCCGGGGAGAGGTGAGGGATAAATCTAACAAACAAACACTGACTCTGGGCGGGACTGTGGTGCAGTATCAGGGCCTGGTATGTTAGTTCAACCATGCGGTTTCTCTAGAAAAGGAGTACATTATATTATTAGTTGGAAAGCCTGCTGCATGCAGAAATAAAGTCGGCACTAGCTGGAGGCAGTTGGGGGGGGTGGAGGCAGGGCTGGGGAGGTTTGGAGAGGGCTCACGGCTACTTGGCCATGTCACCCTCCCCAGGTGGCAGGTTTAGTGCGTGGCGGGTGGACTTATGGTGGTCGGGCGGTGCAGGCATGGGCAGTGTCCTCTGGTGCAGGGACCTCAGCACTGCCATGGGCTCGCTGTGGCAGCTCCGCGTACCTGGTGTGGCCGCCGGACTGGCACCTTCTGGGACTGGCTTCCGTGGCCTCCTCACCAACAGCGTGGCCTCCTCTTTGGTGGCCGCAGTTTCTTGGAGGCACGGGCTGCCTTATGCCGCCATTGTGCTGTTCAATAGTGGGCTGTTGGTAGCGGCAGTGACACTGCCTCACTCATGCCAAGGTCAGCAGCGCCAGCAAGGGCTGGCAGTGTCCTGTAGGCTGGCTGAGTCCCGCTGGTATCACCCTTACTGCCATCGCCCTCGCCACTGCCTCCAGTTCCTTCTAGCCGCAGCCAGTAGCTGCAGTGAGGGCCGGGCAAGCGCTGTGGGCCAGCCCCTTCTCGCTGTTGCCACTGCTGCCTCCTTCTTGGCGAGGCTGGCGGCTCCTGCGAGGGCTGGCCTCGTAGGGATCAGCCCAATCAGGGCCGCACCCTGATTGGCTCCAATTGGAGCTTGGACAGCTGGACACGCACCACCCTCCAGGCAGTTTCATAAAAATATATAGGACCATGGATAAGGATTTTGAGACAATGTACCACTGATGAAGACACCATTAAAATGTGTTTAATCACACACACTATTCAGAAATAAGGAATGGTTTATTTATTCTATTTACTTATGAAATTACTGTTTATTAAAATTTATTTTCTATTGCTTCAATAACAGATTAATTTATACCTTTCTGTGCAACCTTTCTGGGGGCTACTTTTAGTGCAGCTGGAGCTTTAATCCTCTGTAGAAGCTTCTAGGTACATTATTTGACATTTTAAAGTTATTCGCCTAAGATCTACAGAGGAATCTCCAGACTTTTCAAGAAGAGTCTATCTGGGGAGCTGGCAATTCCTAAGAAAAGTAGTCATATTCTTCAAAAGCTTTTGTCCATCTTGGTTATTGTATGATTTCACAAAAAATCTGATTGACTGTTTCTTCTTTTAAAAAAGAAGATAGTAAACATCTGTAGCTTAATGCACAATGCCTCATGAGGGAGGAGACCATAAATCTGAAATGGTTCCTCTACTGCATGGCAGCTCTAGATAGCTGGAGAGCAATAATCTTTGCCTCTATGTTAAGCTGAGCAGTGCCTGGCTTCCACAACTGGAAACTGAAGAAAGCAGGTGTGTGCCAGATGCCGCAGATGAGGTGCTATGCCAGATGTTCTGAAGTGGCCACCCCATGGGAAAAGGCCACAGAACTTCCAAAAATGAAGTCTAAGTTGAGGTGATACTTTTCATTTTTATGTAATTAACATTATGTAATTAACACATTGTGGGGGGGGGAACTTTGCCTCATGACAATTTTGTAGCTTGCATGGTACTGCCCTAAGTAAAGCAAAATTCTTATGGATCATGCTAACTATGAAAGGGTAGTGAAAAAGGCATCATATAGGAGTTCTACCCAACTTGGAATCCATAGCTTTGCTTTCAAAGGCACATGACTTTGTGCTATGAAATAGGCAGGCTCAAGTAGGCATAATTCAGAGAAGTTGTTTGCTTGTGATCCATGTGTCTATCTCCATAAAGCCTCAGAGCATGGAATCATTCATTCTGAACAGTTTCATGGCTAGGAGCATTCCAGGACTATGGACAGATACTATGCTAAGTGTGTGTGCGTATATGTTAGGGGGAGGGGTAGAGGCAAACATTCAACACTTCTCACTAGCAGCTATTTTCCTTTAGAGCAAGCTGAGGTTATTCTTCCACTGTTCTCATTTTGTACTGACCCCTCCCCACTCAAAGATTCATGGAAGTTCATTTTCTTGGTGAAAAGTTTTTAAAATTAAGTTGGCTAAAATATCATCCGATTTTATCATTTCCCTCTCTAGTATAAAGGAAAACTACCAAGCTGCTACATTTAAACTTCTGGAGGCCAATAAGAAAAAGTTTAAACATTAGTCTTTTAAATGTAAATGCAATGGCTAGGTTACAGTATGAAAAAATGAAAAAAATACTTTCCTGATCTGCAAGATAATAATGATGCCCCTAATTAAAATCTAATCCTAATATGGCAAAAAAAGAAGAAGTGATGGTGCTTGATGCTGGTAATTAATTAATTAAGCCACTTTTGCATGGAACACAAGAGAAATATATCTGATTGACAGATGCTGCAGAACAACCCCCCCCCCCCCATTTAAACCTGTAAACATCCTGCTGAACTGATGGAGTGCTGGCTGATATGCTTATTTCCCCTTAAAAATGAACAGGTAAAATACAAAACAAAAGCCTCCTTTCTGCAGAAAGCAGATATGGAAATGGTTTTTTTCCTGTTTTCCCGCTGCCACTCAGCTACAGAGCACAAACACATTTACCTTTGCAACAAGGAGTGAAATTACTTCCTTCACTGTTTCTTCTATCAAGTCGTCTATTTTCGAATGGTATTGTTGCTGTGTTTCAGAAGACAAAGGCAGTATTAGCGCGTGTATGAACACAGTACTTTTGTCATAAGTCATATATGGTACAAAGCAGCTAACCCTGACATATCAGATTTACTGAAAATTATCATTTTGAATACCAGAACAAAACCTTGAAAATGATCCACCCAATCAACACTTTCCTACCCATGGCATTGAACATTTTCCCATGTATGCTGTTGAGTTAAGCAGCTAATGGGGTTATTATTTAGATGAATTGAGTTCTTATTCTTATTCAAGCAAAGGAATGTGAAGGATACTTTTTGTCTTCTCTGTAATTAAGGTGGCTGTGAGCCTCCCCCGCCCCAGTTTGGTTTAGCCAGAGAAGCAAGATGAGAAAAAGATTTAATTAATAAAGCACTTTATTTCCAACAACTCTCATTCAGATTTTATGTCCTTCAGAAATAAAATAAGGGGCCAATTGTTAAATCTTAAAAGACCCTTTTTATCAGTTGCATGAGTGGCAGTTTATACAACTCCTACTCAATCTACTCAAACATGCACAAAAATAAAATTTCATCAAGATAGCTGAAAAGACAGTAATAATTCTCTAGGTTATAGAAGGTGTAGCAAATAAAGCGCCCTGAAACTGCTGTCTTTAAATCTGAAAGATTTCCATACTCTGTCTCTATGACAATAGAAGAGACCTTCCATTCTGCAGTCAGCAGGAACAAGGGCTTTTCTATTCTCAACATACATCCATTAAAAAAGAAATTCTCCCACCAAAAACATTTCCCTGAGAGCAAAGAATCCCCTACCAGTCGCTTCACCAAAAATGTGACTTGTAAAGACTAACCCTATCTAGATAGTTCAAGGCTACCTGAAAACAGCATGAACAGAAATGCTTGAAGTAAAAGCACCAAAATCAATATAAACATTAGCCTAACTTGGCAGGAAGCCCACTGAATAGTTTTCTAAAATTTAGCTTTTTCAAAGGCTATCTGCCTTCTTTTTTCAAACTTTCCACACAGACACACTGCAGAACTCCCAGGAGAGCTGCCCTTTTGTCCCACAAATGCCCACTGTGCGTAGATTAATGGAGCAAGCATAGTATATACAAGGAAATGGATGCAGATACATATGTAATGTTGGAAAGGGCCAATTACTGCTTCTGGTAAATCATTCAGTTATACATTCTGAAACACTATGGAAATCATAGCAATAGACACTGGGATACCCATAGACCATTGTACATTATTAATTTTGGGAGGGGGATTATTTTTAGGAGGGAGGGAGATAATGGCAGACAAGAGAGTTAAACACAATTCATACTGAAGTGTATGCACTTTGGCTTCTGCTAACCCTTCTATTAACTCGAGTGTACAGATTAGGCTTTCCCCCCAGTGTACCCTGCCCCCCAAATAATCTCTGCCTGGTTGACAGTTGTTTGTGGATGGGTAACTGCTAAAAACCAGCAACTCGTTGTTTATTTGTGCTATCAGAAACCCTTTCAGGTGATTGGTTTTCATTCCTTTGGTTTTGAAGAGAGAGAGTTCATCTATCTAGTCTAGGTAGGAGAAGACTGGATAGCTATGCCTTTACAGTGAGAAAAAGAAAAACTGAAAAGAGCTGGCTCATTGGGGTGACAGGAGGAGACTATTTTTTTGTAAGTTCCACCAGTGAGGGAATACAAACTATGCAGGAGGGCAATATAGGGAAGACTCCTTGTAAAAGACATGACGTAGCACAGTGGTTCTCAACCTTCCTAATGCCGTGACCCTTTAATATAGTTCCTCATGTTGTGGTGACCCCCAATCATAAAGTTATGCAAGTATTCTTTCATAGAAATTAAACAGAAACTGAACAATGGCGTGAAGATCCATTGTTCATGATTGCATATAAATTGTTTTTTCCCCAGGGTTTCTCAGTTCAGTTCTGCCTCTTGTCCCACCATACTGATCTCGCTCTTTTCTGCTGCTCCAGACAAACGAAGGCTCTATCTCAATCTACTCCAAAAGGCTGTTGTACACATGGCACCCTTCCCGGCCAGGCTGCTTGAAAGGGTTGTTTGACCCCCAAAGGGGTCCCAACCCCCAGGTTGTGAACCACTGGGCTACTTGGAATCTGAATAGTAAAAGGGCCAATAAGGCAGGTACGCCAAGGGAATGAATGCAGTGGTGGGAAAATGGCAAGGCAGCTGGAGATGAAAATTGTTATCCTTTCCTTTGTAGTTGTGAAAAGTTCAAGGGCCAAGTTACACACTGCATAGTCCCTGGCCACTACAGGTACTATGAGAAACGCGCCCTGTGAGTTCCATGCTCAGTAGTTAATTCCCAGGTGCAAGTGAATCCAATTCAGATTGGGCAGACAGAGTTAGAGGACTCCCCTCCACCCAGTGACATTTTATCAATTTGTAATGGTCCTAAAGAGCCACTCTTTGACCTGTCGAGAAAACATATGTGTAGTCTACTGGTACATGGGTAGGTCAGCAGTTAAGGTAAGTTTTGCGAGTGAGGCAAATTGTGCTGCCTAGGACTATTTCAGTTTGGGGAAATGGGGGGATTAAACTCATCTCCTTATATGCCATGGTCTCAGCGGTTCTTTTCTTCACCATGACCCCAACTTTGGCGGTGGCTGGTGTGGTGGTGGCGGTGGCGTGCGCAGACACAGCGTGCGCTCGCAGGTGGCATGTACGTGCATGCGTGAACGATCTAGGTGGCGTGGAGGCAGCCATTGCCATGGCTCCGCTGCCTCCGTTCACCTCTTCCGGCTGCCACTACCACCCGCCTCCTCCTCTGCCCATCACTGCTGCAGCGGCAGGCAAGCTGGCGACCCTAGGGAAGTGGCCAGGTGACCCCAAATGGGGTCCCAATCCCAAGGTTGAGAACCACTGATGTAGCAGGACAGGAATGGGATCTCCTCAAATGCATGTATTTTTGGCTGAAGATATTAATCTGTGTTTATTGCTTTTCATTTTCTGTATTTCAAAATGCTCACAATCCCTGGAATGGCTTATAAATTTAAAATAAAAATTAGATAAGTTCACTTAAAAATGATCAGATCTATAGAATATACAGAAAATGCACTGGTAGCCAATGTGGTATTAGATTAAGATTGGGGAGAACTGGGTTCAAATACCTGCTCTGTCATGATACTCACTGGTTTACCCTGGGCCTATTTTAGGGCAGCCAATCTTAGAGGGAAAAATGGAGGACAGAAAATACATGTATATAGCTCTGCACTTTTTGAATGATTGTTTTGTGTAATTCCCTTTGAATTTTTGTCTCCTTTCTCAGGAGACTGTTATGCAAAAATCTCAGAATTTGGGTTTTCAAGTTTGAATGATGAATCCTGAGGGAATTCTCTTTTCCTTTCTCTTTTAGATGTCAACATTTGGTGTGTGCATGCATCAATGTATGCAATCTGGGTGTCAAGATTTCAGTTTTTGAGAATGAATAGTTCTCATTTCAAAATACCAATATCCAAAATAGGTCAAAATAGCTACAGTTCTTATTACATTGTAGTAGAAATAGAAAGCAATTTCTTGTGTCAAGGATGAATTAAAAAGAATGAAATACCTGGAACCAGTTTAACAAACTAAAAGGTTTCCTTAAGATGTAATAATTTGTTATATGGCTATGATTAATAGTAGTTATAGCTACTGCATTTGCAATACCCAGCAGCTGCAAAGACAGCCTTTAAATAGTTGTTTGGAAGAGGGTGTAGCTTTTTCTATTCCGGAGAGAACAGTTGCCAAATTCCCTTTCCAGCATAACTATTACAGCTACTGGAACCCTGACATCAGGGCCTGATTAATAGGCGGGACACTGCCTGGAGTTAAGGGCCTCAGGGGGTACCTGTCAAGGGCTATCTAGTCAAATATCCACTCAACAACTGAAACAAAACTTTTGAAACTAAAGGACTAAAGTTAACTCTATTCCTGGGTCTACTCAGAAGCAAGCCCTTTTTCAGTTCAGAGGGCTTTATTGCTAGGAAAGTGTTTTTCAGATTGCAGCCTCTATTACCTGCTGGAAACACTGGTTAATACTAGTCCAATAAATTTGGACATATGTTTGAATTTCTGGATGTCAGTAGATAATCTCAAGAAACTTCTATACACAATTAGAGGAAACAGATTTGGTTTATGTGGCATAAATATAGATTTACAGATCCTAGAGGGAAAACCAATGTGATGTGATAAATCAGGTGTGCAAACTGTTCATCAAAGCTGTGAAACGGGTTACAAACTGAATAGCAAAGTATTTAAAATGGCCAGATTGGAATTGTGTGGGCTACCAAAAGAAACAATACTTTGTTTACAAGTAACAAACATGGGAAAAAACTGAAGATAAATTCTAAAACAACATGAACTTACCCATTGATTAGCAAACTGGGTCATGTGACAGAAAGTCCCCAAAAAAACAAACAATGAGGGGAAAATGGTGAAAATAATAATTATAAAATTATACAAGAAACAACTGTCTAAACTGATGACTAAATGAAGTTAGTGATATAAAAATTCAACAGGAAGCATAAAACAAAATAAATAAAATAAACTGAAATGCACAGTTCTGTACAATGTTACGGTAGGTATCTGAGTTTGCAATGCCTGAGTTTGCAGATCAGGGGTCCACACATTTTTGGCTGGGCTCAGTTCTTTCTTGTAGCCAAGGAGGCCAGAAATGTTGGGGTTTTAAAACATTTTGTTTTATGTAGGCAAGTAAATATGTGGGTTTTATGTACTCTTCTCAGTAAAGTTTTTTTTTTTTTTAATGGGAGAAGCTGAGAGTGTTACCCCCCTCCTGTAGTTGAGGATCCGGAGACCAAATAAGTAAGATTAAGCCATTGTTGTTGCCACTATTGTAAATTTATTGGATCTTATTGTTATTTTATGGTTTTAGGGGACGGAGTTATGTAAGCTGCCTCGAGCCTTCGGGGGGAGGCTGGGTATAAATACAACAACAACAGCAACAACAACAACAACAATAATAATGATGCTTCCCTGTACAGCATGGAGCCTCACAGCATTTTGAAAGAGAAACTCTCAGCCTCTCTTCGTTTCTGGTAGCTTTAAAACAATTTGACACTCTTAAGGCAGAGTTGTTATTGTTGTTGTTGTTAGGTACGAAGTCATGTCCAACCCATCGCGACCCCATGGACAATGATCCTCCAGGCAGAGTACATTTCCCAATTCTGGTTGCTAAAGGTTAAGATTCTGGTCACCATTGGCGACTGTGCATTTGTGGATCCCTGCTTAAAGCTTTCCCCACCTTGGCAGCCTAATGTGGCATAATATTCTGGGGGCTATGACTTCCAGTCTCAGGTGGTTCTGGAAAGAAATCTTTCACTGACAATGGAAGCCAAGGAAAGGCAAGCAGGCAGGCAGACATGTTACAAACCTGCCAGCAAGTACAAGTAGCTATATGCTACTTGAATGCTGAAGACCATTTTGGGATATGAAACAGAAGAAAGATGATCTAATGGGAAAAAAATCATCTAGTTCTAGTAATTAAAGCACTGTATTGCATATCAGGTTCCCACAATCCTTAATTTCACAATACATGAAACTGGATGACTGTTCTCAACAAAGCTAAAGTACAATGGATCTACCATCTGCCTCTTCTGATTATTGTGCTGTAATTGTTTCTTGCCTCCAGGAAACCAGCAACTTACCTCCTTATTATCATATAATTCATTGTGGTCTGTGTACTAAATACTTGTATATTCACAATAAATGAAAAAAATGTGTTGCCAATCAATAGATAATGCTCACAGAACTTCACAGTCATTAATTCTGCAGGCTTAACAACTAGCCAGTAAGACAGAACAGCAGCAGCATCTCTACATTGCTGTCTGAGGATGGGTGTTTCCTCATCCCCAACTGGCAATGAACTACCCCATTAGCTGACTAGCTGTGATTGGTGGCAGCTGGTCACATTGAATCCTAACCACCTCAAGTGAAAGCAGGTTCTAGAGAGAGGCCAGAAGTTCTGATAAGAACTTGCCATGCTCAGTTTAAATAGACTAGGGAAAAAGCCATTGACTCACCCTGCTTCCTGGTCCAGGTGGTGGAGTACAAGAACCAAAGACAGGAGGGAAGATGATGCCTGCAAACGACTGCTGCATGTGAGGCCATGAGTGTGGTTCTTGGGGAAAACAGAGGTGGAATCATGACTCCAAAGAGCCAGTTCCTTACATTTTCTGGGGTTGGGGTGGAGAGACTGAGCGATATGTGCTATATGTAGAATAGGCTGCCTCAGGAGGTGGTGAGCTCCCCCTCACTGGCAGTCTTCAAGCAAAGGTTGGATACACACGTTTCTTGGATGCTTTAGGATGCTTTGGGCTGATCCTGCATTGAGGAGTAGATGGCCTGTATGGCCCCTACCTAGGACTAGATGGCCTGTATGGCCCCTACCAACTCTATGATTTTATGATTCTATGATTCTACCAGTGTAATTTATATACCCATATTGGTACCATGCCACCAAACTTCATTTCTGCATTAGCAGTGGTGTTAAATGGGATAGGTGACTGAGAGGGCAGGTGGAGATTGAACAGCCAATGTTATACTAGATCTTCTAGATGTTTGTTGTTATTTGCACAGCCATGGCAGGACAGACACTGGTGGCGGGGGCAGGGGGATCAAGGACATGTTAGGATAATGGGGTGCTCCAGTCCCTGGCCAATACTTTTATAACTGAATGAAACACAAACTTGAAGTATAATTCTCTCGCCCCTTTCAACCCGCAATAGTCAATCCAGAGTGTTGAATAGAAATTTGGTAACTTGTGTGTGAGCTGCTGTTAATCTTTTTCACAATGCATTTAGGGTACTTACACCTTCACCTACCTCCTGCCCCCCATCCAGAATACACAGTTTAGCTATTTGCTTCTTTGCATCAACCAACACGTTGAACATTGTGCATACAGAAGAGGGAATGCGCAAGTCTGTCGATTTGCTTGTCTTTTGCAGCTTGAGTTCAAATGCAATTCTTGTTCTATTAATAAAACATAAATCATAGCAGAAAAAAACTGTAATAATTCTAAATAATTGAAACGTACAAGCAAAACCCGCACGCAATGTGTTAATTTAAAACCTATTTATTTCAAGCAAGTGAAAATCAAGCTAGAAATGTTTAGCAACATGCTGCTTTAAGCAGTAGAATTATCATATGCATGTGACTTAATAAAACTTTCCTTTGAGGTGACTAGGTAATCATTTCAAGGTTAGGTACTAATTTAGCTAAATAATTGCATGCCAAAACAACACATAATATGTAGATTGCTTCTGACAGATCAACATCCTTACAGTTTATTTAAAAATAAAACCTCAGCTAAAACCAGAATATGATGTTGTCTATGTCACATGTTCAGTCACTTTTGACATAAAATAAATGCTTTTAGAGTTCTAGTGAGACTGACAGTTTTTTTTAAAGGAAACAAAAGCAAAAGAAGAAAATGATCATTACTTCATTTTCTCAGCCAAGACTGTTATACCGGTATAATTCAAGGAGAAATGATATTGGAAGTATTGCTTGAAATAACTAAGGATCAGTATGCTTTTATTAATTTAGAAAATTTCTATGCTGCCTCTCCAGAGAACTACTTGACCGATTCTGCACAGGTGGAAAAGGCCAGGCTTGAGCAAATTCCCACAGCCATATGATGTCAGCCTGGCCCCATCTCATGCATGGCACACCTGAGACCCTCTTTTGCCCCCGTGCAAAGGGAACATGGATGACCGCATGAAGGGATAAAATGTGGCTTCCTGTTTGCAAACACGGGATGGTAAATGTCGCGTTTGCAGCTCTCCTCACGGTAGACTCCTCCCACATTTTGCTCTGCCCCGTTGTGGCTTTTTGCTAAGGGAAAGCAAAATGAACTTCTCCCTCTGCTCCTTGGCTTGTCAATCACAGCACAGCAGTTCGCTCATGGACTGAAACTTTCTTCCCATCCCTGAGTCCCGAAATTAATTTTTTAAAAAAATGGGCTTACATGTTTCTGTGCAATAGTTCCACAACACAAATGCAGTTTTAATAAAAACCAACACTACCACGTTGCTATGGAAAAACACTAGATTGATACAGCATTCCCCCACCTTTTTTGGATTTGTAATTTTTGGGACTTTATTTTCATCAGGGTGGATTTTTGAGATGCTGAACATGGTCCCTGGAACCCCAAAAGACATTTTGTGTTAATGGCTGGCTTAAAAATATAGTGCTCAGATCGGGAGAATGATGCTTGATCACCTGCCCCCCCCTTTCCCAGCTCATTCCCCACCTCCAGAAAACAGAAAAGGGGCTGTATTTTGCCTGCCTAATCCCAAAAAAGATTTTTAACGAAGATTTTATTTAACCTTTGACAATGTGGGTTTGCAGTCATATTGCAATGCAGACCATGCCATTTAAAAATAAATTACTCAAAGCAGGGAATGGAGAGAGGAAGGAGGGTGTGAGGGCGGGACAACGCTGCAGAGACTATCATGCTTTTTACCCTCCATATGGGCTTGCCCCTGGTTGCTCATCGATGGGATGTGTGATTTAGGGTTGTAAATCCAGTTTTGGCAATTTCTCTAATTGTGATTTAAAAATGGCCAAAACTCAACCCAGCTCCTTAACAGCCTCGGGATGTAGGCGACATCATGTGGAAGGGGTTCTAAAAGCCGCCAACATTCGAAGGCTGTCCCGGGGCAGATTCCTCATGTTGAAATGGTTGATGTTTCTGCATTCCCAGGTTTGCTGCAGGGGCCAACATGGCCTATCTAGCCCCTTCTACAGCATCCCAGAAGGGACGAAAAATGGTCCAGTGAGCTCCATGGTGCGCTGCAATGCTATGGTGCTGAATGGGGCATTTAAAAATTTCCACCTTCATGGAAATACCTTCCCTGCACATCCCCCCCCCCCCACTTGGCAGAATCTTTCTGCCCTGACTGCATTGTGAGGATGCAGCAATCTGGAGTGGACGGTGTGCTCCATGGAAATAGGTCCTCCACGGGGACACAGGAAGCAATGAAGCATGCTGCTCCGATGCAACACACTGGTGGCGGCCCGAGTGGTGAATCTGGTGCAAAATATGTCCTTGATTTGGCTCACAAGGTAAAGACTATACTACAATAAAATTATAACAGTGATCAAGGTTAAAGCCAAAACGTCTTTAACGGTTAAAGCCATCAAGGTTAAAGCCAACAACAAAGGAAGTCCACTAGAAGACAAATGAAGCATGGAAACAATGGTTCATTCCACACACATTGGATAATGAAATTTCAATGCACTTTAGAAGGAGATTTTCCTGTTTTGCATAGGACAACCCATCTGCAAGAGCACATTGAAAGTGCATTATCCAATATGTCCTTATTCAACAGCACTGAATGAAACAACCTTCAGGCTGGAAGGTGGCCATAAAACAAACTAAAAAAGAGAGAGCCCTTCTATATAAAGCCTGGAAAAACAGAAATAATTTGGTCTGACGCCATCCTGCTTGTTTGCTTATTTAGCCCTGTCCCAGAAGCTCACAATAATTAAAAAATTGAAAAACAAGTTCTCCAAAACCTTGAAAACGGAAACAAAATGAGAAGACTAGCTGAAGCTATTCCTATGAAGCATTACAGGTAAGAACTTTGATCAGGGTTTCAACTGGAGTCTCTAAGTTTGGCAACTAATACCGTATATACTTGCATATAAGCCCCAGAGAAGCGCATCAGACCTCAACAAGGGCCAGAGCCTTCTCGGTCCTGGCCCCCACCTGATGGAATGAGCTCCCTGAGGAGATCAGAGCCCTGCCCGAACTTCCACAGTTCCGCAGGGCCTGCAAGAGGGAGCTCTTCCACCAGGCATTCGATTGAGGCCGACCGACTCAGAACACCTGCTGCTCCCCCAGATCAGTGGTCCACAACCTTTGTCAGGCTGCGGACAGCTGCACCGGGGTGCGGGGAGGGGTGACCCGGGGCCCCGCGTGTGCGCAGCAGCCCCGGCGCAAACGTGCATGCGCTGACTTGCCATGCGTGCGTGTTTGCGCCCCCACCGGACGCAAATGCGCACGCGCGGCAAGTCTGCGCGTGCGCGTTTCCGCCGCCAGCATGCCGGCGACCGCGGCTCCCTCTCCCCGCCCCTCCAGGCCGCAAGGAAATCGGCCGCTGAAGCGGCCGATTAGCTTGTGGCCCGGCAAGCTTCTCTTCCCGCCCCCTCCCAAAGCAAGAAGCTTGCTGTGCTGCAAGCTGATCGGCTGCTTCGGCGGCCGATAGGCTCGCAGCCTGGCGAGCTTCTCGCTGTGGGGGGGGGTGGGAAGAGGGAGCCGCGGCCCAGCGCTGAGGCCTTCGTGGCCCGGCACCAGGCCACGGCCCGGGGGTTGGGGACCACTGCCCCAGATGCTCTCCCAATATTACTGTTAATTGTTATTTATATTATAAAATGGTTTTGTAATCTTTTGATGCTTTATTGAAAGTTGTTTTGATGTTATAGTCTGTATAATGTTCCATGTAAGTTATATAATGTTCAGTGTAAACCGCCCAGAGCTGCTAAGTAATGGGTGGTATAGAAATCTAAACAAACAAACAAGCAAGCTGACCCACATATAAGCCGAGGGTAGGAAATGCAGCAGGCTACTGATAAATTTACAGGGTGGCCTAAGCGCTTAATCCATGCTCAATCATCACAGGTTCTCCAATCTAGCCTCCCTCCCAACAAATACAGAAAAGTCAAGAGGATGAATAGCTGCTGGTTTTTGTACCCCGCTTTTCACTAACCAAAGGAGTCTCAAAGCAGCTTACAATTGCTTTCCCTTACTCTCTTGATGCCAGACACCCCAAGAGAGCACTGACAGAACTGCTCTGTGAGAACAGCTCTGGCAGGAGAACCAAACAGTGCCCCCAGGCCAGCAAACCAGAGCAGAACAACAGTATCCAAAGTTGGCAACCTACTACAAGTACAACAGCTACCAAACTGTGGGCTACAGTGCCCCCCAGAACAAAACACTGAAATAAAGAACTGTAAAACTGAAAACTGAAAGAAAGAACTGTAAAAATCAACTTTTAAAAGAAACACAACCCCAAGAAGAAAAGGCAAACAATGCTGCCCCTCAGATAAAAGAAGAAACACTGAAAAAACAGTAAATCTCAAAGCATCCCCAAAGGAATAGGATGAAAGAAAGATCTAGGACCACTTGCTGAAAGTTGCTTTCCAGAGATTTTAGAATCATAGAATCATAGAATCATAGAATCATAGAGTTGGAAGGGGCCATACAGGCCATCTAGTCCAACCCCCTGCTCAACGCAGGATTAGCCCTAAGCATCCTAAAGCATCCAAGAAAAGTGTGTATCCAACCTTTGCTTGAAGACTTCCAGTGAGGGGGCACTCACCACCTCCTTAGGCAGCCTATTCCACTGCTGAACGACTCTGACTGAGAAAAACTTTTTCCTGATATCTAGCCTATATCGTTGTACTTGAAGTTTAAACCCATTACTGCGTGTCCTTTCCTCTGCAGCCAGCAGAAACAGCATCCTGCCCTCCTCCAAGTGACAACCTTTCAAATACTTAAAGAGGGCTATCATGTCCCCTCTCAACCTCCTTTTCTCCAGGCTGAACATTCCCAAGTCCCTCAACCTATCTTCATAGGGCTTGGTCCCTTGGCCCCAGATCATCTTCGTCGCTCTCCTCTGTACCTTTTCAATTTTATCGATGTCCTTCTTGAAGTGAGGCCTCCAGAACTGCACACAGTACTCCAGGTGTGGTCTGACCAGTGCCGTATACAATGGGACTATGACATCTTGTGATTTTGATGTGATGCCTCTGTTGATACAGCCCAAAATGGCATTTGCCTTTTTTACCGCTGCATCACACTGCCTGCTCATGTTTAGTTTACAATCCACAAGTACCCCAAGGTCTCGTTCACACACAGTGCTACCTAGAAGCGTATCCCCCATCCAGTAGGCATGCTTTTCATTTTTCTGACCCAGATGCAGAACTTTACACTTATCTTTATTAAATTGCATCTTGTTCTCATTTGCCCATTTTTCCATTGTGTTCAGATCTCGTTGAACTCTGTCTCTATCTTCCAGAGTATTTGCCAGTCCTCCCAATTTGGTGTCATCTGCAAACTTGATGAGTAGTCCATCCACCCCCTCATCTAGATCATTAATAAATATGTTAAAAAGTACCGGGCCGAGCACCGAACCCTGAGGTACCCCGCTACTCACCTCTCTCCAGTCTGATGAAACACCATTGACAACAACTCTTTGAGTGCGGTTCTCTAACCAATTCCCTATCCACCTAACGATCTGAAAATCCAGATTGCAGTCCTTCAACTTATCCATCAGAACATCATGGGGAACCTTGTCAAAAGCTTTACTAAAATCCAAGTAAATGACATCAACCAAATTTCCCCGATCCAGCAAACCTGTTACTTGGTCAAAAAAGGAAACTAGGTTGGTCTGGCAGGACCTGTTGGAGACAAATCCATGCTGACTTCCTTGGATCACCAAATTGTCCTCCAGATGTTTGCAGATCGCTCCCTTTAATATCTGCTCCATTATCTTCCCCACAACAGAGGTCAGACTCACTGGTCTGTAGTTTCCCGGGTCATCCTTCCTCCCTTTTTTGAAGATCGGAATAACGTTTGCTCTTTTCCAGTCCTCCGGGACATCTCCAGTCCTTAAAGAGGTTCCGAAGATGATGGACAAGGGCTGTGCAAGTTCTCTGGAAAGTTCTTTGAGTACTCTCGGGTGCATTTCATCTGGACCAGGGGATTTGAACTCATCCAGTGCAGCTAAATGCCTCTCGACCACCTCTCTATCCATGTTAACCTGCCACCCAGACACTATCCTTTGGCTACAGCCATCTCTAGATGTGCCTAAACACTTAGACCTGTGGGAAAAAACAGATGTAAAATAGGCACTAAGCCTTTCTGCTTTCTCTGCATCTTTCGTTAGAGTTTGTCCATCCGCACCCAACAGCGGGCCTATTGCCTCCTTTACTTTACGTTTGCTCCTCACGTAACTGAAAAATCTTTTCTTGTTACAATGGGCTTCCCTGGCCAATCTTAGCTCACTCTCAGCTTTGGCCTTTCTGATGATTGATCTACAGTGCCTAGTAACCTGTAGGTACTCTTCTTTAGAGCTCTGTCCTTCCCTCCATTTCCTGAACATTTTCCTTTTCTTTCTTAGTTCCTCTTGAAGTTCTCTGTTCATCCAAATAGGCTTCTTAGAGCTCCTGCAGTGTTTTCGTATTTCTGGAATAGTCATTGATTGAGCATGCAATAGCTCTTGTTTGAGTAGCACCCACCCTTCACATGCTCCCTTCCCTTCCAGCATTCTCGTCCATGGTATGACACTCATCATGTCTCTGAGTTTATTAAAGTTTGCCCTACGAAAATCCAACATCCGCGTCTGGCTACAAGCTTCCTTGGCTCCCCATCTCAAAAGGAATTCTATGAGGACATGGTCACTTCCCCCTAGGGTCCCCACCTCCTTCACCTCATCCACCAACTCTTGCCTGTTGGTCAGTATTAAGTCCAGTATGGCTGAACCTTTTATATTATGGCTGAACATTTTATATTATCATCAACATTTATTATGATCAAGAGATCAATCAATGACAATTTAAGAGCACTGTATAAATACAAATGTGAAACTAATATACAGAGATTCAAATTCATAGCTTTATTGTAAGAACACATTTCAACATTTCAACATAATGCAGGTTTACCTCTTGACACAGGCTTCAATCATGTCGCTGGCCATGAGTTTAAGTCTCTGCTCTAAGTGGTGGGCAAATTCTGGTTCTGGCCAATGAAGATCAAAGACAAACATCTGTAGTGCATCAAGTTTCCAGAACAGATCTTCTGATGTTGCTGATCCATTACTGTGAAATAATTTTAAAATTGCTAGTAATATTCAAATAAAGAGCAATAAATAATACAAAACTCCCTCCCCTTTACCCCAATTACACTTCTCAGTACTTCAGGTCTGGAGTCACAGTCATCTTCCTTTAACTACTGATCAGTCCTGTCTTGCTTTAGCTGCTGAAATATGTTATTATTGTTTTATTTATATCCCACCTCCCCCCGAAGGCTTGAGGCGGGTCACATAAAATCCCCATAATCCCTTAAAACCAATAAACCAATAAAACTAACACAATAAAACCTATTGACCAAGAATGGCAGCAAAACTCATCCTTAGTCTCACCCAAACCGCATCCCCATCTAAAAGAGAGGTGAAGGGGAGTTGATGACACACGCTACCGCCATTTTGTGAGGGGGGGCAGATCTTCCTTGCTGCCTGGCCTCAACCATAAACCTGCCTGAAGAGCTCCGTCTTGCAGGCCCTGCGGAATGCTGGAAGTTCCTGCAGGGCCCGCAGGTCTTCTGGGAGCTCATTCCACCAGGTTGGGGCCAGGACCAAAAAGGCCCTGGCCCTGGTCAAGGCCAGGTGAGCTTCCTTGGGGCCAGGGAAGACCAATAAGTTAGCCCCCGCAGAGCGTAAAACCCTGCGAGGGGCATAGGGCAATAGGCGGTCCCTCATATACACTGGGACCAGACCACGGATGCCCTTAAAGGTCAAAACCAAAACCTTGAACCTGATCTGGAATATAACTGGTAGCCAATGCAGCTGCCTCAGCACTGGCTGGATGTGGGCCCTCCAAGATGTGCCTGTGAGGACCCTAGCAGCTGCATTTTGGACCAGCTGCAGTTTCCGGATCAAGCCCAGAGATAGTCCATTGTACAGCGAGTTACAGAAATCTATTCTGGAGGTGGCCATTGCATGGATCACTGTGGCCAGGTGTTTAGAGGACAGATAGGGTGCTAGTAGCTGTGCCTGGCAAAGACGGAAAAATGCCTGGTCAGCTACCTGTTTGACCAAACTTGGTCAGAACTACTGTAATAAAGTTTGAACTGAACTGTTTGACCTGTGATGAGTGCTAGTGAAACATTAATGATCACCCCCAAATTTCTGGCCTGGGATGTGATCTTAAGTTGCGTCCCTGCCAGAGAGGGTAAGCGCGCTTCCTGGTCTGCCCCCCTACAGCCCAACCACAAGGGCCTCCGTCTTGGAGGGGTTTAGGCGACTCTGCAGGAGCCATCCAGCCACAGCTTCCAAACATCTGGCGAATGGTTCTGGGGGAGAGTCCGCGTGGCCATCCATGAGGAGAAAGAGCTGGGTGTCATCAGCATACTGATGACAGCCCAGTCCATAACTCCGCACCAGCTGAGCCATTGGGTTGTTGAATAATGTGGAGGAGAGCATTGAGCCCTGAGGGACCCCACAAGGGAGCCGATAAGGGCCTGATAACTCTTCCCCCACAGCCACCCTCTGTATCCGGTTTTGGAGGAAGAAGCATACCCTTCCTCCGTATCCCCGTACCGGCGAGGCGGTTCGCCAGCAGCTCATGTTTGACCACGTCAATCTCGGCCGACATATCTAGAAGAACTAGCATAGCAGAACCATTTAGTGGCAAGATCTCAGCATCCTCTGCAAGGGGGCACCATTTTGAGTGTTTGCATTTGCATGTTTCTGCCACTATACCTTGCCCACTGTGGATGTCCTCATCTAAGTCTTTCAGAAATAATACCATTCCCACAGTAGAAGAATTTGGCTATATTTTATTTAATTCCTTGAAGGCTCTGCATATCCACCTAGATTTATTTTGTTATAATATCAGCTCCAGTATCTCTATTCCAACCTCATCCATAGAATCACAGAGTTGGAAGGAGCCATACAGGCCATCTAGTCTAACCCCCTGCTCCATGCTAGATCAGCCAAAAACATCCAGCTGCTCATCACCTTTCTAAGGCAGCCAATTCCACTCTTAATGGCAATTCTTTCTAATATCTAGCTAGTATCTTCCTGCCTATAATCTAAACCTATTATTGAGACGCCTGTTCTCTGCTGCCAACTGGAACTACTTCCTGCCTTCCCCTAAGTGCCAGCCTTTCAAATACTTAAATGGAGCAATCATGTTTCCCCTCATCTTCTTTCCTCATTGCTCTCTTCTGTACCTGCTCTATTCTGTCCACACCCTTTTTGAAGTGAGGCCTCCATAAAAGCACACAGTACTCCAGGACTATGACATCTTGTGATTTGGATGTTAAGTCTGTGTTAATACACCTCAATATCACATTGGCTGTTTTTTCTGCTGCCTCATATGGACTACTCATGCTTAGCTTACAGTCCACCTGTACCCCAAGCTCTTGTTCACAAACCCTATTAATCAGAAGTGTGTCGTTTTTGTTACCCAGATGAAAAACTCTGCATTTATCCTTGTTGAACTGCTTCTTGTTCACATCACACCCCACACCTTTGTAGCTTGAACTCATCACTTCTGCCTTCAAAATTAAATCATGGATTATCACATAAAATAATGTATTTTAGAAGCACCTGGAGACAAGTCACAGAGAGAGACTTGTCAAAGATAGCTCCATGGGCTTCATTGTCATGGGGGAGGGCACTTTAACCTAGTTATCTCCTATCCAGTGCTGATACTCTTATATAAGACTGCATTTATTGTCACCAATTCCTCTCTCAGGATTTGGGAGAGCCCCCCCCCCCCTCAGAAAGTGCTGGTACTCAGAACTGATGACTACCAGCAAAAATAGGGCCCTCCTAGTCCAACATTCTGATTCTTGCAGATTCATTCATTGGTTAGTTAAGCTTGTTCCTATTGATTCAAAAGCACATGCATCATTGAGTGACCTGAAACTGAAGGTCTATGAAGCTTCCATTAACTGCAAAGGTCATTTAAACAAGTTAACACGGGATGCTGCAGTTAACAAGACGTGTGGACTCAGTCTCATCTTCAAGATTCCCTTTCCTGTAAACGAACTCTAGAATTGATCGAATGACCCCAAGGAAAATGTTGGCCTCCAAAATTTCATGGGTATCTTTGACAGATGTCAGAACAGCTTTTTAAAGATCAGGGCAACTGTCCATCCAATCCAACATCCTGCTTCACATAATGGCCAACCAGACATCACCAGATGGCCTACTACAGGAACCAGGGGCTATAGCCTCCCCCTGAGATTGTTGTCTCCCCAACAACTGTTATTCAGAGAGTTAATGTCTCTGAATAAGCCAATCTCTCTTTTTCTGGAAAACTGATATGGGTAGCAGATCTGTCTTGTAGGAGGTTTTTTTTTTTTGCCTCCATTTTGTGCTGTACTGGTATATTTGTAAATAAAGCAAATATTGATGAAACACTGTAAGTCTCTTGTTCCTCCAAAGGCAACCAATCCAAGTAAAGAGCTACCCCTGGAAATTCTCACCACTGGTATATTTGTAAATAAAGCAAATATTGCTGAAACACCATAAATCTCTTGTTTCTCCAAAGGCAACCAATCCAGGTAAAGAGCTACCGCTGGAATTTCTCACTACTCAGAAAAATGGAGCGTGTATAACAGCTTCTTGAAACATTTAAGAAATATAGCAAAGAATGTCTCTTCTATTTATATGATACAAAGTCAATATTCCCATTGGTTCTTTCAGGTGAGAGGGGAAAAAGAACAAACTCGTAAGAACACAAAGAAGGAAAGCTATGGCAACATGAAGAAGTAATATGTACCTAATAAGCAGAAATTTGCTTTTAAATTGATTGGATCCAGCAGTAATTTCTGCCGGCAGAAGGGACTTCTATGAATGGAATGAGATTTTCTTACACCCTCCATCCCCAAATGCTCCTCCTGGGAAAGAGGGGACAACCCAGGAACACCATTAGAAGTTGGAGGTCTGCAGCAGAAGATAGAGAATCTCTATATCCATTAGTGGAAAACTATTGTGGCATTCCTTTAACTGTGTGAATAAAATCTTTTATTTTTTATTTCTCTGAATAAAATCTTATTAATGTGACTCAAACTTTTTTGATATCTTTTAATCCTTTCCTGGCCACAGGATTGGAAAAGGTCAGTTTACATTCCAATCCCAAAGAAGGGCAATGCCAAAGAATGTTCAAACTACCGCACCATTGCACTAATTTCTCATGCTAGCAAAGTTATGCTCAAAATCCTACAAGCTAGGCTCCAGCAATATGTGGACCGAGAACTTCCAGAAGTACAGGCAGGATTTCGAAGAGGCAGAGGAACTAGAGATCAAATTGCCAACATACGCTGGATCATGGAGAAAGCTAGGGAGTACCAGAAGAACGTCTACTTCTGCTTCATTGACTATGCTAAAGCCTTTGATTGTGTGGAGCACAACAAATTGTGGCAAGTTCTTAAAGAGATGGGAATACCAGAGCATCTTATTTGTCTCTTGAGAAATTTATATGCAGGTCAGGAAGCAACAGTGAGAACCGAACATGGAATCACTAACTGGTTCAAAATTGAGAAAGGAGTTCGGCAAGGCTGTATACTGTCACCTTGCCTATTTAACTTGTATGCAGAGCACATCATGAGAAATGCGGGATTAGAAGAGTCACAAATTGGGATCAAGATTGCAGGGAGAAATATCAACAACCTCAGATATGCAGATGATACCACTCTAATGGCAGAAAGTGAAGAGGAACTAAAGAGCCTGTTGATGCGGGTGAAGGAGGAGAGTGCAAAAGTTGGCTTGAAACTCAACATCAAGAAAACAAAGATCATGGCATCCGGCCCTCTCAATTCATGGCAAATAGATGGGGAAGAAATGGAGATAGTGACAGATTTTATTTTCCTGGGCTCCAAAATCACTGCAGATGGGGACTGCAGCAAAGAAATTAAAAGACGCTTGCTCCTGGGGAGGAAAGCTATGGCAAATCTAGACAGCATCCTAAAAAGCAGAGACATCACCCTGCCAACAAAAGTGCGTTTAGTCAAGGCTATGGTATTCCCAGTTGCAATGTATGGCTGCGAAAGTTGGACCATAAGGAAGGCCGAGCGTCAAAGAATTGAGGCTTTTGAACTCTGGTGCTGGAGAAGACTCTTGCGAGTCCCTTGGACTGCAAGGCGAACAAACCGGTCAGTCCTAGAGGAGATCAGCCCTGACTGCTCTTTAGAAGGCCAGATCCTGAAGATGAAACTCAAATACTTTGGCCACCTCATGAGAAGGAAGAACTCCCTGGAGAAGAGCCTAATGCTGGGAGCAATCGAGGGCAAAAGAAGAAGGGGGCGACAGAGAATGAGGTGGCTGGATGGAGTCACTGAAGCAGTAGGTGCTAACTTAAATGGACTCCGGGGAATGGTAGAGGACAGGAAGGCCTGGAGGATCATTGTCCATGGGGTCGCGATGGGTCGGACACGACTTCGCACATAACAACAACAACAACAAAATCCTTTCCTATTTCCACAAACACCTGACCATTCATAATGCAAGAACAATGAACAAAGGGCAAAACAATGTGCCCTACAGAGCCTTAGAAAAGGCAATTTATCCTGATTTCCCCTCAGAATGGCTGGCATGGTTCTCCCTCCCTCCATTTAAACTGTCATATAGAAGGGTAGGCTGAGAAAGTATGTTTGACTCAAAGTCATTCAGTGAGTGTCATGGATGAGTGGGGACCAGAACCCAGATTGCCCCTCAGTCCTAGTCTGAAGTACTGACCACTATACTATACTGACTTTGCTTAACTCATACTGATCCCATGCAGACCCCATTCCTAACACAAGCTATTTTATATAGTATTGTCTAGGATACCCTTTCTCAACCTTTTTACCATTGAGAAACCCCTAAAACATTATTCAGGCTTCAAGAATCCCCAGAAGTGGTGTGATTGTGTAGAATATGGTTGGGAAGTATAGCTATATACGTACACACCCAGGGACCTCCCCTTCCCACCCCCTCCAGTCTCATCATTGGCCATGAAACCCTGGTCTAGGAAGTACGGGCCATGGATGATACACATCTTAACCCTTTTATCCAGTGCTTCAGGAAATACTCAAATGTTTCCATTTGCCTTGTTTACAAATGCCTTGTAAACATGAACCCACATCATCCATTGAAATCTGTTGGGACCTAAGCTTTGCTTGTACTGTACTCTTTTCCATGGCACAGGTCGTCCTCCACTGTGGAACATGTTCCTCTGCACTAGGAGCTTCCACTCATGCAAGAACAGCAGCTTTCAATGAGACCAAAAGCTCTAAGGGCCAGCGGAAATTGCTGCACAGTGGATTTCTACTTCAGCCAGTGATAAAGATGGGCATACACAGAAGCAATGTTTGAGATGTTATTCTGCACTTGTTGGGAGTCTGTACTTTTTAATCCAATTCAAAACCCAATGGAATTTTAGTGAATATGATCCTTATCACAACCTTATGTGAATATGTTTCTTATCATTCAAAGCAAGCCTCAGACCAAACACTTTGGCTGTTGTTTAGAACTGCTGAAGTGAACAGTGATGGGAAATAAATGAGTATCTTTCAGGGAGAACTCCTATCTTGGCTAATTAAATGCTCTTACCTTCCTCCCCAACACATTGTTCCAACTCCCTCCAGCTTCCAATGTGTTTTCCTTAGACAACTAGGAACATAATTCAGCATGCTTTTCATGTCTAGCCAAGATGTCCTCAGAGTTAACCTCTCAAGGGACCAATCAAGCAGAACACTGAATACTACAAAGGGCATTTTGCTCTCATAATACCTCCTCAATCTTAATGCACAGTGCCCCAAATGTACCATTAAAGAGGAGGACCAGCAAAAACAACTGAAAACAAAGTAATGATGTTCCTGAGACTATAATGATAGATAAGTGCACACGTTTACTGTTTCTAACCACACAAAGAAAAAAATCCATTGTGTGCGAGCAGAAATGCCAACAGGGAAGAAATATTATACTTCACCACTGGAAATAGCCCATGTACAGAAACATAAGCCTCATGGCAGATCTAACCCTAAATAAAGCCACGAATGTGATGTCGATAGTGTGTGAAATCTCACCTTGAGTAAAAACAGGTGCTGTTCAGCAAAGCACATTTAACCCTTTGTTGGTTACACAGATTAAAATCTACAGTTAATTGCTTCAAGAAATCTAGACATTGCTAAAAATTCACAAATTTTAGGGTTGGTGGACTCCGCAACATCTAATAGTTTCAAGGCTTTTGAAATCAACTGTTATCTTTTCATATAAGCATGAAATTAGCTTTTTAATTTTTTTCAATTATGTCTTATCTGCTATTCTGGTTGTTATGAGATTTATCTTTACTGACATTACAGTTAATTTACCTACAAAATGCTTAGAATTATTTTCACTATTCCTTTGTGGGAGAAGCCATAGCTATGGCAGTAGATATTTTGCATGCAGAAGGTCAAAGATCCAATTCCAAATTCAAGGAAGTATGGTAGCATATTAATAAAAAACCTCCATTAAATAGCTGTAGCCAATCAAAATAAGCAGTACTGGTTTCAATAGACTGTCTAACTAAAACAAGTAATAATTAAATTTTCTTATCATTTGAACCTTAGTTTTGCAAATCTTTTTTTTTAATGTTTTGGGTTTTAGTTTTCAGCACAAAGTGGCTTATTACAGTGGCATTACATAGTTTTTAATATTATTTTTATTTTTTTCATTAGACAAAGAAAAGAAATATAACCGTGCCAACAGAATTACTATGTGGGAAAAAAACAAAAACACACACAATATGATTAACTATATATACAGAGTAGCATATTTACATAATTAACTCCCAAACTCTGCTATCTAAAGATTTCTTTTTGTATTTTATTACATTTTTCCAGACTGAATCAAATTCATACATTTGACAAGCTCATTGAATTATTCTTGTATTGTAAGTTATTTTTTCTAGAATCATACGTTGCTTTAGTTTGTTCCACCATTTATCCATTACCAAATTTTCAGCATTTTTCCAATTGTTAACAATAACCATTCTGGCAGCTAGAATAATAAAACTAACCAAAGTTTTTTTGTTTACAGCACACATTATGATTCAAAAATAAATTGAGAAGCTAATAAAGCTGATGATTCAATATTATTTTTTATAATTTATTATCTTTCTTTAAAGATTTTCCCCCAGAATTCTTTAACAACTGGACAGTCCCACCACATATGAATATAGGTCCCCAATTAGCCACCTCACCAACAGTTTTTGTTTTGAGAACCACTTAGGTAAGATAATCTAATTGGTGTATAGTACCATTTCTGAATTACTTTTAACCCATGTTCTTGAATATTTCTGGATACTGAATTAAAGGGAACTTGCTTAAATATTTTATACCAATCCTCTTTTTTTTATATTTATATGAAGTTCTGATTCCCATGTTTCCTTTCTGGATTGTAAATTTGGCAGCCTCTTATCTAATAATATTTTATATAATCTTGATATTAGTTTACCTTCGTTTCTATATTTTCACCTAATTGTTCAAATTCTGTAAGAGATCTGCTCATTTGTTTTTGAATTTCTTTTTTTTAAGAAAAAGATATTTCAGAAACCATATATACCCAGGAGGGAAAACATCTTTCTATATCTGATAGAGCCCCTTTTCCATCTGCTTCTAATGATTTCATAATTTTTTTTTTACAAGGATATCCTTTAAAATCCATATAATACTTTTTGAGTGATTGAAAGTTAGGGTGATAAAAAATAGGTATAAGGGGAGAGATCCCAGGGTACAATTCTTTCCTCTATTTTTTCCAGATCAATATTGGGCTATGTAAGGTGGACACTGAACTCATATTTCTCTCCAAATTTTTAGAAAATAAAACCTTCTCTTTCTTCTCTTCCACATTTTATACCTTTAATCTCCAGATTAGATCTTGACATATTTGCAAAAGGCTCTAAGGCTAAAATAAAAAGTAATGGAGAAAGTGGGCAGCCCTATTTAGTCCCACAATTAATTATACTTTCCACTATATTATTAATAGACTAGATATTAAGCCCGCTGTGGCCAAAATACAGCGGGCCCTAGCATGGTGAAGGAAGGAGGAAAAGGAGAAAGAGAGACAGAGAGAAAGACAGAAAGAAAGGGAGGAAGATAGAGACAGAAGAAGAGGGAGAGAAACAGGTAGCTAGAAAGAGGCAGATGGGAAAGAGGGAGGAAGGAAGAAAGGGAAGGACAAAGGGAATGCTGGGAGGAAGGGAAGGATAAAGGGAATGCTGGGAGGAAGGGAGGAACAGAGGAACAGCAGAAGGCTCCGGACGGGGGCAGCGGGCTCTGCAGCCTACTGCCGGGCCCAGGGGCAGGCTCGGCTGCCCCAGGGCCCGGCAGAAGGCTCGGGAAGGCGGTGGCAGGCTTTGCGGCCTACTGCCGGGCCTAGGGGCAGGCGAGGCTGCCCCAGGGGCCAGCAGAAGGCTCGGGACGGCAGGGGTGGGCTTTGAGGCCTTCTGCCGGGCCCAGGGGCAGGCGAGCCTGCCCCAGGGCCCGGCAGAAGGCTCCCTGGGTGAGGGGAAGCCAGCCGGAGGACTTACCGCTGGGGAAGGCTTATTCCTCTGAGCGGCGACTCCCCGGTCGGCCCAGGCGAGGCTGGGCCAATCTGCCAATGGAGAGCCGCGCTTTGCACTTTGCACGGCTCCCCATTGGCTTCTTGGCCCTCGAGTGACACTTGGAGGGCCCAGTCAGGAGTTTTTATCCCGGACAGAGCCCGCCCTATCTCCTCCCCTTTAGCTCCTTTATTTAATCCGCTCCGCATAAAATGTCAACCAGCACATACTCTACACAGTTAGGGCACAACTCAACAGCAACCATTGGTATTACTGATATTTCTATATAGCGTTCAAAGGCAGGTTCCTAAGTAAAGTACACTACAGTATTCTAAAGTGCATGTGATCAGAGAATGGGTTGATGTGGCCAGATCATGCCTACTGAGGAATAACTCTAGGGCCGATTCTGCACAGGCGGAAAAGGCCAAGAGGATGGTCATATGAAAGTGGGGCTAATCCCTGCTTCCGTATGACAGCCACTAGGCAGGCTACCTGCCAGGACTGGTATGGATCAGGCCCTCAGTTGCCCCGGGCTAAGGGAATGCGGATTCTTCTGTGTTCCCTTAGCCCGCCGCAGGGGTCAATAGAACATGTCCCATGGCAGGCCTGTGTGGACAGGGAAGAACTGTCTCTTCTCTGCCCTACGGTGGCCCTGAGGGGGCAAAAAATGCCTTGGTTGGCTTTGCAGTGTTTCACTGTGCCATGGACCAGGGCATTTATTTTTATTTTGCAGGCAGATGGAATTGCATGGAACACAATACCACCTTCCTGCAAAATAACCCCACTGCACCCCTGCCCTCACATGCTGGAATCATTCCACCACTGCTTTGTTTCCCAGGATACACTTCAGCACTGGAACAGATCTGGCACTGAAATGTGTCCCTCAAGGGGACACAAAAACCTGTGGAGCATGTAGCTCCACAGCAATGCACGGGCGGCAGCATGGCATGGCTGCTGCAGGACGGACTCGCTCTAGCTGGTGTATCAGCAAAAGCTGATAGGTGATGAATGAAGAACATCAATTGGGGTGACAGTGACAGTTTTAATCACAAACCTAGGTCTGAATCCAGATCTAATTGGTCTAAATAGCGCTTGCTTCAGCAATGTATAAGACTGGAACAATACTGAAATAGGTCTAAATAGTTTGTCTCCTTCAAGATCATTTGAAACTGTTACAATTACCTGCTTGAGCACCTTGATAAAGAAGGAATGGTGGATGCTGTATAGTAATTATTGAGGCCATTTCCAGTAGGGATATCATGACTGATTTTTCAAAGTAATCAAGCTTATACCTTCTGACCTATATGGCAAACCTGACCCACCTAGATGTTATCAGCCACAAGGATCAAGTTTAGATATGGTGGATCTACACTTCAACAGATTTTCCACTTTATTTGGTCTTACCAATGGAAAAAACACATATAAAACTAGGACTAGTCTCTATTCCAGTAGCATCCTTATTGATCAGGGTGTAAACTGCATGGACCTTTTATTCCAACCCCAGATCGATTCAGTCCCTGCCCTCTACACAGAATGTGATTTCTGTTTGGATTTTGGGAGATTTAAATTTTCCTTCTGCAACAAGAAGGATTGATCCGGAGTGACCCTACCTTTATTGTGAGATATCTCAGACTGCTGTTAATCCTGAATAAAGAAAGCTCCGTGGTAGAGAACCTCTGATAGGCTACACCTGGTCATGTGACACACTAGCCTTAAAGGAGAAGTCCCTAACTTCTCAGCTTCTGTCGGTCCTGGATTTTTCCTCCCTCCTCTGCCTTTTTCGATCCTCTCCCCCTCCCCTCCAAGAAAAGAAAGAGGCTTCAAGAAAAGAAAGAGCGAGCCCCCCCCCACCTTCTGAGCCTCCCTAGCCACGTGCAGAAGACTTTCCTGTTTCAATGGGGAGGAGGGGGGAGAGGAAGAATCGAGTTCAAAGCGATCTGAATTCAACAGGATTGACAATGGAATAAAGAAAGTAAGTGCAGACTCTGCCCTGGACCAGTCATGGCATCTAAGTATATAATTGTGACACTCACAATTTTTAATAATATTTCCACCAGATGGCACTGCACAGATGGAATGAGAAGCAACAAAAACACACTTTGTTGCTGCCACCAACATTACCAGAGAGTAGGCATGATAAAATCCTCTCATCTATGTTTGGCTGTATTTACTATGATTTACCCTCTGTTTGTGCCCTAATGGTCCACTCAACCATTTGATTACCTCAAGGTCCTTGGGAAACCAAGGGGAATTGTGGCTCCACCTAAAAGTAGAGGCTGCTCCACAGACATCATACCTACTATCCAGGTCATATTTAAATTCAACAGGACAGAGTTTTGACAGGAGCACCTATCTTGCTGAGTAGAAATCCCCAAGAGATATTAGAAAGCCCTTTGGATCCCTCAGCCTCCTGTACCATCCTAACTGCCCCCTTACCACTGTGGAGGTTCAGAGTATCCTCCAGTCTAAATTTCCTCAGGTAATGGTTAGTCCATAAGAACGGCAGAGTGAAAAAATCCCTAATTACCTAACCATGTACTGTATTCTTAGGAAACAAAACAAATCAAATGTATACACATTTGAACTAGAAAAGTTCCATAGTTGTTATGGCAGTCATGAAGTCCTAGATCATTACACAAGCAATAATAATCTGATAGCATAAGCACATACTGTAATAGAACCAGACCTCAAAGTGCTGGTATATCTACCATGAACACTGACTAAGCCTTAAGTATAAAAGATTAATCATAATGCTGTAAACCTATTTTCTCAGAATGTTACTGCAAAACCTTGTAATAGAAGCCCTTCTAAAAGTCTTTAATAATTGTCTTCTGCCATAATGTGTAATGCTAACTACAGAGCTATTCATTTATAATATGAAAAGCTATTCTGATTTCCCTCTTATTCTGATTTCCTTCTTTAACAAAAAGAATGAAGCAACTTCAGACAGCCACAATTTAATTAATTGGGAGTTGAACTCTATTAATGCTAGAAGTGTCCTATTAAAGAGATTTTTATAGTCCCATAAAAACACAATGAATTGTGGATGCTGTTTTCAAAATTCTTTGGCACATGCAGTGGATTAGTAACAACATGCCAAAACATAGAGAAAGCTCAACAATTAAAAAACAATAACAAACAACCCTCCAGTACAATAATTTAAAGTGTCTCCACACTGCTTATTAACTAAATAAGAGCAATTATGTAATTAAGGGCGATGACTGCCAAGTGTACCACAACAAACCTTTGCCTAGTTAATTTAAAGTAACATCCTACTGAGATTTTACACACCAAAAAGCACAACCCAATGACATGCAATGCTTGGCTTTCTACCAAAAAGCTGTAATTTCCAACCAAATGATCACAAACACCATGCAATCCAAATACAGCTGTACATGATACCAGCAAGGCCATGCAGAGCTGACATACACACACTCAGTGTTTAAACATCAGTCAAGAATACACACGTGGAGTCATATAAAGAAGCCATCCAGGTTGGTGCAGAAAAACTAGGTATCTGGGGAAGATTAAGAGGCAAACTTGGAACTTTTGGAAGAGCTACATTGGGAAGACTGTTGGTGATGGTCCTGTGAAGAAATAAACAATGCAGGAGTACAATAAAAATAGACTGTGTAAAGGTCAGTTGAGGAGTATTGTAAACCAAACTGGGACTCAAGACATTACAGGTGAATTTGACTTAGGTCTTCCAGAAACACTTACTTGACAGGCTGCCATGATTCTTGCTCAAGACCTCTGTGAAGGGACTGTGCAACAGATGATTCCATGAGATCAATGTAGCGGATGACCAAGGGAACAAAAATCTCTTGCAAGTGCTTGTGAAACTTTCCATTGCACAAAAGTGCTTGAAAAACAAAACAAAACAAAAATGGTTCTCAATTACTTCCCTAGGTTTTGTCATAAGAAGCTTGAAAGAAATTGAAATTATTCCCTAACAAGTGTTCTACCCCAGCTATCCCCAGCCCCTGGTCCTCTCCCTCAGCTGCTGCCTCAGGGGCTGCCCTGCCACTCTGCCGCCGGCTCACCTTTGGTGCTCTCCAGCGTCCAGCCATGGCTGGGGCTCCCCCTCAGCATGGCACTATGCAGCTGCTTCTGGCAGTGCCCCCAAGTGGGCGGCGGGAAGTCAGGGGCGCCGGTGGGAAAGCAAGCAGAACAGGGGCTCAGGCAGCAGTGGCAACGCCCCTCGGCAAAAGACTACCCCCCCCAGCCTCAGTAAACTTGTCAAGCGTTGACCAGTCCCCCGTGATAAAAAGATTGGGGATCACTGTTCTACCCCACTGCTTAAATTCAGTCATCAATGTCCTTTCACAATGGTTCCACACATCAACAGCACCTGCTTGCAATTCTGCCTCAAGGTCATTATCATAGCCTAATGCTATGTTCTGCAAATATGGCTTACCTACTTTCATTGATACCTCAGTCAAAACAGACCTCAACACTACTTATATCTTTGCTGCAGAAAATATCAAGGTTGATCTGACAGCACTTTTAGAACTTACTATGTGTGGGTTCTTGCAGCTGAAGCTGCATACATGGAATTTGATGTCAGAATGTGGTCATAGAATCATAGAATCATAAAGTTGGAAGGGACTTCATGGGTCATCTAGTCCAACCCCCTGCACTATGCAGGACACTCACATCCCAATAGCTCATCTACTGTAACCTGCCACCCCTTTGCTTTCACAGAATCAGCTTCTCCATCAGATGGCTATCTAGCCTCTGTTTAAAAATTTCCAAAGATGGAGAACCCACCACCTCCCGAGGAAGCCTGTTCCACTGAGAAACTGCTCTATCATCTTCAACTATTTAAAAGGGTGCCATATGTTCTGTCTTGCCCAAGAGGGACAATTATTGATTATTTGTTTATACTCATCCTTAGCAATAAGGCCTTCCTTCCATTTCCTAAATGACTCTTTTTTTATTCCTCAAATCTTTTGACAACTGCTTATGGAGCCAACGTGGCTTCCCTAGGCTCCTTCCATCTTTTCTTCTCAAGGGAATTGTTTGTGATTGAGTCTTCAGTATTTCACTTTTAAGAAACACCCAGCCCTCTTGGACTGCCATCTCTTTAAGTCTTTCTGACCACGGGACTCTACATATGGTTTTCATAAAGAGATCCCCCTCACTGAATGCATTTAGCATCAAGTGGCAATTCACATGCATGAAAGAGTTATAGAACATGGCTAAACTGTGTCTTTTCTAACCACTAAGAATCTACTGAACTGGATTTTTTGGCTGGTATTAAAAGAAGTGTAGCTAGAACACTGATATTTTCACATTTACTTTGCTCCAGTTGTCCCTTCTGATCCCCTGGAAAGATCATTTCTAGGGCTGGAGGAATAGTCTGGAAGACAGGCTAGGTTAGCATACAACAATGAGCTGGAGAATGATGGCAAAATTCACCTTCCTCCCTCTTTCACCAGTATAGCTTTCCATCGCCACTTCACTGGATACAAGCCATTAACTTGAAACTTCAGGCCACAATCTTAAACTCAGTAATTTTTCCTTAAAACCCATGGACATTTGATAGGTCTAAGCATGGCAAACTGGACACATGACTGCAGATACAGAATTTATCCTGATTTTGACTGTAGACCATAAAGAAAAACACAGTATAAAATAACAAAGAAAACCATTAGCACGTCAGTAAAGAAAAATGTTGAATGTTGAAATTTCATCTGCATACTAAATTCTTATACCTCTGTCATCAAAATAGCTGGGGGGGGGGGTTTATACATTAACTTTGCACTTTTGAAAAGTTTAAATACAGTTTTTGAGGTGCTCAAATATACCAAAAATAAAACAAAATACTGCAGATTTAATGCTTGATCCATGACCATCTTTCACAGGCAGTACTGAAGAAAAGCTGGTGCTGGCTCAGTGTTGCACTGCAGGACCCAAAAGGGGCATCTTGGCATCTCCACCAATCAGCCAACAAAACAGACTCTGTAGTCTTGCAGATCTGGGCTTGTAACTGCTGGACCACACACAGTCTCACTGGCATTCCCTAAACTGCTACTACCACAAGCAACTGTTTAGATTGTCTGGACAGTGAACCACATGCCAGGGTGGGTGGGTTGAGGTAAAATATAAAAACAACAAAAATAACAAAACGCCTCAATACCTAACACTAGAACTGAACAACATGTTGAGATTATTACAATGTAATTCTGTGCAGTGTCACCCCTGGCAAAACCCATCAGTCTCAATAGACTGGATTAACTGTGTGTAACACTGTGAAGTTTGCCACCCATTGCTGCTCATGATTTCTAAAATCAATTGCACAAGTTATGCTTCCTTAGTATTAGCATGCAAGTGTTTGTTAAAGAATAAATATATGAAAGAAACAGTGTGTTGCTGTTGTGCAGTAACAACATAGGCAACATATAGGTATTATAAACTGAAGATTTTGCCCTTGGGCTCATTAATGCCAGAAGGAAAAAAGCCTCCCGAGGCACTTGCTCTCCAGACACCCTGGCTGTTGTTCTTACACATGTCTTTTAAGTGCCAGCAACTGTCCTGTCTCTTCCTGCCACAACACGATACTCTATACCTTCACCTCTATATCCTCTCATTTCCCACCTCTCCCTGAACCCAGCCACTTCATTAAAATATTCTTGGCTCCCCAGCTCCCCTGGACCTTGATCCAAGACCTGAAGGAGCCAGAGCTCAAGCAATGAATGCAGCACACAGACGGGCTGTTCACTCTGCCATACCTCCTACCTGTTCCTCAGTTTCTGACTAGCTGGGCTATATGAAATGTAACCTTTACAGACACGTTAACTATCTTGCACTGAACCTGAGGACTTTTTGTGTGTGTTTAAATATGTTTTTTCTAGACACTGTAAAAACAGGCTGCAGCATGTTTGTATGATGAGCTCAACATACAAGTTCCTCTTGTCAATTAAGAGACAGTTATGATCCTATGAAGTGAATTGAGCTTATGAGACCGATTTCTCCCCTTCTACTTATAAAGTGCTGCTCTGGGCACTTCGGGTACAAGTAGGATGTGGCGTAGGGAAAATCATTTTCCCACAGCTGGACGTGCATTTGTTCTATTTCTATTAGAATCAGCATAAAATGAGAGATTATTTCTGATTTCTGTTCAAGCTATAATCTACTGTGTCATATCTCACTTTGTTTCTAGGTGGGCTCCAGAGCAGCTTTTTAGGGATACGGGTGCTTGGTGGGGGGAGGAAGGAGACCTGTATACCCTTTCCGAGGTAGGGTCTCTAGTGCTCTACCTTGTCTGATCACTGTACTACCACGGTAGAGGATGGAGCAAAGTTGTTCTCTCTTGCCCTGGAGGGACAGACCAGAACTAATGGGATGAAATTAATACAAAAGAAATTCTGTCTAAACATCAGGAAGAAGATCCTGACAATTAAGAGAGGCTTCTCAGTGGAACAGGCTTCCTCGGGAGGTGGTGGGTTCTCCATCTTTGGAAATTTTTAAACAGAGGCTGGATAGCCATCTGACAGAGAGGCTGATTCTGTGAAGGTTCAAGGGGGTGGCAGGTTACAGTGGATGAGCGATTGGGTTGTGAGTGCCCTAGATCAGTGGTCCGCAACCTTTCTAAGCCTGCGGACCAGTGTGTGTGGGGGAGGGCGATCATGCGGCCGCGCATGCGCGGCCGATCCGCACATGCGTGTTTGCGCTGGTGGCCCTGCTTCCCTCTCTCCCCCCCTTCCACAAAAAGCAGCTTGCTGGGCCGCAAGCTAATTGGCTGCTTTGGCAGCTGATTTGCTTGCAGCCTGGGAAGTTTCTTACTGCGGGGGGGGGGGGGGCGGGGAGAGGGAGCCATGGCCCGGCACCGGGATGCAGCCCAGTGGTTGGGGAACACTGTCCTAGATCAGTGGTCCCCAACCCCGGTCCGGGGACCGGTACCGGTCCGTGGATCAGTTGGTACTGGGCGGCAGCTCCTCCTTGTCCTCCTTCCCAGCTGCTGCCTCTGGGGATGCCCTGCCACTCAGCCGCTGGCTCACCTTTGATGGTCTCCAGCGGCTGCCATGGCTGGGGCTCCCCCTCGGTGTGGCACTGCGCAGCTGCTGTGGGCAGCAGGAAGTCAGGGGCGGCGGTGGGAAAGCAAGTGGAGCAGGGGCTCAGGTGGCGGCAACGTCCCTCAGCAAAAGACTAGCTACACCACCGGGCCTCATTAAAATGGCCAAGCATTGACCGGTCCCCGGTGATAAAAACATTGGGGACCACTGTCCTAGATGACCTAGGAGGTCCCTTCCAACTCCATTATTCTATGATTCTATGAAAGACAACACAAAAGAAAAGTTCCACTGTAACCATTTTGTGGATGTTTCAGCTTAATGACTGTTTACTGCAATGCCCTCTTGTAATCCCCAGTTCAAAGGAAATTGCTTAATCAAACCTCATGGGCAGGATGGCAGGTGTTGCTATTCAGCTGCTACAGAAGAGCAAATAGAATGGAGACAAGAGACCATGCAAACCAAGACCATTACATTACAAACAAGCAAAGCAGTGTACAACCTTACAACATTTCTTCCTTCACATCATCAAATATCAACATAAAATGTAGGGATGCTTCCCATCTTGACAGGAACAGCTAGGATTTTAATATACTATGCGATGGACACAACAGATGTAAAATATTCACTTGGAATACTGTGTTCAGTTTTGGGCACCCCAGTTGAAGAGGGATGTAGACAAACTGGAACATGTCCAGAGGAGGGCAACAAAGAGGGTGAGGGGTTTGGAGACCAAGACGTATGAGGAAAGGATGGGGGGACTTGGTCTGTTTAGCCTGGAGAGGAGATGACTGAGAGGGGATTTGATAACCATCTTCAAGTATTTAAAAGGGTGCCATATAGAGGATGGAGCAGAGTTGTTCTCTCTTGCCCCGAAAGGATGGACCATAACCAATGGGATGAAATTAATTCAAAAGAAATTCCGTCTAAACATCCGGAAGAAGTTCCTGACAATTGGAGTGGTTTCTCAGTGGAACAGGCTTCTTTGGGAGGTGGTAGGTTCTCCATATTTAGAAATTTTTAAGCAGATGCCGGATAGCCATCTGACGGAGAGGCTGATTCGTTGAAAGCTTAAGGGGGTGGCAGGTTTTGGCCCAATCGCTTCATTCATTCTGGTGCTACTCGTACTAGCCGTCTGCTCATCCCCAGTAGCATATCGGACACCTTCCAACCTGAGGGGCTCATCTTCCAGTGTCATATCGTTTTGCCTTTTGGAACTGTCCATAGAGTTTTCATGGCAAAGATACTGTGCTTTTTTCACAGTAAAGATACTGTGAAAGCTTAAGGGGTGGCAGGTTACAGTGGATAAGCAATAGGGTTGTGAGTGTCCTGCATAGTGCAGGGGGTTGGACTAGATGACCTACGAGGTCCCTTCCAACTCTATTATTCTAGGATGTCCTGTTATTGGCTGCCTGAATTTTTATGGCCAGAGCAAAAAATTTAACTAAAATAATGTTTTCTAATCTAGAATCTATTAGAAACGTAGTAACTAAAATATCTGGATGAGAATCATTCCACTGTTGTATAAGGGGTTTCATCCATTGCTCTCTAGCCTCATTATACAATGTACATTCAAAAAGATCACGGGTCATAGTTTCTGTCTTGTCTAAACAAGAACTGCTGTTTCTGTCTGAGAATGGTATCCCTATTTCCTTCAGAAAATGCAGACAATAGTACATTTAATCTTGCAAACATAATTACTCATCTATTGGAACTGAGGGACTGAGCAGATATTTTGGTATTGCAAAGAGCACATATAGAGAAGAGCAAACACATCTAGACAGGCAGGTATTACTATTATTATCAATCTCCACAATCAGCTGCTTAATAGTCTTCAGCGCTAAAGGCTATACTAGAGCCAAAAATACATTCTCTGGACCCATGAACCCCCCCCCCCCCCAATTCTTAATTTTTCTTCTATAGACTGATTCCAAGAATTGGAGAAACTCTTGTCCTCCAGAAACACTATTGTCATTTTCAGATTTAACGCTCTAGCCTAAGCTCTAGCTTCAACAGAATGCAGACAGAGTTCCAATCTGCCTACCAGCCACAAATTTTGGTATCTGAGAAATCTGGCATAGAATGCTATCATAGTTTTACACTGAGATTTCCAACAGAATTGTGACCAATAGCACCTTTAAGACTAACAAAGATTTATTCAAGGTGTGAGCTTTTATGTGCATTTACACTTCTAGATGTGCAGGCAAATCTAGACAGCATCCTAAAAAGCAGAAACATCACCCTGCCAACAAAAGTGCGTTTAGTCAAGGCTATGGTATTTCCCAGTTGCAATGTATGGCTGTGAAAATTGGACCATAAGGAAGGCCGAGCGCCAAAGAATTGAGGCTTTTGAACTCTGGTGCTGGAGAAGACTCTTGCGAGTCCCTTGGACTGCAAGGTGAACAAACCGGTCAGTCTTAGAGAAGATCAGCCCTGCCTGCTCCTTTGAAGGCCAGATCCTGAAGATGAAACTCAAATACTTTGGCCACCTCATGAGAAGGAAGGACTCCCTGGAGAAGAGCCTAATGCTGGCAGCGATCGAGGGCAAAAGAAGAAGGGGACGACAGAGAATGAGGCGGCTGGATGGAGTCCCTGAAGCAGTAGGTGCAAACTTAAATGGACTCCGGGGAATGGTAGAGGACAGGAAGGCCTGGAGGATCACTGTCCATGGGGTCGCGATGGGTCGGACACGACTTCGCACCTAACAACAACACTTCTTCAGACAAAATGTAACAAGAATCATGAGAGTACAGATATATAGAAAAGGTAAATCAGTGGCAAATTAGTAAAATGTCTCACTGTATCCAAATTAAGTCATATGATTCCATATGATAATTCTTTGCTAAAACTGCTAATCAGTCCTTTTGAGTTCAGTTGGCGTTCACAAAAACATGGGAGAAATAAAACTGCTCATGTTAGTAATTAATGTCAGACACTTTCCCAGTTGTGAAAAGACATAATTAAAAGAGACTAGTTGCTTGCCCCATCCATCTCTGCCCAAGCGTGGAAGCATCCCTGCAAGTGACAAGCTGTGCTGGCAAGTTACCTTGTCCTGAGACCAGTTAGATTTGAAATTACATTACAGACTACTTACATCACATTACTGTCACATTGTCCCAAATAAAATAGAATAAAAAGAGGAGGGGATAGTAAGGAATTGGATATAAGAGTTGAATAAGGTTAGAATGTATAGTGAGATAAAAAAACAGAACAATGTCCTTGCTGAGTCCAGGGTATGCTATTGTTTTGAGTGCTGTAATAACTTGCATTTCTGCAGTCTCCCTTTCTAATCTGTTCTTGATGTTTCTTTACAATGAAACAGCTACTTTGTGGTTCCTTATTGAATGTCCTGGAAGGTTGAAGTGTTCCCCTACAGGGTTTTCAGTCCTGTGATTTTTTATTTATTTATTATATTTATATACCACCTTCCCCGGGGGCTCAGGGCGGTTTACATAATAACATAAGAACAATACATGGAACAGTCTATGTATTGCCAATCAGAGACTTGCCAGTCAGAGACTATGACCCCCATCCCAGTCTCCACACAGGTTCAGATTCATGTACAGGACTCCAAATGAGAGTGTAGGCCTTCCCCTTAGCGCCTTCAGTGACTGGCAGTGTTTAGTAAATGTGTGTTTGCAGAATATTCTTTCAAGTTCCAGTGGCTTGGGTGTGGGTGGGGTGAGGACATGCCAGTACTCCAGGTCTGGGTTATGTCAGCCTTATGTCCATTAATTCTTTGGTGGTGTGTTTGACCTGTTTGCTCTATGTAGAGAACAGAGGGGCATTGTTGGCATTTAATGGCATATACAATGTTAGAAGATGAGCAAGTGAATAAGCCTTTGATGGTGTGGGTGATGTTGTTAGGTCCAGTGATTGTATTATTGAAATGTATCTGGCAGCAAAACTGGCATATGGATTTATTACAAGCTCTAGTACCAGTGTCATGTTCACATTAGATGCGCTTCCTGCCATATCTCACCTCCTCACTTTCTCATGTTCTTCTCCCACTTTCCCACACTTTCAGGCACTCCACACGGCTGATTAAAATGGCTGCAGAGAGGGACTCGCAAGATCAGTGAGTCTCCCCCTGCCTGTCAATCATGGCAGCCAGCCAGCCAATCAGCTTTCTCCTGGCTTTAAAGGGAAAGCAATCTTCTTTTTTAAAGTAGAAATTCTCTGTTGCTATGCCTATGTACCTAATCATAAATACACAGTGCATAATTTAATGCCATCACGCTACTTCTGGCCACTTTGGTTATGCACAGCCATTTTTCATGTGGTTCCCGATTGCTCTCCTCCCACTTGGGCTACAAGGCTGGGGAATCCAGTTTTGTGGATTCCCCAGTTAGCATTTTAAAATGGAGGATATAGCTGCCAGTTTGCTGCTGGAACACTGGATGCTGATGACGTCGTGTAAAACATCAAAAATAAAAAAAAAGCATCTGCAAGACCCTTTCACTAAATTTTCTGGGTGTGAAATGGCCCAAGGTTTGCCCCGCAGTACTTGGGAGAGAGAACTGTCATTATCCAGTAGAGGTTTCCAAGTTAGATTTGCGTCAAAAGTTACCCCCTCCCCCAGATATTTAAAGGACGACTTGTTCTAATTCATTACCATCTCACATCAATTTATACCTCTCTTGTAAAGCCAGATAACTTTGACTTTACAAAGTTGATTGTTCTCAATAGTAGTTAGAGAAGGACTATTAGCTTTCATAGTTCAACAGGAAATTGTGATATTAAAGTGGCATCATCCGTGTATAATAGAATAGGTATTTTGAGATCCCCAAGCTTTGGCAGATGGAATTGGCCTTGAGAGACAGCTTGGTGTAGTGGTTAAGATTGGCAGTTCCTAATCTGATAATCTGGGTTTGATTCCCTGCTCCCCCCCCCCCCATGCAACCAGCTAGGTGACCTTGTGCTTGTCACAGCCTGATAGAGCTGTTCTGACCAAGCAGTAATATCAGGACTCTCTCAGCCTATCCTAACCTACCTCACAGGGTGTCTGTTGTGGGGAGATGAAAGGGAAGGCGATTGTAAGCTGCTTTGAGACTCCTTTGGGTAAAGAAAAGTGACATATAAAAACCAACTCTTTCCCCTCATGGCTCAGAATGGTTTTCATTGGAATACTGAAACATTCATAGTATGATACAGCACAACATCTTGGTTTGAAACACATAACATTTTAACAATAAGAATTTTCATCAACTTCCATAATACAGTAAAATATTAACTTGATTTGTCACTCCAGTTTAGTATTCAACACTGGGATTCAGTTTTACTTTGGAGTAGCCGGGACGGGGGGGCTTAGCTTTCCTTAGCCAGTGTGTTCCATCCCCATTTAGAACTGGCAGACTGCTGATATGAGCTTCTTTGGCAAGGGAGATAGTAGCTCTGTTCTTGTTTTAAGAGCCCTGGGATCTAGGCCGTCACATGAGAAAAGCATTCAGGAGTAGATGCCCACCACCTCCTTCTCCAGGCTTGCTCTCCTTCCAGTGTTTGGACAATGCTGCCAACCAAAATACAAATAATGAGAATGTTGACAAAATAATGGCCAAAGCAATGACATTTAGCAATGGCTAAATAAGGCAGCCTCATATTTCAGCATGGTTGCCATGAGATTATTCTGCAAAGTGAGGAGGGAGGTACTGTATTTGGCTCCACCCCTGAAAATTCCCAAAGTGTGTGCAGGCTCAAAAAGATGCACACTGTCAACATTATTTTGTATTTTGCTTTACTTTTCTTCCCTCCCCCTTTTTGAATTTTACCCCAGGGTTTTGTTTCATCCTATGTTTTATTAATGAAAATCTTTACTAAAAAACTATTTTTTAAAAAGGTGAGCAACATTGATTTAGAGCACTTATAACCTGACTGGCACCCATGGCTGCAGATAAATGTAAAGTAAAATTACAATTTAAAAAATTCAAAAATATATATAACACTCAAAGATTTTTCATCTAAGCTTACATAGATTTCTTACCAGTGATGACATGCCAGCATAGACTGAACTCAAAACAGACAGATGTGCATCAGAGTATAAGGTTTATTATCATGCCATATGGTTTAACAGAAAGGATTTCATTATAACAAGGGAATACTTTATCCAACTTGCACCTTTACTCATGAAGCACATGTTATGGTAACATTCACACTAAGGTAAGTCTTTTTATGTTTGGCCTTCAGCAATTCAGCTGCTGTGGAGTGGCTCAATATGGTAACATTAGTGCAGAACACTCCACTACAGCATGCAAAGAATGCCCAGCTTCCAAGAGAGAACCCACCTCTCCTCGCAGCTAATGGTATACTTGCCAATTGATTTCATCCATTATCTGACTTCAGATTGATAAAATACACAAATCCTTGGCCTAGAAGAAAAAGAGAATTACTGTCCTGGCAACCTAACATTTATATGTTTTTTTCCCCCAATTAAGTAAGCATATCATTGTCCATGGGGTCACTATGGGTCGGACATGACTTTGTACCTAACAACAACAATGTATATTCTTTTTTTTTTTTTGCTAATAGTTTACTGAAATAGTTTGTAGGAACTATTTATATGGTACCAGTGACCACACAAGGGTATGAAATGGAATTAAAACCCCCCAAACTCTAAATCAAAGTTTTGATGAGTCATTTATTTGATTTAGTTTTCTTCTCCTCTGGAAAGCGGATTTGGTGGAATCATGGTAAAAGATATTTCAAGCAACAACCTTACCATGGGTAGAACTGTACTGGATTAGGTGCAAACAAACAAGTGTTTTAAAATTAACATCCTATGTTACAATTGAAATACTGAAGGCTTAATCACAAACAATTCCCTTGACAAGAAAAGATGGAAGGAGCCTAAAGAATCCAAGGTTGCACCATAAGCAGCGGTCAATGATTTGAGGAATAAAAAAGAGCCATTTAGGAAATGGAGGGAAGGCCTTATTAGCAAGGAAGAGTATAAACAAATAACCAATGATTGTAGGGAGAGTGTTAGAAAAGCTAAAATTCATTATGAGCTTAGGCTAGGGAGAAATGCTAAACATAGCAAAAAAGGGTTCTTTAGTTATATTTCAAGTAAGAAAAAGAATAGGGACACTGTAGGACCACTACGAGAGCAAGAAAGTAAAATTATAACAGATTATGAGAAGAGGGCTGAACTGCTGAACTCCTATTTCTACTCAGTCTTCTCTTGTGAAGAAAATAATGCTCAAAGTGGCAAAACGTATCACAACAGGGGAGATGGGAATGGTGGCCTAGGATCACTGTAGTGGCAGTCCATAAACACCTTGTTTCTTTAAATGAAACTAAGTCTTCTGGGCCAGATGCATCCAAGGGTACTAAAAGAACTTGCACCTCTGAACCTCTGTCCATTATTTTTGACACTTCTTGGAGTACAGGTGAGGTGCCAGATGATTGGAGGCAGGCAAATGTTGTCCCCATCTTCAAGAAAGGGAAAAGGGAGGATCCAGATAACTATCGACCCATCAGCTTGACATCTGTAGCTGTCAAAATTTTGGAACAAATCATGAAACAGTCAGTCCTTGAGCGGCTGGAACACAGAGCTGTGATTTCCAAGACTCAGCATGGGTTTCACAAGAACAAGTCATGTCAGACCAACCTTATCTCTTTTTTCGAGGAAGTGACTACCTTGCTGGATCAGGGGAATGCTGTGGACATAGTTTATCTGGATTTCAGTAAAGCTTTTGATAAGGTTCCACATAATATTCTTGTTGACAAGTTGGTAAAATGCAGTATGGATCCTAATTCTGTCAGGTGGATCGATAACTGGTTGACTGATTATATGCAAAGGGTACTTGTTAATGGTTCAGCATCCTCTTGGAGAAAAGTGATAAGTGGAGTTTCCCAGGGATCTGTCCTGGGGCCTGTGTTGTTCAACATATTTATAATTGATTTGGATGAAGGATTAGAGGGGGTACTTATTAAATTTGCAGATGATACTGAACTGGGAGGGGTAGCAAACACAGCAAAAGACAGAATCAGAATACAGGATGATCTTGATAGGCTTGAGAAGTGGGCTTAACTAAATAAAATGCAATTAAATAGGGACAAATGTAAAATTCTGCATTTAGGTAGGAAAAACCATATATGCCAATATAGGATGGGGGAGACTTGTCTTGGCAGTAGTATGTGTGAAAAGGACCTAGGAGTCTTAGTAGACCATTGAACATGAGTCAGCAGTGTGACTTGGTGGCTAAAAAGGCAAATGGGATTTTGGGCTCTATCAAACCGAGTATGGTGTCCAGATCATGGGAGGTGATGGTACCACTTTATTTTGCTCCGGTTCAGCCTCATTTGGAGTACTGGATTCAGTTTTGAGCACCACAGTTGAAGAGGGATATAGACAAAATGGAGCTTGTCCAGAGGAAGGCAACAAAGATGGTGAGAGGTTTGGAGACCAAGACGTATTAGGAAAAGTTGGGGAAGCTTGGTCTTAGCCTGGAGAGGAGACGACTGAGACAGGATCTGATAACCATCTTCAAGTATTTGAAAGGCTGAAAGGAAAAGAGTTGTTCTCTCTTGCCCTGGAGGGATGGACCAGAACCAATGGGATGAAATTAATTCAAAAGAAATTCCATCTAAACATCTGGAAGAAAGTCCTGACAGAACGGTTTCTCAATGGAACAGGCTTCCTCAGGAGTTGGTGGGTTCTGCATCTTTGGAAACTGGCCATCTTACAGAGAGGCAGATTCTGTGAAGGTACAAGGTCCATTCAAACTCTATTATTTTATTATTCTATTCTAATCTTTTTAAGTCTTTAAGATAGTACAAGATTCCTGTTTATTTCTGTTGCAACAGATGAGCACAGATACCCACCAAGTAAGGTTTAGACTCAAATGGACTAGGATATTCTGTTGGGATGGGGACAAATTGAGGAGGCCTGCCCTCAGAGGCTAATGAACCCAAATTGTTTTCTGACTGCTTGGAGAATTACCTATTGACATGGCTGGTACTCCTGTCACAACCCTGGTTAAACTTAGGAACTCTGACCTTGGGCTACTGACATGATTGTCTCTAGGCAATCTGTCCCTTCTCTTACTGAGATTGTTCTGCTCCATGGTTTATAGAGGGCCTGAAGACAATGGAATAACTTGGGGAACTGTTAGAGCTCAAATGGATGAAAATTCTTGGTGACAATGACTGAATACAAGTTAGAGCACATCTCTGTACCTGCTCTGTGGCAGTGATGACAGGCAAGCAGGGTCACTTATCCATCACCATTGCATCTGTGTAAAGTCATCCAACAGAGCTCAGCTGAGTAGGTAAGAAGACTTTTTCATCTGAATCCTCAAGTGGATAATGTGGATAACCCAGGGGCCTGCTGAGACTTGCTTGCAAGACATTTTGCAGACAAAATTGTTCACATTCTCTCTGATTTGGACTTGGTTATTCTCGGCCAGAGAAGTGTAGAATGCTATCAAAGTGCAGTCCGGTCAATAGTCCTTGGGTAAATTTCAGTACCTGCAACCTGATAAAATAGACTAACTGCTCAGAGAAGCATGACAAATTACCTTTTAGAATGACCTTTGTCTATTTTGGCTTATTATGGTCTGCTAGGATAGCTAGCAATTTGGTTAGGCCTGTTTCTCTGAGGAAAGGGGTTATCCTGTTTACCTTGAAGAATGCAGATGTAAGTCCCCTCTTGAAGAAGCCCTTCGATCCCAGCAAACGTCTACAAGATGTTCCTGACAGTTACAGCAGTTTCTCAGTGGAACAGGCTACCTTGGGAGGCGGTGGGTTCTCCATCTTTGGAAATTTTTAAACAGAGGCTGGATAGCCATCTGACAGAAAGGCTGATTCTGTGACGGCTTGCTTACTAGAGAGGATTATTGGCCAATTTTGAAAGATCTTGATTGGCTTCTAAATTGTTTACACACGTAATTTCAACTGACTAGTCCAAAATGTCCTCATGCAAAGGTAACCTAAGGATGCACTTTACCTCACTGTCACCAAGGTATGTGGCAAAGTCCTCCAGGTTCTGTGCTTAGCAACGTAGTTAAATTTGTTAAATGAGTGCCAGATGATGGTACTATCAGGTGGGTTCATTGCTGGTTGGAAGTATTTATCACTAGAACTTGAACACGATGGGGGGAGCTCTTGAGAGTGCTGCTGCATTTTTTGATACTTTTATTAATTACTTGGATGCAGAGGTGAAAGAATCCTTGCCAGTTTTGCAAGATACAAAACTGGGAGAGGTAATACTTCAGAAGTCAGTAATAAAATTAAAAATAATCTTAACAAATTGGAAAGCTGGGCTTGAACTAATAAAATGTAATTCTATAGAGACAAGTATGAAGTTCTGCATTTTGGAAAAAGACATATATATGATGCATGAATATCTGGCTTGCCAGTTGGTATGTAAAAGGTATCTCACGACAGTTGGCCAATCATGAGCAGAGCATGCACTGTGGTATGGTGCTCTTCTGAGTCAAGATTTAATGGAAGTTACAAAACGGTAGATTTTGGATAAATGTTAAGCCTCCTAATGGTAACAACCAGCCTGACAATGGAGTCAGTTTCAGGGCAGGGGGATTCTCCCTCACTAGAAGCCTTCTAGAAAAAGCTGGAAAGTTCAGAGTGCCAAAAACTCTGGATTTCCTGCATTATGCAGGGGTTTGCACTAGATGCCCTACAAGACCAATTCTTAGACTCTTGTGAACCTGCCTAGTAAAACCTTTATCACCCTGGATATCCCTACTCTCTGAGGTGAGTTGCATGGTTATTAAAAAAACTAGCAAGAAATCCCATTGCAACCAGGAATACAATGCACACTAGGACCGAGGGGACAACGGCAGGCGCAGCTCTCTCTCTCTCTCACAGCAGGAGCCATAGGAGGTAACCAGGGCTCCTTCGTAGCAGGGAAGCAAGGGTCGTTTGCAGTTTGTCTCTGTCTGTCTCTCTCTCTCCCGTGCAGCAGGAGCCATAGAAGAAGAAGAGTTGAAGAAGAGTTGGTTCTTATATGCCGCTTTTTCCATACCCGAAGGAGGCTCAAAGCGGCTTACAGTCGTCTTCCCATTCCTCTCCGGTAATAGCAGGTAATCAGGGGTTGTTTGCGGTTTGGCAGGGCTCTCTGCGTCTCTGTGTGTCTCTCTCAGGCATCTGAGAGCAAAGTGGCTAGTGTCCAGGGAAGGAGGATGGGAGCTGGAGAAGGAGGGCCAATCAGGGTGTGGCCAACTTTGCTGGCCACACCCTGATTGACCTTATCCCATCTCAGACAGCCAGGACACTCTCCACTAGCAGGGCTATTTCACAAATATTAAGAGGAACAATGGATAAGGATGGTCTTTTCTATAGCAGCACCTCATTTGCACCTCACTTCCCTACATCTGTTATCCTGGAACCTATTCCTCTCAGGCATCAGTGAAGATATTTCTGTTAAATAATATATAAATAATAAATTCACAATATTTACACACTATATGGAAAAGAGGACAACTCACTTCCTACTTAAATATAATATGCCAACATGGTATAATGATTGAGTGTTGGACTATAATCTGGGAGACACAAGGGCAAAGCACCACTGTGCCCCAGAAGCTTTGGTGGCTGATCTTGGGCCAGTTTTACACCCGCAGTCCAACCTACCCTGGGGAGAAAAACTGGATAGTAGAAGTAGTAGTAACAACAACAACAATCACCGGACATAATTTCCTGGGGAATGGTATCCTCAAAAGCTCTAACAAAACATATACCATTGGGAAATTATCATTTATCTCAATGTAGTTTATGCAGAAAAATTACAAGTGGACAGTGCTAGCTTCACACAAAACAAGTTGCATCAATCTGCACCAAAACTACTTAAAGTGAGTTTGTGCGTGTGTGTGTTCAAGATGCATTACTGGAACAAAGAGCAGGAAAACAAGTAGAAGAAGAAGAGTTGGTTCTTATATGCCGCTTTTCCCTACCCAAAGGAGGCTCAAAGCAGCTTACAGTCGCCTTCTCTTTCCTCTCCCCACAACAGCCAGCCTGTGAGGTGGGTGAGGCTGAGAGAGCCCTGATATCACTGCTCGGTCAGAACAGTTTTATCAGTGCCGTGGCGAGCCCAAGGTCACCCAGCTGGCTGCATGTGGGGCAGTGCAGAATCAAACCCGGCATGCCAGATTAGAAGTCCGCACTCTTAACCACTACACCGGCTCTCTAATATTAAACAGGATCATATAAGATGGTACACATAGATAAGTATCTAAAGTGGAGAAATAAACATGATATTCATGGAAAATAATTCAGAGTACCATGTAAAACTGTTGCCCAAAAGCTGAATATTATCGCAGCCGGTTATTCCTATATTCTGTAGCTCAAAAAGATAATTTCAATCTTTCCCGATATGTGGAAGCTTTATACTAGTAGGGGCTTATATAAATATAGCAAGACTTCTACATGTGTAAACATACACTGGGCACTGCTACTCAGCAATAGCAAAAGCTGGATCTGAAGATTTGCTTTCTACATATCCAGGAGGGCTTTGATATTATTGCTGGGTAAGGGAAGGACTGACCAGCGCATCAAGAAAGCATAGAAACCAATTAATTTTAGCAAAAGGCCACAGCATTTATTAAATATACATAATCTCATTCACATGAGCAAAGACAGCCCCAACACAGGGGGAGGATCCAAAGGCCCACTACCCTCCCATTTCGCTGACCACAACCCCATGGGAAGGGAAAAACCCATACAGCAGGCTCACCTGCGGGGTCCGAGCGACATGCCTGTCAAGCTCCCCCTCTCCATCAGGCCTTCTGGTCTGCCAGGAAGGTGAAGCTTAGGGGAATCCCACAGGTGTCAGCCTCTATTGGGGTCCTCTTCAGCCACCTCAAAATGTGCGGCAGTGGAGGACGCTACTGCTTTGTCACTTGGCACTCATAAGGAGGCTTCCAAGACTAGGCAGAGCTTGGGTTGCTGGCACACGCTCAGCCCCCAAAGGATCCGATCCTCAAGTGAAACTGCTGCTGCTGTGACAAAATTAAAACAACATTGAATTGAGGGAGGGAGCAAATGATCCTGGGAGTGGGCAAGCGAGTGGGGAGCAACTGCATTACAGGCTCCCTTTTAAAACCCACCGCACAGCAGACCCCGACCCAGAGGCCAAGCTGAGCCATGTGCCTGGCAACTGTACTGACTCATGCTCCCTGGCCTTGGGGCCTGGCCCAAGCTGTGAGCCCTGCCTTTGCCTTGAGCGCCTGGTCCTCGCCCACCCAAGCAATGGCCATTGCATGCCCAGGTAGGTTGGGGTGGGTGTGATTGCTCATTAGCTAAGGCAGTTCATTTGAATATGCTTACAATATACAAGCTTCTATATACATAAAATTGGACCGTACACCTTGACAAAACACTGAAGGTTTGGAAGCCACGTATTGGTAGAATATCCCCCACTCTGGGCCGACTGCTGCTCTTGCTTGGGATTCCACACCTCCCCCCTTCCCTTCTGGCCTGCTGTGAAGGGAGCCTCTAACAGCCCCTGAGGGGAGGGAGGCATTTCCAAGAGCAATGTGGAGGAGTCTGTGGGCATGGGTGTGCATCCCTTTTGAGGGGGGAAAGCTTTCCGATTCTGTCTAACTGCTGGCTGACAGGGAGGCCACAGAAAAAACCCTCCTCACTTAAAATACTGCTGTGGCTGGCATCCCTGCTGGAGGGACAATGCAGCCAAACCATGAGTGTCTCTTCTCCACCACTCTCTGTACCATTGAGCCTACCACAGAGGGTTGCTGTGCAGTAGGCCTCAAGTGTTTTGTCTCCACAACCTGTGTGGGGGGCCTCAGATGTTTCTTTTACACAATAGCCCTATCCACCCTCCAAAGTAGCTATTTTTGCATGGAGAGCTGATGTTTATACTCTGGAGATGTAATTTCAGCAGGTCTCCAGGCCCCATCTGGAGGTTGGCTACCCCTGGGTTGGAAATATTCCTTGAAGTCTGGAGGTGGGGCCTCAAAATGGCACAATTCCTCAGAGTCCATCCTCCCAAAGCAGCATTTTTTTGCCTGCAGAGCTGATTTTTATAGTTTAGAGGTGAGCAGCAATAGTAGAGACAATGGTAGAGACGTCCCTTGGCAGCATGGTATAGTGGTTAGGAGCGCTGACTTCTAATATGGCAATCCAGGTTTGATTCCCCACTCCTTCACATGCAGACAGTTGGGCAACCTTGGTCTTGTCACAGCATTGATAAAACTGTTATGTCCGAGCAATAGTATCAGGGCTCTCTCCTACCACAGAGGGTGTCTATTGTGGGGAGAGGAAAGCAAAGGCGATAGTAACCTGCTTTGAGACTCCTGGTAGAGAAAAGCTGCATATAAGAATCAATTTTGAAAGTGGGGCCTCAAAAGGATACACCCAACCAGCCACATAGTACCCCCGGCCTATCTCAGATCAAGAAAACCTTGCAGAAAGAAGGTAAGGTAAGGTTGCCAGATAGGAATAGGTTCATGTTCTGGAATTCAACACTTCCTAGGTGTGCTCGAAACTGCTTTGGGTCAGGACTGTTGTACACAGAGACTTCCTCTTAGGATTGCCAGCTTCCAAGTGAAGCACAAAACCATGAGCTAGCACCCATTGCACTGCAGCACAGAATGGGCTTTACTACTAGTTGTTTACGTGAAGTATAAACAAGTAATTAACTAGCCCTAACAGTAGTAATTAACAATACTAATTTGAGAACCCAGCTCTTATAGTGGACAAGACAAATTTGCACTGATGTATCAAGGACAGAAGGCATGCATTGTATCTCCAAGATGAGGACCTAAGCTTGCTTACAAGAATAGCTCTCTGATCAAAGATCAGGAGCAACAACAAAACAATGTCATGTATGGTTTTAGATCTCACTTTGAGCTCTTCCAACTATTGTATTTACATGGGTAAATAAACATTATACATCAAATCTATTGAATACCAAATAAAAAATAAATCTTGTGCATGGAAATAAGGAGCTGCGTTCTGAGATCAGCAAATCTACATGATGCAAATTTGCTGTACTTTACAATTTTGGCTAAATCCTGATAGCTGGGCTTTGACACACTGTGATAGATCCCCTTCAGTGCCCTGCAATCTGGAAAAGAACATGGGGAGAACGTAAAGGCAGTTGCAATCCAGTTGGTATTGCAACACCCTCTGCTATTTCTTATATGGTATTTTAACAACAGTAGCTGTACAAACAAATACCACTTCTCAGTTTTATTAAATACTCCCAGTGTTAGCCAGATTATACGGCTCAGTTGCTGGCAGTTTACTCCAACTGAGTGCATTGAGAAACAGTCTTCCATTTCACAGATTCAGAATTCATTGAAAGCTCTTGACACAGAACAACAAGCAGGTGCCAACCATCCATGTTTCAAAGGCAGAAGATTAACCTGGTGTACAATATGGTGACCTAACAGTTCTCCCTTTTCAAAGAAAACTGAAAAATAATCTCCAATACAGCCCTCAGTGCAAGAATAACCCAGTGGGATTTCCACCTCTTCATTTCCTAATGAGCTTTTTGATAATGAGAGGTGACTTTACCAGTCACTCTGGGCTCTATTATGGCTAATTTGACTCCACTTCACTCTCTGTGTTAATTATTAACACTAGCCTTTTTATCCTCATGAGAACCCAATCCAGGGTTCCTCTTTTTTCAGATTTATTCAAGGCTCTCATTCTATCTTTTCCTAAAAGAGGCAAAAGTCTTCAGTGTCAAATGCGTCCTTAAAGGTTGAACTATCAATTCTTATTCAACATTAGAAGAAGATCTAGTGACATCAATATTATAATCATGGGATGGTCTCTCTAACAGCCTTAATGTGCTAACTCTGTTAATTAAAGATTAAGCTCCACGTGGTATGTTTCATTTGGGAATTGGATCCTTGTTGAATGGTCATTTGCCACTTGCTTGCATCCTTAGGAGACAAAAGGGTGACCAGGAAAATGCTCTTCAATAGTGATGAAAGAAAAGATTTCCCCTAAATTTTCCAAGCAGCTTCCCTATACTTAAAAAAAAATATTACTCTTATAACAGCATTAGTGGAATTCCCAAATAGCTCCCTTGACCAGAAAATATCACACCAAACTACTTTTTTGTTAGAACACTGCTAAAACACACTATACAGCTTTGAACAAGCTTAGGAACTAGTTACGTTATACACAATTACCCACAAAAGACTTCTATAGTCTCTCCTTCCCCCCCCCCCCGCCCCCAACATTCGGAAAGATTATAATGCCAACCTCCAGGTGCACTTGATCTTTAGATTACAGAGATCCATTTTCCTAGAGGAAATGGCAGCTTCAGATTGCAAACGGAATGGTATGCCACTAGGTAAAACCCATCCCCAAACCCCACCCTCCCCAGGCACAACCACCAAAATCTCCAAATTTCTTAGGTTGGAGTTGGCAATCTTAGGGTTGATGAAGTTGCAGGGGGTAGGATACAGAACAATTCTGCTCCAAGCCCTCCTCATTGTTCTTTATTTTCTTTTTAAAAAGTGTCAGGGCTCTGATCCATGTATATATTGAATATAATACACAGCTTCCCAGGTAAAAATGGCTGTTTTGGAGGGGGGACAATTCATCTCCAGGCTTCTAATGAAAGGGCTTGTTTGGGAGGGGTGGAGGAACTCTGAAGCAGACAGGTTGTGACATGGGAGAGGTTGGGACCTGGGAATTGCTGGAAGTGCAGGTCATTTCCAGGCAACAGAGATCAGTCAACCTGGAGAAAAGCCCTCACTTTGGATCCCAAGGAGGTTCATGAATGCCAGGCTCCAGATGGGAAACAACAGAAATGATGGGTGGCAGCAATTGCTAATAACAAAAAACATCCAATAATTCATAGGTGTGGTGAGCTGGATTTGATTCCCTGCTCCTCCTCATGTTGAGTGACCTTGGGCTAGTCACAGTCCTGTTAGAAACTGTTCTCACAGAACAGTTTCACTCAGAGCTTTGTCAGCCTCACCTACCTTACAGGGTGTCTATGGTGAGGAGAGGAAGGGAAGACTATTGTAAGCTGCTCTGAGACTCCTTTGGGCAGTGACAAGCAGGGTATAAAATGTAATTGTTCTTCTACTGGGAAGGTGCTACTGGAATGCTGCTACTAGGAAACAGTGTCTCTCCTCTTTCACATGTCCCCATGGTGATTCTGTGCCCCATCTACACTTTCCCCATCTTCCATGGCATTGCTCTCAAATTTGCTTTGTTGTGATGGTCTTGGAAAGACTGAAACAATACCAAGCTGCTATCTATATGGAAAGGGAAAGTCCATATTTTCTGAGTTCCACCCACTTCACCATTATTTTCCCTGCTGCTATTCCCTGTGATGGCTACCCCCAAAGCACTCCAGATTGCAAATTGCAACATCTCATGACTTACTCATGAGTATACATTCCCAGGTCAGAGGCTTTTCCTGGCTACCCTGTGTCCCAGAGGGCCAGCAGGGGCTGTTTCTGGGCATTCCACAGCCCTCTCTCCAGAAGGCATGCAGAGGCTACACCAGGAGGCACCTCACTCCCCCACATGACCTCCAAATTGAAAGAGGCCAGAAGGCCAGGGCAACTTACTGGCAGCATGGCATGCTCTGAAGCCAGCTCCTCTTCCACCCAGCAATCTTCTGAAACTAGCAGGGAGTTGAAGTTGGAGAGCTGATCTCTTATTAGCTTTTCCTGACTGATTTGGGCTAAGTTCCCTCTTGATTTGGGCTAAGATACCAGGGCTGAGAGCCCTCCTGATTGGAGCTAAACTATCCTGGCTGAGGGCCATGACTTACTCATGAGTAAATATTCCCAGGGTAAAGGCTTTTCCTGGGTGTCTGCCTGCAATTTGACCTGATTGGCCCTAATTGGCCGAGTGTGATTTAAACTAATTGGCCCTCACTCATGAGTAGACATTCCCAAGGTAGAGGCTTTTCCTGGCTGTCTGCACACAATGTGATCTGATTGGACCTCATTGGCAGAGTGCAGTTTGAACCAATTGGTCCTCATTAGCAGAGTGGTCTCTCCCTATTGGTGGCATACCTCACAGGATGGCCAATCAGGTAGGGAATGAGTTGGCTGCACGCAAGTTCAACTTTATAATGTTTAGTGATAAAGATATTTTGTTTAGCTTCTAATCCAGCTCATCCTGGAAGCTAAGCATGGTTAACGTTTGAAAGGCAGGAATAATCAAAGACCAAACCAGTTATACTTGGAAAAGCTTACAGTCATTCCTTAGGAAGTTATTTAGCAGCTGGAAGAGAGGAAAACTATCCCAGGAGTCTGGTGTCTGGGCCTCCAGTGCTGAATCCATGTCAACCGTAAAGAGGGACCAAAATTTCTCTGCATGTTCAGACAACAAATCTGGCCACCAAGCAAATGCCTGCATCATAAATCAGAAATATTTTTTAAAGACAGTAGTGTAAACAAAAATCAAAAAATTCAACTTGTACTCTCTTCCATACATGATTACAGAAAACAGAAATGAATAAATGCATTTTTACTTAGCTACAGCAAGGGTGTGTATATGCTGCATTTTAAAACTTTAAAAATCCATTACCTTTAAACCTGATTTTTTCAAAAACCAAAGTTTCTTTTAATTGACTCAGCTATATTGTTTCATCAATGGTGGGTCTCCCCATTTCAAGCAAAGAAAGGTATTTCCCAGCATTTGTTATCTTACATCCTTTAATTGAATTGCCAGGGCCTGAACCAGGGAGCATCTGTTGCTGCTGTTCTACCACTGAACTTGCACAAATATATAAATGTGTATATATTTTCATGCACTTACTTAGATTATAGATCAATAAAGAAAATAATTTTTACTTCCTTTGTTAGTAATGGTTGAACCCCTTCTTTGAACCTAGTTGAAATTATTATTATATTCTTCACCCCACATGGCATGACATCATTTACATTCAGTGCTCCAATTAATTGTAGGGGTGGGGGAAAACTGAAAGCAATAGAGCCACAAGATTATTTTACCAAATGTTGCATGGAATAACCAAGAATCCTATCCACATGGTACAGTGAATGCATAAGGCCATTCCATGATCCCACAACAGAAGCAGTCTCAAGTGGAAGTCCAATCAATATCCACATAAACAGATTCAAGTGAAAAGGGAAGACTCCAGTGAGATATCTTGCAAAAGATTGCCATCAAAGAGCAAACTGTGTCAGATGTTGAAAAGAGCTTAAAAGATTCATGCATGAAACCACAAATAGATACAAAATACAGTGTTTGGTTTGCAATGAATAACATACCTCTTTTCCCTGTAGAAATCCACATTTTGGAAGTTTGTGGAACAGAAAAAACAGTCAAACTGTTAAAACATCAATTAGAAGCCAGCAAGTTATGGCTTTATCTTCTTATTGTTGAAGGTATTTCTCTATTTTCATTAGCAGTCTCAGCTTACTTTCAAATATTAATATTTATATCAAATTAATACTGGTTTTGAAAAATTATTAAGTTAGATTCTGCCCACATTAAGCTATTATTAGTAATAAGAGTAAAAGTATCACAACTCTATTTTTTATTACTAACAGAGAGGAAAAATACTTAAGAAAATGTACCTGTGGAATTAAATATCAGAATGTAACTCTTTGATCACATATTAATTTTCAGAACTTCTCTGAACTTATTTTCTTCTTTGAATGCACATTAACAGAAGAAAAAACTTGCATATACATATTATCAAGTAATTATTTACAGCATAACAGAATTGTTATACTAGTACAGAATAATGCCCTTTGGGAATTCATTTCAAATGATTGAAGCAGCTGTTTCTGCCATATAAAATAAAATATCCATAACAAGTTCACACATGACAGATGTGAGCTAAAATCTAGAACTGACAGTGTGAGGCAAAAGCAGATGTTTTGAATGATCATATTTATAGACACTATATCTTAGTTTACCATTTTGTCTGCTTTCCCAGAAAATTATGAAGGTTTTTAAAATTTTATAATATGAACTTCTTTCCAAGAAGTTTCATGCATCACTAAAAACCTAGCAAATCAGATTTTTTAAAATACTAGTATTATTAACAGTTATTTCAAAAATTGATTTGTTGATTTGGTAAAATAAAGGGAATTTTTAGTTCCTGTAGCAGCTACTGTAGTTTCCTCTGTATGAATTATTAGGAATGCCTCCTGCCTGACCAAAATAAACAGGACTTGTACATGAATACTCTGTGTCCTTACTGACTTCAGCAGGTCTGCCCAGGGGCTCCCTGAAAACATTGTGCCCACATTTTGAAAAATAATTGAACAGTAGTACTTCTTGGATCAGCTTTAGAGAAGAGTATTATTAAACAGAATCTCCTCTTTTGCTTTCTAAAAATGTATATATGAAATAGACACTTCACACTCCTGTTTTATTTTGCTTGGATTTATAACGAGAGATATGATGGGAATAATAATTTATATTAACCTGCATTCTTCATGTGATTTCAGGACCTCTGGCTGGCAATAGCTCTGCCTTTCCCTTCCGCTTGATCTGGTGCAGGTTTTTGAAATGTTTAGATCTGAAGCTTATTCAAGGGGATCCAAGTACAGTTTTATTTCACTTCACTTTCCGTAACCTTCAAAACTATTATGGCTCTGCAAATGTGAACTGCCTTTAACATATGTCAGAGGCTTTTACCATAATGTTTCTTGACAGAATTGCTTCACACCGAGGCTGTACAGGGTGGCTATCAAGCCTTATTGTACAGCTAATGCCGTTATCCTCACCTCTGAATGGTGCTCTTCATTTTGCTGCAGGACTTCAATGCAGAGCTCTGCTAAATGAATAACCTCTTCCAGCTTTACCGAAGGAGGCGCTTGATTCAGCGTTTCTGTGGTGGAAGAAACACATAAACTACGATGGTGGCAGCTACGAAAACATAGGATGGGAAATGAAACAATACACAGACTAGATGGTTTCAGAAGGTTGACATCACTTAGCTCTCCATGCATGCTTTTAATGCAAATGATTATAACTGCTTTTATGATCAGACCATATGTATTTTAAAAAGTATTTTACCGACTAAGAAAACAGAGGCCACAGTCTGGCCTTTCCAGATTAAATACATGGGAACTAACAGGTGCATCTCTAGTGGCACATCAGATGTTCAAGTTCAGCAACAAGCAACTTCTATTCCTCTCCAAGGTCAGCGGCACAAATGGATCACAGGCCAGGGACTTGTTTTCCCTTCATCTTACTATGCCTAGAGTGATATTCATGATGGATTAATTACTGTGCTCAACAGGCAGAATTCATACTCTTTCTTTGCAGCTGAATTCCAAGCATGTATAAGCTGAATATAATAGGTTTCAATTTATCTAAAAATTAAGAAAGAACTATGGTACTATGCAATTAGCTGACCCTTTCATGCCTCTGTACTTCTCACAATGAAGGCCACAAGTTGTCCTGCTAAAGCAGCAATTAACATTAAATATTAACAATGAATAGGAAGATATAAAATGAAAACTGGATTAATAAAGGAAAAAACAATTTCACCTTTAAAACATATACTAGGAAATCCCCCCCCCCAAAATGGAGTAGGCACACAGACAACAAAAATATATCATGAAGTTTAATTTAAATTCAGATATATTTGCAAAATACTCTTCTGAGCTGGCAAAACTATTAACACAATTAATTGGAGTAGAGAAGCTGATTGAAATTATTTAAAACTAAACATATATGAAAGACTATTCCTTTCCAAGCATATGTGTATTAGAGACCAGCAAGCGGAAGACTGCATTAGCTATACTGAATAAGTCCGTGAAATTCTGTCCCTCTCACCTCTTCATACCACTTTTTCATCAACAAGATAACCACCTATCCTTAAGAGGCTCTTTCCCTTTATCACCCCTCCCTTTGCTTTGCAGCACACAGATCCTCCCAAGTCCTCCATGAGGTTTTTCTCTGAAGCAAACATCCTATTTGTATCCCTTATAGCAGCTGTACTGTTTGCCAACAGTCTAGCCTTCAGTCTCCTCCTCATTAGTAAGAATACTTCATGTGCACATTCCTTGACATCACAGCATTCCAGCTGGTCTGTGTGTGATATCCAGTTTTTGACTCTTTCAGTTTGCTGGGTTCCCTGTAGCAAAAATATCATAGCTTTACAAAACAATTAAAATGAGAGGCATGATAACATTACTTTATTACAAAATGTATTTTTTCATAGCCAGACACACATCTATCGATGCAGTTAATTAAACAAGCTAGCAGAAGGCTATCCAATATCTGAAAACCTTCTTTTGGGATTAAAAAAAAACTGCCACCTGAATGAGGTTGTTGAACTGATAGCAAGCATAATGCCCAGAACAAGTTCCTACTTAGAAGAAGACAGCAGGCTTGCAAATTAGCATGAGGTCTTTTTTCCCCTTCTGTTTGATTTTCATTCAACAGCACAACAATCAGTGTCTGATAAAAATATATTTGTGAGTGGGCAACTCACTGATCCTGCCCTTTGTTCTTTCAGTGAAATGAACATGCGCTAAGAGCTTTAAATTACAAAAAAGCCCTCTCTCCACATGTACAAATGGCTCTACTCTGCCTTCAGTTCAATAGTGCTTGTAGTGCTCTTGTTTTCCTTCAGATAAGTCTTTGTGAGCTTGGAGGGCATTTACATGCAGCAATTCTTTTTTAGAAGAAAATTTGCCTGCAGAAGACCTCATTAAAAGTGGTTTCAGCCTTTGAGCAACGGGTCTGGACAGAAGCCTCTCATTGTCCTTTTTCCTGGCCATAGTCCACTTCTTCTTTGTCTATTATGAACGCTTGTTTTCTCCCCTTAAAAAGTGAATGTGCGCCACTGTAACCATTTATCCAGCTTGTTCTACTATCCCATAATATTCTTTTACTATCGTATGGGGGGAAAATCAAACTTGGAATTCAGGGGTGAAGGAAGGACACAGACATGGAAAAATAAAGACAAGGGGAGACAAAAGCGAAATGACATGGAAAAAATCTTGGTGCAAGCACCGATCTAAAAAAGCTCATTTTAAATTTTAAACTGGCATTAAATCTGCTGTATCTCTCTGGGACATGCTGTACACTTTGACCCCTCTGACATCGTTCAAATACACAGCTCTCCCACATGCAGAGTACCCACCATCCCAATCATAGAATTATAGAGTTGGAAGGAGCCATATAGGCTATCTAGTCCAACTCCCTGGCAGGATCAGCCTAAAACATCCAGGATAAGTATCCGTTCAGCTGCTGCTTGAAGACTGCCAGTGAGGGGGAGATCACTGCCTCTTTAAGCAGCTGGTTCCACTGCTGAATGAGCCTCTTGTGGCGCAGAGTGGTAAGGCAGCAGAAATGTTGTCTGAAAGCTCTGCCCATGAGGTTGGGAGTTCAAGCCCAGCAGCCGGCTCAAGGCCAACTCAGCCTTTTATCCTTCCAAGATAGGTAAAATGAGTACTCAGCTTGCTGGGGGGGGGGGATGGTAATGACTGGGGAAGGCACTGGCAAACCACCCCGTATTGAGTCTGCCATGAAAATGCTGGAGGGCGTCACCCCAAGGGTCAGACATGACTCGGTGCTTGCACAGGGGATACCTTTACCTTTACCTCCACTGCTGAACTACTCCAATGGTGAAACCCCCCCAACCCTGATATCTAGCTGGTACTGCCCTACGCATAATTTAAACCCATTACTGCGGGTTCTATGCTGGCAACAGGAATTGTTCTCTGGCCGCTTCTAAATGACAACCTTTTAAATACTTAAAGAGAGAAATCATGTCCCCACTCAACCTCCTCTTCTCTAGGCTGAATATTCCCAAGTCCCTCAGCCTGGATCATCCAAATCATGGAGTTGGAAGGGACTTGGCTCATCTAGTCCAATCCCCTGCACCATGCAGGACACTCATACACTATATCCTGCCACCCCTTGAACCTTCACAGAATCAGCCTCTGTTTAAAAATTTCCAAAGATGGAGAACCCACCACCTCTCGAGGAAGCCTGTTCCATTGAGAAACCACTCTGTCAGGAACTTCTTCTGGATGTTTAGACGGAATTTCTTTTGAATTAATTTCATCCCATTGGTTCTGGTCCGTCCCTCTGGGGCAAGAGAGAACAACTCTACTTCATCCTCTATACGGCACCCTTTTAAATACTTGAAGATGGTTATCAGTTGCCTTCTCAGTCAACTCCTCTCCAGGCTAAACAGACCAAGCTCCCCCAACCTTTCCTCATATGTCTTGGTCTCCAAACCCCTCACCATCTTTGTTGCCCTCCTGTAGACATGCTCCAGTTTGTCTACATCCTTCTTCAACTGTGGAGCCCAAAATTGAACATATTTATTTATTTGATTTCTATACTGTCCTTCCATATGGCTCAGGGCGGTTTACATACAACATCATAGGGGATACATGGAACATAGTACTCCAAGTGAGGCCAAACCAGAGCAAAGCGTTACTATCACCTCCCATGATCTGGGTACGATACTCCGTTTGATACTGCCCAAAATCCCATTTGCCTTTTTAGGCATCGAGTCATTCTGACATGTTCGATGTCTGGTCTGCTCTTAGATCCTTTTCACACATACTAGTGCTAAGACAAGTCTCCCCCATCCTACATTGGTGTATATGGTTTTTCCTACCTAAATGCAGAACTTTACATTTGTCCCTATTTAATTGCATTTAATTCAGTTTAGCCCACTTCTCGAGGCTATAAAGGTCACCCTGTTTTAGAACTCTGCACTTCTCCTTAATAAATTGCGTCTTGTTCTCATTTTCCCACTTTTCTAGTGTTTTCAACTCTCACTGAACTCTCACTATCTTCTGAGGTGTTTGCTACTCCTTTAAATTTGGTGTCATCTGCAAATTTAATGAGGAGTCCCTCCACTGCCTCAACCAGATCATTGATAAAAATGTTGAAAAGTACTGGACCCAGTATGAAGGCCTGTGGTACCCCACAGCTCACCTCCCTCCAATATGATGAAATATCACTGACAACAACTCCTTGGGTGCAACATTCTAACCAGTTCCCTAACTACCTAATCATCCGAAAATCCAATTTGCAGTTCTCCAGTTTACCCATAAGAATACCATAGGAATCGTTGTCAAAAGTCTTACTGAAATCCAGGTTGGTCTGGCAGAACTTACTGAAGACAAATCCTTGCTGATTCCCCTGATCAACAAATTCTTCTTCAGATGTTTGCATATCACCCACTTTAAAATCTGCTCCATTACCTTCCCTGCAACTGAGGTCAGATTCACTGACTTGTAATTTCCTGGGCCATGTTTCAGTTTTTTGAAGATTGGGAAAACATTTCCTCTCCTGGCACCTCTCCAATTCTCAAAGAGATCCTACAGATGATGGACAAAGGTTCCACAAGCTCTCCACTAAGTTCTTTGAGCACTATTAGGTGAACAACATCCAGTTCAGGGGATCTGAACTCATCTAGTGCAGCCAGGTGCCTCTCAACAACCATTTTTTCCATGTCAACCTGCCACCTAGACACTAGTCCAAATTGGCCATTTCAGGCTGATGCAGCCAGTGCTGTGCCACAGAGGAGGGGAGGGGAGGTGCAGGCAGCAGTGTGTAACTTGGTGCACACACACAGGTGCAGAGCCTGGAATGGCTGACTTGGCCGCTGCCATGCACAACCCTACATACCTTGCCTACTATCATTCCCAAACATATTTATATTCTTCTGGGAAAACACAGAGGCAAAATAGGTACTGAACCTATCTGTCAGAGTCTTTCCACCTTCACCCAACAGCGGGCCTATTGCCTCATTTACCTTATGTTTGCTCCTTACATATCTGAAGAAGCTTTTCTTGTTATAGTGGACTTCCCTGGCCAGTCTCAGCCCACTCTCAGCTTAGCTGCCCTATCTAGCCACATCCAGTGGCAGCTGTGCAGGAGGTGCCTGGGATGTAGAGCATAGCCAGAGTCTACACCATAGCAAGGTCAAAGTCCAGTCTGAGTCATTAGGTATCAAAGCAAGCAAAGTTAAGGGCAAGGTAAAAAGTAGTCAAGGGGAAGCCAAGGTCAGAGTGCAGATAAGCATATAGTCAAAAAAGCCAGCCCAATTACCAGGTGCATAGTCAAAAGCCGTTTGCCAGAAATCAGGTAAGCTGATAGGAGTAACAGGAGGTCAGGAGTTCACAGAGCCAGACAGGAGGGTTTCTGCATAGATTGCACCCATGCTGAAGAGCTGCTGTCTTGCCTAAAAGCAGCCCAGCTAATTGGCTGCACCTGGGGGAGGACTCGCTCATCCTCCCCAGGAGCTATCCCAGCTGGGCCCCATCTACTCTGAGAGCATGCCTGCAGTCTTTGGCTTCTTCAGCGTTCAACAAATATCACTATTCTGCATCCTCTGCTTCTTTCAGGTGAGCTGTCAGGGCTGGAGTGCATTTGCAGCTGCTCCAAAGATGCCTCTTGGGAAGAGCCTGGCTGACTTGTGTTGTTTTCCCCTGCTGCACATTCAGAAGCCCCTCTCTCTTCTGCCTGAGCTGGCTCAGCAGCAGGCCCTGGTTACTGTGGCAACTCCTTGGAGATGGGAGGTAGCAGTGGGGGCATGACACCTGGAGCGAAGCAGCTCCAGGGATCAGCTATGTCTATTTATATGCCTCTGACTCCCCCAATTTTGCTTTTCCAAATCAAGTTGACCCTGAATCCCAGTACCGAGATCAATCCCCAAAATAAGCCATTTTTTTGTTCATCTCTAATGTCATATCTTAGCAAATGTGTACATTTTAACAGTGTCATTTCCCCTCCAGGTACAGGGTAACCAACAAGAGCTTTACAATTAATGATAAGCACATATTATTAATGTATGTATGAGACGAAATCACAAGCCCATGTAACTTGACATATGTTCCACTGAATAAGCAGCAACGTCTTCTACATAGCTATATTATATATATATAATATATATATATAATATGCCATTAAAATGATATCCTCTTTTATCAGCCATCTCTCATGTTTAACAGCTGAACCTCCCAGCATTAGTCACTTTGGGCAGTAGTGCTAAATTATCCTTTTTTCTTTCATTACTTCAACATTTATTTTCAAATTCTTAAAAGTACCATTATTTCTCTTTCGCAGTACCAGAAAGGGCAACTCTGATGAAAACCACAGTGCCTATTTTCAGCTCTGATTGATTTGAGCAACAAGTATTTCTGAGCAAAAAAAGTAACAAACCATTAAAAGTCTATATCAAGATTCTATCCCTGTCCTACACCACAGCCACACACTTACAATGGGTAGCGAGGTTCCTTTTGTTGCCTCCCTCTTCAGATTTAAACAGTGACTGAGTTGATTTGAAATTGACATTTCTGAGTAATGACAAATTTAACAGACACTCTTAACTTAAAACAACTGGTCCAGGGAAAAATAGAAGCATTAAGAGGTACATGTCCACACATGGTTACACAAACCTTAAGGGTTGTACACTGTGGGTTATCAATATAGGACAGATACAAGAGATAGTAGCAGAAAGTCTGATGAGGCTTTCTGCAACCCAGCTAGAAGCAGTTTAGACACACAAATAGTTTGTCTCTCAACCAAAACATTTCTTGCTGACAACAAAGGCAGCTGTTTTGCTAGCCTAGAGAGTAGGTATCTAAATGTTGCCTGAAAGTACAGGTCTCGATTCGTATGTAATATTCACACACCATGAAGCCAGCTCAAATCATTAACCTGTGAAGACTAAAACACGTTTTCTAAATAAATTCTCCAACAGCCCCAGCACTTTAATAAAGTGCCAACCTCAGCAGTAATCTACACAAGTACACTTCCCCAGTGAAACCACTGTTTCTTCTAAAATACAGAAAGAATAACAGTGTACCAGATGTGGTCATGTACAAACAATTTTACACTCACTGTTAAATTGCTGCTGGTAAGTCAGCTCCTTTGAAAGAACAAAAGCATCAACTTACTAAAACTTGCATATGGATCAATAACACATTTGTAATATAGTGTTGGGTGCTGCGGGCCACACTGGTGACTCCTCGGAAGGCTGATAAACTCCTGACCCAGATCCTTCCCTTGTCTCTGGTTATAAAGCTTATTATTAAGAAATACACAGAAAATAATATTTTAGAAACAAATATTGAAGCATTGGTGGCTGACACAATTTAGAAAGCTCAGTGATCATACTTTTGACACTTTGCATATATGTTATGACATTGCTCAATTTCATGCATCTCTAAGCATCTCTTAAAAGGCACTAGAAATGCCAAGGATAAGACACTGTTTAATATGGCTTCATTTGTGGTAGACAGAGATCAATAAAACTCAGCCATAAAACCTTTTCGATAGAAAATGGGTGATAATAAAATAACCCAGTACTTGTGAGCATGCCAGTGTTCCATTTCCTTATCATTTGGTCAACTCAAACCAACTTTGAACACATTCAAGAGCTTTTGGCGTTCCGCAGGGCCTGCAAAATGGAGCTCTTCCGCTGGGTCTTTAGTTGAGGCCGGGCGGTGAGGAAGATCGTGCCCCCCACCCCCGAAGTGGCGGTAGCAAATATCATCGGCACCCTCTCTGCCTCTTCCTGCTGGAATTAGTTGGGAGTTTTGGGTCTGGGAAGGGTTTTTATGCTGCTGCATCTTGTTGTAGGGGGTTGATGTTTTATTGTGTATTTTATATATGTTGTTGGGGTTTTTATATATGCTGCAATCCCCCTCGAGCCTTCGGGGGGAGGCAAGTAAGAAATTTCATCATCATCATCATCATTCAGGATTAGGGCAGGTAGGAGGACTAGTGGTCTTCTCAGAAATAGATGATAAATGCGCTAAATTTTATTACATCAAAATCACGAGGCAGTCCAGCCATTCAAGGACGTTAGCAGAGCAAGACAAATAGGATACTGTTGTTTTCTTTCCTTATGTTTGTGTAGTGACTAAACGCTCCTGGGAAAGACAAAGCTCAAATCTCTGCATCATTTTGTTTTGCACAGGACTGCTCTTCAATTTCCCTATGCCAAATGAATCTGCCTGCATGGCACTACTGTGATATGTACCAACACAAATGTTCTCATTCAACTGGTGCAGTCATCAGTATAATCTTTCCTTGTCATCATCAGCTGTGGGTACAATGCCACTGAAATGCCTTGCTCCACTGAGGTCCACTGGAAGTTTTCTGATGACCTGAAAGCAGAATCCTCCACTATGGAAAGGTGATGCAGATTTATGGAAACCATCAGCCGAGCATACAGTGCCAGTGACCCGTCTTTACCTTCTAACTGTCAGGATTGCAGATTTGAAAGAAAAACTCCACTATATAAAAGACGGTAGTTTTAATCAAACAGAACTCCTTGGACATACATAGACGAATCTACGAAACACAGGTCAAACCCCAGCTCTTATCCCCTCAGCTTCCCGCCTTTCCCAGACCCGTTGACATTCACATTTCATCCAGACATAATAGAGATACAGGTGCAAGGCCCGGGAAGCCAGCCAGACAAGATAACAGCCAGCAATACTGGCCTTGGAGAACAGTGCTTAATTGTAAAAGCGATACAGAGGAACAGGAATAGAGACTACATTTCAAAATGGTTACACTTAGGTTCAAGATACAGCAATCAATCATGGCAAAACCTTGGGATTATAACATTCTGCCCCTCCAATCAATTCCCTCCCTTCAACCTGCTGCCGAAGGACTGGGGTTCAAAGGAAATGCCTGCTGAAACTACTGGACCAAACGGGCATCCCTAACATGTTCTGCACCCACCCATTCCTTATCCCCCATGGGGAACTCTTTCCAGACGACCAAATAATGGAGCTTGCCACGATGTCTTCTAGAATCCAAAATTTGCTGCATTTCCTAGTGAGTGTGCTTATCAACAAAGATTGAGATAGGATCAGCACGAGCAGTGTGCCATTTATCTGGAGGTGGGGCTTTCCTCAACAAGCTAGAATGAAACACAGGGTAAACATTTTTATAAGTCTTAGGCAGAGACAGTTCAACAGTCACTTCATCGATAATTCTTATCACTATGAACGGACTGTGAACAAGTAAGCTAGATCGCCCACTTTCCACTGCAGAGCAGGACCCCGTTTTCTGTCTGCTTGGATCTTATACGTGTCCTCAGCTGCCTCCAGAGCACGCACAATGTCTGGCCAGGCTGCAGCAATGTGGTCTGCCCAATTTAAGTCTGTAGGGCACTCGGGTGAAGGTGTCCAGGTGGGGGCAGCCAACAGATCTGTACCATACACCACTTTAAATGGTGACAAACCAGTATAGGGAGTAAGAACCATTTGGGTTTCCCCCTGGGATTCTTTGATGTGATGCAAATGGCACAGCCGCGTACATAAGATTCTACGTCTCTTCTGAGGTTAGGCCACCAATAGTGACGCCGAACTGTATAGAGAGTTTTTACAAAGCCAAAATGTCCTGCGGGTTTGGAATCGTGGCATAATTTCAGAATCTCCCCCCTCGCCGATGATGGAACGTAGATTTTTTCTCCTTTCCAAAACGCCCCCTCCTTCTCTTGGAGAGGCTTGTAGGCAGAGAAACTCTGGATCCCCAGCCAAACCTCTTTGAATCCATCTCCCCGGAGAGGGTCCTCCAGCTGATGCTTGACTGCGTGTGACCGCCGCCAATCCCAGCTGGGCAGAGTTAAACACTGTATCCACCAATGGCTTTTTTCTGCTATCATATTGCGGGAAGCGGTCAGGGTGTTGGGAAGAAGGTTCAGTTTCCCTGGAAGGTGCTTGAGAGTAAATGTGAATTGGGAGAAAAATTCCTCCCACTGCATCTGTTTGGCCATCAGAGTTCACAGTTGGTGCAGCTCCTGCAAGTTTTTATGGTCTGTCCAGTCTGCAAATGGGATAGGGGAACCCTCTAACCAGTGTCTCCAGCTAGATAGTGCCTATTTTGCCGCAGCAGCCTCTTTCTCCCAGTTTTCCCAGTTCTGTTCCGTGTCATTCAATTTTTTGGAAATACAAGCCAGAGGGTGCAGTTGACCATCCTCTCCCTTCTGTAAAATCACTGACCCCATTGGTACATCACTTGAATATACTTGCAACACAAAGGGCTTCATGGGGTCTACATGACTCAAAATGGGTTCAGAGGTGAACAAGGTTTCTAAGTCTCTCAAACGCCTCCTGGCATTCTTCGTTCCAAGCCAAAGCCGCACCAAGTTTCAACGCTTTGATGCCCCCCCCCCTTTTGTTTTCAACAAGTCTGTTAGGTGCAACGCCATTCAAGCAAAGTCTGGAATAAAGGTATGGTAAAAATTGGCGAACCCAAGGAAATTTTGCAATTGCTTCCTCGTTTTAGGAGCCTCCCAACATAATAAGTCCTTTACTTTGTTGGGGTCCATACTTATTCCCCTAGGGGAACTGCGATACCCCAGGAAATCCACACTGTCTTAATGAAATTCACATTTAGACAGTATATATAATTGATTGTCCCGTAACCATGTAAGAACTTCACAGACCAATGCCACATGGTCCTCCAGATTCTCTGAATACAAAAGAATATCATCCAGAAAAACCAGGCCTCCTTTATACCAGTGGTTCCCAATCTCCGGTCTGGAGACCGTTACCGGTCTGTGGATCAGTTAGTACCGGGCCGCGGATCCTCCTTGTCCACCTCCCTGGATGCTGCCTTGGGGGCTGCCCTGCTACAATGCCACTGGCTCACCTTTGGTGCTCTCCAGGGGCCACCATGCCTGGAGCTCCCTCTTGGCGTGGCACTGCACAGCTGCTGCTAGCAGCGCCCCCAGTGGGCGGTGAGAACTCAATGGCACTGGCAGGAAAACAAGTGGAGCAGGGGCTCAGGCGGTGGTGGTGACATCCCTTGGCAAGAGACTACCCTCCCCCCCTGGGCCTCAGTAAAATTGTCAAGCGTTGACCGGTCCCTGGTGATAAAAAGGTTGGGGACCACTGCTTTATACAATAAATCATGAAGCACTTCATTAATTAGGTTCATGAACATGCTGGGAGCGCTGGGTAATCTGAATGGCATCACTTGGTACTCAAACTGCTCCAATGGCATGTTAAAAGCAGTTAAATGTTCATGGCCTTTCTTTATTCTGACCCTATAATAAGCTTCTCTCAAGTCCAGCTTTGTAAATAACTTCCCCTTCCCCAACTGTCCCAATAAGTCCTTAATTAGGGGAAGGGGGTACACATTGGCAGTAGACACTGCATTCAACCCCCAATAATCTGTACATAGCTGCAAAGAGCTATCTTTCTTTTTTATGAACAAAGTGGGCGCCACCATGTGGGAAGTTGTGGGAGGAATAAAACCACAGATTCTTGTCCAGAAAGGCATGCAACTCTGCCATTTCTCATGGACTCATGGATTACAGTTTCGATTTCGATAGGGGCACAATCAGTCTTACAAAGGGGGGGCAGCTTATCGAATTCTTGTTCCTTAAACACCTCCCCCAAGTTCCAATACTCCTTTTGTAACCCTGGCACAGTCCTCCAGCACAATGCTGCAAACTCTTGCTGCCCCTCCTGGGCAGGCTCCGGTGCGGTTCCACGGCAATGGTGTTTACACCCAGGATCACTGAAAGTGAGCACCCAAGAACGCCACCTCACACTGGGATCATGCTTCCTCAACCAGTCCAACCCCAGAACGAAGCTGCCCGGGGGGCTACTATGGGCTGTATGTGTTCCCAATGTTCCTCTATGTCCAAGTTAAGGGGAAGGGTACAGGCCACTGCCTTTCCCCCCTTAGAGAATTCTCCGTCCATCTGGGCGAAACTAATGGGCTTCCGTAGTGGCTCTACCCCCACCCCCAAAGTCTGTACCATGTGCGGATTTACTATCCTGGTACACCCACAGTCCAAAATCCCTTGCACCCTAACTCCTGCTCCAGTTTTGGGATCAGACAAAGTCACTGGAATTAGCAGAAGGGGTATGGGAGTTACTGAACGACTGCCCCTGCCTCTGACCTGCCAATGGGGTTGTCTCACGACAGGTCTGCCCTGTTTCCCATTGGCTTCTGGGGATCCTCATCTTCATCCGACCCCTTGCTGGATAAGGTTTCCAAGGGTTCGGTCAGGAGAGTAAGAAGAGTACACACTGTCTTCCAGTTCAATTTCCCACCTGGAGTATGGGCGGTGGGTTTCACTGCAGGTTTCGGTGAAGGGGTTCCTTCGATGGCGGTACTTTCCTCACCTTCTTGGAGGAACAATCCACCAGGAAATGCCCCTGGCCCCCACAACCCAGGCACAGTGCCTTTTCTCGGCTCCTCGCTCTCTCTGCCACATCAGGTGTTGTGGGCTTGGCTGCCGGTCCCTTCTTCACTCTGCTGGGGTGCTTGGAGGGTTTTCCACCAGCATCCCATGCATCCATGAAGGAGAGAAAGCACATTCAATTTTCAATTTCCCCAGCCAACTGGATCCAGCCCATTAACGTGTGTGTGGGGGGATCAGCCCACTCTCCTTCCCTGCATTCCTTACACTTGGTGGTTCGAAGTTTGTTTTCATGCATTGTTTACTTTGTCTCAGCTGGCGATTTGGGGGTGAGCAGATCCTAGGGAGCAGGAGCCCATGCCTGTGTGCCCAGCTCTGCCAGGTTTGGGGGCTTCCATAAGAGGCTGATGCATGCAGGACAGTGGCATCTCCCTGGCTGGGGGGATGGCTGTGGTTTATGGCAGGTGGCCAGGGGAACCTCCAAAAGACATTTGTGGGGATTCTCCTGTGATCACCTTTCTGTGTATCAGCGGGCCTGAGTGGTAGGGGGAGCCTGACCTGGGGTGTCACTCGGCCTCCGTGTGTGGGCCTGCTGGTGGCTTCCCTGTCATCCCTTGTGGTCAGCTGGCCGTGAGATGGGGGAGCATTTGTTTGGGATCCGCCCACCTTTTGATGCCTATGCTCATTTACATAACAATAAAAACTGTCACCTTTTCAAGCCAAAAAAGCAACATTTTGTATCCATGTCTTCTGTTTCTGGGAATTGTCCCCCTGCCCAGCAAGAGTATTATATTAGAACCATCATATCTTTCCTGTGACTATCACCATACAAACTGTCCTAACTGTCAAAGTTTTTCTCAACTTTCAGTACAAAACAAATCTCTTCTATCCCAGAACAGCCCTACAAACTCTCAGAAGGAATGAATTGTATTTCAAGTCTGACTTCCAATGCCTTAGAATTCACCCATGCAAGTGGTAAGAAACAAATGAATACATGAATCCTTTTGTGAAAAGAAAGTAAGCACTAGTAAAGCTACCTCTCCTTCCTACTGCAATGCCCTGCTATTATGCAGACTTCTAACTTCCTTGGAAGTGATGTGTGCTCCCACACTCTCCTGTCCATGTAGCACTTTTCTTCTTAATTAGCAAACAAAGTATCCTATGACAGCGAGACACAACCCTTTGCCTTGCTATATATGAGCACCACACGTCCATTTACCATGCTGTACAGAGATCTGCTAATCCCCAGCAGTCTTGTGACTAAGGATGATATGGTGACTGCTGATGTGTTCCCTGGCAGCCATTTACTTGCTGAGCCTTGGGGATACAATTCAAGAGGGTGGAATGGAAAGAGAAAAGGGAGCCCCAGGTCACTCCCCAGCAACTCACAGACATGCAGACTTGGACAGATGGATTGTGGCTGTGTGCCCTCAGCCTGACTAAATACTCTCGTGTTTCAGGACCTGAAAACCTTTCCCTCTGGCCATGCAGGGAACAAACTCTTCAAAAGAAAGCAAACAAATGTCTTCCACACAGCAATGCAATGTTTCAAGTTCTGCAAACTAAACTGAATACACAATTATGTAAAAATTAAACATTTTTGCCTGCCAGTAAGTGCTCATAGAGTCTGATTTTCAAAAGGTAAAATTTGGATTTTCAGCCACTGCAACAACCTTTTCATTTTTCACTAAGAAAATAAAGCACTGCTTTGAAACCATGATCCGTTTAATATGTACAATATACCATCCTTTGGAAATTGAACTCCAGAATCTATAAAATACCCTCTTCATTAAAAACATTAAAACCAGAATGCTTTTACTAGTAGCATTCCACCAGGTCTACAATAGTCAACTTCAAGTGTCCCATACATTTTTCTTTCCTGGTGCTCTGATATATAAAACACAAGACATTCATGCAATTTAAACATAAGTCACCTGGATCCTTGTCGTTTGCTGCTTAATTATGAGAAAAAGGACAAGAAAAAAATCAGGAATATCATTAGTATATTTTCAGCACTGCAAATCAAACAATAGCAGCAATCTGAGTATTTAATAATATATTCTAGTACAGAAAACAATATACACCTTATTAGACTTCGATCAAAAAGGAACCTTAGTACTTCAGCCTCCAAACAGCAAAGTTATTCTGATAATCAAACTTATGTCTGAAATTATATGGGATAAACAAGATAAAATGGGACAACAGAAGATACATGATTATATCGTATCCAACTGGGGTTTTTATTTTTCACTTTAAACACTGAAATAATTTTTGCGAGAACAGTTTTTTGTTAAAGCAGGTTATGAAATAAAGTCTGCTAGTGATATGAAACTCATATTTCTTTCAAGTTAATAATCACACATTGTTTTATGGTCAAAATAAATATTTAAGTAAGTTAGTCCCATTTTACTCAAACTGTAGCTCCATGACATTAGAAAATACACAAAGCCTTAGGAAGTGAACAAGTGATAGTTAGATGTGGTTGTGGACAGATGGGATTCCATTATAGTGCTTGAAGGCAGTTCAGCTACATGTATATGTAAGTAGGGCTATAAGAGCACAGGAGAAGCACAAAGTTGCACACATGTCTGGATGTGTATTTTTGAGCAATTACAAAGGCAAGATTATATTCATAAACTAGCAGTAGTTTTGCAAAGAGAAAAGAAAAAATAGTGATTTTAGGTGATACAGCTCAAAAAATAACTCACCAATAAACCTGCTTTTTCACTTCAATTGTTAAAATCACAGGAGTCGCAAAATAAGCAAACAAGCAAGCAAGCAAGCGAGCAAACAAACAGCTTTGCAGACAGGTTGAATAGAGTTATATGAAAATCTTTATGTGAGTGTCAATGTAGAAGTCAAGCTTCCTTTAAAGATAATTCCAAGGATTTTACAAGGTAGGACTGGATCTGATCAAAATGCAGTCCCCCAAGAACTTGAACATGCTGAAGAACAAATTGTATGCTGTCTAGACCAAAAAGTTACGTTGTCTACTGAGAAGTATAGTGCTTTTTTATCCATGGAAATGTCACTTTAGTTAAGATGATTACTTTGTTATTTTTTTAAAGATTCAGAGTATAAGAAGAATATGTTTATTTCACTTGAAAATATGGAGTTACACACCGAGATTACTTTGCTGATTTTCAAGACAGCTTGGAAGATTTCTTTTTCAAAAGTTTCTATTTTTATACCAATTATTCCAAACAAGTTTGTTAAAAACTCAAGATAATTGAACAGCAAGAGCACCCTGCTGAAAGTCTACATATGAGGCTCATAGGAGGTGAAAAGGTATCTCTCTCATTTTCTAAAAGAACTACATTTAAACACAACATGATATCTTAATTAATTATGACAAACTGGTTACTAAGGTGCTTTCATGTTGTTATTCCCATGATATAATATTGGTTGCTATGGTGATGAGATGGCTTTTTTTTTGGTTAATCACTCAGGAGACTGGTTAACTCGTGTTTGTCGGTGATCTTGTCTTGACAAGATATAAAATAAGTTGAAAAACAATTCCGAAACACACCAGCCATTTCCTTTTCCCTTGGGTTTAGTAGAGAAGTTAATATTTCAAAGTCATACTGAAAATAAGTTTTAGTAAAATACTGTAAAAACATGCAACAACAGAGGGTATAAAATCATTTGCCTTACACTAAATGCTCCATTGTTATTTCCACTATTATAACTGGAAAATTCTTTTCCTTCTACCTATATAAATATGTGATCTTGTTGCATTTTAGTCATCAGAGGTGATGATGCTGTTCCACTTACAGATTTAATTTTTTTTTAGACATTTCCAGAACTCAAAACTGCAGCTTGTTTGATTATTGCCAGTGATTATAAAGAGAGAATGGAAGGTTTATTTCTCTTATTGAGGATCCCCCTTCTTGGTGGTCCTGAGGTGGGGCAGTCTGCCTGTAGGGAGGAGCTTCTTCTCACCAGTTCAGACTACCCCATCGCAGACCACCGGAATATCCAAATGTTCTCATGTGCAACTATGTGGAGACAGAAAATCTGGCAAAAACGTAGGTGAAGGATGCAATTAATCCCTTGCTTGCACACAACCCTTATTGAAAATAAAGTCATTAGCCCAACAGCAGTTCTTGATGGATTTCACCCGGAATATAAACATTCAATTCCATATTGTGAAAATCCTAAAATCTTACATTGCTGTAGCACTTTACAATGAGGCTTGAACAGATTTCTAAATATCTTAGTATATACTTTAAAACATGCTTTTAGGTATTTTAATAAAGACAACAGCCACTCTCAAAGACTAAAACATTACATGTACAAAAAGGCAAGTGGGGGGGGGAATTACCCAATACAAATACCCTGCCCCTTGCTTAGAACTCAAAGTGAACAACATGCTGTTTTACATGAGAAGTAAACCATTGCAGATATCTTATGACACATTTTATGATGCATATAATCTATTGGCAAATAGAGGCCAAACAGTGCCATAATGCTTAGGCCTTCTGTTGCTCAGGACTGCAAAAACCAGGAGCAGCTTGTTTATACGAGGAGCAACTGAGTTCAAATGTCAGAACTGGCCAAGAGTTCCCCCTCCAGAATGGGCTGCTATGACCCATTTTCTGCAATATACAAAAGTTCTCTGAAAATACAGGACAAAGGACAACTGCTGCACAAAGACTAGATCATTCATTCAAGTGTGGTCCCAGGAGGTATATTAAAGCAATGAATAGGAAAAAGCTCAGTAGTTCACCAGCTGAGATTCTAATGAGATATTTCCTCTTGCTGTGGTGCAGGTTTTGCAGAGGAAAGAGAAAAGGCTACTCTCTAAATATATTCAGTTAATAGGCGCCAATAGCTTTTACAGCCACGATGGTAGCTGATCATGGCACTAACCTTCTATTTTTGCATAATCCGTAAGCCGAGTGTAATTGATCAAGGCTGCTTTTTCCAGACATTTTCGAACCACTTTTTTCACATCTTCTGCTGGTATGGGAGTAGCAATATCTTTCATTAAGACCTGTGCCAAAGACAGCCAGACCTACTTGGTTAGATGTGTCACCATAGCCCATCAAAACACATATTTATTTTAAATTTGCTAGTAACAAGAAACTGAAAGGAAAGTAAGTGGTTAATCAATTACATGAATTGGAAATCCAACTTCAATACTCATTTAGCTCATAAAGAGTTAGGCATGGTTCACCAATGCAGGACAAAACCAATGGCAGAGACAGAACTGACTGAATCACTGAAGAACACAGGTGGTATATTCCCGCTCTGAGTGGGGGGGGGGGGTTGCATAAAAAACAACCTCCTTCCAACAAACAGAAAACTAGCCTAACGTGGTGAAAGATTCTACCTGCTCTCTTTGATGTGCTGCTTTTAAAATCTATTTGCTTGTAGAGAGTTTTACATATAGGGTAAGTTTCTATGATCCTCCACTTGAACTATGAAATGATGCAGTCCATGCTACCACCTCAGTTTCTTATCAACTCATTCTGCTCCATGTGTGAACCAGGTGTTAGTCTTGCTCATTAGCAGACTGCTGTGCCTACCACTTTTTTTACACAAAGCCTCAAACTAAAATAAGTATTTATATAATAAATTATGTATTCAGAGTGCTCCACAATTATCTCAGGCATCTCACAAAGGTAAGATTGCCAGCTCTAGGTTGGAGATTTTCCGAGGATTCCCCTTTCCCCAGACAGGGTACTTCAACAGGTTCAAGGCTTTTTCCCCCCTCATCAAACACCTTACACAGAACCTAAACATACCAGATCAAAAATGATAGACCATTAACAGGATGCTTGTTTTTGCCACTAAAATAAACTTTCTTTCCCAACCTGACCCCCAAATTCAAACTACAAAGCCAAATAAAAGCCTGGCTATGCTGAGCTATAAAATTCCCATTCCAAAAGTATGAAAAAGTTTCTTCACTCTTCTTAATCTGCCTTACCCTCTTCCATGCAGTGGAGTTCCTTGGACTCTAATTGGCTGACAATCTTTATGTGCCCTCTGGCCCAGCTGATCCAGAGTTTTGGACTGGATTGTTATCAATATGTAGATGATACACAGTTGTACTTCCTGGTAGATGGCCGACTCGACTCCCCACTGAAACACTGTTGAATGTTAATATGAATGTTTTTTTTTTAATTAAGGGGTTTTCTTGAATACGAGGATCTATATGTAACCTGCCACAAGCTGGCTTTCGGGAGAGTTGGGAAATAAACCAACCAACCAACCAAACAAATAATAAATAATAATTTGCCAGATGTTTGGAAGCAGTGATGGTCTGGTGCAAACAGAGTTACCTGAAACTCAAGACAGAACATCTGTGGTTGAGTAGGAAAGGACCAGATTCAGAAGCATGCTTGCCCTCCCTGGATGGTGCATGACTTCAGGTTGCACAATCTGCCAGGAATTTGATTGTGTTCTTGGACGCTTCCCTTTCCATGGAAGTACAAGTCACCACAGTAGTCCAATAGACTTTCTTCCATCTTCGCCAAGCTGGGCTACTAGTGCCCTACCTGGCCCCAGAACACTTGGTCCCAGTGATCCATGAGACGAACCCACATCCAACCGGTGCTGAAGCAGCTACACTGGTTACCAGTTGAATTCCAGATCCAGTTCAAGATACTGTTTTTGACCTTTCAGGTCATCTATGGTCTGGGTCTGGTGTATCTGAGGGACTGCCTGTCTGCCTATGCCCCCTGGAGAGCACTTCGCTCTTCAAATACTAACAGGTTGGTTGTCCCTGACCCTGGGGAAATCTGCCTGGCCTTGACCAGGGCGTGAGTCCTGGCCCCTACCTGGTGGAATGAGCTACCAGATGATCTCAGGGCTCTGATGGAACTGGATCAGTTCCCCAGCACCTACAAGATGGAGCTCTTCTGTCCAGGCATTTGGTTGATGCCTGGATATAGACAAAAATATTGGGCCCCTCCTCTAAGCCAAGACAACCCTCTGCTGATCACATATTGACATCATGGAGTCAGTTGCAAAGTATATCTATTTACATTTAATTCATCCTGTCCCTTTCTTGCAAAAAATACAATATCAACATTGTTTTTTTTGGTTTCCATGATTCCTCTTGTCAGCCCCCTCTTCTTATCCTCCATAATAGCATTTTCTCCATTCTAGGTGCTTTGCTAAACAGCAAAATTCAGGCACCCATCCCACTCAACTTTTTAACTCCATGAATTGCCATGTTGAAGCTATGTAAGTATATAAGGGAGATAAATAACAGAATCACAGAATCATAGAGTTGGAAAGAGCCATACAGGCCATCCAGTCCAACCCCCCGCTCAATGGAGGATCAGCCCAAAGCATCCTAAAGCATCCAAGAAAAGTGTGTCTCCAACCTTTGCTTGAAGACTGCCAGTAAGGGGGAGCTCACCACCTCCTTAGGCAGCCTATTCCACTGCTGAACTACTCTGACTGTGAATTCCCCCCCCCCTAATATCTAGCCTATATCGTTGTACTTGTAGTTTAAACCCATTACTGCACATCCTTTCCTCTGCAGCCAACAGGAACAGCATCCTGCCCTCCTCCAAGTGACAACCTTTCAAATACTTAAAGAGGGCTATCATGTCCCCTCTCAACCTCCTTTTCTCCAGGCTTTTCTTCATTCCCAAGTCCCTCAACCTATCTTCATAGGGCTTGGTCCATTGGCCCCAGATCATCTTCGTCGCTCTCCTCTGTACCCTTTACATTTTATCTATGTCCTTCTTGAAGTGAGGCCTCCAGAACTGCACACAGTACTCCAGGTGTGGTCTGACTAGTGCCTTATACAATGGGACTATGACATCTTGTGATTTTGATCTGATGCCCCTGTTGATACAGCCCAAAATGGCATTTGCCTTTTTTACCGCTGCATCACACTGCCTGCTCATGATTAGCTTACAATCCACAAGTACCCCAAGGTCTCGTTCACACACAGTGTTACCTAGAAGCGTATCCCCCATCCAGTAGGCATACTTTTCATTTTCTGACCCAGATGCAGAACTTTACACTTATCTTTATTAAATTAGCATCTTGTTCTCATTTGCCCATTTTTCCATTGTGTTCAGATCTCATTGAACTCTGTCTCTATCATCTGCAAACTTGATGAGTAGTCCCTCCACCCCTTTATCTAGCTCATTAAATATGTTAAAAAGTACCGGACCGAGCCCCGAGGTACCCAGCTACTTACCTCCCTCCAGTCTGATGAAACACCATTGACAACAACTCTTTGAGTGCGGTTCTCTAACCAATGCCCTATCCTCCTGACTATCTGAAAATCCAGATTGCAGTCCTTCAACTTATCCATCGGAACATCATGGGGAACCTTGTCAAAAGCTTTACTAAAATCCAAGTAAATGACATCAACCGAATTTCCACGATCTAGCAAACCTGTTACTTGGTCAAAAAAGGAAAGCAGGTTGGTTTGACAGGACCTGTTGGAGACAAATCCATGCTGACTTCCTTGGATCACCAAATTGTCCTCCATACGTAATGGAGGAAATATGCTCTTAGAAGATATATCTTATGTTAGTTGTGTCAGTTTATCTGCATCTACAATCACCAGGAATGTTGAAGAACTAAGAGAAGAGCTGCATATGTCACTGTTTCTCAAGGCAAACAGTTTTGATTTTTTTCCCCCTTTGGCATTAGATGAGAGCAATGACCTTATAGACACTGCTCATCTACTAATTTTTATCAGGGGGATAGATTACAACATCAGAATTACAGAAGAGTTTGAAAAGCACTACAACTGCAGAAAATGTATTATTGAAGGTGCGTAAATCAGTCAAAAATCTTGGTCTGAGTTGGGAAAAGCATCACAACTGATGGTGTAAGAAATATGGTGGGAAGTAAAACTGGTGTAGTTGCAAAAATCAGTGAAGGGATATTGAAATTAAATGGTACACTTGCCATGCAATTTCACTACATCATCCATCAGCAAGCCTTGTGTAGTAAGATTTTTCAGTGAGCAGGTGTGATATGTATCATTGTATCCATCATTAATTACATCAGACATCATGGTCTTGCTCATTGTCAGTTTCAAAATTTTCTCTCAGAGATTGCTGTAGAATTTGGGGATGCATTATACCATGCAGAAGTAAGGTGGCTTAGCAGAGGCAAAGTCCTCAAATATTTTTTTAGTCTTCACCATGAAATAAATGTCTTTCTTAAGAAGAAAGGAAAAGGTCAAGAAGCACTTTCTGACTCTGAATGGATTTTTGATTTGGCTTCCTTAACAGCTATTACAAAAGCATCTGAACACACTGAATCTAAGGTTGCAGGGGAAAGGAAAGCTTGTGTGTGACATGTATACTGAACTGAAAGCTTTTGAAACAAAACTAAACATTTTTGTGAAGCAAGTTAGCTAAAGTAACTTTCAAAACTTCTCATGTTGCAATGGACTAAAATTTGAGAAGGATGGGAATTTACAATTCAGTGTTGAAAGACACATCAAAGCACTAAACCTATTGCAGGTAGAATTTCAGAACAGATTCACTGATTGTTATAAGCCTGGAAAGAAAATAAGAATGTTTCAGAATCCAGTTGAAGTAGCACCAGAAGAATCAAATAACTTCTTTTAGATGGAAATAATGTTTTTTGCAAGCCAGTGATCATCTCAGAGACATTTACAAAGTAAATAGTCTGTTAGATTTCTATTCTGGTCTATCTGATAAATTTATCAACCTAAAAAAATTTGCTGCAGGCATATTCACAGTTGTTGGCACCACATACATCTGTGAACAAACCCTTTCCAAGATGAAAATTGTGAAATAAAAGTGTAGGGCAAGGCTTACAGATGAACATTTACGCGACATTTTAAGAGTGTCTTTCACAAACCTTGACTTGGACATCCATGCCTTTGCTAACAGAAAACAGCCACAAAAATCACACTGACTAGGTAAGCATATATAGCTAAATAAAAGAATCCCACAATAGAATATTGTTCCAAAATTGATTGCATTGAAGTTAACATTTTTTCAAAAATTTTTACCTTTGAATGTTTATTTTTGATCTAAATAAATAGGTTAATAATTTTGTTACATTTTGGTTTAAGATGTAGCCCTCTTTAGGCAATGGGAACACTAATGCAACCCCCATGTGCCAAAAAATTGTGGACCCCTGCCATAGACTACACAGACAGTAATGCAAGGAGGAACTTTGCCAGAAAGTTTTTATTATTTTGTGTTATGAAGGCTCTAATATCTCTTCACGGGTGGCTATAACAATACTAAACATAAATAAATTAATGTATTGCTCAATTTGGTTCATCCTTCAGGAGCTTCCTAATGACAATATCTACATACAAGGCTATAGTTGTGTTGCATCTTCACATAAACCCTTTGGAATACAGGATTAAACATATCCATTCTAGAGCCTGGACAAGAGACAACAGGAGGAACTCTCCAAAGTCATTGCTAGACTTCAGTCTATGCCTCTTAGGACCAAATCTAAACTGATCAGCCACTGGACTGCATTGTTCTTTATGATTACACAAAAGTTTGGAACACAGTAGGAAAAAAATGCAACTGTTCCCATGGTAATTTGCAAAGTGTAATATATGCAATTAAAAACAAAGCCCTCTATTCCTCTGACAAATATATTTAGAGTTATTCCTTAAATTCTCTCTTTATGCTTCAAGGTGTATTGAAATAGGTCAAATTATTTTTAGAAAGCAAGCGGAAACTTTGAACTTTGTGTATTGCCACATACTTGCAGAGAGAAGCAAGCTTATTATCAGGAGTGCAGTTTTAAAGGTTAAAAAAAAAAGAAAAAAAGAAAAAAACGTTAATTCTTTTCATTATAAATTCCCCAATATAAACAGAACTGTAAGGATACCCATCCTGTTGTCTTAAACCCCCTCACAACAGTCAAAATATAGGAATCAAGTTCTGCTCAGTTTTCTTTAAATAGGTGTTTTCAATACACCCAGAAGAAAAATTGTTAAAAATAAAGCACCAAAGCAAAAGAGTACTAAAAACACACATTTCCTCCAAAGTGAAATAAAACTCACATACCCTTTCAAGTAATGAAAGTGTAGCTTTTAAAGCTCCTTCTGGACGCCCAAAAGGGAAACAGTACCTTAAAAGATGCCAAAAATACACTTTATTAGATGAATCAGCATGAAGAACATGAGCTATATTAATTATTTTCAACTTAGAGATGAAATTATATAAAGTAGCTATAGAAAACGATTCAACTAAGGCAGCAAAGTATAGTCAATCAAGTTCCCTGTAACTCTTTCTGATCAACTACAAAGTAACAAATGTATTTACAACACAAGCTTCTCAAAAGGACCAGTTTTTACACGGTTTCAGGGTTACCCAGATAAGTGGTTGGCTTTATACTTTTTATCTTGCTGGAATTCTTGCACTGCCAGTTAGGTTGCTAGGCATTTTCTAGCTGCTTTGAGGATCCATGGGTTGGCTGTACATTATGAATAATTTTATTATTCTGCTTTCTGTTGTGCATATTTGTGCTAACTGGCTATGTAGTATTTCAGATAGTTTAGTGATTCTAACAAATAATAAAACTTGTGTGGTAATTATAGATTATGTGGTTAATCTAGTCAGGGTAGTCCTTACAGAATCCCTCACAGAAGACAGAATCCCTAACAGAATCCCTCACAGTGTCTTGCATAGATCAGTGGTTTGACTCAGTATAAAGAAAACTTCATGTAAACTATATAGGTTCTATACAACAAATGTATAATACCCCAGAGCTTTATCTTCTCTCTCAACCTATTTGGGGAAACCCTAGTTTGATTACAAAAGAGGCTCACTAAAAAGCCCCAAAAGACTGACCTGGAGTTGCTGCTGCAGGAAAGAGCGCAGCAAGGACACGCAGGATGGGAGGAGAATCCCATTCCCAGCAGCCCCTTGGGGCTAAAATTGCGCGTGCGTGTGATTTAGAAGGGGCGGAGCCGGGCAGCCGCCTTATTAGGAGCAGCACAATGCTGTTCTTCCCACACCTGCGGCCCTGGGCGGTGGGATCAGACTGCTAGGCCAGCTGCCTTTGCGACACTTGAGGAGCCTCTTCAGATAATTTTTATTTTGGCGACGGGGGTTTTAAAATCGGGAGTGGGAAGAGAAGCGGACACATGGCACGGCAATTAAAAAACAATTAGACGTTGCCACACGCGTTGCCTTCCCTCCTACCCCCACCCTCAACCCCAGTTAGCAAGGGGCACAAGAGGGGTTTGCAAGGGGAGAGGCGATCAGGGGAGAAAACGGTGGGAAGGAATGGCTGGCATTCCTCCCATGGATGCTAAGGGGGGGATGCGGCGAGCTCATCAACGGCCGCTGGCTCACACGGGGACTACGGGACGTGCAGTGCTTTAAGGTGCATAGCGAGTGCAGCAGCCTCTTCTGATGCAGCAAACGGGGCAGATGGTGGTTCAGGGGGGGGTTGACTTACCCCTCACACAATGCTAAAGCAAAAAAGGAACAAAACCCAACCTTAACAGGTAGGAACTCAAAAGTTGAGCTGAACAATAAAAATAATTTAAACTTGTTAATTATTTATTATAGTGCACAATTAAAAACAGAATAAAAACTTCTTTAAAACTATACTGAACTAACAGCACATAGAACCAAGGAACAAACGCGTTTCGACCCTTCCGGGTCTTCCTCAGTGTTCAAGATTATGATGATACACTCTATATAGTAATATACCTATATAGAACTCTCTATAATGTGTAGCAGAATGGTTGAGTGGGATCTGTAATGTGTAAATTTTATCCTTTATGGAAACCAATTCCTATGTTATGTCCCTAAAGTCACCACTCTTCACTATCATTAAGTTCTGTACTCAGAGTGTAATCTCATGTGCGTCAGAAAAATAATGAAAAGCCAATAGAAAGACTAATTACTCTTTTTTCCAGTTGTCTTTTCCAGTAGTCACAAGAGATACAGAGAGTTCCATAAACAGCTTCCATCATGAACAGCTATTACAGAGTTCACACCTCAAAACATTAGCTTGAGTGTTTACCTGTGGCCTAGCAAATGATCTTTGAACTGCAAAATTGCCAAATACTACTGAAATTATAACAGTTAGATCTGATTGATAATCTGTACTGGAAACCCATGATAGCACTCTAACAGCATTATTAATCCTTCTTAATAGTCAATGTTATATTCTCATGCCTGTTAGTGGGGTTGTAAAATGGGGCCATACACAGAAAAGAGTTGCTATATGTTTGGGTGACTCCATAGGAATGCAGAAAACTAGCATGCAAACTGGAACAATGTCCTTTTCTTCCCTTAAAATGGCCACATGGACGCTAAGAAGAAAAAGAAGAGTTGGTTCTTATATGCCGCTTTTCTCTACCCAAAGGAGGCTCAAAGCGTCTTACAGTTGCCTTCCCTTTCCTCTTCCCACAACAGACACCCTGTGAGGTGGGTGAGGCTGAGAGCCCTGATATCACTGCTCAGTCAGAATAGCTTTATCAGTGCTGTGGTAAGCCCAGCTGGCTGCATGTGGGAGAACGCAGAATCAAACCCGACTCGCCAGATTAGAAGCCCGCACTCCTAACTACACCAAGCTGGCTCTCTAAACATGATCACTGCCCTCCACGAGTCATGGAACATTGAGGACAGTTCAAAATCAGATGAATGTGACAAAAGGAAAGAGAACATTAGGGGAAAGATGGAGAAACTGGCTTGACTGATCACCTAACCATCAAAATAACCTGAGAGGGAAGGATAGGGCCTGGGGATACATTTTGTGAAGTGTACATTCCCTCTAATCCTAATTCTGCCACAGGCCTGATCGTGGTGCTATAACTTTAAGGGTTTGGAGCACATTAAAGAGAACATGTTGGTAAAGTAATTAATTAGGAGCAGAAGAAAAGCCATTACTCCAGTTCGAATAACTTCCACACATCGCTGGGACTTTATTGACAAGTTTGTAGCATCTTGTAATAGGCAGGATAAGTCAAGGTGAAGGGATGCATGTTGCATTCCCCAATACAGATGACCTCTCTCCATTTCCCCATAAGCATGTGTATGTGGGGATAAGGTAAGAGAATCTGTATGTACATTAAAGAAACAATCAAAGCAATGGCACTTCAGTGCTGGCCTGTGAGGTTCAGGCACTGAGGAGCAGGGCACTATTCTATCCCCAGAGATCAGCTGTTTTGTGCTGTTATGATGGAGAGAGGGTAAATTTCCTAAACAGAATGATCCCTAACACGTGTCAAAGACCTCTCCCCTCCGGTTTGTATTCTTAAATAGAAGAAGAAGAAGAGTTGGTTCTTATATGCCGGTTTTCCGTACCCGAAGGAGGCTCAAAGTGGCTTACAGGCCTTCCCATTCCTCTCCCCACAACAGACACCCTGTGGGGTGGGTGAGGCTGAGAGAGCCCTGATATCACTGCTTGGTCAGAACAGTTTTATCAGTGCCGTGGCGAGCCCAAGGTCATCCAGCTGGTTGCATGTGGGGGAGCGCAGAATCAAACCCGGCATGCCAGATTAGAAGTCCACACTCCTAACCACTACACCAAACTGGCTCTCAAATAAACACATATACAGTATTTGCTGGCGTATAAGACTACTTCCCCCCCCTGAAAAACATGCCTCCAAGTGGGGGGGTCGTCCTATACGCCGGGTGCACTTCAGATGGGATAGACATAGCTGCCCATAGTAGCCTCTCAATGCCCGCCCACCTCATTCTACATTCCATCCAGTATCGCGTGGTATCCAATGCGGCCACGGCGGGTCATCAGCATGGCTGTGGCGAGCATCAGCAGTGAGACAGGGGTGCCAGCCTTTTCGGCATGACCGGCCCATTCTGCTCAGCAGGAAGCAGCAGCGCTCCGGCCCGCCCCTTGTCTACGCAGAGCTCGCGTAGTGCCAGTCACAGGGAAATGCAGGGGTGGGCCAGAGGCGCTGCGGTCGCGCTGTGGCCATACAATAGTGACAATGACCGGTACTGTAATGTAATGTAACAAATTCTATATTTTGAGTGGAAATGTTAGGGGGTCGTTTTATACGCCCAGTTGTCTTATGCGCCGGCAAATACCGTTTGTGTGTGTGTATAACAGCCTTCAGTTCTATGTTGTATGTTGATTCATTCCATGTATACAACATGTTGTATGTAAACTGCCCTGGGCGGTATAGAAATCAAATAAATAAATAAATAAGTCAATAGAACTTTTCCCTAAGCAAATATGTGAAACCTAAGGATGTTAATGCTTAATGATTTTTATTTCAGGAATGTAAATGGACATGCTTTTAACAGCATATGTCAGTTGGAATATTGTAGATCAAATGGTCATATTTGGGGAGCTCTGCTCCAGGGGTTCCTCAGAGGAAGCCCTCTCCATGTGCTCCCAATATTTAATGCTAGGCAACTAGTTGTGAGGAACAGGGCCTTGTCTGTAGTAGCTAGGGTGGCTAAGTTAGCCCTCCCCCCTCTCATGCAGCCAAAGGACAGACTCTTCAGAATTATCCAGAGAGCCAAGATATTTAATTTTGGCTCATTCTGCTGTTAAAATCTTAAAGCATGGGGTTAATATATGATATAACCAGTTTCTGTGAATGTATGAAGCTGGGGCAATACAGGCAGCAACCAATGAATTGATCTTGAGACTCCTGAAGGACTTGTATCAAAGCCTGTTTTTCTGGGCTAAGAAAGAATGGCAGAGTGCCAGTATTTTTTCCTGACTACTGTGAGGTGAAATGACCTTAACACATAAACTGAAGTTGATGCTACAGGGCTTAATAAGAAGAGTTTTTCAAGGAGAAGATTCCAACTAGCAAGGGGTAGCTTGTACAACATGATTTCATTCTGGTCACCCATGTGGATGTCATTGCAAGAAACAATGAACCAAGTTTTGACTGTTCCCTGGTTATCTTATACAGCCATATCTGTCAAACCGGCAGAATGCAAACGAACTCACCTGAAGTGACTTATCTGGTTTTCTAAAAGGGAAGCAAGCCTTTCCTTAATATCTTCAAACCTCTTTTTTTCTTCAATGGTTACCGTTCCAATTCCATCAGGCCTAAAATTAAAGATCAAAAAAACTTTTTTTCTTTTTAAAGAAGTAATCTCCAGTTATGTCTGCCACTTATATAATACATTTTCTTCACTCACTGCAGAAAATCTTCTATGTATAAGTGATATTTGTAAACTGTCTTTTCACATATTAATTCCAACATTAAAACTCCCCAAGACTTGTAAAAATGTGCACCTTGTTTTCCACAGCACTCTGCTCAAATAAACCCTGCCTCCCAACCAGGAGCACCCAGCACCTTATGCCCCAATTCCTATGTTTGTTGATGAGCACGTGCTCTACAAAGTGGCCAAGATTCTGGACTGTCGAACCCATAGGGGTCAGCTTCAGTACCTTGTGGACTGGAAGGAGTTCCCAGAGGGGGAAAGGGAATGGGTTGATGTGTGGGCTCCCAGGCTGATCCAGGATTTTCATGAGTGCTACCCTGACAAGCTAGCTCTGGATAGGTGGGGGAGGAGAATACCATGACAAAGGGGGAGAGGAACTCTTCATGTGAGGTCCTCTCCCTGTCAAATTAGCAATTATTTGGAATTCAGCTCCTCTTTGAAGAATGGATATAGTGAGAAGATCTGAGCAGGAAAAAAAGAATACCTCCATTACTCTCTTTCTTCCATATTCAAACTCAGCAAGATTTTGAATAGTAGTAATCATATGGATTCATACAATCCATGGTCTCAATACAGCATTTGCTGTCTGGGTGTAGCATTTTGTATCATCAAAGAATGTTAAACTCCCACTCTATAGCACAGATCTCAGCATGTGGGGGGGGGCAACTTTCAAAATGTTTAGTAGGTACTGCAAGACCATTTTATTTGCCAGAGTATTTAATTGGTACAGATTACAATTATCTTGTATAAATGAAGAGGTTATTTGGAGTTTTATTTTATTCTAGATGTTTTAAATTGTGACCAGTAAGCCATGAGGGCAGGTAGGATATATTTTATAAATAGACTAGAATGATCGTGGCAAGCAACAGGCACTAGGGCAGATCTGTGGGGTGGAGGAAGGGACTGAAGGGTAGGCCAGCTCACGGTAAAGCCGCAGAAGGGTCAGTAAGGGCTAGTCCCAGGTGTTGGGGGAGGGTATTGGTGTGGGGTGGAGGTGGCGGGCAGGTCTGTGCTCATTGGGGTGCCTGCGAGAAGTCACAGTGGCGGCCGTGGTGGTAGTGGCAGGTGGTAGGGTGGTGTTCTGGGGTAAAGGGTCACACAACATAGGCGAGTCCCCGGAGGCAAGGCCACCCAGGAAGGCTGACAGTTTAATGGGGGGAGTTTTTGGAATGTGCAGGAGGGTGGGGCACAGCTCTCCCAGCGAGCGGGGCTTGGAGACTCTGGGCAAGAGTAATGGTGGACAAACAAGGTGAACAGCACAGGAACTGCCGTGGCTTGGGCAGAGGGGGTGTTTGGCAGGACATGGCCCTGCTGGGGCATTTGTCGCAGTGCGGTCTCATGGCCAACAAGACTTGGCTGCCCTTTCTGCCTTCAGGGCTGGGGAAAGGAGAGCGTCTGGACGATGCCCTCAGTTGCATGCCTGGCATGCCTTACCTGTGCTTGGTGGGCTGTAAAGGTGGCCAGAGAGATTGGAGGGTGGAGTGGCTGCAGCTAGCGAGGGGCTGCATGGCTCCTAAGTACTCGGGAAGTACCCCTGCATGGCGGGTGGTACAACTGTCATGGAGGGTGGCCCGAGGCTGTCCATGGTGGGCCGTGAGCATGGCTGGTCTGAGCAGCGGCCCAGCCAGGGTGCCTCATGTTCGCTTGCCTAGGTGGCCAGGCTGTGTCTGGCCACAAGGCTTCCAGAGCGCCACACGGCCGCCTCGCAGGGGTGGGTCTTCTAGAGACTGGCCAAATCAGGGGGTGCTCAGCTTTGCTGGCCATGCCCTGATCTGCCCGCAGAGCGATCCGGATGGAGATGGAGGCTGGACACGCTCGACCCAATATGGCTCTGCGCTTTTATATATAAGAGAGCCACTAAATGTTGATAAAAGTTCCTCAGTAATCTTCACAACAACCCTATCAGGTCAACCAATATTTAACTCATAATGCCAATGAATGAACTGGGGGAAAAGGACAGCAGCTTGGTTAGGACCATCTTGTGAGATGAGCTCATAACCAAGTTTACACAGTTGCCCAGGTATCAAATACGATCACTCATTAGCCTACAGTATACTCTGCTGTAAATATAGTTCTGAGTTTCTAATAATATTAATACTGTCAAAAGGGTCAGGAAAGATTAACCAGATGAAATATAATCTAAATGTTTTAGTTATCATGAACAAAGTATAAGACACAGCGATCACTTGATCATGACTTGATTTGCTGCAACAATAAGCACATAAGCATTTCCCCTCTTCTCTCTAATAATTTCTTCTTGTGACCTGTCAGGTGAGGGAGGTAAACATGCTTTCTTCTTTAAAAAATAATTTCAAGGACAGCAATAACATCAGACACAGCAAAGATATGTACATCAACTGCCTCTTTTATAAATATAAAGTGAAAGAATGGTTAAGTTCTCTTATCTCTTCCAATGAATGCCATGACACTTTACCTCAGAGTTCTGACAGATGGAACGTGCTTAAATTCAGGCACATTTCTGTCTGATTTCATTGTCAGGAGAGATTGCACTCTGCAGTGATAAAGCAAATAAGCCTGTCATATTAAACTTCACTAGGGCATGTCATGGATGTGACAGAAGAGAGCCAGAGGACCTGATGATGACAAGTGAGAAAGGTGAGGCAGGAGAATGTCACCATCTGTCAACCTACAATAAGAAAAAAAATGCTACATCCACACAGGAGATCTCACTACCTGTCATGTCACTACCTGGGTTTGTTGTCGTACAAAGCTCTACTGACAACACCTATGACTTTAGAATAACTTGATCCATTTGCAGAGGTTATACAGTGTCCTGTATAGAGACATCTAGAGAAGGTGGCATCGTAGGAAACCAGCAGGAGCCAATTCTCAAATGAAATGTATGAATCTTGCCCAGGGTGAAAGGTACATTTCTAGAATTGTGAGGCATAATGTTTAACATGGTACTTCCAAGGAGATACAGCAGATAGGGAGGCTTTGTGCCCCTTGCTGTGCTATCTTTACTGCTTCTGAAAGGATATGATCCCCAGGAAGGAAGAGAACCCCTCCAGCGATGAAACTATTCATGGCAAGATAGCAACCTGACCCTCCCTCCCCCAATGTCAGTTGAGGAGTGTTGGAAAGAAAATAATTTATTGCTGTACATTCATTTCTCCCTTCTTTCATGGCTTTGTATCTAACTGTTGCTTCAGTATGTGACTGAAGTCAAAAAGTTCCTGATGTTCTTCAGAATTCTCCCTCCCCCATTTTTATTCTTCTTAGCAATAGACAGGTGTTTGTCATCCAGAACATTTTGTTGACTTAGGACGCTTGAGAACAGACAACAATGAGGTTATGCTTGCAACAAGTACTCAGTCTTCTGGCTATGCTATTAGGAAGTGAACCATCAGGATAGAGATGCCATATGGGCTGTAGGGAGTGGACATGCCTGAGATGAATCCTCGTTTTTCTTCCAAAACTGGAAGTAGCATTAGGTAGCAAACAAATTATCTTCAGGATTAGTGATAAGCACTACAATACCATAAACCCAGCTATACATTTACAAACAGAAACATGGGTAGTTTAATCAGTGCTGTGTTATAACTCTAATTTTTATCATAGGATGGCTTTCTGGAATAATTCTCCTCCATACTCTGGTCTTCCCTCTTCAAGTTAGTCAAGTATCTTATAGTTCAACAGCTATGTATTCCCTCCTTTTTTCTCCCACAAGGAATAATTTTAAACATAAAAGAAGAAATTATAATGTTTGTGGTCAGAGGCTTTATTTGATTCTTGCGAGATGGTTTCCACATTTATTATCCATTTGAAGAATGTTCAATACATCAGCTTCCTCCAAAGAAAAGGAGTGAGACACCTAATGGCGGCGGGGGGGAGGCTTTTGTCAATTCAGCCTGACTCTCAGCAGGGGGAAAAAGTCACTTTGCACTTCATGTATTTCCCACCAACATCATTTCAGAAAGAAAGGTACAAAATGGGAAGTCGCAGCATGACTAGATACAAAATGAGAAGATGAGGAAGAAAACAATAGCTCCTTTTCTGTATTTTCTCTACCTTCACTTAACCTCCACTGTTTAGATTGTCAATTCTATCTTGTACTTACATAATTAGCCCATTACATGTGTTTTTAAATTTATAAAGCTAAGAATGAGGACAGCACTGAGAAGCTATATTAGATCTGCTGCTTGTGATACTAAATAATGGCTGTGTCTCAGAAACACCAAGTAGGAAATAAATATGCAAGTCAAAAAGTAGGGCTGAACTTCATGGACCCATTCTATGAAGAATGCCACCGGAATCAAAAGTGGCTCCCCTCCTTCAATTATTGTTTTAAACAACATTGCAAAAGGACTGCAAAGCTGATTGTTTTATGATCTCAGATACTTTGTGACCATCAACTGGCAAGGATCCAGTATTCTCACTCTAAAATGACTTCATTTGCCCTTAGTCATGTCAGCAAGTCACCAACACTGACTGACTAGAGTATAACTATGCTCTATTTGTATTCCCTTACTGGCCAGGATCGCTTGAGGACAAATCAGACAACAGTCAGCAATGAAATTAAAAAGACCACCAAAATTAGCACTGGCAGGGTGGTGGTGGCTGTGTGCAGCAATGAACAGCCATGAGAGGGGAGTAAAGTTTTAGGAGTGGGTGAACCCGTATCTCTATGTAAGCCTGGAAAACGTATTCACCCCTAGTGAAAAGCTAAGGGAGATAAATTGACAGTATTTTCTACGGCATTTTTGCATGCACAGAGCGCTTACCCTACCTTTACAAGACTGCATCATCAGTTGTGCTGATTGTCTATATCAGGCTGCTGGTGGCATATGTAATATTTACTGAATCTGGGACTGCTAAACATTTAGACCACAGGCAATACAGAACTATGCTTGCACCTTATTCCCACTGACATCCAGGTAAGAGAACCTCCCCCGGTGTCTCCACTGAAAATTCTACACCGTAATCCAAGAGAATCCATTAAACCTTCTTCACATTTAATGCAACATTCTGTATTCAAGAGAATTTCATCAGCACTTACTAGTCTCTTGACTTATACAGGCTTTTTGTGCCAGTGCTGCCTCTGTTACATTTTGAGAGAAATTTCTTCTCTTCAGAGTATTTTCTTTTGGAATAGCCCTCCCTATTAAAAATGCACTACCTACTTACACACCTGATGACAGACTGAGCTTCCTTCAGAGCAGTCCCGGGCCTTGGCTTGTTGATGACAGCTTCAGCCATCTGCTGAGTCCTGCCAAGCACCTTGAATTTAAGTGATATCCCCACTTCTGCCTTTCCACAAGCATTTCTGCTTTGAAAACTTGTCTGACATTATATAGACGTCTTTGGTTGTTATACCTGACAACATTTGTTGGCCCACTTCCCTTTAATGACACCTTGCACTTTTTCCTTTGGACTGGTAACTTTGAAGCCTTTCACATGAGCAATTTCTGCCAAACCAGTCCATGGTTCTTTGATGGACACAATGTCAAGGGCAGTAGCACCAAGACAATGATATACATTTTTTGGAATTAAAAAAAAAATCACGGCGCTTACATCCAGCCAGCCCTGTCCTAAATCGGAAAGTCAGCAGAAGGATAAACTGCCCCAGGACTGTGCACATGCAACACAACACCATTGCTCTGATTCCACCCACGGCACTCACTTATTGCCATAGTCCATCTTAATAACAAAAAAAGCCTTTGCTGTGGAAGCCTGAGAAGCAAGAGCAATTTAGCCACATTGCTATTTTCGGAAGAGCAGTTGTCAAGTTAATGGGCAGCATAACAATTAACATGGGTTGGGGACTTCATTATGTTGGTCTAAGGCAAATGTATAAACCTCCCAGGTATAAACTGGAATTTAAAATAAACACGAAATAACATGAAATGCTTGCTTCTACAGAGAAGGATAACTTGTGCTGCTGTGCACCCTCTTTTGAAAAGCAGCTATGTTTGAAATAGTCTTTGTCAGGCTGGTAACAGGGCCATGATGGCCCTCTTAACAACAGAATACACTGCTCATCTAGCACAGCCACACCATTTCATCACTGGGCCATAAAGACCCATTGTCTTGATGTTGTAGTCTTTCTCCTTGTCAGCATGACTTAGAAAACTAAGATGTATAATCACATATATCAGCCTAGAACTTTGACCTACCAGGTATTGTCTGTGAAATTCTTTTTTCCCTCCTTTAGTAATGCTGGAGATGAATGAGTGGATGTTATTATCTGGATGTGTGTGTGCATGTGCGCAATCCTGAGTGAGAGCTTCTCTTTCTGTCCTTGACTTACCTTTCTTCTCTCCCCCCTTTCTTCCCATTTCTTTTTCTCTTATTTTCAGTGTCTTAATATCAGCCAGACCCCTCTCTTTACAACACTATTCCCATTCTTTTATTTCTGAGACACTCATAAATGCGGTACAAATACAACAGTTTGAATAGGAGGAATACATACAGAGTGCTCACCACAGTGGAGGAGGATGAGCACTCCGAGAGATTTTTCAACACACTGTGTGCACTGTTGTCCTTCACTTCAGTTAATAAATAAAAGAAATATGTCTATCTTCCTTTTGAATTCTTGAGAGAAGTTTGGGCAATTATCAGTTGAATTTCTATTGAACATTAGTACCCACAGGTTCAAAACCAGACAATAAATAAGGGTCTAGGGAGGTAAGCTGCAAGGAGTCACGCTTCCATGGGAAATTTCTATGAATGTACCTGGGTGGCTCAGGAACTGGCATAGAAAATATGCTTTCATTGTAGCTTGTAAAAGCCTTGAAATTATAGACAAAAAAAAAAGAAAGAAAAAAAGAGAAAAAAAAGAAGAAGCCCATTTCCATTCAATAAGATAAAATGACATTATTGGAAGGGAATGGAAATCTAGTCCATCCAAGTTCTCAAAGAAACCCAGTTCTTCCTGCACTAGCCATTTTAAGTACTAATTACAGTTGGCAATCAAGAACAACATCCTAACAATAGAAAATGACGTTCTTAGCAGCACAAACCAGATTGTTTTGCTTTGCAAAAATAGACTGCTTCAAATTTTATTGCTGAATGACAGCATCCATTGCTTGTCTTAGCATATGCTTTTCAGAATCAAAGATGTCAAACTAAAAGAGCAACAAATACCATGAGATAGAGTTGGCACTGTCTTTTTAAAATTTCTTAAAAAATACAGCATGCTTAAAAAAAATCTCAGGGAGGCACTAGTACTCAAAGCATAAAAATTCTTCAGAAAAACACACACTAGAAAGCAAAACAGTAGCACTACAGGATTGTGTTTGGAACACCTAGGCTTCTTCTAAAAGCTTCAAATGCTACCAACCCTCTTACAAGCTAATGGATCCCATATACCATTGAGTCAATGAAGGGGCCAAGGCCTTTCATCTCATTTAGTTACAGGATACACAAGATACACAAGTGGATAAAAGCCTTCTCAGATTTAACTTCACATGAGAAATTACATTTGGGAATCAGAGTTAACTGAGTAAAAAATTAGTGACACCCAGGCTCTCACAGGTACGTGGGACACATACCTGCTCGGAAGCTCTTTAATCCATTCCGCCTCTCCCTCCCTATCTCAAACACACACACACATGCAAACCCCTTCCCTCCCAATTTCCCCCACCCCTCTCTCTCCTTCCTTGACCTACTCCCTGGTCTCTCCCCCCCTAGACACACACACACAAACACTCCTCCCCCACCCTCTTTACCTCTTCTCCCAGGAGGGCTGTGCCTGGGCCTGCGCCTGTGTGCCAGCCCTCGGAAGCCTGAAGGGCAGCTGCCCCACTCCCGGAAACCACATGGCCCCTGCCCCCAGAGTCCTCCCCAACACAGAGACTCCCTGTTCCCTCCCCTGCTCTCTTCACCTTTGTGGTGGCGCTGGCCTGCCCAGCCTCTGCACTGCCTTGCAATGTCCCATGGTCAGATGTGGTGGCACTGGCCCGCCTGGCAGCCACACTGCCCTGTGACTGCTCAGGCCTCCTTGGGCAGCACGACGGTGGCCTGGCTTCCTCCCGCAATGGCCCATGTTGCTCCAGGCAGCTACCTGCTGCCCCAGTCTCTTCTGACGTGCTCCCTGAGGCAGGGCTACGGATGTCATGTCCATACCCATTTACGTACCAGGGGCTGTACCAGAAGATGTGTCCCACATAAAAAATGAAGTCCCTAATTGTTCCCAAAGCTAGCAGTCATCAGTAGACGCTATTTGTAAGACCTAATTCCTACATGTGACAGCTGTAAGAATATTCAACATAATTTGCTCACGTTGGCTTATTCACAGAGGTCCAAGAGGGTTTTCAAAATGGCAGTTTGCAAGATCTGCTCATATTAATAACATTTTTAAGTGCCCAGAAAAGTTCAGGCACAATTCATAAGTTTTTTTCTGACAGAAAGGAGGATGTCACATCCCAGTTGCAATAAGCATCTTTAAGGTCTAGTACTTGACACAACTGTTATATGGGGTGCCAGTAAGTATATCAAGCAATTTGGACTGTGCAGAAAAAGTTCAATCTAATTTTCTGAGAGTGATTTTCCAGCTACCAAATAACTTCTCGAAATGCAGTGGTCAGGATCGAGACAGGAATGATTAGTGTTCAGCTTAGGCTTTGGCTAACTACAGTCAATTTCTGGTTAAAACTTCCATCAGAAGGTCTGACAAGCTTAATATTGATAGATTCTTATGCCACACCATGGCAAACTGCACTCACTAAAAACTGGACAGTTATGGCCTCGATTATCAACTTGTTCTAGTCTTGGGATGCAACAAAGTAAACTTCTTAAGACAAGGGTGACATAGACTGAGAGGCAGCATGATCTTAACAGAATCCTGGACTCTGGCTAGCTACTGTAATCAGGAAAAAGTGGGTTATTAATTTTCAAGCACTGAAACAAGAAATATCTGTAACAACTTAAAATGGATCCTTCTACCAAATTTATTGTCCTTAGCCTATGATAGGTAAGATTGAATGATATTATTTTATAAAATCTAAACTCCTTTTAGGCACTCTTATTAATACTATCTAAATGTTATCTTTCATGAACATGATTAGATTGTTCTTATTTGTAAATTTTATCTGCTTCTTATCTGTATTATGTATATACAATGACTATTGTTCCATGACTTCTATAAATGGGAAGCAGCATAATACCTTGATGCTTAACACATGATTTTGGATATTCAATTAAGTGACTTATAACTTCTATCTAATTTTCTCTCAAAGTGTTTACTCAGCCTTCTTGTAAATTAATATTTAAATTTGCTTAGATTATCTGGTAATAACAGTAGTGATGGACCACATTCAGTCCATTCCCTTTTCTTTTGTTATTCTGGTGAAAACAAGACAGTGTTGAAATGTTTCACCTGGCTTAATCACTGACACCCCCCCCCACACACACACACATATTTTTTAACATTTAAAAATATTTTTACTTTACTGGACTACTCATGCAGAAATAAAATTATACAGAGAAAGAGTGAGAGAAGACATTTCAACATTTCTATCTTAATTTTATATTAAATTGTTTACTTTTGTGTGCATGCTGGTGAAGAAATGAAATCTCTCTCTCTCTCTCTCACACACACACACACACACAGAATTTTCTCTGGGGAAAAAGGCTACATATTAAAATCTCTACTTAAAAAAATAGTCTCTGTTGGAGTGCTCATACTCTTGTGCACAAAGGAAAAATAAAAAACACACAGGAAAAAATCTTTCATATAAAGGAGGGTTTCATATTTGTTTAAAAATATTTTATAATGCATCTGTATACTTTTTATTTTTCTTTCCTGTGGCAGCACTGGAATATGTACATGCATAGACCATTTATGCACTGGAGGTTTCATGCCGGGCTGCAGTCTGGAGCTTTAGTCGTGGCAGGTTGCCCCACTTCTTCCTGCACCCATACGGGGGAGCATTTGGCCTGGTGTGCCTAATCCACCCCTGATTTGTGCTCCTGCACGGGAGCTGGGGCAGTGAAGTTCCCAGTGCGGAAACGGTCATAGAATAGGATATAATATTGTACCATTTCCTGATAAAGCAGAACTTCTTCCTAGGTATATTTTTATTTCCTGAATCAATGTTCCAGTAAAGTTAAAAGAAAGGATATAAAATAACAAAAGACTTGCATAAGAAAATACCTAGATCCACTTGTTGAGTTTTTGTTTTGTTTTTTGGTCTTTACAAATTCTTGATTGTTCTTCTTCACATTGCTGTGATAAAGATGGCTAAATCAAGCAGATATTTGGCAATCTCCAAACTTACTGCTGAGAACTACAGAAGGGGCCTAAAAGATTTTACATACCTCATGAGGCAAAATATGCTATTTCCCAGAGGAAGAAAAACAACAACAAAGGAAGTCTAGGAACTGGTCTCTTGGATAAAACTGGGATTTTCAGGAAGATTATGGGATCACTAGATGACAGTGAGACATTCTTTTTTGAAAATCCACAGGCAGCAAGAGTCTTTTTGGTTTATTAGCATTAGATAACAAGGAGTTTTGATAAGAAAAGTTTGCAAAACAAGGTTACATATCAGGGATAATTATGAAAAATATATACTTGAACTGGGGCAGGCGTATGAAAATCTAGCACTCTATGGCATTAATCTGACTGATGAACAAAGGGCAAACACTATGCTTGGGACTTTGGGAAAAGAGGCAAAAACTTTCAACCAACCACTAAAACAATTGCAGGAGGAATGCTCAAAATGGGTTATTGAATTTTAATCACTGAATGGCTCAAGTTACATTTCTAGAAGGAAATTGAAAGAGCAAGTCTCATCCAGAGAAAGGGAGAAAAACTAATTATTGCATCGCTCTAATTGTAACAAAGGTGCCACTTTGCAAAGGACTGTAGAGTGTGACCAGCTAAAGGTACTTCTGCTATGATGTTCAGGGAACAGCACACAAGCTATAAAGAAACAGAAGCAGTTTGAAAAATCAGAGCCATGATGGTCCTAATGCAGTATATAGGGTTTTTTTTAAACTAATTGACCAGAAAAGACTTATTTATGATGCTGCTGAACCAGAATTAGAAGAGAATACGTGGCTATTAGACAGTGGAGTATCTAGTCACAGCACACATTGTAAGGATTTCTTTGATGATCTTAATGAAAGTAAGAAACGAAAAATAAAACTTACTAATGGTGAATGCAAATGGATTCAAAGCATAGGTACTGACACTTCATGCTGTGGCACAGCTCAGAAACATTTCCTAAATCAAGCTGTAATTGACTGAGTGTGTCTGCACTAGGCCAGAAAGGCTTTGACATATGTTTTGGAAATAAGAAATGTACTATTGCCAAAGAAAATATTGTATAAGCACAAGGTAACCAAAAGGGGATAGTCTATGAATTGAGTCTTGCAGGTGAACAGGTACACATAGCACATGAAAGGAAACACAAAAAGAGGCTAGAACTGGGGTGCAGACACAGAGGACATTTGAATCCAATTGTAATTTTACATCAGGCTTCTGTGAAACCCCGAGGTTTCTTCATGGCCCTGGAAGGGATTCCCAAAAGGATGTTAATGAGCAACTACTCATGTCGGCAGTTTAGGGAATACCAATCTTGGGATCCTTAGTAGAATGACAAGTGCACCTTGAAAGAAAGAATGCGTTGTCGTAAAAAGGGTGGCTTTAATCTTAAAGGGGACTTTAGGTTTGAAACTAAAATTACCATTCTTCAGTAATCCAAAATGATTTGGTTACACAGATGCAGATTGGGCAGGAGACAGTTTAGAGCAGTGGTCCCCAACCTCCGGTCCGGGGACCGGTCCCGGTCCGTGGATCATTCAGTACCGGGCCGTGGCTCCTCCTCCCCAGCTGCTGCCTTGGGGGCTGGCCTGCCACTCTGTCTCCAGCTCACCTTTGGTGATCTCCGGCGACTGCCATGGCTGGGGCTCTCCCTCAGCGTGGCACTGTGCAGCTGCTGCTGGCAGTGCCCCCCAGTGGGTGGCGGGAAGTCAGGAGTGCCAGCAGGAAAGCAAGCGGAGCAGGGGCTCAGGAAGTGGTGACGTCCCTTGATAAAAGACTACCCCCCTCCGGGCCTCAGTAAAATTGTCAAGCGTTGACCGGTCCCCAGTGATAAAAAGGTTGGGGACCACTGGTTTAGAGTATAGAACCACAATTGGGTATTTGTTCCTGTAAGGAGGCAAATCAATCTCCTGGGGCAACAGAAAGCAAACAACAGTAAATTTGTCTTCCACAGAATCTGAATATGTAGCAACTGCTGAAGCATGCAGAGAACTGTTATGGTTAGATCAGTAACCGAAGGACTTCGAAGAAGAAGACAACCAGAGCTGCATTAAGATTTCTCAGTTGGAAAAAAAAAAGGCTGTATGCACGAAGCACACTTTTGTGAAATTTCATTTAGTGTGTGACCTAACTGAGAAGGGCATAATATAGAGTCCTGTTCAACAGAAGCGATGGTGGCTAACATCCTGACCAAGCCTCTATCAAAAGTCAGATCTGAAAAACTGCAAGATAAGCTGAAACTTGAGAACTCTTGCATGTGGCGTTAAGAAAGGGTGTTGAATATTGTAACTCTGCATGCAAGAGAATCTGGAAGGGAAAGGTTTAAGAGAACTCTTTCTCCCAGGTATACTTGGCAGTTGGCCCCAACTTCCCGGCAGTTAGACGTTGACTTGCTTTGGCTGTTGACTGTAGTTGTCATCTTAGAGAGTCCTTTTCTCTCTTACATAAGCTTGGAGCTGTAGCAAATTAACCTTTTTGAAATTGCTCTGTTCACAATAAGTTAAATGTATCTAACTTGAATATGTAATGTCTTCTTTTTTAACTGAAATGTATTTCTCTTATTACCATTGGAATCAGATCATCTTTGCAATATTTTGAACAACATTTTGCTTGGGACATCATGTTCTTGCAATTTATCTAGCATGGTCTGCAGATAGAAGGAAACATCTGGAATGAGACAGATAAATAATGGATTCAAACTAATGAGCCACAAATCCATCACACTGAATGACTGTTTGATAGGGATAACTCAAGTTATTGTGCTGTCACAGGTGGTATGGGCTGGGGAGCAAACACAAGTAACTTTTGCTTCCTGCCCCACCAGCAGCTGGAGCTGAAGAGGAAGGCAAGTCTGAGCTGAGTTGGTGGAAGGGAAAGGCCATGAGGCAATAACAGCCACAAGTCTCCTCATCTTTTACATGGCTTCTCAAATTGTGGTGGCCAATCTGGCCACCTGTGTTATGAAGTGGTGCATACAAAGCAACTCTCAAATCCATCTCTTGACTGAAAGGAATTCCATGGCATTCCAAAGCAGAAGAGATAATAATGGGAGCAAGAGGACAGCCAACAGTCAAGCTAGTGCCTTCCGTGGAGGGGAGGAGAGAGGAAAGCAAGGAGCAAAGTAAAGATAAAAGGCAGAGGAGCAGATTGTCTTGTAACCTCAATGAATCCAGAGTTAAACATGAGCCTTAGTTATGTTTAGAACTGCAATCTTTCCTGAAATCCATTTTGTTGAACCTGAACAATAATTCCTAATGGGTTGCTTGACATAGGAGTAAACTCATCTGTTTCATAAAATCAAGTCAAGAACCCAAAGGCTGAGCAACCAAAAAATACAACTATTTATTACACAGTGCACATAAACCAAAGCGACATACAAAGGTGATATTAAAAACTCAACTTCTTGCACACAGCAACCAGATGAAGCTGCAAATTCAGGGCCCAGTCTGCACACAATAGATAATGCACTTTCAATGCACTTTAGAAGTAGATTTTCCTGTTCTGCACAGGAAAATCCATCTGCCAAAGCACATTGAAAGTGCATTATCCTATGTGTGCAGACTAGGCCCTGGTTCAATAATGGTCACATATGTATAATAACCAAAGAACCCAATGTGTTTTGACACTGAGGGCCTTCTTCTGTAGATAAACTACAAACCTTGGGCAACTTTGGGCCACTCAAAGGTTGGGCATTTTATCAAACAAGTCTTAACTATTCTATTTTTTAAAAAATGTATGTACTGCTTGAATTTAAGTGTACATTTATTTTGGGAGAGAACACAGACTAGTTTGGAAAAGAATGGGGCCACAGAAGGCAAGAAGCCAGCATGAGTTGGGTCTGAAGTGCAGTAGTTAATAAGCTTCAACCTTCCACAAACAAACAGAGAATACATATATTTTTGTTTTCAAATTCATCTCACAGCAAAGTCTAGCCTAAGGTCCATGAGGTGAAAAAAAATCAAACAAAATCTTAAAGTAAGTAATTGGAATCTGTGATAGGTTTTGATAAGTAATCCTGATATATTGCACACAGGTAACCAAAGTTTCTTAAAGTAGCAGAAGACAAGTGTTACTAGTCTGGCCATTTTCTCACTGGCATCCCATCTCAGCTTACTTTCGCTCCTAGTTAGAGGCCATTAGGCAGCAGCCAGGTTAATGACAGAACTATACCAGGTGACGAATTCTAAAATGCAGGCCTACAGCTTTTTGGAACAAACCTTGTTTCTTTCTAGGAGATGATATTCACTGCTTGAAACGGTATCATAACTCATGGGCTGGATCCAGTGCTGGATGTCCTCTTGTTCGAGACCTTCTATACCAGTGCATGCACACAACCCTCCCCCCTTTTGTGTTTCTCTTTATGCATCCAATTTCTAAAAAGGCAAGCTTTGGGTCTAAAATATATGCAAGATCTTAGAGAGAGTTGCATGTCTCCCAGGGAGCACTCTAGAATGGGAGCGCTCCCTGGGAGGCATGCAACACTCTCTCTCTCTCTTGGTGATGAGAAGTGAGAAATGGCCCTCAAACACAGAACCTTCTAAGAGCTTGCATATATTTTAGACCAAAGCCAACCTTTTGTATAAAAATGTTTTCACTGTGCTCCAGAATTGATGTCGCTATTCTGTACAAACTGAACTCCTGATGCTCATTCCTTTCTTTGTCATGCAGCAAGCAAGCATTGCACTTTTCCCCCTTATCACATAGCCTAATGACATCAGCCGCATGATTGCATATTAAAAATACCTGTTGCCATGAACATGAGAAGCACAAAAGGCAAAGCTGTAATGGAGCAAGGTTGGGTCAATGACAGCGCCATTCTCTGAGTGTTCCATCAATTCATTCAGATAGCAGAGATGGCGGTGGCATCCTCTCACACCGTAACGAGCGCAATATTCATCTAGCACGAAGACCTGGCCTGGGCTAAACCAACCCTGTAAAGAGATGGGGAGGGAGGAGGAAAACATCACTTTAATGAAATCAGATTGTTCTTTTCTTTGTTTTGCAAATTAGATTCTCTCGTTGAGAACGAAGGGGGGGGGATAAGATCTTGCATGCATTAGGAAAACACTTGTCATGATATTACATCTATAACAAATCAGGTTATGACAACAGGGGAAGTTCAAGGGGCTAGGCACCCAACAATAACTTGACTGAAAAATATTATGGTGTCATGACAGTTTCTTTTACTGTAATTCAATGTTGTATACTGTAAAACCTTCTAAAATACAGAGCCACTAAAATGGTTGAAGTTGGTTTCTATGTGTTCGTTCGCATAACAGAGAACAACAACAAAAGAAACCTACTCATCTAATGGAAAGGAGTTTTCTCCTTGTAATGCTGACCTGGAAAAATTATGGGAAAAATAAAGATGAATGGTTAGGGACATAAAATTATTAGGGAAGTAGGCGAGAGAGATTTGTGTACCATAAGACTGTAGAGAGACTGGACTGAATTCAAAGCCTTTTTCAGACCTTATAATTAGGCATATTCAACTGTACATACTGAGACCACATGCTACCCCTGATCTTCCTGATACACATGTCCACCATTTCTTCTGAAATATATCCACTTCAGACAAAATGAAAACGGTATGTACGTGGAGGACCATGGGGAAGGTTTGTTTCACTTACTGTGAATCTCAGTGGTCTTAGGGAAGTAGCTCCTTGCTGGAGGCAGGCAGGGTCACAGACAATTAAGATCCCATAGGGGAGAAACTTTTCTCCCAAGATCACAGACCGATTCTGAAGCTGTCCAACTCTTATCCATGAGTTTAACAAATAGATACTCCCCCCCAACCAACGGCCAAATGAAAGGAGATCAACACAGAACTATAGGGATCAGAACAAAGCAAACATAGGAACCTACTGGGTGCTTTACAGGAAATGTTCAGGACCTTAGGACCAAGCAACATACCTCAAACAGACTACAGGCCATCCTTGGAAGATGGGGCTCTACCCCTGGGTAAGAAGACACTGCCCAATCCTAGAACAACTGAGAAGGGAGATTCATGGTAAGAGAAACAAACCTTCCATTCTCTGGTGGTCCAGGGTGGAGCAGGCTTCAAGTATATAGAACATAAAAAATTAGAAGACCTTAGCATGAAAATGCATGCTGCAGAGCCTTTCTACCAAAAGCTGCATCTGCAGAAGCTGCCTTTCCTGGACTTATATGCTAGCAAAATACACTCTCTGACCCAAGGATACCTTCCTAAAGGGCACAAAACATAGTCTGATTTGTGAAAGAGCTTGGTCTAATCTAGATAAAAGCTCAATGCTGAACCTTTGAAATAATGAATTAACTTTGAGGATAAAGGCCTAGCACTGTGCAGCATTACTCTGTCCTTATAGAAAATGCAAAGTTCCTTGTCCACAGAAAGGGCCTAAACTCAGAAACTGTTCTAGAGGGGGCGATTCCCACCAGGAAAATGGTCTTAAAGGTGAGTTTCTTAAATGGACAAGTGGCATGGGCTCAAAGGGGGCCTTGAGAGAGAAAGCTTTCAGCAGTATGTTTAGGTTCCCAGAAGGGAACCAGTAAGAACTCAGAAGATTCAAGAGAGATGTTCCCCTATGAAATCTCCTCCCATAAGACTGATGAGAGAAACCCCACCCCTTCTTGACTCCTCTTATTGCAGAAATGACAGCCACCTGTCTTTTGAGAGTGCTAGCACTCAGATCCTTATCAAGACCTGCTTGAAGGAAAAAGAGATGGCCTAATTTAGCTCTATGTGGGTCTAACCATTTCTCAGCCCACTAAAACTGGAAAAATTGCAAGGTACCATTGTAGACCCTATTGATGAAGCTCTTTCTAGAAGCAACTAAAACAGGCTTTCTTCAACCAGGGTTTTGTGAAATCCTTGGTTTCTTGATGTCCCTGGAATGGCTTCCTGAATGGGTAGGAATTAAGTTTTTTATAGATTTTTAAAAATTTGTTAAACATTGGGTGATATGAACATATATGGTCATGTCGACTTGCCCCCCCCCCCAGTGGGAAGAGGAGAGACCCCAGGTGGCAAGTACATGGCTATGCTTCCCAATCATATTTTGCACAATGGTGCTTGAAGAATGTGTCAGAGGTTTCCCAATGGTAAAAAAGTTGACAAAGGTTGCACTAAGGTATCTAGGATCTTATCTGAATAACCTAACTCACTAAACTGTAACTGCTCAATCTCCAGGCTGAGGCTTATTTATTTAATGTGATTTTTTAAATTTGTATCCCACCTCTCCCAGCATGGCTTGTATGTCCCCTTCCAACTCTATGATTCCCCTGTTCTACCCAATGAAGTGTGAAGACCCATCCAGATGTAAATCCATTTACCCATGCAACCTTAAGACCCACTGCTCCAAGACAGAAGGCAGAGGGGGAGGAACACAGGGAAAAAGAAGAAATATAAAGAGAAAAAAAGAGAAGAATCAGAAAAAGAAAGAGATAAAAAAGGGGGGAAAGGGCTCAGCCAGCAACCCTTTACTGCCTTGCAAGCATGGCCAAGACTGGGATCTTGGGACAGAAAGTCCTCCCTCAGAAAGTCCTCCCAAATTATCTGTGATCCTGGGCTGATTCTGCACTTGCTTTGTTTATTCCATTGTGGACCCTATGGAATTCAGATCGATTTGAGCTCGGGTCTTCCTCTATTCCGCCCTTCCCCATTGAGACAAAAAGTGTTCTGCACGTGGTTAGGGAAGCTCAGAAGGGGGGAAACAAGTGCAGCAGAAATCTCTTTCATTTTTTGAAGTGGGGGGAGAGGATCGGAGACAGGAGAGGAGGGGAAATAAATCCAAGAGGAAAATCCCTTCCAAGAGAAATTAGGGCTTCTGGAGATTCTGCTGAGAGAAGTTGGGGTAGCAAGCTGGGAACAAGGAGCAGGGGGGTTGGACTAGATGGCCTGTATGGCCCCTTCCAACTCTACGATTCTATGATTCTATCCAGGATATTGTGGGGGAAAGATAGGGTCACTCTGGATCAATCATGCTTCTTGCAGAGGGAGAATTTAAATCACCCAAAATCAAAATGGAAATCACATTCAGTGTAGATGGCAGGGACTGAATCGACCTGGGATTGGAATAAAAGCTCCATGCAGACTCAGCTCTTCCTGCCTCCAAGAAGGAGCTACTTCCATAGACCGCCCAATCTTGGACCACCGGAGAAATGCTTATGAATAATAGAAATCTGCACTGGCTTTACCACTTGGTGTACTCCCATCCTGCAGCTTCCAACACCTCTTATGTCTGCTTGCACTTCAGTGAAAGCCCAGAAATTGTTCTGGGGACAGGAAATGATCGACCCACCATCCTGGTATCAACATGAAGAAGCTAGCCATGGGGATACTACTGGTCAAACAATACCTCTGCTTGAATGGGTAGGGGAACAGGGTAGATTAAAATCTAATTTGTTGAGAATATTAGAGCACAGCATGCACCATGGAAGGCAGCAGTATACAGACGTCATGATGCTGTTCCAGTATATAAAGAGCAAAAGCAGGGCATCCTTCAGAGAAGCAAAGAAGAATATGCTCAAAGGAAGAAACATAGGAAGAAGCCACTGGGATCAAAGCAGCTTTATGAGACAGGGAGAGATGAAGAGGACCTTATTCATAATCAGGGACCCAAGCTCATTGATAAACAAAGGCCTGCAGAAAGTGCTAGATGGCATTTTGCTTGAATACAGATGACAAAGCCAAGATCAGGATCCATAGGCTATTGGACCAGACAAGGCAGACGAAAAAGAAAACACAGAGCACCAGGATTTCAGAGCATTTAAAATGATCTGGGGGAAAAGGAATCATTTAGGAAGGAGTTGCTTTCAAAAGTCAACTTATTTCAGCAAGAAATGGACCTGGAATAATTATCCTCCATCTTCTGCTTTGAAATAGGACTTTCTAATAGTTTCCTAATCGAGAGCAGCACACTTGAGTCTGACCGAGCTAAAAAAGATGGTGGTAGTGGGTGGCTTCTTGGGCATGCAACAGTCTTTTGCACAACCACTTCAAAAGCTGTGTGGCTAGACACTTTACTGTTCTGCTTACATGAGTAATGTGCAAGCATGGGTTGGCTGCCTGCAAAGAAAAAAAATATACAAATGCTTCACTTTTGAATCCAGCGGTATACTGAAAGAAAGAGTTGGTTTTTATAACCCTGCACTATCCAAAGGAGATAGGTGGGAAGAGGATGGGAAGGCGATTGTAAGCCACTATGAGACTCCTTTGGATAGTGTGGGACTGAGGGAGCTCTGTGACTGGCCCAAGGTCACTCTGTTGGCTGATGGAGGAGTGGGGAATCAAACCTGGTTCTCTAGATTAGAGTCCGTCGCTCTTAGCCCCTACACCACGCTGGCTCTCCTACCAACTGTGTGTACCAAGAATGTATTCTATATGTGATCCTCCCAAATGCTGATTCAAGGATGTTAGCAGTGCACATTCCCAAAATACCCAGTTGGATTCCCACCCCCACAAATATAATGTCTGACAAAGTCTTCTGAGCAGAGGAACGATGGCTAAAACAGAAGCATAATGAGGCGTTCTCTCACTACCCTCACAACACCTTCCACTAGAATACACACTGATTTATCCAGACAACAGTAGGCTGAACATTATTAGTCAGGTAATGTTGTCATAATCACTTTCTTGTGTTATAATTGCTTAGCAACTCCCCACTGTCTACTGAAGAGTTCAATAAAGGAATTTTAGTATTACTAATAATTTTAATCATAGGTTATGTTTAACCCTAATTGTTTCACATTAGGTTGATTTTGTTTTGCAGGGAAATAGTGTGTGTAGCTCCTTTCCCTTAATTTGCTGAAATGCTAAGATGTACTTTAAAAGATGTTTTCAGCACGGGGAGATTGAAAGGGTTCTATACAAATCATGTACGGTAAAATGAGAGAGAAATACAAATCTCTCTCATGCTGAAACATCAAAAAACCTGTTAAAAGAAAGTCCATTATTGATATTTTTACTCCCTTGGGTCAGTCACAGTTCTCTCAGAGCTCTCTCAGCCCCACCTACCTCACAGGGTATCTGCTGTGGGGAGAGGAAGAGGAGTTGTTTTTTATACCCTGCTTTTCATTATCCAAAAAAGTCTCAAAGTGACTTACAATTGCCTTCCCTTCCTCTCCTCACAACACACACCATGAGGTAGATGGGGCCAAGAGAGCTCTGACAGAACTGTTCTATGAGAACAGCTCTGACTGTAACTAGCCCAAAGTTACCCAGCTGGCTGCATGTGAAGGAGTGGGAAATTAAACCCATCTCTCCAGATTAGAGGCTGCCAATCTTAACCACTACACAAAGCTGGGAAAGGTGATTGTAAGCAACACAAAGGCTTTGGGGACCTCAGTGCCCTACTGGAGAGGCTGGCTGGGCATTGAGGACACTGTGAACTGGTGGTTCATTTCTTATTTGGCTGGCCAATTGCAGAAGGAGGTGCTGGGGAACTGCTGTTCAATCCCATGGCATGTAAGCTCCCCACTGTCTCCTGAAGACCGTGTTTTTTTAATTGACTATGTTTGATTTGTGTTGTGGATCTAGACTGTTTTATTAATGCTGTTAATGGTATGATTTCCTTGTGCTGCTTTTATTGTTTGTTTATGTTTATTTTTGCGAGCCATCTTGAGAAAGTCTGGAGAGGTGGTATACCAAACTTTCTAAATAAATAACTTTACAGACATTTAACATGGGAAATGCCATTGATGTGAAATAGTAGTTTGGGATTTCAGGTACAAGAGACAAGAACACAAGATACTCAAAAGAGAGAGTGTATACTTAGGTTGGATTAAAATTTACAAGACATATTTTTGCATAATACAAGAAACAGCTTGCTAGTTCTTGACTCCCAATTTTCCTAGGTGGGATCATTCTAGTTGCACAAGGAGAGGCAACACGAGGATTCACTGGTGGAGAAATTAGTAAGCATTGATTCATGAGTTTCCTTTAATTCCCCCCCCCTGTATTTCACATTTGTGTGATTTGAACCCCCCCCCCCACAAATACTCCACAAAACCTTCAAATATTAGTCAGTAATGGTAAGTAATTTATCTAGGCTTTAAGCCCATAAAGCTAACCTTGACTCAGCTGAATGCAAGTGCAATACATTTATTTGCCTTTCTACCCCTGTGGTTTTGAGTCTATTCTTTGGCTTTCTTTTCCCTCTCCAGCCCATAAAAGGGGAGAGAATTACAAGATAGATGACATAATGCTTGACATCTGGCAGGCTGGATTTGTACCTTAAAATGCCTGTACAGGTGTTAGCAAATCCTACCACAGAGGGTTCCGTATTTATTAAAGCCTCCTGTTTTTATTCAGCCCTCCCTAGAGGAGCAGATAACCCATGGTTCAGAGTCAGTTTGAGTCTATTCTCTTCTCTATTGAGTGGCACAGCAGTAGTCTTCAAGTGTATAATTTTCAAATTTGAAGCCAATCGATTGAAATCCTTTATCCCAACCTCACACACAGTTATTAAATGAGTCTGGAAGAAAAGACCACTTTGCAACAACTATTTCTCACGTTTTCTCTCTCTCTCCCTCCCCCCCCTCTCCTTTTATCCCAGCTTTTTTACTCACCAAGCAAGAATAGGAATCGTTCAATCGGTGATCCAGAGTCTGCCTCTGAAGTACTCTAAAGAGTGTGGCATGGTCAAACTTGCAAGGATTAGCAGATATAAACTCATCCATGCCATGCTTCTGAGCACGATCGGCAGCTGGATTGTGAGGAAGGAGAAAGAGGGGATGGATTGAGATGATCCTACTTGAAGGCTCTGGTTTCAAGTTTAATTGGAAAAAGATTTATTCAGGGTTTTTTCTTCCTCCATTTCCCCTCCCCAAGACGAACAGCCATAACTATATCATCTATGAAACAGCCATGATTTAAATAGAACCACAAACAAGAAGATAAAGAACACAAAGATGGGAAAATCTCTTCCAGGGATCAGCCAAATCATATTCTGAAGTGTTGATTTTTACCAAACCATCCAATATGTATTTTGTAGTGTGTGCATGTGTGTGTGCAGTGTCAATTTTAATAGTGTGTTGTGCCTATGGAAAACTTCAGTGATCATAAAATATATTGGCAAAACACCGAATTTATTCCTGTAACAATTTTCTTCATAAAATACTCTGCTAGGCGGCAGATTACTGAATCTTCTTGTATCTATATAACACACACTCACACACACACACGCCTGTACTAATGGGCACTAGCAAGATGTCCATCACAGGCCACAGTACTGATGAAACATTGTATCTGGAAGTGTGCTTCTCAAATGGCAAACTGGAGCAGAAATGAACACACTAGCTTGGCGCAGGGTCATTTCCAGCCTCTTGCTTTTTTTATACACAGCTTTTAATGAAACTAACCTTAATGTAGTAATGGCAAAAAGCTCCTCTAACTGAAACCGGGAGCGGTAAAAAATTCTTTGTGTGTGTGTGTAAATTATATATAACATCTCAAATGGCACTACAATCAGAGACCCAAATTTATTGTTTGCAGATTGCATCTTTCAACGCCTTTGAACCCCGCGGGTTTATCAAAAGACAAGCTCTAGCAATTGCTTTCGTTAATGGGTATGTTTTGTGAAAGTCCTCAATGTGAGTTTGTCTACCACGTATGGACCGAAAAAAGCCTTCCAGTGGCCAAAAGGACTAGTTCTGCATTAGCACATTAGTTCACTACACGCAACATTGGGGGAGAACAGTTTGCGATCAACTCCAAATTGACTTAACTCTTACAATGAAGTCTCTGCTTCTTTGTCCCCTTAATTTCAAATATAGGTCTTTTTATGTTCATTACTAGAAAAGATGAATCCTTAACGTACTTCTGAAAAAAAAATACCCTGCATAGTACAAATCTAAAATTTCTATAGAAAAGGAGACAAAAGTTTATTGATTAAACCCAATTATAGAGTCCAGCTGATAATAAAACTCTATATTGATCTGTAGGCATGATGCTAACATAATCAGTCACATTTAGAAATTTAGCCCCAGATCATATTGATCCATGTCAAGTTCAACTTTCAGCTGTATTTGCAGATGGAAGAATTATTTAATTCAAGCTGAAGGATCTGTAGTATCTCATGTTGAAAAGATGCAAGAACTAATTCATATCACTTGGCTCTGCATTGTCAAAGCAAGAGTCACATGAATGTGACAGATTTCACCAAGGTAGATACAGCAAATAAATGGTGTGACAGTACATTGATGATTTAAGGTATGAGATGATCACCCACAGAAACAGCAGTATATTTTGCTAGAGTTCATGAAGCAACACCATGTATGATTAAACACCCTTTAGGCTATAATCCTGTGCATGGTTAAATTCTGCTGAAGTCAGTACGACCTATGTGCAACTCCATTATAGAAATGGAGGATCCAAAGAGATCCTCATTTATTCTGCAGCTTTAATAAAGAGCTGATCTTATAAATAATGGCATGGTACAAGTGGTGCTAAATGTTAAGCAAAACAGAAACCAATGGAAATTAGATTTATCTGGATGGCATTTTAATTCTGCTATTTTTATTTAACACTTTGCTACTAATTTAACATTTCTGAATCCAACAATTCCACCACACTTTATCATCTCTTTATTTGCTGAATAAAATAAATGCAATATTAAAAGAAAAAAGAGAACAGCCCTTCTTTGTGCTTTATCTCATGCACGTGAATTCAAGCAAGCCTACCCTACCCAAAGAATTTGTAGCCTTGATCTTTCTTTCTGTTGTTATTGTGCTCTCTCTTTTATTAAAAGAGAAAAAATTACACATTTGTTTATGTGCAGTTATTAATGCTTTTGAAGATGTATATATATTTATTGTCTGCTGCTAGGTATTTAAGGCCTTGACTACTTGTTTATAAGCACATCAACACAAATTGATTCTCCCTCAGTCTACTGGCCCTATGAGAACAAACTTGGGAGCTCAGCCAGATAAATTAAACAAAGAATCTAGAGTTACACTAAGAGAAGAAAAAGCTCCTTGTTAAGATATGCCCTGAATACTGTCCAATAAAAGCTGCGCCCGTTTCAGTTGTCATACTATTCTCAGAGCCTGTTCATTAAAACAAACCACTGCTTATGTCTTCCCTCCACAGAATCAGATCAAGGCTCAAAATCTGCATTTTGACCACGAGATTGACCCAGAAGGTGGATGGGACTGGCCCTAATAGCTTATAGTCTTCTTTTACTCCCTCCTCCATGGGTACAGCTGGGGTGATCTATCAGGCAACTGTCTGACCTTAACTGGAGGTGGTGGAGTAAATTAAGTGATCCAGTCTGCAGAGAAAAATAACAAGTAACTACTGTTAGACAATCAAACACCCACAAGGGGCATGGCTAGGCAGCGTAGAAGGGGCTAGGCTGAAATGACAGGTGCACACATATAGAGATGCCTCACTGTGGTTGGATAGCTGCTACATGTCCATTGGCTCTTCCACCATCGTGTGACTATCCCAATATCTACCTCTCATGTTGGAATGCATCTTCCTTCAGACAGAAATCAAATCTAGTAGAAAGCTAGACCTTTGCTACTTTAATATTTCAATGGTAGCTGTGATGTTGCCTCCTGGGAGACAGCTGCTACAGTTCTTCTTTATCATTGTGGTCCTGACCACTCCCCGGTAAAGAAATATATCTCATTGAGATACAACAGAATAAATACTGAACTTTGTTAATGGGGATCATCAGTTCTGCTGCAGGAACAAACTTTTCCCTTGGGAGCCAATGTCCTGGGATTTGATATGTGGACCTGCTCTAACTCAGTGAGAGGTGACTGGAATGGTAGTTTTTTTAAAAAATAAAAATTTTCTTTGCTCAGCTCTACCTTTTCCCCATGGGTCTGGTACTTTTCCTGCCTGTAGAACTACAGGACTATGCTTTCCATGCCTACTTCAGTACTTAGGACTAAACTGGGGAAATGGTTGGAAAACAGACACCAATCATATAAAGGAGGCAAAGCTCTATTAGATATGAGGCTAAGGAGGATTTTCATTCCCTGAAGATGAACGGCAGTGAGGTTGCCCCAGAGGGAGCTGATCCCTTGCCTATGATGGGCTGAATCTGTCCTGCTGGGATCAGGTTGTGAAACAGAGTAGGACCAAGCAAGGCAGTCACACCAGGGAGCCTTGTTGTTTCTTGGTTCCTTCCTTTGTTATTTGTACCTTGTGTAACTGTAGCATTCCTGACTATTCCATTTTCACAGTTTTTCTCCTATTTCCTAGTTATAGTGTTTGTTTAACAAACTGTTTCTTGTTCACTCTACCTGGGTTCATCACACCTCAAATCCAGCCATACATCAGGGCATGCCCCTGACTAAAGAGGATGTTGTTTAGAGGTTGGGAGAGTGCTCTGGGCCTTCTCTAGTATAGCTCCAGAACCAGAATAATGATGGTTAGTTAAGGCTAGGATTACCTAATGTCTTTTTTTAATGATGTCTTTCCTCTTTGGATGAGCCTCTTGTGGCGCAGAGTGGTAAGGCAGCCGTCTGAAAGCTTTGCCCATGAGGCTGGGAGTTCAATCCCAGCAGCCGGCTCAAGGTTGACTCAGCCTTCCATCCTTCCGAGGTCGGTAAAATGAGTACCCAGCTTGCTGGGGGGTAAACGGTAATGACTGGGGAAGGCACTGGCAAACCACCCCGTATTGAGTCTGCCATGAAAACGCTAGAGGGCGTCACCCCAAGGGTCAGACATGACTCGGTGCTTGCACAGGGGATACCTTTACCTTTACCTTTTTTCCTCTTTGGGGCACTTTAAAAAAGTCATTGGGGGTTAGAAGTATTCCTAGTATGTAGCAATTATTACACCTTAAATAGTAGGAGTACTTAAAATTTGTCATAGTGATCACTTGTTTGAAGTAGTCAGTTGGGAAATATATCTTCTTTGATTTTCAAAATAGGGGAACCCTATGAAGGCCATTGAGTGACCCAGATCTGAAGAGAGCAAGAAGAAAGGAGGGATTGGGCAGGCCACTGAGAGAGGGAGACTGGAAGACAAAATGGGGGGGGGGGGGGGGTTAGCTGCAGGGCTCCTGAAGCAACATCCTGAATTCACAGAATGCATGGGGGTAGGTGGGGAAAGGAGGACAGAGAGACAGGTAGAAAGAGTAACGAAAAAAGAGAGAGATGAAGAGAGAAATAGGATAGAAAAAAGAGTTAAAAAGAAATAGGAAATGAGAGCGTGAAAAGAGAATGACAGCCAGAAATATAGGCAGAAGGAAGAAAGAAAGAGATGGATAGAAAGAATGGAGAGAAAGAGAGGGAGAGAAAGACAGACAAAAAAGAAGGCAGAAACAGAGAAAAGGAAATAGGTAGGAATAATGAGAGGGAGCCTCTTGTGGCGCAGAGTGGTAAGGCAGCCGTCTGAAAGCTTTGCCCATAAGGCTGGGAGTTCAATCCCAGCAGCCGGCTCAAGGTTGACTCAGCCTTCCATCCTTCCGAGGTCGGTAAAATGTGTACCCAGCTTGCTGGGGGGTAAACGGTCATGACTGGGGAAGGCACTGGCAAACCACCCCGTATTGAGTCTGCCATGAAAACGCTAGAGGGCGTCACCCCAAGGGTCAGACATGACTCGGTGCTTGCACAGGGGATACCTTTACCTTTAATGAGAGGGAGAGAAAGAAAAAAATAAGGAAGATAAAGAGAGAAACAGAGTGATACAAAGAAGAAAAAAGTTGTTAGGAAGAGAGACACAGAAAAAGAGACAGGAACAGGAAGAGAGAAAGGAAAAGAGAGAAGCCCCCCCCCCCCCAGCTCTCTCCGCCACCCCAAGAGCTGAGGCGCCCCTGGCCGCCACCGTCCAGAGCTCCTCTGATCCATGTGTAGGCTGCGGGAGGGCTGGAAGAGGTGGGTGGAGAGTTCCCCCTCTTGCCCCTCCCCACAAAGAACAGCAGCACCTCTGGCCAGCTTCTTCCGGGTTCAATATAATATAATGTTGTTTTAATGTGGAATGTTTAAAGATGCATTTGTTTGGCATATTCGTAAAATTGATTAAAATTATGGCTTAAATACAAAGTCTCTCTATCAATCAACAGTTTCAATGTAAAGACCTAATGCATATTTCCTTCTGCCAACAACTGGGCTGACGTGCCCCAGCTAAGCCCCAACAAATGACAGCTGGCATCTGAGAAGGCCTAGGACCCAAGTTCCAGTTGCTAAAACTGCTCAGACTGGGAGGAATGCGGCTGTTCCAATCAAGCAGGAGTTCTGTACAGCAGTGGTCCCCAACCTTTCTGTGGCTGGGGACAGGCAGGGCATCAGGCCGCGCCCCCGCGGGCCGCACCCGCGCATCGGGCCGCACCCGCGCATCGGGCCGCACCCGCGCATCGGGCCATGCATGCGCGATGCGCGGCCCGGCCCTGTTTCCCTCTCCCTGCCCTCCCGCAGTAAGAAGCTTCCCGGGCCGCAAGCTTGCGGCCTGGGAAGTTTTTTACTGCGGGGGGGGGGGGGCGGGGAGAGGGAGCTGCGGCCTGGCGCCATGGCCTTCGCGGCCCGGCACCAGGCCGCAGCCCGCAGGTTGGGGACCACTGCTGTACAGCACCTTGCTTCCCCCCCTTCATTGGGTGCAATCCTGGCTGGGTGGTGTTGTGTCCATCACGACTGATCACTTTAGCTTTATAGGGAATGTTGCATAGCCACTGGGCTATGAAGTGTCCAAGCTCCAAAACATATATATTTAAAATGAACAAAATTGCTTACAATAAAATTACATCTTTTAATAATGTTTCCATGGGAATATACATTTGAACTTTAATAAAACCAACTGCCTATTTTTACAGGTAATGCAATGGCAGTAATGAGCTGCAACTCAAGTGTTACATGGCTAAAAATGGCACAAACAAATCAAGTTTAATATTGAATAATTAAGATCAAGAAGTTAAAAACTAAACAAAACACGCAAAACAATACAAACTTACTTTGTGACAGATCGGTGTGGATATTGCTACCTTTTGAGTTCATCTTCTGTGCCTGACTTGTAGGGATGGGCTTATAAGACTGCCCTGTTGCTCTGTACATGGCTTGAACCCACAGGATTCTATCCTGTTCATCATCACTGGCAAATATCACAGTGTCACCTTCTTTTACAGCATTGAAGAACATCTGGCCACCTTGGAGACCTGCAAAATTGGGAAGTCAGAGTCAGGGCTGGCTCCAGCAATTTTGCTGCCTTAGGTGAAAATTAGTTGTCGTCCCCCCCTTTTCTTGTTCTGTACAACTGAATAGAGGGAAGGGAAGAGGGGAGGGCTATATCTACCTACAGGCCCTACAGGCAAACAAAGAAGGTGTGGAGAAAGGCCAGGAGGTATATTCCTCTCCAAAAGGTATTACCCAGTTGCCGCTTCTTTTCCTTGTGAGCAAAGGGTATATATGCACAACCTATGATTTCCATTTTATGATCATGAACATAACAAACTTTTCCACTCATAAGGCAAAAATCTGTTGCTTTAGCTCTTAAGGAGATTTGATAAATATTCAGAATTTAAAAAAAAGAAAATAATATTCCCCCACTCCCCAAAAATTAGATGGTCAATCTTATTTTTCTTAATGTAGTAAAACTCCTTGATGTTGAAAGAATTCTGTTTACCAAACATGTATAATTTGTTTTAATGACTGTATTGTATCACTGAAAGATGCCTGTGGAGTGAACAGTAAAATCTGCTCACTATTCCAATACGGTTAAGAAGGGTTAAGCAGCCACATGATGCTGTGCAATAAGGAATTGTTACTACTGAGGAACTCTGCATTCCACAACATTAAATACCTGAATATTGTATGATACTGGCAACTTTGATTAATATTTTTGTAACTTTTTGCATGGCTTCAAAGACAACCTATTTGCAAGAATATGACCAAGGAACACGGTTCAATTACATAACTAGTGAGTATTATGTCTTGAAATACCTGAATGAGGTTCTGTATAGTCCACTGTGTATCCTTCAAGTTGCATTAATTCCTGAGGCTCAGATTTCTTTTCTCTGTAGCTGCACATAGCAAATGTGTACTGACTAACCTGAGTAAAGAAAGTGTTAGGTTTGCAATATTTCATTATACAATTTTAGTTGTCTATCAGAAGACAATAATTACAAAGTTTACTGGAGGAAGTGATCATTTAAGTTGCAATCTTCCCAAAAACAAGTCCCATGCTATTCAAGAGGGCCTGCTTCCCAGGATAGCATCCTTAGGATTGCATTTTAGATACTAAAGGTATGGTTACAAATGACATTTCACACAGCTAGCAATTATGCAGTATAAATGAGGATTTCAGAAATACAGGACAATTTGGTCTTTAGTTTATCCTCCAAAAATACAGGAGCACACTGATTACTAAACTAATTATTTTCAGAGAATGGAAGCAGTATATAAATATGAGTTTTTAAAGCAATGCAGACTATCCTGTGTTGAGTTAGCTTGCTTGCCCCTGGCACAATCATCTGTGCCCACCACTTCTTTTTGTCAAAATGCAATATGCTCTTGGGAGTAGTTTTGAAAAGTGGCATTATTGTTTTATCACCTTAGAGAGGAGTGACTTGAGGATTGGGGGTGGGAAGTATGGTGGTGGAAAGGGCCCTCAAGTCACAGCTGACTTATATTGAAGGGTTCTCAAGGCGAGAGACATTCAGAAGTGGTTTTCCTTTGCCTGCCTCCGTGTCATGATTCTGTTATTCTTTGAAGGTCTCCCATACAAGTACTAGCCAGGGCTGACCCTGCATGACTTCCGAGATCTGATGAGATTGGGCTAGCCTGGGCGATTCAGGGTGGGTGGTAAGGAGAGAGACACTATAGTGTGTTATGAGGGTTAGGGAGGTTGAACTGAAAGACAAGCAGGTGTCTTCGACTGAAAGGAGGAGGTATCTATCACTCATTTACAGTTGACGAAAGGGAGAGGCTGTGGCCCAGTGGGTGAACATCTGATTGGCATGCAGAAGGCACCAGGTTCAATCCCCGGTATCTCCACTTAAAAGGACCAGGCAGCAGGGGATGTGAAAAATCTCTGCCTGAGACTCTGAAGAGCTGCTGATAGTATTCAGCAATACTGACCTTGATGGACCAGTGGTCTGATTCAATAAAAGTTGGCTCCATATGTTCAAGTGTTAATCGACAGCAAGATCCCAAAAACAAAGGTTGTGTAATACTTTTGATTCAGAACAGCCAAAGCAACACTCAGTATAATTGTTTTATAGTTGTTCAGAAATCTGCATGAGGCTGGCTGTGCAAACAAAAGAGATGGGAGGACCTTCCAGGCTGTGCTTTTAATGCCTGTGTCTAACAGAAGCCTTACGGTTGTGGCCTAAAATAACTATTTTTTTCCTAATCCCCTCCTCTTTGTTTTTTTTGCAATCCAGCCCAAGAGTTCTGGGTAGCTCAAAAGCTTAAACTATACTTTGTTTCATTTTGGCTATTCTTAAAACGTATTACGTTATACTTGTTTTTGCGTAAAAAAACAGGTGGGCAAACTTAACAACACAAACAGTAATAAATTAGCTATGATTCTTGTTGACAACAATGTTAGGCTGAAACTGGAATACCCTGGTCCATATACTTCGTGCCTCAAACTATTCACAGCTATTGCTATAAGTTACTCAGAATGAGCATGGGAAGCTGCATTAGACCACCAGGCTATTGAATCATCTAGCCAGGATTGTTTTCTATAGCTGGCAACAATTTGAATCAGTTTTTTCCCAGGCCTGCTACAAGGGGTGTACAAACAAATTTGGTATCTTTGGGTTAAACTATATGGAACCCAAAAATATCTGGATTTTTTCCAACTCAGTTATAGCCTACGGTGACCATTATAATAAATGGTCCTGATAGGCTATAATGTAGAATCACTCTGGGGCTATTTGGGGTTCTGGGGGACTGTTTTTTGGAGGTAGAGGCACCACATTTTGAGGTAGAGGCATCAAAGAAGGTGCCCCCATCATCCATTGTCTCCAATGGAAGGGGGAAAGACATTTACACTTTAAAGGAAACAGGGCAGTAGTATGAGCAAAAAGGTTCTAGGGGTCTTAGTAGACCATACACTGAACATGAGTCAGCAGTGTGACTCAGTGGCTAAAAAGATAAATGGGATTTGGGGCTGTATCAAAAGAAATATAGTGTCCAGATTGTGTGAGGTTACTCCTCTCTGGTTACATCTCACTTGGAGTACTGTGTTTAGTTTTGGACACCACAATTGAAGAGAGATGTAGACAAACTGGAATGTATCCAGAAGAGGGCAACAAAAATGATGAGGGGTTTGGAAACCAAGATCTATGAGGAAAGGCTGAGGGAACTTGGTCTGTTTAGCCTGGAGAGGAGATGACAGATATGATAGCCATCTTCAAGTACTTGAGGGGCTGTCCCATAGAGGATTTTTTCTGTTCCTTTAAAAGTTCAGGCCAGAACCAATGGGATGAAATTAATTTTCAGCTAAACATATGGAAGAAGTTGCTGACAGTTAGAGTAGTTCCTCAAAGGAACGGGCTTTCTTGGGAGGTGGTGGGTTCTCCTTCTTTGGAAATTTTTAAACAGAGGCTAGATAGCCATCTGACGGAGAGGCTGATTCTGTGAAGGCAAAGGGGTGGTGGGTTACAGTAGATGAGCAATTGGGATGTGAGTGTCCTGCATAGTGCAGGGGGTTGGACTAGATGACCCTGGTGGTACCTTTCAAATCTATGATTCTAGGGTAACTTTACAATTTAAATGCTTTTTGCAAGCCATGGTAGCATGAGTAAACTCCAAAGCCATTTAAAGGGCTTGAGGTCCGTTAAATGACTTCTCCATGCTGAGAATTCACTCCAAAGGCATTCACTCCAAAGGCGGGAGTGCCGCGCATGTGTGTTTGCAGCCGCGCATGGCGCAAACGTGCAAGCGCGGCCCGGTGCAGCCCTGCGGAGGCAGGGAGCCGCGGCCCGGTGCCATGGCGTGCCGGGCCGTGGCCTGATGGTTGGGGACCACCGCTTTAAACCACTCGGGGAGCGGTATAAATAATTGGTTAAGAGCTAAGTGTGTGGGGCCTTCCAATTGTGTGGGCCCTACCAGGACACACAAGAGTTCTAGCCAGTCGGGAGAGCCCATCGGAAGGCGCTTTGTAGGGAGGCCTTTATTCACTTTTTAACTCACCCCACCTCCTTGCCCTACACCTTCCTTCCATTCCCTCTGCATTCTTCCCTTCTTTTCTCCCTTCTTTTAGATCAATCTTCTTCATTCATACAACTCTCTCCTCCCATCCACCCTTTCTAGCACCCGTTGTATTTACAAGTACAACGGGCTTTAAATCTAGTAAATAAATAAATAAATGCAAAGATTTTAGTAAAGAAAAAGCAGAAAGATTCTCATTGGAAGTATTTTCCCTAGTGTGAGATGACTTGGAATGTCCATTGACAAACGGTTCAGGCATTCCTTCTTCGCTGTAGTCCTCAGGCATAATTCTATTGATCTGTGTCTATCAAAAACCACAGGATTTAGTTCAGAGAAATGAGCTAAAGTGAGTATTTATGGACAAGGAGGACTTCTAAAATTCCATAATCACAAGGAACTACAGGAGATTTGGCATTACCCCTGGACAGCAACCTCCCATGCAAATTTTACATTATGCACATAGCAAGTATAAGTTGCCAGTTAAATGAATTTATATAGACAAATACACCAGCTCTAGTAAAATAACTATGGGGTGGAGATCAAGTATATCACTAGAAGGATCAATACAGAAAAACTCAAAGCTACCACTATATGCTGATTTGAAAGCTTTTGATCATTTGCACACGGAGGGGTAAAATGCGCATGGCCTCCTGCTTGCAAATGTGGGATGTTAAACCTCCCATTTGCAGCCTTACAGGAGATCACTGCTGCATTTTTCCACTGCCCCGTTGCAGTTTTTTGCTTCTTGACGAGGCTGCAAGGGAAAACAAGCACAACTTCTCCCCCCACTCCTTGGATTGTCAATCACAGCAAGCTGCCAATCACAGCACAACGGTTATCTTGTGGACTGAAATGTTCCCCCCCCCCCCCCAAGCCCTGAAATTATTTTGGGTTTTTGTTTTTTTAAGGTACTTCTGTTTTGCTATGTGGTAATGCCACAACACAGATGCATTTTTAATAAAAATCAACACTGTCGTGTAGCTATGGAGAAATGCTAGAATGATACAGCATCCCCCCCGGATCCATGTTCTTTTGGATTTCATTTATGTCTGGGTGGATTTCTGATAAGCTGAACATGGTAACTGGAACCCAAAAAGTCATTTTTAGTAGACGGTTGGCTTAAAAACAAAGTGCTCAGACCCCTGTATGATTGGGAGAAAGCTGCTTGATCACCTGCCCCCCCCCTTTTCCAGATAATTTTCCACCTCCAGAAAACACAAATGGGGCTGTTTTTGTCTGCTTGAGTTGTGGGAAGGCTGGACATGGGAACTGAACCCCGAAACTATATTTTTGGTAAATGGTTGGCTTATATAAATTAAAAAAACACGAAGCGCTCAGATCTCTGTTTATAATCAGAAGAAGGCTGCTTGATCACCCCCCTCCCTTTCCCAGCTCATTTCCCACCTCCAGAAAACAGAAACAGGGCTGTGTTTTGCCTGCCTGATAAAAAAAAGACAGTGGACACTTTGCAGAAGATTTTATTTTACATCTGACAATGTAGATTTTTGGTCGCGCTCCAATGTGGACCGTGCCATTAAAAAAGAAAACATTCTTGGAGCAGGAAATGGAGAGAGGAGGGTGGATGTGAGGATGGGAAAATGCTGCAGAGACTATTGCACTTTCCCCCTTCCATACAGTCTTGTCTCTGGTTGCTCACTGTTTGCTCACTGATGTGATGCGAGATAAAAAGTGGCAAATCCACTTTTTGCAATTTCCCTCATCCAGAGGCAAATCTGGGCAAAACATGAGCCAGGCTCTGGACATATGGAGGGGGTTCTAAAACCTGTTAGCAACCATAGGCTATTCAGGGGCAGATTCCACATGCAGAAATAGTCTTTGTTTATACTGTTTATAGTATTGAAAGTGGCACAAGGGTCTGATCAAATTTGCTGCATCTGTCTGTCTGTCTAATTTATATCCTGCCACCCATGGCAAGCTGTCTCTTGGTGGGTCACATCGTTAAAACCCACATAAAACATAAAAACACAATATCCAATTAAACCTCCCTTACATTACAACTTGGCGGTGAAAATCTAATACCCACCCCGAACAACTGCATCACGGGGTGCCAGAATGCGGGCATTAGCTGACAGGCACCAGTATGATAGTCTGCAGATATCATCCATGGGGCTCCTGATCCACCATACCCCAACCATAAAACTGGTGGAAGACCTCGGTAATACAGGCCCTGCAGAATGCTGGAAGTTCCTGCAGGGCCCGCAGCTCTTCCAGGAGCTCATTCCACCAGGCTGAGGCCAGGACCGAAAAGGCCTTGGACCTAGTCAAGGCCAGGTGAACTTCCTGTGGGTGGGCATGACCAACAAGTTGGTACCTGCAGAGTGTAAAGCAAATGCTGAATGAGCATTAAAGCTATATGCTGATTTTTGGTCTCACATGGTGTTTTGGGAATCATCATCCTGCTGATGAACAGAACAAAAATATGTGAAACAGAAAGAATGGCAAAACACCACCTCAAGTCAAGCTTGGCTGGTAGGCTAATAACCTCCTCCTTGCCCTGGAGAGATACATGACTTTAGAACAATGGGTCACTCCTCTCTTGCCTTAAACACCTTAAGAATGGGGTTTTAAGAGGGCGGAGGTTACTTGTAAGTCAGGTTGCTATCTCTGGAGTGGGAAAGTTTTGGATATTTGGAGGTGAACCCAGTAGAAGGTGGCATTTGGTGAGGGGCAGGACCTCAGCAGGCTATAATGCCAAATAGTCCACCCTCCAAAGCAGACCTTTCCACCTGGAGAACTTATGCCTGTAGCATATCAGATAGAATTCTGAGAGAACTCCAGATCCATCCTGAAGGTTGGCAACCCTAAGTATAAGCCACATTAAGCCGGACTGTGGTGACATATTCATTTCCTAAATAAACAATCAGAGTTGCTTTCTGTGGAATGTCCAGGAAAGGTTCTGAGAGCTGGATCAGAGAGTTATCACAGATCCAGTTCATGAACACAACACATGCCCAGAGGTCACACAAACAGGACATGCTTGGCTGTAATCAATTAAGAAATGCAACATAGTTCTCAGAACTAAACCACATGGTCTTCTGATGAAAAGCAAACAAAATACTGTGTGAATAGAAGGCTGTGTCTGCCCTGAGGCTCTACTGCTTTTAATTACCTACTTAATTTGGACAGCAGTTTTTCAAGAAATATGGTATGAAATGCTACTAACCTGTACAAGTACACAGTAACGCTTTTTCCATCTTTTCCATACCTTCTGTCCAAGAGCATACAAATACCTGTCAAGGATAAGGGCAAATACATTCTGTTAAAAAAAGCGACACCAAAATATCCCCAAACTGCACTTTCATAAGGTAAAGGTAACCCCTGTGCAAGCATCGAGTCATGTCTGACCCTTGGGGTGACGCCCTCCAGCATTTTCATGGTGGACTCAATACGGGGTGGTTTGCCAGTGCCTTCCCCAGTCATTACCGTTTAGCCCCCAGTAAGCTGGGGTACTGCAATTTTTGGATTGTACTGGTCCCCGGACTGGGGGTTGGGGACCACTGGTGTAGATGAAAGCATGGTAATTTTAAACATATTTTATATCTGCTTTCCTCTTGTTTGCCCTGCACGGAAGATGACAGAGCACTTTTGCAGGGTTAACCTTCTTAATTTTTCAGGAATACAGAACACCAAAGAACTGTTTAGAGAAGATCTTTGATAAGTTTCTTGAAAGATTTTAAGACCGAAATCAATATAGAAACACACAAACCCCTTCAGATTTTCAGATAAGTTGTGTGTTTAATAAGAAGTTTTCAAACTGTATTGCGGAGAACCCAGGGGGCCTCAGAAATTTGCCAGGAATTCCTACATGGAACACTACTAGTGTAGAAACATCCCTGAAACAAAATTTAATTCTCAGTACAATATTTTCCCAGCACTGTGCTCAAAAGGAGTATGTTCTAGCATACAAAGTTATCTGAAAACTGGGGTGAAATGACGGCATCTAACACGCTTGGCCTGTGTATTCCAAAAGCCAACTGCCTGCTCTAGAGCCTGCCACAGGAAACCAACTTGTACCATGGAGGAGGCCTATAGTGGATGTGAAAGGGTCAAGGCAGAAATGATTTTTCTGGAGTCAGGAATTCTCCAATTAAGCCACTCACTCTGGGTAATCTATGGTCCGTCACTATCCTTAATCCAAACCTATCAGAGTTGTGGGGATAAAACATGTAAGGATGAAGTACACATGCCAGGCTCCTTGAAAGAAGGGTTGGATAAAAACGTAACAGACATTTACATTGTATAGTATACTTTTATGTGTGCTGGCAGGGTTACATTAATATATATTTTATCTGAGAAACATAACAGACATTTTTAAAAGATATCAAATTTATCTTTTACAGTTCTGTCAATAAATACCTTTCTATATTTTCCTCTTTCTTCAGGCTAATAGTTAGAAAATGGTCTTGGGCTACTATAATATAGCCCATTAGAAAATAAATATTTATCTTTTCTCCCAAAGATATGGGAATGTCTCTGTCTATAACAAAGAGTCAAAACATACTGCATGGTAGTTCCAATTATCTGGCAACATGTCAAACATGAGAAGAGAGAACAAAAGTTTTTTTGCGTATTTTGACCACACTGCGAGAGTTCATGGATCTGGGGAGGAAAAAAGCTTCTGTTTTAATGAATAGCATAATTGTCTATGGAGCACTCAAACAATCTGCTGATGGAGAGGGAGATGGGGCTTATTCCTTTAACAGAGATCGTCTCCTTCCCCTTCCAAGTTCATCCTTTTTTTTTCATTCTAAGGAATGAAACAATCAATCTTCATCTTGAATACAAATCCTCCACTTTTACAAGGATTTTTTTAAAAAAAATTTAGCACAATGAGGGGGAAATTACAGAAAAGCTGGGGGGGGGGATCAATAAATACAGCAGTTTAGTCCAGCAAAGAGCTTTTTTTCTTTTAAAAAAGAAGAAGCCTCCAGTCAAGGTTGAAAGAGCAATTAATGCAGTCTCAAAATCTGGGCCATTCTGATAGAGTTCGGTTAACATGTGGCAGAAGTAATCATCCACTTGTGAAAATGATTTTCAGTTCATTCTCAAACACCTTTCAGACACTCATGATCCCATTTAACTGACAACAATACAGGCTATCTGTGGGCATCATTGCATTCAATGTGAGAACCAATAGGGACCAAATGCCCACAAGGCACTTTCAGTCATTGAGGCATGTTCTGTATTGCCTAGCATGAAAGGAATTCTTTCCTTGGGCTGCATTCCTCTTTTTATTTAAACACCCCCCCCCCAAGATTAAGCTATCCCCCCCCCCCTCAGTAGAGGATACAAGAAACAACAGACTCAAGATAACAATGTGGGCTGGGTAATCGGAAGCCTAGCAGTAAACATTTCCAGATTGATTTTCATACTTTTCTGTGCTTTTGAGAAAGCAGACCAAACCAATCTTACAACAAATGGGTGGGAAAAAGAAAAAAACACAGCCCAAACAGCTGTTGTAATTATGGCAACTAAGGACAGAGACATCTTGAGGAGTGTCAAGTTAGCCAAGTGACAATGGAGGAGAACATTTCTATTTACATCTGATGATCAAAATGCTTATGATATGAATAGGAAAACTGGCAATAAAGCCCATGCTATTTCCTAGCACATTTTCCATTTCATGCATGCATTTTACCAGAGATATCGGATCATAGAGTCACCTTCTGTATACTATGGGAGACACTGGAATTTCTGAACATTAAAATGATAGTGCTTCCTCATTTGAAAAAAGACAAGTTGTATGATCTAAGATGGATGATTTAAACCAACATAAATATTTACTTTTCAAGACATGCTTGAAAATTTTCATTACCATTCTAGTAATAAGCCCCTTGCAAATAAAAGGCATCAAGAGTGGAGCATCAAAACATTAATGCTGTCAGTATGTTCCAGGCATTATTTATTTGTTTATTTAGAAAACTCTACAATGTTAAAAGTTGTTAGTTTAAAATTAACATTTAAACCCAAGACAGAGTACAAAAAGCATAAATCACTAAACAGCTTAGTCTGAAAATAATCATCACATTTATATTTTAAAAAATGGTGTTAGAAACTTCAGCCCTAGATCCATACCAGTCGGGCTTCCATCCTGGCCATGGGATAGAGACCGTGCTGGTTGCCCTGATGGATGATCTCCAGCGCCAACTGGACCGAGGCAGGTCGGCCATTGTCGTGTTGTTAGATCTTTCGGCCACATTTGGTGTCGCTGATCATGAGCTCTTGTTCCGCCAACTCGTTGATACAGGGATAGGGGGAACAGCCCTTAAGTGGCTGACCTCCTTTCTTGAGAACAGGTTGCAGAGGGTTGCATTGGGAAGGGAGTTAACAGACCCCTTTGCACTACCGTATGGGGTGCCACAAGGGGCGGTACTCGCTCCCACTTTGTTTAACATCTATATGTGCACTCTTGCCCATTTGGTCTGGAGCTACGGGCTGGGACGAAACCAATATGCAGATGACACCCAGCTCTAGCTCCTAATGGACAGCTGGGAAGAAACATTCGCCAGTTGTTTCGAAGCAGTAGCTGGGTGGATCAGGAAGAGTCATCTGAAACTCAACCCCGCCAAAACCGAGGTTCTGTGTCTGGGCTGAAAGGGGCAGGACCAGGAATAGCATCTTCCCTGGCTGGACAGGGTGCAACTAACATCTGTGCCCCAAGCCAGGAATTTGAGAGTGATTTTTGACGCCTCCCTGTTTATGGAGGCTCAGGTCACTAAGGTAGCTCGGACAGCATTATTCCATCTATGTCAAGCCTGGCTATTAGTGTCCTACCTGTCACCAAAGCACCTGGCCACTGTGATCCATACAACATTCACTTCCAGGTTAGACTTCTGTAACTCACTGTACATGGGCTTACCCTTGTCCCTGGCCCAGAAGCTGGTACAGAATGCGGCTGTGTGGGTCCTTACCAGGTCTTCCTAGAAGGCCCACATGCAGCCCTTGTTGAAACAACTTCATTGATTACCAGTCTGCTTCTGGATCAGGTTCAAGGTACTGGTGTTGACCTTTCAGGCTTTATGTGGCTTGGGCCCTACTTACCTATGGGACTATCTATCTCCTTATGTCCCCTGCAGGGCACTCCACTCTGTGGGTATGAATCTGCTGAGGGTCCTGGGCCTTCTGGAGGTGTGCCTGGCCCTTACCTGGTGGAATACACCAATATAAGATGGGGGAGACTTTTCTTGGCAGTAGCATGTGCGAAAAGGATATAGGAGTCTTAGTAGACCATACATTGAACATGAGTCAGCAGTGTGACTCAGTGGCTAAAAAGGCAAATGGGATTTTGGGCTGTATCAAACGGAGTATTGTGTCCAGATCACGGGAGGTGATCTTCAGATCTTCACTCTGCTCTGGTTCGGCCTCACTTGGAGTACTGTATTCAGTTTTGGGCACCCCAATTGAAGAGGGATGTTGAGAAATTGGAACGTGTCCAGAGGAGGGCAACAAAGATGGTGAGGGGTTTGGAGACCAAGACATATGAAAAAAGGTTGGGGGAGCTTGGTCTGTTTAGCCTAGAGAGGAGACAACTGAGAGGGGATCTGATAACCATCTTCAAGTATTTAAAAGTGTGCCATATGGAGGATGGAGCAGAATTGTTCTCTCTTGCCCCAGAGGGACAGACCAGAATGAATGGGATGAAATTAATTCAAAAGAAATTCCATCTAAACATCCGGAAGAAGTTCCTGACAGAGTGGTTTCTCAATGGAATAGGCTTCCTTGGGAGGTGGTGGGTTCTCCATCTTTGGAAATTTTTAAACAGAGGCTAGATAGCCATCTGACAGAGGCTGATTCTGTGAAGGTAAAGGGGTGGCAAGTTACAGTAGATGAGCGATTGGGATATGAGTGTCCTGCATAGTGCAGGGGGTTGGACTAGATGACCCATGAGGTCCCCTCCAACTCTATTATTCTATGAATGAGCTTCCGGACAAACTGCGGGCCCTGATAGGACTCTCTGATTTCCACATGGCCTGCAAAACAGAGCATCTTCCACCAGGTGTTTGGTTGAGGCTGGGTGAGAGGGCCCCCCGGGGTATGAGATCTGGTCCTCCCCCCGAGTTTGGACACATCATTAGTGCTGTTGATGGCCGTTTCCAACTTCCACCCTGGTTTTTGACCATCAACCACTGGTTACTATCTGGACGAATACCGGAGGGCCGAAGCATTTTTATGCTAGAGTTATTAGATGTTAATACTGGAGTGTTTTATGGGAGACTTATTTTTATGTTTTCTATTACTTTGTGACCCCCTTCAAGGATCGCTGCCTTGTTGTGGCAAGGGGGCTTGCGTAGTTCAGTGAAGCTATGAGCTATGCCGTGCAGGGCCACCCAAGACGGACAGGTCATAGCTGAGAGCTCTGACAAAAGGTGATCCACTGGAGAAGGAAATGGCAAACCACTCCAGTATCTTTGCCATGAAAACTCTATGGACAGTTCCAATAGGCATAACGATATGACGCTGGAAGATGAGCCCCTCAGGTCGGAAGGTGTCCAATATGCTACTGGGGATGAGCAGACGGCTAGTACAAGTAGCGCCAGAATGAATGAAGCGACTGGGCCAAAGCCGAAAGGACGCTCAGTTGTGGAAGTAACTGGTGGCGAAAAGACAGTCCGATGCTGTAAAGATTTTTATTCCATAGGAACCTGGAACGTCAGATCCATGAATCAAGGTAAGCTGGACGTGGTCAAACAAGAAATGACAAGACTGAACATCGACATTTTAGGAATCAGTGAACTAAAATGGACAGGAATGGGTGAATTTAATTCAGATGACCATCAGGTATACTACTGTGGACAAGAATCTCGCAGAAGAAATGGAGTAGCCTTCATAATCAATAAGAGAGTAGGAAAAGCAGTCTTGGGATACAATCCCCAAAATGACAGAATGATCTCAGTTCGAATCCAAGGCAAACCATTCAACATCACAGTGATCCAGGTCTATGCCCCAACCACTGCTGCTGAAGAGGATGAAGTTGATCAGTTCTATGAAGCCCTACAACACCTTCTAGAAGCAACGCCCAAAAATGATGTGCTTATCATCATGGGGGATTGGAATGCTAAAGTAGGAAACCAAAAGATAACTGGGATAACAGGCAAGTTTGGCCTTGGAGTACAAAATGAAGCAGGGCACAGGCTGGTAGAATTTTGTCAAGAGAATACAATGGTCATAGCAAACACTCTTTTCCAACAACCCAAGAGACGACTCTACACATGGACATCACCAGACGGTCAACACAGAAATCAGATTGACTATGTGCTCTGCAGCCAAAGATGGAAAAGTTCTATCCAGTCAATAAAAACAAGACCAGGAGCTGATTGTGGTTCAGATCATGAGCTTCTTGTTGCAAAATTTAGGCTTAAATTGAAGAAAGTAGGGAAAAGCACTAGGCCACTCAGGTATGAACTAAATCATATCCCCAACGAATACACAGTAGAGGTGACAAATAGATTTAAGGAATTAGATCTGATAGACAGAGTGCCTGAAGAACTATGGACGGAGGTTCGCAACATTGTACAAGAGGTAGCAACTAAAACCATCCCAAAGAAAAAGAAATGCAAGAAATCAAAATGGCTGTCTGAGGAAGCTTTACAAATAGCTAAGGAGAGAAGGGAAGTGAAAGGCAAGGGAGAAAGAGAAAGATACACCCAACTGAATGCAGAATTCCAGAGAAAAGCTAGAAGAGATAAGAATGCCTTCTTAAACGAACAGTGCAAACAAATAGAAGAAAACAATAGAATGGGGAGGACCAGAGATCTTTTCAAGAAAATTGGAGATATGAAGAGAACGTTTCATGCAAAGTTGGGTATGATAAGGAACCAAAATGGTAGGGACCTCACAGAAGCAGAAGAGATTAAACAAAGGTGGCAAAATTATACAGAACAACTATACAAGAGCGAGCTTAACATCCCTGATGACCACAGTGGGGTACTTACTGACCTGGAGCCAGACATCCTGGAATGTGAAGTCAAATGGGCCTTAGGAAGTCTGAGCAATAATAAAGTTAGTGGTGGTGACAGCATTCCAGTTGAACTATTCAAAATCTTAAAGGATGATGCAGTAAAAGTGCTACACTCAATATGCCAGCAAATTTGGAAAACTCAACAATGGCCACAGGATTGGAAAAGGTCAGTTTACATTCCAATCCCAAAGAAGGGCAATGCCAAAGAATGTTCAAACTACCGCACCATTGCACTAATTTCTCATGCTAGCAAAGTTATGCTCAAAATCCTACAAGCTAGGCTCCAGCAATATGTGGACCGAGAACTTCCAGAAGTACAGGCAGGATTTCGAAGAGGCAGAGGAACTAGAGATCAAATTGCCAACATACGCTGGATCATGGAGAAAGCTAGGGAGTACCAGAAGAACGTCTACTTCTGCTTCATTGACTATGCTAAAGCCTTTGATTGTGTGGAGCACAACAAATTGTGGCAAGTTCTTAAAGAGATGGGAATACCAGAGCATCTTATTTGTCTCTTGAGAAATTTATATGCAGGTCAAGAAGCAACAGTGAGAACTGAACATGGAATCACTGACTGGTTCAAAATTGAGAAAGGAGTTCGGCAAGGCTGTATACTGTCGCCTTGCCTATTTAACTTGTATGCAGAGTACATCATGAGAAATGCGGGATTAGAGGAGTCACAAATTGGGATCAAGATTGCAGGGAGAAATATCAACAACCTCAGATACGCAGATGATACCACTCTAATGGCAGAAAGTGAAGAGGAACTAAAGAGCCTGTTGATGCGGGTGAAGGAGGAGAGTGCAAAAGTTGGCTTGAAACTCAACATCAAGAAAACAAAGATCATGGCATCCGGCCCTCTCAATTCCTGGCAAATAGATGGGGAAGAAATGGAGATAGTGACAGATTTTATTTTCCTAGGCTCCAAGATCACTGCAGATGGGGACTGCAGCAAAGAAATTAAAAGACGCTTGCTCCTGGGGAGGAAAGCTATGGCAAATCTAGACAGCATCCTAAAAAGCAGAGACATCACCCTGCCAACAAAAGTGCGTTTAGTCAAGGCTATGGTCTTCCCAGTTGCAATGTATGGCTGCGAAAGTTGGACCATAAGGAAGGCCGAGCGTCAAAGAATTGAGGCTTTTGAACTCTGGTGCTGGAGAAGACTCTTGCGAGTCCCTTGGACTGCAAGGCGAACAAACCGGTCAGTCCTAGAGGAGATCAACCCTGACTGCTCTTTAGAAGGCCAGATCCTGAAGATGAAACTCAAATACTTTGGCCACCTCATGAGAAGGAAGGACTCCCTGGAGAAGAGCCTAATGCTGGGAGCGATCGAGGGCAAAAGAAGAAGGGGACGACAGAGAATGAGGTGGCTGGATGGAGTCACTGAAGCAGTAGGTGCAAACTTAAATGGACTCCGGGGAATGGTAGAGGACAGGAAGGCCTGGAGGATCATTGTCCATGGGGTCGCGATGGGTCGGACACGACTTCGCACATAACAATAACAATAATAATAATTACTTTGTGAACTGCCACGAGCCAGTTTCCTGGAAGCAGCAGTCTATAAATCTAATAAATAAATAAATTTAAAAGATCAATGCTCAGTAAAAAGCCTGGGTAAAGAGAAACATTCTGGCCTGGTGCCTAAGAGAGAGCACTGTAGGCCCCAGGTGATCCTTAAGGGGAAGGGAGGAGCCGTTATTGAAAAAGTGCTTCCTCTGGTTGCCACTGACATGGAGGCAGGCTTATTAAGGAGATCTCAACTGGCAGGCTGGCCAATATGGGGGAGCCACAACCCAAAAGCAAAGACTGCAATGGTTTGGCCATATCTGCAGAATGAACAGCAGCAGACTGCCTCATAAACTGTCCTGGAGAGAACGACCAACTGAATGGAAGATCCAACAAATGGTGCCAAAGAAACCATGGCTCAAAAAGAGGAAGACCTTAGAAACTAGTGATTGACTATCCATATGGCCAAAACTATTGCCACCAACCGCCAATTATAAACAAGGCAAAAAATCCACCTACCTATAGAAGTGTATTGGCTGAGAGAACAACCCGCTCTACCAATCACCAGGTAAAGGATAAAAAGAAAATAAAAAGAATATGGGGGAGCCCGTCCTTCTAATACCCTGGCCCCAAGCCACATAAGAAAGATGACTTCAAATTGTGCCAAGAAACAAATGGGCAGTCAGTACAGATCAGTACAGGGGGTGATACAATCCATATCTCACTCCATAAAAAGTGGAAGCCATATTTCTTCTGCCATGAAAACCTTCAAAATGAAAGGCAGGGGGATAGTGTAATATTATTTTAGAACAGTTATTGAAAGAAACAGTTTTCTACTGTAAGACTATAATCAAAATAGTGTTACCAAAAATGTTTACTGCAATTTGATTGCTAGGGCGTATCAGCTCTGTTTGTATTATTGATAATACTAAGGAACACATTTAATTACTCTTGAAAATTCAGGCACCAGTCAAAATTATTGGAAGAGAATAGGATTTGAATGCAACTAATATATCTATTCCTTAAAATGTCTTAAAATATTATAGGGATTTTTTTTAATTACATATATATACATTCTAGTCTATACTTCTCACCTCCAAAAAACTTTTCTATCATTGCTAATCTTCTGATATAAATATTTCTTTACATGAGAACACATTCAAAGGAGAAATTTACAAAGAGTTGAAGTTGCAGATAATCTCAGTCCTAACAGAAGTTAAACCTAATGTTCTATGTAAAGTGATCAAACCAGAGCCAATATATAGAGAGAAACTTCTACAACTAAAAAACAACAAAAGTACCCTCTTTGTTTGATCCTCTAGTACTGGATGCTTACTTCAATATAAAGTTAAATTAATGATCTACAATGTATAAAATATGTCCTAAATACTAAGGCCCATTCCATGCAAGGACCAAAGTTGCCAATTGGTTCCTGATAGCGGAAACGCTATTTTTAATAGTGCAATTTGGCGTTATGCATACCTGCCTTGTAGTGGAATCCAGTAGCGTTTCAATCGTTTCCTACAGGTTTCCGGTCTCGCCAAAAATCGCTAGGAAGGAAGCGATTTTTTCTGTGCTTTGTCCCGCCCCTGGCTGTTAATCAAACAAACAGCCAATGGGGGGCCGTTATCATGCTCCCGAAAAAACCCTTTCCCTTTAAGAACAGGTTTTTTTTTTAAAAAAAGAAAAACACCCATTGCAACGAATATGCCTTGATTCCTTCTAACGTAGAGACCCATCTAGCTGGCAGCTGGGATGTGAGCTGGCGATTCATTGTTACCACACTCCCCCGAATGAAAAGAAAAATCCCCCCCCCCCCGTGCACGGGCGCAATTTTCGGCCAAAAATAAAGGGAACTTGCAAACGGGGCTGTGTTGTGCTTGGGGACTCAGGGGAGCTTTAAAGCAGTTCTGTGGAGGGACTGTAGCTGGAGAAGCCTCGCTGGGTGAATGAAGGCTCACCAGTTCGTTGCTTTCTGCTCGCTCCGAGAAAAAAAAATGGTAATCACTTAGCCGGAAGTTCGGAGGAGTGAGCCAGGGGGAGGGACTTGGCTGGAACCGCAACAATAGGAACGCACAGGTCTTTTTCGCTAGTGTTGCAGATTGTTTGCAAGAGTGTAGTGCTTTTTGGAGGGTGAATCCATTTTTCTGGATTTCCCTTTAAGCGCTACAACGAATCGCTTTTTGCGGGACTGTTTCAGGAGTGTGGCAGATTGTGTGTGATGTCGTGCATAACTGCAAATTAGTAGCATTTACAATTTGGAAGCCTTTTGCAACATTGAAGTCATGGGGAATGGCCCTAAATAAGGGAAGGGCAGAAAGATAGGACAAACCAACACAACCACAATCACAGCTCTCATAGCACCTGCCCATCTGAATGGATGTTGTTTCTTAAGAAAACAATTGAGAAATAAAGAATGATAATACAGATATTATTCCAGCCTGCATATACTAGGAGTCAGTTCCTAGTTTCACTATATCCACTACAACATTAATTGGGTGCAACATGGTTTAAGTATGCTCTATGCCAAAATAATATTTCTTGATTACAGAAGTCAGAATGAGTGTCAGGCTGATGGCTCCTATAGATCAGAACTGTCTCTATACATATTTAGAATACTGGGTGGAAGTTATCCTCATGGCTACCTTGGATCTTTTCCACTCTAAATAATGGGGGATTATAGCAAGAAATTTGGCCTTCCCGGATTGAAGATCAAATTTTGGGACCTCCATGCTATCTGGCACTCATTGCTAATATGTGAAATTACTGATGTACATAATGATTGTGATGGAGCAATTTAGTGCTTTTCCCTAATTTGTGCAGTGAAATATTTATTAAAAATGCTAAATTATTTTTGTAATATAATCAGATTCTTACAAAAGCTTCCCAAGAAATTAATTTAACGAAACATATTTTAAAACATTGACAAAGCCTGAAACTAATCAATGAAACAAGTTCAAGTCAACCATCTCATTAATTGTTTAATTGCAATACAGTTTTACAAATTTATTACCATGCCCCAGCAAGGGAGAGACCACCTCAGCCTCATAAGAACAAAAGACAGGGAGAATGGCATTATATTTTCATGACCATCGAATAAGATTGAATTCCTATTCACCATTAATCCCACTTAGCACAGTTTTAGAGCTGGAACCCAATATATAGTACTTGATGCTCCCATGAAAACAGTTTGAGAAGTGCCATTAAATTTACCCCTTATTTTGGATGTCCAAGTGGCATCAGTGGTTCCAAGCTTAAAGAGAAACAGTTGTCATTTGTCCTGGCTACACTGAGGTAGCTTTGCAACAGTTATCTTTGCTCGGCAACATCTAGATCAGATTACTGTAATGTGCTGTACATGGGGCTGTCTTTGAAGACTGCCAGGAAAACTTCAACTGGTCCTGATAACAGCAGGATTATTGACTGGGATAATTCCCCGTTTCAATAAAAGCACTGGTCCTTACATATAAAGCCCTCAATGACTTGGTTCTATAATCCTGACCAATCAATCTAGCTTTTCTTCAGACAAGAAGACAAGAGGGTTTTAATCACTTTATACCACTGAGAGCCAGTTTGGTGTAGTGGTTAGGAGTGCGGACTTCTAATCTGGCATGCCGATCGGGGGGAGCCCAACCAGGAAGGAGACCGATCAGGGGCAGCCCAACCAGGAAGGCCAGCTCATAGGGAACCAAAAGTAAAAGGATTCAGATGCCTATATGATTCTATGATTCTGCGCTCCCCCCACATGCAACCAGCTGGGTGACCTTGGGCTCGCCACAGCACTGATTAAAAAAAAACTGTTTTGTCAGGGTTCTCTCAGCCTCACCCACCCCACGGGGTGTCTGTTGTGGGGAGAGGAATGGGAAGGTGACTGTAAGCTGCTTTGAGCCTCCTTCGGGTAGGGAAAAGTGGCATATAAGAACCAACTCTTCTTCATCTTAAATACAAATCCTCCTCCTATTATTATTATTATTATTATTATTATTATTATTATTATTATTATTATTATTATCATTATCATAATCATCATCATCATCATCATCATCATCACCACCACCACCACCACCACCACCACCATCACCACCATCACTATCATCATCCAGGGTCTGCACATAGCCATGACAGCACAGAGTGGCTCACACCAATGCATACTGATCTTACTCTCTATCTTCTGTATGGTCAAGTCCTGAATTTCTGGAATTGGCTTATAATTGAGCAGTCTATACCTCATTGTTTTTTCCATACAATTTCCTGCTTTAAAGTCTTATATCTGTTTTGCTAGGGCACAATCCAGTTTTAAAATTTGAGCAATGACAATATGGCTTTCAGATTGCCTTCCTCTTTTAAACATTTGTTTAGAGGCACTAGCAATACTGTTCCTTAGCACTAAACTAAACACATCACTTTAAAAATACCTCTGTAACACAGCTACTTATCATGTGTTATCCTGTACCATTTCAAGTAACATGCCAATGGAAGAGTAATAAGTGCAGCAAAGTAGAACTTTTTCAAACATATCACAGTAAAAAACATTAGCAAACATTGAAACCACTGGTATGATGCAAGTAAAGGGATGACTTGGAGGGCGGGCTCAAAGTTTACAAGAAAATAATCAAAATAATCCAAACTCAGAATAAAAATAATAATAAAAATTATTGAGGGGTGAACAACAACCTTTATATTAACACATCTTTCCCACTTAATAAAGCAGTAAGAGGGATTGGGGTGAGCTGAGTCCGTGATCAAAACTCACGGATTTGGCCCTTGCCCTCGGACTGACACGGTGTGTCAGTCCGCCCCTTTGCGCCCCTTTCGGACAGCGCATGAAGTGTGCCACCCAAACCCGCCCCTGCACTCGACATCATTGCAGAGCACCAACTCCCCTAGCCATCACCCCGAATGCGCGGTGGCCTCCCTCATGGCCTGGCCCCCTTGAGGCGCCTCCCCGCATGCCAAGAACTTCCTCTGGGGATCACCCCGAGATCACTGCCGCTGTTCCCTCCGGCTGCGTCCCCGCCCTCCTCGCTGCCCCACCCTCTTGCTCCCACTCTTGCACCCACTGTCGCCTCACCTGACACCCCCAGCCCAAATGCACCGCCGCCCGTGCTCCCGCCTCCCCCATGGCCCTGCTCCCTCTAGCCGCCTCCCCGCCGGCAGCGAAGACCCCATCTTCATCCGGAGATTATCCTGGGATTGCTGGCATGCCGCTCGCGCCTCCCTCTGGCCACATCCCCGTTCTCCTCACCGCCTCGAAATGCAGCCACGCCTGGCCCCAACTTCGCCAGTGCCGCCTGCCACCGCCAGGACTCCTCAGGTACATGCTCGAGCTGCACTGCCATCCCTGCCCTCCCCAATGGCTTCCCTCTCCCCGCCAGCAGAGGCCCTCCTCCGGCACCCACAGCCACGCAAGCCCCTCACTGGGGGCCTGCTTGCCCCGCCCCCTTCCAGCGCCCATTACATTCCAAAGTGCAATGGGCTATATTTCTAGTTTATGAACTATCACACATATTATTATCTAAAATAATAATGCTTATCATTAATGTATTATTCTCCCTCCCTCCCTCCCTCCCTCCCTCCCTCCCTCTCTGTATGGATGTATGTATGTATGTATGTATGTATGTATGTATGTATGTATGTATGTATGTATGTATGTATGTATGTATGTACCAGAGATTGGGGGAGGAGTATGAAAAAGATAGAAGGGGGAGTGGGTAAGAAGGATGTTCAAAGGGGGAATAGATCACTGATGCAGAAAAAAAAGCTTTTCGCCCATGGCATCAAGGTGATTTGAAAATCAAATCAACCTATAATTGCTCTGAAAAAAACACAGCAAAACCCCCACCAAAACTCTGATATTGACTTGCCATGGAGAAAATAAGTTGCAGAGCAAAAAATTAGAACCGAATAACATGATTGTGTATCCAAATTAAAGTATGTATGCAGAACTGGCCAAAGTTAACTTGAACAGCATCTAATTCCAGCTGCCAGAATCTGAGTAGCATCCATTTCTATTACAAAAGTTTAATAGTGCATACCTGGCAATCATTAAGACATCACATTTCCAACTCTTATCCCTGCAAAGCTTTGCACATAAAATGGGAGCGGTCCAACTTCTTGTGCTATCTGAAAGTCTTTCAAGCTGGTACAGCAATCATTGTGCCCATATCTAAATGCTTACTTCATGAGTACAGCATTCAGATCAGATTGCAAAAAACATTTTTCCCCAATATCAAGAACAACAATTAAAATAGTCATAATTTTGAAGCCTTTAGTTTACTGTACAACATTATTAATTTATATTATTGATTCCCGGTTCCATGCCATATCATTTTGCTGTTGTTTTAGAATGAATGTGGGTCCCTGTTGGACAATATGCAAGCATGAAGGCTAGTGAAACTGTATCTTAACCTGGCTCCAAACTGGAGGGTGTGAAGTTCTCAGAATCCTGCATTCATTGTTCTCAGTGAAGTTACAAATGCTATAAGCAAACATTAACTGTGGAAATGAGTAACAATGATTGGGGCAAAGTAAGTCAACTGGTGGCCAGATGTACATAATTCCAGCCATGAGCTTTCCTCAGAAGAGCATTCACATTGTTTTGGTGAGATAAACAACCATGGCTTATGCTTCAAGCTCAGACACATGCGTTCTTCAACCCTGACCCTGCTAGACAAATGGTCTGACTCAGTGTAAGGCAGCTTCTTGTCTTCCTGTTTGATGCTGAATTACACTCTTTAGCTGGCTAATTTTTTTTTATAAAGGCCAACTATTAATTGAACCAACTTAAAGATCCTGAAAAAATTATTTTAGAAGGTGGACAGCCAATATGAAGCAACAGAAATAAACAAAAGCACTCAATTAAAATACATGTAGAAGTGGCAATTCAGGGGTAATTTTGTGGCATGGGCTGGGGAATAAAAACTTGCACAAAGGGAAGTGTGTGTGTATGTGTGTGCGTGCGTCTGTGGGGGACTTCTTTTTGTAAACGAATCTGTACACACACTCACTTTATGATTACTCTATATTAAGAATTACAAGTGCTTAGTTTTTTTTCTGAAGTGAAATCTGTAAATCTCAAACAAAACTTTTTATCTATAGAGTCTTATTTTATGTGGTCAAAATGAGATTGTGTTAATAACTGAGTTAACTAAGTTAAATACTCTAGCATTTCTGACAGGGAAGTCTGTTTATATGTATTTCTATTTTAAAAAAATATCACTCTGCTTAAAACCACAAAAGAGAGACCCAAAGGGGTTGTACAGTAATCTTATAATTGTACTTGGAGCACTATTAGGAGGCACTTCAATGGCTGCTTACACTGGTATAATCCAATTCAAGTCAATGAGACTACACTGCTATTAAGTGGGCTTTGGATGGCCTTCTCAGAAACTCTCAGGGGATGTTTGTCAGACTATTGAGTCAACAAACACCTAGGCAATATATACATACTCATGCACACCTACACACCTGTTATTGCAGTTCATGCGATTCATATAAAACAACTATATGTCATAAACCACACCCAAAGTAACAGAATATTATGCAAACAATTTAAAGAAACTCTCTGCATATTCTCTTGCAGGCAATTTGGCAAATATGACAGGTGATCACTGGTGATTTTTTTTAATCCTTCTAAAATCACCCATTCTAGTTGCCGCTGAATTGGAATCCAGACAGGTATTTCCTCCATAATTCCCAGACTTTTATTTAAATTCAGCAAATCCACTTTTTATGCATTCATGAATGCCTTGTATATGATTTATAACAGAAGAATAAGGAAGAATACTAAGCTGGCAAAACAGCAAAATAAAGCAGGGCGGTAACTATGGAAAGGATACATAGAGCCTATTTCTATACAAGGTGAAAAGAGCAAAATATAAGCGTTTCTTTACATATGAACATGTAAGTGGCTTCATCAAAAGCATTACAGAGCTTGGTAAAGCCACTATTTTGGACAAATATTATGAATCTGCAAAATTACATAATTAACTACAAATCTACTTCTGATACATTTCATTGGCAACACAGCTGATGACCTTTAAAAGCTATAAAGGCAGCAATGCAGAATGCCATAGAAGTCGCACAACAGTTTCAAATAACTGTATCCAGGAACAATCCTGAGGATGGCCTAAAAACTCTTCTGCAAATTTTGTACAGTTACCAAAATAGACCTGTGTGGCTTGATATAGAGTGTCCGCTGTTAATTTCGTAGTGTGTATGGACCGAGATACTTGGTTCTAGATTATGGTCAACTGCAGTTTCCCTGACACCTGTTCCTCTTCTTCAACCAGCATCTTGGGCAATTCTTACTTATGTCACCTGGTATAAAAACTTGTCCCAAGAACCTCCATATTGGGTTCAACCTGGAATCCATGCCTTCAAACTTAGGACCTGTCACTACACTCTTGATGCAGCTGCATTGTTTCACCAGACTATATATTAACGTGAAAGCATCATATATGAAAACGAAACACTTTTTGGAAATAGTCCAGCAAACACTATTACTATTTCTTCACTTTTATCTTGTCTTTTCTCCAAGAAATTAATGGGAGATGTATCAAGTCCCTCCTCTCTCCATTTTATTTTCACAGTAATTCTCTAAGGTGAAGGTCAAGATTGGTTGGTCTAAGACCAACAAGTATGGTTGTAGCAAAAATTAAGATTTGAATATACATTCCTTCCAATATAAAAAGCTGTGTGTGCTATACTTCCACTTTAATTCTGAGGAATGAACTGGATTATATCTGTATTCTTATTGTCCACAACAGAGTGACTGTTTTGTGTATAAGTATGTTTTGACAGAACAAAACATTGGTCTTACCTGAAGGTTTCTTCAGTTTGCAACTATAAGTCTGAATACACATAAAGGCAATATTATACATTTCACAATTTGAACCTCAAAGAAACCAACACACTTTTATTGCTTTCCTAAACTATGGTGCCCTCTTGTGGTACATAGTATTTAAAATCTGCACAGAGGATCTGCACAGAGGATTGTATATATTTCACTACTTTATAAGGGATCCATAAAAGTAGCTACGATGGATTCAAACAAGTAGCCATGTTAGTCTGAAGTTGCACAATAAGAGTCCAGTGGCAGCTTTAAGACCAAACAAGATTTATTCAATGCGTGAGCTTTCGAGTGCAAGCACTCTTCCTCAGACTATGAACTGACCAACATGGCAGTGGGAATATATAAACAAAAGTTAATCCTGTTACATCTAGTAACCTAGTAGCCATGATGCTCAGTGATGGATTTTGCATTACACTAAACTACTAACACAGTCCATTTCTGAACTGTAACCTGGTGCCACAAATTAGTTGACCACAGGCCTCTCACAATGTGAGAAAAATGATAAACTTGAATTCAAATTAGGTAGCAACCTGGAGACCCACAAACAACCTTGGATTCTTTTACAAAGCCAGTGTCGACCAATTAAAACGCTAGACGTGAAGAACAATATGACTATGCTGTCACCAGGACTCTGGTGTTTCCCAAGTATCAACCACTTCAGAATTGCCTTCTGAGGGCAAAACCACATGTTACACATACATTGAGATTGCTGCAGGGACTTGCCGCGGGCCGGAACTCAATTTGGAACCCTGCAAGGGCTTGATTTTTATCAGGTCCACAGCACAGGGGGACAAGGGAATATTGCCCTCTTGCCAGTGTTTTCCAGACATGAAACCTCTCCCCCCCCCCACCCAATAGGGCAAATAAATTTCCTGAGGATGTTTCAGTGAGGAAGAGGATGTGCGTGGAGGAAGGCAAATCTCGTCCTCTCCTTTGCCATGTTATCAAGCTGAACTGCACCCATCTGGCACTTCTAAATCACATTCCCACAGGGAATTTGTAGGTGCTGTATGGCTGCAAACTCCCAGTGTGGTATACGTAATATGCTGTTTAGACCAAAGACAAGAACTAATCCAGATGTGTGGACAGAAAACTGGAACATGTTCACTCAGTATCAGCAGTGGGCGCTGACAAACTTAGAAAAGTTTGATGGGAGTCTTGGAATAGGAACTTAGGGTGGAAGTGATTCTAGATAGGTCTTAGGAGACCTATTTCTCAGTGAAGCTGTAAGCCCTGTCTAGATTTGGTTTCTGGGACCATGGGATAGGCTTTCTTGAGGAAGGCCTACTAGCTCCTGATGGACTGTACTTATCGAAGTTGGGGAAGAATGTGTTTGGCAGGAACCTGGGGAGATTCACAAGGGGAAGGAGATGTTCAACATAGGGAGTGTAAGAAAGGAGATCGATCAGGGGCAGCCCAACCAGGAAGGCCAGCTCATAGGGAACCAAAAGTAAAAGGATTCAGATGCCTTTATACTAACGCCCAAAGCATAGGCTATAAGAAGGAAGAGCTGGAACTTCTCATGCTGATGGAAAGGTATGATCTAGTAGGCATCACAGAAACTTGGTGGAATGATTCTCATGACTGGAATGTAATAGTGGATGGATATGAACTGTTCAGAAAAAAACAGAATAGACCGAAGAGGTGGAGGAGTGGCACTGTATGTGAGGAAAGGGCTTACTTGTCAGGAAATTCTAGTGAAGGAGAGCATATCTACAGTGGAAAGCATCTGGGTGAAAATAAGCGAGGGGAAAACAAACAGTGTGGCGGTTGGTGTCTGCTACTGACCGCCTGACCAACGAGAGGATGTGGATGCTGCACTGTGTGAGCAGCTTGGGAAAATATCCAAGCGGCAGGACCTTGTCATCGTGGGTGACTTCAATTTCCCAGATGTGTGCTGGGAAGCAAACTCTGCAAAGCATCCTCAGTCATGCAACTTTCTGACCTGCCTGGCTGACAATTTCATTTATCAAATGGTAGATGAACCCACAAGAGGTTCAGCCATACTGGACTTAATACTGACCAACAGGCAAGAGTTGGTGGATGAGGTGAAGGAGGTGAGGACCCTAGGGGGAAGTGACCATGTCCTCATAGAATTCCTTTTGAGATGGGGGTGGGGGGCAAGGAAGCTTGTAGCCAGACGCGGATGTTGGATTTTCGTAGGGCAAACCTTAATAATCTCAGAGACATGATGAGTGTCATACCCTGGACAAGAATGCTGGAAGGGAAGAGCATGTGAAGGGTGGACACTACTCAAACAAGAGCTATTGCATGCTCAATGACTATCCCAGAAAGACGAAGACACTGCAGGAGCTCTAAGAAGCCTATTTGGATGAACAGAGAACTTCAAGAGGAACTAAGAAAGAAAAGGAAAATGTTCAGGAAATGGAGGGAAGGACAGAGCTCTAAAGAAGAGTACCTACAGGTTACTAGGCACTGTAGATCAATCATCAGAAAGGCCAAAACTGAGAGTGAGCTAAGATTGGCCAGGGAAGCCCATTGTAACAAGAAAAGATTTTTCAGTTATGTGAGGAGCAAATGTAAAGTAAAGGAGGCAATAGGCCCACTGTTGGGTGCAGATGGACAAACTCTGTTTTTTCCCACAGGTCAAAGGGTTTAGGCACATCTAGAGATGGCAGTAGCCAAGAGATAGTGTCTGGGTGGCAGGTTGACATGGAGGTTGTCGAGAGGCATTTAGCTGCACTGGATGACTTCAAATCCCCTGGTCCGGATGAAATGCACCCGAGAGTGCTCAAAGAACTTTCCAGATACTTGCACAACAACCCTTGTCCATCTTTGGGACCTCTTTAAGGACTGGAGATGTCCCGGAGGACTGGAAGAGAGCTAACGTTATTCCGATCTTCAAAAAAGGGAGGAAGGATGACCCAGGAAACTACAGACCAGTGAGTCTGACCTCTGTTGTGGGGAAGATAATGGAGCAGATATTAAAGGGAGCGATCTGCAAACATCTCAAGGACAATTTGGTGATCCAAGGAAGTCAGCATGGATTTGTCTCCAACAGGTCCTGTCAGACCAACCTGGTTTCCTTTTTTGACCAAGTAACAGGTTTGCTGGATCGTGGAAATTCGGTTGATATCGTTTACTTGGATTTTAATACTGCTTTTGATAAGGTTCCCCATGATGTTCTGATGGATAAATTGAAGGACTGCAATCTGGATTTTCAGATAGTTAGGTGGATAGAGAATTGGTTAGAGAACCGCACTCAAAGAGTTGTTGTCAATGGTGTTTCATCAGACTGGAGGGAGTTGAGTAGTGGGGTACCTCAGGGCTCGGTGCTCGGTCCAGTACTTTTTAATATATTTATTAATGATCTAGATGAGGGGATGGAGGGACTACTCATCAAGTTTTCAGATGACACCAAATTGGGAGGACTGGCAAATACTGCAGAAGATAGAGACAGAGTTCAACAAGATCTGAACACAATGGAAAAATGGGCAAATGAGAACAAGATGCAATTTAATAAAGATAAGTGTAAAGTTCTGCATCTGGGTCAGAAAAATGAAAAGCATACCTATTGGATGGGGGATACGCTTCTAGGTAACACTGTGTGTGAACGAGACCTTGGGGTACTTGTGGATTGTAAACTAAACATGAGCAGGCAGTGTGGTGCAGCGGTAAAAAAGGCGAATGCCATTTTGGGCTGTATCAACAGGGGCCTCGCTTCAAGAAGGACATAGATAAAATTGAAAGGGTACAGAGGAGAGCGACGAGGATGATCTGGGGCCAAGGGACCAAGCCCTATGAAGATAGGTTGAGGGACTTGGGAATGGAGAAAAGCCTGTATAGAACTTCTCCATCTTTGGTTGCAGAGCACATAGTCAATCTGATTTCTGTGTTGACTGTCTGGTGATGTCCATGTGTAGAGTCGTCTCTTGGGTTGTTGGATAAATATTAGGCTAGCTAAAACATCTGCAGAACTAGAGGCCAATTTAATCCATAGGTGGTGGGAGTGCAAAATGGTAAATGATTTCTGGCATCTATAATATAGTACTATAAAAACCATGGTAGTATATGTATTTAATCTTTCCCTTGACATATTGACTGGGAAATGTTTCCAAGGACATTAAAGATGAAAGACATACCACAATTTTTCTATGTACAGAAAAACATATATCAGGAAAACGTTTAGGGCAGAAATCTCTGATTAAATATAGTATTTGGCAAGGATGGCATCTGACCAACCAGGGAGCCTGGTGCCTCAGAGTAAGCATAATGCAGTAAAGGAAATGACATATTATCTCAAAGAGAAAACAGTTTGCTTTCTTGCTTTTGTTCCTAAGGTTTTACAGTGAGAAAGCAGCTAACATTATACAAAAATAGGTTGTCTTAAGGACCTTATACATGAGCCCTTGTTAAGAAAGAAGCCATCTTAGAGGAAAATCCCTGTTAAACTTTCATTCACTGTAGTGTAATTTCTTTGAGGTATCAGTCACTCCCCAATGGTTACTAGCTAAGGTAATCTCCCAGGCTTGTTCATTAGCTCACTCAATTTAGTGGAGGGTAGTGGAGGGGATAGCTTGCTCCTGTCCCGAATGTTCATTTGAGATAGGTCTATGACTGATTGGGGAAGGTCAGAAGGTTATGCCAAGCATTTCCTATTAAAAATACCCTATGATTAGAGAATACATCACTGCCCGAAAGGAGAACCCAGTGCTACTGTTGCAAACTGAGGCCTGTGGTTTCCCTTATTCAGTCCATCCATCTCATATTGGGTCTTCCTTTTTCCTACTGCCTTCAGGTTTTCCCAGCATTATTGTCTTTTCCAATGACTTTTGTTTTTTCATAATGTGACCAAAGTACAATAGCTTCAGTTTAGTAATTTTAGTTTCTTTAGAGTGTTCAGGCTTGATTGATTGATATACCGCCCTCCCTGAAGGCTCAGGATAATCAGAAATAATACAGATAACTTAGTTTAACAATAATCAAAGAAACTGTATATAAACTCTCACTAAAATTTACATGTTGCTAATCCATTTATTAAGGATGGGAAATACTAATGTTTAGATGCTAACTGACCCAGCACCATCCACATTTCATAAATATTTCCTTAGGTAAAAATAAAGTTATTATTTTCTTTTAAGATTCTCTAATGCTCTTTTACTACACAATGAAATGGATCCAAAATAGCCCTTGTGCCAATAGATGGCATATCTACTTCCAAAAGATGTATCCACAATTTCTGGGGAGTTGCTCCTTGAGTTGTATTCAATGGTGTTTTCAAGGGGCCCACAACCCCCTAGTTTTTAAGCAGAGGTCTGTAAAAGACATTCAGAAAGATCCATTTTGCAACCAGAGTTCAATCTGCAGTCCTTTAGATCAGGGGTAGTCAACCTGTGGTCCTCCAGATGTTCATGGACTACAATTCCCATGAGCCCCTGCCAGAAAATGCTGGCAGGGGCTGATGGGAATTGTAGTCCATGATCATCTGGAAGACCACAGGTTGACTACCCCTGCTTTAGATGCAACGTATTATTTTAAAAATGCGTCTCAAAATTAATAGAAAAATAAAATGCATGATGTTTTATTACTGCAGGATTTCTGTCAGCAGAGTGCAACACGCTTCGGTCCTCCCAGTACAGTTCCGAATGCTCCTCTTAGGGATGGTGGGGAACCCAGGAAGAGGCCAGTGGTTCATTTGGGGTTGCAGTGGAAGAGAAAAATGATGAAAATAATCTCCCACTTCCATTTGTGGAAAGGTTAAGCAGAATCCGGCCCATTACCTATATTGTTGCATGGCATTATACATTCTTATTATTAATAAGATAAGATGGGGCAGTTATTATAGTTCCAATAAATGGAACAGTTATTCTAGACATCCATTCATTCCATAATCTAGAATACAATCAACTTTCAATTTTGAAAACTTCTCAGAAAATTATTCTTGAAGAAGTCTCAGACTGAAAAAAAAACCCAAAGCCTCAAAAGTGTTTAATATTCAAATGAAATATTGAGTTTTCTGCTGTTAACTGCCAATCAAAGTAACAAGCCTCCCATGCTAATAAAAAAGCAATTGACCCCAACAGTGAGGTTAATTAAATGAGGTAAGCTAATTAAATGCTTCTCAATATGTAATCAAAATTGAAGCTGTAAGTGTTTCAAAGTGACCCCCCTTCTCTCAGCATTAGCTTTCTTATAGCATGAGAATCAGTCTAGTTAAAGGTAAATGATACTTGTAAGGCTAGAACAAAAAGTGCCATTATAGGGGATAACCACAAGTGCTATGATAGGCTAGCACTCTGGTGTTCCCACATGAATGCTTCATAGCTGAGTACTACTTCCATAAACTGTAGCCATACAAAATGGCCCAATTTAAATAGGATTATGAGCAGCAAAACATAATAGTGAACTTGGAAAAGCTACTTTGCAGTAACACTAGTTAACAGCTAGTTCCATCCACAATGAGATGAAGGAAAAGATGTGCCCACCTCTGTTCTGTGTCCTGATGCCTAGGTATGGCAGCGAACATCCACCAATAATTGTTAACATGCAGATGCACCATCAATGTTGACCCACTGCTGAAATGTTGATATTTGGGTCAACGTTCTCTCTAGTTCATAATAGTATTTAGTGTGGGGCTGTTCATAAGGAGCAGCTGTAGTGAGCATGCAGAAATTCTACTTCATAGAGTAAGCTGATGAATTACAATATCAAGGTCCAGAAATCAATAACAGAGATCAGGCATTTTAGTTTCTGCATATAAAGGTAAAGGTAAAGGTATCCCCTGTGCAAGCACCAAGTCATGTCTGACCCTTGGGGTGACGCCCTCCAGCGTTTTCATGGCAGACTCAATACGGGGTGGTTTGCCAGTGCCTTCCCCAGTCATTACCGTTTACCCCCCAGCAAGCTGGGTACTCATTTTACCGACCTCGGAAGGATGGAAGGCTGAGTCAACCTTGAGCCGGCTGCTGGGATTGAACTCCCAGCCTCATGGGCAAAGCTTTCAGACGGCTGCCTTACCACTCTGCGCCACAAGAGGCTCTTAGTTTCTGCATATACACAATTTAAGTTTTCCTGTTATGACAATGCCTGATTCTAAAAGAAAATAACAACAATGGAAATAATTCTAAACCAGAGCTCTGTAATAACTCATAATGACTTTGCTGCTCTCATGATCAACGTATAGTGTTTTAAATTTTTAATTAGTGTTTTAGTTGAGATACAGGGATTAGAAAATCCCAGGATCTAGGGTTCAAGCATTCAGTCTGTTTCTCACTTAGAATTTGGGGGTCTCTGATATCCTCAAAGGCTCCTGATGTCACTGGTGTCAAAGGCTCCTGATGTCACTGATGTCATCCTTATGGGCAAAATCAACCAGAGCTACCACTTGGCAAGTTACTCCTAGCCACGGAAAGGCCCACAAGATTCCTGGTTTCAGATGTACATAAGCCTGTGCCCTCCAATCTGTGGAGGGAGGTGCTGTAATGTATACGAGGAGCCTCTACTGGCAAATCTGTGCTTTTCTTTCAGTTTAGCCCTGCAGTGCTCCTGTATGGCAGTCAATAGTTGACCAAACTGATTTAAGCTGATTCTACATGGTGGTGTGTAGCTACATGCTCTGCAGCTTTTTGTGTACCCACAGGGGATACATTTCACCAGGGTACCTAGTCCCCTGCTGAAATATGTCCTCCTGGGGGATGTAGCTGTGGTGGAAAGGTTCCACCGTGTTTTTTTTGGGGGGGGGGGATTGCAGGAAGGTGAGATTGTTTGAGCATGCAATGTAGATTCCTTCAGCTCAGTCAAGCCCTCACCCAAGTACAAGCAGGCAGAGGAGCTGGGCTATGAATGTTCTGCTGCAGTGGCAGGGCAATTGGAATTGGAAGGCAAAAACTTCCTTAAGCACCTCAGAATTTTGAGTTTTAAATGTGTGCTTTAAGGTCAATTTAAAACATGAAATCAAATTGTTCTCAAATTCTTTAAAGAAAAAAATGACATTTTAAAAAACTGTAACCCAGAAGAGTTGTGACTGAAGGCCATTCCAGAAGAAAGAACCAAACTGGGGTTCTAGAGATTACAAAAGCTCAGTATGTAGCTAAGAATATTTAGGGACATTTACTGCAACCCATCACTGGGCCAAAATTTTAGGCTAAGGTTACAATCCATTACAAAAATTCAAATAACATGAAGTGGTTGTCCAACCACATAACTCTGCAAGACTTCAGATTAAGTCAACTGTGGCTAAGCAATGTTCAGCTGGGATCTCCATTTTCTCCCAGGTATGACAAGTATGTCAGACTAATTACAGGAAAATGAATGCAAAGTGATACCTCAGTTAGTACTACATCTTTAGGCAATTAAAATCTGCTCAGCTTCTCTCTGCAATTAAAATGGCAGCAACTTGTTAGAAAGGTCTCCAAGATCTCCTTACTAGCAATTATTACTATAATCATTAAAAATCAGGCTCATAGCTATAATCTGGTCTCTAAGGAACAGGCAGCAGGAAACACACTTCTGTCGTTTTCTTTCCTAACCATTTTGCATTTAACCTCATCATAATTATCCAGTCAGTCAGTAATGTAATTTTTTTGCGCCATATCATTTGATTTTTGTTCTCTTGTCTTTCTTTTTTTGCAAACAGGCTTATATCTATTCATTGTGCTCAAATTATAGAATACACAAACACTTAAAGGTCAAAATGGCATTCCAATTTTATTTTAAGGGGAAATCCTTAAACTTAATTTAGTATAAACTAAGCCAACACTTGTCTGTAACGAGGATAACAGGCATTTGTACAACAACCAAACCTGTTTGCTATAATTGAAGCAAATCAATTGATTTGGAGTATCTGAGAAATAATAGGAAATTGTAGAATCCACCCTAAACTTGTAGCTTATAGGCATTTATAGGGCACCTATAAGATTGATTCACCATGTGTCTGTGATAATTTGTAATTGTTTTTATGGGACGTTTTATCGGTTTTATTGTATTTATGGATGTTGGAAACCGCCGCAACAAATGTTGGAGAGAACCAGTATAGAAATCGATAAATAGATAGATAGATAGATAGATAGATAGATAGATAGACAGATAGACAGACAGACAGACAGACAGACAGACAGACAGACAGACAAAATTTTATTGCACATTATTACACTGGGGTAAATTTCAGGTTTTATTCTTGTCTGATGTTTTGAAGTATGCATCCTGAGTCACAGGGAAAGGTGGGATACAATTTTTAAAAAATAAACAAATATCAAAGGAAACAAATATGCTCACTTGAAACTATTTCTTGGAATTTCTTTTAAGTACGGTACTTAAAGTTAAAGGTATTCCTTGAGCAAGCACCGAGTCATGTCTGACCCTTGGGGTGACGCCCTCTAGCGCTTTCATGGCAGACTCAATACGGGGTGGTTTGCCAGTGCCTTCCCCAGTCGTTACCGTTTACCCCCCAGCAAGCTGGGTACTCATTTTACCGACCTTGGAAGGATGGAAGGCTGAGTCAACCTTGAGCCGGCTGCTGGGATTGAACTCCCAGCCTCATGGACAGACAGCTTCAGACAGCACGTCAGCTGCCTTACCACGCTGCACCACAAGAGGCTCCTCTTTAAGTATTTAAGATCCAATTAATAGTCCTTTCTGAAAATTAATTTTGTGCCATCAAGTTGAGTCTTTTCCATCTCACCAAAAATGTAAAGAAATATCAAGATTTTGCAAAAGGTGCAAATCCCCTTCTAAACTCTTTCCCATTAATTTATAAACTAAATGATGTGCGACGGTGCATCCAAAGAATGAATGTATACTTTTATTACAAATTGTTAGAACTATGTTTTAAAATGGTTTTAAAGTATTTTAGTATTAGTGTTTTACAACAAGCCTTTAATAGCATATAAAAGTACAATATAAGAAAGAAAAGTGAAAAAGGATCCACTACTATACAGAGTAAACATTTTAGTATTAGTATTAGTCATTTTCAATTATTATTTTTAACAGGATTGGTACAAATATTGCTAGTTGCCTTGAATGCAGGAAAAGCAGGATGCAAATCCCACAAGCAAATAAGCAGCTTGGCATAAGCCTGGAAAGACATGGAAGCTAGGACTAGGCTTGTGCGATTCGGCCGCCGTTCCCTCTGGGTGCAGCCAGCACCATGCTGTGGGGGGGGGGAGGCAGGGCGGGCAGTGACGGCAGGCGCAACCACGCAGGCGCGGAGTTCCGTGACTGCGTGTTTGCGCTCGCCGTCACACTGCCACCGCCCACACCGCCCTCCCCCCCTGCAGTGTGGCGCTGGCGGTGCCCAGAGGGAACACCTGCTTTGGTGGCCGAATCGCACAGGCCTAGCTAGGACTGCATGAAGAACTGTCCAGTCAGCCTGATGCCAAACAACAAAAACAACAACAAAACACCCTTGAGGTGGAGTTACTGGGCTCAAACCCATCAGTGGCAACAATGAGCAGTGTCAGCTTACCAATTGCCTCCTGTACTATAGCAATGCTGAGTAGGGATGGGCACGAACTGGCTCATGAATTAAGATTTGTGATTAATTTTGGCAAACTATGGTATGTGAACTGAATTTTGTGGAAGGTCAACTTTCCCACAGTTTATGAATGGATACATTTCCAGACAGACAGTTTCTGCTCAATCCAAATATTTACCAAACACTAATAAGGGGGGAGGGGAGAGACTGTAGAGAAACAGTGGCAGGGTGAGGTTCCCAGTATGTTTGTTGTGTGTAGCTTGCAGAGGATCCATTCTATACACTTTTGAACCTTTCTGACATTAAGGAACTTTCCTGGGGGCACCTTCTTTGGATAGCTGTTACTCAGACCCTGTAAATCCAATCATCACCAAACTTGGAGGGGATGTAGAAGAGAATCAGCTGGAGAGCCCCTGTGAATTTGGTGTGCCTGTAGCATGCCAGGGGCTGAGAAACTAAACTGTTTTTTTTTTAGAGCCTCAAAGTACATGAAGGTTTGTGCCTCATGAACCGGCATTCTGTGAACCAAAATGAACCACGTTCCCTAATGCTGAGCTTGACGTGCATTATTGGTATCTGGCTCAATCTGAGCTGAGTGATCCCTGCACTGCTGGTATACAGCACTACAAAGCCCACTCAGCAAAGCTTGTTCCTGGGCCATTTAAATTTCCCAGTATGCCCCAAATCTTGGATAACTGCTCCCAGCCAGAACAGATAATATACTAGGTGGACCTATGCTTTCACTCATGGTATGTCCACATGTCCTTTATGACAAGAAAGGCTGGAAGGGAGGATAGGGCAGTGACCGAAGTACAAGTACACAATTACACACACACACACACAAATAGTGAGATTGCCCTCCAAAGACCCAAAGTAGTATACAACAATTACCATATCAAGGAACCCTGATTCTCCTCACTTTTTCTTATAAATTACATTATTGTCACATGCCTATAATTTACTGTCTAAATTTAATTAACATCTTAAGATTTTTGTGTTCAGATTTGTTGAAGCAATACATTCTTTTAGCCACTAGGCTATGCTAGAACATAACTCATATGATCAAATGCATTTCTAGCACAGACAATGTAAGTTAAGATTCAGGTGACTAGTTGTGTTGGTCTGAAGCAACAAAAGTAAGTTTGAGTCCAGTGACACCTTTAAGGCTAACAAAGTTTTATTCAAGGTATAGGCTTTCAGGTGCATGCACACTTCTTCAGATGCACATAGAAACTAATAACTTGAATAAAACTTTGTTGGTCTAAAAGGTGCCACTGGACTCACTTTGTTCTGCTGCTTCAGACCAACACCACATATCAATATTTTCCGGCTATTCTTTCAGATGCATAGTGGTTGGGACTGCATTTTGAATCCCACATTTATCTGCGGACTGGCATCCAGCTTTATTTGCAAAGTGAACACCTGCTGGTTCCTTCTTAAGAATGTACCCATGTACGTATGTATATTCAAGATGTACACTGTAACATGTAGATAGGGCTTTTGGTCATATTAATCAGGACTAAACGAGAAAAGAACTGGCAGCCTAAACTCCAGTCCTAAACACATCTGCACACTGGACACTCGAGTATGTTGCCAAAGTTTACAGCTCTTTAATGGCACAAATCATAGTATTGGATTAGGCTGACAAAAAACACCCTCTGAATGTTTAATCCAAGAAAATTATAGACTGTGGAGAACAGGTGCTTAATAATCAGGGGACTGTGGAGTACTGGCAGCGATGGTTATATTCTAATCACTTAAACCACCCTTCTTGTGTCTAACTCAAATGAGTACTTTCCATAAATTTTTAAAATCCTATCATAAATTATTTAAACAGTGACCTTTTCATTTTGCTACACATGGAACTGTTTGTTTCTTCTCTGGAAAAGTTTTATCGCCATTGCCCATTACCAAAGAGAACTAATGGCACAGGGATGTGTTCACATAGAAGAGTTGGTTCCTATATGCCACTTTTCTCTACATGAAGGAGTTTCAAAGTGGTTTACAATTGCTTTCCCTTTCCTCTCCCCACAACAGACACCCTGTGAGGGAGGTGAGGCTGAAAGAGCCCTGATATCACTGCTCGGTCAGAACAGCTTTATCAGTGCTGTGGCGAGCCCAAAGACACCCAGCTGGTTGCATGTGGGGGAGTGCAGAATCGAACCTGGCATGCCAGATTAGAAGTCCAAGCTCCTACCACATACATTTATTTCAGTCAGTGACCAGTACAAAATACAAAACAGTAAAACACAATATAAGATTGGTTAAAAGTTCCAAAATACTTCATGTGTTCAACAGATCCATCCTAACCCTTATACATATTTAGCCAGGCACTTCTTGCATATTTGGCAATAATATAGGATAAATTCTTATTTTTATCTCAAAGGAGTTTCTTTCAGATTGTCTTGAAGTAGCCCTTAAGTAAGTGAAGATGGAATACAGCAATTCCTGATGCAATTGGTTGTAAATACAACAATCAAAAGTCATATGTTCGGTGTTCTCAATGTTACCATCCTGACATATGCAAGTACATTCCTGGGGTGGAAGCTTATTATATTTTATCTCTACCTATGCTGAAGGAAGAGCATTGTAAATAATGTAAATGCCCTTCTAAATTCAGAGTTGTCAATATTAGAAAGATAAGGCATAAAAGATAATCTATTTAGAAGAAAGGTGTCATACAGTGGATTATTGATTCTATTCGAATCATACTGTCTTTTCAACCTCCTGTATTCTTAGCTGGCCATACCCTGATTGGCCCTATTCCAACTCAGACACCCTGGACTCGTTCCACCCCCCCCCCCAGGCTGTTTCACAAATATTAAGAGGAACAATGGATAAGGATTATATGGTTCAAAATTAAGCACTGGTCTATGATGGATCTTCCTACTCTGAACCTTCCTTGTTCTTCAGCTAGGTAATTATTTTGATCTAACCAATCCCTTAATTTCCACTGCAGATGCTTTGCATATACTTATCCTAACCAATACACCAAGCTGGCTCTTGACAAAGGCTGGAATTCAGTTAAACCAAGTGGGATTTTGGAGATTCTTCTGCCATATCTCAATCTACATATGAAAACTCTGCCCAATTCAAAAGTGATTTGGTAAGCAGCATGTGCAGGGACAGGAAAGGATGCATTTCTCTGGAGCGGTCTAAGGAAATCTATTTGGTAAAGCCCTTTCTCGCTGCTGTATATAATAATACTTAGAAAAGTACAATGGGAAAGAATTGGATGCTGAAACATTCTCTCATTCATGCACAAGAAGAGGTACAAAAATCAAAACTAAATAGTCGGAAAACTGCAGTGCCACAATTCAAGCAGAGTTCTTGTAAAATCTAACACACCTACATTTCCCCCCTTACCATATCTTGCCTTTGCTGTGTTTTATTCTTAAATGAGTTAATATAGTGTATAAGTTTTTGAACTTTAAAATTAAGCTCCTACTTTCTTGTGAAGTAGTATACCACAGCCACAGTTTGCTTCAAGTGTCCTTATGTTATATGATCTGGGCATTTAAAACCAACTTGCTGTTTTGCAGAGGAGATGCTCACCCGCAGTGCTTCATGTGTGGTGGTTTATCCATCCTCACGGCCAGCTTTATCCTCAAATCCGAGTCTTGGCTGTTTTTGGGGACAACCATTTTATGCAGCTCAGGCGACTTTGAGCTATTGGATGTTGGATACAATACTACCTGCAGAAGATGAACCATGAGAAGCTGTTTATCACAGTTACAAATAATCTTTGATCCAATAAGGAATCTCTATCCATGTCAATTTTTTTCCAGTTTGAAGAGAGATCAAAGAAAATACAAATAACAAGGCATAAGGCTTCCATTACATTGCTGTAACACATAAACACCTTCAAAACTTTATTTTCTCTTTATTTGAAAATGTTATTTTCTCACAAATGTATGCTTGAGGATCATGAAATAGCTTGTTTTCTACAAGGGCTCCCACATTTTAAATTCAAAGCTCTAACAGGTGTTACCTGAACTACTAGACAAATTCCTTTTCAGCAGTACAAGCACCTACAGCCTTGTACTGCTCAATACTGCATAATTAACATCTCTGTTTAACAATAGGCTATACAGAGGATAGCATTTGCCAGCAATTCCTGGAGACGATAAAAACAGAGCATTTCATACTGCCATTATCATTCAATGCCACTAATGAAATCCAAATAGGCAATCTTCTGGTTTTTTTATCATCTGTAATCAGGATTAGGCAATTCTGAATTATTTCTAAAGGATTAGATACACCTGGAGTAGACCTGATTCCACTTGATTTATTCAAAGCATTCCCTAACTGGTGGGCCCCAGTCTTAGCCAGCGTCTTTACTCCGATAAACGAATCAGGCATCATGGCTGGAAGATGAGCATAGTGGTTCCTACCCACAAAAAAGGCAACAAGATCGACCCACAAAACTACTGCCCCACTAGTTTACTAAATATGGATCTAAACTCTATGGAAAATTCCTCCTACATAAACTAGAGGATTGGGCTGCTGACAACCATATTTTACACACACACCAAGCAGGATTTAGAAGAGGCCATTCTACCATGGACCACTGTGAAACCCTCTATTATTTAGCTTATTCCAGCATGGAAGGCCCTATGAGAGCTCTATATGCAGCTTTCATTGATTTAGCCACAGCTTTTGACTCCATCGACAGAGACAGACTCTGGTCAAAGTTGAGGGAAACTAACATCGATAAACGCCTACTGTTTCTGATGCATGAACTGCATTCAGGCACCCACACAAAAATTAGGTAGGTGCTTCAGGCCCTCTAACTAAAGAAATTGCAGTAAGGAAAGGGATAAAGCAGGGGTGTGTATTAGCCCCTGTGCTTTTCAATATTTACATCAATGATATAGTGCAAAGACTATCGGGCTCAGAATTTGTACCCCCTTCTGTTGGTCAGCAAAAGGTTTCTATTCTGCTTTATGCATATGACATGGTCCTGGTTTCCCTTACAAGAGTTGGTCTGAAAAAGCTACTTAACAACTCGGGTACTTAATGTAAGGAAGAGTCCCTATCCACGAGGAGGCAAGCTAGAATTGCACCCCTCCCCAAGGAAAATGCACCATTCCAAATTGGACCAAAATTGCTCAGTGATAATCAGTGAAGAAGTAGATTGTGTTCTAAATATTTCCCAGAGACAGTGTCAACAAGATATATTAAGATTTTAATAAACAATTCTAGAACTGCAGCAATAAAAAGTCACACAAAAAACCTCTCAAGAAATTAGTTATTATTGACTGATGGAGGATTTTTCAAGCATGTTAAAACACAACTGATTTCCCCCCTTAATTATTTAATCAGTACAAAACTAAATTATCTTTATATTCAAATAGTTTCTATACTTAAACACCACCTGCTGCTCTCTCCTTGTATTCATCTGTGTGTTAAGCAACGGACAATAGCTGTCACTTTGAATTAGCAGTCCTGAATATCTTGATACACAAAAGGACATGGGGCCTCCCAGAAGTGAAATGCTCTCTGGTGTTAAACATTTCCATTCCAAATGCAAGAGCCATCTCCCTCCCTTTCCATGAGGACCTGTTTAGACAATTCCCTTGCTGTCTACAGTCAACTTCAAAATAATGTTTTTATTATGTGTGAAGAGGTTGGAACTACTGCAATCCTGAAGCCTTAATAGTTTATGCTGGCATTAAAATTATATTCATTACTAGGGGCAAAGCCCGTTGTCTGCAAGAATACAACGGGCGCTAGAGCTTGGCAGTGGGAAGAGGAAGGGGAGGAGTAGTCCAGTCTGTAAGGGCATGGGGTTGTCATGTGTGTTGTGTGGGAAGTTGTGGTGGCATGGTGGCAAATGAGGCCATGGGTGTGGAGATATGGGTGTCAAGAACCTGTGGTGTGGAATGTTCGTTGATTGTGGGAGAGGACTGACCTTTGGGAATTGTGGCATAGTGGTTACAGATGAGCTTTCCAGAGCCATGTCCTCAGATATGTGAAGGGAAAATCAGACTGGAGACTCTTCTTAGGGGAAGATTACATGGCAACCAATTCCCCCCAGTTCTGCGTCATTTCCCCTCTTGTGTGAATGAGGCCACATTAACCGAAATGCCCCTCTGCCCTAATACACATAGGGTAGTCACAGTACACAGGTGTCCACCCTGTTCCTTCTGTCTCCCATATTTTCACTGTTGGTAAAATGTTATGTGCCCACATGCTTCTTTCATGGTTGCTCCTTGGAAGAACGGATTTTTGCACCCTATTGCTTACTACCCAAAGGAGTCTCAAAGCGGTTTACAAACACCTTTTCCATTTGTCTCTCCACAATAGTCAACCTGTGAGGTATGTAGGGTTGTGAGAGATCTGAGAGAACTGGGAATGGGCCGCAGTGACCCAGCAGGCCTCAGGTGTCTCAAAGCATTTTCCAATCGTCTTCCCCTTCTCTCCCCATAGCAGACTCCCCATGAGGGAGGTGGGGTAGCGAGCCTCACAGGGAAGCTGGCAACCCTAAGAGGAAGACTGTCTGTGCACAGCAGTCTTCCTTAGTAAGGTTTTTAATACAGTTTTTTTATTTGCCAGGCCAAGGTTATTTGCCAGTTACTATTTCAGTTACGATGTGTCTCCAAACATTAACTTGTTCTCTATTTAGTTTCAGGCTGTAAATATTTATTTAGATCTTCCTGCACTTTCCAGACTCACAGGACTGATGCTGGTCTTCCTGTGTGCGCCCCAGAATACAAACAGTTGCTGATAAGGGCTGGCCATAACCCATAGGCCAGGAGGGACACTCCTGCACCACTCCCTACCAACTGCAGGCAAAAATGGCTCATTTGAAGGCTGGACTCTGAGGCATTGTACGATTTTGAAGTCCCACCTCCAAACCTCCAGGAATATTTCCAACCCAGGGGTAGCCAACCTACAGGTGTGGCCTGGAGAGCTCCTGGAATTACAGCTCACCTGCAGAGTATAAAGATCAGCTCCCCAGGCAGAAAGGGCTACTTTGGACAGGGTTGTGGTAGAGAAGAAACATTTAAGGCTTCCCACACAGGTTGTTGTGCAGATGAAACAGGAGACAAAAGAGCCAGCTTCCTCTGCAGAATAACGCTGTGCAGTGGCCTCAAATTTGCAGAGAGTTGCAAAGAAGAAAGACACATGGCTTGGCTGTGTCTAACCCCCGGCCAGAGCAGTATTTTAAGTGAGAAGGGGCTTTTCTGTGGCGTCCCTGTCAGGCAACTGTTTGCCAGAAGCGGAAAGCCCCCCCCCCCCATCAAAAGGAAGGCCCTCAGTCTCCCCTGCATTGCTCTTGGAAAGGCCTCCTCCCCTCAGTCAGGGCCTGTCAGAGGCTCCTTTGCAGCAGGCCTGAAGGGGGGGAGGGGGAGCACTCTGCAGCCTCCTGCCAGCTCTGTCAGGGTTCTGAGGCAATTTACAGTTGGACATGACAGTTAGGACAGCCTTGGGGTGAAAAGGGCTGGCACAGCCTGTGTTCTCACCACCACCCCCCCCCCGGCAGCCCTACTGACCTCCTCTCCCTGCGGTGGTCAGGAGCAGACTGGCAGCCAAACTGGGCTGGGTGAATGGAATTTTGGTCTGTCCTGGTGAGGGGCCAATAGGAAGGCACTTTGCGCGCCTCCCCATTGGCTGCTTGGCCCTGGATGGACACTCGGAGGGCCGAATCAGGAGCCGCTTTGCGGCTCCTGATTGGGCCCTCTGAGTTTTTATCCTGGACAGGGCCCGCCCTAACTCCTCCCCAGGTGGCCTTACTCTTTTATTTAATAGGACCCTGTCCTATTTAAAGATTGGCAGAATGCATATTATGCATATTATGAATGCAGCTCCCTCTGCCATACAGTTCAGTCTTCCAAACTGCAATGTTACACTCTATTAACAAATTACTACATATTTATGGTTGGTGTAGAATTATTCTCCCTGGTATTACAAGTGACATTATCTAAAAATGAAACACACTGTCTTTTCTGTTGAGCATCTCTCTCATTCCACATCAAGACATCAGAACCAGATAGCCAGAAGATTATATACTGGTATTAAAAACATGTTTCTTATTGATAGCAGATACTTATTATCTCTGGAATAATTCTTGCCCTGTCTCAAGTCTACAGCTTATCTTTCATAGGCTTGTGAGAACATAAAGAAGGGACAGAAACCCCCCCTCCCCCCACACACAAATGGTACCCTGAACTACTTGGAGAAAGAAAAGCTAACAACTTCTATGGACATTGTTAGAAAAGTACATGATCTTGTAACATGACCCGAAAATTTAGAGTTTACATTTCAATGGAATCAGGAGCAAATCATCTGCTAGTCTCCCCCACATCATCTTATGGAGATCTATCAACACAGGAGTAACAGAAAGCGCTATAATTTGCTCTTCAAAGAAGACATGAGCCACTTGGTTTCTTTGAAGAGAAATTTATCCTGTTCCCAGTTCTTAAGCAACAAACAAATATTCAGGAGGACTTCCCTCACAGACCTTAAGGAAACATATCACTAGCACACAGGAGAATGCCATACTGACATCCCATCATGTGGGTTACAGCTCCACCTGCCATACCACAATAATCTTCTGCTGTGCAGACATGCAGTGGCGTGACCTTACAAGAATAAGAGAAGGTCACTGACAGGAATGCTACTTTGTGGCTGTATCCCTATGAACATATAGAGCTCACCATTCATTCACTCCTCACACTCTATCATTAGGAAAACAGAAGGAAGTTGATAATAGTAAAGCATCCTTTGCATATATTTTACATGTCTTGAGCAATTCAGAGATAACAACAATTCTGGTCAATGCAACTTTGCTAATATTTCACAATCTTTCTTAAAAAGTGAACCTATCTCTGAAAGACTGTGTTAACAACATGATTTTTAAAAATCCATTATTACAAGAATAGTTGTATCTGTTAAGAGGAAATCCTGGCTCTCTTCTGATTTAAGGCCTGGTCCCAAAGCAGAACTGCAACTATCTTTGTGTCCCCTCACTCAGCTCTTCCCAGTGTGCCAGACTGGAATATGGGCATATGAGTGGCCCATATCAGAGGCCCCAGCAAGCCTGTGAGAATACCAGAGATTTATTTATTTATTTTATTTAGATTTCTATACCGCCCATTTCTTTGCAGCTCTGGGCGGTTTACACTGAACATTATATCACTTACATGGATAAAAGGAAAAGCAGTCAGACCTTGATTATCTGTGTCAAAAATCAGATCAGATGAGGGATCCCCATTGTAGTGCCCATAATAACATGGTAGCCACGGTCACCTTTCCTGGAACCTGCCAAGTTGTTTTAGAAAAGTGGATGGGGCCAGGCAAGGCTTTTACCCAGTAGGCCTTTTGATTTGCCACTGGATGTGCAGACTGAAAGTGCTTCTGCCTGAAATACTGAAATATTACTATTACAATTGGCTGCCACATTTTATTGCTGTGCCCATCACCCTGGCTCAAAGAGGTTAGGGACCCTTGCTCCAGATCCTCTCCATCGATAGTAACCAACACTAGAGGATTCTGGGAGGGGGGGCCTTCCCCAGAAACACCCATCAAGCTAAAACTGCCCCTCTTCTGAGTTACTTAGTCCAATCACAATAGAAGGGTGGGAAACCTATAGTAAGGGGGTATATAGTCTGGCACTGGCTGAGAAAGGGGATGGGTTTCCTGCATGAATTACATAATTCAACCCTATAAGCTAGCCAACTCTGAGTAAGGGTGCTCTGTGTGTACTGTGTTCAGCATGAATAAAATACTAGAAAAGCAGCTGGGTTTGTGTGCCTCCTGCAGAAAACTGAGTAAATGTTGTGGTACTGGTTCTATTCTGTCTCTGTCTAGTCAGTATTTCTTTTACTCAATACATTTGGCTAATTTTTATCCAGACTCCTATCAAAAAGATCCTTCTTATTCACAGAGAGCCAACAAGATTTGGTAGTACTTGGCAACCCATAAGACCTGATTGATGATGCAGGGTTGGTGCTTGGCATAAAGATGAGGTGAGTTAATGTGCATAATTCTCCCAAACCACATTTTAAAAATGACTTAATTAAAAAGTCATCAAAATTTACTGATTTTGCAAACCTCCTGTTACAAAACAAGGAACAAGTAAGAGAATTCCAACATATACTATTAAACAGAGTGGTTTAACCAAATACTGTCTGAGAAACTAAATGTATTTTCCTTGTTTACTGAAACATTAGAGGGATGAAGGAAACAGACTGATAAGTATGCGTGTGATTCAAACAGAGTCAGATAAATGTTTTATATTCTGCTTTATAATATTATATAGTAACTCTACTTTAACAAATTATAATTTCTATTTCAGGTTTGTACAACTACAACAGAAGATTTTGAACCGAATAATTGGAATATGATCTAAACACAGAGCTCTGCAGAAAGTAAATATCTCAGAATTAGTCTAAGAGATGCAACCTTTGGAATGATTAAGAAATATTTAAATTGGCTTAGCATCATAAACTTTTCATAGACAGGAAGTAATCTAATTTAACGTAGCATAGTTAAAAGTACTCAAAAGGCCCCTGTTCTGATTAAAGTGGAAATGTACAATTTCAAAATGAGACATGATAAAATTGGACTGTGCCTTTCCTACTTATAGTGGCACTCACTTTCCAAACCGAAGAGCAGAATTTTGAAGATTTACACTTGAATATCTAGAGTCATATTTCATGGACAAAAAAAGAGCATTATTCAGTCACTAAGTAGTGCTGCACTGTGAGGAAGAAAAAGCAACATTGTTCACAGAGGGGAGGAAAAAATCTTTCATTAGGTTACTTATCATTAGAAGTCGTTTGGCTCAGAGTAACAGAAATGAGTTTTGATTGCTGTAAAAGAAGTCCAGAAATGAAGCCATCCGCTAATGCAAGCCAGAATTACAACCGCTAAGATTACATTATTAAAGCATTATGTGAACACAATGTTCCAACCAGGATTATCACAGAGTCACTCTCCCTTTTCTGATTGTAGTTGAGAGCGGACAATAAACCAGACGACTTGGTGAAGAAAAGTAAATAACATTATTCAATGTCCAGCTCTTTCTGCAGTTTGGATGCATCCAAGTCCACAAGGCCTCTGTCATTCATTTCAAATAAGGGCAATTTTTTTGAGTGTGTTTGTGTGGAGGGGGGTATCCCATTCTGTAGCTGGCAAGCTGGACAGGTGGTTTAAGTGTCAAAGACAAGAACAAGCGGAGCAGGATCTAGGAAGTCAAGGTAGTAACTGAAGACTAGAATCTCCACAAGAAACAACTAAGAAATACAAGAAACAAGCAATAAAGCTGCTATCCAGGCTAGAGCACAAACTGCTTGACAGGAGATACTGAACCAGCAAAGGCTGGGTCTCCACTGCAGAATTATATATGGAAACTGAGAGTTCCACCCTATCCTGTAACCAGGGCTTGGTCTGTGACCCTACAAACATTTAGAACTAGATCCTTGATCCTGACATATTATAAAGAGCTGCACCTTCCAACTGAAAGAAGCCAGAGTGGGAAGCTCAATCTGCCAACATCTCCCGCATCCCCCCCCTTCAGGCTTTGGCTTTAACCTGCTGCTTTTCCAGTCCGGGGGTAGATTCTGGAGGTGCGGAAGGTGGTTGAGGTTATTCAGAGATTCTCTGAGCCATTGAATTGGATCCTGTTGTTGGGAGAGGTGGCAGGAGATCTTCTCATGGAGCATGCTGTGTCAGGGATCGCCCAAGAAGGGTTAAATGGCTAGCAGCCATTTCACCAGTCAATTTTGCTTCCCCCTGCTTCCAAGTGTGCATACCCATTCGCTGTTAGGCTGAAATGGCTATGGTTCTGCTTCCCCCTGCTTGGAAGCGGAAAGGGAGGGAAACAGGCTGGCTAAATGGCTCACAGGCATTTAAACCTAACAGCTGATGAGTGGACCCAGCAGATTGTTAAGTTTCAATGACTATGAGCCATTTCACTTTCCCCTACTTGAATTTCTTCCACAGCCTAAGTTAGCTCTTTGCCTTCATTTTATTTTAATCTGATTCCCCATACACCTTGTCAGTCTCTCAGCAGCCCCTTGTTGCGCCATCAAAAACAGGATTTTTTCTCTTAAATCCAATCCCCAACAGTCTAACAGACAAAAGTATCAAAAAGGCTAATTTGTCCAGCAGTTTGAATTTGGCCAATCTTAGAAATCAGGCATCACATTGGAACCAGGCAAGAACTCTAACTTGACCAAGGACTATCTCCACCCCTCCCTAGGGCCCATTCTGCACACATAGGATAATGCATTTCAGTGTGCTTTGGCAGCTGGATTTGAAAGTGACATTATTGTGTGCAGAATAGGCCTAGATCATAGAACATCCCCCCCCCCCCGACACACACACTCTTCTCATTGAACAGGAATACTATATTGTGTATTCTTCCCTTTATTCATCATTCAGGTATAGTGTCCCCCACAGTATCTTTACATAAATCTAGACTGTGTAGTAGATTCCTGTGGTTATATATGATATTCTGAAGTACCGGCTGCTTAGATTTAAATTGTCTATCTCTGCTTTTCTTTAAACTACTTCCTTTATTCTAGATAAAAGTGTACAGTTTTGCCTCCCATTTCTGGGATTCGTATCAAGACTGACTGATGTATACATAGACTTAAAATTCCCAGAAGAAACACAGACTGGTTTGAATGAACCAACAAAGCCTGAACTACTGTACAGGGAGCAGTCTGCATAGCATCATGCTGAGAATCATGGGATCCGTATGTGCAAAGGCATCTGAGATGGAAGCTGCAATACGATCGTAAAGCCTCTGTACATGAGCTTTATTAAAATCTAAATACTGCAAACCACATTCAGTTGACCAGGAAGCATTCCTTGAAAATACCAATCAAACAGAACTATCCACATTTAGAGTTAGCTTCCAAAATCTATCCTCCCTAATAATGGCAAGTATCTTAATATTGGCAGAGTAGGTCATTCCCAATCCCTTCTCTAACAGAGGTTCCTGGGAGTTAAAACAGGGAGGTGCCTAGGAAACCAATTGGTACTTTTTGGATTTCAGGAAGAGACTAAATACCAATATTCAAGAGTATTTGGGTCCCCAATACCAGTTACAATCAATTTATAGCAAGGGTCTAAATTTTACAGGCCCCAGAATAAGATGTTTCTAGCCATCCAACTTGTCTTCATTATTTCTTATACGAAACATATTCAAAGACATCAAACACACATGTAAAACCACTGGCCAAAGGCCTCCAAATGCAAACGGGAGCAAAAATCTCAAAACAACCAATGTCAAAACAGATTCCAACAGAACCTAAGGCCAATGTGGCAACCCAAACAAAACCAACAGCTCTTCATCACCGGAGCTCCTGTTCCCTCCCACACAAGAAGAAACTCAACAGCAACACAGCTTTTTAGGTTCTTTTTTGAGATCAGCTTCTATTTATTTTAAACTAATATTTATCTACTTTCCTAACATCTATTGTTGGCAAGAACAACATTTTCAGAACTGTATTGATTTATTCTCTGCACAGAAGTGCTCTCCCAACATTTGATCCCATTGCCTAGGAGAGCTGACTGCCTTTTCATATCCAGAAGATTTGTAAAATTTAAGGAAAAACAGGCCAAAGAGCCTTAAAATGCCAGCCTTAAATATTTTCAGAAATCAATATTTGGTATTCTGAAAATCCAGAATATAATTTGGATATACCTGACAAATACCAATAAGGTATTTTTCATGTTTGTATATTATACTATGTGGCAATAGCCAATTTCCATGGTTTTCAAAAAGGAGATGCTTCCAGTGGGCTCTTCCTTTTACTAGCATCTTAAACTAGGGACAATGTTAGTACTCACTCTCCCTAATTCCTTATCTTCAAGTGCCAGGACTCCAGTGCTCTCTGTAAAAAGTTTAACTTTGACGACAGGTCGAGGATGAGTTGTGGTGAAATCCCCTTGAGTTCCCCATCTGTAATAAAGAAATGACAAAATTCAATTTCTAAGTTCATTCATTCATTCATTCATTCATTCATTCATTCATTCATTCATTCATTCATTCATTCATTCATTCATTCATTGTTTCAATTTATATCCTGCCACTCTCCATGGACTAGTGGCATGTCACATAAAACAATATAAAATCCCCAATAAAACCAATTCAACTCCCCCAATAACATAGAGCACAAGAAGCTGAAAATCCCAACCTCCCTTTTCCACAGCCAACCATAATCACAGGTAGGGAATTCACAAGATGGCACGGAGTTTGGCCAGAGAAGGGGTCTCAGTTGGTCCTGGTCCTGGCGTCAACCAAACACATGGTGGAAGAGCTCAATTTTACAGGCCCTGCAGAACAAAAAAAGCTCCATCAGGGCCCTCAGCTCTTCAGGGAGCTCATTCCACCAGGTCGGGGACAGGACTGAAAAGGCCCTGGCCCGGATCGAGGCCAGGCATGTTTCTTTGGGGTCAGGGACCACAAGCAGATTAGCACCTGCAGAGCTAGAGGCCCCATATGGACTATGTCCATGTAAACAAACTTAACATTTTTACCTCCCTACAGAGAACTTGAACAGTTCCGCAGGGCCTGCAAAAGACCGTTTATGCACTGGAGGTTTCATGCTGGGCTGCAGGCTGGAGTTTTAGTTGTGGTAGGTTGCCCCACCTCTTCCTGCACCCACATGGGGGAGCATTTGGCTTGGTGCACCTCATCCACCCCCGATCTGTGCTCCTGACAGGGATCTGTGCTCCTGACAGTGCATAAACGATCAAAGGGAGCTTCTCCGCCAAGCATTTGGTTGACGTTAACCTGAACCAACTCCTTCCCGCTAGCCCCTGAGCCTCCCTCCTATGGTAACCACTGCCAATCCATCCAACCCACAGGTTCATCAGTATGCGTTAGTTGACTTAATGTTCTCACCATTGTTCTTCCGTCCTACTATGTTTTTTTATTGTTACTAGCGTATTATTATTGTATAAATACTGAGTTATCTGTATGGTTCTTGCTTTATGTAAACCACCCTGAGTTTTCAGGGAGGGCGGTATATAAATATAATAAATAAATAAACATACCTCCACCTGACAATTCAGCTCCCGGAACGAAACAGATTTAATTATTTTCATATATTAGCTTTGTCATTAAAAATCATCTAACATCACAGATGGCATAATGGGAGATATACTCATGGAGTATGCAGACTAACCATATGCAGGGAGAGTGCATCGTCAAGCAAATGGACTTTTACTAAGTTGTGTTCGGTAAGTTCCTAGTTTTCCACTAAAATAAACTGTAGACATTTGGACCGATTATATTACATTAAACTTGTTTTTCCCCTTCCAAACATGTTACAAAATTGACCACTGTAAAGATGTGAGCATTGTTTCACCAAACTGCTGTTTGGCTTCTGTTGCTCTGAGAGAAGTACTGGTGCCAACATCCAGGTATGTAAAGTAATCAGTCATCCATATGTGTTACTTACCTATGTTATCTATGTAGTCACACAAGCTATCTTTTCTCTCCACTGCTAGTGTCCTGCCTCTGTCATGGGTGGTGGTGGGGGGGGGAGGGTCTGCAAGATCCAACTGATAGGAAACCAGAAAGTGGCTCATCTCATACATTTATGTCGTGCCCACAGCGAGTATCAGTTTCTAGGCTATAGCTCAATAATCTTTTGGAGATTTAGAATACTTTGATGGACTGCACAGAAATTATTATGTAAATTATGGCTACATAGTCACAGGAACAGAAAGAAGAGAGGCTCATGAGATGAATCTTTGTAGTCTTCTAGAAGTCTAGCTCAAATTAGAAGAGAGTATTTGCGAAGCTCTAACTCAGTGGAAAATATAAGAATGTGAGGGCATATCCGCACATCATAAAAAATAGCATTATGCGAGCTGAATAGCTTAGTGCTAAATATTATCACGCCTCCTAGCCCCTCCTTACATTTTTGCTGCCTCGCTCTTGTCTGCTGCTTTTTCGTGCTTCTCACTCTCCACAAATGCTGCTGGAAATGGCGGAAGAGAGCAACGTGCTTTACACCCAACTCTCTTCCGCCTGTCAATCAATCCAGGCAGCCAATCCCCTTTCTCCATGTTTTAAAGGCTTTGCAATCCCCATTAATTTTTTTAAATTCATAGTTCTCCATTTAAATGCCTATGCATCTAATCATAGATGCATAGTGCTTTTTGAATGCCACCCCTTATGGAATCACACGTCTTGATACTTTAAAAAATTAATCTCGTTCCTGATTTTGTTTTTTTTGGGGGGAGGGACTTTAAAGAGGCATGCATTGTGTTACAACTTTGGGGGGGGGATTTTTTTGGCATCACCTGCACACTTGTCTGCCTATTTGTTGCTCCAGGATGTTAGCCATTTTTCAAAAAACGTTCCTGTCCCCAGGATCACAGGAGAGGGAGGCAGGCACGAGGGTGGGATGAAGTAAGATCCTTTAGTGCGTTTTAGCCTCCATAACTTCCCTCTGCTGGTTGTTCTCCAGTAGCTCATGCTAAATAGGTTGGTGAATCCACTTTATGAGATTCCCCAACTAGCACGTTAAAATGGAAGATGTAGCCTGCCGGTTACTGCCTAGATGCTGGATGTTGGTGACATCATATGAAGAGGCCGGAATATAACGACTACCTAAGGTAAGCATTTCACTATATTAAATAGGTGCAGAAATGGCGCAAGTTTAATCCATGCCTATAGTTTCCCAGGGAAAAGGACTCTGGAACATGCTGTCTGATAGTTTGAGGATCTGGTATACAGACCAGTAACTCTACTCAAGTAACTCTTTCAACTACAGTGTACTTCCTTGTGAAAGTTTAGCTATTAATCACTGCAAAACCAAGTGCAGGAAAGCACTGAAATAGAATCTGAAATCACAGGAGATTAGAGCTACAACCTTTCTTTAATTGCAAGATACATGACAGACACAGGTTTACAGGTACATTGCATGTTTGCTTAGTATTTCCCCCCCTAACATGGCAGTTTCCGAAATCCCATTGTAGGGGTTTGGAAACCCTTCATGTGGAATACAGAAGATCAAAGTTAACAGCCAGTCTTCAAAGATAAATATGGTATTATGACCCATTATACAAATTCAAATACGTATACACGGGCTGGAACACCCACTCTGGCAGCATCAGGGCATTGGAAAATCCCTGATTACGTACGATGATGACAGCATTGCGGGCGTGGATTGGCCCAGGCCCACGGAAGGCCTGCATTACGGGAATGTGGGATCTTCCATGGTCCCTAAGATACTGCGGGCGCCGGCAGAGGCTGGGGCAGGCCGGTGCCATGTGTAACTGACAGCGCCGGGCCTTTTGGCTTGGTTCCACCCCAACCTATGGTGTCCCTGCAGGGGACTGAAGAGATTTCCTTCTTTTTTCACAGACTTCAGGACTGTTTAACACAATTTTAATTTATATCATTTTGTTTAAAAGTCCCAGTTATGAACTCACTGCTTCCCCACTTTCAATAAAAGTTATTTGTTTAAATGCTGTTCAGATCATCCATTGCTATAATTTCAAAAATCAAATAGAATTTTTTTCCCTACCTACTCGGATTGAGGTGAATCCTACCCCTATCCTACCACTACTCTGAACAAAGTTTACTTAAATATTTATACGTTTTCTTTTGGTTTCAGTTTGTAGTGCTGTCCCAGTCAATTGGAGGAAGAGCTACTTAAACTGGAGAATGGCTCCTGAGGCTGGAGGAAGCCTACGAGGAAGATGGTAGAATCCACTCCATTATATCTACATATGAGGGCTTGTTATACATTTTTCTGGAACCTGAGAAAAGAAGCCACATGCAAGGTCCAAGCAAATGATATTTCCCAAATGCTAGACCACTGTCTGAAGAATACAGTGACCCTGAGTACACAACATTTATCGATACCTTTTAAAACACCATTTTTACAGGTATTTAGATTTACATTTAATCTACAACCTTTTAAAATATTTTGCACAAGTTATTTGTTTTGCTTTCTTTCCTGGAGCACCAAACATCTGTGAACCATCACAATGGGAATTGATTCTGTTGTGAGAAATGAGTGCCTTGAAGACACAATGCTAAAGTCTCTTATACACAGGGATAAAACAACTACAACATATCAGTCACTGCGAAATTTAATATTTGTGCAGCTCTGCCATATTAGTGGCAGTGAGAGAAGAAAGCAACCTGAATACCAGCTTTGTCTCATGGAAATTCAGCCACTTTTAACAAGAAGAGATACATCACAGAGATTTTTTGGTATACCAAAACAACAGCAAAACATTAAAATCAAGCACTAGCATGAAACGAATACAAAGGCAGATTCTGCACAGGCAGAACAGATCAAGCCAGTGCCCATATGTTCTGTGGAGTTAATCCCTGCAGCCATATGATATCACTGCCGTCCCAGCCCCAACCAAGGCCTGGCGTGGACCAGGCCCTCTATTGCCCCACGTAAAGAGAAAGTGGTAATATCTGTGTGGACGGGGAAGAGCCGGGCCTTCCTATGGAGGCTTGCAGGGGACAACAAATGTATCATTCAGCTACGAATGGGGCATCTTTGCTGGAAGGTAGGTGGGATTGCATTCTCACACAATCCCATCTTCCTGCAACTCCCCAAAAAAACGCCTCCCCCACCTGGAGTGGCAAAACTATTTCACCCTGGCTGTGTCCATCATGATGTACAAATGCAGGGTGAACTGGGTCTGCTGCCTAAATGTGTTCCCCATGGGGACACAGAAAGCAGAGGAGAATGCAACGCACTGGCAGCAGCCCAGAGTGGCATTGCTGGTGCAGAAACAGCCATAGTGAACCTACATACTTAGATCTTCACAGCAACAGCTGTTCAGGGTCCCTGGCCAGAAAGAGGTGAAGTTGGCCCTGGTCCCAGCCTCGTCATGGCTCTAATTGCCTTACAAGTAATAATTTTTTTAAAACACTATGTAAAATCCACTAAATAAAAATCCCCTCTAAACTCCTTCCACCAAAATATCCCTGTAGATTATACTGCATTAAAAGCTCTGGCAAATTACCCTTTGAAGGAGATTTTGGTGATAGGCAGGATTCACTGAAAATAGGCCGGGGCCTTGTGTTTCACCATAAAACATAGGAAAGAAAAAGTCCCATGCTCTCTAAAGCAAAGGACACTCTCTAGCTTGTTTAAGAGCATCTAAGATCTGAAGGATGAGATGGACCAGCAAAGCTCCAATGGGTTATTCCAATAAAAGTTCTGAAAGGATTCTTTTTTCCTAAAGTCTCCCGTACATGTAATTTCTCACCCAAAGGCATTTAATTATATAAATCCAGTTCTGAAGAGCATTCCTTTCTTATGGACATTCTACCTCATCCCTATATTTCAGCCTTTCTCAATTTTTTTACCATTGAGAAACCCTTGAAATATTCTTCAGGCTTCCAGAAACCCCAGAAGTGGCATGATCATGCAGAATCTGACTGGGGAACACAGCTGTATACATGCCCACATGGGGCCCCTAACCTTCCCACTCCCTCCTGGCCCATCATTAGCCATTTTGGAAGAGGTGGTGACTGACTGAGAAAGCTAATTTATTACCTAAGAGACAGGAGTCTTGGAGAAACCTGAAAGGCCAATAAGTTTTTCATTTAGTATATTCGAGTATATTCTGGGCTAGATTTGGTATACTACATTCATTCCTTCTGTCCTTGTTCATTTCAGCATGATGCAGAGTGTTGGATCTGGGAGAACCAGGTTCATATCCCAACTCTGCTATGGAAACTTATTGGATGAGCTTGAATGAGCAGTCACAGACTCTCAGCCTAATCTACCTCCCAGAGCCATTGTGAAAATAAACAGGAGAAGAGGAGAACAATGTAAGTGACTTTGGGTCCTCACTAGGGATGAGGTATAAACAAAGTAAGCACTCCAAAATCTAAAGCATTCAGACAAGTATCGTTTATATTCAGTTTTTCTTTTGTGAACTCTAGGTGCCATACATAAGGTGTGATAGTGGCTGTGTGTCTAGGCACCAAATGAATCCATGCCTGCTTAGCTTCTGTAAGGACTATGCATATTCAAGACTATGCTCTGGGACCATGACTGAAGGCTGACATTTGCTGCTTAGCTTGTTCCTCCCATATTAAGAGGACAGGCACTGGTAATACTTGCAAAGGAAAGTTTCCTTATGTATACACTGAAATCTCCTCCTCAAAATCTTTCACTTCAAGAACTCCATCCTACAAAAGGAGCAGTTGCTAACATTCTAGAAGTTATTCTCCCATTGCTGAAATGCACAAGTAACTTTTGTTTTCAATACTGAGAAATGCTACAAATTATTCATTTAAATAAATTATGAGTTACATCAATCATCTAGTCTTTATATTAAGATATCAATGCACAACTTCATCATATTTTACTCATTCACAGTGATCTCAAAGCTATTGATGAGGAATAGATATAAAAAGCCACAAAGTGATTAATTAGATTTCAACACAAACATATATTACTTGGGAGTTTCGATTAAAATCCCTCTAGAAAGCAAATGTCTTATTCTTGCTGAACTTTTATTGTGCACATTATCCAGGTGTAAAGCATATAAAGTAATTTAATGTTTCAAGCATTATTTACTTATATTCTCCATGTTGACACAATATAACAGCTGCAATGTTTATGGAGGTAGGTAATTTTGTTGTAGTGACATCTGCAAGCATTGTGTCAACCAATATATAACATAATTTTGCAGAGACTAAAAAAATTGAAACTATCAAGATTAATGTTAAATAAGATTTCACTATTCTTATAATTTGTTTAGCATCAGCAATCACAAATATATTTTTGTAGGAAATCAAGATAGGAGCAGCCCAGTAACTTTATAAGGTTGAACTATATAAGCACGAATCTTTCCTCAAAGACATAGCTCGTGACAGTAGAAAGGAATATAAAAGGTACCCTGAATAATCAAGTCAGTGATCCATATAATCTATCGTCCCTTTTTATACAGCGGCCAATCTGCTGTCCTGGAAGAGAGCAGAGGCTAAGGTCTTCCTCTGATGTTGCTTCCCAGCACTAGTTTCAGATGTTTTCTCCTCTGGATGCGGAGGCTCCCTTTAGTCATCATGGATAGTACACTTTGATGGACCATCAAAGTCTCAGAGGTAAGGGGAGGCCTAAGCAACCTTTTGCTCAACAAAAATGCAAAGTGTAACCCATTTGACTCTATTTTTAACATAAAACTATTTGTGGTCATTAGCTCAGAACACAAATTCACTGCCAATGCTTCTACCGAGTCAAACTAAACCTGATGTCTCCCTGGTTTATGTTGTGACCCAATGCATATGAACCTCTTGCTGCCTGGGGACAGTGACCAAGAACAGCCAAACATATCCACAGCTGAAAAGGCAACCATAAGATGCATTCTCTCATCAGTACATCTAATTCTCAAGATGGACAGAACTGTGGACACTTAAATCCTAACTCAATCACAGACTGACTCAAAAGCAATTATTATATTATACGATATAGAAATAGAGAAGGGAAGATCACAGTGGCTGTTTTCAGAATTAGCCACCATTTTTATATGATCATGTTTTGACTTTATACCTCCTGCAACAGGGGAGTCACTGTTTACAAATGAGTCCCAAAGAGCTAGACTCAACCAGTACTACTAAAATCCATTACAAAATGTTACTTTGGATACATTTTTAAATAAATAAACATGTGCTTTGTATAGTGATTTAAAAACTGCAGTGTTTCTCCTCTAGAGCTTATCAAGGAGTTCTGATGAACTGCTGCTTATGCATTTTATTAAACATTTCCAACTATTAACATTAATGGCTAAGAAGCCACATGGATATTGCTGCACCCAGCTCCATTTTAGCCCTAAATAGCGATGTCAATAATGACCAAGAAGGAAGTGCTGGGTATCTGCCATTCAGGGAACAGGGACACCCTATAGTGTGAAAGCAACAAAGCAGCACTGGACTTCACAGAGCTAAGGCTCTTTGAAAACACTGCTCTAACAGGTTGGAGAGAAAAGGTCATTTTCTATGCTGGTGGCCTTTTGAAAGCTTGAGAAAGTAAGAAGCTGCTGGAGTAGAAGGAGGGAGAGGGGAAAAATAGAAGAATGAATATTTCACAAACAGTAACAAACATTTAGCATGGCTGGCAATTCAGGATGCAATATGAAGGTCAATTTGTAAATAAAAGCATAAAGTTGGACCAAGTCAGGAGGTGAAACCAGCATAATTTGGAACGTTTTAGAAACACCACCTTATGCTTCACACTGTACAAAGGCACTTGCATGTCTGTTTGTGGCATTATTCCAAAGGGAAGTCACCCATGTGTGAGTAGAGGAAAGGCTTGCCAAATGGAAACAGAATTCCAAGGCAATTCCAGTCAAAGGTTAGCTTGATCATACATTTACTATTTGAAACTGATTTTTCAAAAACTGATGTTTTTTCTTGTTTACTAACATGCCATCCCTCAGTAGCTGGCAGGAAATAACAGCTCTAGAAATACAGCAAACGTATTTCTCTACTTTTGGGAAGAATTCCCCTCCGCCATTGGAAAAGACAGTCAAAAACTGTAAGCACTGACACCTTAGACTTACATACCAATCACATCTCGAGCTGGGGAAAAGCAGATAGTATGGCTGCACTTTGGTACTGTTTGAGCACTGGAGAAAGTGACCACACAACAGTAGCCTTTAATGACAATTTTCCTGTTACATCATGGCAATAACAAAGATGCTGCTCCCTCATAGGACAAATAGATAGAGATCTTTGAGTTTTGTCCACAATTCTACAGCCGTCACTCTTGTTAATCATTCTGCTCTCATACAGTCCAGCCATCTCCACTTAGACCAGCGATTCTCAACTGCTCTTACCTTGCAACCCCAAATGTGGTGGCGGTGGGGTTGTGGTGGCGGCATGTGTGTGCGCAGGTGCATAACAGTTGGGCAGCATGCAGGTGGCCATTGGAATGGCTCTGCCACTGCCCACTGCCTGCTGCTGCCCGTCAACGCCTGGCGCCGCCTGCCACTGGCCGCTGCCGGCCACCAGCGCTGACCACCACCACTTGCTGTTGCCACCACTTGTGGTGGCCGCCGTCACTTGCCCCTGCTGCTTCCCATCTGGAAGGGCCCAATTGGGGTCATGACCCCTAGGTTGAGAACCACTGGTTTAGATGTCTTTTGCCACCCATTCTTATGATATTCCCTTCTGGAACCCATGGAGTGACAATTTTAAATAATCAGGTTTTTTCTTGGTGCTGTTCTCCAGTTACATCAGAAGAACAGACTGTGGCTTTTGATTTCCACAAGCAGTGGCCACCAAACAGAAAGGAATCATGAAACCATAAAGACCACGTATCTGAAACAGAAAGACTATTTCTGTAACACTTGAAGCACGTTTAAGCCTACAGCTCTTGTATAACCAATAGGAACACAATCACATTTACATGTTTGATATTTCATAATGGAATTTTTAGATAAGTTTAGAACTAGTGCCAATGTCCTGGCTGTCGCTTAGAGAGCACTTTGACTACAAACTTCAAAATCTGTTTTTCATAGGATATGTTAAGGAGCAGGAAAAGCTCTCAACAGCCTACTTGAACAGACACCTACAAAAGATCCTGAATGACATTTTAACAAAAGGGAACAGAAATTAAGGTAAATGGCCGCCCCACAAGACGATCAAACCTCCCAAACATGCTTAATTGTCTTCCCATGCGTCAGTCTGGCTAGTTCAAACTAGAGGTGGCATGTTATTTTCTCCCTTTTGCTGCCTGCCTCTCCCCATAATTAACTAGAATCAGTATATCTTGCAATTCGCAATGGAATAATCTCAGAAGGTAAACAAGCTTGGTTGGGATGGATTGCAAGAGTATTGATTTTAAATTGTTTGTTCCAGCCAAGCTTTAGTAGCCCTGCTCCATAATATCCTAGAAAAGATGCAAGCACATTTGATAAAGAAAAGGCTACATTTTGGGGGGTATTAAAAAGAAAAGAAAAAAAAGAAGGGTGACACTTATGTTGTGTTGCTGCCACATCCCTCAAAAAACATGGGTGACTATTACCTGAGATGCAAAAAAAAAAAAAAGAAAGAAAAAAAATTCAATATTTTAAGTTTACATTTTTAGGAACTCTGTCATTTTGTATTCACACAATGTCAGTAGATATGCTATCGTACTCCAGCAATCAGACCAGGGCAGAGTCTGCACTTACTTTGTTTATTCCATTGTCAATCCTGTTGAATTCAGATCGCTTTGAACTCGGGTCTTCCTCTCCCCCCCTCCTCCCCATTGAAACAGGAAAGTCTTCTGCACGTGGTTAAGGTAGTTCAGAACGGGGGGGGGGGGGAGAGCCAAGCCTCTTTCTTTCTTTTCTTGAAGGGGGGGGGAGAGGAGCCATGCAGGGAGTCTCTTTCTATTCTTGGAGGGGAGGGGGAGAGGAATGAAAAAGGCAGAGGAAGGAGGAAAAATCCAGGACCGACAGAAGTTGAGAGAAATTAGGTGCTTCTCCTTTAAGGCAAGCATGTCACATGACCAGATGTAGCCTATCAGAGGTTCTTTTCCAGTCTGGATATTGAGGATTAACAGCATTCTGAGATATCGCACAATAAAGGTAGGGTCACTCCAGATCAGTTCTTCTTGCTGCAGAAGGAAAATTTAAATCGCCCAAAATCCAAATGGAAATCACATTCTGTGTAGAGGGCAGGGACTGAATCGATCTGGGGTTGGAATAAAAGCTCCGTGCAGTTTTCACCCCAGATGGCTTGACTTGTCCATACAATATAATCCAGTTGCAATATATTACAGTAGTAGTGCAACAACAACACAATACTCAATGATGTGTAGATGGGGCCTAAATCAAGTTAGTAGTCAGTAATAAGGTGGTCCATGTTAAAGCAGACTTAGTGGGCCAACCTAGTCCTTCTGATGAAAAAGGAAGCAGAGATGAGAGTACTGAATCCTCCCCTCCACCCACCCACCCGGAGTGCTTTTCCAGCTGAAAATATTTCTTTAGGGTACTATTCTCCTATTGTAATTACTATTTATAGGAAGCTTCAATGAGAAAACACAAATTCAGGGAGGAAAGCTGAAGTAGATCATATCTACCCCACAGGTGATCTGGAGACAGACACTTATCTGCACACAGCTTTGCTGCTGTCATATATAGTTTATCCCCAAATACACTGAAAAACGAAAGCAGGTTGTCTTGGGCACTCTCTGCTGCACTTTCGTCACACTAGCTAGTCCTAATAGCATAAGGTAGGGACCTCTTATGGTGGGGATATTGAATGGAGCCCCCTTCCTCAGCAAGCTTGATGTACTGGTTAAGAGCGTGGACTTCTAATTTGGCGAGCCAGGTTTGATTCCCCACTCCCCCAGGTGGGTGACCTTGGGCTCTCCACAACATTGATAAAGCTGTTCTGACTGAGCAGTAATATCAGGGCTCTCTCAACCTCACCCACCTCACAGGGTGTCTGTTGTGGGGAGAGGAAAGGGAAGGGGATTGTAAGAGAAGGGGCATAAACCAGCATATAAGAACCAACTCTTCTTCTTCATGGTATCATGTGATATTCTAACCAAGAAACTACTCTCACTTTTGTTACAATTCTCCCAAATATCAATTTCCTTTAAGGCTTTCTTTAGTGTTTCTAGCTGCAAAGGTAGCCTGAAAACTAGAAAATATTTAGAAGGTTAAGAAAAAGAGACACAAAAAATAGCTATTTTCTTTGTTCATAATCTCCAAGTGCATGCATCAACAGAGTCTGAATCAAATTTTCTCCCAGGTAAGGGTAAAAGTTCTGATTAAATCATGGTCACACAAGGCTTACTGTGGTCTTGATGCTTCTGCTTGGTCCGTTTGGAGTTTTTCCCCTCCTTCCACTTCCATTGTGCAGTAGACAATGCGGTTGGGAGCAAGGGACTTCAAACCCTGAACTTCCATAATAACAATCTAAACAAGAATGAAAAAGAGAAACGGCATAGCAAACATGTATCAATACCTCGTAACACAGTATTCTACATACTTGCTGTAGTAATATTAGCAGCAAAATTATCAGACTAGGACTTGGCCAACTCTGTAGCAGTGCTGTGTTATTTTTCTCTGTTTTACTGGACTCCTCACTCATTCTGTCCTTGAAATTTTCTAACAGATTCATCTCCAGGTTATAAAAGTCACCCAACAGCCTTACTCCCATGTAACTGTAAGTACATGTAAAAGCTGCAGATACATAAAGAGCCAATACACCTTCACTTTACAACTGAGACTGGAGACCAGTATTTGGAACACTTTCCACGGTGTGTGCATTGATTGTAACAGAATTACTCAATACATTTATAAAGAAAATCAAGCATACACTGTACAAGGGAACATGTGTGTTCACTGTAACATGTGAAGAGGGCTAGTATGGCATCGTTGGGTAGACTGAGATTAGGACATTGGAAACCCAGAGTCAAGATTCCTACTCTACCATGAAGTTCCTTGCATGACACCGACATTCTCTTAACCTAATCTACTTCTCAGGATAGTATTGGGTGCAAATATTTAAGGAGGCAATGCCACCTAGACCTCCTGGGAGAGAAAAAATATATATTTTAGAGAGGCAGATCCTCAGCCAAGTGCAGGCTGTGGGTGCAAGTGATCATCCCTCATATTAGATAACACACAAGGCAAAAAATCCAGATCCTCAAGTGATACTTCCATGCACTGAGATCTTAAACTTAAGCTTAAACTGGCTCAGAATAAGGCAGTCAAGCTGGCAGGGACACACTGTATTCATATAATTTCAATAATTTCAATAATTTCAATAAATTGAAATAATAATAATAATAATAATAATAATAATAATAATAATAATAATAATAAATATGTACAAATGTAAATCTAAATGAAAGATGCTGCCTCCAGCTGCTGCTTTACCTCTTTTTATTAGACTGTGTATTGGTCTCAAGCATATCTACTACTAGTTAAACAAAGACTATGAGAATCCAAGGTTATGACCAACTATGTTTTCCTGATGGCTTGCAAACTTATTTTGAATAGCCTTGTTCTGTTCAGACCAGTTAGGAGCAGAAGGACACAATTCATGGGGAAACTACCTTCTGCTGCTCCTTTCTACTATTTTGATTCAAAAGGCTGTAAAAACAAGTCTTCTGATTTAACACAGCCAGCTTGCAAAGCAATTACCCTGTACCCCTTGTAACGATACTACCATCTGTGGCAGGAACGCCTCTGACTAAAATGCCATCTCCTTATGACACATTACGATAATCCCATGCAGAACTTAACCCTTGACCATATGGCAAGCTTAATCACACTCAGCCCAGCAGTTTTCAGCATCATTTCTTCCAATTTCCAATTAGATTCATACATTCAATTCATTAATTTAAAAAACTGCCTACCATTTTACAAATTAATACAGGAAAATGGTGTAAATGCTCTTCATACACATGACAGCTTTATTAAAAAGACAGAGACAAGATGGCAGATCTCATTTATTATATGTGGGTAAGTCCCATGTCTGTGAATTACTTTTACTTTTGAAAAAAATATATCATTCAACATAAATCCAAGCACATCATAGGTAACTGAGTGCCTTGTCTGTAATAGCTGCAAGGCCTTCCTACATCTGCTTATTATTCAACAGTATATTCAATATTATTTAGATTCATTGCTCAAGAGATAACTGAAGACAATCTCATGCAAATCTAATGTAGATGCTCCTGAATTCCAACACTTAAAAATCCAAGCTTGATGTATCAATGAAATGAGATCAGATTCAAATATGCAAAAAACATGGGATGGTTAACTTCCTCATTTTTAGAAATTAGATGGGAGGTATAATCCAAATATTTTTATTCCATGTTTTTAAAGAGAAGGCAACAATGCAGTAGTGTAGGCCGCGGCTCCCCCCCGCCCCCCCCCCGCAGTAAGAAACTTTCCAGGCCGCAAGCAAATTGGCCGCAAAAGCAGCCGATTAGCTTGCGGCCCGGCAAGCTTCCTTTTGTGTGTGTGGGGGGGGGAGGGAAGCAGGGCCGCACATGCGCGTTTGCGCCATGAGCAGCCGCAAACGTGCATGCGCGGCAGTTTCGCGCTTGTGCAGGAGTGCCGTGCATGCACGTCGTGTGGCCGCGCTTGGATCGCCCTCCCCACTGCCGCTCGTCCGCAGCCTTAAAAAGGTTGCGGACCACTGGTGTAGGCCACAGTACCTATCTCTTTTCCTTCTCATATGTCTCACCCCAGGAAGACTGTTCTTAACTTGTAAGCTGTCATGAACCCTGATTCATGCCATCTAAGTTTCGTTTCTTACATGTCTTGAGGCCTCTCACCAGCCGGCCCCAGCCAAGGCCATAAAGCAATAAACCTGTCGGCTAACTCCCAGCCTCCCTTCCTTTTCCCAGCGGGAGAGGCTCCATGCTGATGTAACAATCTTACTGTAAGTATCCTTGCAGAGACAACTCGAAGTCTCAACAAAGTGTCAACTGCTTAGATAAGATTCTGGGCCATCTGGTCGCTTGGGAATCAACCCATCTTTGCTGTTCTCTCGCTCTCCTGCCAAAATGTCTATGCACCCCCTCCCTTATGTGGTGGGCTCTATAACTGCCCTGAGTGTCCCTTTGTACTTTGTTATTATCAAGATTTTTGCTTAGGAAGATCTTGCTTTCCCTTAGCGTTCTGTGGCCTTTGTTTAATAAAGCTCTCTTAGAATCTTCAACTGGCTGTTGGATTTCGGATGTGCCTTTATCTCGGACTCTGCAGGCTGGGCTCAGCCTAATTCCTGACATAAGCTCTCTGAGAAAGAAAATAACCTCCTTCTCCCCCCTTACTCCATGTTGCCCAGTGGTTTACTTATTTGAAAATAATAACCTTGAAGGCAGACTACTTTTGATAAGTCTGATTCTACTGAAAAAAACTTCCTTATACTCATGGCTTCATATGATACTACCACAAAGTAACCATTATCCTGTGTCAAAGTATACTGTGCCTGGCACAGGCTCCCAGATTCTCTGGTGGAAGGACCCCTGCCCAATCCTTCCTACAGGTTTTCTTCACAGTAGATTATCAGTATTGAACCTGGGATCTTCTGCGTGCAAGTCTGTGCTTAGCCACTGAGCTATCAACTCTTTCCTCAGTTGTTTTTTAGCAAGCTGAAATGTTCACTAACTTCGGCAGCTAATGAGTTATAGAGTCTTCTAAAGTACATGTTCCTTGCAAAAAAAAAAAAACTAGTGTATCAGCCAGAATCCACACATTTGTTCCTGCCTTGGGTTTAGTCCTTTGCTAGCTTTCTTTTTATTGCCAAAATTATTAATGTCCTTTTAGAAAGAAATGTATCACAGCATTTACTAGAAGGCGAGACACACAAGCCAGAGCACCTGACAGTTAAAAGCCATTAAGAAATTCTCCCATCAATTGCAATAATTATTTATTTGCTAGGGGCAAAGCCTGTTGCAATCAGGAATATAACGGGTGCTAGACTGGGGTGGGGCATGGTGGAAGAATTTTACAAACATCCTCTCCCCTCCCCCAGGACCTGGAAAGGCTGCAGGCAGCTGTTAGGGAACTCACCAGCAGCAACAGCTCTCACGTGGCAGGGATCTGCAGATTCTCAACCTCGGAGGGAATTGGAAGGAGGAGGGGTGGGCAGGGGAGGAGACAGAAAACCACTGGCTGGCCACTGGAAAGACAGGCAAGCCAATTGGAGAAGGCACTCAGGGGCGGGACAGCCGACCTGAGTGGGTGTTAAATGCTGAGTGTTACTTAAGCCATGAGACACGCTCCTCCTCCAAGCCCTTACCAGAAATATATTATGTGGAACAGATATTTGCATTCCATGGTCCTGACAGTCTTAAAGACCTACAAAACTTCAAACACAGCACATGCCAGAGGACCACTCTGAAGACTGGATTGCATAAAACAGAAAGCTAGAATATGTGAATTAAAAATCCTGAAATCATGTCTAAACCTGAAAATTCCAAAGCAAGGAGAACAAATAAGTATAATTTCAGCTGTCAGGAAATATTAGATGACTTGTACCCTTACCTCTAACGTGAACGACAGTACCACATCTGATTTTGACAACTGAACATCATTTTCATCTCCTATATCCATAAAAGCAGAATTCTGTGACCGTTTTAACTTCTGTAGTTTAAATTCAGGACCACCTTTTGAAACTGGAAGACTTTCCAAATTTGCCATTAGCAAATTCACTGAAGATCGTAATTCTTCTATATACATCTGCTCCATTTCTTTCGCCACAAACTTTGGATATTTTCTTTCCTTGAAAACAATTTAAAAATTGAGAAAAAAAGTTATTGTTCCAGACACAGTATGCTTGAAAGACAAGTCTAACTTCCTTGTAGTTCTTCAATAAATCTATTAAAATTTACCATACAAAATTAACCCAAAGAAGTGTGTCGGACCTCAACAAGGGCCAGAGTCTTCTCAGTTCTGGCCCCCACCTGGTGGAATAAGCTCCCTGAGGAAATCAGAGCCCTTCCTGAACTTCCACAGTTCCGCAGGGCCTGCAAAAGGGAGCTCCTCCATCAGGCATTCGCTTGAGGCCGACCAACTCAGAACATCTACTGGTCCCCCACCCCAGGACACCCTCCCATGACTGAAATAACTGACCTCCCAATGTTGTTATATATTGTATTATTGTTGAATTGTTATAATGTTTTATTGAAGGTTGCTCAATGTTGCAAACTATGTAATGTTCCATGTAAGAGTTATACAATGTTCAATATAAACCACCCAGAGCCGCGAAGAATGGGAGGTATAGAAATCCAAACAAACAAACAAACAAACAAACTAGTCTTCTTCTTGAAAAAAGATATTGGAATAGATTTTTTAGACTGAAAGATTATTCAAATTAATATTTTAATTCCCATAAATTTCTGATCAGTACTGAGAAACTGGACATGAGTATCCTTATGGTCCAACTTTCACAGCCAGACATTGCAACTGGGAAGACCATAACCCTGACTAGATGCACTTTAGTTGGCAGGGTGATGTCTCTGCTTTTTAGGATGCTGTCTAGATTTGCCATAGCTTTCCTCCCCAGGAGCAAGTGTCTTTTAATTTCTTTGTTGCAGTCCCCATCTGATTTTATTGAGGCTATGTGCCTTGGGTTTTTAACTTCAATAAATATTAGTACTAAATTTTAAAATTGTGTTCTACTCTACAGAGGCTTTAGTTCATTTCCCTTATTTTGACCTTTTTAGGTTATTGAGTTTGGTTTGGGTCAGGATATTTTCTCCATTTTGTTTTAGTATCCAGGAGACCCAGGTTGGAATCGCTTTTGCTGAATGACCTTGGATCAGTAACTCTCAGTCTAATTTCAAAGGATTCTTGCAAGGATCTAATAGAAGTAAACTGCTTTGGGTCCCCACTGGGAAGAAAGGTGAGATCACTGAAATAAACAGTGAAGGATCAGACTGAAGGATCAGAAAAAAAAGTGAGTGAGTGGGAAAAAGAAATAGAAAAATGGAAAGGATATGGAACTGCCAGAAGAGAAAAAAGTAATGCTGTAAGAAAAAGGATACAATGGCAAATGAAGTGATCAATGTAAATCCTTGCAGGTTCCCCACTTGTATCCATCCTATAGGACCAAGACAAGAAGTCTCCCGTGCTGTAGTTCTTGTCATGTTGCGGCAAGGATGGGGGGGAGGGAGTATTAGATCTTCCCACCATCTCCCTGATGTTGTTACTCTCATCCCTTCCCTCAAGAATAGTTTGAACTTTAAAAGTCACAGGAGATTCTGATCACTGTCTATAATCTGTGACATTTTAAGCACTGTTCACTGCACTGCTTGTTGTACAGGATCCATATTGTTGCATTGTTCTTCAAATTCTTCTTTATTGGTATGTATTATATACAGTTTTTCTAGTGCATTCTTTAATTGTGTAATCCAGTTTCTATTACATAGTTTCCTGTACAGTGTTCCCATTACAATATTTTTAATGGGGAATCCACCATGAATCAGTGAGAGAAGTAGTTTTATAAATAGGGTAAATCAAAGAACTCCTCCATTCTGTGGACTTTGGATACAGATTTCTGAATATATATTCCCTGATACTCATTCATGAGGTATAGGCAGGGTGCCTTTATTCAGTCTAATACAGAACTCGCGTATGAGGTCAGGATTCCCTCCTACCCACACACGTATGCTTCCATGTATTCATTCCCTGCTAGAAATTGTCCTTCAGAAAATGACTGCATTCTCCTTTGCTTTTCCTCTAAAGTTTAGATCCTCTTGCTTGACTGAAATAATGCCAAAGCCTGCCCCATATGCGGTACTGGTAAGAGGCTGCAGCAGTTTTTTAACTTGACAATGCAACCCTATGCAAAGGGGTTAAATTGGGATAACTGCATAGGATTGCACTGTTAGAATGACTCAAAAAGACAAGCTCTGAAGAATCTGGTTCCCATGTAAACTTTTACTGCTCACATTTCAGCACAGGACGACCTAATTGACCCCTGTGCCTTCAACAGCTCCGCCAATTCAGAAAAATAGGAAACGTGCAGGAAACATTCTTACACCCACTAGGTGGCAGATTTTATCTTTTACACCGATGGCTATGCCTACATTCTAAAAAAAGTCAACTTCCTTCTCAGCATTAGTGCCTATATTTTAATTAGTGACATTTATTTATGCGACTTGTTCGATGACTCAGTCAAGCATTGTCCTTAACACCATAGATCTTTTAAAAAACAAAACACTTCCCTAATAATCCAGACACACTGGTACTGCACACAACAAGCAATCCATCCCTTCTGGGAAGTGAATTCCTTAGAATTGTGATAAAGAATCTTGGTCTGATGCCGTTTTCCTAAACAGAACCTAGCAAACATTAAATATAAAACCTCAAATGATGATAAAAAATGGAGACATCTCTACATGTTTTGGGTACCTGTCTGAGCCACTGGTGACAGAGATTGCTCATGTCTGATGCTGAAGTGAGACTAAGTTTAACAAAAGTGAGCTTCTGCTCAAAAACCCCCTTCTCTTCCTCAAGCGCTCTGAGGGTATAGCTACACAGTATGCCCGACATGTGTTGGGGCATGGGTGGGTAACTGGACTCTCAGTTAAATGTGTATCAGTCAAAATCTCTTAAAAGGCTCTCCGTCCCTTGTTGCTGGGTTTGTCGTTTTCCTCCCACCCTGCTTTTGCTTGCAGAAAGGGAATGGGGGTTGCCCCTTTTCTCAGCTTCAGACATCCTTCCTAGTGATGGAGGTTTTCAAGCAGCAGCAAGGACAGCCATTTGTCAGCAACGTTATAGCTTTTGGTTTCCTGCACTGAGGTGGGCTGTTGGACTAGATGGCCCTTCCCAGCTTACAAGTCTAGTTTAGAAAGGCTTAGGAATGGATAGGAATCTTCACAAATCCTAAATTAAAGGGGACCCTCGGGAACAAAAGGGGGGGCAGAGGTCTGTAGCAAGAGGGGTGAAACTAACAAATCACACACATACCCTTTCAGTTCATAGAAATTCTCTAGGGGATCCAAACCAGCAACAACAACAGCAACACATATAAAAGTACCATATACTTAAATATGACTGAATATGTTTTATGCCATAAAGCAAGAAAGAGGTTAACAAGCTTACTTTTGCCATTTGGTCAACCAGCTGGAGGCGCCCATCAAGTTCCCGTCTAATCTGAGCTGCCTGTTCATCTGCATTGTCCAACTAGGTGGGGAAAGGAACAACATAAACAGTCAACTACTAATGTGTTGTTGAAGATTTGCCCACAAAAGTAACATAACATTGTTATACATACGCCAAAGGATCTGACTTTGTAAACTATGATGCTGAAACCAGCAGTTAATATTTTTTAAATGTATCTTTTCAACTAGAGCAGGGGGTGAACACCCTGTGGTGCTCCAGATGTCCGTGGACTACAATTCCCATGTGCTGGTGGGGGCTTCTGGGAATTGCAGCCTGTGAACATCTGGAGAGCTGTAGTTTGGCCCCCCCTGAGTAACAAAAGGTTATGCAGAGCTTTGTACTACATATGTATCCATAGATGGGGAGAAGGGGAAGTGTAAATTTCATATTATAGGCAACACTCAAACATTCTGCAGCAAAGTAGAATTGTTATACCATATTTTTTAATTTTAAAAAGCCAGTTTTATAACTACTCTACAGGAATCTTCCCAATCTCTTATCATTTTTATGGGGGGGGGCATCCTAAAGGGTGATCTAGAAGGGATAGCACTTTCAGGTTAGAAGCAACCATCTCCACAGGCGCCAACTAACAAATCCCCCAAGACTTACAGAAAGATCCCTGGCAAGCCTAGCCTAGAAAGGTGTAACTCTGCTTAGAAATTCACTATTAGCCTCCTTGTTCTAATGATGTAGAAAATCTATGCAAGACACTGTCACCTGCACAACTGAAAATCCTGCCAAACTAAAACCCTCAGCTTCTTGAAACATTTCCAGTCAGTGCCTACACAGCTTCAAGCCTGTTTGAACATCCGGGAGGAGTAAAAACTCCCTTAAAAAAAAAAAGGCTTTGCTTCCTCAATTCTGTATTCAGTTCTCACAGGCCTATTTTGTAGAGCAATTTGCTGAGTTACCTTGTAAAACTACATTGCTTATTTCACAAAGCCATTTACCGAGGCATCTTAATTACACACATTTACCATATACATTTGTAAAGCATAACATATTGAGCATAAAGATAATGTATTAGAATAACTCAAAAACATTCATATGATAAAGCACTGAAGTGTTGATAATATGGTTATAAATACATTGCTAATTATGCAGTTCTCTGGTTGCAATATAAGACAACTGGCAACTTAATACTCCAGAGAACTACTACATTTTCTATTCTGGCTGGGATTACACAGGTCGGCAGCATTAAAAGAAACCAGAGAACTGGGAGTGGCCACTCCCACAATGACAGTGTTGCATTTATTTATAACTGTTGTTATTTATTTATTTGTTACATACCGCTCTCCCTTGCGGCTCAGGGTGGTTTATAGTAAAAGCTTATAGCTCACAGTTCATTGTGATCTTGATACATTACAGAGAACACAAGTTTTAGATGCATAACACTTTAAACATCATAATACAACATTTATAAAAGTATTTTATGCTTATAAAAACTGCATAACACTTAACCATTGGTTACCTAATTGTGCATGCTGTTTCTGTTTAATAGGTGGCCAGATCAGGAGTTGCCCTACGTTGTATCAGTCAGGCATTGCTGGTAGTTGTTAGAGTGCTTCTGAGTTGGTGTAGCTCCACTGGTCTCAACCAAAGACTTAGTGGAATAGTTCCCTTTTGCAGGCCCTGGTCTCTTCTAGGAGCTCTTTCCACCAAGTGGGAGCCAGGATGGAGAAAGCCCTAGCTCTGGTTGAGGCCAAGTACACTTCTTTAGGGCCAGGGATCAACAGTTTGTTTAAATTTGTAGAGTGCAGTAATCTCTGGGGGGTGTAAGCAGAGAGGTAGTCCAAAGGACTACCTCTCTGCTGTTGCATTCCGTTCATCAAGTTGTTACTGTACAGGCACATGTGGGGTACTCCACAGACATACAGGGCAACTGCCAGAAGATTTTTCAGTTAGCTTTGCAACAGAGAAGGAGGTGCCTCCCAGCGGATGACATTGGAACTGTTTTCCCACCTAATGATCACGTGGTCCAGGGAAGGGCTCTGTAATCTCCCTCTGTTCTCGAGCTGCCACTATGAGTCAAAGATTTTTAAATATATATATGTAATAGATAAATATATATATATATGTAATATGTAATCACAGCAGGATAAGGAGGGAGGGATGTGTGTCTGCACAATGGCAATTCAATGAACAACAGTAACAGGCAAAGACAACACTATTTCTATCATTGTTCTGTGCAGTTCTATATGGCAGACTAACAAGCTGAATTACCAGGTGGTGGGGTGAACAATTCATTGGAAAACAGAATGTAAGATTGCTGTTCCCACTGATGTCTCCTTTCTTGTATTAATGTCTATAGAGTGTTTTATGAAGGTGTCTACAAATAACCAGGTGACTGCCGTGCACACCTCAGCCAAAAGGATGCCTGAAAACAGAACAGATGTACAGAATAGGGACAGAAAATAGCAGATGTAGATTGAGACCTTATTGAATGCACTTGTATGTGTAATAGGCAAGACTAGATGGATACTTGTTCACAGGCTGTTCTGATTGTAGAGACAATTCATCTAGATGTCATCTGGGTTGAAACAGCCTTTACCTTAGAAGGTCTGGTAAAGCGGATGAATAATTGCATGGTCTTCTTGAACTCACTTGTTCACGTTAAATAAAACAGTTTCACATGTAATGTGTGTAATCTCATTTTTGCCTCTGATGATGGGTGTGGAGAAAAATGGGATCTGAAATATCCAGACTAAGGTGAAAGTTGTAAACAGCCTTGAGTAAAAAATGAATGCTGAGTCTTCGTACCACCCTATTATTATGGAATAGGTAGTCAGATCTAAGTGCTGTTATTTTCCCCTACCCTCCTAGCAAATGTGACGGATACAAGGGGAAAAAAAACTTGAAAAGAGAGATGCTCCAGGGAGCAAGTGGGCAACAGTTTGAAGGGAAGCTGTATTAGGTGTATCAAAACCAGTATGAGAGACCACTGTGGTCTCCTGTGGGGCAATGGGAATTCTGGGTAAGTACAAATTATTGACACTCTTGAGGAATCTTTTTGAAACCTCATATAAAAAGAGTGATTTTCCATACATAGGACATGGAAAATAGAAAATGCATTAATGTTAATTACTGGGTTGGAAAATGATTGACTGTGGTTCTCACAGCAGGCAAATAAAGTGTTCATCCATAGATATTCTACTCCAGTGGAAGCAAAGAGAGAACTGAGGGAGACTGCAAAGCCTCTCCCTGTAGCACGTGACCATTAGGCAGGAAAACGTCTCCAGTTGGGAGGGGTTCCTCCTGCTTTGTTGCTAAGTGAACTAAAAAAATCTTTGAGCAGCTGGCCCATGAACCTGTATAGCACCCCATCTGGGAGTGCACAGGACAATTGTGATGAAGAAGAAGATATACCATATACCAGAGAAAGATGAACATGCATGTGCAAGTACACACACATGGTGTGTTTTTGTGAATGACCAGGCCCCCCAGTGTCATGTCCTTGGGCACTATATTGCCCGCCAACATGTGTTCTGGCACCCACTAAGTATCCTTAGGAAACAGATGGGGGTTTTGTCCATCAGGACTTCTGACTAACCACTGGAGATGTGATTGGCTGGGCAGATTTTTAAAAATAAAGCTTCAGAGGTAGCAGCCACCACAACATAAGGATCTCCGCTGCCTTACTGAAGTAAGATTTGTTTATGCAAGAAAATACTTTTAAATAGTATCCTGTTAAACAGAGATCCTGTCTGAAATGTTGATGACTTACTATTTTAATTATTCATTCATTTATTTATTTAATTTATTTACCACCCTCCCCTGAGGCTCAGGGCAGTATATGAGAGTTATACATGACCTCACACCTAGACTGTAATTCAACTCTTAGCACACATATTCCAAATATAAAGCACCCATCTAGTAAAAAAATACTCATAAGAAAATAAACACAAATTCTAATTTAACTCTCAAATAACTAGATCTACACAATAAGCATTCCAAGTACTTATACATATATCTGCCTGAATGCTTAAACTGCTTTTGATCCTCAGAACCTTCAAAACATGAATGCCAAAGCAGTCATAAATACGCAGAACATATCCACTGATAAAATAATTATCCCTCCATGCCTTGCAGCAAAACTTGCATTTGCCATTTTAAGCGTCATAGGAAAGAAAAAAAATATTTCTGCATAGACATAAAGGTTGTCTGACTAGATTTTGGTGTTTACAGTCTGACAACGGGGAACTAATTACAGAAGACTTCTACTGAGAAGCAGTCCTGCTGTTCAAGTGGAAGATTCATATTTTGGGGTCAAACTTACAACTAAAATCTTCAGAGCCAACGATTTGGACAAGCCCATGACTGACATTTTCTGCATTCATTGTTCAAGGATAGACAGACCACACTATATAGTATTCCTCTGAAAATGTGGAGAAGCAACATGAGCATTTAAATAACTTTACAAGTAAGGATGCCCGCAATGGATGTTTATGAGCAGGAGTTGACTTTTAAAGCCTCAATTGCCTAGTGGTTAGGACTGTGGACTTCTAATCTGGCGAGCCAGGTTTGATTCCGCATTCCCCCACATGCAGCCAGCTGGGTGACCTTGGGCTCGCCACGGAACTGATAAAGCTGTTCTGACTGAGCAGTAATGTCAGAGCTCTCTCAGCCTCACCTACCTCACAGGGTGTCTGGTGTGGGGAGAGGAAAGGGAAGGAAGGGGATCGTAAACCGCTTTGAGACTCCTTCGGGGAGAGAAAAGCAGCATATAAGAACCGACTCTTCTTCTACAACATCTTAAGCATCATGCATAAAGGTCTCTTATTAAGGCTCTATGTGCTGCTCCACCCTCTGGAGATCAAGAGGTTAATCATAGCAGCTAGGGCCTAGTCTAAGCTAACAGAGAAAGCAAATTTTATTTACTGCACTCTTCTGCAATACCATTCATTGGTAGATCCTGCAGGATGCTGCTTAGTTATTTTTACTGTTCTTGTTTCTGTTGTAAAACTTTGTGAGACCTGTCCAGACAAGGATGAAACAGAAAAATTGCATGGAAAAAAGATTTTATTTAGATAATTAAGTCTTGCAATATTGGTTAGAGTGTGTGACCAAGACCCAAATGGAAGCTAGCTGGGTGATCTTGTGCGAGTCACACACTATCCTATTTCATGGGGCTTTTGTGAAAAAATGGAGGGTGGAATTCTATTGTACGCTGCTATGATTTCCCATAGGGGAAAAGAGAGGGGAAAAAACTAAACAAATAAGTATAGAAGTTCATATTCATTGGAATTCTACAAGAAAACTCTTAGCATCTTAAAGTGAGTCCTAAGTAAACATATTATTTTATTTATCAATAAATAAATTGACCAATTCTCAGCATTCCTGGAAGAAGCCACATCCTGGTCAGGTTTCCGGCTTGGCCATGGGGTTTAGACAGCGCTAGTTGCACTGACGAATTACCACTGTTGCCAGTTGGACCAAGGCAGGGTGGTTCTGCTTGTGTTACTAGACCTCTCAGCTGTGTTCAACACGGTCGACTACGAGCTTCCAGCTCACCACCTCGTCAATACCAGAATACAGGAGATAGCTTTTAAATGGCTGATCTCCTTTCTCTGGGATCGCAGACTGAGGGTTACAGTAGAACAGAGATCATCAATCCACCACCAGCTTGCATGCAGAGTCCCTCAAGGAGCAGTACTCTCTCCAATCCTATTTAACATTTTCATGTGCTCTTGCTCAACTGGTGCAGAAGTTAAAGCTGGGATGTCACCAATATGCTGACACCCAGCTCTTCCTCTTGATGGATGGCCACCCTGATTCTCTCCCAGAAGTATTATCCAGCTGCCTGGAAGCAGTGACAAGATGGCTCAAGCAGAGTCGTCTGAAGCTCAGACCTTTAAAGATGAAGGCCCTGGGCAGGAAGGGTCCAAAGCAAGGAAGCATGTCTACTCAACCTGGACGGAGTCCAGCTATCAGTGGCTCACTCTGCCAGGAACCTGGGCATGATCCTTTATGACTCCCCTTCAAAGATGTTCAATAACAATGTGCATCAAATCAATCCTTGCTGGAACCCCAAGTTAGGGCCCACAATAACAACCTCTCTCCACCCATGATTACTTTTTGGAACTGAACCTAGAGGAATGAAGAGAACCAGCTCAAAGCCATACCCTTCACTCCCTGGGAGGCTAGGCAGTTGACAACGACCAAGTCATCTACTGTGTGAAAGGTGGCTGACAGATTCAACAGGATCAGTAATGCTGTCCCACCTGCATCAAGATGTAACTGCAGATAATCAACCAGAGCAACCAGACCCATCTCCATCTCAAGTTCTGGCCAGAAGTCAGATTGATGATGTTATCCGTTCAGTTGTGTCCGACCCTCGGCGATTCTATAGGAAAGTCTTTGCCATGCATCCCTGTCTCTGACTGCTTCTTTTAATTGATTCATGGTCATCCCTGTACCGGCTTTGATTGTGTCGAGCCAGATTGGAAGTGATCTAAGAAATATGTCTCATCCAGAAATTCCTGTTCAATCACCTTCCCAGAAATTAAATATTTGATACTTGAAGGTAATTAGCTAGGTTCCTCCCATCTAATTATGACTTTTTCAGGAGAGGCATTGCCAATGTTTCCTTGAGGGAGCTAGGGAAACAACCCTGGGAGAACAAATGCTTATAATATCTCCAAAAGCTCCTCCTACCACTTTCATGGTGGCTTTTACCAACAAGGAAGGATGAGGATCCAAGGAATTAGTAGTAGGCTGAATGGCTGATAAGACTTGTCAACATCTACTCCCCCCCCCAATGGACCTGATTGTGCACATGGAACCCTGAGATTCCTACTAACTCCAAATCCAACGGCCAAGCCTTGGCAGAGGTATGAGACTATCAGAAAATGTTACACATGTGTCACAGCTAATAGCCAAATGTTTATCTACTTTTGTAGCCAGGATGGTCAGTTGTCTAATAAATCCAAACAACTGAGCTGGATGTGACACAGCAGACACAATGGAGGCAAAGAAGTAAGAACATTTTGCTGCCTTTGCTCCCACTTCACAGGTCCCCAAACAGGCGCTATGAAGTGTTCTTATTACTTTGTCATGAGTTGGCTGCCAGCACCACTTTAGCCACCTTAGCCCCCTTTTGTCTACTTTTAATTTATTAATTTACCATGAAGCCAAGGTAGTATAGGGGCAAAGAGGGTGCCAGGGGGGCTACTTGGTCAATGCCTTCCTGAAGGCCCAGATTCCAGCCTTCAATGAGCTCATCGGCTGCCAGCACAACCAGATAAACCACACAGAACATTTCAGAATTCAATTGGGTCCATGAGTCTTTGGATGTAAACTCATCACCACTGCAGAGTGGGGAGGCAAATCTCAAGTCAACCTTCATAAAACAATAATCAGGTTCACAAAGCACCACTGACTCCAGATCAATTTCTGCACAAAAGATCAGATCCAGTGTGCAACCTGTTTTGTGTGTGGGGAGGGGGGATACAACCTGGGAGAGCCTTGATGAAGCCATGACAGTCATAAAATCCAAGGACAAACCACTGAAGTCCCTCAAGTTGGGTACATAGTAAACCAGCAAGACTCTCTCCTTTCCCTGGCAGCTCAGACCCAGGCATACACATTCAGTGCCACCAATGTTTGGTGCAGGAAGCTTCTCGAAGGAAATATAATTATTGGCTCACCCTATTAATGGCCCAACAGCACACAGACTCCCCACTTCATACTTTCCACATGGAATATGCAATCAGGTCACTAAAGCAACAAAGGGACAAATCTCCTCTAGAAGTTAAGTCAAGCAGACCCAAACCAGGGACTGTAGCTACTGGACAATGTTCATGCTATCATACATTTTCAATACACACACACACACACACACACACACACACACACACACATATATATATATATATCTGTTGATCAATAGCTGACACTTTACAATGGGTATCCATATCAGAAGTGATATACAGCAGAAACCCTAACCAACCTAATTGGCTTTCAAGTATACACATATCATAACACATCTCATGTGCAGCACATGTATTTTCTACAACAGACCAATAGTCCCTATTTGTCTTAATTGTCATGCAATACATTATTTTGAAAAGGTACATCTGGCATTGTGTTTGATTTTCTCATGCTACCTTTCATGCAGTTTAAAGAACAGCTTCTTAAGCATTGCATAAGTATCAACAGAGAAGCTGACATTTATTCAGCTGCGCCATTCATGTTGTCTTAGGGAGTCAACAGGTTTCAGGATCATGTGGCCAGAAATATGGTGATAGCTATAACGTGGTTCGGGTTAACAAAATTGAGTCCATTAGCACCTTTAAGACCAACAAAGATTTATTCAAGGTGTGAGCTCTATAAATTAGTGGCAAATTAGTAAACTGTGTAATTTTTCCAATATTTTTGTGAACTACAACTGAACTCAAAGGGCTGTTTTAGCAAAGAATTATCATGTGACATAATTTGGTATAATGTGGATCTGGATACAATGACACAGTTTACTAATTTGCAACTAATTTACCTTTTCTATATATCTGCATTCTTATGATCCTTGTTCCATTTTGTCTGAGGGAGTGTGCTGCACACGAAAGCTCATGCCTTGAATAAATCTTCGTTGGTCTTCAAGGCACTACTGCAGTGGTCCCCAACCTTTTTGAGGCTGGGGACCGGCAGGGCAACTGCCCGCCTGCGCATGCCGCGCATGCATGCCTGCGCATGCTGCTCATGCACGCCCGCGCATGCACGGCCAAAATCGTGCATGCTTGATTTAGGCTGCGCATGGCGCATGCGTGGCCGCAACCCTGATTCCCTCTCCCCCCCTCCCGCAGTAAGAAGCTTCCCGGGCCACAAGCTTGCGGCCTGGGAAGTTTTTTACTGCGGGGGGGGGGCCGGGGAGAGGGAGCCGCGGCCTGGTGCCAAGGCCTTTGTGGCCCGGCACCAGGCCGCGGACCGCGGGTTGGGGACCACTGCACTACTGGACTAAATTTCTGTTGTGCTACTTCAGACCAACACGACCACTCACCTGAATTTATCTTCATGGTTCAAGTTAGTACTTGAAGTTTTCAGAGCTACTTTCTCATTCAAACCAGAGAGTATAGAAGCAGTCCTGAACAGCTTTACTCTGTCCTATGCTATGTAATGAGGTTTACTCCCAGGTAAGTGTCTCTGGGATTGCATTTTCTGTTTTATAAGATAGTTTCCTTCTGAAAGAGATATGCTTGTTAAATACTAGAATCGATGTTTAGATGATCAAATACTACATTTCTGTAATATAGTCTTAACTAGTTTTGTAAGGTTAAAATATAATGAACGTTCCCTTAACTATTAATTCACTGATGTATGACTTAAAATTATCTCACAAGGATAAAAAAAGGAAGTGTTCGTTTGTTTGGGCCATCCTACAGAAATGTTTCCCTTCAGATGGTCTTTCATTTCAGAGGTGATGGAAAGTATAGACAAGTTCACCCATTTCTATTTGACATGGAAAAGTCATCAAGACAATTGACTGGATCAGATGATAAAAAGGTGTCCCATATTCCCCTGAATATCCACTAAAGGCTTTATGAATTTCTCAACATTTCTCTCCCTGTCCCTAACAGCACTAGGAAAATATTATTTCTCCCATGGCTTCAAAATGTCCAGAATTACAATTACTACATAGCTATCACATATTAAAAAGCAAGTCTTTCATTCTAATCCATCCTTATGTTGTTAAACTGACGTGTCAGTCTGCAACAATTACTGCTATCTAGAGTAGAAGCAACAGAACCACTCTAATGCCTAATTCTTGAGATTTCTACTGTGGGACTTAATTATGTTGTCCCAGCTTCTTGGTCACCCAACAGTGGTCACAGGTTAATATTCTGTGGCCCAGTAAACATGCATAAATAGAAAATTGGTCCCTCTAAAGCTAAATTGTCAAAACAGTACATTAGACTGCTCTGTTCCAAGCCCGAGAGTTTTGTAAATTTAATTAAACCAACCGTGGCAATGCAGCTAATACAGCTTAATCTTTTAAAATCCAAAATAATGGAAAGCAGGGTGGATAATCTTTGCTTTAAATGAATGAGGACAAACATCTGATGACACCAGCAAATTAGTTACGCCTGCAGCATACATTAATTAGCAGAAAAATCTTTGAGGGGAAAAAATCAGTCACAGAATTATCCTAGCAGGAATGTTTGTAGAATGCTTTGAAATTGGGGTTGCCAATTCTGGGTTGGGGAATTCCTAGAAATTTAGGGATTGAGCCTTGAGAGGGTGGGATTTGTGGAAGGAAGGGACTTCAGTGGGGTATAATGTCAGAGTTCACTTCCCAAATTTCTCCAAGAAAATTGATCACTGTAGCCTGAGGATCAGTTGTAATTCTGGGAGATCTATAGGCCCAACAAGCAGATTGGCAATCCTATCTGAAACATAAGCACACAAAAAATTAAGAGTACATTGTAATATCTCTGTACTATGGCTTCTGTCATGATGTAGTGGTCAGAATATCAGACTAGAATCTGGAGACCCAGTTTCAAATCCTCACTCTGTGACAAAACTTTGCTGGGTATCCCTGAGCTAATCTTTGACACTAATCTGCATAACAGGCTTGTTGTGAGGATACAATCGAGGAGTGAAGAACAAAAAGATCAAGTTTCAAACTTGCTATGACCACTTAGTAAAAAAAAAAAAAAAGCATTAGCAAAACTAGGGGTCTTCAACCTTTTGAGCCTGAGGGCACTTTTAGAATTCTAACATGGGATTTTGGGCCCAACCACAAAATGGCTGATACAGGAGTCAAAGCCACCAAGTCTTAGAGAGTAAAGTTATGCAGAACTCTTCAGCTTTTCAGGTATGCCTTTTAAAATTAGCATATTATTTCAAAAATATTTTCTTGCATACACACAGCTTACCTGCAGTCCCAAACTTAATATCATTATGTTGTAGTGGCAGTTACAGCTAAAGGTTTAAGCCATCTGAAATCTCCAATGGCCAGCCAGGACAAAACCCCCATCAGGCTCCACACATTAAAAAAAAAACACTTAGTGGATGCCAGGAAAGGTGTCAGCAAATGCCATATTGGGGACCCATGACCTGAATGACCTGCATCATTCAAGAACGAGGCACAGGAGCACTATTAGCAAAGAAAAAAAATAACATGGACAGGTTTTTGTATCTTAAATATTGTAAGCAATTCCAACAGTGCAATCATATGCAGAAGAAAACCCACAAATTAATGTGCTTAGACTGAAGAGGTGATGGTGCTACTACAGACTATATTTTTGATTCCTGAGCCTCATAAAAAGTATCCTGTCTGATATAAACTTGTAGAATGGGGAGAGGACTATTATAAGTCTATCTAACATTCAAGTAGGGATGCCAGCCTTCAGGTGAGACCTGGGGATCCCCCATAATTACAGCTTATTTCAAGTCTACAAAGATCAGTTCCCTTGGAGAAAACAGATGCTTTGGAGGGTGCTCTATGGCACTGCAACGCACTGAGGTCCCTGTTCTCCCCAGGTTCCATCCCCAAATCGCTCAAGAGTTTCCCAACCTGGATCTGACAATCCTATCCCCCTTCCCTCACTGGTGGCCACGGGGGATCTGGCATCCCTATGTTCCAGATTACTATATTCAGGGAGTTTTTAATGAGTGGAAACATCCCAAAATGCAAACTATCAGGAGTGCCTACTGTCTGAACTGGCACAGTCTATATTTCTACATAGCAGTCCAATCCAGAGTTTTGCCTTATTCTAAAAACTGCACAGAGCAGGTCTTCCTCATACTCCCAAGACAGCACAATGCAAACTGAGCACAGAACATCCTTGAAAAGCAACTGCAACTCAAAAATATTTTTCAGCTCCATACAGTTCCATAAATCAATATTAATCTGTACTAAATCAGTTGCATAATTAGTGTCTCTCACTCCCCCCATCCTTCCTACCCCCCGCTATGGAAAAGGAAGCACAGTTATACAAAATTGCCCCAGCTCAGTTAACTGCATCAGTCCATAGAGATGTCACGTGCCAAAACACTGTTCAAATGGATAATGAAAATAATGTTTTTAAACCACTGTTTTCTTCTTGGAAATTAAAATTACAAGTCAATTCACATGTAGGGAACAAGAAAAGAAAGAAAAAAGTCATTAAGGTTTTTTCAGTAATTGCTGTTTGGAGGCATTCCAAGTCCCCTCCTTTGGGGGCCACCCCCATGCATTCTCCTCCCTCCACTTCTTCTGCCTCTTCTCTCTCTCTTTGATTTGCAGGCAGAATAGTGCTAAGGAAAGGAAATTACCATCAAGGGCCATGGAGGCCGTTACCCCAAAGCCTCAGTAATGTCATGCTTTGCTGGAAAGCAGCATGAAGAAGAAAATTTGGATGAGAACGCCTCATGGCTACATTTTCCCTCCCACCTTCTGGCACAGCAAGCCTCTCATTTCAGAAGATAAATACAACCCACACACATCCTTAAAACTTAGTGTATTAGGAGTGCTTCTGCCACATCATTACTTAGCTCATTCTGCTGGTAATATAATTGTGCGCCTGAAAAAAAAACCCTCTTCATGCTACATTCATAATATCACATCATTTTATCAGTATAAATTAATCTAGACGAGTGGTTCCTAAACTTTTTCTGGCCCTTGGTTCCCATGCCACATCCCTAGTGCCCTCCTCCCCTCCAGGTATGAACACACACCTCTGTCCTGGTTTTAAGTCTATTGCAAATTCAAAGCACACTATATTGCCTATGCTTCTTTTTTTGTTTTTATGCAGTGGCCATATTTTAGTATGGAAAAAATATACAAGTTCTTTGTAAAAGACATTTGTAAAAGCCACTCTGGATCCTCATTGGGGAGACAGACAAGGAAAGAAAGTGAAAGGGAGAGAGAAGCAGTAAATGAAAAATCCAGTGGCAAGAACAAATAGGAGAAGGCTTTTCCAACCTACCTCAAATGAAGACTTTTGGGGATGGGCTGCCAACCCTGGAAATCTGGGGTGGAGCTGGGAAGACAAAGTCTGAGGAAGAAGAACTTAACAGGAATATGATCCCATCCAGCCCATCTTCAAGCTGTCATTTTCTTCAGGAAGTTAAGCAGGGTTGGCCCTGGTCAGCTCTGGGATGGGAGACCACTGAGGAAGGCCAGGGTCACTACTACCTAGAGGCAGCCAATGGCAAGCCACCTTGGAATGTTTCTTGCTAGGAAAATGCAGCCGTAGACTGCTGCCCCTCTACTACCCCAATCTTCTTCACCGCTTCCCTGGATCCTTCCAATGCCCCCAGGGGAGGCATGCCACCCACTTTGGCAACCCCTAATCGAGACTATCAACCATGTCTCAGTTCTATTGTCACAATCACAAACCAGAACTAGAACATGATCGGCTTTGACATTGGGAAGCAAATTTCTTCCAGGCCAGGGATTCTGGTTTGTTGAGGGGGGAGCATCATCTGGGCATAGAATTGGGATTACTGTGGGTGGGCAGGTAGTTGTGTATTTCCTGCATTCTGCAGGATGTTGGATTAGATGACTCTGAAGGTCCCTTACAACTCTATGATTCTATTATTCTCATAGATGTGCTTTTAAAGAAGAAAATTCCATCATGCCTGTTTAGTCAAAAGGCTGAGGAAGCTCATAAGGAGAAGGCTGGGCCACCAAGTAAGTGACTAAAGAGAAGCAGAGCCCTGAACCTATAAAATAAGTTATTTTGAGGTTGCAGAGTGCAGGGTCAAATTATGTGCAGGCTCACAGATGTCAAGTGGCCAAGGGTACCCAGTACTGGCCAACAGTACCTAAATTGTCCTGCCCCTGAAGGCCCCACCTTGCTGCTGCCTTACTACATCAGCTTGTAAAGGCATATGTGCCATGCTCTAGGTCAAGGTAAACTTCGTTTTGAATAATATTCCTGGTGCATCAGTAGCAAAGTGTAACTTGGTAAACTAGCTGGATCAGTCATGTTTGCATGCCAGGGAATAAAACACACCTAATCTGATAACCTGTCCACATGTTCATGTGGACAAATAGTATACACTCAGTGCTAATAAACAATTTTAGTATAACACTATATATGTTAAAGATTCTTATGTATTCTGAATCCAAATCTTGGCAACCCAAGAAAAATACCATTCAGAGGGGGGAAAATAATTTAACAATGCTGTAGGCTGAACAGATTTCTGGTGATATGCCAGTTTCAATCGATCTTCATCAACAGCATTAGCTAAAAAAACAGTGGAAGACATATACAGTACCTTAATACTGACAGCAATATTCAAAACACACAATACATCAGTACTGTTCACTAATATAAAGGATATGAACTCAGAATGGCAACAAGTTCAGTGTCGTTGAATCTCAGTCTTAAAGACCAAGACAAGGATGAAAACTATGTTCTAATACTACAGCTATCACAATATGTCTATCCATACATTCTATCAACTAACATTACTTATAGAGCAATCAGCCAGAGGTACCCCAAATTTTTCTTACAAAGTCCTTTAGAAGCTTGCTGCCACTCATTGCTTCCCTTCCTAGTTAAAGGGACGTGATTCAAAAACACTTAATGAACATTAAAGGACATACTCCAAAACCATTAAACCTCCATTAACCTCCAGGGAGGGCGGTATATAAATATAATAAACAAACAAACAAATAATGCATATTACAATAAACAGGTCACAAACAGGCATGTTACAACATGACTATGAGGTTTTCTTATTAGAAGAGCAATTCAAAAACACTTCATGACTTATTACAACCAAACTACAAAGAACTAGAGGGAAACATCCACTTAAATAAAAGCACCCAACTCCCATGAGATGTCCCATCCTTTAGGTGTTGACAACCTAAAAATAACATTCCTCTTGTATTAAGAATCTCCATCAGTACCAATGATCATATCAATGTTGTTGAAAGACCTTCAAAACCACGAAATAAAAACCATACTCCATATGTTGTTGATCTTGAAAGAGTTGAGCAATTGGTGTCTCACTATTCCCACTTCTTATTCTGGAACAATGTTAATAAAGCTTATTGCTCAAATAATGGCACCTAAGAGCTTGTTCTTTCTCTGATACTGTTCTCACAGGTATGGTTATTGTTTTCTTTAATTAATTCACCAGCCATTCCCTTTCCTCAGTTAACAGAGAGTGAAACATCTGGATATCTTTATTGGTCACTCATTTGTCTTTACTTGGGAAAGCCATTAGGATTCATCCTAAAGCAATCACTGGTGTCCTCCCTGATATGGGAGCAACTGGTAACTCAAGCAAATGCTTTTTACCAACAACAGAGCAAGTCCCTGGTCAACATTTCTGTACCATACTGTGATGAACTCATTAACTCCTTTGTTTTAGAGACTTGCTGCCTAGCCTTAGCCTCCAGACATGAAATAGGATATTTAATATTTAAACTCAGACTCTTGGCCATAACCATGTGTGTGTCATCGTTCTATGCAGACCACACACCCAGCATCATGCAGGTCATATCTGCTATCCCTTTTTTGGATTTATCCATATCAGAAGGAAGCTATTAATCTTTCTCTGACCCAAATCTTATGCCCTCTATCACATCATTTCAACTCTTTACTTTCCTTTTGTGTGTTTGTGTTAGTTTAAATCATGTGCAAGTGTGTAGGGCTTTAAATTTATATTTCAATACTCTTTTTATTTTATTTCAAACTAGAAATTAAGCCCGCTGTAGAGGAAATACAGCGAGCGCTAGAGAATGGGGAGGCAGACTGTAGGAAAAGAAGAGGAAATCAGGTATGGGAGGGAGAAAAATGGGCAAGGGGTGGTTGAAGGGATGGGTAGAAGGGAGAAAGAAAGGAAGTAAAGGAGAAAGACAAAAGCAAGTGAGGGAGAGACAGAGAGACAGGAAGGAGATGGAGAAATAGAGGAAGTCAGGAAGTAAGAAGGAAGAAAGGAAGGCAGGCAGAGAGGTAGATGAAAGGGGAGGGGACAGGGTGTGTGTGAAGGGTGGGGGGAATCACAAGGGGGGAGAATCGGGAGAGGTAGGTGGCGAGGGAAGAGGGGGGTAGAGAGGAGTGTGTGCCTGGGTGTGGGTGGTGGGGAAAGGGGTGGGAGAGCGTGGTGGGTGGGTGGCTGTGTGTGTCTGTGGGCACGGGGAAGCGACAGCGGGGCAATGGCACGGTGGGGCGGCCAGGGGGAGTTGGCTGGTTAGGCTGTGTGTGTGTCTGTGGGCGCGGGGAAGCCACAGCGGGGTGTTCACACGGGGGGCGGCCAGGGGGGGTTAGCTGGTGAGGCTGTGCGTGTGCGCATGTGTATGCATGCGTGTCTGTGGGCGTGGGGAAGCTGTGGTTGGGCAGGCGGCCAGGGGGGGTTGGCTAGTGAGGCTGCGTGTGTGTGTGTGTCTCCGGGCGTGGGGAAGCGGCGGCGACACGATGGGGGGCGGCCAGGGGGGTTGCGTGTGTGTGTGTGTGTGTCTGGGTGAGGGGAAGTGGCAGCGGCGTGATGGCCATCAGGAAGGGACCGCAGGGGGAAAGGAGCAGGGACACCCCCTTTTGCGAGGTCGAGGGGAAGCCAGCAGGAGTACTCACCATCGGGGAAGGCTGCTTCTCCTTATGTGTGGTGAGTCCCCAGCTGGGCAAGGCGAGGCTGGGCCAAGCAGCCAATGGGGAGCCGCGCAATTGGCCGCTTGTCCCTGGGCTCCTGATTGGGCCCTCTGAGTTTTTATCGCAGACAGAGTCCGCCCTTTCTCCTCCCACTTAGGGCTTAATCTTTTATTTATTCTGCTCCACAGGAGCGGTTAAAGATTCGGCCTTTGCCTGAGTTTTCTGAGAGGGTTACTCCCCCCATATACATAGGTGGAGATCTTACTAGTTACCTACCTGTCACTAAATCTTCAGAATTTGACAATTTCAGGAGAATTTAGATGGTGGAATCCGCGAGTTCTGGAAATTCTATTTTGAATAATATTATGGTCACTAGTAATCAAGCCCGCTGTACCTGGAATACAGCGGGTGCTAGCAGGGCCACGTGTGGCCCCCGAGTCGGCAGGCCACAATTGCCGGCGTGGCAGTGGCCTGACGCGTCAGAGGTGCTTTGCACCTCTCAATGCGTCAGGCTGCCGGCAAGGGAGCAACTGCGAGCCGCGCACTCCCTTGGCGGCGGGGTGGCAATCGGAGAGCCCAATCGGAGAGCTTTGCGCCTGCCGACTGGGCCCTCCCATTGTCAGTCCGGAGGAAGGGGCCAATCCGCACCCTTCCTCATCCCGGACAGAGCCCGCCCTTACTCCTCCCACCAAGGCCTTATCGCATTATTTAGTCCTCCCACCAAGGCCTTATCGCATTATTTAGTGTTAAGATTTTGGAACTTTGAGGACTGGGAATGGGCACCACCACAAAGCGGCTGGCAAGCAAATTATAGCCAATTGCAAAATATTGGGAAGCCACAAGCCAAACCAGTGTCTAAATGGATGCTCCCTACAGGCTCAAAGGTCAGGCCTACAGGGTTCTTCTGAAGTACCTCCAATGCAAGAGGGATGGAGGAAATCCGGGACTAACTCTTTGTTTTGAGGAAGAAATATTTTGTTGAAGAACTAAGTGGGTACCAGCAACAGGACAGCAACGTGAAGAAGCACACTGAATTCTTAATAAGCATTTAGCCAGCATTAAGTAATCTGTAGATTGTTTTTTTTAGGTCAAGCAAATCTATTCAGCCATCCCAAGCCCACTGCAAAACCAAGCAAAGCTTATTTGATCAGATATGTGCATAGCTGTCATATGGAATTATCTTAAATCTAAGCAATACCTACATGGTAAGTAGTCTGCCTTTGGTATTCCACAAAGATACAGAGACCTCCTCACCACAAAGGCTTTCAATGACGTAGAAATAGGAGGCTTCCATGTGTGGAAGTTGATTGGGACAAAACTGCTAGCCCCACAGGGGTCACAGGTAGCAATTTAAAAAGCATCCAATGCAGCCACACTAGCTTGCACTCTCTATAGTGCTTCCACTCCAGGGTTTTTTGTTGCGATACGGATTTCATACTTGGCTTAATCAACAGCCTGCATTCAGCTCCTGACTTTCATCTAAAATAAAGCATCTTGGAATGCTTTTTAAACAAGGACAAATGCCATTTGAAATGTAACTGGTATGGGAACGCCAATGAATACCAGGTGGCGTGAACAATTTTATTATGAAAGTCACCTTCAGTAGTAAATAAAAGAACACATTGAACTGAATGTTGAGTGGGATAATTACTCAGAAACTGGGATTCTAATGGAATAGTCCTTTCAGACAAACAAAACATTTTGTTCTTGTTTGTATCAACTCACAACCTTGAACATGAAAAATTGAGGGAGACAAGGAGATGTTTTAAAACCAGAAGTTCATGGCCTGTTTCCTGCTTCTACCCCTGCATCAGGTGATGGATACATCAAATGCCTTCATTGTGAGAAAGCAATGAAGAAGCCACCACTTTTGCCAGCTCATAAGAGGGCTAGGTGCTCTCTGCTACATCTTCAGTGTCAAGGCTGGGCAGTTGAAAAGCAGGGAACCAGATCAGTTTCCTGTGGCCTTCCTCAAATACAAATACAACAGCCAGTGTGGATTATATATAACAGTATGAAATACATTACAAAGCTTTGTTTAAAATAAGGAAATGAAGAGGTTTTGTGGTTCAAAGTATGCTGATATAGAGTGTGCTCACACATATGTTCTCCTTATGTTCTTACCTTTTACTCTGTTTCCTAACTATTCATTTGCAGGACATCAAATTGGGGGAGCATTAAGATGCGCCTCTTCCCACCAGAAGTATGGATTCCCACAGAATTCTGCCACCTCATTCTACTCCATCTGTAGGCTACGCTTTGAAGGCTTGGGCAGAAAATGGTTCTCAGAAAGTCAGTGTGGAGTAGCAGTGAGACTGCTGGGAGGGAGGAGTGGTGATGGCCTGATTTGAGAGCAGGGCTGACAGCAACAGGCTTTTGCTGGCTCTTACTATCTCAGAGACTAATCTGTCTCACAGCGGTCTTGGAGGACAAAAAGATGGAGGAGAGATGTTCTAAGCCACTTTATATCTTTACTGGGTAGAAAAGTACAGCATAAATACCTAGTAACCTGACATTGCTTGCAGCAACACATTCATGAAGAATTTCCCATACTTTTTATGCTTCAAATCAAAGACATTACGTTCTTTCCCCTAAGTTAAAAAACAAAAAACGAAGTAGGAAAGCAGGACAATGCACTAGTTGCACACAACATAGGAAAAGACTATGAAACCCATTTTAAAAGGCACAGTATGTCCCACTTTCTGCTCTTATTCATGAAGAAGTTAGTTTTTATACCCCATTTTAACTGCCTGAAGGAGTCTCAAAGCAGCTTACAATTGCCTTCCCTTCTCTCCCCACAACAGATACCCTGTGAGGTGGTTGAGGATGAGAGAGCTCTGATAGGACTGCTCTGTGAGAACAGCTCTAGCAGTACTTTGACTAGCCCAAGGTCACCCAGAGGGCTCCATGTGGAGGAATGAGGAATCAAACCAGGCTCACCAGATTAGAAGCCACTGCTCTTAGCCACTACACCATGCTGGCTCTCTATAACACATTTACTTCTGACTAAGGCGCAAAACCTTTCACAAAGTTTTGCAGCCAGATCAAGCAGGGCTTTACCAGTTTTCCTTGTCCAGACTATACACAGTCTTAAGAAGGATGCTAATACAACTGCGACATCCTAAAAAATCAGTATGGGTTGTGCAACCTTATCCACTGCCTTTGTGATGATTTCCCTGGTTTTTTAGTCCTCTGAAAAGAATTGTACAATATTGCACAGTCTGTTTGGATTTCCCTATTATATTTTTAAATATAAATGGACTCCGGGGAATGGTAGAGGACAGGACGGCCTGGAGGATCATTGTCCAAGGGGTCGCGATGGGTCGGACATGACTTTGCACCTAACAACAACATTATATTTTTAAGACCCCAAATCAACGGTCCTTGCTTTTTCAACAATGTAAAAGGGGATTAAAGTCTTTCATTAAGTATGGCAATTAATCTAGACTGTGCAAATAGTGAGGAAGGCAAGAAAAACTGTCCAGAGAAAGGGGTCTATAGCAGCACAAAGCAGACTGACTTTCCATTAACACATAGAGCCACCATGCTGGCTGTGACTGAGCAGAAAGGCAGTATATTTATTTATTATTTAATTAATATAGACTCAGCCTTTCTCCACAATGGGGGCCCAAATCATTCTCAGTTCCATCCACAACAACCCTGTGAGTTAGAGAGTATGACCAGCCCAAGGCCATTCAGTGAACCTCAATGGCACAAGTGAGGATTTGAACCTGGGTCTTCCAGATATTAGTCCACACTCTTAACCACTACACCACACTGCGTCTCATATAAATAAACTAAACTAATAAAACTGCTAGTGCCAAGTGCTCCATTAATACCCATTAAGATGGAATTTCCACCAATATTTTTACATGTATATGGAGATAACACAAATCTTTGGGGGAAAAAAACTATTCTCCATACAGATAGTCTGCACTTAACTGTACTCCCTGGCCTCATTTTCACACTTTCTCTGGAAAAGCAATTACCCATCCTTATTTATAGGATCGTTCATGCAGGGGGGGGGGGGGGGAGAAGCAATTATTTTGAAGCTGGAAAAAGGAACTATATATAAATCAGCTACAGAAGATTCAAAACACACACTCCATTCATCATTACCCTAACCAAATCAGCTCTGTCTTTTGACACGTATTTCAAATATCTGGACATAGAAGACAGACTACCAGGTGTACCTTCTTGACTTTACAACCCACCTACTTCCTGCAGCATATTTTCATGGCTAGGTTTAACTGACAATATTCTTGGTTAATATAGGCCCAACTTTTCTTCTCCATGACTTCAGTCATTTGTTTCCCTTGCACTGAAGCAAAAGTTGGGCCTCCATTACCAAGAACTCTATTGGCAAGAGCCGTGTTAGTGAATCAAATGAGCTGTTATCCGTGCTGCGTGTATGTCCTTGTGCTTTATATGCTTCCACAATGCATGCTTGGATGCATCTGCTAATGGCTGTTTTAGACATTTTGCGACCCAGGTTTGAAGGAGACAGTGATGTAAAAAGACTGTCTATGGGATCCCTGATATAACTACCCCCGTCTTTTGACACTAACCCTGTGGAAGGAACAGCTACCACAGGGGCATCGACAGCTGGCGCAATACTTCCTCTGCATACTCATGAAGACCGTTTATGCACTGGGAACTTCACTGCCCCAGCTCTCATACAGGAGCACAAATCAGGGTCGGATGAGGTGTACCAGGCCAAATGCTCACACGTGCAGGGAGAGTTGGAGCAACCTGCCACGACTAAAACTCCAACCTGCAGCGTGGCATGAAACCTCCACTGCATAAATGGTCAAAGAGTGTAAAGCCGTTTCACAAAAGATGGAAATGGTTTATTTATTAGTGACTTTTCCCACTCAGCTCTCATTCTTTTTTCAAAGAAAAATGACATGGGATATAATTCAGGGGCACTCTCAGTTACAGGACAAAATTCTTTGGCCCCTCATTCTTTTACCTGTTCCTCTTCTGTTTTAAATTTCAACAAAAATGTATACATTTTTGCAATAACATGTTCATCATTTGTACATAATTCAATTTCAAATACAGTCTTAATTTCTTCAAAACCATACAATTTTATCTGCTTTAAATCTTTCTAATAATTGTGCATAATAAATATCTAACCTTAAAAAGAATTTTTTATATTATGATGTATTGCTGATATATGGCTCTGGATAAACTGGGTAAGATGTATACAAATACTTCAAATAAGTGGTGTAAATGCAAACAACATGATGGTCATTTTACCATATGTTCTAGACTTGTAATCAAGTGGAATGTATTTGGATACATTCATTAATGAAGATTACTTAAAAGACTAATTTACCAATGAGACCAGAAAATTTTCTTTTGAGACTGATAGATACAGCTTGAAAATAGGCATGGAAATTTATTTCTATAGATGACAAGAGCAGTGAGACTGTTATCTGCTCAAAATTGGAAACACTTGAGAATACCCACAATAAAGGATTGACTGCCTGAAGATGCTGGAATTTGCAGAGATGGCTAAACTTCTTTGATTAGAAAAAAGGCAACTTCATTCCACACAACAACTGAAAACCCCTTATTGACTTTTTGCCTGGAAAAGAAAAATAATTTGATGATTTTTGGTTTTGAGCCTTAGGTATAAAGAATTTTTTTAGATTTGATTTGATGATAATAGAGTTTCATATTTAAAAATTCCTGTTATAATTTTGTAACTATTTTAGAATCTAGTTAAAATCTTATAAATTAGGGTTAATTACTGTTATCTCTCTTTCCCCCTTTTTATCAGTTTTCTTTTTCTGAACTTTTATTTTTAAAAAACATTTTCAATTAAAAAAAGAAGTATTTCCCTAGTTCCATAATTCCAGTTGCCTTCTCACCAGTAATGAGGATCTCTGCTCTTAGGACACAGATCATCTGCCCCTGTGGCAGCATGAACAATAATGTAATTTTATCCCGGCATAAATTTTGTTACTTCTAGTACATGAAAGCTTACTGTTGGAAAAAAATCTTTAATATGCCACAACATTCATCTTATTATATTATTAAGAGACACTTGCAAATTCTGCTGCCAGACACCTAGTTCACAAGAGAAGCAAAAAAGTTTCTGGCTCAGATGGATTGCAGTCAGGAAGTACAATATACAGACAAGGTTTGATCAACAGGGCAGTCTAACAAGGAGCAAGGAAGGGACACTCCAGGCATGTGAGAGAACAGGAAGGAGATCCTTACTTGGCAAGCATTGTAGATCAACTGGTGCTCCAGTTTCTTGATGCCAAGAATCTGCTGAAACATTTCATAAAGCTGTTCTTTGCTCAAAATAAGTTCCGATACAGCACTTAAAGCCATCCGGTTGGAATGTTTGTACAAATCCTCTTCGCCCCTGTAAATGGCATCATATTTAGCTATCCAAGAACTGAGTACAGTCTCCTTACTTAATCCATCAATTTCAGGCAAGCTTCGGACCCGTTTTTCTATGTTCTTCTTAAACACATCTCTAAAGTCATTGGCAGAACATCCTCCACTGTGGACCATTCTGGCAACTCGATCACTTTTGAGAAAAACCTTTAAAGAAAATGAAATATGGAATTAGAAACAAGCACACAAAAAATAGAGTTTGTGGAAGTTACCATTACTATATGATGGAGCAAATCCATTGGATGTATTCAAGCATTTACAAAGTTATTGAACAGAACTTATGCTAAACAAAGACACCTCATTCAGCACCATCACCATCATCATCATCATCTTTTTTTAATAGCCCACCCTTCCTGGTTGGCTTAGTGTAGGTAACAATATACTAAACATACAAATAATATAATTACATAATTAAAAACAATATACCATATATAGTTTGACTACATTTTTTAAAAACAGTTATTTAAAAAACCTACCCGGGATGGTTGGTTATGTCAGGCAATACAGAGTAGACAGTTCTTAGGAAATGAGGCCAGTGTTTACTCAATGTTAAATACCTGGGGCCATTCTGCACTACAACCAATGTTGTTAAATGTTTGCAGTATGCAGAAATGCTATATTTAACAGTGGAATTTCGTCATACCACACACCTTCAATTCTAGCGGAATATTGAAGTCCCAGTGGTGGTCTATTCATTCCCCACAGGTTTCCGGTCTCGCCGGAATCACAACAAAGGAGGCAATATTTTTCCACACTTCTTCCCGCCCCTGGCTATCAATCAAACAGAACAGCCAATGAACTGTTGTGTTCGTGCTCCCAAAAATCCCCTTTCTCTTTACAAACTGTTTTTTAAAAAAACCCAAAACACCAGTAGCAACAAATATTTGTTCATTCAATGTCTCAGAAAGACCTTTTTCGCTGGCGCTTAATCGTTTACACGTTCTTCAAGTAAAAAGAAAAAATCCCCCCCCCCCGATGGGTACAATTTCTGGCCGAAATTACGGCCAGTGTCGAACAGGGGGCTGTATTGTGCTCAGAAACTTTAAAGACAATTGCAGAGGGGGGCTTTGTTTTACTGTTAAGCACTTCAGTGGAGGGACTTTAGCCCAAGAAGGCTCACTTATTCGTTGCTTTCGCCAGTTTAAGGGGGAAAAAATGGTGATCGTGTCTCCAGAAGCTCGGGAGGGACATTCTTTCTACCGCTATTTTGAGAATGCACATGTCTTTCGCTGATGTGTTGCGGCTTGTGCTCAGAAGTGTAGTAGATTTTTCGGGGGGAATCCACTTTTCTGGATTTCCTTCTAAGCGCTATAAAATTCCGATTGTTCCTGGAGTTTGGCAGGAGTTTTACGGTTTGTTTACAATGTCATGCGGAACGTTAAATTAATAGCGTTTACAAAAGGTAAGACTTTGACTACATTTAAGTTGCGCGGAATGGCACCTGGTCTCACCCATAAGCCTGGCAGAACAGCTCTGTCTTGTAGCCCTTCTGGAACTGTTTCAGGTTCACTTGTTTCAGGTTCATTAACATGTTTCAGGTTCATTACTTCAACTGTTAAAGAGCCAATGCTGTGATATAAGTTGCTGTAGCAAAAACAGCTTTACTGAAAGTGAATGATACTACAATCTCCTTAGTCTGCATACTCAGAGGTTAATCCAATTGGGTCTACAGTGTATTTAAGATCACAGTTTTAGTCACTTTAAGGGGCTCATCTCTAGAAATGAGAACAGGCATAAGAAACAAAACTAAATTCCAGCTCTCGGTGTAATTCTCTTTGATACATATGCACTCCTTTGAAGTCCAGAGAAGTCCAACTATCTGTGCATGGAGAATGGCACATGACAACCTTAGTCAATGGACTGCAATATCAAATAATTATGTACTCATGTAAAGTAATAATCAGTCAAAAAATCTTGGAACATTTTGATAACATTTCACATTAGGAATTTCATTCAGGTCTTCGCAAATGTGAAAAATAAGGAGGTATTTTTCTTTAAAATATTATTCAGTGGAGGCAGTTGGGTAATGCCAACATGAAAAGATACCTGATAATGTGGGGATTGGCTCTGGCTGATAATATACTGTTCCTGCCTTCCCAATCTCAGAGACTATCAGTATTCACAATTCTGTTATTACCAATCCTGATACTATGAAAATTATGAATTATGTCAAGGATACAGGAGTAAGGTAAAGGTAAAGGTATCCCCTGTGCAAGTACCGAGTCATGTCTGACCCTTGGGGTGACGCCCTCTAGCGTTTTCATGGCAGACTCAATACGGGGTAGTTTGCCAGTGCCTTCCCCAGTCATTACCGTTTACCCCCCAGCAAGCTGGGTACTCATTTTACCAACCTCGGAAGGATGGAAGGCTGAGTCAACCTTGAGCCGGCTGCTGGGACTGAACTCCCAGCCTCATGGGCAAAGCTTTCAGGCGGCTGCCTTACCACTCTGCGCCACAAGAGGCTCTTACAGGAGTAGGTAGGGTGATTAATTTAACGGTCCATTAATAGGAAGCCCTTTGAAGTTTAAAAGGCCAAAGTGCTGCCAATGAGATGGGGGCTAATTGTCCTTCCTCCCTGCTCTTGCTCCCTTGAAGGGGAGGGGGGGGTTATGCTTTGAATTCTATGAATAAGCTAGGAGGGACACAATAGTTTTCATTAAATAGTTGGAGTACTTTGATTATTCCAGAAAGTCATGATGAAAACATTAGAACAATACTTTGGATATTCCATAAAAACTATTATCGTACACCTCTTGGCTTTACCATATGGAATTAAAACAATAATTTTGTAAGTGCACATCCCTATGCTTTGTGGCTTCTCAGATGTTTAATTTAGCCTTTCTCAACTTTTTTACCATTGAGACACCCCTGAAACATTCTTCAGGCATCAAGAAACCGCAGAAGTGGTGCGATCATGTATAATATGGTAGGGAAGCATAGCTGTGTACACACCCACCTGGGGCCTCTTTCATGTCTGTAGGACCAGCCTAGGTGATGGCACCAATTTCCCAGCAAAGAAAGATTGACTTCTAGAAGCATGCTTGCCAGAGTAATAACACCACATAATTGCACTTGGAACATGGTAGTCTGCATCCTTCAGTCTGCATTACTTAGGGGCTTTACGCACCGGGATCTTTGTTGCAAATTGGTCACTGAATGAAAAATCGCCATTTAAAATAGTGGAATTCGTCGTTATGCATACCTGCCTTTGTAGTGGAATCCAGTTGCGTTTTGTAGCGTTTCCCACAGCTTCCGGTCTCGGCAGAAATCGCTAGAAAGGAAGCGCTATTGCCAAGCTCGTCCCGCCCCTGGCCGTCAAGCAGCCAATGGGCAGCCGTCAGCATGCTCCCAAACAGCCCCTTTCCCTTTAAGAAAGGTTTAAAAAAAAAAAAACAGACCCATTGTAACGAATCTGTGTAGATTCGTTGCAACGGAGAGACCCATCCAGCTGCCTAATGTGAGCTGTCGTTTGATCGTGTGATCGTTGCCACGCTGCCTCGAGTGAAAAAAAAAAAATCTCCCCCCCCCTCTCACGGGCCCGATTTTCGGCTGAATGAATGTGTAAAAATTAATGGGAAAATACATCAGCAAACGGGCTTTTCTGTGGTTTGTGCTTAGTGACTAAAGGTGAAGGACTGAAGCCAGGGAAGCCTCTAGACAGAAAGAGGCTCGCTGGTGCGTTTATCCCCGCTCGCTCGGAGAAAAAAAAATGGCGATCGCTTCGCCGGAAGTTTGGAGGACAGGCTCAGGAGGAGGGACTTTGAAGAAACCGCAACAATGTTAACGTACAGGTCTTTTTCGCTAGTGTTGCAGATTGGTTGCAAGAGTGTAGCGCTTTCCGGAGGGTGAATCCACTTTTTGGGATTCCCCTGAAAGCGCTACAAGGAAGCGCTTTTTGCAGATTGGTTTCAGGTGTGTGGCAGATTGTCTACGACATCGTGCGTTATGGCAAATCAATAGCGTTTCCAATTGGCAACCATTGTGCAATTTTGAAGGCGTGCAAAAAGCCCCTTAATCTTGTGAAAGAGAAAGCAAAGGTGAACTGGGCAGATCCTGGTGAGCCACTACTCTGGAGTGCCAGCTGTGCCACTCACCCCCATAGCACAACTCATGAGGAGCAGCATGGAGGTAGGTGCTCAGCTTTGCCCTGACAACCCATACACTTTTCAGTCAGTGAGAAGCAATAAGGTAGCACCTTCCTCCATGAGCTAGCTGTTTGGCCCTCCATCAGATCAGGGATACATGATGACAGTTGGAGAGCATGGCCTTCTTCCTGGGCCATTTTGCTCCAGGTAGGAATGGTATTTTTATTTGCTAAGTAAAGCCTTCCTGGCCAGACCTAAAGCACACACACACACACACACACACACACAAACCCCTTAGAAACACAGAGCTGGAAGGGAACTCACAGGCATCTAGTCCAACTCCCCGCCCAATGCAAGAAACTACCTTTCCCTTCCCCCAGTGACCCATGCTCTATTCCCAGAAGAAGGCAAAAAAGTTCCAAGATCCCTAGGCCAATTTGGCCCGGAGAAAAATTATATCCTGACTCCAAAGGCAGTCAGCATTACTCTGGGCATGTAAGAAAGGACGACGGCCAAGCACTGGCTCAATCCTTTCTGCCCTTATTCTCATAATTTGCCTGAATTCACAGAAGAGTACACTCCAGCTGCCCTGCCAAAGTAGAATGCAATGCCTATGTTGTTCTTTTGGCATGCAGATATGCTAAGCAGCAGTGAAGGGGATAAGAACTTCTTACCAGACATGCTATAAAGTCATGTCCCACTGAGGAGAAGGGATGGACTGGGGTGACCACAGGCCAATAGCCAGGCTCAACCACACAGATGTGGATTGCTGGGGATGTCCTAAAGATGCCACAGACGTACGTTTCAAATTTTAGTGGCTCACTGTTAGTTCTACAACAACCTTGACATTTGAATTGCTGGACCCAATGTAAATAACTGGTCAGATGACCTTATCCAAGATATCTGACAGTACCTACCAGAATTCTATTTTTACAAAAAGGAAGTGATCACCCAGCAATTGTACAGCTGTGTTCTTCCTACTAATCAGCTCAAGAGGGAAGTCATCACAGAAAGCTTAGTGCCTTCAAGATCTCAAGTTTTTTTATTTTGATCCTTCAGCTGCTGCCACACTAGGGATACTAGATTTGCCCACTTAATGTAGATGGGGCAGACGCAAAAAAAGTGAGAATCTGCAATTCGGGAGGACTAACCAACAACAGCCCTTGCGTTAAATAAAGAGGAGCAAGAGAGAATGCATCTGCTCCAGTAATTTGTATCCACTGGGAGATTGCTATTGGAAATCTCTTTGACAGGGAAGTCTTCCTTATACCACCATCTTGGTTCCAAGCAACATCATCTTTGGCAAGCTTAGAACCTCAAGACAAGCCAAAACAGATGATGCCACATCCCCAAATCTGTTTCCACACTAGCTGATATTGTTCAGATTTGCATTTTTAAAGGGTCACTATTTTTCATCCATTTCAACAATAAAATTTGCTTATTCAGGCGCAGTCTCAAAGTGATCCCTCACTTGCCACGGAGCAAAGGAATACCCTGAAAACCGAATTTCATATTTTCAAGCGGGGTCTAATTTGGGGCTGCCCAATGTGGAAATGTATGCAATCAGCTTTTTCCCCGCACCTGCCATTTTGAGTCATTTCTTCGTCGTCATCATTCCTCCCCCGTCCCTTCCTCCGCTTCTCTCCATTCTGAAAAATCTGCTTTTTAAAAGCAGGCGTGTTCGTGTTTCTAAGTCTTAAAAAAGTTTCTAAGTCTTAAAAAAGAGCAGTCTTGCACTCTTAAAATAGCAGGGTGTGTTTTTTAAATTCATTCAGGAAGCTTTGGGGGGAGGTGATCAAGGGTACAGAATGGTGAGATTAAGCGGCACAACAAAAACAAAGGTGCAAGCAGGCACCATTGTCAAAACATTTTTTTAAGGGGAAGGGAGCAAACCATGATGGGAGGCTGCCTCCTTCAGACTCAGTGCAGAAAGCATGTAGGGAATTTCAGCCTGAGAAATAGAGGAAGGCCCAAATGTGGAAAGGCTAGAGTCACCTTGCAGCATCCAAAGGAAATCCAAAGCAAGGCTTTAAAAAGGTATGTATCCTAATGTGGAAACAGTTGAAATCTATCACAGGGACACAGAGCTTAGTGTTTTTCAACTTTTTAAAACAATGTGGTGGCTAGTCCTGCTCAGAACTGCAAGTGAGGGACTCCTGGCTCCTCACCAAATCATTTTCAGGAGTCTCCACTCTTGAAAATGGCAGGAGGAGTGAGACAGGAGCCCCTTATTCCCCCACACCAACGTCTCCAGCAAGATGGGCATTTTGAAAAAAATTAAAAATTCTGAAATGTCCCTGTGGAAGACTCGGGGATGCAGTATTATGTAGTTTGGTCCTAAGTGAATTTGGCTCTTTCCTTCATCACATACAGAGCAGCAGTAACACCACATAAGGAAGTGCCCATCTACAAAGAAAAGATGCACACGCTGGTCTATAGTGCATATTCTGAGGGTACACTTGCCGTCACAAGTAAAGGTCGGTGTGAGAACTACTGCCCTGAATTTATTTCAGTATTATTTACTGAGACAGAAATTAGATTTGCAAGTCTGTCATCTTCTTTTAAGAAACTAATTCTCACTCTTGGGTTAGTAATATACTGTGGCTCATTGATGTGTCTGATGCAGCACCATGTTTTCCCTTAAGCAACTGACAAAACCAACACCATTGCAAAATTAAGCCCAAAGTACAGTCAAGTTAATTTGCACATAGTCCTAGTTCACATTTAACATTTGATCTTAAGAAATATACAGAGGGTACATTTCAAATGATTGGTTGTTCTGCTTGAGGTGAAAGGCTGATAGAGGCTGCAGCCCTCTTTGTTGTTTCACAGTTACTATGAAGGAGAGATGAAACACTGGACTCTTGGTTCCAGTACCAAGGCCATTCAACAGAAGAACTCATTACAATTTCACTCCTTGCTGGGGAAAATGTTTATACTGCTGGAAAAATAGTTGTTATTTTATCAAATATAGTCATTGAGACTAGATACTGAATGCTGAGAGAACTCTGTTAATCAAACACAGAGAAATGCAACAATGTCCTTATGACTGAAAGGATTGTACAAATAAAACCTTAGAGTACAAATCTACTGGGACACAGCATGCCCAATATATTTCTAGTACTATTTCCCTAGCAACTCTCTTTTTACCTATGCTTGTTGCGGTCCCTCTTTGTTTGACAGTGCAAGCGTAACTATATCAAAAGAGAATTTTACAGCAACTGGAATTTGATATAAGTGAATACAGTGCACATATTACTTTGAAGAGACACTAATGCTCCAATATACATTAGATGGGTGGAACAAATTCATAAACTTCTAAGGCTCATGGCCCAAAAGCTCTGAATTTTTACTCACATAGTGCTGCTGCTCTGGATCCAACAAGCTTTTCCACTAGCACTAAAGGGATGACAGATCCCTTCAGGCTCCTGAAAAACTTTCCTTGGGAACACAAGACAAATGTGGGTAAAGATGACACAAGGATGGGGGCTGCAGAAAGGACAAGGATCAGGCAGTAGCCGCCTTCTTCCTCAGTGGGTGCCAGCTGATTGAAGTTCAGTAACTAGCAGAACTGTGTGAAAAAACACTCACTGCATTTCCATTAGTTTTGGGATGATCTGCCTCAACTTTAGGGCAGCATTTGCAAAACTATTTATTTGCATTGCCCCCTCTCTCCCAGTTGGTCTTCCTGTCCTCTGAGAGACTGTTTTATAGTGAAGCCTGAGTGGTTACGTAGCACTAGGAAGTCGCCAGCTCTCTGTGTGGTTCCTTGATTTGCTAAGGCTCACTCTACTGCACTTGCTTTAACAATATGCGGCCTGTACATGTTGGGTGCCGTGAATTGCTTTTTGAACAGCCATTGAGTCATAATTCTAAAATTATGTAAATTATAAGTAACATTGAAATGTGATGCTGAATCAATGGAGGAAGGAATAAATAACTAGCAGGGTCACCAAAACAATGACAGAGAGGGTACCAAATACAAGTGCTGAAAAGGTTTGCCTTTTGGTATGGGAACAAGCTTGTAATTCACTTCCCAGTACTTTGTTGGTAAAAATGGAATTTAAAAAGTAATCATTATGCGTATCTGAAGAACAGACAAAATGGAATTACAAGCATACTATTATGCAATCATCTACACCAGTGGTCCCCAACCTTTTTATCACCGGGGACCACTCAACGCGGGGACGTTTCATTATCGTGTATCGTGGATGAAGTAAAGGGCCGGGGGGGGGGGGGAGAAGGCATCCTCCGTGGCCCACCTCCAGTTAGTCCACGGACCACTTGTGGTCCGCAGCCCACAGGTTGGGGATCGCTGATCTACACAGTTTTGCTTGGATTTGTTGAAATCACTTTCCAGTTGTTGTTTATTCATCTTTACATGCTTCTTTTATACAGCTTATACTATTTAAAACACACTAATAATGCCTGACATTTGTTAATTTCTATTGTATGCATCACTGGCATATAGTTATCATTTTCAGCCAGTCAATACAAGATTCTTCTTCTTCACTTGCAGGTTACACTCTGTTATCCCCTTTCCTTAAAGGAGAGAGAGAGAGAGAGAGAGAGCTCTCTTCACCAAAACAATGACAACAGAAAAAGACTGAAATTGATCAATTTCTCACCATTAGGGTGATTGGGGAAAATGCTTCTACCATCAACATTATTTTTGGCTTGAAAAATGGGAAAGTGAGAATATTCAACATAGCCCAATTTGTTCAAAGGACATTATCAGAACTTTGAGAATGATAGTTTAAAATAATGAAAGTGGAGATAGTGAAAGAAACTTGTGAGGCAGGGAAAATTCCATGCACCTCTGCTAGTTTCTACTTCCTCCTCATGTTTATTTTTTTTACAACTACCTCTCTCATCCAAGTATTGCTTGCATCTTCCTGTCTTTATCATGGCCTTCACTCCCATCTTCCTCACCACTTTCCCAAATTGTTTAATTGTAGCTTCTACTTTAATCCACTTTCCCTTGCTCACCTACCGCAGCTGCTGCCTCTTGCCTCTCTTGCTCCGTCTCTTAGTTTGTTATACCTGCCTACAGCATTCTTTGTGGGATTCCTAGGCAACTCTCAAAACTGCAGCAGATACTTTTTTTTTCTGGTACACTTAAGCTTCTGGGATTTTTTAAAAACCCTGTTCCCTTTCTGTTGTGAGATTATAAACCTAAGGGTTCTGCCATATCTCTTGGCAAATCCCCTCTGCTTGTACATGGATACATTTGCAGATTTTAAGATCTGCATTCTAAAGCAATGTTCAGAATTAGATATGTGAAGAATCCAGGTAACAATTACAGGGTGCTTTTTTCCTTTCTAAAAAAGATGACTTGACCCAAAATTCAATTGCACCTGGGCCCCTTCCAACCTCTGTCCCAGCCCTAGGGACACTAGGGTGGAGGCAAATCCGCCTCTGACACTGAAGCTATGCAACACTAAGTCAATAAACAAAATGTCTACCCTGCAAACTTACTTTGCAGAACATAGAGTGGAACTGGCATGCGTGATGGGGACCTGGGTCAGGGAGGGTGAAATAGTTGCCCTTAAAGAACTAGCCCCTGCTGGATTTTCTGTCCTCCGTCAGTCTCAGATCGCATGGTGGGAGGAGGGATGGCAATCCTAATCTGAGAGGATTTCTCCTTCAGGGCTTTTCCCATGCCATCAATCCCAGGTATTGAATGTGTAGGCCTTGGGTGAGGATCAATCGAGAGCATGGCCATCTGGCTGGTGTACCATGTGCCCAATGCGCCTCCAGATGCCCTTCCAGCCCTACTTGAAGTGGTTGCGGACTGGATGCTACAGTTCTCTAGACTATTAGTTCTGAGGGACTAACATCCATACTGAGCTGCCATCCCCTAGGAGTGGGCTGGACCTGGTGTCAGCCATGGCAACACTAGGGCTCTCAGAATTTGTTGTTGGCCCCACCAATCAAGAAGGCCACACCCTGGATCTTATTTTTGGCAGAGGGTTGAACATTGATCTGGTCATGGCAAATGCCATGCCATGGTCAGACTACTATGCCCTGAAGGCTCAGCTAAAGTTACAACCTCAACTTGGTGTAGAGCGAAGCGCCTCCCAACCCGCCCTACCCTCCACGAGGGCAAACCTTCACCCCACGGCGGCCATTCCTCTGCTGGCCGCCGAGAGGGAAGGTGGCGGGGGGGGCTTCAAGCCTTCCCAGGGCCCGGGGAGTGCGATCACAATCCCCGGGCCCTGGGAAATCTTTCTCCTGGGGGGGGGGGGGCTTAAAGCCTTCCCAGGAGCCGGAGAGTGCGATCGCTGGCTCACAGAGCTGGCACTCGTACTACCCGGGCCTTGGGAATGCTTTCTCCCGGGGAGGGGGCTTAAAGCCTTCCCAGGGCCTGGGGAGTGTGAGCCGGCGATCACACTCCCCGGGCCCTGGGAACGCTTTCTCCCAGGGAGGGGGGAGCTTGAAGCCTTCCCAGGGACCGGGGAGTGTTCCTCCCTTCCTTCCTACCTCCTTCGTTCCTTCATTAGTCTTTTTCTCTAACTCTTCCTTCATCTCCTTCTCTCTTCCTGCCTTTCTTGCTTTCTATTGTTCTCTCTGGCTCTATTTCTCCCTTCTTTCTACCCCTCCACCCACCCACCTTCCTAGCATCCGCTGTATTTTATCTATAGTGGGCTTATTATCTAGTAAAGGAATAAAACAATAAACCTGCAAAACCCCTGACGCATTAAAAGATGGCTATTCATTGGAGTTAACTCCCCATCTCTCCTCCCCTGTCCAGCAGCAGTCAGGAGCTCTTTCATAGAATCATAGAGTTGGAAGGGGCCATACAGGCCATCTAGTCCAACCCCCTGCTCAACGCAGGAATAGCCCTAAGCATCCTAAAGCATCCAAGAAAAGTGTGTATCCAACCTTTGCTTGAAGACTTCCAGTGAGGGGGGGGGGCACCACCTCCTTAGGCAGCCTATTCCACTGCTGAACTACTCTGACTGTGAAAAACTTTTTCCTGATATCTAGCCTATATCATTGTACTTGAAGTTTAAACCCATTACTGCGTGTCCTCTCCTCTGCAGCCAGCAGAAACAGCATCCTGCCCTCCTCCAAGTGACAACCTTTCAAATACTTAAAGAGGGCTATCATGTCCCCTCTCAACCTCCTTTTCTCCAGGCTGAACATTCCCAAGTCCCTCAACCTATCTTCATAGGGCTTGGTCCCTTGGTCCCAGATCATCTTCGTCGCTCTCCTCTGTACCCTTTCAATTTTATCGACGTCCTTCTTGAAGTGAGGCCTCCAAAACTGCACACAGTACTCCAGGTATGGTCTGACCAGTGCCGTATACAATGGGACTATGACATCTTGTGATTTTGATGTGATGCCCCTGTTGATACAGCCCAAAATGGCATTTGCCTTTTTTACCGCTGCATCACACTGCCTGCTCATGTTTAGTTTACAATCCACAAGTACCCCAAGGTCTCGTTCACACACAGTGCTACCTAGAAGCGTATCCCCCATCCAGTAGGCATGCTTTTCATTTTTCTGACCCAGATGCAGAACTTTACACTTATCTTTATTAAATTGCATCTTGTTCTCATTTGCCCATTTTTCCATTGTGTTCAGACCTCGTTGAACTCTGTCTCTATCTTCCGGAGTATTTGCCAGTCCTCTCAATTTGGTGTCATCTGCAAACTTGATGAGTAGTCCCTCCACCCCCTCATCTAGATCATTAATAAATATGTTAAAAAGTACTGGGCCAAACACCGAGCCCTGAGGTACCCCGCTACTCACCTCTTTCCAGTCTGATGAAACACCATTGACAACAACTCTTTGAGTGCGGTTCTCTAACCAATTCCCTATCCACCTAACTATCTGAAAATCCAGATTGAAGTCCTTCAACTTATCCATCAGAACATCATGGGGAACCTTGTCAAAAGCTTTACTAAAATCCAAGTAAATCCAAGTAAATGACTCGCTCTTTCCTTTGGAGCGAGGGTCCTGATCTTACTAATTCTAGGGGATCCCCTGGGAGTAATTCCGGGACTTCAGCCTAGCCTCAACCATATGCTTGGTGGAGCAGGCCCTGCGGAAAGCTGAAAACTCAGGCAGGGCCTTTAGCTCTTCCAGGAGCTTGTTCCATCAGGCTGGGGCCAGGGTCAAAAAAGCCCTGGCCCAGGTTGAGGCCAGGTGAATGTCTGGGGGCCCAGGACAGCTAGCAGATTCATACCCGTAGAGCGGAGTACCCTGCAGGGCCCAAGTCGCATATAGCCTTAAAGGCTAAAACCAATACCTTAAACTTGATCTGGAACCAGACTGATAACCAGTGTAGATGACATAACACTGGCTGGATATGGGCTCTCCAAGATGTACCAGTGAAGACTTTTGCAGCCGAATTTTGTACCAGCTGTAATTTCCAGGTCAAAGATAAGGGTAGGCCAGTGTAGAGCGAGTTACAGTAGTTTAACCTGGAAGTGACCATTGCATGGATCACTGTGACCAGATGATCAGCGGACAGGTAGGGTGCTAGTAGCCACGCTTGGTGCAGATGAAAAAATGCCATTCGGGCGACATTTGTGACCTAAGCCTCCATGGAAAGGAGCTGTATCTCACTGATGGCCCAGTTGATGGTTAATCAAGGACATGGCAAAATCAGATGTTATGTTATCACTAGCTTCAAAGCCAATTCCTAAGAATGGGCCTTGAAAGAGCCCCCTCCCCTGGACCCTGGCCAGGCAGCTTAAGGTGGCTTTGGGCCGCAGTTAGCAGCCAGATCAAGTGGGGCAGGCGGGGGCTGGGCAGCTCATTAGCAGTGCCAAGACAGAGCTCCTTAGCAGGCAGTCAGCAGGGCAGGAGGCCCTTGTTAGCAAGGCCTCCACCACAACCCTTTGCCCAGGGCCCTCTCCCCTTACCTGCTGCTGGCTCCAGGCACTGAGGCATCTGAGAGCAAAGAAGCTAAAGTCCATGAATGGAGGTTGGGAGCTGCAGGGGCTGGCCCAATCAGGGCAAAGCTGGCTGCACCCTGATTGGCTCTATTCCAACTTGGACAGCCGGACACATCCCACCCCCAAGACTGTTTCAGGAATATATAGAGGAACAACAATGGATAAGGATCTTGCTACTGGCCTGGAGTGCTAAATGTAACTTTCTGGAATAAGAATAGTTTTTAATGGAAAGTGAAAGCCATTAAACCAAAAATGCCTGAGGGCACCATTTCTGCTATAGCAGAGATAGTTCATGTATTTCCTGCTCAGCAACTTTCTACTCTTGACAACCACCCCAGCTGGCTGGTCAGCCTGTGAAATCCTGTCAGTGAGTTTCCTCTCTTGTTCTTGGGTCTCACACCCCATAGATATTACCTTTGCTGTCTGTTTCCCGCTGTTCTAGGCTATTAATTCCAAACAATCTAAACTAAAAAAAAGCCTTATTTTTGAACTATTTCAGCTTTAAGTCAGTCATAGCTGTGAATCAATTATTTTTCAGAACAAAGCTATTTGGGCCGGAAGTGTCAACTTCAGAAACAGAAATATAACTTCAAATCTCATGAACTCGTTGTGTGTATATTAACATAACCCTAAGGTAGAAAAATTCACTCTTCACACTAAATAGAGAAATGTGCAACGCTCACAGGTATCTACTCTCATAAGAACAAAAATTAGTCCATATTTCTAGAGAGACCAAAGTGGAATTTTATTTCAACCACACGAGGCTGATCTTTGTTAAAGTAAGGCACGGAAAAGCTACTCTCCAGACTGGGCTCTTGCACGGCTTGGCATTTCTCCGTGCGACTGACAGAGAGCACTGGAAGGAGCTTCACTTGGTTCTTGAGCATCTAAAGATTCTGCTTCATTTCTAATGCCTTCAGTTGCTCCAAGCATGTTCCATTTGCACACAGGGCAGGTCTGGTTCTTTAAAAGCCAGGGGTCAACACATGCTTGGTGAAAGAGGTGCCTGCAACGTAAAACACGTGCCACATCTTTAGGCTTGTATGTTTCCAAACATACTGCACAGCTCTCGCTATTCGATCCAACCTCCTTGTCATCCTCCCTCAATGTCTGAAGCTCAAGCTGGTTAATGATTGCTTTGATATCAACTTCTTCCTGGCAGCTTTCAGTTGGACTCCTTGCTCTTCTCAGCTTCCCAATGCAGTGATAGGTGCAATATACCAGAATAAATGCCAGAAAAACAAAAATGGAGCACATGTAACGATTTAGCCCCGGATAATGGTGTTTTCCTACATCAATTGTTACGCCGATCTGGATGCCATTCTGAATCAAATGCAACAGGTCCATTCCTATCAGGTTCCCGATCATAACTGCTACAATGTCTTCGGCCCCAAAGTTAAACATTGGAAATATGTTATCGCCTGTGCCTGGGGAATTATAAATTATTACTCCAGTAGCACCTTTTTCTGAAGCCACACTTATTTTTTTCACAAAGGAACACTGTCCCCTCATGATGAGAGCAATCCAGCTGACAGAGTTGACTGGCTTAACAAAACTGGTCAATGAGCTGCAGGCATTTTGGTGCAGTTCCTCTGGAGGCACCACAACTCCAGAAACTTTCTTCAGCGGAGAGGCTTTGCCAAACACCCCAGTTTCTGCAATCTCCCACAGCGTTGTGTTTCTTACTTGAAATGATATCTTGAGATTGGCTATCCAGAATGCGCTGGCTTGTGAGCAATGCATACCGAACAGGAGACCGATGCCAAGATGCAGGAAACAAGAAGATGTTACCCCTCGTCTCTGAACAGAAGATCCAGGCAAAATCATTTTGGCTTCAGCCAAGCAGTCACAGATTGAAAAACTCAGAACAAAACAAAAATTGTTAATATGCCAGAACTGTGAACAGAGGGATTTAAAAAAAAAGAAAAAAGAAAAAAAAGAAAATCCAAAAATTGTGGAGAAACAGCCCACAGAGGATCTGCCTGGGGATACTGGAGACTTTTGCGCAGCTGGGATCAGAAAGAAACTATGACTTCTCCCCCTTGCATGAAGTAATGCATTGTTGAGTAATGAAATTGTGACATCATGGACAACTCAAAACAGTTAGCACTACATTATCTACATACAATCTGACTGGCTTAGCATTCAAATATATATTCATTTCTGACTAAGATTGAATTCTCAAATTAATATAAAAACCTTAGAGCTTACTGAAAGCTTTGGCTTAGAATGTGAGTCCTTTATGAGAGGTCCGGTGGTACAAAATACTATACCGGTAATGTGCATTTTATACTATCATATATGTACCTGAATAGTAGTTCTGGTGGCTTCAATCGGCACTTGTGAATGTTTTCAGTATTCCAAGGAATGATTCAGAAAGATGCTGAAACCATCCCTGACTCTGTACTTATAACTAATAGTGGGAAAACTGGTAAAATGTTAAACTCATTACTGATGTATTCATTACACATTTCTCTCTACATGTCAATAAAAAATGAGGTTTGGATTTGAAAACAAGCATCTCAAGAGTGCAAGCACCGAGCAGAGAAAAATATTTCTAGAAAATCAAAAGCTGTATGAGGGGAAAGGGAGGCCAAGGAAAGCTGAATAAACTTATCTTACTGCTTTAGAAACTAAACATGCATAATTTATAACTTGCTAGCATTAAACAATTCTATTTGGCATGTTTATGTGACTTTTAAATAAAAATTGCTTAGTTTGCTACAGATGAAATTGTGGTTAGGGCCACTACCAGCCAGAGAGCAAGTGCAAACAGAGCAAACTGCTGCACCTTATCTTACCTTAGCACTAGGGATCGGCACAAATGGCTTAGGGTGACTTTGAAAACAAAACCCACCTAGCAACTCTGGCCTGAAAATGGTAGACAAGAGTGGGTAGGTGTTTTTTTTTCCCAACCTTGGAAAAACCAGCAGGTACCTCCAAAGCTTGATAGGCACTGCCGTCTGTTTTCCTTCCTTCACTTCCTTTGGGCACATTTGTGGACAGGGCAATTGCCAGATCCACACTATCAATTTGCATGCAAGAACATGTGGTGCATGCCAGAGACCGTTTGTAGCAGCACAAGCTTACATCCACATGTGTGGGGTTCTGGGGCATCCTCCTTGCCTACAATAGCCTGAGAGCCATGCAGGGCATGCTGCTACTGGCACAGCCTAGAAATCTGCTCTGGGCATGCAGTGGCAGCACAGCCCAAGGAGAGTCTGTGGGCTGCCCCAGGCCTGGCAGTGGTTGCCAAAAAACCTAAGGACCATGCAGGGCCCAATGACAGCAGTCCCACAACCTGGGACTCTGCACTGGGCCTGGCAACGGCGCAGCCCTGGGAGAGCCCAGGATCAGCACAAGGTTTGGCAGGTGTGTGGGCAGAAAGATGGGATTCCCCCCCCACACACACACACAAGTCTCATATACCCCCAGTCATTGCTGTCATTTTTCTATTATTAGTTTGCCTTTCTCACTGGAACTCAGGGTGGATTTTAAATATTAATAAGAACCATTCATTCAGCAAGCAAATTATAAAGTATGATGATTAAAATCATCTGACTATAACAGCAAAGATTCCTAGTAAAACAGAATAATAGAATGGGGATTACAGGTATGAAACACACTGTTCAGTCAGCCAGTGATCTAAGCTATGGTAAGGCAATTCAATCTGATAGTATAAAGGTTCATAATAACATAGCAGGATTGTGATTGAAGAATGGGGAAAACAGCACAAGCAAACAAAACCTGTCTGATGCAATGAAACAATGTAGTTAAATTTAACCTAACAACAAAGATTCTTAATAAAACAAAACCGCCCTGAGCCTCCGGGGAGGGCGGTATATAAATATAATAATAAATAAAATCATGTAATGTGGCTGAGATTGAAGAACTGTTGTCTAAGGCAGGGGTCTTCAACCCCCGGTGGGCGGCCCGGTACCAGGCCATTAAGGCCATGGTACCGGGCCGCCAGCAGCCGCGCCTGCCTTCCCCCCCTGCAGCAAGAGGGGGGGAAGAGGAAGGCGCGGCCGCTGGCATGCCAGCAACGCAAATGCGCACGCGCGGAGCCGCCGCGCATGCGTGTTTGCGCCCCCTGCTAGCAAAAACGCGCACGTGCTGCTGTTCTGCACATGCGCGTTAGCGCCACCTAGTGGCGGAAACGCGCATGCGCAGCAACTGCACGTGCGCGTTTACGTGCAGCTGCTGTGGCCGGGCCGCCGTCTCTCTCCCACCCTCAGAGGCAGTCCCCGACTACAAGAAGGTTGGGGACTGCTGGTCTAAGGCACAAAACCACTGGAGGAAAACCAGTGTAGAAGTCACCTCCTAAGTGAAACCACCATTCTGTAGTTCTGCACCCTTTATGAGCCTACACTGGGATCTTCTCCTCCAACAGTTCCTTACTTAGTTACTTAGTTACTTAGTCAAGGTCACAATGTCCCTGCACAGTCCTTAGGGATTGGGAATCATAGCCTATTATTATGGCTATGCACAGTTTTTACTGTCAGCTTTTAAGAATGGGGTGGTGCCCTTTCTTGAGAAATGACTGGACTCCTTTCCTGAAGTGCGCAATTAATGGGAAGCAAGGAAGGTGTTCTTGTAATTTATCAACAATTCTGGATAGGAACAACAGGCTGCCTCTCCTGAGTGGTGGAAGCTCTTGATAGTGAATTGACAATTTCATGAGAAAGAAGGGATGTTGCCTAGAGAAAATAAGAGGATGAAGAGTCTCAAATACTAATTTCCCCTGCCAAGTTCCATATTTCTAAATTGATTTGTCTTTGCCTGACTCTCATTCAGAATGGAATAATCAGGTTTATTAAACTAGGCTGACAACATGCTCTATAGCATGCTGGACTCTTTTATACCAGAGGAAGGCAGAAGGCAGGCCATGGTCCACCAAGCCACTCTCTAACAAATTGAGTAAGTATTTCTGATTGCATGGTCTTTTCCAAAGAAATGTATTAGAAGATTGCTTTTTACACGTTGCAAAGGACAGCTACCCTTCTAAAGAAAAGGCCTGACTAGTAAGAGTTCTTGGATCATGCAACACTGATTGGTCATGCTTTAACCAATAAGATATCTTTGGTATGCATCCTTGTTTAGTAAATTCAGACACAAATGGGCAGCCAGAAGAGTTCTAATAAAAATGCCAGACTAGAGTCTATTATTTATTTACAATTTATTATTTTTCTTTTTGTGACATGGTCCATACTCTTTGTAAAAAATAGCTAGAGTCCCATCTCATATACTGCAAGATCAACACTGCTACCAATACTTAAAAAAACAGGGGAATTATTTTTTTTTAATTTAAGTTTTCAAGCAAATATATTGGGGTAATGTTAGTTACCCAACCACTGCAGGAAGCAAAAGGTTTACAAAAACAATGGCATACAACCAGCAAGTCGGGAGGCTTATTTAGCAGGATGGACTCACCTTTGTTATTTACCAGATGTCAAATCAAGGTACCGTATATACTTGTTTATAAGCTGAGTTTTTCAGCACAGTATTCACACTGAAAAAGTCCTCCTCGGCTTATACACGAGTATACGGTAATTGAAATAACAGCCTGCTCCTAGCCAGCCAATCGTTACATTGCTTCTGCAAACTGCCTGCAAGCTGAAGCTTACTTGCTCTGGCTGCTTGTAGGACAGCAACGGTTTAACTGAGGGACTCTGCTCTTTTTTCTTTCCTTTTGCCTTCTTCCAAACTATTATTTTGGTTTCTGTGGGTGCGGAGGGGTGGGGGTAGGTTTTGGGGTGCTTTGGGATTTACTGTTTATTTCTTCTATTTTCTGAGGGGCAGCATTGTTTGCCTTTTCTCTCTTGGCGCTGTGTTTCTTTTAAAATATGATTTTTACAGTTCTTTCTTTCAGTGTAGAGTTTTACAGTTCTTTCAGTGTTTTGTTCTGGGGGGGCAGTGCAGTTGTAGTTAGAGTAGTCCATTCACCCAGTTTGGTAGCTGTTGTACTTGTTGTAATAGGTTGCCAACTTCAGGTACTGTTGTTCTGCTCTGGTTTGTTGGCCCTCTTTTGTACTTACAGACCTAGTTTACTGTTTTTCTTTGAAATAAATATTCAAAAACACTGAACCTACTGGTGCCTCAATTAATGTAAATTTAGCAGTAACTGCTTCATTTCCCACCCTTGGCTTATATGCAAGTCAATAAATTTGCCCAGATTTTGTGGTAAGATTAGGTGCCTCGGCTTATATGCGGGTTGGCTTATATGCAAGTATATGCCTTAAATCAACTCTACTACTTAAATTATTAATTTGAGTCAAAAAGCAGGGGAAAAAGCAATAATTAAGTGGTTTTTAATTAACTGCTCCAAAACTCTTATCTTTTAAAAATACTACTGCATTGTTTGGGGTAACTCTCAACATATGAGCAGAAGGGGGATACTAACAAGTGATTTCTCCTTATAACTCTACCTTGATTTAAAGAAAATACAATGTTATTTGTCTTCCATCATCTCTGCACCAACTGCAAAACGTGCATTGAAAAATTGTTAAGCCGCCTATTCCAAATTTTCGGCAAAGCACAGATGTTATGTTTAACTTTTCAAATAAAGAGCATACTTTAGGATGGCACTTATGAGTCCAATAAACCACACAAGGCCACTACACTGCTTGTAATATGCACCTCTAGAATTTGGAACACAGTTGTAACCACTGTGACATCAGAATTGCCTTTAATTCTTGCTGCATTCATGTGCACAGATGACAGAACAGGGTAACCGAGAGGCTTCACAGGTACACAGTCTAATAAAAAGACCTTCCAGTCTGCATTCAACAAAGGAGAGATGGCTCTTTAAAATTAGCCAGTAAAAACGTTCTTCAGGATATTTAAGATTAAGTGCCTTCAATATATAGATTTATTTAGACATCTAGATATACAGTTTGCTCTTTCTCACTCAGCAAAGCACTACATCAGGTCAGTAAGGGACTCAAAGGGGTGGAATAAACTGAACTTTAATCCAAGTAGAAGTTACTGTTGGCTGGATATTCAACTGAACTTCAAAATGACTCAGACTGTGCTGGATAAGGCTGAATATGTATTTGTTTGTTTGTTTATGGATTTACAGTCTCGCGGTGGTTTCCAACATCAGTAAATACAATAAAACCCATAACACATCTCATAAAAACAATTACAAATTATCACATTTAGACAGATGGTGAATGAATCGTTGTTGTTAGGTGCGAAGTCATGTCTGACCCATCGCGACCCCATCGCCAATGATCCTCTACCATTCCCCGGAGTCCATTTAAATTTGCACCTACTGCTTCAGTGACTCCATCCGGCTACCTCATTCTCTGTCATCCCCTTCTTCTTTTGCCCTAAATCGTTCCCAGCATTAGGCTCTTCTCCAGGGAGTCCTTCCTTCTCATGAGGTGGCCAAAGTATTTGAGTTTCATCTTCAGGATCTGGCCTTCAAAGGAGCAGTCAGAGCTGATCTCCTCTAGGACTGACCGGTTTGTTCGCCTTGCAGTCCAAGAGACTCGCAAGAGTCTTCTCCAGCACCAGAGTTCAAAAGTCTCAATCCTTTGATGCTCGGCCTTCCTTATGGTCCAACTTTCACAGCCATACATTGCAACTGGGAAGATCATAGCCTTGACTAGACACACTTTTGTTGGCAGGATGATGTCTCTGCTTTTTAGGATGCTGTCTAGATTTGCCATAGCTTTCCTCCCTAGTAGCAAGCGACTTTTAATTTCTTTGCTGCAGTCCCCATCTGCAGTGATTTTGGAGCCCAGGAAAATAAAATCTGTCGCTACCTCAATTTCTTCCCCATCTATTTGCCAGGAATTGAGAGGGATGGATGCCATGATCTTTGTTTTCTTGATATTGAGTTTCAAGCCAATTTTTGCACTCTCCTCCTTCACTCGCATCAAGAGGCTCTTTAGTTCCTCTTCGCTTTCTGCCATTAGAGTGGTATCATCTGCATACCTGAGGTTGTTAATGTTTCTCCCTGCAATCTTGATCCCAATTTGTGACTCATCTAACCCCGCCTTTCTCATGATATGCTCCGCATACAAGTTAAATAGGCAAGACGACAGTATACAGCCTGGCCGAACTCCTTTCTCAATTTTGAACCAATCAGTGATTCCATGCCCGGTTCTCACTGTTGCTTCTTGACTTGCATATAGGTTTCTCAAGAGACAGATAATATGTTCTGGTATTCCCATCTCTTTAAGAACTTACCACAATTTGTTGTGTTCCACAAAATCAAAGGCTTTGGCATAGTCAGTGAAACAGAAGTAGATGTTTTTCTGGAACTCCCTAGCTTTTTCCATGATCCAGCGTATGTTGGCAATTTCATCTCTAGTTTCTTTGCCTCTTCGAAATCCTGCCTGTACTTCTGGAAGTTCTCGGTCCACATATTGCTGGAGCCTAGCTTGTAGGATTTTGAGCATAACTTTGCTAGCATGAGAAATGAGTGCAATGGTGCAGTAGTTTGAACATTCTTTGGCATTGCCCTTCTTTGGGATTGGAATGTAAACTGACCTTTTCCAATCATGTTGCCACTGTTGAGTTTTCCAAATTTGCTGGCATACTGAGTGTAGCACTTTTACTGCATCTTTTACTGCATCGTCTTTTAAGAGAATGAATCCTATAGGTGCCCTAACCCTCCCTACCCCCCCCTTCAGCCCAAGGGTCAGTTCTCATAGTAGGAACGATGGCCAGATCTAATCAACATGGAGGGGAGATACTCCGATGAAAACACCCGGATGCCACTCTGGTCTCAACCATAAGCCTGGTAGAAGAGCTCCATCTTGCAGGCCCTGTAGAAAGTTGGCAACTCTGGCAGAGCCCTTGGCTCCTCCGGGAGCTCATTCCACCAGATTGGGGCCAGGACCGAAAAGGCTCTGTTCCTGGTCAAGGCCAGTTGAACATCCTGGTGGCCCAGGACAACCCAGTTCAGAGGGTGGATGTCCTTTTGTACTTGCTTTGGCTTTTGAATGGCCAAGGTCTGAGTTTGGCCAAGAGTGCATATAACCAAACTGAGGCTGAGGTTGTGATCTTCCTTAGAGATCACTAGCTTAGCCACAGTTATGCTTGGGGCCCTTCCTGACAACCTCACCCAGGCAACTCCATAGTATGGGAACCATCAAAGATTACATGTGAATAGGCAGTTGCAGATTTTACTTGTTTCCAGGATGGCACCTTCAAAAAGGCTTTGCTGAAATTAACACAGTCATTTCAGCAGAACACAGCAAGACAGGATTGCAGATATTTAGGCCCAAAACAATTAACAGCTTTGTAAGTGATACCCATGTTGGAATAGACAACAACCAAAAACCTTGAATTGAACCCGGTAGTTGATTGTACCAATAGCTGATTGAAAATAAAAAGTGTTTGCATAATTTGTTCACTGCTGCACTTTCTCTGTATTCCCCAAAGCAAGAAAATGGAAAATTCAGTCATCCTTTCCTAATGACTCCAGGCCCATTGCACTAACCACTGATGCTGGACTGGGACCAATATGGTGTTACAGTAAAGAAAAAAAATCATATAGATTCACAATTGGTAGCAATAATTATCTATCACAGGGGAGTATAGCATCCTATTTCAATGATTTATTTTATTTTATTTTGCTAATGAAATAATATCACCATTATCGATATGCTACTGAATTTCTGATATCCTCCCATTTGACTTCAGGCTGGTAAGTCTGCCATGTTATGGGAACTGGCACAAAACATATCGGCACAAAAGTATACATATTTTCCAACGGTATTTGTACATCAATGGCACAGAAATCGTACAAAACAAATTAATCAGAAATGCCAGCACTAAAGATGGTTAATGAATATCAACAAAGTAAAAACAAAAAGGCTAATACACATTTCAAAATAATTCCCTTTCACAAGGGAATTCTATTCAGGTGACAAAAAATGAATCTTCTGGATTTCTTAAACAACGTTTGCAGAATTGAGTTTCTAGAGAAAATATGTTTTGCTATTTATATAAAATGTTTCCAGAATTGGAAAGTTATATTCATAGACTGATTACAACACCCCCAACCCAACCCAAAAGCTGCAACGGCAATTTTCTGTGAAATAAATGGTATCAAAACTGAATGACCACATAGTTCTTTAATGATCACACAGGGCAAAAAAGTAGTACTAGAACTAATCACCAGTCTGCCACAAAAATTAGTTCTTTGTCATTTTTGGGTAGAGAACTTTTGACATGGTCCTGGAAGTGAGAGGATGCCAGATGTCTGAGAGAAATATGTTGTAACATCTTGCTCAGTTCTTTTGGAGAATGTCACAGCTGCAAATTGGACAAATCCCACGCTTTAACAACCAGCGGTCAATACATCGTTTGTGGAAAACGTGTCTGCAAGTTAAAATCCGAACCACTTCTCTCTGCTTGTATGTCTCTAAGCACACGACACAAATCTCTTCCGCTAGATCAATTTCGCCCTTTTTTAACCTGCGCACCTCAAGTGAGTGAAGAGCTTTACAGAATTCAGTTTTTGCTGCACGAGCTCTCCTTTCCTCATGTCTTGCTATCATCAGTCCTGGAGAACAGCATAACACGAAGTAGGCTACAAATGTCAAAATGAGGCAGTAGGCACACAAATAGATCTTCCAGAGGCACTGCACGGTTCCCACTTCTATGACTGCAGTTACCCGAATACCCTTCTCAATCAAACGTAGTATTTGTTTCTCTTTCAAGCTGCTCATCATCAGGGCAACAATATCACCTGCATCCTTGCGAGACAAAACAAGAATCTCTTTGCCTGGAGAGACATTATCATAGATGATAACACCGGAAGCCCCTTTTCCTGCAGCTATCTTTATTTTGTCTGCAAAAGTGCAGCCTCCCCTGATGACAAAGGCAATCCATGTCTCAGTATCTGGCGGTATGCTGAAGGTGGTGTCTATGCTACAAGCATCCTTAGGTTGTCCCTCTGGTACCACCAGCTCTCCAATCATCTTCTCTGAAGGCAGCGTCTCTTCAAACAAAGCAGGATAATATACTTCCGACATGGCCCACTTCCCCCAAATAAATGTTACATTTGTATAACAGTTAGAAATACCTGAAGCTTGGGAGTGGGCCAGGCCAAACATCAAGGAAAGGCTGAAAGCCAGTTTCCACCAAGATGAAACCTTTCTTTTGTAGTTATCATGAAGCTTCATTCTCCTGCTTGCCTTCTGCAAAAGGCAAAAATAAATATCCAAGGGGTGGCTCACATGACCAAACTGCCAATGCTGAATAGCGTCTTCAAAAAAACAAGGCATGGAAAGCTAACATTTCTTTCTGTGTTTCTGTTTGAGAGATTTTTCTGGGATCAACCTATGCTTTGAACAGCCATATTAAGTAAGGAAGCTTGGGGTATCCGATGAAAAACAAACAATGGACCAGTTAATTTGAATACTGAAAGGCTATTGGCTAAATGGTTACATAGGCTAAAGCTGTCCTATTGCTGTGTCTATCATTAGTTAACATGATTTCGGCCTCAGGGCTATTCACATGATGAAGGTAAGAACTGGGGAGAAATTTCCCCCCCTTAAAAATAAGTCTAGCTAGTGCAATCCATTGATCATTTCAGTGGTGTAGAGTAATTGTTCAGAAGCATGCTGTCAATGCAGAGACATGTGTTTTCTGCCAACTACCCTTCAAATAAACACTTAAATTTGAGTCCAGTAGCACCTTTGAAACCAACTTTCAAGAGTCAAAGTTCTCTTTGTCAGACACAGGTAAGAATAGACATCTCTCCAACTCGTTGGTCTATAAGAAGGTGCTACTGGATTCAAATTTAAGTGTTCTACTGCAGATCAACACTGCTAGCCTCTGAAATAACCTTCAAATAAAGACCATTTTGGTATCTGCATCCCATTTTGAAAATGTTACATGTTTACAAAGGATGGAACTAGGGATGGGCACAAACTGCATAGCTGGACCGGGCTTGACATGGGACACAACATCCCCTCAAAGAAAGGTTCCAGGAGCCATGGTTGGACTTGGAACTGTAAAGCAAGCCACAGTCCTTGAGGTCAGAGGAATGTTCATAGGGATGCCCCCATTCCCAGGAAAAAGGGCAAGGGGGAGGGCTCAGGAGAAAAAATCAATCACTTCATTACTGAGAAGATTGCCATGGGTGGCCAACCATTCTCCCTCATGTCCTTTAGTGGGATGCTGCACCAAATGGCTGTCTAAGGCATCATCCTCCATGAGGACCATGATCCAGTGAGTATTGGCCTCCATGCATCAATTTGTGTTGAAGCCAGTTAAGGCCAAGCTCTCCATTCCGCGAGGCTGATCCGTCCACCTGGCAGTGGACCTCTGGTGTAGATGGCACCAAAGCTACCAACTGGCCACTAGATGTAATTGGAGGAACTCCAGAGTGGGACTATGGTCACACCCCAGGAGGGGAGAGGCTTTCTGACCTCTGACTACAAGGTGGTTCCTCCCCCATGCATGGGACAGATGCAGAGCACACGGCCTCAAGCATCACTGCAACAATACAGAGTAGCCTGAAGGAGCTGTTAAGCAGCAGATACATCATCCACTGCTACCTTGTCATGAATACCAGCACAAACATGCAGAAAGAAGTGATAGTGTGCACCTGATTAATTTCATTTGCCTGGCACACAAGTTGCATCTGGTGGTGAGGGATGCCCTAGGGCTGGGAAGGTTGGTGAGCACTGCTAAGGAAATCTGGGAAAACATGGTCCTTGAGATTAAGGTCCTACTGGAGACCTGCAGGTGCCTGATTGGCTGGTTCTCCTGCATCTGCTGAGAGAGCAGCTGAGGAAATGGGAGGAGCCTGGACACCTCATCCAGAATGCAGCCACATGGAGGAACTCCACATACACTATGATTGCATGCTTGGTGGAGTAGAATAACATGGTACAGTAAGTCATTTCCTCTGCTTGCAAGATGACTGCAAAGGATGGATGTAGTTCCTAGGTGTCTGCTTCCTAAGGTTCTCCAAGGATTGGAATGTGTCCTGGTATTCAGGCTGGTCATGGACTCAGATCCAGGACCATCCAGTTTTACTCATCCCACTGGCAAAGTGAGTGGCAGTGCAGGGCAGTCTTCCCATGGTATTATTGCAATCACCAATGATCATGTCCATCTCACTGTACCCACAAGTAGGAGCTGCGGGGGGAGGGATTCCTTGAGTTCCAGGCACGATTCAAATCCAGCACTCTTGTACCAGTGACAAGGCCATACACTTCTGGGGTGTTTGCTGTCATTCCAAATGGATCCATCCTTCTTGATGAAAAATAAAGCATGGGGGGGGGGCATGTCTTACATCCAAGAGAACTGTTTGGGCTTCTATCTCCTTGTCTTGTGTGGTTTTGTCTCCAAAGCCACAAATCCCCTTTCACTACTACTGCTGGCAATGTCAGTGCATGGCTGTTCCATCCAAGAAGCTTGTAATGGGTTGTAGATCTGAATACCTAGCACTATCACCTGATATCAGTTCCAATCCAGAGCCTAGTAGAAAGCACAACACATCCCTCTAGGGATGCACCTTTCATTCACCCTACTGGAAACGTTACTGCACGGCATAGCCAATCCCAGCTGTGCGGACTCAGAGGATCGGTTCAAGCCACCTCACCACATCATTCCTTTCACTGTCTGATTAATTCCAGAATAATCTCATTTGTACCTGTACCACTGAGAAAGCAGGTGACTGAAGGCTAGCTCATCCCATATCTGGGGCATTTTGTGTGATGTGTGGAAGTGCTTCGTTGGCAGCTTCTGTGCTGGCAAGGTGAGAATGCAGACTGGGCTTCCTTCCAGGGTGTATTGGGGATCCGACATTGAATGGTGACCTGGATTGGTGAAGTCTTTTAACACTTCTATCCAGTTCTCATTCTCGTCTCTCCTATTTTCTTGCAGGTATGCCTCATCCACTTTCTCTCCAAGTATGGTGCCATCCAAGCCAGAGCCATTCCTTTCTGAGTTCTAGGTCTTGCTGCAGCCAATGACCATGTCCATCCACCTTGGGACAGTTGCATGCCAGAGCCTGAGTGGGGAACATAACATGGTTTATGGAAGACTTCAGGAACTCATCCTTTTATTCAGTCTGGCACTAGCTCCATTCCAGAGTCAGGCTGGTTTTGGCATCAGGTTTGAACTGGAGCCACCCCTCCATTCTCACAATCTGTTCTGTCAAAGGTGGCAGTCAAGTTGGGGTGTTTGTTGCACTAGGTGTTCTGTGCTTCAAGCCATCCTGTAATTCACCCTGCTATGCAATCATGGTGCATGGCTGCCTGGACCTGCCTTGAGCCATCAGTCATTGAGGGACATTGTGCAGAGGTTGTCCATGATGGAATAAGTTTAGACCCCAAATGTCATGATGCATTTTGGCTTCTTCTTCAATGGTTCCTCGAAATAGGAGCCTACTGGGGCTTTCCCATGTTCCATGGCTCCATAGACAATCTCCACACTGACAAGATGACTAATCACAAAGCATGGATGACCCTACTGAGGCATGTGGGCATCATGTCACATTTGCCTGGGCATTTAGCCACCACTTATCAGGAACCCTCTTGTGGCGCAGAGTGGTAAGCGGCAGAAATGCCGTCTGAAGCTGTCTGTCCATGAGGTTGGGAGTTCGATCCCAGCAGCCAGCTCAAGGTTGACTCAGCCTTCCATCCTTCCGAGGTCGGTAAAATGAGTACCCAGCTTGCTGGGGGGTAAAACAGTAATGACTGGGGAAGGCACTGACAAACTACCCCATACTGAGTCTGCCATGAAAATGCTAGAGGGCATCACCCCAAGGGTCAGACATGACTCGGTGCTTCCTCTTTCCTTTACCTCTTTGCTTTCCTTGGGCCCTGAGTCTTAGCAGCCTCCCTTTGTGTTGTGGTTCCTGGACACCAGCCAACGTCATCGTTTGAAGGTCGGGTGATTAACAGGCCCAGGCTTCCAGGCTGTTGTCAAGAACATGTAGTGCATGTGAGTAACCCTTTATAGCAGGGGTAGTCAACCTGTGGTCCTCCAGATGTCCATGGACTACAATTCCCATGAGCCCCTGCCAGTTTGTAGTCCATGAACATCTGGAGGACCACAGGTTGACTACCCCTGCTTTATAGTACTCATCAGAGCCTACCCAACTCCAGGTCCCCAACCATGCCTGATATTTTCTTTCGGGTTAGGGTCATCCTTTCTCACTCATCCTGATGGCAAGTTGTTTGAAGGATATAGGCTCCAAAATGCAAGGTGGCTGGAGGATAGTGGGCACATACATCCAATGCTTCTGGAAACAGGATGTTCTTGGCAGAAAGTGAAAACCTGAGCCACCCCTGACAAAGATCTGTCAAGCACAGATTCTTTTTTTAAAAGATAAGGTAGGAACTAGATAACTTGGAGCAAGCTTTGTCCACAGAAGAGAGGTACACCCAGGGAGACACAGACAAATGTTTGGGTGTTTAAGCCCTGTACTCAAACCTGTTTTTTTCAGATCATGTCCCTCTCTATATGGAACTGGCACTAGAGCCAACAAAGATGTATTTATACAAGCAGTGAGGACAAATGGCTGGTAGGTTTTATGCAAATCAATGTTTGTTTGTTTTTTAAAGGAACAGGATTCAGTAACAGAGCACCAAGTTGAAAAGTGAGAACAACTCCTTATTTTTTTCTCACATCACCAGCTCCTCCCTATCCTGCAACATCACTTTAGGAAATATCTTTGTTTTGTTGGAAATTTGCTTGAAAAGATAAAAGACACATTATAGAAGTTATGCTATGCTTTATATTTAACAATTTAAATGCAAGTTGGGCAAAATCCCAATGTCTTCCTTTTGAAACAAGCTGGCACTAGAAGGTAACTTTTCAACTATGTCCATGAACATTAATGGAAAAAACACTACATAAAAACCTTTATCAAAAGAATGATTTATACTTTTTATTACTATTTAAAAACACATACCTAGCACAGCTCTCAGCTTCCCCATCTAAGTCAAAACAGTAATATAATGAATAAACAAATCCGTAAGAGACAATAAAGTTATGTCCCAGTTTTTAAAGCCTCTTATAAAACAGACCTACTCAGCAGTAAGAAAATGATGAATAGTAAAAGGTGCAGTATGAGAAGAGGCAAACAGATGAACGAGTAGGGGAAACAACTATAGACAAAAATCTTGTAGAAAAAGAGGAAGTCTTTTACCTGGTGTTTAACATCAACAGGCTAGACACTAGTTATGGGCACAAAACAAAAAATTCCGGTGCGAGGTGTTCTTGAACTGAACCAAAAGTGCCAGAATGAACTGGTCAGTTTGGGCCGGTCTACTTTGCTTCTCCCTACATAGAAGAATGAAGCGAAACTGATTGCTGAAATGGATGCCAGCTGTCTAAACCTAACATCATGGCAGGACAGCCTATCAATTAGGTTTAAAGTAAGGTGACCAGATTGTCCCACTTTTGGAGAGACATCTGGGGGTACCTGGCAAAATGTACTTATGTTGAAATTAAAAAATATATATTACAATAATATTTATGCGTTCTATGAAACTTTTTGTTGCTCCATATAGACCAAATTTTTAATCACGACCCGCCCCCCCAGTCAATGGTGTCCCGCTTTACCAATGTTAAAATCTAGTCACCTTTGTTTAAAGGGCTGGTAATGTTCAGAGGTGGTTTGCCATTGCATGACTCTGGTATTCCATGGTGATCTCTCCCATCCATACACTAGCCAGGGCTGACCCTGCTTAGCTTCCAAGATCTAATGTGATGGGGCTAGCCTGAACTATCCAGGTCAACATATTTTACACTCTATTTTATGTCACACAGGTCTTTGGATTATTTATTTTATTGATTTTGACTGTTGATTGATTATCATGAACAAGTCATGTCAGACTAATCTTATTCAAGAACAAGTTGTTTCAGACTAACCTTATCTTTTTTTTTTTGAGAAAGTTACTACCTAGATCAGGGGTAGTCAAACTGCGGCCCTCCAGATGTCCATGGACTACAATTCCCAGGAGCCCTTGCCAGCATTCACTGGCAGGGACTCCTGGGAACTGTAGTCCATGGACATCTGGAGGGCCGCAGTTTGACTACCCCTGACCTAGATCATGGGAATGCTGTACACATTGTTTACCTTGATTTCAGCAAGTCTTTTGATAAGGTTCCGCATGATACTCTTATTGGCAAGTTGGTAAACTGTGGTATGGATCCTATTACTGTTAGGTGGATTGAGAACTGGTTGACAGATTGTACCCAAAGGGTGCTTGTAAATGGTTCGTCATCTTCTTGGAGAGAAGTGATGAGTGGAGTGCCTCAGGGATCTGTCCTGGGCCCTGTGTTATTCAACATGTTCAAAAGTTATTTGAATGAAGGAATAGAGGGGGTACTTGTTAAATTTGCAGATGATACTAAATTATTTAATTATAATTATAACAATAATAATAAAAACTGTTTTGGGCACTACAACTGATGAAAGCTGTAGAGAAACTGTAGTGTGTCCAGAGGAGGGCTACAAAGATGGTGAGAGGTTTGGAGACTAAGTCATATGAGGAAAGGTTGAGGGAGCTTGGTCTGTTTAGCCTGGAGAGAAGATGACCGAGAGGTGATATGATCACCATCTTCAAATACTTGAAGTGCTGTCAAGATGGAGCAGAGTTGTTTTCTGTTGCCCCAGAGGGTTGGACCAGAACCAATGAGTTAAAATTAATTCAAAATAATTTTTGGCTATACACCCAGAAGAAGTTAGAGAAGTTCCACAGTGGAACAGGCTTCCCTGGGAGGTGATAAGTTCTCCTTTGGAAGTTTTTAAGCAAAGGCTAGATAGAAATACGGATTTTATGAATTTAGGCAGATTGTGAGTGGGTGGGCAGTTAGTTGTGAATTCCTGCATTGTGCAGGGGGTTGGATTAGATGACCACGGAGGTCCCTTTCAACTCTATCATTCTATGATTTAGTGGGGTTTATGCCATATGATTTCAAGTAAAAAAAGGAGCGGTTGCCTTATTTTTTTTGCATTTTATTGCTTTACTATTATTGTCTTAAAAGCTTTTACAATGATCTTGTCTGATATTGTTGTGAGTCATCTTGAGCAACTCCATTTTGGAGAGGTGGCACAAAAATATTTTTTTAATGTGTTTGTATGCATTGTGGATGATGACTGGGGTTAGGACAAGGTAGTCATAAGAAATGACATTGCCATCTTTTAATGATGGTAGACAAGAAGAAGAACAATAACAAGAAGAAGAAGAGTTGGTTCTTATATGCTACTTTTTCTCTACCCGAAGGAGTCTCAAAGTGGCTTACAGTCACCTTCCCTTTCATCTTCCCACAACAGACACCCTCTGAGGTAGGTGAGGCTGAGGGAGCCCTGAGATTACTGCTTGGTCAGATCAGCTTTTCCAGTGCTGTGGCGAGGCCAAGGTCAACTAGCTGGTTGCATGTAAGGAAGTGCAGAATCAAACCTGGCTTGCCACATTAGAAATCCAAGCTCCTAACCACTACACCAAGCACTTGGGAAACCTGATTGACCCAAGCCTCCCAGTATTTAAATATCTAAACCTCCCCTTTCTTTCCAATGGGGACCCAAAGCAGATTATATCATTGTTCTTCCCATCTGTATTTTATCCTCAGAACAATCAAGTGAGATTGAGTTACCCAGCAAGCTTCTATGTCAGGAATGGTTAATCATATCTGGCTCTTCGTGATCCTAGTGTGACATCATTATCACACTGGTTTATGTACTTGTATGACCATTCCCACAAAAGCAAAACAAATCTTTGGAAAAGAGAAGCCAGATTCCTGCTATGCTTTCATGAGGATGATACTATATAAAAGTTAGAGGCTACATCAAATGTATGTGATGGCATACTAGAAAGAAAAGAAATGTTCTAAACAAAACTTCTAATACACACTCAGAAAAGAATTATAGCAATTCTTGAGAAGGTAACTTAGTTGTTTAGGCCAGTGGTGGTTCCTACAGCACCTTCAGCAGTAAGCCTCAGCTTTACCTACTGCAAATGTGAACACATAAGTTTTCCCATGTTTTACAGGCTGTGCAGGAGCATCATCATCAATCACGAAAAGGTAATTTTGATTGTCCTGGTGTTCCTTTCATAAACTTAAAAAAATTCCAGTACACATGGAAGATTATTGTAGAAATATTATATTGTTAAGATGGGCATATAAGTAAACATATACAACATCACCTCTCTATCTACTGCACATTAAGAATTGTCCCTTTGCTTTTAAACCTTCTCGTGCTGAAAGCAAAGTAGTTGCCACTCATCTTACACAAGGTTGACTGGACCAAAATGATGCTTGTAAATCTATAACTTGCATGATAATTTTCAAAATGCATTCTGAATACCAAATTCATTTAAATTTAATAATCATCCAGTTGCACTTCAGACAGCTATGTTTCAAGATCAACAAACATTTGGGTACAGCTTAATTGCTTCAGATTTTAGTATGCAAACTGTATTTTTTCTGCATCCCAATTAGTTTTTGCATAGCCTTAATAAGTAACAGCAAGATGTCTTAGTCATTGTAACTTCTCCTTTTAGGCCTATTTCCATTTAGAAAATTATTAAATATTTAGTGGACTGTAGTATTTTGTAGGCACTAAAATGCCTTTAAATGAGAACATGTATCCTCAATGCATTCAAATTCACTGTCATTCCTGTTCTCAGTAGAGACTTCCCTCTTAGGTGCACACGTTAGTATCAATAGAATGTCCACTTGAAGAAAGAAAAAAATAGTAGGATGGGGAGGATCTATTAAGCTACTGGCTGTCAGTCACTATTGCCAAGTCCCTTTGGAAATGGTGTTCAAGGACTCAGTTATGATCTCTCCTTTCTACCTCACTTAGTCCAATACATGAAAAGTTGAATTCTGGCAAATTACAGACCAGCAACAACCACCCAAAGGGCTATCTGTGATCTTGGGTACCATTCAATCCAAGGAACCTTACAAACAAACCAAATTTGAAATTTTTGAATGATATTTTTTACCATGGCAGAAAGAACTTTGCAGGCCTAATATCATATGAGGTGTTTTGTTTTTGCCTTTTGCACCACAAAACATCTAAGAGTGCCGGTGACAGTCCACAAACAGCACAGGATTCCCCAGTTAAGATCTACATTCCATTTCCATTCAGGGAATGAAGGAGGGTCCGAGACATAAAAAAGGAGTTTTAGTTAGGATACAGAGAGGAAGGATTTCTAGCCCTTCACCCATTTGTTATATCTGATCTGGCACATACCTTTTCTGTCCAACAGGCCTCCCACTTGAGGTCCCTGTTTTCTCCTTGCTGAGGAGTTTTATAACATCATTTTAGACCATTGGTTGCAGAGGTGCTTTTATATCATAGCTCTCTTTTCATTAGCTTGGCTTATTTGTAGTGGCATGTTTTTATTGCTCTTTTAATTATGAAATTGTCTGAGCTTGGTTTACTGACTTTTTTCTTGATTAGTTTTGTTTTATAGTTTTAGTGGTGAGCTGCCTGGAGCAGTTTGGAAAGGCAACAACCTAAACAAAGTAAACCCTAACAGTGAAGAAAAGATAGAGAAAGAGGTTTGCGTTTCTGTCCTGCAGAAGTTATTCAAAGAGGTATGCAGAAGACATCTGTTAAAACAGGCTATGTTCAAATAAAGAGGCTTGAAATTTTAAAGCCACATTAGCATTCTTTGCTTCAGTCACATTTCTAAAAATTCATCCCTAGACTAAACCCAAAGAACACTCTGTTCCTCAATACCATTCCCTTTCCTTCACCACGTGAGTATTGCTGTTACATAAAAGAAAGAAGGAGATACCAATTAATTTCCCAATTTGTTTGCACTGCAGGCAGCAAGACTGATGTCTTGATTGCAGACACACAGCAGGCAGACACAGGTACAGATACCAATTAGACTAAATTCACAGCTTCAGGTTTGAGGGGAACTCCAAGAGCAGGATCCTAGTGTACAAGCCAGAGACAGAGATGAGAGAATCTGTCCAAGATGCAGGTTACAAGGTCAGTAACTAACAGACTCATTGCTTCTTTGGCTGCTTTTAAGCATCACACTAAGCACCTGCCAGCCACCTCAGCCCTGTTTCTGCAAACTCTCTGCTTCATCATTGAGGTTCTGTATTGCCAACCTGGCACTGTACTTTCTGTCTTGCAGTTCCCTCCTTATCTTCCTCCTATGCTGTTTCCAAGGCTGTGATGACAGGGGAAGTAAATTGGCTGGCACAAGACTTCCTGTTGCCACCTCAGGGCTGAAAGGCTTTTGTACTGGTACTTGGCTCCTCAGTAATTGTCTCCCCCTGCAATGTCTCTATCAGTCGTTTTGGCTCTGGGTCAGGTCTGCTAACTGCTTCTTCCCCAAAAGACTCCTCTGCTTCACTTAGCTGAGCTGGAGCTGGCTAGCCCATGACAACTGATGAGTAATAAATCACACTGTATTACTTCTATTACTGGGACAGTTTGGGGAAGATAGCATGAGCAAGAATAACACTTGAACATGGACCCTGAGCCTGAACTACCAATTAATCTCATGGTTCTCAAACTGTAGACACAAAAGGGAGTGGCTGCTCTATTGCAAACAGGTTGCAAAGCCTAGATGGCGAAGAAGAGGAAGGAGGTAAGCTGGGAGTGGAAGCTATGGGAAGCTGGTGACAAATGTTTCTTCTACATCAGGTGCAAAATAATGATAAAATACTCTGGTTTCTCTTCAGATCACATAATAAAATACTGCCTATTTTTCAGTAATGTTGTCCTGTATCCAACCAAGCAATCTGAAAACTTAAAGCTGTTTAGGTTTGCAGAAGAGTGGTGGTGATACATTTTGCTGATTCCTCCTTCTGGATTCAGCCACTGTTCCTGATAGTCAAGAACAAAATTGTCAGGCTGCTGAATGAACTGAATCAGGAGGGGGAGGAGAGATAAAAAGGTGACGTTTCCAGGGTAGGCTTCAGAATAAATACCCCCTTTAAGAAAAATGACTTTGTATCCATCCATACAAATCTAAAGAAAAGGCATGCACCTACAAAAGCAGGTGGCTGTGAATGCCTAGGCAGCTGAACACGGAGTGTAAAGGAGCAGGATTTCATTTAGCATCCCAGCCTTTATAAGAATTTCTGGAGGAAATGACAACTGTATAAATGCTAACACAAGCTGAACAAATTCATACACTCCAATAAACAGTTACAAGTTCTGGCACCTCTATTATGCAAAACTAGTCTTGGGAAGCTCCCAGAAAGCCAACTGAGACAGGATATTGAACAGGTGTTGAAGCTTGGGTGGAAAAGACAGTGTTCTACGACTCGTGCTGCCAGTGCAGTACTGGGTCCATTTCCTTATTCCCTCCTGGTGGCATCTAGCATATTGGCACAGTTACTCCTCTCCCTTTCCACTGTTTCGGCCAGAAAGAACACTATCCAGGCAGGCGTATGGCCCTCATGTGGAAACAAAACGTGTTTCTCACATACTGGAGCTGGTCACATATTCTCCTGGCATGCATAACAGAAGATAAGGGCAATATAATGGCGAGCAACAGCACAATTCTTTGAACAAGCTGGCCTTATACTGGCAAGCATTCAGCAACCTTATCATCAGAATATGCAATGTCTAATGTTTGAGCCTTTTTCAACAGTTAGAGACTTGAAAGGGGTGGAGATACCACACGGAATATGATCCTTTAGATTTCTGCAGCAAATCAGAGACATTATGCTTGAATAAAGTAGAAAGGGCTATATATATAAGAAATAAGATCTTCGCCAGATAACATCACAGTGCCAAAATGGGAAATTACAGTTAATTTATTTCAAGAGCTTGATGAGAATGTTTCTTCAGATTGTCTTAAAGTTGGGCATATTCCTTTAATTGAATTTATGCATGGCAAAATGTAAATTAAAATTGTTCCTGTTAATAAAAACTGAGATTTGAATGCCCTGGGGCAAATGATGTTAATTCTAATTTATAATTTAGATAGTACATTTGCCTAGATGCACGTATTTGACAAATCACAGTTGTTCAGGGAAGTGCTTGAATGAATTATTACCATTTTAATTTTTAAGGATGTTCACCACATACAGTTAAGTACTATAGCTTACAGTTCTACAAAGGTGGCATTGTCTTGATTACTGTGAACTGTCCTATCATGCTTTCCTCTACCTTGCAACTAATGGAATGATCAGTGTAATGATCCTTTAATATCCTAACATCTCTCCCAGTCTTTGGAATATTAAACTCAGAGTCTGGGATAGGGGGGGAACACAGCAAGAAGAGAATATAGAAGCAGAACTGAACTGGGAGTTTTTAAGCTAGAATCAACTAAACAGTAGTTTATCAGATGTTTTGATGCAGTTTACACTTATGCTGCCTGCTGTAGGAATCTGATGGTTTTCATAGTACTTGGTTTGTAGATATGTACATTTTTCAAAGAAGCAAGCTGACTGAAGGGCTACTATCCAGGTAAAGCTACATGTTTTGCCCCTGGACTTCCCACTGACTTGTAAGCAGAAAGCACATATTGGTATCTTACAGCAGGGGTAGTCAACCTGTGGTCCTTCAGATGTCCATGGTCTACAATTCCCATGAGCCCCTGCCATCATTTGCGAACGGTTCGGGTGCGAATGGCTGCTTCGGGCACCGAAGTGCCCAACCCTATCACTCCCTTGAATCACTGCTACCCCCTTGAATATTCACAAAATCAGCCTCTCCATCATATGGCTATCCAGCCTCTGTTTAAAACTTTCCAAAGATAGAGAACCCATCACCTCCCGGGGAAGCCTGTTCTACTGAGAAACCACTCTGTCAGGAACTTCTGGATGTTTAGACGGAATTTCTTTTGAATTAATTTCATCCCACTGGTTCTGGTCCATCCCTCTGGGGCAAGAGAGAACAACTCTGTTCCATCTCTTCAACTGAGGTGCCCAAAACTGAACACAGTACTCCAAGTGAGGCTGAACCAGAGCAGAGTAAAGCGGTACCACCCCCTCCCATGATCTGGACACAATACTGCATTTGATACAGCCCAAAATACCATTTGCCTTTTTAGCCACCAAGTCACACTGCTGACTGATGTTCAATGTATGGTCTACTAAAACTCCTAGATCCTTTTCGCACATACTGCAGGCAAGACAAGTCTGCCCCATCCTATATTGGTGCATATGGCTTTTCCTACCTAAATGCAGAACTTTACATTTGTCCCTATTGAATTTCATTTTATTCAATTTAGACCAGCTCTCGAGCCTATCAAGATCATCCTGTCTTCTGATTCTGTCTTCTGTTGTGTTTGCTACCCCTCCCAGTTTAGAATTGTCTGCAAATTTAATAAGTATCCCCTCTAATCCCTCATCCAAATCATTTATATGAACAAACAAAAAATGTAATCTATATGATACAGTGCAAATGCGACCTAGGTTACATAGGAATAATGACTAGTTCACTCAGGACAAGAATTACGGAACATTGGTGGACTAGAAACATGGAAAAAAGATGTACTTGTGGAGAGTTCTACTCAGCAAGTATTACGGCAACGTGAATGCTTCTATATCTTTAATTGTAACACACGGGAGCCAAACAGACTCAAGTTGGAGTGGGATTTGGCTTGTTTTTTGTGAATAACGAGCAACACCGGTTAGATCAGTCCTCTACAATTACATTTGTGACTGTGGGTGGGAAGGTCCGATAAAACAAGGATCTCAGAATAGGATGTGTGCCTAGCCAATGTGATAACGAATACGTGGGAGAGTGGAGATATTGTGAAGATACGTTAGATGGGTAATTTGCTGGGGTATAAGGCTGGAATTTATTGTAAGGATGTTATAAATATGGTTTACTATATCATTATTTCCTTTATAGAGTCCTAATCACTAAAGAAGACAGGGAAAAGAGAGTTTACCTGGGAGCCCGTTTTGTTTGTGAATTGATTGTGAATACTAATAACAATTATTTTGGATAATATATTGAAAATTATTACAGAAGAAATAAAAGAATATATTATTGGACTTTAAATAGCCTGTGGAAATCCAATTTTGTATGGAATTATGATACACAAGGAGTTGACAGTTCATTAGGAGTTTGAGACTAACCACTACCCCCAGTAAGTCACATATTGAACACTACAGCACATGTTCTACATGTAGATGTTCCCAGGTTCAAATCTTTGGCAGTTCAACACAGTGTGGGGAATGCCTGGAAAATGCTGTTTTTCACAACAAGCAATAAAAATCTTTTCGAGATGGACCAGCTTCCTCATTATTAAAAGAAGAATGGCAGTTGAATATTCAAGATTGTAATTTACTGTTGAGTAGTGAGGTGGCAGGGAAGAAAATTGAGAAAGCCAAATAATTATGTGGATACATTAGGCTCTTTCAGATGGATACAAATTGCTATTTCCCACATGCAGAGAAGATCCCTCACAACAACAAAAACAATTGTTCTAGCAACTCTATATTATCTGATTTTTTAAAAGCTGTACAAAAACAATTATTTGAAGCTCCTATTTTTCAGTAACTTTATGAGGATTCCATAACGACCAGTAGACAGTATGTGTGTGTGTGTGGGTTTAGATCAGAGAGGTCCAAATGGTGGTTTGCCAGGTAGGTCTAACTGGAAATCCTCATTCAGCTATGGTGCTCAGTTCAGGCAAACCATCTTCTCACTGCTCAATTAACTCACAGAAGATGAACATAAAAGTATACCAAATTTTGGGAAGTTAGGGCAAGCTGACCTCTAGTGACTTCTATTTTTCCGTAACTGTTCATTAGCTGCATCCATTGCAGCTGGGTATCAGGCTTCTAAAGCCTGACACACCAATCAAATAAAGATCCTGCTGCCACCACGTTAGGCATCTGTAAATATTGATTCATCAGGGTACCTCTGGTTAATAGTCCCAATTTAACTAACTCCTCCCTACCAGTGCGATAGAAGCTAGTGAGTTCTTGATTCCATGACCTCACTGACCATTGGCTCAGCCTCTCTCTAAGCTTCTGCCTATTGGTCTTTGCCATCTCAGCTAACTCCTGCTGAGTTCTCTTACTATTTGTGTTGCTTGCACCGCTTGCGGATTGTCAGGTGGCCCCTTATAAAAGGCTTGCTTCATCCATGCAATTTCATTCCCCTCATCATCTTTTTCTGCGCACCCAAGTTCCTCATCATTTTAATCCCATATATCTCCACTCTAAATTTCAGCGTCCCATTCCCTGTATGAAACAAGAGCTCTAATCTTACGAGGATTAAGGGCGCATATTTTCTTTGCCTGCTTCTGATGCTTCAATTTAGCAAACCGAAAGGCCATGGTAGCAGTTCATTCCTCAGCTAAATCCCCTTCCTCCTGGGCACCTTCTAATGCCCCCTGCAGAAGAGCCTGCTCATCTTTAAGAGCAGCCATTTCTGAGTGGCCTCCAATTACTCCCCGACACTACAGAGTCCAGTAAGAAAGATCCATTCAAGCGCCTTCACCACCTTCTGCTCTTTCAGTTTGGTGTAGTGGTTAGGAGTGCGGACTTCTAATCTGGCATGCCGGGTTCGATTCTGCACTCCCCCATATGCAGCCAGCTGGGTGACCTTGGGCTCGCCACAGCACTGATAAAGCTGTTCTGATGGAGCAGTGATATCAGCGCTCTCTCAGCCTCACCCACCCCACAGGGTGTCTGTTGTGGGGAGAGGAATGGGAAGGCGACTGTAAGCCGCTTTGAGCCTCCTTTGGGTAGGGAAAAGCAGCCTATAAGAAGCAAGTCGTCGTCTTCGTCTTCTTCGTCTTCTTCTTCTTCCCTCCCATGCCTATTAACTGCATACACTTAAGCACAGCCACACTTAAGCACTGCATACACTTAAGCACAGATTACATTCCCAAAACACCAGTGGAGTCAACTGGTACAAGACTTGAGTCACTGAACCCCAAGCACTTGTGTTCTCCTTTGCCACCAGGGCATTGTCAACAGATCCTGTTTATGATTCCAAATGTTTTGCCAAAGGAACTTGGCCAAGGTTCTTCACTGGATGTGGAAACAATAAGCAAGGATGATAGAAAAGCAGACTGTCAGAATTGTCTTTTACACAGCCTTTTATACTGTTGTAGTATCACACCCCAGATTAAATCATTATCTAATCAGCCACTCCTGTACACTTGCTGATTTGTCCAATTAGCCACAGTCAGATGTTTCAGAGATTTCTTCCCTGCTCTCCTAGGGAATTTTTTTTTAAGTAGATGTGATTTTTAGCATTTATATGAGATCGGATTGTTGACCAAGAGTAAGATCTGGCATTATGTCATGATCTTTCCCATGGTCCTTATCTGCTCAATGCACAAGTGTCTGGACAAACAAGTAATTTACCAGATCTATAGCCCCAGGTGGACTGGCAATTTCCCAATGACACTGCAAGGAATGATACAGCATGTCATTACACTCCTGGAATTTACCATTTTTCTTCTGTGATTCCACTACAGGACCTCAATAGGGTACAATGCCACAGAATCTATCTTTCAAAGCGATAGTTTTCTCATGGGAAATTGATCTCATTTACAGAATTCGTCATTATGTAAATGAGCTATAATTCCAGGAAATCCATGGTCCCATCTGAAGCTGGCATTCCTAGAGTTCTGAGACAACTGTGAGTGGCCGAAGGTCATCCATCAAACTTCAAATGGAGGAGTGGGGAATCAAACCCGGTTCTCCAGATTAGACTCTGTCACTCAAACACTATACCGTGGTACACCATGACACCTTGTTTTTGACCAGCAAGATTCTGACTGACTACTGGAGATGTGTGCAGAATGTTGCTTTAGCAGCAGCTGCCAAGACAGCACAAGGATCTACACTGTGTTTCTGTAGTTAAGCTATAGCAATCATTCTGTAGCTGGTTCAGCTTCCTGCGGCAACCAGTTTCTGCTGGGCCCTTTTGCTGTTGCAGAATTCCAAATGTGTCTGCAGGTTCAAAAAGTTTGAAATCTCTGATCTAAGCTATAACTGGCAGTTTCAACACTTTCACTACTAGACAAGAGCTTGACAGGGAATTCTGAACAACTAGTTTGTACTACTGCAGGTAGGAGCTCATAGGCAATGCCTTCCTCACAGAAAATTAATTGGTAGATATTCAGAGTTACAGAAGTTCTAGCTGAGCTTTTCGGCCTCACAAAACCCTAGCATATAAGGAAAAAGCTAGCCGCCCTTGAGCTTTCTATAAAAAGGAATTTTTAATAGGAATTCTGAGGACACAGGCTTATGTCTTCACTGAATGTTAAGCCCCAAAACAGGAGGTGGAAGAGAAATTCCCCAGCCCCCAACATACTGAATATTAGGAATATGCCATTTGTCACACAAGCTAATAACTGGGTATTTATTTCAGAATCCCGAAACTTTCAGATCTTGTCACTGAAAAAGTAAACATATAAATGTTGCTGTGAAGCCTCCCTATTTGCCTGGATCCATTATGTAATTGGCTAAGGAGCTGGTAATATTATGGCTAAATGCTATGTTCTCCCCTTACATTGCCTTTGTGCCATAGCCACCACTGCAGGCCGTACTAATCCGAGACAACAGGATAATCTGAGAAGCCACAGGTCATAGAAGAACCTATACTGGGATTATTTTATATGCCAGCATCACCCCTTCTGGAATGTTGGATAAGTATGGGAGGAATAGCAGCTCTCTCCCATGAGCTTCTCACATTTAGCCTAGGCTTCTCACATTACCATGGTGGTATAAGGCAGCAACTATGACATAGAAACAACATAAAAAGCCCTGTCAAATTCCATTCCACTGTATAGAGTCTGAAAAATCAAACTTTCTGGACTTTTGCTGTCTTCTACTTGTTCTAGTTTTTTAGCCTCAAATGATCGTGACCAAAGCAGTTTATTTGTCACTCTTCAAAAAGAGCAATATTGCATAATGTTGAAGAAATAGACAGTGTAGACTAGAAACTCTGTACACCCTTCCCCTTCCTCATGTGGGAGAGGCAGACAGGGGAAGGAAAAACAAAAATAAACCCTTAAGATGTGTGTGAAGTCTAGGAGAGAAGGAAAATTACTTGGCCTAAGCCAAAATAATGCATTTTAAGTAGATACTCGATAGCCTCACAAGGTTCCGCTCAGGGTAACTAAGTAAATAAAAGAAAGGAGCTATTTACACTGAAAAGTAGTGAGCTAGACAATAGGCTTGTGCTTCCTTATTAAAAGGAAATAATAAACTGGAAAGTATGGGAAAGTTCTGGGTAGCAAGGGCAAATCAGAATGTGGAACAGCTTCCTTAATGAGGTAGTTACTGCTAACAAAAGAGAATAATATTTCCCAATATAAGCAGACCAAATAATTGATTTCTCTTATTCATTCTGCTTTAAGGCATGTCCCAATGAAAAATCAGCAAAGCAACAGCTTTGGTTTACTTCTGGCTGTTAGCCTCTTTCTTGTTCAGCAAGGCTATAACACAGCCATCAAAAAGCGAACATAAAATAATAAGCACAATTGTTTCAACAGCATTACCGCTATTACTCTGGAGAATACAACCATATAGAGATCCTGATTTCCCAGTTTGCCTTTTCTGTGAACCACCAGGGTAGAAAATAGAAATTGAACCAAGCTCCTCTCCTCTTATCCAAATGTCAAAAAATACTTGTGCTGCCACTATCAGAGTTCCTCAATCACTCAAACAGATTATTCTAAAGACAATTTATTTCTCCCTGGATTCTGCAAATCGATCATGAACACTCAGGTTGCCAGTTTGTATACATTTAATACCACACAGTGTATTAGGTCAGATATACTGACCTCCTCCTCCTCCTTGCTCAGCACATGGCCCTGGCTGGCTTACATAGAGGTTAGCTTCAGATCTGACAGGTCACATTATCTTACAGATCGGAGACACACAGTTGCTTATTTCTTCATTGGAGTGCTTTTCAGAAGTATTTCAATCCAAACATGCCTTTTAACACTAGTGGGTGGGGGAAATCAGAACCCTGAGTCCCACACCCCCAATGTTCTAACCATCACCACCACCACAAATTCAAAGCTTGTTTTGAATTTTCATCCACAAGGAGCAAAAGTGTAACATCAATCTTTCTAGAACAGTTCAGATTTAATCTATCCAAGACCAAAATTGTGACATCACTGCATCATATTAAACATGGTCTCATTAAAGATATACAGGCCCTTACCTCCCCAAATCTCACGACCCTAGAACAGAAAAATGCCCATATGTAAGTCATTTTGCTATACACTGTCAATGTTTGCAATCAAATTAAAATATTTAATAAAATAATCAAAACTGAGATAAATCTGAAACCAGTACGGGGGTGGGGGAGACCACCTAGAGCCCTGGCACCAGGCCGCGGCTCCCTATCCCCGCCCCCCCCCCGCAGTAAGAAACATCCCAGGCCGCAAGCTTGTGGCCCAGCAAGCTTCTTACTGTGGGGGGGGGGGGGAGAGGGAAGCAGGGCCGCACATGCGCAATGCGAATGCCCTCCCTGCTGCCGCCGATCCTCAGCCTGAAAAAGGTTGGGGACTACTGACCTAGAGGATTTCAGGGGGGGGGTCTATTATTTGCATTCTACCTCCCTCTTTCATACTGCCTTGAGGCTTTTCTTTTCTTGGAAGAACAGAACATACAGTTTTTGTAGCCAGTACACTAACAGACTAAATTTCTCCATTTTCACACCAATTACAAATGAACCTAGTTTGGAATAACCAAGATTAATGAGGCCAATATGGGCAGGATACCTCTCCACTATCAAGTGCGTTGTTGTACTGCAAAATTATCCCTTTAAGCACAGTATCTCCTTCCAATTCTGCAACTAAGTTCTAGCTCATACTGGGAGCCCTGCCAAGTTTGCTCCAGGTCTGCTCAACTGCATGACCAAAGTTCAGGATTTATTTTTAAGAACCACATGGGCATGGCATTCCCTAATTTTTACATTCAACAATTGTAGAAATAATCCTTGCTGCTTTTAGCTGCAAATATTGTACAAGAATGTGCTATCATAAAAGCTTGTCACTCAGCAGGAAGGGATGTGCCAGTGTTTGTCTCTTGTGGCCCTTCCTTGCATACCCAGCAAATTGTTGATCACCACTGTGGGATGGTAGGTGAATTTCCTCCAGGCCAGGCTGGATTCTGGAGATTTTTTGGGGGGAGGGGGGATCCCTTGGGCATGAAACTGGGGTCACTGTGGGTGGGCAGGTAGTCATGAGTTCCTGCACTGTGCAGGGGGTTGGACTAGATGACTCTGGAGATCCCTTCTATGATTCTACGACTCTAAGTTTCCACTAACAATAGATATTGGAAAGGCTTGACAACATGAAAATATGGCTACTTTGGCTAGGAGAACTAAAGGGTAGGTTAGAGATGCCAAAATGCCTTTCACTAAAAAGAAACCTAGTTAAGGGGAAAATCATTTATTTATTTATTTATTTATTTATTTTTAATAGGCTATCCCTCACAACAACAGGTTAAAAACCCATTCAGTTAAAATTTTACATTAAATTCCTGTCACTAGCCATCACTACATAAGCAAGCAACAAAAGGAGTGGAGTTAAAATTCTAGATCTAAGAGCATTGTGAACAATACAAAAATCCTTCAACAAAATAGGCGTTTACACAAAGTGCACAATGTTTAAAACTGCAGGGGAAAAACCTGCTTACCTCATAATAACTTCGAACTGCATTGCAAAATGCTTCATCAGCCACAATTTGTGTCTCTCCATTGAGAAAAGCCTGAAAGTGCTCCTTCACAACCTGTAGCTGTTGCTTGTTCAGCTGGAAAAAGAACAAGAATCCCATTAGTACAACAAAACAGTTCGGTTTATTCTATCGTTTATCCTCAACAGCCATATGGGATAGGTTGGGCTGCCAAGGCGCTGGCTGGATAAGTCTCTCGCTTGTGTTTAAGGGACTGGAAAATCTTGCCACTCTTGACATACAAATTCTCTCCCCTATCATTTTGTCACTACTTCCAACAACTTGGTTCCAAAACATGTATTCAAGTATCTTGTACTCACACTTATTTGAAGAGTGATCAAGGTGGATTACAACCAAATATCAAATAACAATAATCAGAACTTTAAAAATATTAAGAGTTTTATAGCTGCAGATCAAACAAAAGAAGCAGTCAGTGCTCAAAGCAGCAGGCAATGGGACAACAAAATCACAGAAAGTGGATTAAGACATCAAAAACATTAACAGTCACCTGAGAGTCCTCTAGCACAGTGGTTCTCAACAGGTGGTACACATACAACTCACAGGATAAAGGAAAATCTAGGTGTGATGCAGGGTTTTCGTATGAATTACTAAGAATCCACTCTGTCAGTCCCCATATCCACTTGCATGCATGATGTACTATCCCTTGCTGACTCTACCTGCAACAGATTACCCATCTATAGACTTTTGGCATGACAGAAGTAACCTATAGGATAGTTGGTGTTTCTCCTTGTCCCCTGTACACTTGCCCACCAGCAAACATCTTTGATGTGGTGTGTCCTGTTGGCCCAACCTGCCAGGGATTATCCACTGTGCGACTGTAATTGTTATGTCTTAAAAATGTATGTACATATGTATACAATAAATATACTAACAGAATACCAGTAAATAATGTCATCTGAAAAGTAGGGTTTTTGTAGGGTAGGACCCTGTTTCTTTTAGTAAGGATGCAAGATAGGTTGAGAGCCACTTCTCTAGAAAACCCCAAAAACATGCCTGTAAATTTTCTTTCAGTGTCCCAATTAATCCCCTGTTCAACTCTCCACTGCTTCCATCAGGGTGTCTGAAGTTATTCCAGCAGCACCACTAGCACTTCTCATACATCACACAACATTGCTGTTTTTCTTTCTTTGTTGTAAAAAAAGCTCCAGAAGTGGAAACACAGCCAGAGGAATATGCTCAACAGGGTTAGGACAGACGGTAGCTGATCCAAGCAAGTGGTTCTCATGCATTTGCGTCTCCCCTTTATCTGACTACATCATTAGTCCAATCTCATCACATCTAGGATGCTACGTAGGGTTGGCCCTGATTAGTACTTGAATGGGGGCCACCAAGGAGTGCAGGGTTGCTATGCAGAGGTAAGCCATGGCAATTCACCTCTGCTTGTCTCATGACTTGTAAAACCCTATGGGGTTGCCAAAAGTCCACTATGACTAGACAGCACTTTCCACTGCCAGAGTAAGCCATGTTGTTATTACAGCTCCATTGGCAGCAATATTAAGAGATCAGGCAGGGTTGTATTTACAAGCAGGATATGTGGCCATTACCTCTAATTAATAGATTGGAGGACACTCGTGTATGCAGTTCGACAGGTTACAGTCAAGATCCCAGCAGTTCAATCTGACCCAGGAATGGAACAATAACCAAGAGACAACTGGTGTAGTATAAGAATTATTTTAATTCAACTCGGACACCCCTATGCATTTCATATACACATCAACAGGAGGATCTGCCCTGCTCCCCTCCCTCTCAAAACTCCACCAGAGTGCTCTGGACCTGTTTGCACTGTTTATTGTTACAAATACCTGTTATTAATATTACTGTATGGTTATTCGTGTGTTATAGATTGTTTTATGTATCGTTCATATGTTCCATGTAAACCACCCTGAGCCTCCGGGGAGGGCGGTATATAAATTAAAATAAATAAATAAATAAATAAATAAATAAATAAACAAACAAACAAACAAACAAACAAACAAACAAACAAAATATGGTCTGAAGACTTCCCACAATAACACATGAGCAAATACTGATGAAATCATTGCCAGCCTCCAAGTCAAGCAAAGAGAGATTGACGATCCCAGAAGGATGCAAGCTGAAAAAAGAATAGCCAATGGCAATCCAATAAACAATTTTTTTCTAAATATTTAAAGAAATGTTCCATATGTAACCAAGCCAGAACGTGTACTTAGGTTTGTACTCCATTTAAAAAAAAAAACTTACTCAATGGCTCTATTCCTACAGAGTGTAACTAATTTTTTTCAAAAAGGTTTCAAGAACAGTCCAAGTCAAAAACTCTTGAGAGTATCACTTGGGCTGTCTGCTCACAGTTTAACGGAGAGTACCACTCCTCTGTAATGTGATCTGTAATCAGTTCCCCTAGAGGAAATGGCAGCTTTGTAGGATAGAGCCTATGGCAGGGCTCCTCAATGTGGCTTCTACAGGATTAAATGTTTAAAAATAATAATCTTGCCTTGGAACCAAAGGCTTTATGCAGCATCCCCAGTTCTCCACATTCCCCTGTTCAAACAAATTACAAAGATGATCTGACTCCAATGGTAACAAAGAAAAAAAAATTACAAACAAAAGTAGAAGCACAACTTAAATGACATATCCATAAATGTACATTTAGTGTATTGTGAATAGATTAACTTCAAAAAGATTAATTTGCAACAGGTCCAAACTATGCAAGGGAGAAAAGTCAGGCCTATATAAGATGAAAACAGGAGGCAATCAACAGTCAAAGTGGTCCAACATCTAACCAGTAAGAGGGTGGAGCCAACTGCCAAGAGTACTTGTGTGATAGAATTCTTTTAACCTTTTCCCTCCCAGATGCTCTTGCATGCAGACTTACAATATCCAAATTTGGAGGGCAGAGTCTATGGCAGTGGTGCTCAATGTGGCATCTGCTAACACTCTTCCTGGTGCCTGTTATGCACAGTCTTGTTCCCTGACGTTTTGTGGTTGCATCAATCTTCTGTGGCAGTCATTTGGTAGTTGCAGCCATTCTCTGTGTTAGAACTGCAAGTTCAGAAAGGTTGCGGTATCCCTGCATCCCCACTGAGTTTCCTCCCTAAGACACCATCCACAATTTTCAGAAAAGCTGTAGTTAGAAAACCTATTTATACAGTTAAAGTAGGGCAATAGTAGAACGGAATGGTTCAGAATGGTTCTTTTATAAAGAGAACAGGACTGTAACACATGCCACTGTGCATGCTATAAATTATTTTTCTATGTATTATCCTAGTTTTACTGAACTGTTTTCAACCTGTGTTATTCCATGCTTGGCATCTAATACTGTTTTTGAAATCCTAGTCTTACTGCATTGTTCATTTGACCTCTCATGCTATTTAATTACAGTATTTGCTGGCGTATAAGACTACTTTTCCCCCCTGAAAAACATGCCTCCAAGTAGGGGGGTCGTCCTATACGCCGGGTGCACTTCAGTTGGGATAGACATAGCTGCCCATAGTGGCCCATAGTACTGTAATATAATGTAACAAACTCTATATTTTGAGTGGAAATGTTGGGGGGTCGTCTTATACGCCCAGTCATCTTATACGCCGGCAAATACGGTATATTGTTTTACCCCATGCAATCTGCCTTGGGACTCAGTGAAAAGGCAGACTGTAAATTACATAAATAAACAGCTCTTTAAAATTACTGTTTATCAGTTTGTACATTTTCAAGGTTCCTGAACAGAACACTCTGAAGTGGGCCTTCAAGATAGCACCAAGCTTCACAGTAAGTCAAAATAAAAACTGTTTTAGGATTTACTTCTCAGCAGTCTCAATCATCTTGAAGCTGGTTGTTAAAAATCCCCCCCCCACACACACACACACATTTACCACGTCATAAATAAACCAGTGAAAAATAAATGGTGAGCCTTCTGTCCATTCCTTGCAAAGCATGCTTGGAGAAAAATTATTTTATTAGACAAGCAAAATATTTACTCTCCTTGAGCAAACCAAAAGGCACTGTTTGCTAATAGAAACACGCTGTAATTTAGCACATTCCTATGCTAAATGGAATAATTATTCCCAGAAATGTTTCATGATTAGATACTGTCACCTGATCTAGTTAAGGATGGAAATCAATTTCTTACAGTTTCCCCTTATAAAGCTAGGAGTTATCTACAAACACATATGCCTCCCTTGTTGGCTTCTCACAGCTAGCTCTGTAACAAGGCAAAGAGATCACTGCTGAAATTTTTCGTTTTGGACATTCTAATATAATGACAAGCCAGCAGATGGCGGGATGCTTTTGTGGCTGCAGATTTCTTTTCATGAAGTATAAAAGGAATGTAAAACAAGGTATTCAATTGCCTTTACAAAGCAGAACAAGCACAGAGAGCGAGAAGCTGATGATGCAAATAAATGACCACTTAAGATTATCATTTGCTGTACCTGAAACTGTGGACCATATAATATTAACATAATAATGAAACTACTTCTAATTACGAGCTGAATTTCAAGTCTCAGCCACTTCTATCATGAATGACGGTTTCTTCAGCAAGAGTCAAAATGCTTTCAACTTCAGGTAGCATTACACAGTATTTTTGGGCTTTGAAAGCAAGCTCCAATGTCAAAATTGGCCTTCTAATTCCTCAGGCATCCAAAAGGGATATTCTTGAACTCAGAGACAGGTGAATATTCACTTCCACTCCGCAAGCACTGCTTCCCTAAAACTTGCGACCCTACTGGAGTCCCTCAGAAACTATGACTCTCTGGTGTAAAGTGACAGAAAAGCAGGTATAGGAAGAGTGTACTGCATAGCCAGGGACACAACAGGATCTATAGCCTGAAAAGTATGCTGTAGTTGTTGCTGTTGTTTTTTTAAAAAACTCAGGCGAGATGTTTTTTCTCAGCAAATTTACTGGATTCAACTCAACACATCGTTCTAGATTGCCAGCTCATGAAGAATTTTTTCGCTCTTTATTGCATTCTAAGGGAAGGGATTTGCAAATCAGGAAAGTGCATTTCAATACTTAATGGGCGATTATTCACCTGAAATTACATCCACAGCTGCAAAATGTTTGGTTGAAGTTCTAAAAGTTAGAACTAAGCTCTTTTAGTGTATCTTTAGTGTACCTGCTTCCTATACCTGCAATTGCTCTGTTGTTGGTTATATATATGTCCAGTTATTTGACTCATTTATACATTGTAAGATATATGGGATGCCAATAAAGGGAATGAATGAAAAAAAGTTTCTTGCCTACCAGAATCGTAATATTTATTCCCAATTAGTGCAGCCAGCAAGAATTTTCATGAAACTAATTCCTTAAAGAAATCACTCAAGGTAATTTTCACAGAGCATCTGAATTATTTGTACACCAATAACAGTTAGCTTCAGGTTCCATGAACCCCAAGATTGCCAGGAACCTTAACTGAAATATTTGCATAAACCTCCTCATCCAGTGGCACTTTTAAGATCAAGGGTGGGCAAACTGTGGCCCACCAGATGTCCATGGACTAAAATTCCCATGAGCCCCTGCCAGTGAATTCACTGGCAGGGGCTCATGGGAATTGTAGTCCATGGACATCTGGAGGGCCACAGTTTGCCCACCCTTGTTTAAGACCAACAAAGTTTTATTCAAGGCATTCGCTGGCAGGGGCTCATGGGAATTGTGGTCCATGGACATCTGGAGGAGCACAGTTTGCCCACCCTTGTTTGAGACCAACAAAGTTTTATTCAAGGAATAAGCGTTCATGTGCATGCACACGTCTTCAGATACACTGAAATTATTATCCTGGTATTATTCAAGATAAATATAGATCAGATAATCTGATGGACTACTGATATAGCTGAGTCAAAATAAAGTCTATGGAGGATGACTTTTATTCAGATATATTCAGCTATACCAAACATCAACTCAGGTGGCGGGAGTTGAGAGGTTTGTACCACCTAGGCTGGTTTAAACCATTTGTTTAATCAGTATTTTTTTTCCTCAGATTATTGAATCCGAAAAAATCAGGATTCCTAGAAAATCCCATATTCAAATATTAAGCTAGGCAGCAAATCACCTCTCTCCATGTTTTAAAGGGCCCACAATGCAAGGTATTTTTTAAAAGTAAAACTTCTCAGTTTCTATGCCTATGCATCTAATCATAGATGCATATTGCTTATTTTACTGCCACCCCTTTGTGAATTATGAGCCTTGAAGCTTTAAAAAAGTAATCTTGCTCCCGTTTTTTTTTGGGGGGGGAGGTGGCGTTTAGAGAGGCATGCTTGGTGTATTACCTGGTGGGGAAAAAACTTTTTTTTTTTTTGCTCTGCCTGGATGATTTAACACATATTCATTGCTCCAGGCAGTTTGCTTCAGGAAAAGAAAAGAAAAAGCTCCATCCCTGGGAGAAGGGAGAGGAAGGTGGGTGTGAGGGTGGGCACTGAAGGCGGAGTTAGCGCTACTTCGCCTCCACACATTTTCTTAGTGTGTGGTTGCTGGTTGCTCTCCTCTTGGCCACGCTGCATAGTTGGGGGAATGCACTTTTGTGGATTCCCTTACTAGCGCTTTAAAATGGAGGATGTAGCTGCCGGTTTGCTGCTGAGATGCTGGATGCTGGATGTAATTTAAAATGCTAAAAATATGGCATCAGCAAAAGGTAAGACTTTCACTATATTTTCCGGGTACAGAATGGCCCTAAATTTTTCAAGGGCAGGACAGAAATTTCCTGCCCTCCTCTTCTCACTGCAGTGCATTGCTCTTAACAAAACACTACTCCTGGGGGAGAGGAGAATGTCATGAGGAAAGGCAGGATTCATAGCATGAAGGTGAACTCAGCGGAAATTGTCCAATTTGTCCAGATACAGCTGGTCACTTGATTCAAATATTAGATTGTTCGAGACAGCTAGAATTCAATATGCTTTATAGGACAGAAAAGTTTAAGAACAGTGTCGTAGCTCTGTGCTTGCCAGAAACAGCCAGTCCCACATAAAGAATGAGCTGTGGGACAGTAATATAAGTTCCACCAGTGTTTTAAAGAATGCTGAGATCTGCTTCTGACACCAGCTTGAAAATACACACACACACACACACACACACACACAGAAACAGCATTGTTCATTTTTTTAAATCCTCTTTACCCAATTTCTCCCAGAACTTTGGCAACACTTTCTTTTCCTCTTTTAGGAACTCAGAGCCTGTTTCAATTCAATTTGTTTTGATCTAAGAGAAACCCAAAGAGAGGAAAGACGGGAAGGGAGATTCAGCACCACTAAAAAGAAATCAATGCACTCTTTTGTTACTTCCACCATTGTTGTTGCTTGATGTTACACACCGTTGGGTGGCACTCTAGGAGGAGGTATCACCTGCCTTAAGGCATCTACAAAGTGAAATTATGAGATTAGCACATCATTTCTTGCCCCTTCTTTCTCTGAATTCCTTTTTGTTCATAATAAATTGGTTAGAAATTTACTCAAAATTCCTTTAAAATGAAAAGAGATGGTTGATTTCAGAGAGAAATTGGGTAAAAAATAATTCAGACAATTTCTCTTAAAGACCCTTGTTTTGTTTACTAGCAAAGCCTTACTGAATCACTGAGGCCTTCATTGTACCTGCCAGGAAATGCTTAACTTCCAAGTCATTAATGCTGGTACAAACTTATCAGTATGTTCATTTTCCCCCTCCCTATTCCTTGTGTGCCTGTTAAAATATCCACATTACAGTTGTGAAATGGGGCTTTGATTTGGCTTTAATAGCACACACGTTGTTCTAGTAATTAATGACCAGTATTAATGCATGAATCTCTTGCTCCAACTTTAATAGCTTTCTAATACGGGCTCCATATTTCACACTTCTCTATCTGCCTCCCCTCCTTCCCATGACAGGACAATCCCTAGTAACTATCCCTGATTAATGCACTACTAAAGGTCCGATCTAGTTCTAATATCAATAACATTAATTAACTTGTCAGGGAACACTGAAATTGGTCTGCAGTTGCACAGTGCAATATACCATCATTTGTTCATTTATTAAAAACTATGGTCAACAATCCAGAAATTAGTCAAGCTCAGAACTCCTGAAACTGTAATTAACAGCCACATAATGTAGGGGGGAAATACCAAAGCAAATCAATAGCCAAAGCATAACATTGAAGGTAACACCAACAAAAATCTGCTAACAGATTCAAGCTTGAGAGAGATTTTATTCTCAAATCACACAGTACTAAACTGTGATCGTGAATCAACACTGTTAACAGAAAACCAGAGTGTACATGCATCAACTGGCTTGCATCATTCTCGCCTGCATTCAAAAGATCTCCACTAGTTACCCATCTGTTTCTGGAGACAATTCAAAGTGATGGTTTGGGATTGAATACAGGAAAGACCATATCTTCCATGCTAACTAGCCCACCAATTAAGGGCTTCCTCTCAAGCCCTGCTCGCTGTACACCTGCCTTCAGAGGTGAGGCATTTGGGAACTCAAGACAGGGCATCTTCTGCAGTGACACCTTCTCCTTGACAATCACCTGCAGCCTACTTTACCTTCTTTTAGGCACCATGCCAAAAACATCTATTTATCCAAGTTTTTAATTAAGGGGGCTATCTTATCAGCTTTATATTGCTCTGGTTCTGTTCTATAAATAGTTTTTATGCTGCTTATATCTAATGGGTTTTTTAAAATTATGGAATGGTTTTAATTATAAGCCCCCTTGAACAGGACTTTGAAGAGGTGACAGAAATATCCTAAATAAATAATCTGTTCCCCACAGTGCCCCTCTTTCACTGAACCCTGCCACCCCAACTATGACTCTATCTTCCAGTTCTAAGCTGAAATAGTTAAATAACCAATGACCCAATTTGCAAGCACTCAGATTAGGCAGTCAGATGAAGTCATTTATACAAACAAGTTGTGATGTGACTGCATCAGGTGCACAGTCTAATCAGTCAATCCTTCCTTCCTTCAGGTCTGTCTCCCCTTCAATGCAGCTTCAAACACTAACACGGAAAGGTGCTATGTGATGCATCATCATTAACAAAAGAATGCAGTACAAACACTCCTATGTTATGATAGCAGATAGGATCCAGTCACAGAAAAAAAGTGCTTATGGAAGTATCAGCTGGGCCTAGAATCATAGAATAATAGAGTTGGAAGGGACCTCATGGGTCATCTAGTCCAATCCCCTGCACTATGCAGGACACTCACAACCCTATTGCTCATCCACTGTAACCTGCCACCCCCTTGAGCCTTCACAGAATCAGCCTCTCTGTCAGTTGGCTATCCAGCCTCTGTTTAAAAATTTCCAAAGATGGAGAACCCACCACCTCCCAAGGAAGCCTGTTCCACTGAAAAATCGCTCTGTCAGGAACTTCTTCTGGATGTTTAGACGGAATTTCTTTTGAATTAATTTCATCCCATTGGTTCTGGTCCGTTCCTCTGGGGCAAGAAAGAACAACTCTGCTCCATCCTCTATATGGCACCCTTTTAAATACTTGAAGATGGTTATCAGACCAGTGAGTCTGACCTCTGTTGTGGGGAAGATAATGGAGCAGATATTAAAGGGAGCGATCTGCAAACATCTGAAGGACAATTTGGTGATCCAAGGAAGTCAGCATGGATTTGTCTGCAACAGGTCCTGCCAGACCAACCTGGTTTCATTTTTTGACCAAGTAAGAGGTTTGCTGGATCGGGGAAATTCGGTTGATGTCATTTACTTGGATTTTAGTAAAGCTTTTGACAAGGTTCCCCCCATGATGTTCTGATGGATAAGTTGAAGGACTGCAATCTGGATTTTCAGATAGTTAGGTGGATAGGGAATTGGTTAAAGAACCGCACTCAAAGAGTTGTTGTCAATGGTGTTTCATCAGACTGGAGAGAGGTGAGTAGCGGGGTACCTCAGGGCTCGGTGCTCGGCCCGGTACTTTTTAACATATTTATTAATGATCTAAATGAGGGGGTGGAGGGACTACTCATCAAGTTTGCAGATGACACCAAATTGGGAGGACTGGCAAATACTCCGGAAGATAGAGACAGAGTTCAACGAGATCTGAACACAATGGAAAAATGGGCAAATGAGAACAAGATGCAATTTAATAAAGATAAGTGTAAAGTTCTGCATCTGGGTCAGAAAAATGAAAAGCATGCCTACTGGATGGGGGATACGCTTCTAGGTAGCACTGTGTGTGAACGAGACCTTGGGGTACTTGTGGACTGTAAACTAAACATGAGCAGGCAGTGTGATGCAGCGGTAAAAAAGGCAAATGCCATTTTGGGCTGTATCAACAGGGGCATCACATCAAAATCACAAGATGTCATAGTCCCATTGTATACGGCACTGGTCAGACCATACCTGGAGTACTGTGTGCAGTTCTGGAGGCCTCACTTCAAGAAGGACGTCGATAAAATTGAAAGGGTACAGAGGAGAGCGACGAAGATGATCTGGGGCCAAGGGACCAAGCCCTATGAAGATAGGTTGAGGGACTTGGGAATGTTCAGCCTGGAGAAAAGGAGGTTGAGAGGGGACATGATAGCCCTCTTTAAGTATTTGAAAGGTTGTCACTTGGAGGAGGGCAGGATGCTGTTTCTGCTGGCTGCAGAGGAGAGGACTCGCAGTAATGGGTTTAAACTTCAAGTACAACGATATAGGCTAGATATCAGGAAAAGGTTTTTCACAGTCAGAGTAGTTCAGCAGTGGAATAGGCTGCCTAAGGAGGTGGTGAGCTCCCCCTCACTGGAAGTCTTCAAGCAAAGGTTGGATACACACTTTTCTTGGATGCTTTAGGACAGTGGTCCCCAACCTTTATGAGGCTGGGGACCGGCAGAGCATCGGGCCGCACCCACGGGGACCGCGGCCGCACGGGCCACGCCCACGCGGCGGGCCACGCCCGCGGATCGGGCCACGCCCACGAGCCACGCCCGCGGATCGGGTCGCACCCGCGGGCCGCGCCCGTGGATCGGGCCGCGCCCGCGAGCCACGCCCGCTGATCGGGCCGCACCCGCGGGCCGCGCCCGTGGATCGGCCCGCACCCGCGGGCACGGCCCGCACGGGCGCAGCCCGGCCCTGATTCCCTCTCCCCGCCCTCTCGCAGTAAGAAGCTTCCCGGGCCGCAAGCTTGCGGCCTGGGAAGTTTTTTACTGCGGGGGGGGGCGGGGAGAGGGAGCTGCGGCCTGGCGCCTTGGCCTTTGCGGCCCGGCAGCGGGCCGCAGGCCGCAGGTTGGGGACCACTACTTTAGGATGCTTAGGGCTAGTCCTGCATTGAGCAGGGGGTTGGACTAGATGGCCTGTATGGCCCCTTCCAACTCTATGATTCTATGATTCTATGATTCTATGATTCAGATCCCCTCTCAGTAGTCTCCTCTCCCTACTTTGTTTTTATAAGTGCTTTTTAACTCACCAGTTCCTTGCATTACAAACTCTGAAGGTCACGAGAGAGAGAGAGAGAGAGAGAGAGAGAGAGAGAGAGAGAGAGAGAGAGAAGAAGATGCCTTAAACTACAGTCCTGTTGTGTTTTATCACTGAATACTTTTTCTGCTATTTCTTGATGAAATCTTTCTCTGCTTAGTCTCTGGAGATTTGTATAACCTAATTACTCCAGCAAAGCCAAACACACTGTAATCCAATTAACAGTCCCTCCTGAAGCCTTTCTACTCCCTTGCTTTAAGGACAGGTTAATCTCACCTTGTAAGTGTGACATTGTATTTTGGTTATAGACAAAATGGTTCAAAGGGAACACAAAAGCTTGCTGCTTGCTGCTGGAATTTTACAAATTAGTCTGCTTAAGAAAAAGTAAGTACTTCACTTGGTTTTAAAAACACTGCAAGCACCAAAGGAAAAAAGAAAAGTGCACAACACAAGGCAGAAATATCTGCTAAAACATGGAATCTAATACAGAGATCTGAAGCACAGCATATTCAATTTGGAGATTCACAAAACACGAATATGATATTTTTTAAAGTAGTACTTTATTCCTTTTTACCTGTCTCTATTTCAAAAGGTTTTGATGCCAATTTTTTTAAAAGCCTGTTTCTTTACTGCCGCTTTGAAGAAGACAAGAATATAAACATAAGAGCCCACCTGAAAATAGATTAAAGTCCTCTTACTCCAGGACTGGAAAGACAAGAGCATCAAGAAAACAAATACAGAGGCCATGAGGACAACAGGTCACTGCAGAGCTACATACCACCTAAGGCAGGGAACTCCATTGTGGCACCGAAAGGCATCATGCTGCCCACCAACCATCTGGAGCAAGTGCACAGGGCCAGCGTATCCTTGTACTCTCCAGGGTTTTTGATTCACCACTAAATATCTGATCGGCTGTGCTCATTTTTGAAAAATTACTTACACAGTAGCAGCCATCGTGTCTGAAGAGTTAGTAACTGAATAAACTCACTGCCTAACATTTTGAGGCTATCTCGGCCTACTGTAGAAGCCATTTTGTGGTTGGCTCTGCCTCCTGTGGCAATTATTTTGTGGTTGTGTTCACTGCCTGTGACAGAGTTCTGATGATGCCCGCAGGCTCAGAAAAGATGGGGAATTCAGGTATGACTTTGGATATACTGTCAGCTGGAAAAGCCACTGCAGTGCAGGGAGGTGGGAAGCAGGTACATGATAACATGACTATCTGGATACTCTAATTGGTGTAGTGGTTAGGAGAGCCAACTTCCAGTCTAGCGAGCCAGGTTTGATTCCCCGTTCCCCCACATGCAGCCAGCTGGGAGACCTTGGGCTCATGGCACTGATGAAGCTGTTCTGACTGAGCAGTAATGTCAGGGCTCTCTCTACCTCACAGAGCAGTTTCTTTCAGAGCATCTGTTGTGGAGAGAGGAAGTGAAGGCTATTATAAGCCACTCGGAGACTCCTTTGGGCAGTGAAAAGCAGGGTATAAAAAGCAACTCTTCTACTGGGAAGGCGCTACTGGATCGTTCCTCCCTCCCCCCTCCACATGTCCCCATGGCCTCATGGTGCTTCTATGTCCTCCTGTCTACAGGTTTCCCATCTTCCATGCCATTGGTCTCAAATTTGCTTTGTTGCGATGGTGTTGGAAAGACTGCAATAAGACCAAAATGGTATTCACATGGAAAGGGAAAGTCTACATCTTCCCAGTCCCACCTACATAAGAATTATTTTCCCTGCTGCAATTGCCTTCTCGTATTGCAAATTGCAAACCTCACGTTACTTTCTCATGAGTAAACATTCACAGGGCAGAGGCTTTTACTCTGCCCTTTGTCCTCCAAGTTGAAAGAGGCCAGGGGCCAGGAAAACGTACTGGCAGCAGGGCATGCTCTGAGGCCAGCTCCTCTTCCACCCAGCAAATTTCTGAAACTGCGGACTTCTAATCTGGCAAACCTGGTTTGATTCCCCACTCCTCCACATGCAACCAGCTAGGTGACCTTGGGCTCACCTGAGCACTGATAAAGCTGTTTTGACTGAGCAATAATATCAGGGCTCTCTCAGCCTCACCTATTTCACAGGATGTCTGTTGTGGAGAGAGGAAAGGGAAGGTAATTGTAAGCCACTCTGAGATTCCTTCTGGTAGAAAAAAAGCAGCATATAAGAACCAAATCTTCTTTTTCACAAATAAACATTTCCACTGTGGAAGTTTTTCCTGGCTGCCCTGGGTCCCAGTAGGCTGGCAGGAAGGGCGTTTCTGAGCCACCCACAGCCCCCCTTCTAGAAGGCACACAGGGGCTTCACCAGAAGGCAGCTTGCTTCCCCCCCACACACACACGTCCTCTGACTTGAAAGAGGCCAGGAGGCAAGGACATGTTCTGAATCTCCCTCCTCTTCCACCCAGTAAACTTCTGAAACAGGAAGTTGAAGGTGGAGAGCTGAATCCTTATTAGCCCTTCCTGGCCAGGGGCTGCCTCCTGATTGGGGCTAAACTACCAGGGTGGGCCATTCCTTGCTGAGGGCCAACTCCTATTGGGGGCATATTTCAAGGGGGGAGCAATCAGATAGGGAGGGCGTTATCTGCATGCAATTTGAGTTGATTAGCCCTCATTAGCAGAGTGCAATTTGAACGGATTGGCCCTCATTGGCAAAGAGGAATTTGAACTGATTGGCCCATATTGGCAAAGAGCAATTTGAGCTGATTGGCCCACAGAGTGTTCTTGCTCTGTTGGCAGCATACTCCCAGGGAGGGCCAATCAGTTATGGAATGAGTAATCAACGAGCTTTATAGTGACGCTTTAGGCACTGAGCAAGGGGTTGGACTAGATGGCCTGTATTGCCCCCAAATTTATGATTCTTACGATGAGTTGGTTTTTAGACCCCACTTTTTACTACTCAAAGGACTCTTAAAGTGACTTACAATTACCTTTCCTTCCTCTCCCCACAACAGACACCCTGTGAGGTAAGTGGGGCTGAGTGAGCTCTGTGAGAAGAGCTCTGACAGACTATCCCAAAGTCATCCAGCTGGCTCCATGTGGAGGAGCAGGTAATCAAACCTGGCTAGATTAGAAGCTGCTGCTCCCACCACTACACCAAGCTGGCTCTATCTTGTGGATGTCAGAAGAATGTTCATGATTACTGACAATTAAACACTCATGAAGAGTCATATATCTCCTGGGCAACTATATGAATACCTTGCACATCTTCCACAAAAGCAGAGAGAAAGGATCAAAAGCCAGATGAAAGCCTTTACATAATTGTCTTTGTTGCTGAAATAGGATCTTAAGATATACAAGCAATATTTAGAAAACATAGTTTGATTCCTGATGCTACAGCTGTCGCAGCAACACATCATTTGGTCCCCTACCAACAGATAAGGAGAGGAATGTAGTGGCTTTGAATTTAAATACACTGAAAAGCTAATTAGAAGGGGCTGAATTCAAAGCTTACTGGTAGAAAGCTTTAGAAGAACAGAGTCCCACGGTAGCCAGTGAAGCCCTACAATCACTCACTGACTAAACAATATTGATGTCTTTGCAACACCTCATCTGTTGCTATCCACACAGAGCACAGTGTTTCTTCACAATAACAAGACAGAAAATCTGCTATTCAAGACTACAAACTACCCATCTGTGATTAGAGTCAGGGGAACAAAGGTGTCCATTTGACACCTTTAAGACCAGCAAAGTTTTATTCAAGGTATACGTTTTGTGAGCATGAACTCTTTCATCAGAAGGGATAGGTGTGAGCATGAAGGAACTGAGTACTCTCAGAACATACCTATCTGTAATGGTCATGTCAGCTCTTTGGACTTCATTGATTCTGGGTTTGTCATTGCCAAAATGATGTACTTGGGAGACAACAAATCTGGTTCAGCAGAAATACAACATTCACAGGCAATATGGTAGTATTTTGTGTTCTTGGATACCTCGGTATATGACCATCTGATCTAACCAGTCAATTGGCCAGCATGGCAGAATGAGACATAATGCTCGCCACAAGGCTGTTTGTAAAAGTGTAGTCCTGTGACAAGTTCTTCCATATGCTGTATGCAGATTTACCCCTGTGTTTTCCCTGCCATCTGTAGCGTAGCATAGGGAAAGGTACAATGAAACACACAGCATGCTGACATCACAACATGGGTTTACATCTATCTAAATGTTACAGGCAAAACTCAGCACTGCAATTGACCTGCAGATGGGATACTTTCACTAAGTGATTCACAGAGTTGTAAAAGACAGAAGATCCAATACATCCTCACAGGAGTCCACAAGGTATTTACTGCTCAGTACAGCGCTTTTAAACTCAAATTATTTTCCATCTAAACCACCATTTGCAAGCTGGCTTTGACAGAATGATCTGCAATGAGAAAAATCTTTAATTTTAAGCGTTGACTGGTCCCCGGTGATAAAAAGGTTGGGGACCACTGCCTTATTCCATTAGCTGCAAGCAACACCAGGGAATCCTGAAGTTTGCCATCTCTAGGTTTCAAACAAATAGGCATACCATCTCTCTGCAAGGGCTATCCGTGCCGAATTTTCTAGAAGGAGGAACTGCAGAGATCTCCCTGACAGGCAAGAAACTTTATACCAACCTTATGCAACACATGAACCATAAGTAGAAAAGAGTGAGATGTAACAAGTGCTCCCAATTAAATGTACCCGTTTATCTGGCATCCCTACACTGAGACCACGTAAAGTCCTTCCAGTAGTCTGAAAAGCCAAAATTCAATTTTACTACCTCAGTCAGAGTTAAGCCTTAGAAAAACTCTAGCCTAAAGATGTGTTATAATGATATGCATGTCTTGGTAATAGATGTCACCTTTGACACATTGCAAATGTTTGCAAAACAGCTCCCCCAAAAACCTGTCTCACCCTGCAAAATAAAAACAGCCTCATTCTCTTTCTCCCCGAGTTAACATTCTAGAGAGCTTCATATTTTTAAAAACAAAACACCAATAAAAAGGAAGACATTCTTCCGTTCCTTAGCCTTTCTAGATAAACATACTTGTTCAATGGCAAATGAAGATTTTGTGTAGAGGAAGATGCCCCCAAGAATTCCATTTACAAAAAACACAGCTGAAATCAACTCCCACCTTATCTTAAATCCCTATGCAGTTCGGGAAAGTGACAAAGTTAAATAGTAGCAAGCATAAAAACAATAGCATCTGAATTATCAACAAAGCACGTACCAAACAACTCAAATCAAATCAAAGCCAGATATATCCCAAGGAACAAGCAAGCCCCATGTAAAACACAAGCCTCCATAGCTCAAAGTCTTTTACAAAGATTGGACATGTTAGAGTCTTGAAATCAACCTGACTAAATTGGTTTAGACCTGTTAAAGGTAAAGGTAAAGGCAAGCACTGGCTCATGTCTGACCCTTGGGGTGACGCCCTCTAGCGTTTTCATGGCAGACTCAATACGGGGTGGTTTGCCAGTGCCTTCCCCAGTCATTACCGTTTACCCCACAACAGCAAGCTGGGTACTCATTTTACCAACCTCGGAAGGATGGAAGACTGAGTCGACCTTGAGCCGGCTGCTGGGATTGAACTCCCAGCCTCATGGGCAGAGCTTTCAGACTGCATGTCTGCTGCCTTACCACTCTGTGCCACAAGAGGCTCCCTTTAGACCTGTTACCCATGGGCAATTTAAGTTGCTGACACCAAACAGGACTACAGTGACTATTTTGAGTTGGTGACAGAAGGAATAAAGCACCTCTAATGTAATTCTGCTGTCCTTACAAAGCCTGAGGTGCACTTTTACAATTCTGCAATGAAGAGATGAATAATAAATTAGGGTTGCTTGCCTCCACATGCAACTTTTGTTTCAGTTTGGCAAACTAACAAAAAGAAGGGTGTGTGTTTGTTTGTCTACACCAGGGGTAGTCAAACTGTGGCCCTCCAGATGTCCACGGACTACAATTCCCCCAAGCCCCTGCCAGCATTCGCTGGCAGGGGCTTGTGGGAATTGTAGTCCATTGACATCTGGAGGGCCACAGTTTGACTACCCCTGGTCTACACCATGTCATCCTCACTTCGCACACATTCTGGGGCTTTCTCTCTTTCCTAACCATACAAAATCAGAGTCTAGTGGCACCTTTAAGACCAACCAAGATTTATTCAAGGTGTGAGCTTTCGAGTGCAAGCACTCTTCCTCAGACTATGAACAAATCTCTGTTGGTCTTAAAGGTGCCACTGGACTCTGGTTTTGTTGTGCTGCTTCAGACCAACACGGCTACCCACTTGAATCTTTCCTAACCATGTAGGCAAAAAGGTGGCCACTTTCAACGCCCCAACAACTTAGGTGCTATTTTATTGCTGTCATCCCCCAGTGCCCACGATTTCCCTTCTCCTGCCCAATGTGCCAACATAGGCTGGCTTTAAAAGAAACCCTGATATTAGCTATAACATTATATAACTCTGTAGTGATATAAATTTGTTTCAGAAACCAGCTGAGCCCTCCTATGACTGTGGGGAGGGGGGACAGCAGGCATGAAGAAAACCATTTGGTCACTTCGTTACTGCACACAGTGGTGTTGTGTGGCATCCAGTGCACAAAAGCCAAAAAAACTATGCCTATTTCAAAACAGTCACTTAGAAGTGCCTTGAATATGGACTGAACCCACTCATCATCCCACATGCCATGCTCATTCCACTCACTAACGACCCTTCAGGTGGTCTTGAATTAAAGAACCTACTACAAATATATCTGCTCCTTGAATTCCCATAAAAGTTACTTACAGGGATTGAAAAATAACTCCTGTCTGATGACATAGGTTTCCTTATTCCTGTAACTTAGGGATAAATATTATTCAGGCTTGGAGAAATCTCAGAAGTGGCGCAATCATGCATAATATAGCTGGAAAACATAGCGTTCCAGAACGCCATCAGCTAAGAGCTGCGATTAATACGACCTTACATACTGTCCAAGAGACAAGATTTTTTGGCATATAAGAAGTGTGTTTGAAACACTCATATTTGTCCCTTGATAAAGCCAGGTGAAACGCGTTGGGACTTATATGAAGGATTAAAAAAACAACTGAATATTGAAGAGAGACGACTTTTCTTTGATTTATTATTGCCATTGTTGTCCCAGTGCATCTGTACTGTTTCACAGCACTGATAAAGCTGTTCTGACTGATCAGTTCTGTCAGGGCTTTCTCAGCCTCACCCACCTCACAGGGTGTCTGTTATAGGGAGAGGAAAGGGAAGGCGACTATAAGCCACTTTGAGACTCCTTTGGGGAGTGAAAAGCGGCATATAAGAACCAACTCTTCTTCTTCACCTTCTCCCCCAGGATTTCAAAAACCCTGGTTGAGAAAGCCTGCTCTATGTGTCATTATAACCCACTAAAGTACCCCCCACAAATCTAAGCTTCCTTAGGCTTCACCTCCCAAAATCTCCTGCTATTTCTCAACCTGGGCCTGACAACTTACTTTAACTCCATCCTGTATTTCTCGTAGGCATGACTTCTGTTCCATACAATTTTATCTTACTTTTCTTTTCCTTCCTGTCTGCAAGAAATTGAAAAGATGTCACCTACTATCTGGAATGTAGACTCTCTACTGCATGTCATAGTCCTGTATTCTGATATGGCACAAAGCTATGGCTACATTTATAGGAGAATCTAGTGACAGTGACATGGTGCTCTGCTGAAAAAACACTGCTTGAACATGACACATTTTAAGATCTTGAACTGTGAGAAAGGCAATCGGGACAGCACAGTTGCTGTCGCAGAGAAGCCCTCGCCAAAAGAAGACTGTGGGGTGGGGATTACATGTCCCAAAATCCCCTGGGTCTATGGCACACGGCTGGGGGATGCTGGGAGAAGGGGGGCTGTATAAGCTCTTCCCAGCCTCCACTTTTGCCTTATAGGCAAACCCTCCCTGGTTTCACTGTTTTAAGTAACTAAGAAATGTACGAGTAACATAAAGAAATCTGAAGTTAGTGGTTGAATAAAACTGTTATGCAAAATTTCATTGTCACAACTTGCAGGATTTGGGCATGGGGAGGAACCATATGCAAGCAGACCTAGCCTGCATGCTGGCCTGCTCTAGAGAGGGGGCCTCCATAAGAGGTTGCATGTTGGCAGAGTCAGGCAGCCATCACTCATGGAGGATAGGCCTTAATGGCAGAGCCACATTCCCGGGTGGCTAGGGAACCCTAGGTTCACGCCTGAATGGGTTCAAGATCTTAAAATGTGTCAGGTTCAAGCAGTGTTTTTTCAACTAGGTTCACGCCTCAATGGGTTCCCAAAATGCTGCCACCTCCCTGATAACCAACAGGTCATTGGGGGTATGAGGAGCCTGGTGGAGTGCCAGAGGGTCTCGTGCATGCCTGCTGGCAACTACAATACCAAGAAGTTTTTATATTCCACTTTTCTCTACCTTAAGAAGTCTGAAAGTGGCTTACCATCGCATTCCCTTTCCTGCCCCACAACAAACACCTTGCAAAGCAGTTGGGGGTGAAGGAGTTCTGAGAGAACTGTGACTGGCCCAAGGTCACCCAGTTGGTTTGATGTGGGAGAGTGGAGAATCTAATCCACTTCTTCATATTAGAACCACTGCTCTTAACCACTACACCAGCTAGCTCATGCTTTAAACTTCATAATACTGATAATACTGAAAACACTGGACTCTTTAATAAGGAATTATCATTACCTTATAGCATATCAATTGTTGCCATAATTATTTACATTCTAGAAATACGTTGCTGCCCCCTGATTGGCCCTGCCCCTACAGCTCCCGTCCTTCCTCACCAAGCCTTCGCCCCTTGCCTCCCAGACATGCCTGGCTGCTACAGACAGCCAGTTGGTGCCTCCTCCACTCCACTTGCAGGGCCCCAGGTAAGAGCCCTGGCCAGGGGGTGGGGTGGGGGGGAGGGAGCGCTTCCCAGAGGCCTTCAAAGGCCTTGCACAGGCCCTGGGTGTGCTCTCAAGACCTTTGGGAAGCCATCTGGCCGAGGGGAGGAGAGGGGGCGCTTCCCAAAGGCTTGCAAAGGCCTCCCTGCCACCCTGGGTGTGATCCTTTGCTACTAGTTTAGGATATAATACTGACATTGTTATGTATCAACAAGACTAACAGTACATTGTGTGGCAACTCACTATCTTCAGGCATTGTTGTTGATCAAAGGAGTTCCAGGAGCTTCAAGAATCAGTCTACTGACAGCGTTGTTTAAAAAATTCTATTGTAATACAGTCATCTGAGACCAACAACTCCTGGCAGAGTTCATACTGCAGGACTATCATCCAAGTGTAGTTTCCTAATAAAAGTCCTCTATTTGCTGTTACGGTCCTAAATATTTTGAAGACTTGTGATCTCATTTGTATGATTTTTCTGGGAATCAGAGCTACTGAGAACAGAACAACTAATTCTTATGACACTAGTAGGTGTTAGGTTTGAAACACCAAGACTGCATTTAATTGTGTCTCAATTTCCCACAATACAATGGGATCATTTTACTGAACGGTCTTTCAGTCAAACGTTTCTTCTGATATGTCAAGGATTTTAAAGTGAGCACTTCTACATGGCTTGCTACAGTCTGCCTTGATGTGCGTACCAATTACGTCTGGTGTTCAGAACAAGAAGGCTGCTGCACTCTGTGGCCTCATGGCCACTGCTGAAGGTTTAGTGCCCATGACAGTTCCCAGTCTGATTTAACCTATAAAGCTAATTATGATCCCAAGTGGGGTCACTTACTATAAGCTCTCTATGTAAGATTTTTAAGTGTTTACCTTTCAAGTATTCTGAAAACTCCTGCAATCTTATTTGGAGGATCATTCTTCCTCTTTCTAAAAACTGTTCTTTTGCTCTTGCTGGGTGAGAAGCTTTTCAACTTAAGGTGCCAGTACTTTACCTAAAACCTCATGAAAGTGCAATAAATAAAAACTATTGCCTTTAATGCATTCAAATAAATAAATAGATATTTTTAAAAGATAAAATGGGCAGGAAAACAAGGGAGTTAGTTACCTACACAAGCCACTTATTAGCTGTATGGTTAGGAGGGGGCATGGGTGGCTGCTCCTTTGGTGCTGGGCAGAATTCAACTGAACACGAGCTGCTCTATGACAAGGGGGGTGGGTAGAGATACTAGTGGGGTTTAGCCCAATTCTGTGTGGGAAACAGTATAATGCTCAGATATGTTCTTGCCACTCTGTTTAAAATAATTGGACCTTTCACCTCCCTCTTAATGGAAGACAGAGAAAGTTGAGGGGAGGGGCTAACTTTAAAATGCCAGCATTTGGCAAGGTGTTAAGATTGTCATAACATAGAGAGAGCCCAAGTATTGTAGCCAAACAGACGGGAATGCATAACAGTAGCACTATGAACTAGCCAATATTTTGGGATATGGGTTAAAATCCAACCACTGCAGCATCAGCGGTTAAGTCAGTGACCCCCACTGTGGTAACCATGAGTGCTATGATGCCTACCAGCATGTTTCCTGGTGACCGGCTACATTTTCTGCAGAACAATGTTTCCATCTCATTAGAGTTTAAGGTGCTTCAAACCATCCAAGGAAGAACCACCTCTGGGTCTGCAAAGCGCCCGTTCAGGAACAGCTACCTCATCATAGGAGGATGCTTGGCTTGGGTTCCCCCAATATTTTGTCATAGTTTCCCATCAGAGCCATTGTGAGTGAAGCTAGTCTTACCTCCCATGGCAGCCATTTTCTTGTGCAGTACCTTTTTCAAAACTCCAGAACTGCCTGCAGCCTAACCAAGGTTAGGAGGCTCCTGTGTCAGAATTTAACCCAGCCTTCTTCAACTTTTTGACCATTGAGGAGACCCTGAAATAAATCTTCAGGCCCCTGAAGAGATGTTAGCTGCCCATGCCTCCCTGCCATGCCCCCGGAAATGACCTGACATAACCCACATCCTTTGCCTTCCTTTTGTTCTTCCCCCCCACACACACCTTTACTACTACTATGGTGACTCCATCTCATGTGGGATGGAAAGAACGGCAGGAACAGAGAAGACAGCCTGGACCCCACCACACCACACCCAACTCTCCCCCTTTGATTTTTATACCCATGGCCTACCCACTAGCCCTCCTGGCAGAGGCAGCCAAGTTCCTAGCTTGTGGCCAAGTCCATTAGCACAGGAGGGGAACAGCCACGGACCCCCTCTGGAGTTCCCATGACCCCTGGTTGGGAATCCCTGACATAACCTATACAGCTGAGTCTGCCTATCCATTTCCTATAACAGATAATCTAGGGCAGTAAACCAAGAATGCTTATTTTCTTCTTCTAAATGTCTTAGTGTATGCCCTTAAGAATGTTAGAGACACACCTCGGAGTGACTCAGCATGCTTGTAAAGGTTAAAAAGGAATCAATGGCTTACCAACTTGAGAGAGGAATCATCACTAATTCATCCTTCCTCTTGTTTTGAACTTCCAAATTACTAACTGTCATATAGGAAAAAGTCATGTTGATTTACCACATGACATAGATGTCATAAAAACTTGTATCTGAAGAATATATCCAAACAGCAAGAATTGGTTGGTTACATGAGAATAGTAGTTCAAATTAGTGCTAAACACAGTTAATCAGTATTAGACTGTTCCAGACAATGTTCAGTCTGACTCCAAAACCTTTCTCAAGAACTAAAATAGAGCTCTTAGGGAATTCACTAAATTAATGTTTCCAGACACACAACCAATTTGCCACTATGTTAGGAGCCCAAGCAAGCTGTTCACAGAAGTTGTAGAGGTGAACAAGTTTAATAAATTCCAGTACGAAATTCAGCTGAATAACAAACTACCAGCCACACAACACCAAGAAGCCTTCGATAAACCAATTCAAAAGCAGTCACCTTTTAAAAAGTAGCTCAGACAGATTACTCAATACAAGTCTATTTTAAGATCTGCAAGAACATCAGAAGATGCCCTTAAATTGTCTGTCACTCTGCCCATTTTGAAGTCAGGCCATACTCACCGCAAGCAAATATCTATCTGGTAGATTTCTATCCCACTCACCTTCAAGGAGCTCAGAGAGGCATATTTTATTGTCTAATTTGATTGTGTATTTCTCATATATGCCTTACCACAACCCAGTAAGATATGACAAAATTAGTGTGATTGACTAACCCAAAGTCATCTAGACCAGTGGTCCCCAACCTTTTTATCACCGGGGACCACTCAACGCTTGACAATTTTACTGAGGCCCGGTGGGGGGGGGGGTAGTTTACTCCTCTACTCTCAACCACTGCCCTAACACTCTCTGACTCTGGTTGCTATGGTAATGTTTAAACATCCCTTCAAAATAAGATACAGACACGCCACAACAATGAACATAAGGAACATTTTATTTTCATGGAAATTTTAACTCATGACAATGACAAATCAATGGGAACCCTGCAACGAGATAGTCCCATCTGGGGGTGATGGGAGACAATGACACCTGAAGTGTGTTGTAAAGGGCGGGGGGGATGAAGTAAAGGGTGGGTGGGGAGAAGGCGTCCTTCGCGGTCCACCTCCAATTAGTCTACGGACCACATGTGGTCTGCGGCCCACAGGTTGGGGATTGCTAATCTAGACAATGGAGACATCAAGCAACTAGTGCAGCTAAACTGGAATTTGCAAATCTAACAGCCTAGTTACTTGCAAGTGAGTAGTCCTGTTGGTAGCGCAACAAAATTTAAATCCAATAGAACCTTTAAGACAAAAAAAGATTTATTCAAGGCACAAACTTTTTTGAGTGCATGCACTCTTCCTCAGACAATGGAACAAATATCATAAGACTATATAAGGAGAGAGTAAATTAATAGCAAATTAGTAAATTGTCATAGCATCCAAATTATGCAGTATAATTCTTTGCTAAAAATTCTAATCAGTTCTTTGGGTTCAGTTGTAGTTCACAAAAACATTTGAGAAATAAAATTGTCAAGGTTAGTAATTAATGGCAGACATCCACAGGACTGAAAACCCTGTAGGGGAACACTTCAACCTTCCAGGACATTCAATAAGGGGCCCCAAAGTAGCTGTGTTATTGCAAAGAAATTTCCAAGAACAGACTAGAAAGGAAGAATGCAGAAATGCAAGTTATTACAACACATTCCTTACAATCCCCTTCTTTATTTGGGACAGTGTAACTGTAATATGATGTAAGTAATTTAGAAGAAGAAGAGTTGGTTCTTATATGCTGCTTTTCTCTACCCGAAGGAGGCTCAAAGCAGCTTACAGTCGCCTTCCCTTTCCTCTTCCCACAATAGACACCCTGTGAGGTGGGTGAGGCTGAGAGAGCCCAGATATCACTGCTCGGTCAGAACAGTTTTATCAGTGCCATGGCGAGCCCAAGGTCTCCCAGCTGGTTGCATGTGGGGGAGCGTGGAATCAAACCCAGCTGGCCAGATTAGAAATCCGCACTCCTAACCACAACACCAAACTGGGTCTCTAAGTTAGAATCTAACTCTTTGGTCTCAGGACAAGATAATATCTCCTCACAGCTTGTCACTTGTGGGGATGCTTCCATACTTAGGTGGAGATGGATGGGCAAGTAACTAGTCTCTTAATTATTTCTTTTCACAACTGGGAACGTGTCTGACATTAATTATTAACCTTAACACTTTTATGTCTCCAATGTTTTTGTGAACTACAACTGAATCCAAAGAACTGATTTGCACTTTTAGCAAAGAATTATCATACTGCATAATTTGGATGTTATGACACAGTTTACTAATTTGCTACTAATTTACATTTTCCCTATAGTCTTAATATCCTTTTTCCATTGTCTGAGGAACAGTGCATGCACTGGAAAGTCCATGCCTTGAATAAATCTTTGTTCGTCTTCAAGGTGCTATTGGACCCTAGTTACTACTCAACACTGGTCCTTGAAGGTTTAGGGAAGATGTTTTGTTTTAAGAAACAATATTAAGTGGCCAAGTGTTCCAAATGACAGAAATGAAATTTATACTGTGGAAGGCAAGGCTTGTACCAGATACTTTGGGTTAAAAACCAGACTCAGTGTTCCTAAATAGTTCAAGTGGCTGCTAATAGAAAGGGGGAGAGGGAGAAGAGGTGTTACTAAAATCTGAGAAAGCACATTCTGTCTATTGATTTAGAAATCCATTAACCCAAGATAAATAGCGTATCAATACTATCAAGCTCTTTAAAAGAAAAAAAATGTAGTGCCTTCCAAGGGAAAAAATAGTAATCATAAACATGAATCGTAAACATGAAACATGAATTTAGCAGCTGTAAGCACTGCACATATAATTATTTTGTTCTACGTTTGTACTGTTTTTTCAGTTATTAAGCACATTAATTGAGAAGCCAGATTATCTCTTCATTGTCTTTGCTCCCTGATGCCTTGTATTTGAAATGCCGATAAAGGTCTAAGCACTCATTAGCAGTAACAGCGTTACCCTAATGTAGATCATTATTCATGTTAAGCAAGCAGATTCTTCAGCAGTTTTAATCAGAGACTGCCAGTTCAGTAGATCTACTTTCATTTGATAAGCTGCTAAAATAAATAAATTAGCTTTCAAGTATGACAAAAAACTAAGGGAGTGAAGATACTGCTTCTGTGCAAACAGACTTCTTCACACCAGACATCTTGACCACTTGCCGCCAAAAACATGATGCAAGTTAGCATTAGGTACATCATGATACATTTCAATATCCACACAAAACTGTACCTGAGCCACTTCTCAAATCCATCCCAGAACTAAAGTTTCCCAGAAGCAAATTTTCTATTACGTATTAAAATGTTTTAAATTCTAGCCAGTAACAGAAAATTACTTTCTTTCTGAATGGATCTGAAAGTTTCAAATTATTTTAAACTAGATCTAAAGCCCATTTTAATCAAAAATAAAATGGGCGCTAGATGGCCTCAGACTCCCCCCCCCCCGACTCCCAAAGTCTTCTGCGTAGCCGTGGATGGGGTCCGTGTAGCCACAGAAGCCTTTCTCCACCTCCTCCCAGTGGACCACGGAAGGCTGAAGCGTGGCCGGGGCTGGATTTGGGGGAAGCGGCCTACCTGTCTTCGGGGCCATCGGTTTCCTTAGCAGCCGGGAGCTGCGGGGACGCTGGTTCCGGGCAGGCCTGAGGCAGGCGACCACGTGGCGCGGCATGGGGGTGGTGGCCCAGCGGCGGTGGCGGTGGCATTCCAGTCACGGCCAGACACCTCCCCCACCCCCGGCTCCCACCCCCCACCCTCCCCAAATGGCGAACGGCGTTCTCTTGCCCTCCGGAGCGCCCTCGCTGCAGCAAGGGCGCTCCAGAGGGCGAGAAAAGGCCGGCTCCCACCCCGCCACCCTCCCCAAATGGCGAACAGCGTTCTCTCGCCCTCCGGAGCGCCCTCGCTGCAGCAAGGGCGCTCCGGAGGGCGAGAAAAGGCCGGCTCCCACCCCCCTGCCCCCGCGGCTCTCTCGAGCCGTCTCCCGGGCGGCCTCGTGGCCTCGCTGCGTCTACGACGCAGCAAGGCCACTCCGCTGCCCGGGAGAAGGCTTCCAGGCCCCCCCGACCCCCGAGGCTCTCTCGAGCCGTCTCTTGGCCGGCGGAGCGGCCTCGCTGCGTCTACGACGCAGCGAGGCCGCTCTACCGCCCGGGAGAAGGCGGCGCGGCCCACCACTCACCCGTGGCTGTCTGTGCGGGTGAAGCAGGGAATGGGGAGCCGCGCCTGCTTGGGCCGGGATGGACACTTGGAGGGGCCAATCAGGAGCCGCTTCGCGGCTCCTGATTGGCCCCTCCGAGTTTTTATCCCGGACAGGGCCCGCCCTAACTCCTAACAGTGCCCTTACTCCTTTATACAGTCTGTGGCGCTCCGCGCCACAGGGCTGTTTAAAGATTGGGAGGGAGGAGCTCACAAAGCAGCCTCATATAAATGTCAACCATGAGATATTAACAGGAAGATGAATAAACTATCAGGATAAAAAAAAATCCAAAATGAGATCCCCCCCTTAGAAACACTCAAATTAAGTTTTAAGGCTTGAGCAGTAATTATATGTCACTTGTCATCATTGCAACAAACAGTGATCTGTATCCAACTTTCTGCCTATCGAGTTGAATCCAGACTAGATGTACAGCTTTCAATGATTTCTCTGTTAGTTTTCAATGATTTATCTCCCTCATTAAACTCCTCAGCCCCGCTCCCCAACACCATTTTATGGAGATCACTGGGAGGGGAAAGGCAGCAAAGTTCTATTCCACCACTGGAAGATTTGGTATGGATCCAAGTGATGGATGACAGCTCCCCCCCAAAAAAAAATTTCTAGAGGACAAGAAGGGTTGGAGAAACAGACAGATTGTTTCTGGGGTCATATGACCCATCCAGAGGAACAGCTATGCAGGTCAGGTGTGGTGTAGGAGGAACAAGGGGATGAAAGTGCTGCCCCCTCTCTTCCACAAGAGCAGTTTCCATGAGGGGAGGAGACAATTTCATCCCCTCACTCCAGCCCAGATCCGTATGGTTATTCTTTCATGGGGATCCCAAGAGAATCTTTCCAGAGGTCAGAAACAGTTGCAGGAACAAAAAGGAATGCAAGAAAACTTCTGTCTTCAGATGATTGGATAGAGGCCGGTGAAAGCACTGCCCTCTTAGTGCTTTCAGGACAATGCAGGCCTGACAACGCCAGGCCTATGGTTGAGTCCCAGAAATCAACACCAAGATAACACTGGCCTCCCTTCTCAAAACATACCATCCTCAAACTAACTGCCCAGCAGAAATGAAGCCACCTCCTTCACAAGACCCTAATACAGGTGGTCTAATAAGTTAATAATATAATTTGATTACTAATTTTATTTGAAAAGTTATATTGTTATCAACTGTTATTAATGTAATTTCATTGTATGTACATGCCTGTTGTTACCCACCCATACAAATAAAGAACAGGAGCATTACATGACCTCTCTAGCTGGGCATGCTAGGAGCTATTTGAGCTTCAACAGCACAGTCAGCACCTTAGAAATGTGCCCAGGTCCCCTAGACAGAGAATGGGTCCTGCAGGGCGAGCAAAATAATCTGGCACATCGCTATTCAGCACACATACTTCGATTGCCTACCCAAGGTTAAAATTAAATCAAAAACATATTGGGGGTTAAAGGAAGTAGAAAAAAGCCAAAGATGGCCCCCAAACTAATCATCAGTGATCTCTCTAATATGACCTAAAATCTCACAATTACAACCAGTAATTGCCAATCAGTAGCTCTCTGGGGTCTCAGGTGGAGGTCTTTCATACTTCCCATCTCCTTATCCTTTTAATTGGAGATGGGGGAGGCACAATGTATCAGGGACTCCTGCATGCTAAGCAGGTGGTCCTACTCTGAGAAACAGGAATGAATCCAACAGATGATTTACTAGTACAAGCAAAAGCACTCCCCACTGTCTGCTTGAACTAAGTGATAGTTTTCTTTATCATGATCTTTTCTGTTTACACAACTCACAGCACATGGTATCTCTTCTGATATAATTTCAAGAGTAAATTAAATAACATTATGTGAACCATCTGTTGTAGATGCCACCACTCTACACACATGTTATTTTGTTAAAAATTAACCTAACTCTGGTTAATTTGCAGAAGCAGAACTATGCTAAGTCTATTTTTCTTTCTATTCTCACATATCTAGATACGACTGGGCATGTGCATTGGGTTTGCAAAAAGAAAGAAATAGAAAAAAAATTACCTTGACAGTATTTTTCAATACTTTCTATACTGAATACAGATTATTCTATATTCAGCTACTGATACAGTAAATACCAAAAAAGCCAAAAATATTTAGCAATACTGAATATTTTGCTCCATTATACCCTGTGGGATCATTAAAGACAATAGCAAAACTAGCCTGAGTCTTTTTAGTGGCCTAGTGAAGAGGTAGAGACATCACATTTGCAGCACAGCTGCTGGAACCTCTCCTTAAAAGAACCCCCAAATAGGACCAGGGGGTCCATTCAAAGAAAGCGCCCTCATTGTTCCCAATAGGGGAAAATATCTAGGCAACAGTATAAGCTCAGCAGAATGCCCCAGCAAATCTCTGCAGTGAAAGTGGTGAGGGCATTTTTTGAAAGGTCAGCCAAGCAGCAGAACCAGTCAGTGCACATTGGGAAGTCAACAAAAAATTACTGGGCTTCTGTGTATTGGTCTGTCATTGAATGCCTGCCCACCCTCCACTTTTGAGTGTTCTGCAGGGTTTCTTAAAAAAAAAAATACCTGTGGAATTCTCAGATGTGCCGGTGGTTCTGTTGGGTTTGCGTTGTTCTTCTGCTACACTAGCACTGGCTTTGTGCAGTTTGGCACTATTGTACTTGTTCTGCTGTCCATGCAACCCCCTCCCCCGTGCAGGGATTTTGATTCAGTGCTGCAATCCTGTTCAGTTAGAGTTGCCACAAGTACAGCAAGTTACAAAAGAATCCAGCCTACAGGTGACTGTTGCACAGATCACTGTGGCTAGATGTTCCGGGGCCATGTAGGGTGCTACTAGTTTGGCTTGGCGCAGATGGTAAAATGCCAGCCATGCTACTCCTGTGATCCGTACCTTCATAGAGAGGAAGGCATCCAGGACCACAGGTTGGAGAGAACCACAGATAGTTGTAACCCATTCAGGGTGGGCAGTCACACTTTTTCGCTTAGATCCTTCCTGCCCAGCCATAGGACCTCCATCTTTGAAGGGTTGAGTTTCAGACAACTCTGCTTGAGACACTCTGTCACTGCTTCCAGACATTTGGCTACGGCTTTTGAAGGAGAATCAAGACAACCATCCATCAGGAGGAAGAGCTGGGTATTGTCTGCTTATTGATGACATCCCAGCCCAAACCTCTGAACCAGCTGGGCAAGAGGGTGCGTGAAGATGTTGAATATGACTGTGGGACTCCAAACATGAGCTCCCTGTGGGACTCCAAACATGAGCTGGTGGTAGCTTGATTATCTCTTTCCAATTGCTACCCTCTCTCCTGACCCCGGAGACAGGAGATCAGCCATTGGAGGGCTCTTGCTGGGCTTTCCTCCTTCCCCTCCCCCCAAAAAACTTTATTATGGATTTGTTCATAGTGTGTATATCTGTACCCGTCACTTCCTTACTATAGTATTGATTTATGCAAAAAGTGCACCTGCTTGGGCTCTGTAGGTAATCACTACATTATTTCTACTGCTAGAAATGAAATCATGGTGAGTTATTTTTCTCCCTCAAATCCAATCTTAAAAAAAAAAGGCAGCATGTAGCCTGACTTTCACAGCAGTTATCCTGACTTATTTAAATTACCCAAACAATACTTAAACAAATAAGCCACCCAGTTCTGTTGTAGCTTGCTACAAAGGCACTGGGTCTCAAATATGATCTGGAAAGTAAAAGAGGTTAAATAGGCAAGTACTTTATTTCTTATCCCCAATTGCTGCTATCATTCATCCAGGGAAATCCTTAACAATTAGTTTAAAGACAGAGATTTGTTGCCAGCTTCGAGAAATAAAAACAGCTAGCTAGGTACTATGCAGTGCACTGCATTTTTGTATTGTAACAAATAAAACATTCAAATAGACTGTTGGAAGAAGTTGTTTTCCAAGACCCATTCCATGTCTTCTTCCAAGACCCTTTCAGAGCCTCTTACGAACTGCATTTTTAAGTATTGGGAAAGTTGTAGAACAAACCCATATCATGTTGCCAGAACTGATGTTTCCATGTCAGCATTAGTCCCCGTTTTTGCCATGTGCTTACATATGCTGCATGCTCTCATACAAAACTCTGCAACACTGCTAGTTATTTCTGAAGAAAAATTAGAGAGAATCAGGGAGGTGTAGAATTGCTCTGATCTTCCTGGAGAGTTTACTAACATTGGTGTGACATATTGTGAGTAAATATCACTATAGTAGGAGCAGTGAAATAGTACCTGCTCTACAGTCCCAACCTTTCCTATTTGGCAGGGACATCCCCTTTGTGAATGAGGAATACAAAGGTATCTGACTTCCAGAAAGACAGGGCAATGTATTGAATCATGCCAAATTAAATAGTCTTTGGTATTTAAGGACTTCTAGTGCTGTTAAATAATTTGCCAGCAAGAAGGGGGTTTTAGAGATGCATGTTATAAGGAGATGTCACTGAAGCCGGGTCCTATCAGATTGGAAGACCAAGCCCCAAATCTGCAGCTTAAGTATTTCTTTAGCTTTTCGAAAGACTAGCTGTGATAAGGCTGAAATGGGAGAGACTATTCTCAGCCAATATGAGCAATGGTTATCTTGAAGATAAGAAGAATAAGTCCCTGAGGTTACAGTTCAGTTTTAACCAGTAAGTGGATATTTGAACTCACATGTGTGCCTTGACTGAGACCATCCTTGCCTCTAGCCTGAGGACAGCATTTGGTATAAATCAAGGAATTCTAAATATTGACTGCAAAAACTTGGATTGCACTGCTTCCAAGGAGTGAAGATCTTCACAAAGACAGAGCTGAGAAACATATGTTAGCAGAGAACTCAACTTTCCTAGAAAACCCTTGATTGCTGCAGGGATATAAGAAGCTGTTTTCCTAAAGAAGAATTTTAGAAAGGGTAAGGTTGTTCTGGGGGCATTCTCAGCCACATGCATTGCTTTGGCTCTCCATTACCTATTGACTGGAACAGTGGTCCCCAACCCTCGGTCCGGAGACTGGTACCGGTCCATAGATCAGTCAGTACCGGGCTGCAGCTCCTCCTCGTCCTCCTCCCCAGCTGCTGCCTTGGGGGCTGCCCTGCCAATTTGCCACCGGCTAACCTTTGCTGGTCTCTGGCAGCCGCCATGGCTGGGGCTCCCCCTCGGCGTGGAACTGCAAAGCTGCTGCTGGCAGCACCTCCCAGTGGGCAGCGGGAAGTCAGGGGTGCCGGCGGGAAAGCAAGCAGAGCAGGAGCTCAGGCGGCTGCGACGTCCCTCGACAAAAGACTACCTCCCTGGGCCTCAGTAAAATTGTCAAGCGTCGACCAGTCCCCGATGATAGATAGGTTGGGGACCACTGGACTGGAAGACTACACCTAAATATTTAATGGATTTTCAATACTGTGTTCCTCAATCTGCCATCTGTCCTCTTACAAATTTTGATAAAGATTTAATTTTTTTGGTAGATTACAGCTGTTCCTTGCGGCAAGATACAGTAAAAGCCCAAAGCGCTCTTCTAAGGCCTTCTTGTGAATGAGAGAAAACAGGTTTTTACTTACCAGTAACTGAAGTCTTGTATGCAGACACATATGGTAACTGCACAAGTGCAGGCCAGCCACAGAAGTCTTTTGCAGCTAAAAATCTACAGGAGGTGGGGTACTGCCCCACCACTGTGCACATGTGTGCAGTTTCCCGCCAGGTCGCACAGGTGATCTAGATGGAGCGCCCCAAGAGGCTCACAGCGGGGACGGAGGGAGGGAATGTATGTCTGCACACAAGACTTCAATGAACTACGGTTGCAGGTAAGTGAAACCGTGTTTTCATTTACAGTCTTGTTCTGCAGCCAAGTTCAAGGGGGGGAGCATGAAGACAGAGAGCACTAGACATACAGACCACTGTAGGGCCATTTTGGGGGGTGGGAAAAACATATTGGCTAACCCCTTAAGGAAGCACTGGGAGAGCTTGTATGCAAAATGTGAACAGCCCTGAACCTCTTCATGGAAAGCTGAAAGAGTGCAGATGTAGGATACGGCTAGAACCTGTCGGGCCAAAGTCAGCAAATATTCTAATACCATTGGAAGTGGACAGGAGAACAGGCATAGGCTCTTCTCCGTAATCCCATTGTTCAAACCTAGCCCACTTAAAGTTGCAAGAGTACTTGGTGGAAGGACTACTTCCTTAACTCCCTGAGAAAGAGTCTCAGAATTTAGTGAAGTCTCCAAGCTGCTAGATGCAGCATCTCTGGGTTGAAAAACAGAGAGGACAGAAAAGAGAGTAGGTCTGGACTCTCCAAGGAAGGGAATCATCTGTCCTGCTGCCAGTTCCAGGAATGTCGGGTACCATCATTGGCATGACCAATCTGAGGCCACTAATATCATGGAAGACCTTTCCTTTTGAGCCTTCTGGAGGACCTTGGGGAAAAGTGGTAAAGGCAGGAAGGCATAAAACAGAGTTCCCATCCAACAAAATTGGAAGGCATCTCCCACTGAATGCTGTCCCATGCCTGCCATTGAGCAGAACAGATGGAACTTGGCGAACAGGGGGGAGGTGAAGAGACCTATTGAAGTGAACTCCCATAACTCTAGGACTGGCAGTAGATAATTGAAATTCAGGAACCAGTCGTAAGGTGGTACAAATGTTCTTCTGAGGTCTTCCACCTGAACATTCAAGACTCCCGCTATATGTATGATCCTGAAATCTATATTCAGGCTGATAGTGGTTTCCCCGGTTCTTATGACCTCTAGGCAGTTATGAGGATATTCCTCCTTGCTTGTTCAGGTAGTAGATGCAAGAGGTATTGTCTGTCTGAACTAGAAGATTTTTGCTCTGTAACATATCTGAAAGATGAGTCAAGGCCAAATGAACTGCATGCAATTCTAAGAAGTTAATGTGTGACAATTGTTCGATAGATGATCACTGTCCCTGGACTGATCTGTTCAAACAGTGAGATATTAAAATGATATCTAAGCAGACTATAAATTGTTATACTTTATTAATTGCTATAATCCACTGAATTATGTACTACATGTTTCCTACAGAAATCTCTCCCACCCATTTATTTATTTATTTTATTATATTTATATATACCACCCTCCCCTGAGGCTCAGGGTGGTTTACATGGAACGTAGACAACAGTACATGGGATTTAGTTTTTCATAACAGCAAAAATAATATTAGCATTAATAACTATAACAGGGGCAGCTGGCTATAACAGTGCAAACAGGTCCAGGGCAGAACGCATGAGTAGATTTGTGGGAGGGAGGGAGGGAGGGAGCAGGGGCCCTGTGGATGTTGCTGGTTCCGCTCAGTCTCAACCAAAGGCCTGGAGGAATGGAGGAGGAGCTCCCTTTTGCAGGAAAGGAAGGAAAGAGTTCACCCAATTCCTATTTCTATCTTAATCACTTCCAGGTAGTTTTAGGAATCATCAGGAATTCTGTGGTCTGAACTTTCGGTAAGTAGATAAGGCCTTATTTTTCTTTTTAATATTTGTCCAGGGACTCTTCCTCACCTATCTGCCTGGCAGCCCTAACCATGATGCAAACAAAATCCAAGCAGGGAAAATCACCATCAAGGATCCAAAACAAATGAATTCTTGTGTAAATGAAACACTGAAAAACAGATTGGCAAGATGGCAAGTAAACTGGTTACATGACATTAATTACATGAAGATCCCCCCCCCCATTCTCTTATGCAAAAATAGCCAACAGATCACACCTGACATAGAACAGCACTTGATTTCTCCCTGCTTTAGCTGTTGGGACATAACAGCTGCCTGAGAGATGGCAACATCAGAAGTGTGACTTTTGTGTGTGGTTCATCTCCTCCCCTCCCAGAACAGAGCATAACATAGAAATTCTATTCAAAACTAGTCCTGATTACCCATGGCACACAAATGCAAGCATGCAGTTCAGCCAGTTAGTTTGCTACCCCCTACACACACACACACAAACTGGGTTTCTAAACCAAGGGGGAAAAGCACAGGATGGGAGGAGGATTAAGCCCTATCTCTACTCACAGCATGTTCCCCAGTCTGAATTAGGCCTCTGAGCAGAGAACCTGAAGCATATATCTGATTGGCAGGACTTGGGGAGCATGTGAGGAAATATAATGTGTAGTTTCACCAGCTATCAGTATGAAAAGATTTATACAGAAAAGGAAAACATGTGGAGGAATGTTATCTCAAATTTATATACTACTAACAAACTCTAGAAAATACTCCACGAAAAATAAATGAAAATCTTATGAGGCAATCTAACTAAAAAGTAATTTTGAACTCTCTAACTTTATTATCAGGTGTCAATGCGAAGCAGAATCACCAGGAAATGCTTGATAGCTTGCTGCCAGGTCTCATTTCGGCTGAATGAAATCTGCAGAACTGGTGCACATAATGAATATTAGTTCGCATGTGCCACTTGTGCCCAAGGAGCAGTCAATGAAGCATTATGAATAACTTGACCTCATCATTTTGCAGGTGTATTCAGAAGACTCAGTGACACTTGAACACAACAAACTGTTGTAGAATTTGCTAGCAGCATCCATCGTGTTCAGGCAGCATCACAGCCTTCCATCTTGGAAACACTTGGTAATGAAAATAGGTCCAAAGTGGTCACAGTAACTGAATTTGTTAAACTTCACGGGACTGTTCAAAGTGTTTGGTGTCTATTAACTGATTTCATGAAAATCAAACTCCTATCAGTCCAGACCAGTTGAATACGGTCAAGTATTTCTACTAGTAACCAAGAGAGGGAGAGCAAATACAAAAGAACAGGTTAAGGGGGAAATCTATGAATATAACACCTAGCTAGCTCATAGTGCTTTTGCACTGTTGAGCTGTTTTCTAAAGGAAGGAGAGAGGAAGCAAGAAGATAAGTTCCTGCCAAGCCTTCCCATTATGGGGATCTAGCTGGGTAATAAACTGTAAATGCTTTAAATTTTAAATTTTAATTAAACTGGTTTTTTAATAAAAGATTTACAATATTTTAAAGAATAGATTTTTAAAAACTTATATTTCAAAGCAGTCACCATCATTTTTAGACTGGTATGGGTAAGAAAGAATTTATTAACCAGCCATTTAATAACCTCCCTAAGCCAAATAACCTACACTGTCCAGATAAGGATAAGGGAAAAAGTTAATCCTTCATGACAGTGTATCACAGCACCCTGTAGCCAAAAGAAATGAAAAGCCTTGATGAGCAAACTTTAAGAGTAAACTCTTTAAATTGCTGAATAGAGATTGGATGTAAAAGTAAAAGATGACAGAACTAGAACCATAAATTCTACAGAATCTTAAATCTTAAATGCAGCAGTCCAGTGATTGCACATAAACTATAATAACCAGTGTAAAGAAACAGAACAAAAAATTAAAGAACAAGAGATCTATTCCACAAGAAACGAATGGGAAATTTAACCCATGGCTAAAGATCTAAAGCAGTGGTCCCCAACCCACGGGGCGCGGCCCGGCGCCAGGCTTAGAAGGCCTCGGTGCCGGGCCGCGGCTCCCTCTTCCCGCCCCCCCCAACAGCGAGAAGCTTGCCAGGGCGCAAGCAAATCGGCTGCCAAAGCAGCCAATTAGCTTGCAGCCCGGCAAGCTTCTTGCTTCAGGAGTGGGGGGGAAGAGAAGCTTGCTGGGCCGCAAGCTAATCGGCTGCTTCGACGGCAGATTTGCTGGCAGCCTGGAGGGGCGGGGAGAGGGCCCACGCATGCGCGGCAGCCCCAACGCAAACTCGCATGCGCGGACTTGCCACGCGTGCGCATTTGCGTCTGGTGGCACCGCAAACGCGCGTGTGAGGCAGTTCTGCACATGCACAGTGCTGCCGCGTGTGCGCATTTGTGCTGGGGCTGCTGCGCATGCGCGGGCCCCCCAGGCTGCCCTCTCCCCTTACTGCGCAGCAGCGGGCCGTGGCAGCCAGAAGTTTGCCGACCGCTGGTCTAAAGGATCAACATGGAAATACATTTACCTAACACAGTGGAGAGCTACACAGAAGAGATAAAAGGGTAACAAGTTTTTTTAAACAGCCTCCTACCATTTTAAAATGTGAAGTGAGAATGCACTGAGAGCAACTGGAAGAAACGAATAATCAGGAATAGGTGGGATATCAATAGGGCTTCTTCAAACCACAGAAATATAATTCATCAAAATCTTAGAAAGAACCTACCAACAAATATGGAAAACAGAAAAACAGAACAATGACCCACAGATTGGAAATGCTCGATTTACATTCCAATTTTAAAAAAGGATATGTCAAAGGCTACAGCAATTGGACTGTCATATTAATTTCATATGCAAGTAAAGCAATGCTCAAAATCAGTTCCCATATAGGAAATGAGAAATGCTAAATGTTCAAGCTGAATTCAGAAAAGAGACCCTGGGAATCAGAAATGTACTTTGGTTACAGGAGAACAAAAGAATTTTAGCATAAAGACAACTTGTGTTCCAAGTGTTTTGGCTATGTGGATCATAAAAGTCTATGGTTGGTTTTAAAAGAAATGGGTGTATCACAATATCTGATTGCTTTAATTATACAACCTGTGATCTGGACTGTTAAGACTAAAGGTAAAGGTAAAGGTATCCCCTGTGCAAGCACCGAGTCATGTCTGACCCTTGGGGTGACGCCCTCTAGCGTTTTCTTGGCAGACTCAATACGGGGTGGTTTGCCAGTGCCTTCCCCAGTCATTACCGTTTACCCCCCAGCAAGCTGGGTACTCATTTTACCGACCTCGGAAGAATGGAAGGCTGAGTCAACCTTGAGCCGGCAGCTGGGATTGAACTCCTAACCTCATGGGCAAAGCTTTCAGATGGCTGCCTTACCACTCTGCGCCACAAGAGGCTCTTAAGACTACTAGACTGAATATGGAGAAACAGAATGGTTTCCAGTTGGCAAAGGTATCAAACAGGGATGTGGTGCGGGAAGAGTTTTAGGTATACTGTGACCGTTTCCACACAGAGGGGTAAAATGCGTGTGGCCTTCTGCTTGCAAACGCAGGATGGTAAACCTCACATTTGTAGCCCTCCATACGAGAAACCCTTCCCGCGTTTTCCCTGTGCCCCATCATGGCTTTTTGCCTCCCAACAAGGCTAGAAGGGAAAACAAGCTGAACTTCTCCCACCGCAAGCCACCAATCACAGCACAGCGGTTTTTTCATGGACTGAAACTTTCTTCCCTAAAAGGTTTGAAATTAATTATTTTAAAGGCACTTTTGCGTTGCTATGCAGTAATGCCACAACACAGAAGCATTTTCAATTAAAAATAAATAAAACTTCCACATTGCTATGAAGAAATGCCAGAATGATATCCCATCCCACCGCCCCAGTTTGGGATTTGTGGTGTTTTGGATACTATTTATGTCTGGGTAGATGTATAAGAGGCTGGAAATATTAACTGGACCCCGATGAGTGATTGTGTGTGAACGGTGGATTTAAAAACAAAGTGCACACATGCTTGGATGATCGGGACAGGGCTGATTCATCATGTACCCCCCTTTCCCCGATCATTCCCCACCTCCAGAAAACACAAATGGGACTTATGTTTTGCATGCCTGATCCCAAAAAAACATGGACACTTTATAGAAGATTTTATTTTATCTTTTACAAAGTGCTTTATGGTCCTGCAGCAACATGGACCACACCATTTAGGAGGGGGCTCTAAAACCCAGAGGCAACCAGAGGCTGTCCTGAGGAAGATTCCTTGTGCTCAAACAGTAACCGTATCACCAAAAAGATAAATTACTGGGTGAAATCAAGCCTGAACTCTCTGTGGATAATAAAATGACTGAATTGGGGCTATCATACTCTAGTAACACCATAAGAAGACAATAACACAAGAAAAAGTTGAAGGTGGCAGGAATAAAGACTCAACATGATAAGCCTTGGCCCTCTGTTTTAAAAACCTGAGAAAGGCTATTAATTATAAAGACGTTTTGGACATCATTAATTTAGTGTTGCTATAGGTCAGAAACAACTTGATGGCATTTAATTCCCAACTAAACAGAGGGTAGTATATGGATCTAGTGCAAAATTTCCACTTCTGCTTGAGCTCTTTCACAAGTGGAAATACAAGAAAAAGTTCACAGCAGTAATTTGTGTTAAGTCAAACTTATTGTGTCATCATTTGTGTTTATGCTTATACAAAAAAAATTTGCAACCAGATTCAGAATCCTATAATATAAATGGGGGCCCATGCATGCAACTTATGGGAGGGGAATCTGATCTCTCAGCCCACTCTCTCACTGTACCTGGTACAGCCTCTGTACCCCGTCTTCCCTCCTGGCCTGCTGCTCTTTGATGGTCACTCGGAGCGGAGCAGTTCCAGCTTTCACACAACCATCCGCAACAGCATCTATTTCAGTATGAAACCCTTTGGGGTTAAACATGCTTCCTTGTAGGTAGCATCTTTCTAGAAACAGTAACTCCAAAGCAACGATACATATATAAATATATGTGTATATGTATATGTGTATGTATATATATATGTATGTGTATGTATGTGTGTGTGTGTGTGTGTGTGTGTGTGTGTGTATAAATATGCCTCTGTGCATCTAACAGGATACCTAACTACCCTGAAGCTTGAAAGCATGAGATAGCAATTGGAAAATGCTGCATTTGGGATTAAATGTTTCCTTGATCCCCTACTTAAGGGGATTAAAAACTGCTGAAAAGTATATTTTATTGCTCTATCAGTCAACTTCACAATCACAAACTACTTTAGGCTGCAGTCTCCCTTACAGGCAGTAATTTCCCTTGTGACATGTAGTGCATATATCATATGGCCATTAAGGGTCATCACCCCGTGATTCTGAAACTGTTTTGGATTCTAAAGTGCCACTTAATCAGTGTGATGCCATCTGTGTAACAAAACAGCACTTCTGTTGGCAGAGAAGATACTGCTCTCCCATCCTCCTCTTCTGATTCCCCCCCCCCACACACACACACACACTTTGCTCCCCAATGTCCATTGACACCTGGAGGAACACAAACCCAGGGAGGCACAGAAGGCATGGGAGTTGCCTTCCTATAGGGTAACTCTTTTTGAGCTTCTGATGCAAGCCTAAATTTAAGTCAATCGTTAATACAAAGAAATTCCAACTTCTCATATTGAAACTGTCTTAAACCAACACCAGAGCAAACTTTGTCCTACAGGATTTGTGTACATGTGAAATGTTACACAAAGTAATTTTAAGAAATTTCTCCTTTTGATTTGAGACAGCTCCAACTCAGACTGTTACTTCCAAGGCTTTTGTTTTCATACGCACAGGAAAATAATAATGAAGGATAAAAAGAAAAGCAACAGACTTCATCCCTTTGCTCATTGTTTGTCCTGTTCCTCACCCTGTCAATATTACCCATATTCCTTTCTTGCATATTTCAAAACAAGTTAGGCTGAGGATGTGGGACTGCCTCAAGGCTCTCCTGTGAGGCTCCCTGGGGTATGAACCTATGTTTTCCAGATTGTGCACTATGATTATGATTAGACAAAATGAGAACATGAGGCCTGATGTTCAATACAATAAAATATTTTATTTAAAGCATTTATAATGATCTGGGGCCGAGGGACCAAGCCCTATGAAGATAGGTTGAGGGACTTGGGGATGTTCAGCCTGGAGAAAAGGAGGTTGAGAGGGGACATGATAGCCCTCTTTAAGTATTTGAAAGGTTGTCACTTGGAGGAGGACAGGATGCTGTTTCCGTTGGCTGCAGAGGAAAGGACATGCAGCAATGGGTTTAAACTACAAGTACAACTATATAGGCTAGATATCAGGAAAAAAAATTCACAATCAGAGTAGTTCAGCAGTGGAGTAGGCTGCCTAAGGAGGTGGTGAGCTCCCTCTCACTGGCAGTCTTCAAGCAAAGGTTGGATACACACTTTTCTTGGATGCTTCAGGATGCTTTGGGCTGATCCTGCATTGAGCAGGGGGTTGGACTAGATGGCCTGTATGGTCCCTTCCAACTCTATGATTCTATGATTCTATAACTAACACTTAATCTAACACTTGAATCTTCAGAGATCTTAACACCTGAATCTTGAATTGGCAGCCACGCCCAGGGACATGAGACCTTCCCTAACCTGCAGTTAAGGAAGGTTAAGTGGATGCAATACCTAATCCAGGCAGAAGGAACCTCTACTATAAGGTGAACTGGTCTGTTCTCCCAGGAAGAGAAGGGCACCCTTTGGATGACTGGGATATTAGAAAGCTATTCCATCATCCAGAGAAACAGGCTAATAATCAAAGTGACCAAGCCATCCGCTGAAGAACTCTATATCTAAATGCTGCATCACAAAGCAAGAGAGTCCAATATGAAGTATCTGGTGCATGCAGACATGGAGATCTGTGGCTGTCTTGCAGATATCTGTCACTGATGCATTTGTGTTAAATGCTGCAGATGCTTTATGAAGCAAGTGGTAATTCTCAATTTGCTCTTCTCTCAGCAAAACTAGGAAAGACTCTCTCTACCCATGTCAGTATGTGCCTGCGGTGCTCCTGAGTGCAAATGATTCAACCACATAAACCACATAGGCCCAGTGCAATGTTGCATTCAATGGAGTACTTCTCCTTCAGAAATCACTACATCCATCGCTAGGGCTAATACACATTTGTCAGAGGAGCCTGGATTGAACCCCATTGGGAATTGTCTACATTCTTTCAACATAAATAAAACTTTGTCTTAAGGGAGAAGTCCACTGTCCCAACACACATCCAACCTAACCTACCTCACAGAATTGTTAAGATAAAATGGAGGACAGAATAATTATTTAAATTGCTCTAGGTCCCTCAATGACCGTTTATGCATTGGGAATTTCACTGCCTCAGCTCTCATGCAGGAGCACAAATTGGGGGCAGATGAGGTGCATAAGGCCAAATTCTCCCCCATGTGGGTACAGGAAGAGGTGGGGCAACCTGCCATGACTAAAACTCTAGCCTGCAGCCTGGCATGAAACCTCTAGTCCATAAACGGTCAATGTGGGGAAAGGCAGGGTATGAATGAAGCAAATAAATATATCTGGAGATGGACAAGGTAGATAAATGGCAAGTTGGCGGTGGGTGAGAAGGAGAACAGGAGGCAGGAAAGTGGGGAAAAGGCTATGGGGCCATCAGGAAAAGGAAAGAAAAAAATAGTGGAGGAAAGGAAAGTAAGATGTCCCTGCAGCGACTCCCTTCCCCCTCATATCTAAATCTGGCAGCATCTGATGCTTCATGTTCTGAGCTATAGGTCAATATATCCGCAGACCACACAAGTGTCATGAGAGGTACAAAGATAAAGGAGAAAAAAAGAAAAGAAAAGGCTTTTTTAAAAGGATACAAACTATGACAAGGTTAAGTATTTAAGCTGTACAGAAATAAAGACAGCTGCTATGATGTCCCCTTCATCCTTCCCTACACTGAGGTAAAATTTACCTTAAATTTGTAAGAATAAAATTTTCCTATAAGATGTATGTGGAAACATCTTACGTGCTATCCCCAGCTCCCTGGATACCTTCTCATCCCCCCACTCTCTCCTCCACTCCCAGTTTCTCGTATAATCAAGAGGTGACCATGGACTTTCTAACCAGCAACCACTGTGCCTAGTTCAGAATTCAGGCTACTTCAGAGCTACAAAGAAATTCCTGCCAGTCCGACCAGCAGATGGCCTTCCTTTCCAGCAACAAGAGCCTGGTAGTTTTTGCTTACTAATTGTCAGTTATTATGTATTTCTTCTCACAGAGCATCTCCTAAATGGCACCTATACTGAGCATATGAATTTGTAACATTTATTAAACAGTTAAAGAACAGTCTAAAATGGTTGCATTGGTCAGCAGCCATAATAGAGCATGCCATCAGCTCTGAACTAGATGAGGGCTCCTCCTCTCCAAATTCCATAACTCCTTAAGATATGCCCAAAAGCTGATCAGCACTATCTCTCTGCACTGATAATAAAAGATTTGGAAAATAACATTTTGTTCCTATCTTCAGCTGCACCACTGATGGCAATTCACAAGGCTAGAGACCCAACCGGTTTCTCCCCCACCATCACCACCACCTTAGTTCATTATAATCACAGCAGTAATTATTTCCAAGAATTGCACATTAGAGCAAGAGAACTTGGCATAACATCTGTCTAAATTAAACAAATTGGTACACATTTTCCTGAAACTCTAATTGCTTAAACAAACATTTAATCTCTTTCAACAAGGGAGAGACAGCTATAAATACACTGTCTGCTACACTTTTTAATTCCTCACTCTATAAATATCTATATATTTTAAAAAGAAAATTACCTGTTGCTCAGAACTTTAATACAAAGCTATTATCATTCCATAGTCAGACCACCATGCCCGGAAGGCCTGACTGAGGATGCCACCCAGTTGGGCGATGGACATATTTTAGTCCTCCAGTGGAGAATTATGGAATCTGAGAGGTTCCGGAATGCTCTGTGGGACCTGATGCCCTCTGGTGTCTCGCTGGTGGCCTTGGTGGAGTACTGGCAGTCATTCCAGTCGGCCGCCATTGATGAGATTGGTCCTAAGCACCCTCTCCGCCTTCGCCTCATACAGGCCCCCTTGGTATTCCCAGGAGCTTCAGAAGAGGAAGAGGGAAGTGAGACAGCTAGAGTGGTTGTGCAGGAAGACGTGTGACAAGGCAACTAGGACATCTCATTGCACAGCAACCCACTGCACGCTTATGAAGGCATATGAGAATGTGGTAAAGGTGGCAAAAAAAACCTTCTATGCCGCAGAAAACATGTCTGTGAGCTCCCACACGGCACAACTGTTTAGAGTAATTAGGTCTTCTCTTTCCAGGTCCACTGTTCACCCACCACCACACCACATCACTTCTAACTTACACACTACAAATCATGGCACCATCTCTCATCCCATTCCAACACCTCAAGCACATCTCTCTCATCAGCAGGCAAAGAAAAAAGTAAAGATAACCACAATCAATTCTCATGTTACAAAAATCCAGACCCATCTCTCCCCTTCATTGAATAAAGTCACAGAGATATACAACCAGCTCTAACCTGGTAAAAAACAAAGTGGAGCACCCTCATCTTCCTTCCCTGAATCCACCAACCAGAGATCTCAGTCTTCTCCCAAGGTGGCTCTTTCTGCCTTAGCACAGATGTTGAAGCAGCATGGTTTGCTTGCCACTTCACATTATGTCCAGAGTAATGGATCCACAGACAACTTTGCTACTGGCTGTGAGACCAGCAAGCTAAGAGCCACAGGCCAAGGGCCCTTTAGCTGATCCTGAGGACTTGTGTCCCAGGTAGCAGCCAAAGTCTACATAGTTGTACCTGTAAGGAAAGGGGCAGAAGGACCCAGTAGCAACAATGGTTGATGAGTAGCAGCTATCCACAATCTAGCTAACAAGCTCACAGGCTGCTCCCTGCTTCTAGCCAGTCCCTTCTTTCTTTTGAAAACACAAAAGGCATCTGAAGTTTGCTGGTGAACAAACCCTAATGCTGGGGGACATTTTAATCCACACTGGACTAAGACACCCAAACCAGAAATCTAATTGTTCTGATGATGTTTATCACAAAGGGAACATGGGGGAACATCTTTAACTTCCAGGATGCAAGCACTTTCCATATCAACCATAGCTAAACTCTCAAGACCGTTCGATATAAAAAGGAATTCTTGCAAACATCTGAACAAAAGAAAAGTAGATCTCTAGCAACCAGCCATCAAGCAGCACCTGTCACTAGTCCAAGCCTTCAACATGGATGCACAAAAGAGTTTTCATTTTTATTCAATAACAGATTCTAATTAACAGTGAGATAGGAAGCTCTATCAAAGTCATCACTTGGAAAAAATCCAGCGTTAGCATTCTAGTGACCTTTTGGAAAAGGTACAGCAGAGCACCTTCTGGGAATTCTGTGCAGCAACTATGTGTTAAGACAGGGATTGTTATGAAGTGTCAAGCTCAACGATCACTTGAATATCCAAGCCACTCAGTTATTAGCAAGGAAACACAATACGGACTTACTGAGTCCACACATATAATTACTACCACTTGTATAGAGTGAAAGGGAAGAAGATGTCAAGCATGATCATAACTGGAGACAGAACATAACTGGGCTGAATGCCACATTGACACAATGATTCTGCAGAGGTGCCACAGGGAAAAGCCATCCTTCTGGCACTGCCAAAGCAGAAAGATTGACAGCTTCTGTATTTGGATTGTTATTTCTCCGACTTCAGAGCTACTTGTTGTTGTTGTTGTTAGGTGCGAAGTCGTGTCCAACCCATCGCAACCCCGTGGACAATGATCCTCCAGGCCTTCCTGTCCTCCACCATTCCCCGGAGTCCATTTAAGTTTGCACCTACTGCTTCAGTAACTCCATCCAGCCACCTCATTCTCTGTTGTCCCCTTCTTCTTTTGCCCTCGATCGCTCCCAGCATTAGGCTCTTCTCCAGGGAGTCCTTCCTTCTCATGAGGTGGCCAAAGTATTTGAGTTTCATCTTCAGGATCTGGCCTTCTAAGGAGCAGTCAGGGCTGATCTCCTCTAGGACTAACCGGTTTGTTCGCCCTGCAGTCCAGCACCAGAGTTCAAAAGCCTCAATTCTTTGACGCTCGGCCTTCCTTATGGTCCAACTTTCGCAGCCATACATCACAACTGGGAATACCATAGCCTTGACTAAACGCACTTTTGTTGGCAGGGTGATGTCTCTGCTTTTTAGGATGCTGTCTAGATTTGCCATAGCTTTCCTCCCCAGGAGCAAGCGTCTTTTAATTTCTTTGCTGCAGTCCCCATCTGCAGTGATCTTGGAGCCCAGGAAAATAAAATCTGTCACTGTCTCCATTTCTTCCCCATCTATTTGCCAGGAACTGAGATGGTCGGATGCCATGATCTTTGTTTTCTTGATGTTGAGTTTCAAGCCAGCTTTTGCACTCTCCTCCTTCACCCGCATCAACAGGCTCTTTAGTTCCTCTTCACTTTCTGCCATTAGAGTGGTATCATCTGCATATCTGAGGTTGTTGATATTTCTCCCTGCAATCTTCTACTTCTGCTAAATATAGTAATAAAAGTTGTGATTTCATGCTACAGTAAAAACTACAACTTTGAACCTTTACTGTCTTTCACAGAATTAAAGCTTTTAATTATGTATGGTGAGACAGAGCAATAGATTTACTGATTTTGAGCATGCCTCACTCACCCTGTAGATTCAGGCTGCATTACAACTACCTAAACAAATACAACTGTAAGGCACTTCTTAAAAAAAAAACCCTGAAAATGTTGTGTTTCCATAGTAAAACTTAACAGTACATTGTGCACATGACTAGAGCAAACCTGAAGGATCACAGTATTAAACTACCTGGCCACTATGGTCATCTTTTGGGTGCCCCTGGACTTCTGAGATTAGGCAGAGGGTAACCCAAAAGGCGGCCTTCTCGGTCACAGCTCAATAACGCAAACTGTCCTTAGGGCAACCTGCCTACCCCTTTGTTTCTTCTTGCATTTCTTCAGGGATCCCTCCTTCATGCCCTATATTATTAATACTGTTTTTATGGCTTCGTATGCATATTTCAGTTTTGATTTTAATTAGGTTCTTGTTTGTTTTAATCATCTAAGACATTTGTATTATGTTTTTAATCTGTTAGCCCCCTTGGACTTCTGGTAAGGTAGAAAAAATAGGGTATAAATGTTGTAAATAAATGAGTAAATAAGTAGTGTTCAGAATAGAAAGAACCCTTTGTCAGACTATGATCTTCTATATGACAGGAAATATATAGCAAAAATCAGTTCTGTTATATCTGTGTCACAACCAGATACAGCCAATGATAATCCTTTGTCAAATCAGCCAATCAATCCCCTAGAATTCAGTGTACTTTACAAAGAGAAACCAAAGTGTTGCTGGTAGAGAGATCAAAGGCTATCACCTCTCCATATGTTGCTTGCTCAATTCAACTGTGAGACATTCCTCCCGGGGAATTGCTGGTCACTTCCCAAGGACAGGGAGTCAAACTCAAAATTCCATTACAATGCCATATCTTACAGTCATATTATCTTTAACCGCTCCTATCTTTAAACGTTCCTATTAAATAAAAGGGTAAGGCCACCTGGGGAGGAGTTAGGGCAGGCCCTTTCCAGGATAAAAACTCAGAGGGCCCAATCAGGAGCTGTGAAGCGGCTCCTGATTGGGCCCTCCAAGTGTCCATGCAGGGCCAAGCAGCCAATGGGGAGGCATGTAAAGCGCCTTCCTATTGGCCCCTCACCAGGACAGACCAAAATTCCATTCACCCAGCCCAGTCTAGCTGCCAGTTTGCTCCTGACCACCGCAGGGAGAGGAGGTCAGTAGGGCTGCCAAGGGGGATGAGAACACAGGCTGTGCCAGCCCTTTTCGCCCCAAGACTGTCCTAACTGCCATGTCCAACTGTAAATTGCCTCAGAACCCAGACAGAGCTGGCAGGAGGCTGCAGAGTGCTCCCACTCCCCCCCTTCAGGCCTGCTGCGAAGGAGCCTCTGACAGGCCCTGACTGAGGGGAGGGAGGCCTTTCCAAGAGCAACGCAGGGGAGCCTGAGGGCATTCCTTTTAAGGGGGGGGGGACTTTCCCCTTCTGCCAAACAGTTGGCTGACAGGGAGGCCACAGAAAAGCCCCTTCTCACTTAAAATACTGCTCTGGCTGGGGGTTGGACACAGCCAAGCCACGTGTCTTTCTTCTTTGCAACTCTCTGCAGATTTGAGGCCACTGCACAGCGTTATTCTGCAGAGGAAACTGGCTCTTTTGTCTCCTGTTTCATCTGCACAACAACCCTGTGCAGTAGGCCTCAAGTCTTTCAATTCAACAACAACCTGTGTGGGAAGCCTTAAATATTTCTTCTCTACCACAACCCTGTCCAAAGTAGCCCTTTCTGCCTGGGGAGCTGATCCTTATACTCTGCAGGGGAGCTGTAATTCCAGGAGCTCTCCAGGCCCCACCTGGAGGTTGGCTACCCCTGGGTTGGAAATATTCCTGGAGGTTTGAAGGTGGGACTTCAAAATCATACAATGCCTCAGAGTCCAGCCTTCAAATGAGCCATTTTTGCCTGCAGTTCATAGGGAGTGGTGCAGGAGTGTCCCTCCTGGCCTATGGGTTATGGCCAGCCCTTACCAGCAACTGTTTGTATTCTGGGGTGCAGACAGGCAGACCAGCATCAGTTCTGTGAGTCTGGAAAGTGCAGGAAGATCTAAATAAATATTTACAGCCTGAAACTGTAAATAGAGAACAAGTAAATGGCTGGAGACACATAGGAACTGAATGACTTATTGGCCTGGCAAATTAAAAAAAAACAGCATAAAAAACCTTACTAAGGTCAAGACTGCTGTGCACAGAGAGTCTTCCTCTTAGGGTTGCCAGCTTCCCTGTGAGGCTCGCTACCCCACCTCCCTCATGTGGAGTCTGCTATGGGGAAAGAAAGGGAAGACAACTGGAAAATGCTTTGAGACACCTGAGGCCTGCTGGGTCACTGCGGCCCATTCCCAGTTCTCTCACAACCCCACATACCTCACAGGTTGACTATTGTGGAGAGACGAATGGAAAAGGTGTTTGTAAACCGCTTTGGGTAGTAAGCAATAGGGTACAAAAATCCGTTCTTCTAAGGAGCAACCATGAAAGAAGCATGTGGGCACATAACATTTTAAAAGGTAAAGGTAAAGGTTTCTCCTGTGCAAGCACCGAGTCATGTCTGACCCTTGGGGTGACGCCCTCCAGCGTTTTCATGGCAGACTCAATACGGGGTGGTTTGCCAGTGCCTTCCCCAGTCATTACCGTTTACCCCCCAGCAAGCTGGGTACTCATTTTACCGACCTCGGAAGGATGGAAGGCTGAGTCAACCTTGAGCCGGCTGCTGGGATTGAACTCCCAGCCTCATGGGCAAAACTTTCAGATGGCTGCCTTACCACTCTGCGCCACAAGAGGCTCTACATAACATTTTACCAACAGTGAAAACATGGGAGACAGAAGGAACAGGGTGAACACCTGTGTACTGTGACTACCCCATGTGTATTAGGGCAGAGGGGCACTTCGGTGAATGTGGCCTAATTCACACAAGAAGGGGAATGACGCAGAACTGGGAGGAATTGGTTGCCATGTAATCTTCCCCTAAGTCTCCAGTCTGATTTTCCCTTCACATATCTGAGGACATGGCTCTGGAAAGCTCATCTGTAACCACTATGCCAAAATTCCCAAAGGTCAGTCCTCTCCCACACTCAATGAACATTCCACACCACAGGTTCTTGACACCCATATCTCCACACCCATGCCCTCATTTGCCACCACGCCACCACAACCTCCCACACAACACGCACATTCAACCCCTGCCCTTATAGACTGGACAACTCCCCTTCCTCTTCCCACTGCCAAGCTCTAGCGCCTGTTGTATTCTTGGATACAACGGGCTTTGCCCCTAGTCACAAATAAAATACATAGTGGGGAATATGGATACACAAGATGAAAAAGGTTAGCATGAATAAAAAAGCCTTCGTCTCTATTGAGTATTGGGCATGTCATAGTATTGAGTTTTGTAATAACAGTCACATAATCCCAATTAAAATAAATTGTGAGGAATGCGGATACAAAAGTTACATAAGGTTAGCATGCATAGTGAGATAAAAAACCTTTGTCCTTGTTGAGTCCAGGGTATGTCAAAGTATTGAGTGTTGTAATAACTTGCATTTCTGCAATCTCCCTTTCTAGCCTGTTCTTGACGTTTCTTTGTAATACAACAGCTACTTTTAAAGTCCCTTATAGAATGTCCTGGAAGGTTGAAGTGTTCTCCTACAGGTTTTTCAGTCTTGTGGCTTCTGATGTCAGATTTGTGTCCATTAATTCTTTGGCTGAGGGTTTGATCTGTTTGCCCTGTGTAGAGGACAGAGGGACTTTGTTGGCACTTGATGGCATATACCAAGTTTGAAGATGGGCAGGTGTATAAGCCTTTGATGGTATAGGTGACGTTGTTAGGTCCAGTAATTGTGGCACTGGAGTGTATATGGCAGCAAAGTTGGCATCTGGGTTTGTTGCAAGCTTTAGTACCAGTGTCCATGTTCCCATTCGATGCTGCATTGTTGTGGGTAAGGTGTTGTTTGAGATTGGGGAGCTGTCTGTGTGAAAGAAAAGGTTTACCCCCCAGTGCTTGGGAAAGAGAACTAGCATTATCCAGTTCGGTTGTAAATCACTGATGATGTGTTGTACTGTCTTGAGCTGAGAGGTGTATGTAACCACTAGTGGTGTTCTGTTGTTTTCTCTTTTGGGTCTGTATTCTAACAGGTTTTCTCTTGGGGCCATTCCACACTCGTCCAAAATAGCACAATGGTTACAAATTGAAATCGCTACAGTTTTGCCATTATGCACAACGTCGTTGACAATCTGCAACACTCCTGAAACCGATCCGCAAAAAGCGCTTCGTTGTAGCGCTTTCAGGGAAATCCCAAAAAGTGGATTCACCCTCCGGAAAGCGCTACACTCTTGCAACCAATCAGCAACACTAGCGAAAAAGTTCTGTGCGTTATCATTGTTGCGGTTTCTGCAAAGTCCCGCCCCCTAGCTCTCTCCTCTGATCTTCCGGAGAAGCGATCGCCATTTCTTTTTTCTCTGAGCGAGTGGAGATAAATGCACCGGCGAGCCTTTGTTTACCCAGCGAGGCTTCCCTGGCTGCAGAGTTGTTTTAAGTCACTAAGCACGAAACAACACACAGCCCCGTTTGCTGGTTTATTTTCCCTTTATTTTTTACTGTATTTTTGGCCGAAAATCGCACCCGTGCTGGGGGGGGGTATTTTTTTTTCACTCGGGGGGAGCGTGGCAACAATGAAACGGCAGCTCAAACACCACCTGCTACCTAGATGGGTCTCTCTGTTGCAACGAATCTCCGTTGATTCGTTGCAACGTGTTTTTTTTTTTAACTTTCTTAAAGGGAAAGGGGCTTTTTGGGATTGTGATAACGGCTGCCTATTGGCTGCTTGATGGCCAGGGGCGGGACGAGCTCGGCAATTTCGCTTCCTGGCTAGCGATTTTTGCAGAGACTGGAAACCTGTGGGAAACGATAGAAACGCAACTGGATTCCACTACAAAGCCAGGTATGCATAACGACGAATTCCACTATTTAAAATGGCGTTTTTTCGTCCCGCAACCAGTTTGCCACATAGATCCTGGTGCGGAACGGCCCTTGGTATCTTTCTGGCTTTGTTAATCTGTGCCTTGACCTCCCTGGCTGGGTATTTTAGTTCCAAAAAGGGTTGTTGTAGCACTGGGGGGTAAACCTTTTCTTTTTGGTTTCTCTTTGTAAAGTACACTGAATTCTAGGGGATTGATTGGCTGTTTTGACAAAGGATTATCATTGGCTGTATCTGGTTGTGACACAGATGTAACAGAACTGATTTTTGCTATATATTCCCTGTCCTGTAAGAAGATCATAGTCTGACGAAGGGTGCTTGCATTAGAAAGCTCACGCCTTGAATAAATCTTTGTTGGTCTTAAAGGTGCTACTGGACTCTAATTTATTGTGCTACTTCAGACCAACACGGATACTCATTTGAATCTAAGAACAGAAAGCATTCACAACCCAAACAAAGCAAAAAAGCAGGGCTTTTTGGTTTCATCCTGCAATACACACAATCTCTAAGGAGAAGGAACCTGCCACTCTTAATTTCTGAAGACCTAATGCATATTTGATATGCCAAAAAAAAACAGAGCAGTTTTTATGATGCTGAAAAACAGCCTTTTGATACCCTGCCATGAGGCATTTGAATCTGTAATTCAAAAATTAATGAAGGACCTCAGGATACAGTAGACACCAGCTGAGAGCTCTACCGAGCCACAAGTCACTGTATAGATAATTGCCATAATTCGCCTAAAATGCCTCAAGCAAGTTTATTTGCTTTTTACCTATCACTGAGAGAGAAAATGAATATAAGGCCATTGGCTATCAATGAACAGCTTAAGTTGATGCTATATTATATTGTCACAGCTTGGTTAAGGGAGCAAGCTACGAGAAAGGGAGCAAAATCTTACCCCTGCTCTAAAGGCACTGGATGACTTTCCAAGGCACTGCCTCTTAGTATCAACCTCCACCCCAACCACATCCAGTATGAAAGAGGGTGATTTGACCACCCAGGACAACCTTTATGCAAAGTCCAGTATGGGCTTTAGTAGAAGCCCAATATGGTATGAGCGATGGACTTGTCCTGGGAGATCCTGCCCAGCTTTCACATGGAGTTGACTCTCTGTGGAGTTTTACTGCCCCTGCAAGTCCTCAGGCATTCTCAGAGGCTATGGAGCTTTCACCCAAGGGTCTTCTCCCTGCTCCTCCCCCCACTCATATCTCTTACTCAATGTCCACTGCTTTTTTTACAAGTTTCTTTTTTTATTAGCAGTAGGTACACTGATTTTTTTTTTTAAGCAAAAAGCCTCTCACAGTGCAGGGACAGAAAATGGCACCAGGTTTCAGAACTCACACCTTTCTGTCCTCACTTGTTTATATCTGCTTTGAATACAATCTTTCAGGAAAGCTTATACAAGGCAGGTTGAAGGAACCACACAGATGAAGGTGTTCTGAAGTTGAAAGCCCACTGTAGTCTGGGAAGAAGTGTAGCACACAAGCTCTGCATAGAAGCAGTCCTGAACTCAAATCCCTACACAGGCAGGAAGCTAAACAGGTAGGCTAAAGCGAGCAACTCTCTTTCATCCACCACTACCTTATTGGGTTTGTTATATGGAGTAAATGAGATAGCTCTCATCTATATATAGTGACCATTTATCCCGCTTCTTGTAGGACCCTCCCGCCTTCAGACAAACGGTCCCGAGACCCACCACGTCCTGTAAAAGTCCTGAGACAGCACCCGGCCCCGTTGCTAGGTGAGGCGGCCAGCCCTAGGGAGCTGGAGGCTGAGGAGGAGCCGCCCAGCGGGCCGGCCCGGATGGGGTGGATGGTCAGGCAGTTGCCTCCGCCCTGCCCCCCACTTTGTGGGCCAGCCCGGGTGGGGTGGGCAGCCAGGTAGCTGCCTCTGCCCTGCTCCCCACTTTGCGGGCCAGTCTGGATGGGGCGGGCAGTCAGGCGGCTACCTCCGCCCCACTCCCTGCTTTGTGGGCCAGCCCGGATGGGGTGGGCAGCCGGGCAGCTGCCTCCGCCCTGCTCCCTGCTCCCCTCCACCTGCCTGGCCAGGTGCCATGCCCCAGAGGAGCCACGGCCCCATTGGGCAGAGCAGAGGTGAGGCAGCCAGCAGCCTGGCCCAAGAGAGTTGGAGGCAGCGGCGGCAGCAAAGGAGCCGCGCAGCACAGACCACCACGGCTTCTATCCATAAGTTTTGTTCCTGGGGTCAGCAGACTCTCAGCAACAGCATGAAGGGCAAAATGGGGGACTCTGCAGTGGGAGGGGAGGTCCTGTGAAAATGTCCATCTCTTAAGAAATCCTAATTGCCTGTAAGTCTTTGAAATGTGTGGCTGGAGGCAGACTATTGTCTATAAAGAAGTGCCTTTCCAGAAAGGGTTAAAGCAGGGTACATCCCTCCGCATTTGGGGAGCTCCTTCCCTCCAGTGCTTGAAATGTGCTATGTAGTATTATATTTATTGACTGCTGATATATACATTTATATTTGTTTCCCATCAGTGCCTGGAAGAGAGAAGCAATGTGAGGTTTTCCATTGCAAGGCTGAGGCTATGATCAAAGTAATGATAATTCTGGAGGCTGTCATTAAAAATATAATTTTTCTTTGGCCAAAGATTTGTAATGTTTTATGTGATTCTGGATGGGTTACATTCATTGTAGTATGTGACCAATTCTAAATGAATAATTTTTATACAGCCCTTTCCCATATGGTCTTTGGGTGGTCCACAATCACACCATTTTTGGTGTTTCTCATTGTTAAAAAAACTGAGAAAGGCTGATTTAGTCAGATGGAGTCTCACCCAAAATAAAGAGGGTGGGGATATGGATTGAGTTTTTTTTTTAAACTTTATTGTAATTATATTATTGCGACTGGGCTGCAGGGGAGAGGTGGATTGGTGGAAATTTCTGCCTTCTCTTAAGATAGGTTACCCTTCACACCTAGAAACTGTGTGGTTGGATACAGGCCAATAGACCTGCATGTAAAAAGCCCATGCAGGCTTGAGTGGTGATTCTGGAACTCCAGGCCACACCTGGAGGTTGGCAACCCCCTGGTCAATGGTGTCCCTCTTTACCAATCTTAAAATCTGGTTACCTTACATCTATACCATCTTAAGCTCTTTAGAGAAAGGATTGGGTAAAAATACAAATGAGAGATAAAACAGTTATTTTACTCTAGGGTCACTCTCTCTCATGGATCTGAAAAAAAGATTTAAAATGTTGCTATGACTCACAAGCCAGTCACATCTTTATTACATCCAGATTTTAGATTTTAGATACTTATACCCTGCTTCCCCCCCAAAAAAGACTCTAAGCAGCTTACAACACTTGTCTTCTTCCATTTTGTCCTCACAACCACCTTGTGAAGTAGTTGAAAAACAATGATTTCCCTGAGGTTACACAGGAAGCTTCTATGGCAGAACGGGGATGTGAACCTGCATCACTCAGATCCTAGTCTCATATTTTAATCAACACACTAGCACTAGTGCTATTAACAAGACTTACAAACGATTGAGGATTGGAACATTAATCTGGTTTCTGAATTGCATACACCCAAAGATGTTTAACTTATTAACACATGGTGAACACAGAAGTCGAGGGAGGGAGGGAGTGGTTTTTTTTTTTTTTTTAGCTACTGAACCACATGAGAATTTCTGGATTTTCAGTTACTGGTTTGATCCCAGAAATTAATGTAACAATGTTACCTGTATAAAATTCACTCCCTATTACCTAATACTGTGAAGTCAAATTTCTGTTAGTAACATGTATAATATTTGTGACAGGTAGTCATGTATCGGCACTAATAATATGGGGCATAGTTTTATTTGAAGTCTAAGACATCCATTTGCACAACCCAATAATGCATGATCAAGCAGAGATAAAAAGTGTAGAAATTCGTGTTAGCATATATCTTCTCTTCTGTGTTGAGTTTTTGCTTTTAATTAAACTGAGCTGAATATGTTTAAAAAATGAAACAAAAATCTTGTGCAGTGCATGGAGACCTCATTTTACCTTAGGATTGCCAACCTCCAGGAAGGGGCTTAGAAAACTCGCTGAATTTCATTTGAATTTCAACTGATCTTCAAACTACAAAAAACAGCCATCAAAAATGGCTGCTTTGGAGGGTGGACTCTAAGGCATTATATCTCCAGGAATTTTCCAACCCAAAATTGGCAATCATATTCTACCTTGTCCATGTGAAGGATGTCTGGATGAACATACAGGAGGTAGAACAACCTGTTAAAGTACATAAAGCTATCCAATAGGAAGAAAGGGAAGGGCTCAGGGCCCTATGAGGATTCTTTTCATCGGGGAAGGAACATACCCCATAGGTACAATGCATTCTGAATTTTCTGAACGTTTGCCAGAAAAAAAAAAGATAAACCATCTCTATTTCTTAATTCCATTTTCATTCATGAAATTGTTCTGCCAAGTCCGCCTCCATGCAAAGGTGTCAGATACAAAAGACAGATGGCAGAGGCTGCGGCAGGCTGCTGCCGATTTCTTGCAGCGGGGTGGCATGCCCCACCACTTCCTGAGTATGCATAGGGGATGCAATCCCTCAGCACATGTGGACTGCCCCAACATAGCACGCCCGCACAACGCTGGGGCTGGAAGAGCCCATTGCGCTGCGAGGTGGTGGCAGTGGGGGGTGGAGAGGGATGGCACTGCACAATTGCAGCACAGTGGCATACCATTCTCCCACCATCATGGCGGTGGGAAAACACCCCATCCAGCTCTGTGGCACCACAAATCTGACAGGGGCATTTGGTGTCCCTGTAGGGCCACCATAGACTGAGGGAGGAGCCGGGCCCAAAGGCCCAACTCTTCCATTATGCACAAGTCTGGCCCAGCAGGGCCGCAGATGGTGACCATGGTATCACAGGGAATGCAGTAGCATCCGCATTCGATTACCACAGGCCATCCGAGGTGCTGAGTTGGGCCAGAGCTGGGTAGTGGCCAGGACGGCGCAGTCATCATGCACAGTCGGGTATTAGCCTTCCCACCCTGCCACCACCAGTGTGGCCTTTCCGCCCCATGCATAATCAGTCATAGACACACATCCCACATAAGCTTCAGAACCCACTGCTCAGTGGTTCTTCACATCACATCACTATAACTATCAAAGTCAAACACCCTTAATTGCTGCATATAGATGCCCAGATGCATAAACCCCTTCAAGGTTAAAAAAAAAAAGTAAGAAGAGTGTGCCTTTGTACTTTGTACCCAAAGTTACTGTGAATTTTACCCTCCCTTGCTTTTATTGTCTCTGCTGCCATTTTATGACATGTGAAACGGAGTCCCTGCTACCAGAAAACCAACTTCTCAAGTGCACTGACACTTGTAAAATTCCTGAAATTCCTTCTAACAATAGTCTCTTTCCTGCTTACAGCTAAGTTCCTGGTTAAAAGATAAACCTTGGAGAGGAAAGAGAAGGTGGGTCAGGCAACAAGAAATGCACTCTGCTATACTTAGTGGATTAGAGTTCTCTTGGCATTTCTCCTACAGTTTTGCCTTGCAGAAACTGTGGGTGCTACCACAGAAACACACAATTGAAACTTGCCAATATCAGCAACAGTACTATTTGAGGAAATTGCAATGGTGCGTACTACTTGAAAGCTTTTGTTGTACAAACTGCAATTCAAACAAAAGACATCATTCATTGCATTGCCTGCCGAACTACTGAATACAAATCTGTATATGCCGTTCTTGTCTTCCCAGATGCCCATTTTCTTAGTGTTAGTAAATGATGCCAAGGTTGCATGCCTTACCAATTTATGTTCAGAACAGCTGTGTGTCTCACTAAAAGTTCAATGCACTTAAATTTTCAAGGGCTGCCTGGCAATACGGTGGAACCCTCAACAGCCTCAGTGGGCTTACAAAGGTATCACTCTGATTAGGACAACAAGGATACTGAGGTAAGAGTGCCATAAAATTAAGCTGCTAGATAAAAAGTCAGCTTGCAATCCGGCACTACTTAAAAGTTATAGCAGCTCGGCTAGATCTCCAGTGAACGGAACTGCACATGCGAGAAGGACATCAGATATTTCGTTCTTTTATTTAGCAGAAAAGGGAGACTGAATATTTAGCTGGAGTCATACAAATAACTTTGGGTTTCCAAAAAAGAGCTTTTCAACCCCCCCCCCCACCAGCTACTATAAATTCCTGATGTGCTCTTTTTTATATCGAACATGACCTTATTTATCCATTATACTTTAACCAATGGTACTTGTGCCTTAGAGAGAACCACAGCATCTCAAGCAAGATATGACTTCGACCTGGCCACCTGTCAAAGTGTTTCCTGAAAAGCAAGACACATCCCATGCTAAGATCCATTTTACATGCCAAAATTATATGTGTTGTTTCTTTTCTAAGAATATAAGAAGGGCCTTGCTGGATCAGGCCAGAGGCCTATCTGGTCCACTGGTTCACACAGCTGCAAACCAGTCATCCCAGAAGACCAACAAACAGGTCACAGAAATCAAGACACTCTTTGATATTGCCTGCTTGCACTGGGTTTCAGAGGTTAATTTCCTCTGAATGTGGTAATTCCCTTTACTCATTTGGGCTTTCAAACAAATAACCTACATTAATTAATCTGTATAAATGACTATACTGATCGCCATCTCTACATGCACTGGCAGCAAATTCCACAATTTAAATATTTGTTAAGTAATTATTTACTTTGATTGTCCTCACCTTTTACCAATGAACTTCATTGGGTGCCTGAGTTCTTCTATTATGGGAAAGGGAGAACAAAGTTCCCTCTATCCACTCTTTCCTTCCCATGCATAATTTTGTAACCTACTAGATTCCTCCTTAGCTGTCTTTTTTTCTAAACAAAGAAGTCCCAAGACTTTCCTCACAGTTGCCCATTTCCATCTTCTATGCCCTTTCCTGTTCTCCAGCTCTGCAACATCATTTTCAAGATGAAGTAACCATAATTTTATATAGCTTTCCCATTGTTTCTTGTATTTCTTGTAGTTAACCACTGAGAAGCATTGGTGCAAACATGCTGACACTATGCATGAAGTTCTTCACAATCTGGGACCTACATATCTGAAAAAACTATTTCTTCCATATGTCCCTGTGTATGAACTATTGACTTCAGGCAGCCATTTACTGACTATTCCACTGCTTCGAGTGGCGTATTTGACATTGCCAAATCCAGGGCCTTTCCAGCAAGGTTCCTGCTCTGTAGAATGAAGTTCCTGATGATGTGAAGGAGCCCACCTCCTTGGAGAACTTGAGAAGGCTCTGCAGAAATGGCTTGTTTGCCAGGACTTTTTAATGGGCATGAGTGGCAGTCCTCTTTAAGGAGAGAAGGGAGGAAAAGACTGGATGTTTGTTTTTATTCTAGTTTTAACTAGGGTATTTTAATTTATTTATTGGATTTGTAAGCCAGCCATATCTTTCAACCATCTCAGGACAGCATTTTTTGTCACTTTCATTGAAAGACACCTTGAACCACAAGAAAAAATGACACATACCTTTTCCACAGGAGGAATCCAGCCCAACTCACTGCTCATCTAGGATTGAGCGGAATTCCCAGTACTACCCACCACAATTCATTTCAGTTTGGTTAACGATTTGTAAGTTCATCCAAGTGAATGAAGACCACCAGAGTGCCATGTGTGTTTTCATTTTTCACTCACCAAGGAAAAGAAAGGGGGAATTCTCCACACTGCTAAAGTCCCTTTAGATACCAAAGAGCTTTGTGTAGAATAAGGGGAACACAAGTTTCCCATCCCTGTTTACCACACAGACACCCTGAATGCAAGCATTCAGACTCATGCTCCAGTCTGCAAGGAAAACAAAATCACTTGTCAGGTGCTTATTTGATATTTTGGAAGGCTAAATAATGACTGGGGAAGGCACTGGCAAACCACCCCGTATTGAGTCTGTCATGAAAACGCTAGAGGGCATTACCCCAAGAGTCAGACATGACCCAGTGCTTGCACAGGGGATACCTTTACCTTTAAATACAGTTATAGTCAGTGGAACTATAGCCCTTCTAGTTATGTTATGGAGTGTGCTGCTACCACTTCCTCTTCATATCTAGTGTAAAGTGACCAGATCGTCCCACTTTTGGAGGGACATCTGGGGGCACCTGGCAAATTGTACTTATGTTGAAATTAAAAAATATATATTACAATACTATTTTTGCGTTCTATGCATTCTATGAAAAATTTTGTTGCTCCATATAGACAAAAATTTTAATCAAGAACCCCCCGGTCAATGGTGTCCCACTTTACCAATGTTAAAATCTGGTCACCTTAATCTAGTGGTAATGGAAGAAAATGCCACTAAGTCACAGCTGATTTTTCTCAAGACATGAGAAGTGGTTCGTCATTGCCTGGCTCTAACAATCATTGTCTTCCTTGGTGGTCTCCCATCCAAACACTAACCAGGGCCAACTGCTTAGCTTCCCAAACTTGGCAAAATCAACCTTCCACCTAGGTTGTGACTATCCAGACTGCAACCAGTCATAGTATAATGTTGCCAAACAAAAGGAAAGGATGGCAGAAAGGCACACTTGGATGTAACAGCCACATATACAACTATTTGTCTTGGTACATCAGCTTTCCAATTAGTTTTATCTAAATTGTATTTGTGGAATGCATTTGGCAAGTAAAACCGGAAATTGTCAGGATGCAATAGTGGGGTTGGCTAGAGCACAATATTATTCAACCATGGTGGACTACCCATCTGACCCCCAAAAAGCAACTAATGTATCTAATTAATTTCACATTTATGAAGAGGCCCATATCTTGATGAACATAATGAGAACTGACCTCTTTTCATATCTGATGGGAGAAGCTGAATGACTGCTCATTGCATTTAGGAAGAATTAGAATTCATTAGTGAAACTGAGCTCATAAAATTAAGTGTTATGGTCCCACAGAAGAGTTTTGCTATGTTTTACAAAAAGCAAATAGGAAAACAATCCCTCCAAAGCTGAGCTTTTTTCCAGAGAAAAAGGTAGGTTTAACATGCAGCTTTCATCACACACTGTAATAAGTAAAATATTCTGCAAAAGGCAGTCAACACCATCATCACTAAACATGATGAAGCTCAAATTGACAACTCACAACCTATCTGATTGGCTCTCCCCTGGGGGGTGGCTAATAGGGAGAGGGCACTCCGCAAATGAGGGGCAATCAGTTCAAACTGCACTCTGCTAATGAGGGCCAATCAGTTCAGATTGCACTCTGCTAATAAAGGTCAATCACCTCAAATTGTATGCAAACAATTTACTCCATACTTGATTGGCCCCCTGGGAAATATTCCCCCAATAGGAGGTGGCCCTCAACTTGGAATGGCCTGTCCTAGTAGTTTAGCCTCAATCAGGAGGGAGCCCCTGGCCAGGAAGGGCTAATAAGGACTCAACTTTCCACCTCCAATTTCCTGGCAGTTTCAGAAGTTTGCTGGGTGGAAGAGGAGACAGCCTCAGAGCATGCCCTGCTCCCAGGAAGTTGCCCTGGTCTCCTGGCCTCTTTCAACTCAGCAGACATGGCCCCTTCTGGAGGAGGGGCTGTGAGAGGCCCAGAAAGGGCTCCCTGCGGGTCCTCTGGGACCCAGGGCATCCAGGAACAGCCTCCGCCCTAGGAATGTTTTCTTATGAGTAAGGCATGGGAGGTTTGAAATTTGCAATCTGAGAAGGGAGGAAAGTTTTCAGGATAGCCATGACAAAGCAATTGCAGGAGGGAAAATAATATTGATGTGAGTGGAACTGGGAAGATGTCGACTTTCCTTGTGTATGCATGCCCCATTGGTCTTGCTGCAATCTTTCCACGACCATCACAAAGAAGCAATTTGAGAGCAATGGCATGGAAGATGGGGTTGCTTTCCATTACCCAAAGGAGTCTCAGAGTGGCTTATAATAGCCTTCCCTTTCTCTCCCCACAACAGACACCCTGTGAGGTAGGTGAGGCTGAAAGATCTCTGAAATAAAGTGCTACGTGAGAACAGTTTCTGACAGGACTATGACTAGCCCAAGGTCATCCAGCACACGGAGGAGCAGGGAATCAAATCCAACTTGCCACATTAGAAGCCACTTCTCTTAACCAGTACACCAAGCTGTACAAACTGCCATTGCCTTAAAAAGATGTAGCCAGAGAACAGGCAGAAGAAGCTGTTGCAGGAGGACGGTGTAAGTCTTTTTTGACTGGTTTATTGACTATTAGGGGATTCTTTTCCTTTAAATTTGGACCTTCTGGCCACTGGCTTCTCAGAACAATCCAAGGTGAGAAACACTCAGTTATTTCCTACACGAAGGGGTGATTGTATGGTTAATAAGGTTTGCTATTTGATAAGGAAGGATTTTGTCTTGTGTGTTCATTCTCTCTCTCTCATATGTGTTTGGGGGGGGGGTGCTCCACAGCCCCACCATCCTCTCCCAAGCAGCTCTTTCCTCCAGGGAAAATGATCTCCACAGTCTGGAGAGGAGCTTTTATTCTAGGCGTTCTCCAGGTCCCAGCTGGAGACTGGCATCCCTGCCACTGGAGATCCCACTTCTGGTGTTTGTCAAAGCCTGAAGAATATTTCAGGGGTTTCTCAATGTTAAAAATGTTGGGAAAAGCTGACAGATACTAATTGAGAAACCCTCTGTCAATTCTTTGCCAGCCCATGTTTTCGTGTTTGATTGTAACATACCACTGTTTTGTATTTACACTGAAATAGAACTGAACTGAAGAACTTAGACTGAACTGTTTTCAGATCTGTACAAAGCCCCTACCTAAAACGCTCTTGTACAACTATGGGCAAGCCAAATTTCTCACCCTCCCACCCACATACTAATGCACGTGTCAATAAATCGCATAGAACCACAAACATCCTTGCAAAAAATGACAAATTATTACAGAAAAATCTATTTTGTTAAAGCTAAAAACTGCCTTTTGTCTGCAGGATACTGGAGCAAGTGGGGGGGGGGGCTGCTTTGCTGCCAGGGAATGTTCACAAATATACTAAAAGCTGAAGGAAAAGGGACATTTGGCAAAGAAGCTTTCGTTGGAAAAATGAAAGACCAGCTTATTTGCCTTATTTTTCCAGTATACTGTAGAAGACAGGAAGAGAGATTGGGCAACTTCACCAAGTTTGAAATGTCATATGAGCACACTGTTATATCTTAAGCAGATAGCACATACAAATGAAGCCACCACAGACTATACAGTATACATCTGTGTGCAAAGACACAGGCTTAATCCACACCACACAGAGTACTTAAGGCCTAGTGAATCTGAGGACTAGATTTTAGATTGGGTGAATTTTACAGATCAATTACAGATCAATTACGGGTTCTAATACAGCTGAACACATCCATTCATACAAGGCAGCGTTGTCAAAATAGAGAATTGGATTGCACACACAGCTTTCAAGAGACATCTGTCTCCAGCAGCATAAAAATAGCAGCATACCTTGCAAGAAATTCCTAATTAACCTTTATTCGGGAAACAACAACACTTTATTTACAGTCATTTAGACCAGAACAACAAATACAAAGTAAAATGTTGAATGCATTTAAAACTCAGAATCATAAAATCTTAGTTAAACTGCAAATTATATAAAATTTGCAATCTTATTTAAAATGCACCAAAATTTAGTTCCCTGTGAAATTTTTATGCATCGTAATAGCAACACAACACAGAATTTAGCAGTACATAGAGTGGTGTGCAAGACATTTAGCACAAACACTCTATGTAGCAAATGCAGAACCTGCAGAATATTTACACTTAAATAGTAAGAGGAAATTGGGGAGGAGGAGCTGGGGGTGCACTAGAACACAATGTGGTGCTCCGAGTAATTCACAATTTTTACAGGCACCATTGTTGCAAGTTTGGCTTAGAGTACAATGCAGTCAATACATTCAATATTTCATTACCCAGTCCCTACAATAGGGGAAGGTCAGTGTTCTGAAGTTCTGCACTTCATAGGCGCTTTAAGCCCTTAACTGTCTGGAACCCTCATACCTACAGGACCGCCTCCCCCACTACAAACTGCCCCCCCCCCGTGTCCCCTTTGGTCATCTTCAACGGTCCTTTTGAAAGTGCCTGGTCCCAGGAAATCTTGGTTAGTTGTCACCAGAGAAAGGGCCTTCTCAACTGTGACCCCTACCTGGTGGAATGCAGGATTCTATGCCCAGCCACACTAGTTTTCTCAGGGCATACAAGGCTAAACTGTTGAGGTTGGCCTTTGGAGGGTAGCCACATATTTGGGTTGTTTTTATTAGAGTTATGGTACAAGCCACATTTTAATATTTTAATGTTATTTTTAGATTTTTTGTTTAAATGCTGTAATTATGAAATAAAGAAATATTTATTTATTTTGGGATTTATATCCTGCCCTGTCTTTGAAAACTCAGGGGGGGGATTACAATATTGAATAATACATACAATTATGTATTTTGAATAGACACAGATCTGAACCAAGGAGTGTGGGCAGGAGAGGGGACAACTTGCCCAGGTATATAAACTGAATCTCTGTGTAGCTCACTAGTACATGTGCAACCCCCACTGGGGTCTACAGTACTTCTCCAGGTCATTTCAGATAAGGAAACTGATAGGCCAAAAGTAGCTCTCTACCCACCACAGTCACAAGCATCATTGTGCATACATGCATACAAGAAGCACAGAACTTTGGAACACACTTCTCCACTAGACCCACAGACTTCTCCAAGGGAAACCCTGCATTAAATTAGGCCCTGAAAGTGCAGCATCCGTATTTGGCACACAGGAGATTCTTATTGTTGACAGTAAATCCATTGCTGATGAAGTCATCACTGGATCCGTGGGAACCTGCCACTACCAACCCATCTCTCATCTGGCATTTTGGGGGAAATGGTAGAAAGGGCTGCCACAGACCAAATATCAGCAATCCTGGATGAAGCTTCAATCCTAGATCCATCCCTGTCAGGTTTCTAGCATGGCCACAGGGTGGAAACAGCACTGGGCACCCTGACAGATGACCTCTGCCACCAGATGGACCAGGGCAGGTCAGCACTACTTGACCTTACAGCAGCTTTTGACCTAGTCCAGTGGTCCCAAACCTTTTTATCACCGAGGACAGGTCAATGCTTGACAATTTTACTGAGGCCGGGGGGGGGGGTAGTCTTTTGCCAAGGGATGTCGCCACCGCCGCCTGAGCCTCTGTTCCACTTGCTTTCTCGACGGCACCCGACTTCCCACCGCCAGCAGCAGCTGTGCAGTGCCACGCCGAGGGGGAGGCCCAGTCATGGCTGCCACTGGAGAGCACCAAAGGTGAGTCAGCGGCAGAGTGGCAGGGCAGCCCCCAAAGCAGCAGCTGGGGAGGAGGACAAGGAGAAGCCCAGGCCCAGTACCAACTATCCACAGACTGGTACCGGTCTCCAGACCGGGGGTTGGGAACCACTGAACTAGTCAACCATGAGCTTTTAGCTTGCCGCCTCACCAACACCGGGATATAGAGGACAGTCCTCCAATGGCTGAGCTCTTATCCAGGATCGCAGACAGAAGGTAGCAATTGGAGAGAGACAATCAAACTGTGGCAAACTCTCTTGTGGAGTTCCATCAAAAGCGGTCTTCTCTTGCCCAACTGATGCAGAGGTTTGGGCGCCATCAGTATGCAGATGACACCCAGTTCTTCCTCCTGGTGGATGACTGCCCAGATTCACCCTCAAAATCTTTAGTCAGATGCATAGAAGCAGTGGATGGCTCAAGCAGAGTCATCTGAGGCTAAACCCTTCAAAGACGGAGGTCCTGTGGCCAGTCAGGAAGGTTCCAAGTGAGGAAGCACGATTACCCAACCTGGATGAAATACAGCTGTTAGTGACTCACTCTCCCATAAATCTGGGTGTGACCCGATATGCTTCCTTCTCCATGAAGGCGCAAGTCACAATAGTAGCATGGCAGGCATTTTTCCACCTGTGCCAAGCACCCTACTTGGCCCTGGATCACCTACTCACAGTGATCCATGCAACAGTCACCCCTAGACTGGATTTCTGCAATTCACTCTTCATGGGCCTGCCCTTGTCCCTTATTCAGAAATTACTACTGGTCCAGATTGCAGCAGCCAGGCTTCTCTGGAGAACACCTTGGAGGGCATACATCTGGCCCATTTTCCAACAGCCGCAATAGTTACCTGCTGAATCTCAGAACAAGCTTAAGGTTTTGGTAATTGGCTTTAAGACCATACGTGGTTTGGGTCAAGCATACCTTAGAGACCATCTCTCTGCCTATGCCCCACAAAGGGCACTACACCTAGCCAATGCCAACCAGCTAGTGATCCCTGGCCCCAAGGAAGCACACTAGGCCTCAACTAGGATCTAGTCATTCTCTGCCCTGGCCCCCTATCTGGTGGAATAAGCTCCTAGAAGAGATCTGGGCCCTGTCCAAGCTATCACAGTTCTGCAGTGCCTAAAAAATAGAGTTCTGCTGCCAGGCATTTGGTTGAAGCCAGAGACAACATCTACTGGGCCCCCAGAAACACTTCTTATCCAAACAAGCCCACTCTATGGGCTTTAGAAAATGAGACTAGGAAGACTAGCCTTTTATAAATTGGTTATACTAAGTATGCTAACTGAAGAATTGTAAACAGGGCTTTCTAATCGCAAGCACCTTCTAAGTTAATCGCCTTAAAAAGCTTAAGATGGCAATGTAACATTGCCTCAAAAATGAAAATGAGACCTTCCTTTTAAAAATCCTATATTTATGCACAAATATTCAATTTCAACCAAATGTTATACAGATTCTGCTACTGGCTTCAACTCACCAGGTCCTCCATCAGCTAAGACTCTAAGCTGGGCCAGATCTGCACTGGGCTTTTTATCCCCGGTGACCCCAAATTAAAACTCATCGACACCTTCTTTGATTTCCATTCTGATATTTAGCACTTTAAATTTAAATTTCCCCTCTGCAACATCTATGATTGATCCACAGTGACAGTATCTTTCCCCCACGATATCTAGTCTAGGAGCAGATATAATTCGCTGCATTTGAGAAAACTGCTCTGAAAACCCCAGTATTAAGTGTAGATCTCTGCATTTTGCCAGATTAACTTCCTCCCTCTCCTACACTGACGTAGCACGGTAGTCTATTGCTGATTGGTCAGGGCATCAGTTCAAAGACTGTCTGGTTCCCGGTTGCCATTCCCCCACAAGACTTATTTTTGCTTTCATTTCTAAAGTGATTGTGCTCCAAGCCCACACTTCTATGTGCAAATGCCTTTCAGATTGTCTTCCCCCACTTCATTTCCCGACCCCCTCATTTCAGGGGAAAAATTCATTTCAGGGGAAAAAATAACAATCAATCAGCCTCCTGCTCCATTCCCCCCCCTCCCCACTTGCATTGGCTGTAGAGGAGACAAACGGCAGGAAATAAACCACTCTCCAGCCTTCTGCTCCTTCAACGCTGGAGATTCATGACCACGGCTCCCTCCCCCCTTCTGAGTTTCTCCAATCAAACCGGAAGGGGGCAGCAGCCAGACAATTAAGTGTAGAACACAATATCTGTTTCAATTTGGGAAAACAAAGGTGGAAGGATCCAGGTTCAGATCAATCTGAACTCAGCAGGATCTACAGCGGGGAAAATTTGAGTGCATAACCAGCCTTGGTCACAGGTACCTATGACATTGTCACTAGGGAGCTGCCCTCTGGAAAGACTACTGACAGCACAGACACACAGGGTGCAAGACTGTTGTACAAACAGTCTTTTCTTTGTATGGATACAGTATGGAAGGGTCATTATTTGTTGAAGAAACCTCCAAGGCTTTGACCCTTGGCTTGTTCTTCACCCTTGTGTTTGGCTTGGATTCCCTGTCCCTGGCAGTCACAGCTGCCCAAAGTTGTAGGCTCCCCATCTTCACAGCACATAACTCTGATGTCGAGCCCCCTGCCTTGGAAGGCTGAAGAGTACTGTTCCAGGGTACATATGTCCGTACAGCTAAACTCTGAACTCCAGCAGCCTTCGCCCAACTAGAACACATCGCTAAGGAGTTCAAGCTTTCGTGCAGTGCTAGGCAACAGCACAGTTGCACTTTTCCCTCACCAGCAAATGACAACCAGGACCATCAACTGCTTATTAAATAGCTGTCCCTAAAAGGTGTACAAAACAATTTTTTAAAACTTCAACTGAATTAAGTAAACGTACACCTAGTAAGATGACAGCAATAAGCATATCTCTATACTAGCCATTAAACAAGATTAATGACCACGGCTACAAAGGTCTCTTTCAGAGGGAATCCTACTGCAGTACAGAAATTAATTTGTTCATGTGAAATGTAGATGCCCTAAGAAAATTAATTCCCAGTTAATTAATTATGGTATACAGGAACTGTCAACTTCCAAGTTACATGTACTATTCAGCTAGAACATAAACTTGTTAGCCAATACCCAATAATTTAACCTGATTTCTATGGGATATTGCTAAAGCGGTTTTTTTTTTAAATACTACTTCAAATAAATTACCTTACAGCTTGGTCGTATTGTTCTGCTTCCCTCAATACACATCATTTCCACTCTAGGCCAAGCATAAATAAAGGTAAAAGCAAGATGAATTTTACAACATGCCCACAGGAGTAGGAAAAGGTCAATTTGCAACTGTGGCCATAACAGAGGAGAAGGGTACTCTCTAGTCTTGCTATTCATTACAGATGGTAGTGACATGGCTGAAAAAGGAAAATGACATTACATACATCAATAAAATCACTAATTGACAGCTCAGCACAATTCAGACAAAATCATTGTTTTTATTTGTGGAGGAATTGAACTTTGTTATGATTCTTCCCGGGCAGATGCTTCCATGGGGATCTATCCACAGATACTTGATTTGGACTGTTTGGGCGCATTCTTCCATCTCCCCAAGGCACCTGCCCAAAGGCAAGCATTCATCAGGATCTGACTTCGAAACCAAGAAGTACTGTATTTGGCCGGAGAAAATGGGGGTGGAGAAAAAGGAAAGGGCAAGAGAAAGGAGCCATCTACAATGGAACTCTGAAGCCCAAATCCCATCCATCATCCCTTTCCAAAGTTTTCAAGAATGTATCTCTCTCTGCTGAGCATGATGCATTTAAAAATATATATTTAGTGAAATCACACATATTGCGGCCCACATCTCTAGAGGCTGTTCTGAACTGTGCCCCAAGACGGTGTTTTGCCAGTTAAATTCAGTTTTGTCATTTGCCTGTCAGTAGCATCATTTCATTGGCTAAGCATCTCTTAAGGCACAGGTTCACAGGGGGAACAAACAAAATGGATGTCTTATTGTCAAAAGCATCTCCTGCTCTATTACTTTGTCTGCTTGCAAACACCTGCCTTCCAAATGAGACCATAGATCACTTTCAACACATATAGGACGTTTCTTGTAAAAGGTATTTTATTTATTTTCATATTTCTCTGCTGCCCTTCTTTGAAAGCTCAGGGTAGCTCTCAACATTTCTACAGCAATTCAAACCACCACTCCTCCCCAAAAACCGATCTCAGGAACTGGAAAAACATATAATAAAGCAGCAACTGGATTTGGCTACTTGAACTCTGGAGGAGCAGATCTGGTGACAAGAAAGTTGATCAACCTGCTGTCGGCCTTACCGGATTCAGCAGGACTTCCCCCAGAGTAAACAGGCGCAAGACCGAGCGGCACCGATTCTTCCGTCCCCAGACCCAACCCTTCACTCTAATCTAGTTTCTTCTGATAGCTGACGTAGTTATGAGCGCCAAAGCCCCCCCCCCCTTTTTTTTTTCTGGCTTCCAAACACGGTCACCTAAGCGAAGCAAACAGGGATCAGAATAAAACGTAAAAAATGACGCGGTTGTGGCAGCGACAAGCGTGCCCGCGAGCTCCGCCGCCTTCCAGCCCAGCGATCTCCGGATCGCGGGATTCTCAACGCCCCGTTCAACCTGTTGCGGTCTCAGAAAAGCTGCACTAGCTGAGCGAGTTCGCTCTGAAGCGCTCGTCTCCCGCGTGTTACCCCGGAGTAAAGCATGCCAAGCGCCACAAAGCCCTGCAAGCCAGGAAGCTCCTTTGCTTTTCCCACAGCTGGTGCGGGCGACCCACTGACATAATGCATCACGGCTACGTGCCAAGGACTCAAGGTAAATGATCCGTCCCTCCCAGCCACCGCAGGAGTTGCCGGGAAAGGGGGGGGGGGAGAACCAGCTTGCTGGCTGCCGCTGCCGAGGTTGGAAGTGGGAGGACCAAGCGCCCCAGCCGAGCCTTGGGGAAACAAGGGGCGGTCTGCGAAGTCGGTCCGCCCGCCGGCCGCGGCTCACCTTCTGCTGCCTGCGGGCCATGTCTGTGGGCTGCTTGGCGTTGAAGGGGTAGGCGATGCAGCGCGCGATGAAAGTGTAGAGCTGCAACCGGAGCCGCTTGTCGCTCTCCTCCTTCTGCAGCCGCTCCTGCTCTTCCCTGCCTTCGCTGCGCACCGATGGACTGGGGCTGGCCGGTCTCGCCGTCCCGCCGCCGCCGCCGCTGCCTCCCTGGCGGCCGAGTTCCCGGTTGGCCGCCGGATGGGATCGCTGCGAGCTGGCGGCCACCACCAGCACCTCCCGTCGCTCTTCCTCCGGCACCTCCTCAGACTCTTCCTCGCTGGAGGACGGGTCGAGCATGGTGTTCCGAGCGCCGGCGGGCGGGCGAGAAGAGAGAGAAAGCGCGCGCTGAGCCGCCGGCGGTGCAAGGCGAGCGGCCACCTTTCAGGACACGTCGAGCTTCTACCGCTAGACTGTTTTCTACGCGCGGTTCGGAGGCGGCGGCCGCCCAAAGGAAGAGAGAGGCGGGGTTTGGCGAAAAGGAGGTCGAGCTTCGGGGGAAATTTACTGGGCTCGCCTCCTATCAGGGCCCGGCCTGGCCTGGAACTTCTTCCCCGGGCGGGCGGGCGGGAGGCGTGGCTCCGCCAAGCAAAAGAGCAGCGGCGCGGCGCACAGGTGGGCAACCTGTAGCGCCCACAACAAGCGACACGTGGAACGGAATGCTAATCGGCAGGCGCCGCAGACAGCGCGGCCCTTCGGCTCCTTCGCTTGCGCTTGACTTCGGCCGCTGCTGCCCCAGCCATCTTCTGACGCTGATTGCCGTTCATTGCGGCTCCTGCAGCGGCGGGGTTTTGACCATTCGATTTTTATTGAATACTTGTCATCCGTCTAGCGGGAGGGGGACCACTTGGCATCCTGTTTTTCTTTCCCGTAGGGAAAAAATGATCATCTTTTATCTTTCTAACCCTGTGAGGAGGGGGGAAAGGGCCATAATTCGCGGGAGGACAGAAATCAGAAATCAATTGGGCTTATTTCCTAGTCCTAATCAATCTCCTACATATTTTATCCCACCTTTTTTTGCCAAGGAGTTTGAGCCAACATGTGTGGTTTCCCTTCACACTCCCTTCACACCAGCCTCAATAGCACATCACTACTGAGTTCTCTCTGCTTCCCAGGAATCTCCGGGGCTTTCTCAGACTAGAGTTGGCAACCTTAGCAGAGGGTATGTGTTCTTGTTACCAAGTTAAAGGCTGTAAGGTTCTTACTGACCCTGTGGAGGGTTATTGCCACCCAGCCCCACTGGGTTCCCATGGGATTTGATGAGCAGGAAAGAATTCAGACGGAGACCAACATAGGTATTAAAGTTAATTTCTAAAGATATGACATTGACAAAGAAACAGAGGGTCAATCCTGGTTGGTTTAGCAACGGTGCTGTGCTCTCCCCGCTCCTGTGCAGAGCTAAGGCAATGCTGTCAATTTCAGTTGCTCTCAGTGACATGTATCAGCCTCTGTTGGCATCAACCAAACAGTGGCAGCATCAGATAGCAAGATCTCATGGGATGCATGAAACTTTGAGTTCCTCATCGATTCATTGTCATCCTGAAGAGTCTGAATATATTTACATGTACCTGTAAGGATACAAATACCCTTACATTTGAGAAAGGATAATTATTTTTCAGCCCTTTGAAATATATTGTCTGTTTAATGAAATAATCCTGAGAGATGGTTTCAATTTTCCCAGACAGCTTAAAAAACTGAAATAACCTTAATAACCTTCATATATTTTATCCAGTTTCAATAAATTGTGGATATAATTAGTGTGGCGAAATGGTTAGAGAGTCAGACAAGGATTGGGGAGAGCTGGTTCAAATCCCTGCACTATCATGGGACCTTTCTGTCCATATAGAGCAGTGGTCCCCAACCACCGGGCCACGGCTCCCTCTCCCTCTCCCCGCCCCCCCCCCCCACAGTGAGAAACTTCCCAGGCCGCAAGCAACTCGGCCGCAAAAGCGGCTGATTAGCTTGTGGCCTGATTAGCTTGTGGCTGATTAGCTTGTGGCCTGGCAAGCTTCTTTTTGTGGGAGGGGGAGAGGGAAGCAGGAAGCAAATGTGCATGCACGTTTGCACCATGCATGGCCGCAAAAGTGCATTTGCAGCCGTGCATTGTGTGTTTGTGCGTGCGTGGACCTGCCACGCATGTGTGTTTGTGCATGCATGGCATGCGTGGCCGCTGGATCGCCCTCCACACCACCACTGGTCTGTAGCCTTAGAAAGGTTGCAGACCACTGATATAGAAGATGGAGCAGAGTTGTTATCTCTTGCCTCGGAGAGATGGACCCGATCCAGTAGGATGAAATTAATTCAAAAGAAATTCCATCTAAACATCCAGAAGAAGTTCCTGATAGAGCGGTTTCTCAGTGGAACAGGCTATCTTGGGTGGGTTCTCCATCTTTTGAAATTTTTAAACAGAGGCTAGATATCCATCTGATGGAGAGGCTGATTCTGTGAAGGCTTAAGGGGGTGGCAGGTTACGGTGGATGAGCGATAGAGTTGTGAGTGTCCTGAATAGTGCAGGGGGTTGGACTAGATGACCCATGAGGTCCATTCCAACTCTATTATTCTATGATTCTTTGTGTGACTGTATAGCTTTTCCCTTCTCCAAGACCATAAATGGTCACTATTACCAAGCGTGCCTGCAACCTTTACCTCATCAACCAATTCTTCCCTATTGGTGAGAATCAAGTCTCAAACAGCAGACCCCCTGGTTGCCCCTTCCACTTTCTGGGAAATGAGGATGTCAGCAAGACAAGTCAAGCATTTATTGGACTTCATTTTTAGCAGAGCTGGTCTCCCAACAGATATTTGGGTAACTGCAATCTCCCATGAGCCCTCGGTCCCATCTCTGAGAACTATGTATTCTCTGTTTAGAGAACTTCTCTCAATTAGGCTTTTATTGTCTTTAGCTTTTGATAGGTAAGACCAAAATAGGTTATTTTATAAAATCTTAAGAACCTTTTAGTGATTCTTATTAATGCATTTTAATGTTTTATTTTAGGATGACACAATTAGATTGTTCTTATTTGTTAATTTGATACTTTTTGTATTATATATGTAATATGACTACTGGTCTTCTATGACTGCCAATAAATGACTTTGACTCAATTAGGCTACAAGAAAGTGGAAATGCAAAAACTCATTTAGAAACATCACTGAATCTAATTGATAAACTTGCAACTGCTGATAAAGTGCTAGATGAGGATTTACATATTGGCTATATTCCCTATCTGAATCTGAATCTGTTTCTGTATTCATTTCAACATTTAATGGGAAAGGTTTTATGCTGGAGGAAGTTCTGAGGTTGGTGTGCTGAGTATTGTAAACAAAAGGGCTATCATGTGCAGCACAAAAGCAAAACTGGCTCAAGTTACATGGTCTGGTAGGCCAGGTTTGGGGGGGGGGGGACTAAGCCAATTGTGCACAGAAAGCCCAACCTCAAAGACAAAATAAATTTCACACATTGCTTCGATTCTAACAAACCAGATAAGTTATGCTCATCCAAGATAAATGCAAATGTCAGCACTAGCAAGCAACCTCATGTTCAGACACAGAGACAGAAGAATTTACCCCAAAGTAAACAATTTACTTATCACACATCTCATTTAGCAGAAATGAATGAAAATCACAAGCCTTTGCTAATTGATAGTGGTTCTTCCATACATATAACTTCAGATATTACTTTGTTTAATGAACTGAACACAAATGTGTCAGTAAAAGTGCACCCACCCAATGGAGATAAAGTATAAAAGGAAAAGTGACACTAAATTGCCAAACAGATGATGATGGAACTGAAATTACCATGGTGGTGAATGATATTTAGATCAGTCCAGGCATTCTTAAGGGAACTTGGAATCCAGCACAGACTTACTGTACCTTAAATACCAGAACAGAATGAGGTTGCTGAGTGCAAGAATTGTTCTATAATGGATATGAACAGATGTATGCTAATTGATTCCGGCTTTCCATACAGGTACTGGGGAGAAACCAGGTGGACTAACACAACTGGAATAATAGGATTGAGGGCTACAACTTATTATAAGGGACAGACAAAGAAGGGAGAAGGAGTAGCACTATATGTTAAGAATTTATGAGGAAATATATGTGTCTGAGCAATAGAGTTCAGCTGAGAGTGTTTGGATAAAAATAAAAGGAGTATGAAATAATTATGGTAGGGGTCTTCTATAAACTGCCAGGCCAGGCACAGGACTTGGATGAGATGCTCCTAGATAAGGTATCTCTCTAGGCTAGTCTTATCCTCCATAGATCTTCCTTTAGGTTTCACTCATCCTTTTTTACAGTTTCTTGTCCTTTTATGTACATCAATTGGGAATTAGCCAGTGCATTCTCCCATCTTGTGATCTCATTTTCAGATCCAGAAAGTCATGGAGCAGTTAATAAATTAGCTTTTTCCTCCTTGAGCTGGTACCCAATTCTCAAAAGCCACAAGTTGAAATTTTCTCCATTTAGCTTCTCTAGGATTGCATATTGTTGGGTCATTGTTTAGCAACTCAAAAAGAACAGAGAGAAAAAATTCTGTACTCAGAGCATGGAAGCAGCTGTTAAACAAATTCCCAGTGTCCTTTGTTCTTGCCAGGTGACAAACTGCTCAACAGGAAAACAAGCAATAAGAAAAATTCCTTTTATATTTTAAAATTAATTATGGGCATCCATAACCCAAGGGTATGTGGTTAATATAGCAGAGCTTTGTCCGGTCATAGAAGCATGATAGTGTGCAAAGTAAATAAATCTCCCAAGAAATATATTGAAAAAAAGGTAAATTTAGGCTTAGTCAAGTAGAACCAGTTTGCATTCAGATTGCAGTCAAAAGAAGAATACAACCTAAGGAGTACTTTCTCTATTACAAAAAGCCAACTTGCCCGCTGGAATCACATGTATGGGAGTATGAAGGGAGCGTTGTGTCTACAGGATAGACATGCAAAGACGTGTCTCGATGGACGAGAGAAAGAGGAGGAGTCAGATGGCCACCCCCTGTTAAGACAAAGAGAGGAACTCAAGGAGATAATACTTAATACGCACTTACAGTGATGAATTCTACCCGCTCCCCAAGTCCAGGCAAGCTGAGTTGCTCATCCCAATAAAGGAGGCTATAAATTTTTCAGTTGGGAGAAATTTAAATATGTGTTTAACTCTCTCAAAGGAATCATTTGACACATGTCATTTTAAGCAGAATGACAAATTGTCAGAACAACTGAGAATTCTAGCCCTAAATTGTATACTTTTTTGGTTCTTATTTTATTTCTTTAGAAGTTTCAGCATATTGTCTCACCACAGACTTGACTGAAGCAGCTCATAAAGTAAAATCATATGCTAAAATAATAAACATAACATAACCATTATCAATATTAAAGCTAACCACAAAGACAAGCCAGGAACCATATCACTCCAGTCTTGTTCCATCTACACTGGTTTCCAATTTGCTTCCAGGCTCAATTTTAAAGTGCTGGTATTTGTTTGTTTGTTAGATTTTTAGACCACCCATATCTGACAACAGTCTCTGGTTAGCTAACATCATCATTTAAAACCATATATAAAGATACTTTAAATTGTTTAAGCCATTTATAATTTACATAAAATCTCTTGATAAGAATGCTCCTTCACAACCTCCCCTAGAACCTGGAGCCAAAACAGTTCAAATTAAATTATCTTTCCCAGGATTCAGATAAATGGGGTAGAGGTAAAAGTAGCGGGCCCCGTTCTGGAGCTATCAAGTGCTAGCATTGTCCTCAGCTATACACTTGGCAGAAGAGTGCCATTTTGCAGGCCCTTCAGAACTTTGATGGGAACTTTGCCAGGCTCCCTGCTGGCAACTCGTTCTACCAGGCTGGAGTCAGGCCAGTTGCAGTTCTCTGGGAACGGGGACCACTAGCAAGTTGGAATTTGCTGAGCAGAGTGCTCTTTGGGGGACATACTCGGAGATGCTGTCCCACAGATACGCAGGGCCAGACTGCGTAAGGCCTTAAAGGTTGAAACCAACCAGAACTTGACCAACAGCCAGGGCAGGTGCTGGATGGCAGGTCAAATATGGGATCTCAACAAGTCCTAGGCAGCTACATTCTGGACCAGCTGTAATTTCCAGTTCAAATTTAAGGGGAGGCCTGCGTAGAATGAGTTATAGTAACCTAGTCCGGAGATGACCATTGCATGGATTAGTGTGGCTAAGAGTTCTGGTCTAGATAGGGCACTAGTAGCTTTGCTTAGCATAGGTGGAAAAATGCCTGTTGAACAACATTTGTGATCTGCACCTCCATGGTAAGGGAGGCATCAAGGATCACCCCCAAGTTCTTGATGGTATGTGCAACTACCAACTCCACCCCACCAAGATAGGAGAAGTACGCTTCCTCTTCTAGACCCTTCCTACTCAGTAACAGGACCTCAGTCTTCAGGGGGTTAAGCTTCAGGTGGTTTTGCTGGAGTTACTCCATCATGGCTCACACAAACCTGACCAAGGATTTGGGGAGGATATTTGTCTGGCTGCTTATTAACAGGTAGATCTGGGTGCTATTCGCATACTGATGACACCCTCACCCATATCTCCAGACAAGCTGAACTAGAGGGTGCATAAGGTGCATAAAGATGTTGATTATTAGGGAAAGAATTGTGCCCTGTGGTACTCCACCCTGGCATTTGCAATGGTGTGATGGTTCCTCCCCAGTTGGAACCCTCTGTCCCTGACTATGGAGAAAGGACACCAGCCACTGTAAGGCTGACATCTATATCCCCACATTGGCAAGGAGATCATGATCGAAGAGATTTAATAACATGTGTAGTACTGTAGCCCCAAGCTATTTAGTTCCTTAAAGGCTAAGAACCAGCACTTTCCATTGTGACCAGAAGCAGCTTCAAAGAACTTGAGACCTCAGTTTTAACAGTACTGCTATAAGCAAACGTACATCCTCCTTAAATCCATTGAAGGGCTTAGAACATTGTTTAGGATGGATGGCACGATCATTTGCTTAGTTCGGACTGGATCATGACTGAAGAGATAACCTTCTTCTAAACTATGCTAAACCGACATACATAGATATGCCAACTGTTCAGTTCAAGTCATTCTTAAATTTGGCAAAAGAATATGGAAGCAATTTCCCTAAAAGTACAATAGAAATGTAATATTAGAAGGAAATGGCTAATATTAGAGACTAAAAAATGGAACACTTTCCCTATTCCCCACAGGCATATATGGCAATCATAACTGATAGCACTAAAAACACTGTTGCTTTGAAAAAAGATATTTTGAGCCACCTTGTTAACTGTAGCTTAGGAATGCTGCAAGTTTGTTTTGTGAACCTACTGGTGTTTGCAAACATACTGGCAATTGCTTTTTAACATATGGTCAAATGGAATTCCTGAGCCTATTTTTGAAATCTGCTTTTTAAGGAATTGGTCAGCCACCGAATCCATCCGAATGCATGAATAAATATATAGACCTTCACATCAGATTGGTTGAGATGTATTTTTTAGAGATTGAATATTGTGCAGACAACCTGATTTTCATACTTCTGAAAGAAATCTTATAAAGCTAGGGATATAGCCAAAAATCCAATATTTATGAGGTGAGCTTTCAATAACTGCATTAAATGGATCTACTTTATCCCTACCAATTTTGTCTTTTATCAGAAGAGCTCCAAGGAGATCTAACTCTGTTGCATTCAAAGAACAATAGTGGCCCAATGAAATGTAATTGCTATATTTGATGTCTCCCTGATTATTATTCTCTAAAACAGTTTATGCACTGGGCTGAAGGCTGAAGTTTTAGTCGTGACAGGTTGCCCCACAGCTCCTTGCACCCACATGGGGGAGCATTTGGCCCAGTGCACCTCATCCACCCCCAATTTGTGCTCCTGCATGGGAGCTAGGGCAGTGAGGTTCCCAGTGCATAAACGGTCTAATGGTTGTATAGATGTGCTGCTTGGGTTGCCAATGTCCAGATAAATTCTGGAGATCTCCCAGAATTGCTACTGATATCCAGCCAACTAAGATCAATTACCCTGGAGAAAATAGCTGCTTTGGACTCTAAGACAGTGGTTCTCAACCTTGGGGTTAGACCCCATTTGGGGTTGCCTGGCCCCTTGCCCGGGGTCACCAAGTTGCCTGCCACTGTGGCAGTGGTGGCGGCATGTGGCAGCCGCAGTGTGTGGAGGCAGGTAGTGGCAGCAGAGGCGGGCAGAGCCCGCGGCGGGTGTAGGTGGCGGAAGCAGCAGAGCCATGGCAATGGCTGCCTCCATGCCATCTTGATTGTTGTGTGCATGCACACACACGCCACCCGTGCACATGTGTTTCCAGCACTCCACTGGCTCCTTCTGCAGCTGCCCAGCCTCCCTGGAGGGTCGCGCCTGCGCCTGCCGAGGAATGCGCCAAAACACTTTGCTCAGCTCTTTCAGAGCTCTTTCAGACCCCCATGTGTCCAAAGTCACCCATCCCACCTGACTCCATCCGGCAAGCCCTGCGTGCTCTGCAGCAGGGCCACTGCGGAACCCCCGTGGTTAAAAGAAGGGAGAAAGAAGAGAAGCAGGGAGCCAAGGAAGCAAGACACGTGCCCGAGCCCAGCCTGGAGCAGGACAGCGAGCAACGTGGATGTAGCGGCAGCCCCCTCCCCCAGGCATGGCCTTCACCCCCCTCCAGTCACCTCCTGCAGGGGGTTGCCCACGGGGCTGGCGGAAGTGCCTCTACAGTGCTAAACTGGCAGCTCCTCCGGCTGGGTCCCTGCTGGGCTTCGGCACCAAAGAAAAGGCTGAGAACCGCTGCTTTAAGGCAGTGGTCCCCAACCCGCGGGCCCGGGCCACGAAGGCCTTGGCGCCGGGCTGCGGCTCCTTCTTCCCTCCCCACTGAAGCGAGAAGCTGACCAGGCCACGAGCAAATCGGCCGCCAAAGCGGCCGATTAGCTCACAGCCCAGCAAGCTTCTTGTTTCAGGAGGGGGGGGAGAGAAGCTTGCCGAGCCACAAGCTAATCGGCTGCTTTGGCGGCCAATTTGCTGGTGGTCCGGAGGGGCCGGGAGGGGGAGCCTTGGCCACCGGCATGGCAGCGGCGCAAACACGCATGCGCTGACTGCCGCGCACACGCTGGGCGCAAACACTCGTGCGCAGCAATCCGCGCATGCGCGTTTGTGCTGGGGCTGCTGCGCATGCGCGGGCCCCCGGGCCGCCCTCTCCCCCCACTCCGGAGCAGCGGTCCACGGCAGCCAAAAGGTTGCGGACCGCTGCTTTAAGGCATTATACCCCACTGAGCTTTCACCCTCCCCACATTCCACCTCCAAATCATCACAAACTTCCCAACCCAGTGTTGGCAACCCTAGTCACCACATTGGTTCACCTAAAATAAATGAATGTGAGAGGAAGGCTCAGGACAATTTCAGTCTGGGCTCTACTCATGATCAAAAGGTGTCTACACATAGTTATGACCTCAATGCTTGTAAGTTTTTCTAGGTGCTTTTTGGTACACTGGGGAAGATGGAAGGTAAATAAATCAGCCTGGGAATTTGTGCTCAGTGCTGTCAAGTCAAATGCATCATGATCTGAGACTAGCTGACCTGATCTCAATTATCCCCTTTGCGTGTTCATTGAATGACCAATAATAATTATGCATTGTTGATACAAGGAACATTCGGGGTGTTGAGGCAAGAAGACAGGGCCTCAGACCACAAATCACAGGGGAACTTATATGCAATCCCTGGACAAATAGAGAAAGCACTCCTGCATGACAACATTGTAACTGAGCTCACAAAAGGAGAATTTTGTAGTAGAATGTGCAGGATCATACAATAATACCTGGGAACAGATGCCTTCTGTCCTGATGGGATAAAACACTGTAAGAGCAATAAATTAGATAGAAAGCTGAATACAGCGCAAAAAAAAATATTATTGTTAGGTTCCTGCCTGTAAATGAAGAACATGCAGTCTATTAACTACTATTCCATGAAAATGTGAAATGAGAATAAAGAAATGGAACAGTATTAGAACTGTCTTGAATGTACTGGACTTGCCTATCTTAGATTAAATATTGAGAATGGGGTCAGACTTTGTTTGGGGTACCCTAATGATTAATAATAATTAATGGAGTGGCCCATGTTCTGAGGAAGAGTGCTTGCACTCGAAATCTCTCGCCTTGAATAAATCTTTGTTGGTCTTGAAAGTGCTACTGGACTCTGATATTATTGTGCTACTTCAGACCAACATGGCTACCCATTTGAATCCATGTTCAAATAATCACAGTGAATAAGCCTGTTGAATTAAACTAAATTTGTATGACATCTGAACAATTGACATTATCTTGTTAGAAACCTGAACTTTGGCGTGAATTTTTAATTATGCATTGTGGTCATTATTTTTTTAAAGCTGGCATTTTACCTGTCCTGTAGGTATTTCTTTTCACTCAATGCATTAGAATTGCGGGAACTGTGTACTGAAGGGCCCCACAAAAAATGTGGAAGTCTTTTCAGGAAGAGGGCTGACCATCTTCCACATGAGAATGAGAGGGCTTTTCATTAGACTGTAAATCCCAGCCTGCCCCTCTCTTCATCAACACATAGTCAGAAGGACAGTACAAAGGAGCCCTTTCTGCTCCGTCTCATTTGTATTTTAGATTTCCTTTATAAGCCAGCTTGAAGTTATTTTGAAAATGAAGGGTGGTATGTATTGTGTTGTCGATACTGACACAGACATAATCAATGTTTAACAAGAAATAGTGGTTGCCTGCCACAACAACTTGCTCAATGGAGAAACCAGGACTGCCCACAACCATGACATAACTTCTTGGTATGTACCAGAAGTGATGCCATAATATCACATAGTGTTCTAGGAATCCTCAAATCTCAAAGGTAAAATGCACAAAGATTTATGAAATTTCTGGAGTACTCTATGACACCATGACATCACTTCCACTATCCAATTGGAAGGAATATCAGGGCATCAGTGACGCTGGTTTGCAGTCTCTGACCTGCACATAGTCTCAGAAGTTGACAAGGGCTGACAGCTCTAATAAAGAGCTATTTATTTACAAAAACTAACTGGAGCTTTCCTAGAATGGAGCCAAATTATATGTGACAGTGTGTGTTTGTTAGAGTGCTTGGAATACCAAGTGTTTCTTACCTTGTCTGCTGTCTGTTCACTGCTGCAGTCTTATCTGCTACTGTATCCATGTTCACTGGCCATGGGTTTTTTCAATTACCCCGTCAAGTGATTGAAAAATATGGATATGCAGTTGGATGTCCAGGTGACTGTGGACAGCACAGACATATGGAACACTGCTGGGAATATGAACAAGTGGACCTGCAGCAACATGTTAAAGGACAGATTCAAATGGTTAGCTGTGTTGGTTTGAAGTAGCACAATAAAATCAGAGTCCAGTAGCACTTTTAAGACCAACAAAGATTTATTCAAGACATGAGCTTTCAAGTGCAAGCACTCTTCCTCAAATTATAAACATCCATCATGGCAGTGGGAATATAAAGCAAAGTTAATTCTGTTAAATTAGTAAACTGTGTCACATATCCAAATACAGCCAAAGAATTATCATGTGGCTATATTTTGATGTTAAAGGATAGTGAGGCAACACTTAATGGAATGCTTACATTTCAACTGTAACAAGGAGCTATTTATTTACCAAAGAGCCACTTAAACATGCAGAAGTCTTCCCAGGCTGGAGGAATTTCCTCCAACATGAAGTACGTCCATAAATATTTCTGTTTTGATACTCTATATTGTAATTTTAGGGGGAGAATGAACACAGTTCTCTTTTGAACACAGTTCTCTTGAATTTCAGTTCCATATATACTCGCATATAAGCCGACCTGCATATAAGCTTGAGACACTTAATTTTACAACAAAATCTGGGCAATCTTATTGACTCGCATATAAGCAGAAGGTGGGAAATATAGCAGGCTACTGGTAAATTTACAGGGTGGCCTAAGCGCTTAATCCATGCTCAGTCATCACAGGCTTTCCCATCCAGCCTCCCTCCCAACAAATACAGAAAAGTCAAGAGGATGAATAGCTGCTGGTTTTTGTATCCTGCTTTTCACTAACCAAAGGAGTCCCAAAGCAGCTTACTGCTCGGCCTTCCCTTCCTCTCTTGATGCCAGACACCCTGAGAGAGCACTGATAGAGCTCTGTGAGAACAGCTCTGGCAGGAGAACCAAACAGTGCCCCCCAGGCCAGCAAACCAGAGTAGAACAATAGTACCCAATAGTACCCAAAGAGTAGAACAATAGTACCCAAAGTTGGCAATCTACTACAACAAGTACAACAGCTACCAAACTGGGGACTACAGTGCCCCCCAGAACAAAACACTGAAATAAAGAACTGTAAAACTGAAAACTGAAAGAAAGAACTATAAAAATCAACTTTTAAAAGAAACATAACCCCAAGAAGAAAAGGCAAACAGTGCTGCCCCTCAGATAAAAGAAGAAACACTGAAAAAACAGTAAATCCCAAAGCATCCCCAAAACCCACCCCAACCCACCCACAGAAACCAAAAGAATAGTTTGGAAGAAGTGATTAGGAAAAGAAGGGGGAAATTATCAGAATCCTTCAGTCAAACTATTAATGTCCTACAAGCTGCCAGAGTAAGCTTTCAAGATATTTGCAGAAGGCAATGGTTAGCTGGGAGCAACTAGCTCACTTGCAAAGAGCTTAGTTTTTAAGATCTTTGCAGAAGGCAAAGGCTAACTGGAGGCAACTAGCTCACTTGCCAAAAGCTTAGGTTGCAAATGCAAGGCTGCGAAGGCCTGGATCATTCTGTGGTTGTTTTAAATATTTTCTGCCATATTCTAGTCATTCTAGGATCCATCTATTTTTAATGTTGATCTTCCTTGGCATATTTTAGGCCTCTGTTGAATTTTTTGGTGTTATTGTTTTTCTGAATAACAGAAAAGCAGCAATCCAACCTGAAGCCCTTTTCATTCTCTAAAATGTCTCAGACATAAACATGCAAAGAATAATGTAGTCAGTATTACCTATTGTCATAAGTCTTCAAATGTATAATAGATGTTCAATGGCTAGCCAGTTATAATAACAAAGCCTGTTTGAGGTTTAATTAGATTGAGCCTTTAAAAACTCATTTCAAGTTTGTGGAGTACAAGATTATGGACAGGTGATTTCAATATGTAATTATATGACATATTTAAGTTGAAATTAACTACATGTCAAAGGGGCACATGGTTGGATTAAATTATTGTATAATTTTCCCCATCTGCACCCCAAATAATGCAATCTTTGACAGAGTTACATCCTTCAAAACTCATAGATGTCAATGAATTTAGAACGGTATAATTCTGTTTTGGATTGTATTTTAACACACCACAGTGTAATCCAATCAACCAACTTTCTTCCACTGGCTCCTCACAGGCTGGGAAGGATGCTGTGTTGGATGACTGAGAGGGGTAAGGGGAGAGAGACAAGAGAGAGGTTCAGGACAGTTTACCCTGTCCTACTCTGCCATCTAGTTGCCATTCTTGCAAACAGAGAAAAAAATGGATGCATAGAGGCTATGGCTAGATTCTACCTTGAAATTATTCTGAAAGTAAAGGCTAGTTGTGCTAAGGGATGCCAAGCATCCTCAGTATCTTAGGGCACATCACATGATGTTTTGATATCACTTCTTTGTGAAAATATAGACACAATGTCAGCTCTAAAGTAGCAAACTAGGAATTTCCCAATGTCTGTGGTAAATATATGTGTTGTTACTGTTTTAATGGGTTTTTTATGAGGTAATTGGCCACAAGCCAATTCGGGAGTGGCGTGAAATAAATCTAATAATAATAATAATCTGCTCCACTTAATATTTCTGGTAAGGCCTAGAAGGAGGAGCTGGTCTCATGGCTTAAGTGCCACTCAGCGCTTAACACCCACTCAGGGCAGCTGTCCCACCCCTGAGTGACTCCTCCTCCAACCAGCTTGCAAGTCTGTCCAGCAGCCAGCCAATCACATTCCGTCCCCCACCCTGACCACTCCCTCCTCCTTACACTTTCCTCAGAGGCTCAGAGGCTGCAGATCCCTGCTGCTTGAGAGCCTATGCTGCCAGTGAGTTCCCTCCAGCCTGCAGCCTTTCCTGGTCCTGGGGGGAGGGAGAGGTCATCTGCAGAGTTCTTCCACACACAGACAACAATCTATTGCCCATTGTATTCCTGAATTTAATGTCCTTCAGGCTAGTAATAATAATAATTTTAAAAAGAAAATGTTTACAAGCATACTCTTAGAACAGAACCAGATTGAGGAAGGGATTTAAAAAATAAGGCTAAAATGCAGTTCCTCTGTGTCTCCCTCTATATATATGCCCTATCTGTTGTCTGATCTCCTTAGCACGGACAGTTACAGGAATCTACAACATTTCAGTTATCTTGAAGGCTCTGTCAGGTGTAGGCCAGCACTCAGCAATGGCTACCTCCTTGTCCTCAGTCAAGAGTTGTGTCTGCTCTGTTGGACAGCGTAAAGAACCCTACTTCTTTCTGTATGAGGAGTTTTATCAACCTCTTTTGCCACCCACTGGCCAGGTCAAGCAGAGCTGAAGGATTTCCTGAAGTCTCCATAAATTTCTTCCTGAAGTCTTTCTATTATTTAATACCTCCAAATTTCTTTTCCTGCTTTGTAGGGTTGAGGGTGGAGAGGGGGAGAGACTGTCTCTAGATATACATTAGCATTTCTTGAGGTAGCTGAAGTAAAGCTATTGAACTGACTTCCATGCCTGTTCTCTGCCCAGAGAGGAAAACTTTAAAAATCTCCTTGTAAAGGTTCTATTCAGGTGAAACTTCTGTCCCCAAAATGAATTTCTTCACAAGCTAGTTTTTGCAGTAAGTGGAGCATTTTGTGGAAGCAAGTTTGAGTATTGCCTTGCTTGCTGCCTTGCACCCTGTCATGCTAACCTGTGTTTGCTTTTCAGCTAGAACCACAGACTCTGTCTCCTGTCCTGGTTTCCAAGCTTTGAACCCTGTTCTTCAGACCTTTCTGTTTCCCTGATGGGCCCTGCCCATATATGGCCTTAAAGGTTAAGACCAGAATCTTGAACCAGATCTGGAATTCAATTGGGAGCCAGTGTAACTGCCAGAGAGTATATAGGCCTCCCAGAGTGTTAATGTAAGAACCCACATGGCCACATTATGGACCAGTTGCAGTTTCCAGAACAGGAACAAGGGAAGGCCCATGTAGAGTGAGTTACAGTAATCAACTCTGGAGGTAACTGTCATGTGGATCACTGTGGACAGGAGCTCCAGGGCCAGATAGGGCACCAATAGCTTGGCTTGGCAAAGATGGAAAAATGCCAGCTGCACTAGTCTCATAATTTGAGCCTCCACAGAAGGCATCTAAGATTGTGCCCAATTCCTGGCTTTCTATGCAGTTAAGAGCTGCACTCCATCCAGTTTGGGCAGCCACACTTCCTGATCTGGACCTTTCCTACCCAGTTTCAAGCGACTTGCTCTGAGCCATTCCACCATAACTTCCAAACACCTTGCCAATGAAATTGGAGGGGCATCTGGCTGGTCATTCATCATGAGATGGAGCTGAGTGTCATCAGCATACTGATGGCACCCAAGCCCAAAGCTCTGGAATAGCTGGGCAGGGTGATGCATAAAGGTGTTAAATGTCATTGGGCAGAGAATCACAACCACAGGAATGCTCCACTGGAGTTCACAGCAGTGTGACTGATTTTCCCTGACAGCGATCCTCTGTCCTCAGTCATGGAAAAAGGAGATCAAGCACTGAAGGGCCATCCCCTATATCCCCATATCAACAAGGCAGCAGGCAAGAAGCTTCTGATCTACCACATCAAATGCTGCTGTGCGATCAAGCAGCACAAGCAGCGCTGACTCACCTCAGTGCAGCTGCTACTGGAGATCATCCATCGAGGCCACCAGAGCCATCTCCACCCCATGGCCTATGCAGAAACCAGAATGGAACAGATTCAGGACTGGTGTCATCAAGCTATGCTAGCAATTGGTCTGTATCCTTGTTTCTTGCTTCTGGCCTTATCCTTGTGTCTTGTTTTTGCCGTATTTGATTGTGATAGCATCTGTACATCCTGGACTCTGCCCTGAATGTGGCATTTGTTTTGCTTGCTATTAAATGTGTTTGTGCACTCTGGAGTCTCATGTTCAGTAAACACCAGGCTAGGCCTTGAATGTGACAATTTCATTGGGATATGGTATCCCATCTGTTGATCAGATTAACATCTGATGAGAATGTTGAAAAGAGGTATCAGCATCTCAGTCTGTTGGAATCATAAAAAACACTTATAGCAGACACACTAAAGCTTCTTTATAAGAGACTAATCACAAACCATCTTCTTAAGACAAATCCCCTGAATCAGTGAAATTTATTACAAAACACAGGTGGCCACTCTACTCTGAAGTAGCTAAAAAGGATGTAATTTCTAAAGGCCTTTATATAGCTACAATGTGAAAAAAGGATTTACTTCCTCTCCCTCTTTAAAAATAAAGAATGTGCTTCAGGTGAAGACCGTAGAGATTTAGGCCATTCCTACAGCATCACAGGGTGGCTTTGATATCAAGTTGAGATTTTCACTGAAAGTCATCTTTTGATGCATGCAATGCTTTTTGCTCCCAAGGGTGCCACATACAGTCTGGAAAGCTTTCACTGTTTGTGGAAGCTAGGATGGCTTTCCTAGAGATAATGCACAGCTTTGAGGCACCCCTCAGATCAGCTCCCCATCATATCTTCAGCCTAAGGAGGGGCCATAGCCCAGTGGTAGAGCATCTCCTTGGCATGTAAAAGATTCCTGGCTCAAATCCTGGCATCTCCAGTTTGAAGGATGAAATAATAGGTGAAGTTAAAGACTTTGCCAGGGACCCTGGGGAGACACTACCAGTCTTAGACAATACTCGTGTGATAAGCTGCTCTTTTAAAAAGCTTAGAAGTGTTGCACAAACAGCTGAAGGACTATGAAGAGATAAATAAAAACTATGAAGAGAGAAGTAAAAGCTAAGTAATCAGACTTTGGAGCAAAGTGTCAAAGGAGAGAAAAAGCCCATGTGAAGTTCATGAGAAATACACGGGTTAGATCAGATGAATGGCCATTTAAGGGATGATAGAAACTCTGCGTACATCCCATGAGTGCATACACTGAACACGCTGATAGGATACAACATAAATGAGTCACTAAGCCTTGCCTGCACATGCCATTAGCAAAATGTCATCATTCTGACAATGTCAACATATAGATTCTGTGGAGCTGTAGTCTTACGGAATGTACACAGAGCCTTTCTCTGCTTTTCTAGACTAAGTCAACATAGGTACAGTTGGTATTTGTATAGTCTGTGCTGATGTGACACCATAAGTAGGGATTGGGGCCAGTAGGTGCACACCCCATACCTCATCCTGCATATATTCAGTGTACAGACATAATATACATGTAGGGCTAGTGTTGCCCAAGACCCTCACTTCTGAATGATCAGGGGCTTGAGGAGATCCGCCATTTGATACTAAACCAGAGATTCCATATTATGGAATCTATCAGATCAAGCACTTGTAGAAGAAGCAGCTGGGTTACCATGCGAACTCTGAAGCACACTAATCAGAGTTTTCTTCTATGACCCTCCCAAACTCCCCATATTCCAGCAACTTATGCTTGTAGGACAGTATCTCCCAAAGACCACACAGGAATTTTCCTTACAATGGAGACTTTGCTGGAAACCTAATCACATGCATGGTCAGGACATCAACTCTTCTCCTGACCTATTATTTGTAGGTATTAGTCATACCTGTTAGACAGGTAATTCCACTGCCACAGTCCAAGCCATCTTATTATATCACCTAGGAACATTCCCCTTTTAGCATTTCCCACCAAAGAAATGTCAGATATTTCAGTAACAGCTCAGATACAATTTCTTCCAATGAGGACACAGATCCTATTACAAAGTTCTCCAGCGAGAGACGACCCTAGAATCTGGCCCAATAGCTGTACAGATCCTAATATTGCCACAGTCATAACACCCCACACAAGGGTTGCATCTTTAACCTGTCAAGTGAAGTCAAGGAATTAGATACATTCGGGCCGTTCCGCATTTGTCCAAAATAGCACAATGGTTACTAATTGAAATCGCTACAGTTTTGCCGTTATGCACAACGTCGTTGACAATCTGCAACACTCCTGAAACCAATCTGCAAAAAGCACTTCGTTGTAGCGCTTTCAGGGAAATCCCAAAAAGTGGATTCACCCTCCGGAAAGCGCTACACTCCTGCAACCAATCTGCAACACTAGCGGGAAAGTTCTGTGCGTTACCATTGTTGCGGTTTCTGCAAAGTCCCTCCCCCTGGCTCTCTCCTCTGATCTTCCGGCGAAGCGATCACCATCTTTTTTCTCCGAGCGAGCGGAGATCAACGCACCAGTGAGCCTTCGTTTACCCAGCGAAGCTTCCCTGGCTGCAGCCCCTCTGTTTAAAGTCACCAAGCACAAGCATCGCAGAGGTCCGTTTGCTGGTTTATTTTCACTTTATTTTTCACACTGTTTTCGGCCGAAAATCGCGCCCGTGAGGGAGGGGGGGGGGTTTCACTCGGTGGGAGCGTGGCAACGATGAAACGGCAGCTCAAACATCACCTGCTAGCTGGATGGATCTCTCCGTTGCAACGAATCAACACATATTCGTTGCAACGTGTGTGTGTGTGTTTTTTTTTAAAACCTTCCTTAAAGGGAAAGGGGCTGTTTGGGAGCATGATAACGGCCGCCCATTGGCTGCTTGACGGCCAGGAGCGGGACACAGCTCAGCAATAGCGCTTCCTTTCTAGCGATTTTTGCCAAGACCGGAACCCTGTGGGAAACGATAGAAACGCAACTGGATTCCACTACAAAGGCAGGTATGCGTTACACCGAATTCCACTATTTAAAATGGCGATTTTTCATTCAGCAAACAATTTGCTACATGGATCCCCGTGCGGAATGGCCCTGAGATGTATTTCTGGTGATTGCAGTCAATTTAAAATGTACCATTTAAGCTTATTCACTGTAATCTGCCTTACCTTGCATCCTTTTCTTGTACCATGAATGGCCAAAGTGGTTATTAAAGCATTGTGTACAGTATGGGTTTATAGAAATACTCTACACTATGATTTCCAATGAGCATTGGAACCAACTGAAATTAAAAGTATCTCCTTCCCTGCCCACTGTAGACCGTTGCTCCAGCAGACCATATAAAATCTTTATTATGTTTTAAACATAACATACACAGCATGGATTTTTAGGGTTTGAATTACAGCCAGTTCACACATAAAAACTCACACAGGCTGAAAAATGAAGTATGAATTCAGGGGGAAGAACCTTTGATATATTTAACAATGTCCACATGGTCTCATTACTGACTCTTTGCCTCCCTCCTGTTGGTTCCTCCATGGTACTCACCCTTCTGATTTCCCCTTCAGAAATCTGCCCTTTCTTTAATATTAAAACCTACACAGTGGCCACTTCTTATTTTAATAGTTTTTCTCCCTGCTGTCCTACCTGATAGTTCTGGTATAAACTGCATATTTTAAAAATATGGTATGAAACAAGATTGTGGCCTGATTTAGTTATTAAAGTTTTACTTTGCTCACACAGTTTGAGACTGCTCCACATGGTGAAATGGGTGCCACACTGTGCTGCTGGAAAGATGTGGCTTTCAAGTTGAATACAAATGAAAAAAATAGCGGTGTTTCTTTCCTTGGGTGTCTCCCCTCCCTCCTGTGACTCTGCATGTGTCACAGGACTGCCTCAGAGCACAAACAACCCAAACAGCCATGATTTGAAGACAGCATCAGTAGGAAAGGCAAATGCTCACAAACATATCCCTGATCTAGGTCTACAATTTAGTCTACTGGGCCTTATTTGGTGTGGCATAACACCTTGATTTAGACTTGCTTGTTTGAATACAGGTAGAATAACAGAAAGTTTTGGAGAGCCATCACTTTCATGTCTCTCTCCCTTGAACTGGAGGGAAAGCTGCAAAACTAACAATGAAGGAGGTCATTTCAAAAACCCAAACAAAACTTTTTCAGTTTCCAAGTCACTGTGGAGTCCAGAGTTTTAATTCCCATGAAAGACAACATAAATTCCTTTATTTCTCTTACAACTACAAGAAAGGTTAAGCCAACAAAAGTGTGGGTTTCCCCTCCTAATGTACTTTCTCCAAGACATCTGAATTTGCCTCCTAACTCACTAGGGGACTTTTGCACTACCCAGACTTCTAATCAGGACTAAATCTGTATATTCTATAGAATCAGTGCTACCATTTGTTTGGATTGTGGTATGCAAGGCCCAGTCTTTCATGATAAACTGTAATTTTGGACAAGCATGATGTGTTTTAGATGGGGCAAGCATTCAGTTGTAAAACTTTTCATCTGCAGCCTGAAGGGATGCAGTCCCAAAAACGTATACGAATAAATCAGAGATCATTTTGAATTTATTAGCCCTGTTGTTTCAATCCAAATATCCCAACTTCAGTTCTGTTTCTGTCTTTTGCTAACTGATTCAATTAAGGTATGGGTTGGATCCTACTGATCCATTATCTAGCTGACACACTTTCTTTGGTCATAAAGATCCTTTCCTTGCCACAACAGGGCCTTTCACCAATGCAAGTGGAAACCTCTTTCTGCTAGTGGAAAACCCTTTCAGTAATTCAGTAGATCCACAGGATCCATCTCTGGGCCTTTCCCGGGGTTGTTTTTCCATCAATAAATTAGCATCTTTGCTATACAGCTATGTATATTGTGTGTAGAAATTGCACATAAAACCACACAAAGTCTACACTATGCAAATATGTCTACAAAAGTAGACAGAGAAAACAAAAAATGAAAATATTCACAAGAATGTAAAGGAATATAAAAATAAAGTAAATGGGAAACAGTCACTCATCCTATAATAAAAGAACTCCCCTTAAACCAACAACTATGTTACATCTATGTTACAGGAAATTCTAGTGAAGGAGAGCATATCTACAGTGGAAAGCATCTGGGTGAAAATAAGCAAGGGGAAAACAAACAGTGTGGTGGTTGGTGTCTGCTACCGACCGCCTGACCAACGAGAGGATGTGGATGCTGCACTTTGTAAGCAGCTTGAGAAAATATCCAAACGGCAGGATCTTGTCATCATGGGTGACTTCAATTTCCCAGATGTGTGCTGGGAAACAAATTCTGCGAAGCGTCCTCAGTCATGCAAGTTTCTGACCTGCCTGGCTGACAATTTCATTTATCAAATGGTAGATGAACCCACAACAGGTTCAGCCATACTGGACTTAATTACTGACCAACAGGCAAGAGTTGGTGGATGAGGTGAAGGAGGTGGGGACCCTAGGGGGAAGTGACCATGTCCTCATAGAATTCCTTTTGAGATGGGGAGCCAAGGAAGCTTGTAGCCAGACGCGGATGTTGGATTTTCGTAGGGCAAACTTTAATAAACTCAGAGACATGATGAGTGTCATACCATGGACGAGAATGCTGGAAGGGAAGGGAGCATGTGAAGGGTGGGCGCTACTCAAACAAGAGCTATTGCATGCTCAATCAATGACTATTCCAGAAATACGAAAACACTGCAGGAGCTCTAAGAAGCCTATTTGGATGAACAGAGAACTTCAAGAGGAACTAAGAAAGAAAAGGAAAATGTTCAGTAAATGGAGGGAAGGACAGAGCTCTAAAGAAGAGTACCTACAGGTTACTAGGCACTGTAGATCAATCATCAGAAAGGCCAAATCTGAGAGTGAGCTAAGATTGGCCAGGGAAGCCCACTGTAACAAGAAAAGATTTTTCAGTTACGTGAGGAGCAAACGTAAAGTAAAGGAGGCAATAGGCCCGCTGTTGGGTGCGGATGGACAAACTCTAACGAAAGATGCAGAGAAAGCAGAAAGGCTTATTGCCTATTTTACATCTGTTTTTTCCCACAGGTCAAAGTGTTTAGGCACATCTAGAGATGGCTGTAGCCAAAGGATAGTGTCTGGGTGGCAGGTTAACATGGATAGAGAGGTTGTCGAGAGGCATTTAGCTGCACTGGATGAGTTCAAATCCCCTGGTCCAGATGAAATGCACCCGAGAGTACTCAAAGAACTTTCCAGAGAACTTGCACAGCCCTTGTCCATCATCTTCAGAACCTCTTTAAGGACTGGAGATGTCCCGGAGGACTGGAAAAGAGCAAACGTTATTCCGATCTTCAAAAAAGGGAGGAAGGATGACCCGGGAAACTACAGACCAGTGAGTCTGACCTCCGTTGTGGGGAAGTTAATGGAACAGATATTAAAGGGAGTGATCTGCAAACATCTGGTGGATAATTTGGTGATCCAAGGAAGTCAGCATGGATTTGTCTCCAACAGGTCCTGCCAGACCAACCTAGTTTCCTTTTTTGACCAAGTAACAGGTTTGCTGGATCGAGGAAATTCGGTTGATGTCATTTACTTGGATTTTAGTAAAGCTTTTGACAAGGTTCCCCATGATGTTCTGATGGATAAGTTGAAGGACTGCAATCTGGATTTTCAGATAGTTAGGTGGATAGGGAATTGGTTAGAGAACCGCACTCAAAGAGTTGTTGTCAATGGTGTTTCATCAGACTGGAGAGAGGTGAGTAGCGGGGTACCTCAGGGCTCGGTGCTTGGCCCGGTACTTTTTAACATATTTATTAATGATCTAGATGAGGGGGTGGAGGGACTACTCATCAAGTTTGCATATGACACCAAATTGGGAGGACTGGCAAATACTCCGGAAGATAGAGACAGAGTTCAACGAGATCTGAACACAATGGAAAAATGGGCAAATGAGAACAAGATGCAATTTAATAAAGATAAGTGTAAAGTTCTGCATCTGGGTCAGAAAAATGAAAAGCATGCCTACTGGATGGGGGATACGCTTCTAGGTAGCACTGTGTGTGAACGAGACCTTGGGGTACTTGTGGATTGTAAACTAAACATGAGCAGGCAGTGTGATGCAGCGGTAAAAAAGGCAAATGCCATTTTGGGCTGTATCAACAGAGGCATCACATCAAAATCACAAGATGTCATAGTCCCATTGTATACGGCACTGGTCAGACCACACCTGGAGTACTGTGTGCAGTTCTGGAGGCCTCACTTCAAGAAGGACATCGATAAAATTGAAAGGGTACAGAGAAGAGCGACGAAGATGATCTGGGGCCAAGGGACCAAGCCCTATGAAGATAGGTTGAGGGACTTGGGAATGTTCAGCCTGGAGAAAAGGAGGTTGAGAGGGGACATGATAGCCCTCTTTAAGTATTTGAAAGGTTGTCACTTGGAGGAGGGCAGGATGCTGTTTCTGCTGGCTGCAGAGGAAAGGACACGCAGTAATGGGTTTAAACTTCAAGTACAACGATATAGGCTAGATATCAGGAAAAAGTTTTTCACAGTCAGAGTAGTTCAGCAGTGGAATAGGCTGCCTAAGGAGGTGGTGAGCTCCCCCTCACTGGCAGTCTTCAAGCAAAGGTTGGATACACACTTTTCTTGGATGCTTTAGGATGCTTAGGGCTAATCCTGCGTTGAGCAGGGGGTTGGACTAGATGGCCTGTATGGCCCCTTCCAACTCTATGATTCTATGATTCTATGATTCTATGATCTCCCATGTTCTGTCTCATTTTATGTAGGAGGGAGACATTTGATTTCCAAAGAGAGAATGTTTATCATTGTTTTGCATTTCTGTATTTTGTTGTCCAAATTTGGAGTGTCTCAGGTATTAACAAACCAACTAATGTAACTAATAGGGCAAGAGTCAAGACTTAACATTTTATTCCCAATTTAGTTTAAATTTCCAGGTTTGCAGTTTAAAAAATCCTCTATTTGCTTGTAATTGGAATTTCCCATTTGGAATAAAGTCAGTGGCATTAGGAATATGTTTGCAAAATGCATCTCTTCATTTAACAAATATCCTGAAAACAATCACATTTCAGTTCAAGAAAATGGTGTTCAGCCTTGTAAATCTGCAAGCTTTGGCTACCTTTGCAATCACTTTCCTTGTGAGAAAACATTTAAAAGCATATTGACTTACACACAGTGACATTTGTGACAATTCATCCCAATAGGATATGCAGGTGTGTTCTCCCCCAGAGTGTATAAGATTTCTTAAAGCATTATCCATAGAAGAAGAAGAATTGGTTTTTATACCCTGCTTTTCACTACCTGAAGAAGTCTCAAGGCAGCTTACAATCGCCTTCTCTTCCTGTTAGGTGGGGTTGAGAGAGCTCTGAGAAAACTGTGACTAGCCTAAGGTCACTCAACTGGCTGCATATGGAGGAGTGAGGAATTAAACCGGGTTCTTCAGATTAGAGGCTGCTGCTCTTAACCACTACACCATGCAGGGACCATTTCTGCATTAGGAAACATATCTTGTTTAGCTTTGCTTTGAATTTCCTTTGGATGCTGTGAGTCAACTTTACTATTTCCACATTTGGGCTTTCCTCCCTTTATTTTCCAGGCTGACATCTGCAACATGCTTTCTGCACTGATGGAGGAAGCCTCCATGATGCTTTTCTCCCACCCGCCCTTTTTTTTTTAAGGCAGATTTTTCTGAATGGAGGGAGGTGGTGGAGGAGAGGGGGGATAGTTCCAAGGAAAGGGGAGTTCAGAAGCAACTCAAAATGGCAAGTGTGGGGAAAAACCTGATTGCATGCATTTCTGCATTGGGCCGCCCCGAATGAGTCCCTGCTAGATCCCACCCGAGAAGATGAAATCCGGTTTCCCAGGGATTCCTTTGCTGTGGAGCAAGTGAGGGAGCAATTTGGGTTTGTGCCCGAAGAAGCAAATTTTATTGTGGAAACAGACAAAAAAAATCAATCTTTTAAAAATGCAAATCCAACCGATATCCCTAGTGTGGCGACAGTCTGGCTCTCACTTCCTTGCCAATGGGATTTAGAACACATAGCCTACTGGAACCTGGTAGAATGCATTGCTAATCCATTCAGAAAAGCAGGTTTAGAAAAGGATACTTGAATCCATGGCCTGGGACAGCGAGCCAGCCTGGTGTAGTGGTTAGATTGTCAGACTAGGATCAGGTCTGAATGCTCTCTGCCATGGAAGCTTGCTGAATAAATGTAGGCCAGTCACAGACATTCATTCAAACCTACCTCACAGAATTCTTGCAAGGATAAAATGGAGGAGGAGAGCATGATAGAACCTGCTTTGGGTTCCTGTTGGGGAGAAAAGTGAGGCATAAATGAAATAAATAAAATAAGGCTACCTTATACTAAGACAAACCCATGTTCTATCAAAGTCAGTGTGGTCTACTCTAGGGTCTCTGGTCTTTTCACGCTCCTACTGCCTGATCCTTTAAACCCTGGCAATGTCAGGGATTGCATCTGGAACCTTTTATATGCATAGTGGGAGCTCTACAAGTGAGCCACAGTCCTTCACATCAAAGCAATAGTTGGGACATTAGTGAGTATTTCTAACACATCTGTCCTTGTTCGTCATGTTCATATATGTACATCAAAAGTTACTGGCTGGCAAGCAAGAAGTGGGAAAGTAAGCAAAAGGCATTGTTTTTCATAAAGAGTTAAATGAGATGAGAAAACATAGAAATAATTTGAGAAGCTAGACGACAAAGAAACTTTCGGAACATTCCCAAAGGAAGGGAAAATAGACACAAAACTCATCGTAATTTGAAGTGTTTGGGTTATTCTATAATGGCATCCTAATTAACAGTAGTAATAACTGGATCTACAGCCTGATCCAAACTCAGCAAAGTTGAAGAATGTCTAGACTTTAGGAGAGGGACAAAGATCAGTTCCATTTGTTTAAGAAGAAAATTACTGCAGAGAATCAGTGGGTGGAAGAGTCCCCCCATCCCTCTAGTACATTTTGTTTAAATGAAAACTTTATTGGTTAATTTAACTTGTGCCATGCTAAGATTGCCTGCAGTCATCAGAATTGATGATTGCTCTGAAATGCACATTAATCTCTTGGTCAAAATGGGAATGAGAAGGGAGTGCAAGAGATTTACAGTGCAACCGTATGCAGAATTAACTCAGCCTTAGCCCACTGATCTCAACTGGCACAGGCTGGATGAACTCTGCATAGGACTGCGCGGTTAGCCATTGAAAACTTTGACAAAATTCTTCTGTTTCTGTCAAATCAGTTTGACATAGAGTATTGCATGCCAGCATCCATTGTTAACTGCTGTTACAGCACCCTCAGAAGCCATGATGAGGTTGAATTACATTATCACTTAAAATTAGATTCCATTGTTGAAATGATGGACTAGTTAACGTATTGTATTTCATTATTTTGAGGCAAAAAAGCATACATCATCTATCAGTAAATCACACAGAGACCCATTATGCACGGGGGTTTTAGCGCACATTCGGGGTGGAATGGCGGCGACTAAAATCACGGATAACGCACGGAGCCGGCTGCAACCGGCTGCAGCTTCGGTGCATGCCGCCGAAAAAGTCGCGTCAGTGAAACGCGGAAGAAAGCGCAGCTTCCGGGTGAGCGGGGCGCAACCAGAAGCGGTGCCCAGATCGGCGCGTGCATAATCGGTTACTCTGGGTTTTGCCGCCGTCGCGCCCCGCCCCGTGTATAACCGGTATGCGTCGCGTCTTCCCCCTCCGCGTTTTCCATGTGACCCGAAATCGCCGTTTCGGCGGCCGTGCATAATGGGCCAGAGCAGGGAGGTCACATTTGCATTTCGCTTTTAACATTAATACTTGGTGAGGACAGTCTTAGATTTATGGATTACTGGTGCTTTCTTGTTTGATCTCACCTAAGTCCACATATCAGAAACATAAATTGACAGTATGAATCCACAAAATACTTTAAATTGTTTGGGAAGACTGATGGAATTGGAAAGGGAAGGATATCTTCTGGGAGGCTCTGGGGAACTACCCTTTTTCATGGATCTTAGGGCTGTAGTCTGAAGAAAGATGATGAACAGACAAGTCTTCTGGCGGTAGCAGTGATGGTAAGGAATTCTGGGTCATTGTGTAACTTTAGAAATGACCCTTGCACAAAAGCCCAGACAATGAGTTTCTCATCTGTAACAGCGGGAGCTGTTATTAATAAAATGCTAAGGGCTAAGTTGGTGGTGAGTGGGCGTGGCCTGTCCGTTGGCTGACAGGCAGGCCACAGAAAAGTCCCTTCTCACTTAAAATACTGCTCTGGCCAAGGGTTTGACTCAGCCAAGCCATGTGTATTTCTTCATTGCAACTCTCTGCAGATTTGAGGCCTACTGCACAGCGTTATTCTGCAGACAAAACTGGATGCTGTTGCAGAGGTTCTTTTGTGTCCTGTTTCATCTGCACAACAACCCTGTGCAGTGGGCCTCAAGTTTTTCAATTCAACAACAACCTGTGTGGGAGGCCTTATATGTTTCTTCTCCCCCCAACCCTGTCCACAGTAGCCTTTTCTGCCTGGGGAGCTGATCTTTATACTCTGCAGATGAGCTGTAATTCCAGGAGCTTTCCAGGCTCCACCTGGAGGTTGGCTTCCCCTGGGTTGGAAATATTCCCAGAGGTTTGGATGTGGGACTTCAAAATCGTACAATGCCTCAGAGTCCAGGCTTCAAAGGAGCCATTTCTGCCTGCAGAGCTGATACTATGATAGGGGCTTGCAGGCTGCAGTTAGGAGTGAGTGATGCAGGTGGGTCCCTCCTGGGCTATGGCCAGCCCTTACCAGCAACTGTTTGTATTTCAGGGTGCAGATAGACAGACCAGCATCAGTTCTGTGAGTATGGAAAGTACAGGAAGATCTAAATAAAGAATATTTACAGCCTGAAACTGTAAATAAAAAGGTAAAGGTATCCCCTGTGCAAGCACCGTGTCATGTCTGACCCTTGGGGTGATGCCCTCTAGCATTTTCATGGCAGACTCAATACGGGATGGTTTGCCAGTGCCTTCCCCAGTCATTACTGTTCACCCCCCAGCAAGCTGGGTACTCATTTTACCAACCTCGGAAGGATTGAAGGATGAGTCAACCTTGAGCTGGCTGCTGGGATTGAACTCCCAACCTCATGGGCAGAGCTTTCAGACTGCATGTCTGCTGCCTTACCACTCTGCGCCACAAGAGTAAATAGTGAACAAGTAAATGACTGGAAAGACGTGGGAACTGAAGTGACTTTTTACAACTTTGGCCTGGCAAATAAAAAGCCAGTATAAAAAAACTTATTAAGGTCAAGACTACTGTGCACAGAGATCCTTCCTCTTAGGGTTGCCAGCTTCCATGTGAGACTCTCTACCCCACCTCCCTCAAGGGAAGATGACTGGAAACTGCTTTGAGGCACCTGCTGAGTCACTGCAGCCCATTCCCAGTTCTGCCACAGTTCCAAAAGGTCAGTCCTCTCCCACACTCCATGAACATTCCAAACCACAGGTTCTTGATACCCATATCTCTACACCCATGCCCTCATTTGTCACCATGCCGCCACAGCCTCCCAGACAACACAGACATTCAACCCCATGCCCTTACAGACTGGACAACTCCCCTTCCTCTTCCCACCATCAAGCTCTAGCGTCTGTTGTATTACTGGATACAATGGGCTTTGCCTCTAGTTATCTATAAAGAGAAAGAGCCTGGGCCCATTCCTGGCTTCAATTCAGTCAACTTTACTCGTTCTGGATCTTATTCCAGGGAGCTGCAATAATTGCTCAATAGCTTGGTTTCTTCCCAAGTTCAGTTTGAAAGCCCATAAAACTTTATGGCCTCCCAGCAATGTTACTGAGTGCTCCATGGGCTTTCCACAACCTTCTCACAGACCTCTATGCACTCCTGAGTCCCAGCTACCTCCCAACAACTACCCGTCTACTCCTAATTTCCTGGCTGCTGCTGATTTAGCAAACTGCAGTCAGGTGATCAGAAAATAATAGAGTAGGAAGTCTCCCCATATGCCTTCTGTTAATTTTGTATAGTCTCCTGTTGCCAAAGTTTCCTCTGAGCCATCAGAACAGACAGACAGAAGACTTTCTTTCCCTCTTGCCAGCAGCAGAGAAGACCATTTGGTTCTCAAAAAAGCATCAGTTATGATTACCTGTTTTGCAGAAGCCTCAAGTGGAGTTTCAACATGCAAATTATCTATAGCTCCAATCAAGCAAATTCAGGATCATTACATTAGGAAGAAGAGTGTATATATTACTCTGTAGGACCAAAGATGTGTTTGCTTTGGGGCACGTTCCAGACTTTCTCTTATAAACACAGCTCTTGAAAAAAAATAATTGTTGGTAATCCAATATATTTGATCTGTGCTTTTGTTTGTTACATGGATGATAGTTATGCCATTAACAAGAAAAAATTATTATTTAACCAGCAATACAGAAAGATGAAAATGGCCAGAGGGGAGGGGGAAAGAAAGAGAGAAACATCAGATGGTAAAACCTGATAACTCAATAAGAGGCTTCCTTCTTTCATGGTTTTGGGTGTTTTGCATCATTTAGCCCATTGGCCTGCAGCTGAAAGGGATTAGGCTTCAACAGCAGAGATCAAAGAAGTCTCATTAGTTAAGTAGCTTTTAATGCAACAACACAGCAACCAGAACTGATGAACTGCCGTAGTAGCAAATAAACAATAAAGGGAAGAAACATATTCTGGTTGTGCATAACATTGAAAACATGCTCTTTGTTTAGTTTCTTCCTCCGCCCATACTTTTCCATAAATTGGTATGTGATGGTGCAAATATACCTCTAATCAATTGCTGGCCTGATCTGGATGGTTAGCCTAATTTCGTCTCTCAGAAGTTAAGAATGGTTAGCCCTGATTAGTACCTGGATGGGAGGCCACCAAGAAAGACGAGGGTTGCTATGCAGTGACAGGCAATGACAAACCACATCTGAATGTCTCTTGCTTTGACAACCTCACAGAGTTGCCATAAGTCAGCTGAACCCTAATAACACTTTCCCACCATTTTCACTTGGCTGGGGATATTTTGACAAACTTGTGAATGTTCAAGGGGGTGGCAGGTTACAGTGGATGAGCAATAGGGTTGTGAGTGTCCTGAATTGTGAAATGGGTTGGACTAGATGGCCCATAAGGTCCCATCCAACTCTATGATTCTATGAAAAGTTCTAAAAATTCTTTGAATCTGGCTGGAAAAAAAATTGTTAAGAGATTTCTGGCCAGCAGAATGTGAGCACTTCCGAACTGCTGGTTCACCTCTGCTTCCCTCCACTATGGCTGGCTACTGATGTAGGCTCCCCTCCTGCCTCAGAAATGGGATGTGGACAAGGATTATTAAGAACTCTCCATCCCTAAGAGAGTTCCACCATAACATCAGGCTCAGCATCCCCCCCCCCTTCTTGGAGCAGTTATTTTATTACATCCCCCTGGCCTTAATTCTCCCCCTCTGGGCCAAACCCCACCACTTCCTTCTGTGGACCTTGGTCTAGCCCAACCAGGATATCTCACTTTCCCTTTCATCTTGCCCATATGCCTTCTGTTAGTCTTCTCCTGGAAGATCTGGCCAGCTGCCAGACACTCTCTGTTGTGATGTGGGGATGCTGTTGTTGCAGGATCTGCTTCTTTCAAAGGCCAACTCCTGGCCTTTCTAGCTGGCATTGGACCCAGTGAAGAGGTGGAACCCTGACATGGCTCTGTCATTCGCCCCCTGCTGTGTTCTTGGACTAAGTTTTGGAATATGCAAGGTCTGTAGTATGCATTGTTAATATAAAGACTATTCTACAGGGAGCATCAGAGGAAATGTGTAATTAGCATATATAGATTAGGCACTTCCTAATATTTTTCAAGAAGTCTCCTCTGTGTCCTGACTTCCTGCTCCTTTGAACACATTTCCTCCCTGTTGCCTTCAGATGAAGAAGACAAGCAGTTAGACTGCTCAACTGTCTCCTCTCTTTCTTTACAAATTGATTCCAGTTTTCACTAAAGCTATTTAAGAAGCCAGTGCTTTTGCATATTTAAACTCTGCCAACGTGAAGGATAGTGGTGGTGGCAGGTCCTGCACTGCTGGCCTGGTTTTGCATAGTGGCAGCCCATCCCTTTGATGGTGGTGAGGCCAGGCTTGATATCAGGGAGGCTTGATATCAAGGATTCCTGGCTTGATATCAAGGATCTCTCTTCTGTTGAGCCAAGTAAGACTGGTGGGCCCAGGGCCAATGCTGGAATTGAGTCCAGGTGGAAGTCTTCACCCAGATACAGAAGTTTCTTATAAGCTATTGGAAAATTGTCTCCATGTTGCTCTGGGAAAAGGCCTAATCTCCAAGCAAAAGCAACAATGGAAATGGAGATGTTTGCTCACATTAGGTCAGTGATCACAAGACCTGGATGCTAATTGGAAGTGATGTGAATTGCTGCAAGACAGACAGTCATGCTGATGAGCAGAATGTGTTGCTGTAGCTCTAACAACATCTGCACAAAACTCTTCTGCATATGACGTCGCCTTCTCAGCTGCAGAAGATCAATATATCCATGTTTTCCTGCACTGTTAGATCACCACTATACAATACGTGAACCTTCAGCTGAATTCACAGATGAGACTGCCTTATACTGAACCAAACTACTAAGCTCTATCAAGATCAGTATTGTCTACTCTGCCTGGCAGAAGCTCTCCCCAGTCTCAGGAAAGTACTACCTTATCCTCAGAACTGAAGACACTGCAGATTGAATTTGGGCGCCTTCAGCATGTAAAGCAGGTGTTCTACCATTGTGCCACAGTTCTTCCCCTGCCTAGAACAAATCAAGTTGCCTTATACTCAGTGAGGAACTAAAGAGCCTTTTGATGCGGGTGAAGGAGGAGAGTGCAAAAGTTGGCTTGAAACTCAACATCAAGAAAACGAAGATGAAGGCATCCGGCCCTCTCAATACCTGGCAAAAAGATGGGGAAGAAATGGAGGTAGAGACAGATTTTATTTTCCTGGGCTCCAAGATCACTGCAGATGGGGACTGCAGCAAAGAAATTAAAAGATGCTTGCTCCTGGGGAGGAAAGCTATAGCAAATCTAGACAGCATCCTAAAAAGCAGAGACATCACCCTGACAACGAAAGTGTATCTAGTTAAGTCTATGGTATTCCAAGTTGCAATGTATGGCTGCGAAAGTTGGACCATAAGGAAGGCCGAGTGTCATAGAATTGAGGGGGTGATTCCGCACCAGGATCTATGTTGCAAATTGGTTTCGGAACGAAAGAACGGCATTTTAAATAGTGGAATTCGTCGTTATGCATACCTGCCTTTGTAGTGGAATCCAGTTGCATTTCTATCGTTTCCCACAGGTTTCCGGTCTCGGCAAAAATCGCTATCCAGGAGGTGATATTTGCCAAGCTTTGTCCTGCCCCTGGCCGTCAATCAAACGAGCAGCCAATGGGCGGCCGTTATCATGCTCCTGAAAAGCCCCTTTTTCCCTTTAAGGCAGATTTTAAAAAACACACACACGTTGCAACGAATTTGCGTTGATTCATTGCAACGAAGAGACCAATCTAGCTAGCAGGTGGTGTGTGGGCTGCCATTTCATCGTTGCCACGCTCCCCTTAGTGAAAAAAAATTCCACCCCCCCACCGCACGGGCGCGATTTTCAGCCAAAAATAAAGGGAAAAATAAAGGGAAAATAAACCAGCAAACGGGGCTGTGTGGTGCTTGGTGACTTAAAACAGCTCTGGGGAGGGACTGCAGCTGGGGAAGCCTTGCTGGGTAAACGAAGGCTCACTGGTTCGTTGATCTCTGCTCACTCCAAGAAAAAAAAAATGGCGATCGCTTCGCCGGAAGATCAGAGGAGAGAGCCAGGGGGAGGGACTTTGCAGAAACCGCAACAATGGTAATGCACAGAACTCTTCCGCTAGTGTTGCAGATTGGTTGCAAGAGTGTAGCACTTTCCGGAGGGTGAATCCACTTTTTGGGATTTCCCTGAAAGTGCTACAACGAAGCGCTTTTTGCAGATCGGTTTCAGGAGTGTGGCAGATTGTCTACGACATTGTGCATAACCGCATTTTTGTAGCAATTTCAATTTTCCACACTCTTGCTACAAAGAATCTGTGTGGAATGGACCAGGCTTTTGAATGGTGCTGGAGAAGACTCTTGCGAGTCCCTTGGACTGCAAGGCAAACAAACCGGTCAGTCTTAGAGGCGATCAGCCCTGCCTGCTCCTTAGAAGGCCAGATCCTGAAGATGAAACTCAAATACTTTGGCCACCTCATGAGAAGGAAGGACTCCCTGGAGAAGAGCCTAATGCTGGGAGCGATTGAGGGCAAAAGAAGAAGGGGACAACAGAGAATGAGGTGGCTGGATGGAGTCGCTGAAGCAGTAGGTGCAAACTTAAATGGTCTTCGAGGAATGGTAGAGGACAGGAAGGCCTAGAGGATCATTGTCGATGGGGTCACGATGGGTTGGACATGACTTCGCACCTAACAACATACTCAGTGAGATCACTGGTCTGGTCAGGTCAGTATTGTCTATTCTGACTAAGTAGCTCTCCACAACCTCAGGCAAAGGTCTTTCATATCAGCTGCCTCATGCCAAGAGAAAAGCCAGGACACATTTTAATAATTAAATCACCCACTATTAGACTTTTGGACCAGAGACACTAGAGAATGAATTTGGGATTTACTGCTTGCAAACCAGATGCTCCTCTACCAAGCTAAAGCTCCAGTTTAAGAAACGGAGCCTGATTGATTGATTTCCATACCACCCTTCCCTGCAAGTAGCCTTGGGTCAGTTCACAGGAACAAGCAAAGATAAAAACATTGTTAAAACAGTTAAACCCCCCTTCCCCACCGCACTCTTTAAATCTCCTCCAGCGGCTGACCATATTGGATACCTCTAAGTACTGGGAGGCTTGTCATAGATTGAATTCCAGTATATTTTTGGCACATGACCCTTTATGCACTTACTGCCCATGCACTGGGCATCCTTTCATCCCATCTTATACCAACACTAGAACCAAAGCCCATTTTATGTGGGAATAAAATGGGCGCTAGGCAGGCCGGGCCGGGGAAGCCTTCGCAGGGCGAAGGCTTCCCGGGGGCTGGGGCTGCACAGGCAGGAATTCTCCCATCCACAGGGACAGTCTTGCCGCGTCTATGAGGCAGCATGGCTGTCATGGGGGTGGGAGAAGGGCGGTGGGGCTCCGTTCAGGTGGCCGTGAGCTGGGGCGTGTTTGCGGGCTCACCTGGGCATAGGGGTGGGTGGCGAGGCAGTGCAAAGCAGGCGCTGCAGCGAGTAGGCAGAGCATCTCGGGCTGGTAGGCAGCGCGAAGGTCGGGGCGGTGGTGGCGAGAGCAAGTAGTCCACGCATGTCTGTTGAAGTCGCGAGAGTCCGCGCATGCCTGGTTAATTCCAGGTCGATCCCGGAGGCTGTGCAGGCCGCACGCCCTCCCTGCGACCCAGTGGGAAGGGGCGAAAAGGCTTGGCGAAGCGGCGAACGGCATCAGGGAGAGTACACTGGCACCAATGGTCCGGGGACAGGGATGGACGGGGTGGGTGTGGGAAGGGCCGGGAGTGCGGTGGGTCGAGAGGTGGCCAGTGAGCGTCGTGTCATTGTGGGGGGGCACATAAAGGGTTCGGGGGATCGAGGGAGGTAGTCAGCGGTGGGTGGGTGGGTGGGTGTGCTTAGTGTGCGGGAAGCGGCGGCGTGGAAGTATAGGGGGGTTAGGTGGGGGTTGTTGGCAGTGTGATCACGGGATGTGGGAAAGGAACAGGGATACCGCGTCGAAGACGTGGTGTCCCTGTTCCTTTCTCCCTGTGGAGGAGAGGTTGCCGAGAGGACTCACCGGGCAAGAGGTCTGTGCTGACTGCGCGGTAAGTCCCCTGGCGGCCACTTCGCGGCTCCTGATTCGCCCCAGCGAGTTTTTATCCCAGACAGGGCCCGCCCTAACTCCTCCCCAGGTGCCCTTACCGCTTTATTTAATCCGCTCTGCAGGAACGGTTAAAGATGTCCCTCTGTTGTTATCACACTACATGAACCTCAGAGAGAGTCTCTTATCAGACATTTAAAAAAAATTGACGTGCACAAGTCAAAAAGTATTTTAATAGAACTGTCACCACTTACTGTAACTTAGCTTTGTTTCAAAATCTATAATGAATTTCAATGTTTAGCTGATGACAATGTTTCCAAGACATTCTTCAGAACAATAAGTATGACACAGAATCTATTTTATACTTTAGAACCATCTTGCAGATTTGAAGTTTGTAGTTGTTCTCCATCTGTTTGATATTAGCAGAGAGCTGCACACTTCAACAAATTTGTTGGACTGGTCCAAGTATTGAAACAGGACTGAGGAAATGGATTCAGATCTTCCCTTAAAGGGCATAACTGCATGTTACTAAGTCCTTGGGTTATGTATGGACTTACTGCAAAGAATTTAAGGAATTGATGAATGATGGATGGATGGATGGATGGATGGATGGAATAAATTGAATGAATTTTGATGAGACAAGGGTTCTGTGCTCTTGAATCTTGAAACTCAGTTCCAAGGCATGTGGGGGCCTGATTTGGATCGGCAGTACATCCCATGAGGGAAAACAGTGGTGAAACCTTTCCTCCATGCCATTTTGCTGACCTAAAGCAGCCCCAGGAAGGTGATGGGGAGAGCTAGGTGTGTGACCCATCAGCAAACATGGAGGTCTCAGTGAAACCCAAAGCACCCCCCCCTAGGGCTGATTCAGGAAAATTATGAGAGGGGGAGATGTAAGCACCTCTTTCTGTGTTGTGAACTGGGTCCACAAGTCTGGAAACAGAGTGCTACATACATGGTTTCCAACATAAGATTTCTGATCAAAACTTCACGCAGATTTTTGTAACACACAGTCAGAAGCTGTGTTACATATACAGATAATTGAGTGATCTTGCATCACACAGATCTTATATTTAGATCCCTGGAAGACACGCATGATCCTTGAGTATATATGACTGAGCATATTTTCCTCCAAGCACCAGCCTTAAATGAGAAATCCTCATTGAATGTGTAAGGGAAAGTTCCCCCTACATTTCTACTGTTAAATCAATGCTACACTTTAATCCTTTTCTTTTGTGGTAGGGAATTTCTAGTCACCAAAATGCAAGTTATCACCTGAAGACAGAAATGCCCCCCCCCCAATGCTTTTGACAACAAAGTATCAATATTCCTATGACAACAGTGAGCAACAGTGCCATTTAGTAGCCTACTATACAGTTCATGCTCATTTATTTTTCCAAAAATGTCTTTTGGGACCATTATTTCAGATTTATCTCTATGTCATCCCCACATTTCTGCTGGCACAAGACACCTTTTTTCTGGAATTATCTGAACATTTACTTTTAGTAAGTGTAATAGGAAATTACACATTCTCCTGTTTCTGCATGTCACTGCCCTTGGTGTCTCCCCTGAATGAAATGACTGATGTCTAAAGCAGGGACATGCACAGACATGCATAGGGAAGGAGCCATGGTTCAATGGCAAAGCAACTGCTTTGCATACAGAAGGTCCCAAGTTCAATCCCTAGCATCTGTGTTTTAAAAGATCTGGTAGAAGATGATGTCAAAGGTGAATCTGGAGTCAAAGGGGATTTGATTCAAGATCAATGAAGCATCGGGATGATATCCATCTTTAAAAATCCATCCTGAGCTTTGGGAGACTCCAGGAACAAACTACTTTTACGCCCAGTATGTAGGACAGTCTTTCATAGCTATCTGGCCCCCAGTTCCCAACCAGGGCTTCTCCCACCAGGCTTCTGGTTGGGGCCAGTGAAGCTGTAACATCTACTGGGCCCTCCCTATCAAAAAAGAGGCCCCAGACCATACTCTAGCTATCACTATGTCAGGAAACTCTCCAGGCACAGGACCCGTTCATGTAAGATAGATGACAACTCTAATGGAAAAGAATATTAAACAGCCTTCCCGATCAACATACAGTTCTTCAAACGTCCTTATCTACAGAAGGTCAGCAAGGGATATAGACTGCTACTTAATTGGAACAAAGAATCTCCACAAACCCCATGTTGATATATGAGCAGCCCTTCAAATAAATGGGAACAGGAGGAAAAGAATCAATGTATCATCCCTTGGTGGTAGGTAATTGGCAATTGGGAAGTTAGGAATAGATCAACTATATTCAGTAGCTACCCATGAAACTGTCACAGAAAGATGTGACACTTTCTCTTGGTTAGAGATCTTTGGATAATCAAAGATCTAGAAAAAGAGTGTTCAAATTTTCTGCTCCTGCCAAGGTTCAAAATGTAACTGTTCTATGTTTATGTTTATTGTGGTAAGCCACCGACAGTTGGCTGGCCAAGAGCGGCAGCATACAAGTTTCATAAATAAATAATGTAGAAAGTAAATATTTATTCTTTTTTTGCAGTAATTTGTGAATTAGTGATTTGCAATTTCCCTTATTTGCAGACAGTGATTTGATCATGTGACATTATCTCCAGCTTGTTTTTTCCCTCACAGTACCATCATCATTAAACGGTTAATTCATGTGTGAAATTGGGGAGTGTGGTTTGTAACCAGGAGACAGTAAAACCCTGCCTCCCAATAGTTGAAGATTTCTTCATTCAAAGTGACCCTGAGAATGGCTCACCTGGAAACGGTGAGGTTCTACTCTGTTCTACAAACCTTTGATGCACAAAACGATCAAATGGAGCCCTCTACTCAGAAGCCCATTGCAAGCCAAACACCAAAAAGTTTCAGTAGAAATTTGTTTTGGTTTTCAGCAATATGAACTTCCCAAATTGTAGATCCATTCAGCTAGCTACTATTTTGGATCTTGGATTCTAAACTGCCACAGGGATGTTTCTTTCCCCAAAGCCCCAAAGTTGTGACATTATGTGCCATAGTTTTCTACCTGAACACACTGCAGGAGGAACAGGATGCATCAATGTGCATTAAAAAATCACACCCCATTATTATCCATAAAATAGTTTTTCATGTGGCTACTTTCTTTCCTCAGTGTTTTGAATCGAGAATTCTTGATCTTTTCTTTCTAAATACTCACTAATTACTACTTACGTTATATACTCTTATGAATTTGCTGTATTCTCTTATGAATATGCTACAGTTTTTGTACTTGACATTATCTGAATATAAAGTTTATTTTTCTAATGTAAGAAGACAAGAATGATTTGCATATTATAAAATCCTCCAGGCCATTCATAAGGACTTGTTATCAGACATGAGTTGCAAGTTCCCCACTGAGAACTAATTTCACTAGAGTGCAGAGGGGACAATGTGGTTCAAGATTATGGCACTCAAAAAGAGGGGGGCTTAGGTCTTCCTCCATTTATCCTACCTGAAATTCCCCTGTGGAGGTGCTATTTGTGCCATCCAGAAAACCTGGATGTATGCATGAGACCCTCAACATGGGAAAAAGTGCCCTGGGGGACCATTTCAGGTTACGCACACAACATGGAGACAATGACCATTAGTCTTCTCTTCCCCGGTGCCATGATCCTGAACCCCTCTTTATCCCTGGGAATTGGTTTGAGGTTTTACCTTCTGCACTGATGACAGGAAGATACAAAAATACTGTAGCTAAATATAGAAGTTGTCCTTGTTCTGATAATTTGACTGCATCACTAGCTCATGTATTGTTCCATTGTAGATGTTATTTTCAAGTGCACCTGGATTTACTGGAAACTGTTTTGGTTAATTAAAAGCATTTTTTTGCAGAAACTCTGAAAAATATATTGGCTGGAAGTGGCCAAGGAATCACTGAACAAGAAGCTGAGATACTGCCCCATGTACAATTCTCTTTGATAACATCCAGTCCTTTTTATTGCTTGATGGACTAGCTTGAGTAATACAGTGATATGATTTAAGGTAATAAATTAATCAGTGCTGTTTGTCTTGCTTATATATGGCTTATAGGCCACTATAAAGATAGACTTAACATGAGTTCCCCACAGCACTTGAACCCATGGATCCTCATTTGCCTGCCCAAGGCAGGGGATTGTGAGCCTTTATTTTCTACTTCTGAAGAATTTGAAGAGCAGCAGAAAGAATAACTTCTACATAATGATGTTGTAGGACTTATCCTAGTCTCTGTGGTAAAGATCACACACACTAGAGGAGGAGCGTAGAATTATCCTCCCAAAATGGCATCCTGTCAAAATTTCAGCCTCTCCCGGCACCCCCTGCAACTCCCAGCATTTGCTGAGATAGTGTTGAGAACCCAAGCTGGGCATGGCCCAATAATTTTGTATTATGTAGTTAGGCCATTAACAAGGAAGCCACAAAACCACACAGTTGACTGTGTAAACATTTATGAAAGCGTTTATAAACTAAAACTGATTTAATGGTAAATTATCAAATTTGCAAAATTTGCCAAAAAGAATGTACGTAATGTCCAAGATTAGTAGTGGTGGGGCAATCAGAGGAGCAAGCTGAACTGTACTGGATTGGAGCTTATAATGAGAAATAGTATCATCCAGTTTCAAAATGATGCTTGCCTGACAATTTGATACCTTGTCTGGCAGTTTTGCCTTCTGCAGGCATACATAAGCAACAGCTGTTCAGTGAAATCAAAATACAAACAGGTTTTTGAAGTGTGCACTCTGAGCTCACTTGATAGCCTGTGCAAGTAATACATCAACAGGCAAAACAGTGAATCAAATGTGTTGCCACCACGCCAAATTCAGCACTCTTGTATTGAATGTTTCAGAGCAGTCATGTTTGTTGTTGAAATAACAAACTCAGGTTAGTGTTGTTGCTTTTAATTGAGAATCTTTCCCCCTTATTTCTAAGGCCACAGGTTGATCCTCTAAATTGGTCACACTACTTAAGGGAAGCATCTGGCTCTAACTTTCCCCTTCTCTTGTTAACTTACCAAAGAGATCTGGAAATTCACTCACTTCAGTTAATCTTCCCATTTCTCATCATGTCAAGCCTTCCTGCAGGGAAGACTTGGGTTTAAATCTTTACTTTCCACATGGTAGTATTTAGCGGTTGCTAAGAATGCCAGGTATGAAAGGAAGAAGAGTTGGTTCTTATATGCCATTTTTCTCTACCCAGAGGAGTCTCAAAATGGCTTATATTTGCCTTCCCTTTCCTCTCCCCACAACAAGACACTCTGTGAAGCAGGTCAGGCTGAGAGAGCTCTGATATTACTGCTCAGTCAGAGCAGTTTTCTCAGTGCTGTGGGGAGCCCAAGGTCACCCAGCTGGTTGCGTGTGGGGGAGAACAGACTCAAACCCGGCTTGCCAGATTAGAAGTCTGCACTCCTAACCACTACACCAAGAGGCTAAGACCTTGTCTTGTTGCTTTAGACAACACATGCAAGTTATACACAAAACTTTAAAAACTAATGGAGTAATTTAGATAAATTTGTTTTAGATTGACTTATCTCGACAACAAGGGTCCTCACTGGTACATTGTGGAGGGCCCATAACTGCATTGGCTGCCAGTTGTGACCGTGGCTTGGGCCCTGCCTATCTGAGGGATCGCTTGTCTCCTTATGCCCCCCCACACACAGGGCTCTCCTCTCTGTGGGTGTTAATCTGCTTGTGGTCCCTGGCCCCAGAGAAGCATGCCTGGCCTTGACCTGGTAGAATGAGCTCTCAAAAGAGCTGAGAGCTCTGACGGAGCTATTGCAGATCCGCAGGGCCTGTAAAACGGATCTGTTCTGCTAGGTTTTTGGTTGAGGCTGGAACCAGGAACAACTGAGGCTCTTCTCCTCCCAACACTATACCATCTTGCAAATTCCCTTCCTGTGATGATGTTTGACTATGGGGGAGGATGGGATTATGCTGCTTCTTGTGCTCTATGTTATTTCGGGGGGGGGTATTGGTTTTTTTGGGGTTTTATATTGTTTTATGTGACCCACCACAAGTCCATGGAGAGTGGCAGGATATAAATTGAAACAAACAAACAAACAAATAATGATGGAATCTACTGCTGGAGGATGTTTTGACAGCCTCTAGCTTAGATTGCTTGAAAAGGAACAGCCTCATAGAGGAGGAGCCCATCAACAGATGTTAGACAAAGTGACTAAAAACAGAATCACCACATCCAGAGGCAGTAAACTTCTGAATACTGGTTAATACTCGCAACATCAGGGAAAATCCTTGGCCTCTATGCTTCGCTGGTTGGCCACTGTGTAAAACTAGATGCCAGTGAACCACTGATTGTATCTAAGAAGGTTTTCCTTACATTATAAGGAATTAACTCAGCCAAACTAAGTTCAGAACCTGAAAGGAGCTATCCATTGGTCTAGGCTGAGCATCTTTGTATAACAGCTAAGAAAATCACAGATGAAACTCGACCTGTCAGAATTAGATCACTTTATTATGATCAGTCAGAATATTATTTGTCATTTTGTACCTAGACATATCCTATACTGTAGACTGTTTATTAAAACAGTTATATTCTACCTTTCCTCATGGTTCAAAGAGGCTTACAGTGATAGTTTTTTTTTAAGCAATTAAAACAAGAATAAAATAACAAACCTCAAATCCCCCCTCTCCCGGTAAAAGGTGCCTGCATTTTATACCCCATGAGATACCCTGGCAAAAGATAAGTTTTATACAAAGCAGGAGATACAGCAGAGCAGGTCAGGGCTCTAGTCAATGCCAGATAGGCACCCTGATTATTGACTGCCCAAAGACCCTAGTTCGTGACCAGGGACACGTGAAAGAAGACAGTTCTTCAAATACATGAATTCCAGGTTGTGAAAGGGCTTTAAAGGTCAAAAATAGCACCTTGAATTGAATTCAGAAACATTCTTGCAATCAATATAGCTGTTTCAAAATGAGCAACATATTTTTGGCATGTATCCTATGACAGAAGTCAGGTTGCTGCATTCTAATCTAGTTGTCGTTTCCTGATTGTATTTAACGGCTTTCCCACATGGAGTGTGATGCAGAAACCCAACTGTGACTACGACTGAATGTTAATTTTATATGGGCCCATAAGAAAATAAGGAAGGTGCTCTGAGATCCTGTGAGGATCCGTATCCTGCCACCTACTTGGGAATGACCAGAATGTATATAAGGAGTCTCAGTAATGACTGGGGGGTGGTGAAGCCCCACAGTTCAGTTCCCATCTTTTCATGTTTTGCATTTTTTCCAGACCCTTCTAAAGAAGAAACTATCTGACCTGATTGACTAGCTATAAAAATACTTTATTTTTAGACTGATATTTGCCTGATGTTTTGAATCTCTCTGCTAACGAGAACTTTATTCCAAGAAACATGCACAGTAATTGCATGGAGCTTGTAATAATTAACTGGCCAGAGCCTGTAGAAGTTTTAATGGGCAAGTAAAGGTTCTGCTGGGAGTCTACTGCTCAAGATCAGAAAATGGCCTTGAAAAATGGAAATCTTTCAGGAGGTCTGGTATAACAGCATGAACTTACCGTGCAAATCCTGGTCCTCTTCTTCAGACTAGTTTTGCAATTCTCTGTTCTTACAGAAATCACAGCTCCTAAAAAAAGAAGAAGAAGAAGTATGGCTTCTAAATGCAGCCTTTGGTACCTAACACAACACTTCCCCTTGTGTCTCTTCTATGTAAGCCAATGTTCTCATCTGTACAAAAAAACAGCAGGAAAAACATCAATGTAAAAATAATACTATGCTTCTGATATACCAAGTGGCTACTTTGGATGCACAAAAAGCGACATTTTTATGTGACTTGCTCTCCATTGTTTACGGGGTTTAAGAAATTATGGAATTAAAGCATAAGCCACCTTAAAAAATCACTAAGAAAAAATGATGACCTAATTAAACAGAAGCCAATTTTGATGGCAGATATCTAGATATCATTTGTTGGAAACTCTTATTCAGGCTAAATGGGGTATTGCTCCATTCATAGCTTTATCTTAATGGATCTTGAACAATGTAATGCTGTTCAGATTGGTGCTTTTGGCCATTTTCCATCCCACATACACACTTTCCCCTTTAATCAAGCCCATTAACTCAATTTTCAATTAATATTCATGGTTTACAACAGACAATCTCAATCAAATTCATTTTCTGAACACTGTGCCACCAGAACTGGCCCAAGAGTATTTTGATAGCACCATAGTCTGTAGACCTCTTATACTTGATTTAAAGTGTTGTGTTAACTTTCATCTCACAGGTATTCCAATTATTTTCTAGGTGGGGTTGTCAGATCCAGGCTGGGAAATTCCCAGAGATTTGGGGGTGAAGCCTGGGAAGAAGTGAGATATCTGTGGGGTAGAATGCCAGGCTCCTCTCTTCAAAGCAGCCATTTTCTCCAAAGACATTGACCTCTTTCATCTGGAGATCAGTTGTACTTCCCAGGACATTCCACCAGGATATGGGCAATCCTAATCCTATGTCATATAAAAATGAATATCTTTCCAGACAGTATTTCTGCAAAAGTCTCATGAAACATCCATATAACATCACAGTTTTAAATAAAGGTTATTTTACCATGCCTTTCTCTTGCAAACAAGTCTTTACAGTTTTAAAGAACTCAACACCTTAAAACAACTCTATTGTACAATAAACAATAGCACCCAAATCTCTCATGGTATTCATCACAGGAGGAGGATGGGGGCCAATTTGACTGGAATGGTCTCCCTTCTCTAGCAGAAGGTGTTTGGGAATAGGAAAAAACCTGATACATAGCTGAAATTGAAAGGCTGGTACTAGTATTGAACACCAACAGGTATAAGGAAATTTCAATACACATTTAAAAAGTAAACGACAGCACCGGACAGCAGCCAGAAAGAAAACTAGGACTAAGGATGTAACAAAGAAGATCTTTGACTTTCCTCCATTCAGAACTGGCCCTCTCACCGGCCTGTGTATTTATCCATATACACAGCTTACTACTGCTGTTATCTTTCTTGTCCAAACATCAGCTGTTTGGCCTTGTCAGTGCAATGCAGCTACCAGCTCTACCCAGGCTCTGGTACCCTAAAACTGTTGCAAAACATGGCACAGATTTCTGAATCTTACACTTCCCACACAGGTTTTTTAGCCCTGCAGTACTTTCCAGGGGAAAGTACTTGCTCGACAGTTGCTCTTTTGACAAATGCCACCTACACGTATCCTGCCAGTCCCTCAGCCATCCTTGTCTGAACCAGCAATATGATGGGAACTGAGACAACTCCATGGGGCTTGCAGCAGCAGGTATGCCAAATCAGCAGGCTTAACACAAAGATCTTGAGATCTGGAAGCACACTTGGCAAATTGGGAGAAATCAGGCAGAGTCATCCAGTTGCCCATTTTGGACTTTGTTCCCCAGAATTAAAATAGTTTCCGCTCAGAAATTGACTTGGAGAAATGAGGCTTACAGTCCTGTGCACAGGCTTACCTGGGAGTAAGCACCTGTGAGTACAGGGAGACAGCACTTCTGAAACGATCTGCATGAGAAAGCCATGTCAGTTGCAGAAAGCTTCAGCCCATATGAAACACAGTCCCAGAAAAAAAAAATTCTGATTTATGGCACTTCTTGTTTTATTTGCTACCATCTACCTAACTACCTGATATCTTTTAACTAGAGATTGAATTGGGGGATACTTCATATGCAAAGCTGTATTCCATTAATAGCTCATATTCAGTACACAACACTATTGTTATACCAGCCCTGAGCCAGACATTACATCAAGATACATGGTTTATTCTTTGAATTACTAAAAGAAACAAAAGTAAGCTTATTCATTTGAGAATAGCACTGTGTTTAACTCTTGCCCATGGAGTCATGTTTCACTTCAGGAGACCCTGTCCTGTTGTAATAGCTGGCCAAGTACCAGTATTGGGTTGCAGTATCCTTCAGTGGACTTCCAAGCAAAACAAACAAACAAACAAACAAAAACAAGAGAGATTACAGGAGACTAAGGGCCATTTCGCACCTGGAAAATACAGTGAAAGGCTTACCTTTTGCTGATGCCATTTTTTTGGCATTTTACATGACGTTGTCAGCATCCAGCATCCCAGCAACAAACCGGCAGCTACATCCTCCATTTTAAAGCGCTCGTTGGAGAATCCACAAAAGTGGACTTCCCCAGCCATGTAGCGCGAGTGAGAGGAGAGCAACCAGCAAACACACACTAAGGAAAGGTGTGGATGTGAAGTAGTACTATCTCTGCCTCCTGCACCCACCCTCACACCTATCTTCTACCGGGGATGTTTTTTTTTAAAGCAAACTGCCTGGAGCAATGAATACACATTAAATTGTCCATGCAGAGCCAAAAAAAAAAATTCCCCACCAGTTAACACACAAAGCATGCTTCTCTACCCGGAGGTAAAGAATGGCCAGAGGCATGATTTTTTATAGCATTACACCATTGTCCTGGTGTAAGGCCATTTTTTTCTGATGTGAGAATGGCCCTAGGCCACTCCAAATCAAGGTTCAAGCATCCAGAAATCAATCAAGCACAGTGGTCTGGTCTGAGAGGTCAGGGTTTGTGGGCAAGGGAGTGGCAGCATATGGCCACATTGCTTCCATATCTCATAGAATCTCTCAAGATGTTTTATTTATTTATTTATTTATATTAAATTTTTATACTGCCCTTCCATATGGCTCAGGGCACTTTACATATAACATCACGAGGGGGATACATGGAATGACCTAACATATAACATAGTCAATACATCAAAAATAATCCAACAGTGGTTCTGAATAACATAATTTCAATGGTCTTAAACAACAATAACATAACAGGAACGGTAATGTAAGACCCCCCAGAATGGTCAAACTGGTTTAGGCCATGGAGGGGATGTCTGAGAATGACCTGTGGATGTTATTTGGGTTTGGTTGGTCTTAGGCAAATGCCTGATGGAGGAATTCCCTTTTGTAGGCTCTGCAAAATTGTGGGAGTTCAGGCAGGGCCCTGATCTCTTCAGGGAACTAGTTTCACCAGGTGAGAGCCAGGACAGAAAAAGCTCTGGCCCTTGAGGACCAATGTACTTGTTTTGGGCCTGGGATCACCAGACAGTTGGTGGTGGTGGAGCATAATGCTCTTTTAGGCAGAAAGTTTCTCAAGTACACTGGACCCAGACTGGGTATGGCCTTGAAGGTAAGAACCAAAACCTTAAGTCTGATCCAGAATTCAATTGGGAGCCAGCTGAGTTGTTGAAGTATAGGTAAGCACCATCTGCTCCAACCTCATCCTGAGACAACACATCCTCACTTTTAGCCTGCAGCTCTGTTCTAAACCTATAGGTAAAGGTAAAGGTATCCCCTGTGCAAGCACCGAGTCATGTCTGACCCTTGGGGTGACGCCCTCTAGCGTTTTCATGGCAGACTCAATACGGGGTGGTTTGCCAGTGCCTTCCCCAGTCATTACCGTTTACCCCCCAGCAAGCTGGGTACTCATTTTACCGACCTCGGAAGGATGGAAGGCTGAGTCAACCTTGAGCCGGCTGCTGGGATTGAACTCCCAGCCTCATGGGCAAAGCTTTCAGACTGCATGTCTGCTGCCTTACCACTCTGCGCCACAAGAGGCTCATTCTAAACCTATACCTTTGCTTTAATGATGCAGGTGATCCTAGAGGGCTGGCTTTCATCTGCTGGATCAAAGCTGGGGTGTGGAGGTGACTCTGTACAAACTTTCAGCTGTAAATCTTGGCATGCTTGACCTCCTCTTGTTTGTCGGCTTCTACTACATCTGGTCTGGCTATGCTAGCCTCTTCCTCCTCTAAAGAGTCCTCACTATCTCTGAATATTTGCTGACCCATGACACCTGTGAAACAACACAACATTAGGTATGGAAATTCCTGGAAATTTGAGGGTGGAGCCTGGGGAGGACAGGGATGGTGGAGAGGGTTTAATGCCAACCTTGAAAGCTGCCATTTTCTGCAGGGAACTAAAATCTGTAATCTGGAGATCAGTTGTAATTCCAGGAGCTTTCCAGGCTTTACCAGGAGGTTGACAATCCTAACCACAAGGAGGGTGAAGCTGATGCAAACAACCAGAGGGGAAGGCATTAGTCACAACCTTCCTCTGCTCTGATTCCACCTACTTAGGTGAATTTGGACTCGAACGTAAAAGGCATTAAGGAAACAAAACACAGCAAGCAATTGAGAGTCTGAACTCCACACAGCTTCCCCCCTTTTCTCCTCCATGTTTAGCCAAAGCCCCCATTATTTCTTGAGCATGCTTAGCCATAGAAAAGACAAATATTCATCCACCAAACCTGACCTGTGTTCTGGATGAAAGAATACTTTGTGTTGTTATAGGCTTCAATTTTGTATTGTGTTATTGGGAGAGCTTATTCAACCCTCTCCCCAAAAGTCTCAGTCCCCCCCCCCAATAACGCATTCTATTGACTTCTCCACAGAGAAGTACATAGAGAGTTCCTTCTCTTAGGATATGAGTAAACATAATGTGAAATTTTATCGCACCCCTCTTTTTGCAATTTCTTCTTTGAGCCTTCCCCCCCCCACACACACACAACACTTTCTAACTACAAAAATAGAGATTCTGACTTCATTAAGGAGGTTTAAAATTATTCCTAGGCCAAGCCCTAGATGATGATGATGGTAATAGTTATTATTATTATTGTGGGCCCTAAAAGTGGCCACAATACAAATTAAATGCTTATAAGAAAACATGAAAAACAGCACACTTCAAAATCTCAGTTAGGACTTCAATACATAAAAACTCAGCTAGTGAAATACAGCCCTAAATAAAACTGTCTTCAATTACTTCCTGAAGATTGAAAGTGAAGGGGCTAGGCACATATCAAGGGGAACTTGTTCCATAATTGTGGCCTCTGTTCTGTTCTCACTTGACTGATGGGGCAGTCACAAGGACCCCTCTGCCTCTGATGTTAATTCCCAAGCAAGAGGTTAGCTTCCAATCTCTGACAAGCCTGGGCTAGGGCTACTTGGGCTGCTACACTAGCTAAGTTGTCTGAAGACCAGTGAAACTGCAGATCAGTAAGCCCAAGAGAATTCCTAGCATCCCTGGTGTGATCTTTGGTATAGGGTATTTGCACTTATGCACAGCAAATATGTGCTACAGCTTATTCTAGTGGTGTTTTGGTTAAACAATGGTCATATTTATAGATTGGTGGAGATCTTTCTTTACAGCAAATAATTTACAGGAAGTGATTTCTTACAATGCAATACAACAGGTAGGAGTTTTAGGAAGCTCTAGGTGGAGTACCTGTAAAGCTTCCATATTTTTTGATGCATCTCAGAACTTGCTGGCTGGCAAAGTCCCGTTCAGATGTAACTATTTCCTCCCCCCCCCCTGCACGTTTTTGATGTTGCTGTAGCACTTAGCAGATGGTGTCTTTTAATCCTACTTTCTCAAGGAAGGATTGATGCCTTGCCAAATGGCTTATTTGTTGTAGCTTCTCAGTTTAAGGCTTTATATTGTAAAGTATTGACATATTTGTTGTAGCAGAAAATCTGGAAGAGGAAACATCTAACAATGAAAAATGTTCATAAAGCAATTTGGGTTTGGGTGTTGGGGCTATGGGGGAGCTTTAAATGGTTATTTACATAATCTGCCATTTGTCTGGTTTCTAAAGCAAAATTACAGATAACAAATGGAATTTAAAATGTCACTGCACGAACTCATCTTAGTCAAAATGAAAGAAGTTTCACTTTGCTCATATTCTAAAGTGGCCTTGAATTGCAATTTTTAAAAAAAGCAAAATTATCTTTGAGATGACAGGAACAGTGAGTATTTGATGTCCATGTACCACAGGGATACAATTGACTTAATATTGCTATTCAAGCTTCCTTCCTTTCAGGGGGATAAGTAGGTATCATTTTCCTTTTTCAAAAAGCTCTGGGTGAGGAGCTCAGTTGTGGGATTTGCATAGCACATGTGTATGCTATCAAACTTAACATAGGATCAGCTGCCAGTTTGACCCTTCACCCATGCTCCAGGTGACAAGCCTTTTACAAATACTGCTCCCTGCCCCCCCCCAGGAACTCCATATCACCAGGGACATCAATTTTCTATCTGGGCCACATCCAAGAAAGGCACAGGTCTCCCTATCATTGCTTAGCTCAGTTAAAACCAACAATTTCTGAGATGCAGTCACCCTGCAGCCTGGCTGCTTACTCCTTATCACCCTCACCCATGTCACCAAAGTTGTTGCTCTGCCTTCCCCTACTTGGGTCCTTCACCTGGGCCTGGCAATGCCTATCCCAGGTTACTGCACCCTTCTTGCATGGCTAATAGTTGAGACAGCTCCGCCAGGGACAGGGAATACTTGTTGCCCCTTGGTCTGGAATCAGTCCTGCTCCAGGAGGGTTCTGTGACTCTGCAGACGATAGAGAGCTCAGAACTATTTGGATACCCCTTTGGAGGGTGGATTCCATGGTCTTACACACCACTAAGGCCCCTCACTCCACCCATCACAGGCTCCACCCCCCATTTTCCAGGAATTTCCTAAGCTAGTTTTTGTTGTGTGTAGATTATTAAATACAATAAAGAGAGCGGTGGAAAGCTTCATGTTGCCTGTATGCCCTTGTTGCTATGTAGGGCTGGGGTCTCTAAGAATATAGGAGAAGCCATATTGAATTAGGCCAATGGCCTATCCATTCCAATGAACTCGGGTCCACTGTATGTCCAGTGCCTTGCATTAGATTCATCGCAAGAAAGTTCTGATGATCTTTATATATCATCTGAGCCATGTTGCTGGCGGGATATGGGAGCAGGGAAGTTATAGAAGTGTTTTTGGGGATTTAGACCGCCATCTTGTTCTTGTTGTTTAATTGTTAAATCTGTTAAGGGAAGGATTGAGGGGGATTGTTGACTGTATTGTTTTATGGTTATGTGGCTATTCACCCTTTTATTCTCTAAGCCACCCCGAGCCGGCTTTGTCGGGAGGAGCCGGATATGAATTTAATAATAAATAAACCCTCTGTGTCACATAATGGCTAAATCCCAGATGCCATCAGGATGTCCACCAGCAGGACCATTACTTCAGAAGCCATCCTTCTGTTGTTCCCAAACACCAAGAATACAGTGCATCACTGCCCCATAGTGTTCCATCTATACCCCATGGTGAACAGCCACTGATAGACCTCTGCTCCATATGCTTATCCAATCCCTTACAAGCTATCTGTGCTTTTAGCCAGCACCACTTGTTGCAACAGTGTATTCCATGTGCTAATTATTCTTTGGGTGAACAAATACTTCATTTTAGCTGTTCTAAGATCACTGCTCAGCAATTTCATTGAGGGTCAGGGCTAGAGTGAGGTCAACTGATGTCCTGAGCACAGCCCAATGATGATGCCCTTTTGTCCTTCCATTATTTAGCGGGTAAGGCATTAAGACTCAGTAAGCATTGAAGGTGATATAAAAGACCTTTATATCAGTTTTCTTCCAGGCCAGACCCCACAACTGGTAAATGTAAATGTTTTATTTTATTTAATATTAAATAACAGTAGCAATGTAAACTCTGTGGTGCCCGACTTCCCTTGGTGTCCTAAGCACGGGCTTATTTTACTTAATGGTTAGTCCAGGGCTGTCGAATGCTGATGACAAACTGAGTGCTGGGGCAGATACAGGATGGTGACGTCTTTTCGCTTCTTCCCACAATGTGTTCTCAGGCTGTGAGGGTCAAGAGGTTCACAGGAGGACCAAAAGTACGTCCTGGAGGATTTAGAAACAGCCTCTCAATCAGAGCATCCTCTTGGCCCTGCTGTTTCTAAGGGATGAGAACTAGAGGTGATCTGGGAAAGGCAGCTTCATGCCTCCATTTCCTGACCTAGGATTCTGTTGCCTGGGTCACCCAGGGTTGATTGCTCAGCCTGGTTTACCTCACAGGGTTGGTGATGGTGGTGGGGATGGAGCAGAGAGGGGAGAGTACAGTGTGCCTTCCCAAGATCCTCAGAGGTAGGACAGGGGAAGAAAGGAAACAAAGAGTGAGTGACAAGTTTGTGGCCATGTTTAGCTGCTAAGGCTGTGTGTATGGACTTGGTATAGTAGTTAAAAGTGCTAGAACTGGGTTTTATTCCTGACTATTCCACATGTGGCCAGCTGGGTGACATTGGAGCAATTTGTGGTTGTACCTAACACCCAGTGTCAGAAAACCAAAATATCTTCAGAGTCAATAAGGTTGGGGAACCCACAAAATACTCAAAGCCAACTATGTTTAATGATGCTACAGTTTGGTTCCTTAAAATGAAGCTGATAAACATTCTGCAATATATTCATACAGTTTATTTCGTGTTGAAATAAAATGTCATGTTGTGTAGATTCCTGAGCTGGCATGTTGTTTATAGGATCATGACAGTTATAGGGTTTTCGTTGGTCACAACATTGTCCTTCCTACATCAGAAGGCAGCAAATGTCCTTCATTTCCTCCCTTGTTGTGTTCAGGGGGAGTCAGGGTGACATTAGAGAAGCATAATGGCAGGCTTATGTGTTGACTAGTTGCTTCCATATACAGCTGATCTAAGGAGGTCTTCACTTGCTCCATGACTGGTGGGTTTTGCTGGTGTTGATATGGACTCCAGTGCAATTGCTATGATCTAAGCACTTTTGAAGTGAGTGGTTTTTTAAAACTCCTCTTCTCTGCTTAGAAATCATAAGACACTAACTAGCTATGCCATTGTCATGTTGGTTTTGCTGGTGTCTGAGGGTTAGGAGTGAGCTGTGAAGCACTTTTAGCTGCAACAATCAGAAGCACCTGATTTAATGCTTAATATGACAATGTTCACATCTATTGGTAAACCCACTTTCAAACTTGATTTTAAAAAAAATTGAACTATAATAAAAACCTTTCAAAATGAAGCCTAAAAAATAGGGGTATCTTTTATCAGACAGCCATAGCTATTATATTTCAGAGCAAGACTTTAAAAAAATGCTGCATGTCACTCCTACAAACTATTATTGTAATATATCACCAGCATGAGGGCTAGCTAAAATGTTCTCTCCCATAACAGACCTCTCATAAGTTTTATTAAAAAGAAAAAAATATATATAATGGAAAAGTTACTCTGGGAGTTGGATGGAAATATTAATAGCCTATGCTGGCCCATAAAACATTTGAAACAACATGGGCTATTTCTTCCATGGAAGTAAAACAAGTTTAAACATTTTAATAGTGGTGGAAGCTGAATGCACTTAAAATAGCTGGTAGCCATTGTGGATAAATAACGGGATTATCTCCCAGCTCCAAAGTCAACAGTGTAGAGGTTGCAAAGATAATTTGAGACCCCTTTCTCACTAGGGGTTGAAAAATAATTTATTCTGTTTACCAGGTTTATGTCTACTCAGTTCTCCATCTTCACTATTACTGGACTTTAAGGTCCCATTCTAGCAGTCTGCAAACATATATGACTCATCTCCTGAACAGGGACAAACATCTCGAGACACATCAAAAGGCAGATCCAGCCAGTTCAGGGGAACCCAGACAAGTACTGCAGCATAGAATTTCATCCAGGAGGTTATTCGGTACATGTTTAGAAACAGTACTTGAAACAGAATAAGGCAGTGAACTTTCTCCTCCCCCCCCCACTGTAGCCCAGCCCAAAGTGGAAGAAGATCCAATGTGGCATAGCTGTGAATAGCAGCCTCTAATCTGGAGAATCAGGTTTGATCCTCTACTCCTCCACATACAGCCAGCTGGGTGACCTTGGGTTAGTTACAGTTCTCAGAGTTCTTTTAGCTCCAGCTATGTCACAGGGTGTCCGTTGTGGGGAGAAGAAGGAAAGGAGATTGTAAGATGCTTTGAGACTCCTTTGGGTAATGAAAAACAGGGTATAAAAATAAACTCTTCCTCTTCCTGAGACCACCAGAAAAATGTGAATTTAAAATCCTTATGATGGAACATATTTTTTCCACTGACCTTTTTGTTCTTGCTCAGTTGCTTTCAACCCTCTTAATACCAGATTCATGGAGAGTTGTGAGACATGTAGAAGAAATTTGATTGCTATCCATTATTTTTACCCCCAATTGCTGATCTCAATGTGGTTCAAAGACATCCTGCATGATTACAGTGCCTACCCAGATATTACCTTTATTTGCTTGGGAATTTGACTCACTAGCTTCTACTGCACTTTGAAATTCTGATCCTTCATGCTATGAGCCAGACTTAGTTTTCCAGTAGCAGAATGAATTTTCCTGCCTTCTCTCTGTTGCAACCCATATAATCTTCACAAAATGCTGCTTCTGGTGATAGGAGACATAGAGGAAATGACATGAAGGGGATATGTAGTGGGAAAAGTAAATCAGTGGACACGGCCAATTTGACCTGGATCCAACTCCATGTTTGCACTTTTTCATTGGGAGAAGTACTTCAAAATTAAGAGAACAATGCCATGTAGTTAAAACAGGCTTCCACAAGATGTCTAACCAGCATTGCAAACTGTAAAGGAAATAGCCAATGAAAGAAATTGACTCCTGTAGCACAGTGGGAAAAACGTCTTAGTGAAGGACCATTTTTAAAACTACAACAATAACAGTTTTACCCTTTAAAAAGTCAAAGGAAGTCATAAGGATGCTGAATACCTGGGTGAAGGCTAAGGAACTCTGTGTGTTTCAAATGTCAAGAGTAGAAAACACTTGAGAATCCAAGGTACCTTCAAGGATTCCTTTTTTGTTTCCTAAGAGATCATAGAGCTTTGGACGCAATGTCAACTAAATATACTTTTTAAATTATTATTGCGTTCTTGGATATATTTTGTTGCCATTCAGCCAAGTACTAGCTAATAGGCCATTCTAATGAATAATTATAAGCTAATAATGGCGGTTTCATTTTTAGGATAGGTCAGCAGTAACAGTAACTTTAGATTTAATTCTGCAGTTTTGTCATCTGACTCTGAGAGAATTCATTTCTTTAGAAGATGGCTGAAGTATCTGATGATCAGTCTTGCTTCAGTGTGGGACTGTTCTACCCCAAGGGATTTCATCTTCTAGAAATCTTAATTGGAGCTCTGTAATTGAAATCAAGCTAATCTGCTGCATCTTCTTCCTCTGTACTTAACATTTTTTTAAAGAAATGCTGACAAACTACTTGTGCTTGGTGGACATAATTACAAAAGCTGAGCTTTCACATAATGGGCTGAACTTCATTGGTAAGCTGGAAAATTATTGCTGATCATAACCCGAATAGAAAAGTTTAACATTTTATTCATAGACCTAATTTCCAACTCAACTAAACTGGGACATGGAGCAAAGAAAACATCTCTATGAACAGAAGACCAATGAACCCCTTAAATCATACATTTCTAGCAGATTGGGCCCTGTTTCATCAGTACACATCAGAGTCTGTGACACTGTACCACCCTGCTATACACATTGGTCATACTTGTCCTGTTTTAGCCTTTTTAGTCATTAATGTTTTGGTGCTCAGGCCTTGCATCAGGATAAATCATGCAACCTCAATCCTCCTCAGATGTGTGGCTGCCATTTTGTGTGAAGATGGCAGTGCACATGTTTTTGGTTTTGTTAAGTGCAAACATGTATACATATGGGTATCCAATCATTTGTAGCTAATTTGAAAAAATTGTGTATTTCCCTAATCATACAAAACTAGTAATATAGCCCGCTGTACCTTGGATACAGCGGGCGCTAGCGGAGGTGCAGGTGCCCCCGAGTCGTCAGGGCTGCAGCAAGGCGGCAGCGAGGGAGCAGGTGGCGGCGAGTTTTCTGGGCGGCGGCGAGTACGGCGGCGGCGAGAGAGCACCCGCCTGCCGCGCTGCGTGCGGCTGGCGGTCCGGCTCGTCAGGGTGGCGGCGGCAGCGAGGGAGCAGGTGGCTCCCAGTCTTCAGGGTGGCAGCAGCAGCGAGGCGGCGGCGGCGAGAGAGCACCCGCCGGCCGCGCTGCGCGCTGCTGGCAGATGTTCCCTGGCCACTGGCCTAATTTCTTTGCTGCAGTCCCCATCTGCAGTGATCTTGGAGCCCAGAAAAATAAAATCTGTCACTATCTCCGTTTCTTCCCCATCTATTTGCCAGGAATCTACATCTACATCAGCTCTTCTTGTGTGTGTGGTTTTTTTTTTTGGGGGGGGGGTATCTTATCCTCTTGGATTATTTGTTTTTTTTAGATATTAATGCACAGGTTTTCTTCCTAATAGGAACCCAAAGTGTTTTACAACGCCATTCTCCCCTTCTTCTGTTTCACCCTCACAACCACCTTCTCAGGTAGTTTAGACTAAGAGAACATGGAAGTCCAAGGTCATTCCAGCAAGCTTCCAGGGCGAAATGAAGATTTATATCCATGTCTCACACATCCTGATTCAGTACCCTAATCAGTATACAACACTGTCTCTCTGTATTAGTAAAACTAGAAAGATCTAGTGCTTGGCCCGTAATTAAATCAATAAAAGACTACAAATTTCAAAAATGAGACTTTAGGGAAGAGATTTTCAGTCTTCCAGGAATGTGAGTTGAGTCAGCTGAGATTGCTCTAAATGGGCAAATGAAGACTGAAATCTCCAACTGGTGTCTCAGCAGGCAGCCCAATTGACTGGAATTCAGGAAGCTATTCAAGGCCCGCTCCACAGCCTCCAATTGGAAGAGCGCTGGAGGCATCATAAAACAACAATACCAGCCTTTCCATGGTACAGATAACACCTTTTAGAGGAAGAGCAGAGATTAGGCTCTGCCTTATCACAAAATCCTCTTTAAGCAAGCTGCAAGGAAGTCATGCTAGATCAGCCTACCAAGGCAGCTTTGAGCTATTATGTGGGGATTTGCACTGACACCACAGACACTGTTGCAATTCTCCAAATGACTGAGGAGCAGAAATTATAAATTAGATATACAGGGTTATTCAGCTATGAATCCTGTGCTTGCCTACAATAGGTGTGGGTTTAACCAAGAACACTGGCCATGTGGATAGAATGAGTAGTGCTGCCTCCAAGAGGAGATATGATGGAGCCAAGTTCATACACTGTAATGCCACTGTGTTTGGATCAACATTTTAGAGTGCTACAGTTGGGGAACCACATGAACTTTCAGAGGGTAGCTCATTTCTCTTATATTGCTCTCACTCACTAGTTCTTTTTCTCCCCTGCAACCACTATAGTCCTTCCCATTTTCTTATTCTCTTCTTCCCATCTTACCAGCCAATCTACCTTTATCTGTTCCCTTGTCATCTTGTTTTCTGCTTTCTTTGATTTCATCCCCCTGGAAGCCTCTCTCAGAGAAAAAAGTCTGGCCCACTTGCCCAATGGCTGTTGCTCCCTTCTCATTATGGAGTGGTGGCACTCTAGGAAATTGATGTCAGGTGACACCATGTTGTACACCTGGGTACATACCCAGAAGTGACGTTGAAGCACTGCTTGACACTGGCTTTCTCCCCCATTTTGCTCTTGCTGCTCCACTGACTAGCAAGGGGAGGCCAGGGGCTAGGAGTGGGAGGTCACACAAGTCAACTTTGGTCTGCCACCTGTTGGCCCGCTGTATGCTGACTGCCAGGAGAGGTTACGTGAAGTGGGAAATTAGTCTCTGGTTGTCATTGCCAGGCATGTTTCTGACAAGGCTTGGAAGATACATCAGTAGTGTTGTGGCTGCCTAGCACGCTCTAAGACAGGGGTAGTCAAACGGTGGCCCTCCAGATGTCCATGGACTACAATTCCCATGAGCCCTTGCCAGCATTTGCTACCCCTGCTCTAAGATATTGACTGGGAACTCAGTGGGCATTTGTTTCTTAAAGCTAAAGGAATTATTTCTACTCTTTTGGGGAGCTTTAATCCCCCTTTGAAAGATTTTATTTTTTTCTCTGCCAGTTTGGGACTTACTTGGGTTTGTAGAGAAATCCCCATTCCCATCTGTCCCTTGCTCTGTTTTGTGGATTGATTGATCTAGGGTCCAGTTTGGAATTAGATATATCATGGCATCCAAAGGAGGAAGCGGAGCTGTTCTAGGAAAGGGTGGGCTCAACAATGACATCTCATCTTGTTCCTTCTAAAACTGCCAGTTCTGCTTGGTGATTTCTCTCCCCTCCCTGGCAAGGATTCTGTTGGGCTTGATTCAGAGAATCCTTTAACCAAGAAGGATTTGTTCAGAGTGTTTTAACAACCTCCAAGCTTATGTATGGAAAGTCTATGGAAATTCCAGAAGTCAAAATATTGCTTTTAGAACAAATGGAAAATAAAATGTGAGTTATGTGGTAAAACAAATACAGTGTTGGAATCAGATACGTTTACAAAGTGATGGAGATTCCCCCACCCCCTTATAATTAACATTTCCTTTATGCATTTTTTGGAAGGACCACACCTGAGACGGTAGGTTTACCAGTTCAAGAACTGAAATGAATAAACATTTGTGTTGATATGATTTGTGATGTAATAATATTGTATGTATGAGATCTCTGTATTTTATAGCTTGGATGTGATTTTGGTTTGTTGTCATATAATAAATACAGCAATAGTATAGCACTTATTCAGCAATTAATATATACCTTAAGTAATCAGAAATAGAATAACTGGTGGGTGTTACTGGCATACAGGTGACTACAAGCCTCCAGAGGACCACTTTCATGGTAATATGTTGATGTTAAACAGCCCAGGGAACAAAAAGAAGTACTTCTATAGAATTTGCAGCCAGAGTGACAGCCACTATATTATCTGGCTTTAATAAAAAAACTAGACAGATTCCTAGAGGAGTGGCTATTAAACACAATGATAAATGGAATCTCCATATTCAGAAGCAATATACCTTAGAACAGTAGTTCCTGGGCGACAACATCTTTATGCCATGTTTAGCTGCTTCCCAGAGTCATCTTTTTGCCTATTGTGAGAAACAGCATGCTGGACTGGATGAGCTCTTTGTCTGATCCAATCAGGCTCTTCCTATATTCCTGCATGTAAACAAAAGTGGTCATTCAAAATGTTCTTCAGAAATATGTTGTGAAAAGTAAACACCTATTTTCAATAAATGTTATTAGGGAATATACTGGTAATAGAAGTGACACAATGCATTGAATCACCAAAAAAATTAGACTTTCAAGCCTTCAAATGAACAGAGAAGAAGAGGGAAAGAGAGAGAATTCTCTTTGCAGCTAATGATGAGTCTCTTTTCATTCTCAAAAGCTTACAAGTGAACAAACACATTTATTCTGGAGAAACATTTGGGAAATCAAAGGGCATCTTTATGCAGAAAACATGAATCTCCATGAAGGAATGAGGAACTAAAATGTATTTATTCCTGTAATATACAAATGTATAGAGGTTTTCTGAGGATTTATGCAGAACTCTAAATCTTTGGGTAAGTCATTGTAACATTGGAAAATAATCTGAAAAGTTCACTTTAGTACTTTGTTTTGTTGAATTAAAGATTTCTAAGGCAGAACCCAGCAAAAGATTTTATTACTGGGTCCAGCTTAGCAAGGGGTAGATCTGTCCAGGTAACAGGTCTCACTCTATTTTTAATAGCATATATAGACTTGTCAGTTTCAGACTAATTGCTGATTGTTCTCTTATGAGTCCAGAAGGAAAGATAAATTGATAAAGCATGTAGTTTATAACATTTTTTTATCATGAACCCTGTGTTCATTCAAATGTTAGAAGTGATGGTCTGTCTTCTCTTATGACATATCATGATTAAAAGCTGAAATTAAACTGTCTGCCCTCAACCCCCACTTGAGCTGCCAGAGTCTCACAATGCTATTTTTTTTTAGTGGCAGACATACCTTTGCTGCAGCACAGTGTTACTTTTGCCTTACTTGTTATACTAAATACACTATAGATCAGGGGAGTCAAACACATAGCCCATGGCTTGGGTCTGTCCAGGTCTGGTATCCAGCCCTGGGTACCAAGGGAATGAGCAAGGAAGAGAAGGGAATGGTCGTAAGAGTAGCAAAAGACCCAAGTATGGCTGGCTGGCTGGCTGGCTGGTCCATTCCTGCCCTGCACATATGACCCCCCCTCCTGGCAGAAATGGGGGGGGATTTAGCCTCCCCATTAGTATGCACGCGTGCTGGGCATCCCACTTTACTTCAGTGGCAGAAGCCACTTCCTTCCCCATTGTTGCCACCCCCTTGTTCTTCTCTTGCTTACTTCTCATGCTCTTTTTCCACCAAGATGCCAGAGAAGCAGCCCACTGGGAGGAGGGTGGAAGAAAGTCATTGGAAATGGAAGGGAAGGGTTGAAGTGTGTGTAACTGCACTTTGAAAGTCATGAGAAAGGAGAAGAAATGTAGCCGTTGGGGGCAAAGGAAGATGCGGAGTGTTTTTGTTTACAAGAACAGAGGTATAATTGAAGGCAAAGATTAAACAGGAGCCTTGAGCTACCTCAAAGGCTTAATGAGATTTTATTGCTTCATTTTTATTTTTTATGCACTTGTACCTTTCTTTTCTCCCCAAACAGTGGCCCAAGGCAATTTACAAGTATTGTTCTTTCCTTCTGTGTTTTTGTTCCCCCAACTGCACAGCTGAGAGAGTGAATGGCCCAATGTCAACCAGCAACTTCCATGGCAAAGTGGGGTTTATGAACCTGGGTGTGCTGCCCTAGCCTGGCACACGCAGGGTTAGTTCAAGGGCAAGCACGGTTACAAAGTCAAGCAAGTTCAAAGCGCATACCAGAGAGTAGTCAAAAGTCCAGTCTGGGTCTTATCAGGAATTGCTAGTGGATGAAGTCCAAAGGAGAACCGAAAGAGTAGTTGTTTATCTTTACCAAGGTCAAACCGGGAATCTGTGGAGCTTTCAATCAAAGCATAGTCTAGTCGGGTGAAGCAGAGTCAAGCCGAGCTTCGCCACAGCATCGGGGAGCAGGAAACCAGTCAAGGCAATGGGTGGACATGTGCACAAAGTTGCACCCACACTGGGAAGCACTTCGGCTATGCTTAAGAACAAGCTGAGCTGTCACATCAAGTGGCTGCACCTGGCACTCAGCCTTCCTCTGATGAATGAGCCCCACCTGTCCCCCTAGCCTGTTGCTGTAATCTAAGCCGAGCACTTTGCCTGCGTGTTGCCAATGTTGTCCTCCTGCATTCCCTCCTGTGCTCTGGAGATGAATCTGGGCTGTTCAGGGGTGTTGCTGCAGGCTGAGGTAATGCTGGTGCAGAGGGCATGGTGCTTGTCTGGCTGGAACCTGGTTGTGGCTCCCTATCAGGACTTGCCTCTCTAAGCAGCACCCTGCTGCTTTGCTCCAGCTCCTCCACTTCTTCCTCCGAGGGAGCTGGCAAAATGAGCTCAGGCAGTGGTGCAGAGGCACCTCCTGGCCATGACACCGGGTCTCCCAGTTGTTAGTCCCCATGTTTGAACTTCAGCTCCATGGGGTGTATGTGTGTCTTTGCGGATGATCAGATCTCTAAGTGGGACTGAAATGCAAGTAAAGGAGTGGCCAGTGGGAGCAGACTTGAGATCTAGAGGACAGTGGATTGACGTGGATGAATCATACAATGGTGAGTAGAGAAAAGAGAAATTTGTGGAAAGGAAATGCAAGGAAAGGAGTGGCCAGTGGGAGCAGACTTGAGATCTAGAGGACAGTGGATTGACGTGGATGAATCATACAATGGTGAGTAGAGAAAAGAGAAATTTGTGGAAAGGAAATGCAAGGAAAGGAGTGGCCAGTGGGAGCAGACTTGAGATCTAGAGGACAGTGGATTGACGTGGATGAATCATACAATGGTGAGTAGAGAAAAGAGAAATTTGTGGAGGGTTCATGATTTTTGGTCTGGATTGAGCAAGAGTTGAGGGTGGTGGCTCCGATTTCTTGGAGAGTTTATATTATATGTGCATGCTTTGGGTTGTAGTGGGGAAGAAACCCTGCTTCACACATAAAAATGCTTCCAGGATTGCAGAGAGAAAAGTTGCTGGTCTGGTATATTAGGGAAGAAGACCCCTAGAATTACTTGTGCTGGGGTGGGAGGGAGAGAGGGATGGACATGAGCAATTTCTCTAAACAAGAAGGCATATTCCAGGAGGATTACACATAGCAAGTCAGTACATTAAAAAAAACTGGGACGTTAATTTTGCTTCTCAGTTACCAATGAAAGGATGCCACAAATTGCAGGTTTATCAGTGAGCAGTGCAATGCTGTACTGAAGGATAAGCTTCCTGAAGTTGGAATTAGCAAATTTTTCCAGTTTTTGGAACTGAATTACCCTCAACATAAAACTTTTGCTTCTTAAAATTCCATTTATATTTGAGGCAATGTATGTCTGTGAAAAGCTCTTTGTTGTCAACTTACAGATACACACATAAACAGTACACTCAAGATAGCTACAACACAGATGTCAACTTCAGATTTTGATGTATTAATTCAGAGTAAGAGGTGAAATAGTGCACAGAAGGTGCACAGATAGATGCAGTTTTGTATAACACAGGCAGCAAATTAAAATCTAAGTAATAATATTTAATTCAGTTGTTGCAATAAGTGAGCACAGTAAAGTTATTAACTCTGGCCTAGAAATTCCTGAAGGAATGACGCTTGGGGAGGGAGGAGCAATACAGATGTTGAGACCTGACAAGTGATTACCTGGCCCAGTGACACTTTAGGAATTTCTCCAATCCCTGTAGTAAAGACCATGTTGCTGGCCTGGTATAATAGGGAAGAAGACCCCTAGAATTACTTGTGCTGGCATTCCTAATGTTTCATCGTATCAGAATAGGAAGCGCAAATAAACCAGTGCAAGAAAACATTGTACCCATTGATCAGAAATCAACACAAAGAAGATGAAAACAAGAATTTGAGTTACATATGTTGCATTGCAAGTGTTCCCCTTCACAGAAATCTTGACTAAAAGACATTTTTTTTTACAGTTTGAAGAGAAACCAGAGGATAATGATGTATGTCCCTCTGTGTGCCCTAACTGTAATGGCCTTTGGCCTTATACAATAAATGCTTTGCCTGCTTGCATTGCAAGTGGAACACATAAAGTTGAGACACTCCAGTCAGCATTATTTCTTTATATGACTGGAGAAGAATTAAGAGGGAAATTTAATATTGTCTAGTTGGCTAACGATGCAGATAATGAATTAATAAATCTGAAGGCTGAGCTGCATGGAGAACAAATATTGCATACAAAAGGCACAGATTCTTCACTAGAGCAAAAACCTGGATAATCACTCAATAAAGATAACTTTGTGAGGCAATCTTAAGCATGTAAACTCAGAGGTAAGTTCCATTTTAGTCAATTGGGCTTATTTCCTAGAGAATCCAAATAAATGAATGGATGAAAGGAAATGAAATGAACTGTTCCTGGGATTGTGGCCATCATGTCTGAGTGGAATCCAGACAATGAAAAACAAAGGAGTTAATCCTGTGCAGACAATGCATGCTGTGCATTATCAAGTCCTTGAGAGGTGTGTGGATAGGAGAGAAGTAAATGGATGCCCCACAGTGCAGAATGACTTTTACCATGCAAAAAGACAGCAAAGGAAAATCTAACAGTAACAACCTTTCCCTTTAGAAAAGCTGTTGTGGCGGTTGTTAAGACCTGCTGTAAGGGTAGCCTCAACTAGAACAGATTCCAGTCCAGCACATGGAAAACAATGCAGAAAATGTGACAAATGTGACCACTGTGCTAAATCAGAGAAAGACAAACTCAAGGCTAAGATATATTTGCACTGGAAGGCACAGAATAAAACCTGCACAGTTTCTTCATCGGTACATTGAATTTTTCTCATTCATTCATTATTAGTTATCTAATACTGAATAATTACCTCAGTGCCCTCATATCTTGCAGAGAATGCTCACAGACTTCAGACTGTTTGCACAATAATGGGATTATTTCATCAGTTTAGTGGCCTGGCAGAAAGAGCAACTGAAGCAGTAGAGGATTCTGACAACACAAATCTAGAGAACACGCAGCCTATGTCTTTAGCCTCATGTACCACACCTACAGACTACATGGGCTCCATTTCAAAGGGGAGAACTAGATTGCCTCCCTTAAGATCTCTGTCTACATGTCAGTTGGTAAACACAGAGCCACAGACACTTCTGAAATGGAAAGGAAGGAAAAATGTCATACATTGCTACAACAAGAATTCTGATACCCGAGCACATCATGCTACTGCTATATCAACTTCATTGGATTCCAGTGCATTTCTAGGCTCTGTTCAAGGTGCTTCTGCTGTTCTCTTAAAGAACTAAATGGTTTGGACCAAAACTTATGGGAATTTTGTGCTGAGGGGGCACTAGTATATTGGGTAGGAAAGATTGCTAGGCTCCTGTGATCCCGTGGGGTGGGACATAGTGAAGCTGCTTTTAAATAGAAATAATTATTGTGACTTTGAAATGCAGGGTTATTTATAAGGTTAAAACATGAACATTAACTATGCACAAATTATAAAGTGTCACTGAGCTTTAGTGCCTATTGTTGCCTCCCATATCCAATGTACACGTACAGAACATCATCACAAGTCATCACAAGCCGGCATGCATAGAAGTCTGAGAACTCCCACACCTTCAATATGGCACATCATCGTGAAAGGAAAAATGAACATACTCAATTTTCATCTTGAACTGACCAGAAAGGCCCCATTTCAAAAATCCTTCTTTAAAATTCAATCAGGTATACTGAATTGTCACATATGAATTGTGAAAGGAGAAGAAGAGCCTTTTTTGAAAAGAACACAGACATTTGTGTCATGCAAAATTCATAGTCCTAAATTGCTTCAAATGTATCAGAATGGTAAATATCTTCTATATGCAAGAGGTACAGTTTAGAATTTTTTTTTTAAAGGCTTTCCTTCAAAGCAGCTGCGAGCATCTTTTTCTTTCCCAGTCAGGCCCCATACCAGCCTGACAGAAGAAAGAAAGGTTGCACACAGTCACTTTGAAGCCTTTGTGAGATAAATTCTTATTGTATCCAAAAGCTGAATAACCCAGCTTGATAGCACTGCAAATTTTCTAATGAAAATTAGTAAGGATGGACTCCCAGCCAAATGATTTTATTACATTCTATGGCGTTAACGTCCTGGATTTCCTGTCAACAATCAGCAGACAGCTTTGCTGAGTAATAATTCTTTCTGAGTGAGAGATGGGTAACATTTTTCTATTTAACTGCAAGGCAGATTTTGACAGAAGGCTGATGACAGCATTATCGTCTCTACTATGCCTTAGATGCATTCATTTCTGTAGAACAGAAAGCTCAGTTACTTAATGCCTGCTTTGTAGTACAAACTTCCTTCAACCTGGCTGCACAATAGTTTTGTCTTTCGCATCTACATGCATTTAGATCCGGAATGCCATTTTTCCAGCTCTGGTGAACATTACAGAATAGAGAAAGAAACTACTCATTTTGGATTCAACATATTCAACTTTATTAGTTAATAAACTGTCTTTTTGCCTATACCACTTTCTTCATTTCTTTACTGGTGTTTGAGGAAAGTGGTCAGCTATCCTTCTTTGACTCGAGTTGTCAGGCTAGCTGACTTGAGACAGTTTACAGAACTATAAAATGTGGAGTCCCCCATGGAGTAGTCCTTTCTCTCTTGCCTTGTTTAACATCTTCATGTGCCCTATTGCTCAGCTGGTGCGGAAGTTTGGTCTGAGTTGCTACCAATATGCGGACGACACCCAGCTCTTCCTCCTGATGGATGGCTGCCCTGACTCTCGCTCAGGATCCTTAGCCAGATGCTTGGAAGCAGTGACAGAGTGGCTCAAGTAGAGTTGTCTGAAGCTCAACCCTTCAAAGATGGAGGTCTTACGGCTGGATTATAGGGAACCAAGCAAGAAACTGTGCTTGCCCAGCTTGGACAGAGTGCGACTTTCAGCAGCCAATCAGGTAAGGATTCAGTTGTCTGCATGCAATTTATACAGATTAGCTCTCATTGGCAGAGTGTTCTCCCTCTATTGGCTGAACACCCCCAGGGAGGGCCAATCAGATATGGAGTGAGTTGGCTGCATGCAACTTCAACTTTACAATTATTAGTGATGAATTTTCATGTGCACACACACTTCTTCAGATACAGTGTCCATTCAAAATACAAACAGCTTTCCAGAAAAATTCCCCATAAGGAATAATGCCCTCTTCAAATTTTGAAATTAAACACACACACATAAGGACCAAATTTGGTACATAAATAACCCAGAATATTGGCATTTATGCTCTCCCGCAAATCTAATTTCAGGGGCACATCTCTACTTGCGGCATATAGCTGTCAAGTACAATCATAGAATCATAGAATAATAGAGTTGGAAGGGACCTCATGGGTCATCTAGTCCAACCCCCTGCACTATGCAGGATACTCACAACCCTATTGCTCATCCACTGTAACCTGCCACCCCTTTGCCTTCACAGAATCAGCCTCTCTGTCAGTTGGCTATCCAGCCTCTGTTTAAAAATTTCCAAAGATGGAGAACCCATCAAATCCGCTCTCAGTCGCCTCCTCTCCAGGCTAAACAGACCAAGCTCCCCCAACCTTTCTTCATATGTCTTGGTCTCGAATATTCTTATTCATAAGTGTTCTAAAACATTTGGATCACTGGTATATTTATTTTTATTTCTTTAGAAAATTTTATGTAATCTCTCCAGATACCTCTTTGAAGCAAATCATCAAAGTAAGATATGAACAAATAATAAAAGCATCATAAAATGCATTTTACAAATGCAGCCAGTATAAATTAGTGGCTCTGCTAGAGGAGAAAGTCCGGGAATAGAGAAAATTTGAATACACTGCAGGAGGTGGGAAATCTATCAAATCAAAATCAGGAGCACCTAACACAGGAGGGTAATAAATGGAAGTATGTTACACATAGGAGTAGAACAATGACTCGAAGATCTGCCCCACTGTTGCTCAGTAATCGGTTCTAGTATCTGCCTGAGGAGGTTGATTCAGGAACACAGGAGCATATGCAATTCCCCATGAAGAGCAAGCCCCAATGAAGAAAAGCAAAAAAGTCACAGGCCCCCACAGGTGAGAGTTCTATGTTTTCTCCCCCAACGACCCCATGAAGCCCAGCAAAGACTTCACCGGTCCCCACAGGTGAGAGTTCTAGATCTGATCCCAAGAGTACAAAGAAACGGGTACTGGTAATTGGGGATTCCCTGCTGAGAGGCGTAGAGGCCGAACTGTATAGATCAGACTTGCTGTCTCAAGAGGTCTGCTACCTACTGGGTGCACGGATAAAGGATGTTACAGAACGGCTGGACAGGCTCATCAAGCCCACAGATCATTATCTCTTCCTTCTCATCCATGTAGGAACAAATAATACTGCCCAACGGAGTATGGAACATATTAAGAAAGACTTAACTTGTCTTACCAACAGCTTCATTTCCCAGAAAGTAGAGAAGGGAACCAGGGACTCTGCTATTTTAGACTTGATTCTCATCCATAGGGAAGAACTGGTAGATGAGGTGGAAGTAGTGGGTACACTTGGTGGGAGTGAATTTGGAATTTGTGCTTTTGGAGTTTTCAATTGTGGGAAGGAGAAAACCTTTAGTTAGTAGGATGTATAGACTGGACTTCAGGAAAGCTGATTTTAACAGACTTAAATGTATGTTGGGTAGAATCCCGTGGTTAGAAAGACTTAAAGAGATGGGAGTCCCAGAGGGCTGGGAATTTATTAAAACTGAAGGCTCAATCACAAACCATTCCCTTGAGAGAAAAAAATGGAAGGAGCCTAAGGAAGCCAAGGTGGCACCACAAACAGCTGTCAAATGTTTCGAGGAATAAAAAAGAAGCATTTAAGAAATGGAAGGAAGACCTTATTACCAAGGATGAGTATAAACAAAAAACCAATAATTGTAGGGACAGTGTTAGAAAAGCTAAAGCTCAATGTGAGCTTAGGCTAGCAAGAAGTGCTAAACATAGCTTTAAAAGGCTTCTTTAGTTATATTTCAAGTAAGAAAAAGAGTAGGGACATAGTAGGACCACTGCGAGGACAAGAAAGTGAAATTACAACAGATGATGAAGAGAGGGCTGAACTGCTTAGCTCCTACTTCTCAGTCTTCTCTTGTGAAATAAATAGTGCTCAATGTGGAAAAAATGTAATATAATAGGGAAGATGGGAATGGTGGCTTAGGATCACTGTGGGGGCAGTCCACAAACACCTAATTTCTTTAAATGAAACAAAGTCTTCTGCGCCAGATGAATTGCATACAATATACTAAAAGAACTTGCAGATGTAATCTCTGAACCTCTGTCCATTATTTTAGACACTTCTTGGAGAACAGGTGAGGTGCCAGACGATTTGAGGCAGACAAATGTTGTCCCCATCTTCAAGAAAGGGAAAAAAGAGGATCCAGGTAACTATCAACTTCTCAGCTTGACATCAGTAGCTGGCAAAATCCTGGAACCGATAATTAAATACTCGGTCCTTGAGCAGCTGGAACTGAGAGCTGTGATTTCCAAGACTCAGCATGGGTTTTGCAAGAACAAGTCATGTCAGACCAACCTTATCTCTTTTTTTGAGCAAGTGACTACCTTGCTGGATCAGGGGAATGCTGTGGACATAGTTTATCTGGATTTCAGTTTATCTGGATTTGATAAAGTTCCACATGAGATATTCTTGTTGACAAGTTGGTAAAATGTGGTATGTATCCTAATTCTGTCAGGTTGATCGATAACTAGTTGACAGATCGTACCCAATGGGTACTTATTAATAGTCCAGCATCCTCTTGGAGAAGTGTGACAAGTGGAGTACCCCAAGGATCTGTCCTGGGGCCTGTGTTCTTCAACATATTTATAAATGACTAGCAAGAAAGCCCATTGCAACCAGGAATGCAATGGGCGCTAGGACCCAGGGGACACCAGGAGGTGCTTTTTTTTTCTGCTGCGTGGAGCTGTGAAAGGCTCCTACAGGGTTTTTTTTTTCTGCTGCTTGGAGCTGGGAAAGGCTCCTACAGGGTTTTGTTTTCTGCTGCTTGGATCTGCGAAAGGCTCCTACAGGGTTTTTTTTTCTGCTGCTTGGAGCTGTGAAAGGCTCCTGCAGGGTTTTTTTTTCTGCTAGCTCTCGTGGGCGTGCCGGCTTGGAGCTCCTACAGGGGTTTTTTTTCCTGCTGCTTGGAGCTGGGAAAGGCTCCTTCAGGGTTTTTTTTTCCTGCTAGCTCTCGTGGGCGTGCCGGCTTGGAGCTCCTACAGGGTTTTTTTTTTCCTGCTGCTTGGAGGTGGGAAAGGCTCCTTCAGGGTTTTTTTTTCCTGCTAGCTCTCGTGGGCGTGCCGGCTTGGAGCTCCTACAGGGGTTTTTTTCCTGCTGCTTGGAGCTGGGAAAGGCTCCTTCAGGGTTTTTTTTTCTGCGGCTTGGATCTGCGAAAGGCTCCTACAGGGTTTTTTTTTTTCTGCTGCCTCTCGTCGGCGCGGCGGCTTGGAGCTCCTACAGGGTTTTTTTTTTCTGCTGCCTCTCGTCGCGCTAGCGGCGAAAGGCTCCTCCGGGGGTGTTTCTTTTTTTTCTGCAGCTTCTCGGCGGCTGGAGTCTTGTGTTGTGTTTGCGGCGGGGGCTTCCTTGGGGCCGGCCTGACGCGGTGAGAGACGCTTCGCGCCTCTCACCACGTCAGGCCGGGAGCAACTGCGAGCTGCGCTGAGCGCGGCTCGCAGTTGCTGGGGCTGGGAATCGGAGGGACCAATCGGCAGGCGCTTCGCGCCTGCCAATTGGTCCCTCCGATTGTCTGTCGTGAGGAAGGGTCCAATTCGGACCCTTCCTCATCACGGACAGAGCCCTCCTCAAGGCCCCTTAACCATTTATTTAGTCCGTGGCGCCCGCGGCGCCACGGGCGGTGTACAGATTTGGATGGGGGTTTAGAAGGGATACTTATTAAATTTGCAGGTGATACTAAAATGGGAGGGGTAGCAAACACAGCCGAAGACAAAATCAGAATACAGGGTGATCTTGATAGGCTCGAGAAGTGGGCTAAACTGAATAAGATGAAGTTCAATAGAGACAAGTGTAAAGTTCTGCGTTTAGATAGGAAAAACCAAATACACCAATGTAGGATGGGGGAGACTTGTTTTGGCAGTAGCCTGTGTGAAAAAGATCTGGGAGTCTTAGTCGACCATACATTGAACGTGAGTCAACAGTGTGGGGCATTTCCCACGGCTTAAAAATAGCACAATGGTTGCTGATTGAAAACGCTACTAATTTGCCATAACGCACGACGTCGTAAACAATCTGCAACAATCCTGAAACCGACCCGCAAAAAGCGCTTCGTTGTAGCGCTTCTAGGGGAATCCAGAAAACTGGATTCACCCTCCGGATAGCGATACACTCCTGCAACCAATCTGCAACAGTAGCGCTAAAGACCTGTGCGTTACCATTGTTGCGGGTTCTTCAAAGTCCCTCCTCCCGAGCCTGTCCTCCAAACTTCCGGCGAACTGTTCGCCATTTTTTTTTTCTCCGAGCGAGCGGGGATCTACGAGGCAACGGGACAGCGACTGGCTTTCAAGCACGATCACTTTCGGAAATTCTGCCCGGACACCACAAGAGTTTTTCACAAGCACAGTGGCACACACCGTCACGTTCCCAAAATTTGCCCAAAGCTTAAAACCCCGTCTACCATCGGCCAGTCCTAGCGGAGTCAACGTACAGGGAGCATTTTAAAAAATTTTCCTCTGAGCGTGCCAACGAACATTCGCCGCTCGCAGTCTCCTGCTTAGCTTAGAGGGGTTCAATAGACGTGATTCGTGGTGATTTCATGAGGGGCGGCTTATGTGTAGTGGGTCTTTGTGTGGTTCCCAGTGCGTGCTTGTGCTTGGGTGCGGACAACCCCTTCCATTGGCGGCTAGACCTCCGGCAAGCGGAGTTGCCGTCCCCCGTTCATTTTAAAAAATTTTCCTCTGAGCGTGCCAACGAACGGTCGCCGCTCGCAGTCTCCTGCTTAGCTTACAGGGGTTCAATAGACATGATTCGAGGTGATATAATGAGGGGCGGCTTATGTGTAGTGGGTCTTTGTGTGGTTCCCGGTGCGTGCTTGTGCTTGGGTGCGGACAACCCCTTCCATTGGCGGCTAGACCTCCGGCAAGCGGAGTCGCCGTCCCCCGTTCATTTTAAAAAACATTCCTCTGAGCGTGCCAACGAACGTACGCCAGTTACATGTCATGTTTGGTTGATTTATGCTGTGGCTGGTGAATATTATTGGGGAACTGCCGAGTACTGCCGCACTTGCTCTCGGTTGAACACCGGCATGCGTTTGTGTAATGGCGGACATTTTCCTAAAATGGCTCCCGCTGCATGTTCAAACTGCTCTTCTCGCGTGTAAACGAATACGCGCATGCGTTAAGTCAAACAACAAGGGCGCCAATCTGGCCATTAGGAGCAGATCCTGTTCCCGCGCGAGGAGTTTTGAACGCGACATGTGACCTGATGTGGCCAATGTGCGTGTCCCCTGCTGCCCTCCACCAATCAGGAGCCGGCTAGTCCCTTTGTCTTTGTGTGCGGGAAGGTATATGATCCGTTGCACCCTGCACCTCCCACCACCATTTTGCTCAGCTACTAGCAAAAGCAACATGGAATCGTCTTCTCAAGCCTCGTCCGTCCCTGCAACCGGCCGTGGCCCAACTTGGAGGGACGCGGAGATCAGGGACCTGATCGGGATTTTCTCGGAGGAGAAAATCCAGGACGCGTTCCAGTCCTCCCACAGGAATAGGGAGGTTTTTGAACAAGTGGCTATTAAGATGCGCGCCCTGGGCCACAACAGGACCGGCCTTGAATGCCGGTCGAAGACCAAGACAATGAGGGCAGAGTACATGAGAGCCGTGAACCATAACAAGGGTTCCGGCAACGAAAAGGTGACCTGCCCCTACTTCGAGGAGCAGCGCCAGCTGTACGGGGACGGGGAAGGATCCGGCAGGCCGAAGCGCGTCGGCCGGAGCCTTAAGGTGGTTCGGAAGCCGGCTGCCCCGGTCGAGGAACCACCCGCTGAGGAGGATCCCGGCGAGGGAACCTCCTCCAGCTTTCGCCCTCCACCCCCCGTCCAGCAACGAGCCGCGGAATCGGTAACGCTGGACCTGATCGCCATCGTTCCTGGGGAGCCAGAGGAGGCTCCTGAGCAAACGCCCCTTGCCTCCGGTAAGTGATTTTCTTTTTATTTTATTTTTCCTTTTAAGCAAATGTGTGTTCTGACGTTTGGGCATCGTTTTCTCGTGTGTTCGTTGCAACGCATAATACGGTAGGCTGTGGAGTGCTTGCTGTGGTTACTATTTGAAACGGTTTTAATTTTATAATTTTATAATTTAATTTTTAAAAGATTTTAAAAGAAGGTAGGCTGTGGAGTGCTTGCTGTGGTTACTATTTGAAACGGTTTTAATTTTATAATTTTATAATTTAATTTTTAAAAGATTTTAAAAGAAGGTAGGCTGTGGAGTGCTTGCTGTGGTTACTATTTGAAACGGTTTTAATTTTATAATTTAATTTTAATTTTTAAAAGATTTATTAAGATGGTTGGCTGTGGAGTGCTTGATGTGGTTAGTATTTGAAACGGTCATGTTTAACCAACAGCCCCAAAATATTTGCAGCATGCCTCGCCCATAGGCCTTCTGCAGTACTTTGGCTCACAACTTTGGGAGCTTGCTTTGTGGTTCATGGTGTATGCTTGCTCGTTTTTCACTATTTTCTGCTCTTGTCCACAGAGACACAGTTGCCAGGGACGGGGCCCCTAGAGTCTCCAGCAGCACCTGACGTGGATAGTGATTCGGGGGCATCAACTAACATTGGTAGGTATTAGTAAAAATAGGGGGGGGGGCTGTTTTAACTGCTTTGTGCTTTTCTGTTTGTGCAGGGCAGCAGCACTGCTAAGAGAAAGAAGAGAGTCCCTCTGCGTTGCTGGTGTAGGCTTTGAAGCTGGCTTTGCCACCCTTTGGTCCTAGATCTGTTTTTTTTCCTTTTTTTGCAGATTTCATACCCGGAACACAGGAGGAGGAACAGCCTAGGGTGCTTGGACCTCCTGCCCGGCGCAGGCGGATACAGATTCAAGATGGTGAGCGTGCATGACCTGTTCCTTTCGAGCCATAGCTGCAGGACAATGTCGCTAGGCACTAACCATGTGCTCCCTTTTAATTGTTGAGAGTCCTGCTGTGAAAGTAGGCAAAAGTAAAAGCACACCATGGGCAAACAAACAATAGCCATGTGCTCGCCGGGGATTGTTTAAATTCTTGGCAGGAAAACACGGGGACAAAAAAGAACACCATGTCCACCATGGTGTGTTTTGACTTTTTGGATGTTACTAACAGTTTTGTTTCTCATTTTTTGCCAACAGAGGTTCTTTCAGATGAGGAGGAGGAACCACCCCTGGCTCAAGGCAGCCCACCACCTAGAGGTGCGCTCCCAGCAGAGGAGAGGCTTACGAGGGAACGCGGCAGGCTGAGGCGCGTCTCCGTCTTGACAAGCGTGGGAGAGAGGCTCCTTGAGCACTGCTATGAGGAGTCACGGCGTGCCGCGGCCGCTGACCAAGCCATGCTCACTCTCATTGCCCAGGAGGGGAGAAAATTGAGGGCAGTCCTTAGAGAGACAAACCAAATCCTACGCGAAGGCGTGGAGGAGGTGCGTCTGATAAGGAGACTCATGGAGAGGGCTGTAGCGGTCATGGAAAGGGCCTACCCTCCACAAATCGCCCCCCCACCACCACCCACACCAACACCACCACTTCCAGCACCCACCCCACCGACTCCCTCTCAGAATGCCTCCACCCAAACAAGAAGGAGGACTATTCTCGGAAAGAGAAAAATTAAACCAGCAGACAAGTACTCCCCCTCCTAGTTTTGCCCACTTTTTCTATTTCATGTTATCTGTGTTTTGTTGTTTGTTGAATAAAGTTTATATTTTTGACTCTGTCTCTGTGTACCCTACTGTAGAATCTGCAAGGCTGAAAGCGGCCTCTCTAGTGATTGTGTATATTGTGGTACTGCTGTGTGGGTTGGAGGTTGGAGGGGTGTTAGTTCTAGGAGTTTTAGGAGTGTGGTGTGGGGTTAAATATGTGCGAGTTTAAGAAGTCACACTGGAGTCTTGTTATAAAATTTGCAATAACATTTTATTTTAAAAAACATTTTAACAGGGGAAAAACATTAGGGAGTGAAACTTGGAGCCCCACCAGCACCACCACCCCCCACCCCCCTGGAAAACCAATTTTTTTTAACAAAAGTATACATTTAACAGGGGAAAAACATTGGGGAATGAAACTTGGAGCCCCCCCCCCCCAACCCCTACCCCAAAACACAAACAGGAAACAAAACTCAGGTCCCACCGCTCCCCTCCCCAGCCCCTTCCATCGCCCTAACTCTCCTGCACAGCCGTCCCACGGTCCCCCTAACTTTGCGCCGGAAGAGCTCTTCGTCCTCCTTCTTCTTAACTGTGGGGAGGGAGAAAAAGTACACATTAGTACCACACATATTTTCAAATTTCTTTAGTTTACATGCATACACTTTTAAGTGGCCTTAGCCACAGTGTGAGAAGAGTTGGGCAGTGGGGAACATAACCTACGCTCTTCCGCCTCCCTCTGTTGCCTGTGCTGCTCAATCTCCCCTTTCAGCTCCGCCACTTGAGCCTCCAGGGAAGTAACTCTGGCCTCCATGGCACGCAGCCTTGCCTCCACAGTTTCAGCTATAGAAATCAAACAAAGAATTTGATCACACTCCAAAAGGAAGCATCACATCAGGCTCCCATATGGCTCCGTGTGGGTACACACACATGGGTCTCCCTCACAGACATAAAACTCTCACCTGCAGCCTGTCCCGAGGTGGAAGGTCCCTCTTCCTCCCCCTCCTCACGCTCAGGTGCTGTTGCCAGCTTGGATGGTGATTGTGTGGCTGGGCAAAGAAAAAGACAAATCATAATTAAAAGCACACAAAACAGAGATGAAACACAGCTGGTGGACACACCACAGTTAGAGTCTAAGCGCATAACCAAAGTGGTTCTACAGTACTGGCTGGCTAAGTCTGAGGGGGTTGACAGCATCTAAATACTTTCTCGAATTTCATTGGGGACAGTAGGGGAAAGAGGCAGCTAGTCATTCCATGCATGTTTAAGGGCAAAACACAACGAGGGCAGCACTCACCCATATGCCTCCTCATGTCCAGGGGGGGCTTCCCAGCCTTCTCCCATATTTTCACCATCTGGTCGTGGAAGACCGTCCTCCCACTTGGCTGCGGGATCCCCCCCCACTGTTCCAGACTGTTTAGGAAGTCCAGCTTAAGGCGCTTGAATTTTGTCCGGACCTGCTCCCAGGTCCGGACATAGCCCCTCTCCCTCAGCTTTGAAGCCAACACCAGGTAGGCACCCTTGGTGTGGCAGTGGGTGCTGGCCATTAGGCGGCCAACACTTTTTGATTGTAGCACCAGCTCCAGAAGTGCCTCAGCCTCGGCGCGCTGCCAGAAGGAGCCCTTCCGTGGCTTCGGCATCTTCGGAATGACGGTTAGGGAACGAACGTGCGTTGCTCCGATCGACCACCCCGTTTTTTAAATGTATCAAAGCTGCCCACCAATAAAATTATTCCTTGGAACATAAGTGGATTGATCCTCCGGTTTGACAGGGGTCGCCAATACTTCCTGGCTACCCGCCTCCCCGAACTTTCCCCATTCAGCGCTTCCGTATTGTGTTTGTCAATTTCAGTGGGGAGTTAGCATTTAGGGCTGTCAAAGTGCTTTTGGACCAGAGAATCCCCGTTTTTTTGCTGGCAAAGTACACAAACCGCACAAGACAAGGTTAAACAAAGAACACAAAACTTTATTCAACAACAGAGTAGGAAAAACAATTAAACACGCCTCCTGTTTCTGTAGATGTGGGTGGCTATGGCGTCCCGAACCTTGCACCCCTCAGCATATATCCTTTTTCTCCTTGCTTCAGGGATGTCCTGTGTATCCTGAAGGACTACAGGTTCAGGTTCGTCCTCAGGGAAGGGGATGTTATGTCCCTTGTCCTCGCATATGTTGTGCAAAATCACACATGCGATTATCAGCGGAGTCACATTGTCAATATGTACATGGAGTCGTGACATTAAACAACGGAACCGTGACTTCAAACGTCCAAAGGCACGCTCCACTACATTCCTTGCCCGGGAGTGACTGAGGTTGTAGTGGCTCTGCACGTCCGTCCTTGGCCGCTTGTAGGGAGTCATGAGCCAGCGTCGTAATGGGTAGGCTCCGTCCCCGAGGACCAACGCCGGCACACGCACGCCCTCAATGGTGGCGGTGGGGTTTCCTGGAACAAAGACCCCTTCGTCCATGGCTTTCCTGAGGTTGGATTCCCTGAAAACAAGGGCATCATGCCTCCTGCCACTCCACCCCACCTCGGCATCGATAAACCGGCCGGAGAAGTCCACTGTTCCTTGCAGGAGAACAGAGCAAAAGTCCTTCCTGTTCCCGTACTCTTTTATGCTTCCCCCGGGGGCACGGATAGGGATGTGGCTTCCATCGACGGCCGCAAAACAATGCGGGAATCCAAGCCTGGCAAACCCGTCCATACTCTGGAATAAGGGAAAGAAAAGAATATAAGCCATTGCATGTCAGCGTGGGGTGTATCGCGTCTTCGTTGCTGACCTGTCAAACAAGAAAAAAAATTTAAAGGGCAAAAGGGAATAGAATGACACTCACCGCTCCAAGCCGGTCTCCGAGGCACACGACTTTGCTGAACAATTCCGCCTCCATGGCGAGGCAGAACTCCTTAAGGATATCGCCAACCGTAGTGACTCCGAGTCCGAATTGCTGGGCTACTGTACGGAAGTACTGAGGGGTGGCCAAGTACCACAATGCGGCAGCCACCCTTTTTTCAACTGGAACGGGGCGCCGCATGCCAGTGACTTGCCTCTCCATGCGTCCACGTAGAGCCTCCACGAGTTCAAAAAATGTCCCCCTCGACATCCTGAAGTTGGCAATCCAGTGGTCATCATCCCAGCGAGTCCACACAAAATTCTCCCACCAGTCAGAGGATCGTTCGTCCACCCAGAACCGGGGGGGGAACCGGACCTCTGCCAGAGCTTGCCAGCGTTTCTTGGCCGCCATGGTTACCCTTACAGAACGTCTTCTGCTGCTGGTCAGCGTTCCGGCCACCCGTTCTCGGTACTCCGCGATAGCATACGTCCGACGCGACAAGGCGGTATTCATGCGCTGGACCACCGCGAGCATGTAAGCCAGCAATTGAAAAATAAGCCTCTCCATTGCAACGTTGACCTGTGCTGCGGGCAGTAGGCTACGCAAACAAAAGAGTGAGGCCGACCGCGTGTCTGCCCAGGTGCATATAAGCAGGTAACCTGTGGGCGTGTACTGTGGGCGGGGATTAACCAATCAAACATGTCAATGCATCTGGTTCCTAGAAAACAATAGAAAACACGTTCCAAGGGCGCCAATGATTGGACGATAACGCGTTGCTACGGGGTTTCCTGGGTTTTTTAAAAAAAAAGGGAACCCCGACAAGTTCGGCTTTAGGGTCGAGGTCAAAGGTGTGCCTGCAGTTTGATTGACGGGCACGGGAGGCCAGAAGCGCTAAAAAGGGACCTCCTTTGTAGCGATAAGACGGAGAACCGGAAGCCTGTGGGTTACGAAAGTGGCGAGAAGTGAAAGTGCCAAATTCCGCAAAAACCGCAGCTGTGCGTTACGGGCACGGCTAGTTACATTTCGCTACTTGAAGTAGCGCTTTCACAAACGGCAACCAAATAGCAACTTTGAGCTCTGTGCGAAATGGCCCTGTGACTTGGTGGCTAAAAAGGCGAATGGGATTTTGGGCTGTATCAAACGGAGTATCGTGTCCAGATCATGGGAGGTGATGGTACCGCTTTACTTTGCTCTGGTTCAGCCTCACTTGGAGTAGTGTGTTCAGTTACTTGGAGTACCGTGTTCAGTTTTGGGCACCATAATTGAAGAGGGATCTAGACAAACTGGAACATGTCCACAGGAGGGAAACAAAGATGGTGAGCGGGTTGAAGACCAAGATGTATGAAGAAACTTGGGGGAGCTTGGTCTGTTTAGCCTGGGGAGGAGATGACTGAGAGGGGATTTGATAAACATCTTCAAATATTTAAAGGCTGCCATATAGAGGATGGAGCAGAATTGTTCTTTCTTGCTCCAGAGGGACGGACCAGAACCAATAGGATGAAATTAATTCAAAAGAAATTCCGTATAAACATCAGGAAGAATTTCCTGACAGTTAGGGCGGTTTCTCAGTGGAACAGGCTTCCTCAGGAGGTGGTGGGTTCTCCATCTCTGGAAATTTTTAAATAGAGACTGGATAGCCATCTGATGGAGAGGCTGATTCTGTGAAGGCTTAAGGGGGTGGCAGGTTACAGTGGATGAGTGATAGAGTTGTGAGTGTCCTGAATAGTGCAGGGGTTAGACTAGATGACCCATGAGGTCCCTTTCAACTCTATGATTCTATGATTCTAAAATCATTACAATTAATACACTTTTTGTGGGGGGAAATCCACTCAGTCATACATCAGGCAAACAGCTGACAGAGTACTTTTATTTCACTGTTGCATACAAAAATTTTCAGGAAAAAAGCATTTTACTTGGAGTTCAAGTAAGTCACCATATTATTTAACATCAAAGTCACACCACTTAAGTAAGAAGACAGAGAAGATGTAGAGATGATTCACAGCATCCAGTACTCATGAGAGTATGTGAGTTGGCATACAAAGACAGTGCATCTGGTGCACAGTGACACCACAGAGCTGCCATCTCATTCCTTCAAACTCTGCATGACATAAGAAGCCGAACATGCAGTGGAACAGGTCATCAGTCATTTTGCCACATGTTAAAAGCACGGTGCATCAATAAACTGTATATAAGTGAATGTAGAGGATTATATCAGCCTTTCTATCCTGTACAAATGTTTGAAAAGCAATGTTTCATCTCCACTTATAGAGACCTCAAAATATTTGTGATCCTAAAGGAACTCATTAAGAGGTTTGTGCTGAACAAAAACAGATTTGGGATGAATTCCACCCTTGATCCCCCTGTAAAACTCCAACTCCTTTTCCATTTGTTTAACATAAATTCTCAGCTCAATTCTGCTCATAGTTGGAGAGCTCTTAATAACTGTAAGGGAATGCAATGGCAAAGAAATTACTTTGCTGATTCGTTTCCCTCTAGAGTGCAAAAGCTCTCATTTTAAGTCCTGTCAGATTAATTTGCTTTTTTGTTCACAAAGTATTTTTAGTAGCAAACCCTTGAGACTAATGTGTACACATATAACAGGTGTTATACAACACAGTGTTGTTCCTGAAGCAGGACTTTTGGCATATGTGCTTTGGCATGCATGCTTCAGAGAAGGGCTGTTTAGATGATTAATAATGGATGTTGAAAGTTCAGGATATGAATCACCTCTTTCTCTGCCCTGTTTGCCTCTATGTAAAGAAGAAAGATGTATTATACTGGTGGTGTGTGTCTGTTTGTGTGTGCGGGGTTTTTTCCCCCTGAAAAATGACTGGAAATGATTTAAAGTCATCTTATGGCTGGCCTATTAAACAGGACTTGTCCTGGATATTGTGAGGGAAAGGTAGGGTCACCACGGCTCAGTCTGATTGGTTGCAGAAGGAAAATTTAAATCGCCAATAATCAAAATGGAAATCGCATTCAGTATAGACGGCAGGGATTTAATTGATCTGAGATTAGAATAAAAACTCCATGCAGATAACATATTGTGAAGTGGCCAAGTTTTCCAATGACACCAAGTTTCAGAATGGTAGACAGCACGAAAAAATAATCTCTCCAAGCTCGGTGAGTGGGACTATGTCCCTAATGTAAAAATACAGTGATGCCCAACTGAAGAAAAAAAAAATCCTAACTTTACATATATACTGATTGGATTTGTATGAACAGTGATTGACCAGGAAAGACTGGGTCATGGCAAATAGCCCAATGAAAATGTCAACTCAGTGTGCAAGTTTTAAAAGATTCTGTAATACTGATTATTAGGGAAAGGATTGGAAATAAAAACAGATAGTACTGTAATGTAGTACTTTAGAAAGCAGGTTTGTTTCAAAGGATATCACAGGCCCAGGGAAGGGGTATGAAAGGACAAACAAAATGAGCAAGGGGCTAGAGCACTTTAGAGATCAAGAATGACTGAAGAGTCTGGGATTTCTCAATTTAGAGAACATAGAACTAGGAGGTGGACATGCTAGAGGTTTATAAAATTATACATGGAATGGGAAAAAGGAGAAAACACTTTTCCTTCCTGCCCATAATATTAGAACCCAGGTGCTTCCTGGCTACTACCAGGTTCAGGCAGAGAAAAGAAAAGACCACCTTTCCCCCCAGTAACCAGTGTGATGCTTTTGTTTTGCTCCTGCTGAACTTCCCCAGAGCCTTAGGTCTTCCACTTGGGTGGTAGCTCTCATGCTCAGCAGGCCCTCCTCCTGGCTCAGTAGGGGAAAATCAGTGAGGGAAATCACAGTCCCTCCAATGTCTCTTCTGGCATGAACCCATTAGTTATGTCATCATGTTGTGATGATGCTCTAGGATTCCTTTGAAACTTATGAATTTAGTGAAATATCTGAGAATATAGCAGATATGGTGGTGGGAGGAGCTAGACAATAGAAGGAGTATGAGATATGGACCTTTCTAACCTCCAGCTCATCCCTAGGAAAGCAAGGAGGTGTAGTGGCAATACTAGTTTGGGAGGCTTATTCTTTCAGAGTGCGCCCCTCGGACCTTGAATGTGTTAGCCCCTGTAAGATATTTCTCATATCCCTTTGAATCATGCACACTACAGATCTTGCATATTCCAAGAATCTTGAGGTCCCCTCATGCAGGTTATCTCTACATTTGCATCCCTGGAACCAACAACAGGTTTGGGAGAATAAGTATTAAAATCACAAATACGTTTATTCATTCCCTGCCCACCCGGGTGTCCCTGATCTGAACCATCCTCCCCTAAGTTTGCTTTAAATTCAGAAGCTAAAGCATAACTTTATAAATATAATAAATAAATAAATAAATAAGATCCTGATAACAGCTCTCTCCCCTGAATATTACAAAATTTGAGTCCAGTGGCACCTTTAAGACCAACAAATTAGCATACAGTAATTTGCTGCTCACCCGCTATATATGGATTGGTAACTTCCATTTCAATGAATCTGAAGAAGTGTGTGCACACACAAACGCTTTTAAATTGAATAAAACTTGGTTGGTCTTAAAGGTGCCGCTGTTTTGCTGCTTCAGTCCAACAAGACTACCTACCTAAATCTCTCCCCCAAAATATTGTTTGTTTTACCTGCCAGATGCTGCCCTCAGTGTGATAAACAGTGATCTTCCTGCCTGTAGCTTGTGCTATCAGGTATGTTTGTTTATATATGTATATCAGAGAGGACAGACCAGAACCAATGGGATGAAATTAATGCAAAAGAAATTCTGTCTAAACATCCAGAAGAAGTTCCTGATCATTAGAGCAGTTTCTGAGTGGAACAGGCTTCCTTGGGATGTGGTGGGGTTTCCATCTTAAATGGGGGCCCGATAGCCATCTGACAGAGAGGCTGATTCTATGAAGGTTCAAAGGGGTGGAAGGTTACAGTGGATGAATGATAGGGTTGTGAGTGTCCTGCACAGTGCAGGGGGTTGGACAAGATGAAACTCTATGATTCTATTATATGATCAGGTATATTTGTTTAGCCTTTGAACTCTAGCAATTAATCTTGACCACAATATCTATTCACCCACACACACAATTTGCCAGCAGAAATGGGGTTGATTTGGGCCAGAGCAACAAGAGCACATTCCATTAGGCACCTGAAATACAGCATCTCCCATGTCCCTTTCTCTTCCACTTCTAGCCACAGGTGGCCTCTCCTTCATTCTTCACTACAAACCCCCGTGGGCTTATGTGGCGAGCCTGCTGACTCCTTAATTAAAATTGCATGCCAGGAAGCAAACTGCCAGATGAAGCCTTCCCTCCTACTGTTGCATTCTGTCAGTTCAGGGATTTTTTTTTTTTAAAGAAAATGTCAGCTCCTTTCTCTGAAATAAAATTTGATAGTCTAGAAAATGCAGAGTAAGGGATTAAATCACAAAAAGATAAAATGGGGGAGAAAGCCAGCATATTTTATTAGTCTAAGAGTCTAAATCTAGAGCACGGAACCAACTCCATGACAGGAAAATAACAGTGATGCTGAATGAAGTACCTGATCCTGCAAAATCAGAGGGAGAAGCCAGTATTACAAAGCAGGAATTCTTCCATTTTCAAGCCTACTTAAGCACACATTTTCCAAAGATACAAGGATAAGGGTGCCACTGTGTGGTGATACCAATCGCATTGAAAGTTCTGAGGCAGATGTAAATTTATAGTGGTTTGAACTTTGTCACATTAGAATACTGATACACTGAATTAAGAGGGAAAGTAGGCCTGAATTAGCAGAATTAGGTGTGAATCAGCTGACAGCAGGGTTGCCAAGTCCAACTTGGGAATTTCCTGGAGATTTGGAAGTGGAGCCCAGAGACTGCAGAGTTTGGAGAGGAGAGGGACCTCCTTGGGGTATAATGTCATAGAGTCCACCTTCCAAAACTGTTGTTTTCGTCATGGGAACTAACCTCTGTTGTATAGACATCAGCTGTAATTCTGGGAGATCTCCTGGCCCCCACCTGGAAATTAGCAAATATAGGTTATAGAAAGGATCATACCTCTTCAGATTGTTAGTGGATATTACATTTTGTAATGTTTGTCTTAAAATAAAAACACCATGTTATTTAGAGAACTGGTGGTAGGAAGGTTGATTTAAAACATTTCTTCCTGTGATATTAGCATTCTACTTGGAGGGAGGGTGTTGTTGTTGTTTTTTTAAACATAGGTGACTATTAAAATAAAATATTGTCCACCTGCAGCCTAAGCTGGCATGGTGTAGTAGTTAGTGCACTGGCCAAGGTCTGTTTGGTGCAGTGGTTAGGAGTGGGGACTTCTAATCTGGCGAGCCAGGTTTGATTCTACGTTTCCCCACATGCAACCAGCTGGATGATCCTGGGATGATAAAGCTGTTCTGACTGAGCAGTAATATCAGGACTTTCTCAGCCTCACCTACCTCACAATGTGTCTGTTGTGGGCAGAGGAAAGGGAAGGCAAATGTAAGCCGCTTTATGACTCCTTCAGGAGAGAAAAGCAGCATATAAGAACCAACTTCTTCTTCGTCTTCTTCTTCTTCTCTCAGTCTAATTTACCTCACAGGGATGTTGTGAGGATAAAATGGAAGAGAGGAGCTGCTTTGCATTTTCATTGGAGAGAAAGGTAGGATATTAAAATAAAGTAGGTCAGCAGTCTTTTCTATGGTGCTTAAAAATCAAAAGCTATCAATCAATGGTCAGCCACAGAAAAGAATTTCAGAAGGCAAAAACACGAGAGAATAGGTCCTGTCTTTGACAGCTACCTCTCTGAATGTGAAAACATAACAGGGATGCAAATTTGTAAGTTCTTTTAGCAGAGATTGTTTCTGATCTCTGTTGCACCTTTCCAGTTTGGTGTAGTAGTAAAAAGCAGTGGTCTCTAATCTGGATAATTGGGTTTTATTCCCCATTACTCCATATGCAGCCAGTTGGGTGACCTTGGGCTAGTCTCTTAGGGCTGTTCTCACAGAGCAATTCTGTTAGAGCTTTTTCAGCCTCACCTATATCACAGGGTATCTGTTGTGGGGAGAGACAAGGAAGGTGATTGCTTTGAGATTCCTTCAGAAAGCAAAAAGCGGGGTTCTTTTTCCCATTTGCTGTAAATCAGGAAAGAAGGTGCACTGGAAACAGCAGTTTAGCTAATGATTGATCAAATTTATTTTCACTTTTCAGGTACAACTTCTTGGATTTGTCCAAAATACTTCTAGAGTTTTAAACCACCACAGAGAAGCACATTTAAAAATACTGTTGATTTTTGCTCATTTGCTCAAATGAGAAAGCAAAGTGCATAATTAAGTGGCTCAACAAGCAGATAAGAAATGATCACAGAGTTCATCCCCTTCCCCAGTGGTTATTTAAGTGCCACCCCCTGTTGGGATAGGCTGCTATCACTACTCCCATATACCCTTGGAACACTGTGAGCCAATTGTCGCATGTGTGCTTGGTCTCATCCTTTTTGCCCTTACCATCCAGCCCTCATCTCCACCAGGCTTCAGTTGGGTAAATTCATTTATCTAGCAGCCATCCAGAATATTTTCCCTAATCTTAGTGTCTGGGATCCGTGTAGCTTGTGTTGTTTCAGGCCTACGTTGGATAGCCCATGCTAGCAGGCCAGATACCTGTGCAGTTGGACTCCAGTAACCCACAATAGGCCACCCACTCTCCCCCAAATCCAAAGAGGATTTATCTGCACTTCCCTTGTTGTCTGAGCCCCTCCACAAGTGGGGCACTGCATCGAACTTCTTGCTCCTCCCCTGCCCTTTAGGGGTTGCCCTTTGGGGTCTACCATGCAACTCATCAGAGCTTAAATATGCAAAGAGGGCAAGGCACTCAGCTGTTTAAAAGTTTTATTTAGAAGAGAAACAACTTGTATAAAAAGAGGAGAAGAGAGACCTGTCTAACTGTTTTGTTGTCTTAATTCTGTCTGTTCTGGGGGCAAGCTGGGAGAAGTATGCTCAAAGGAGCAGGAAGTCTCCAGAGAGTCAATCAGAACATAGGAGAAGTCTATTTGAAAAATACCAGGAAATTCCTAATCTAACTGTGCGGAAGACATATCTCCTCCAGTACTCTTGCATGATCCTTTTGAATCATGCACACTACAGATTTTGCACATTCCAACAAACGGGACATATGAGAATTTAAAGATACCTGACAACATGGGTTATATCCCACTAATTCTATTCTGTGACTTCTGGATAAAAAGTTACAGAGTGCAATAAATGCCAACAAAGGTGGAGAACTCTGTGAGAGAAGAGAGTGACAGCATATTAAATAATAAATAAAGAGCAAAGGGCAGCAGGCCACATAATAGGATTGCAAATGTCATGCTTAAGAGCAGGCATGCTGCAATTATCTGGGACTGCAAAAAAACTAATGCCATTCATAATTGCTTAGTGCAAAAGGTCCCAAGGTTGTGGCAGGATGGGGTGAACAATATATCAGATCAGAGAACAACTTGAGCTAAACAATGAAAAGAAGAAGCAGAACAAGGCCAGGAATAACATTCACCACATAGTGCAGGCTTATTACACTAAAAGAGAACTATAAAGTGTACTGTGATAAAGATGGAAGAAATGATATCTCTGAAATGGTATCACAACTGTAGTTCCTGTATAGCTGTAAGATAACTCAGCCTCCACCGACTTATTTGTAGTTCTCTTATCAATAGGCACATTCTATGAACTCTACTTTTATGACATCTACCATTGAGAAGATTAGTAGATTTGTTCAAATTGCAGAGTACATGATTTCAATAGCTCAAGATGTATTCTGTTTGGGCAAGGGAAATGTTGATAGCTACCATTAGCAAGTCTATGAACTTGGATTGCTTTACCTTCCTCTGTAATTTTTCAGCTCAAATATATCTTGTCACAAAGAAGCACTGATGTATTTACTTTCAACCATCATTCTGACTTAAGTTTATGCACTTAAAAAACACACCTTCATAGGATTGCCAGTGTACATATGTACTTACTATTGCTGCACCTTTCTGTTTCTTCTACTCATCTGTATACTTTTGAGTGAGGGGTAGGATTATCAGCCTTCAGGTGGGAACTGGGGATCCCTTAGGATTATAGCTCATTCCCAGACAACAGGAATCAGTTCCCATGGATAAAATTGATGCTTTGGAGAGTGGACCCTAAGGCATTGTATGCCACAGAAGTCCCTGTCCTCCCTACAGTCCATCCCTGAATTTTTAAGAGTTTCCCAACCTCGATCTGGCACCCCTGACCCCCACACCCTGCACTGGCAACCTTTGCAGGGAGAGGCAACTCAACTATGAATTATACAAACATACAATGTGCCTGGGGGAAGGAGTTGTAAACCATGCACACTATTCTTGTGTGTGTCTTGAAACTTCATGCATGGGTCAGTTGAGGTGTACATGAGAAAAGATGCTGCTGTATAGGGCAGTCAGTCTGGACCTGACTGAACAACCTGTTGAGATAGCCTTTGGACAAACAGGGCAATACAGTGTAAGAATGATAGTCTGGCAACCTCCTTCAGCAATAGGAAGCCCTGGCTGTGGATGAGCAGAATATCTGTCTGGGTCAGATTGGGTTTCTGGTATCACCCGAGAATGAACACTAGAGACCATTGGTTTGGCTCATGTCCTGAATCACCTCTCATCATCTGGTAGCTGACTTCTTGATGGGCTACTAATCTGGTTATCAATCGACTGGGGCCTGTTGGCTGCTTGAATGTAATTTTTCCTAACAGTACAGTACAGCAAAGTCAGGTTCTCATGCATGCATATTCTCACACTGCCCCATGGAATCCTACTGCTCCCTGTCCCAACCTTACTGTGCCACTGCTTCATTCAGCAGGCAGTTCATCTAACTTAGAGGTCACCAAAGTGGGTACTATACTCACACCCGAGGGGGTAGGAGTGGAAGGATCCAGGGGGGCAGTGAGGAATTTGGGGGCAACAGGCTGACTCTTCCTGCTGCATCTGTGTTTTCCTAGCAAGAGATGTTCCAAGGTTGCCTGTGATTGCCTGCCTCTGGGTTGTAGCAACCCTGGACTTCCTTGGTGATCTCCCATCCCAGTGCTGACCAAGACCAAGTTTCCTGAAGAAAATGACAGCTTCAGAAGGTGGGATGGATGAGTTCATATTCCTGCTGAGCACCTACCCCTTGTCAGACTCTGTCCTTTCCAGGCTTACCCCAGATCTCCAGGAATTTCTTAACCTAGGGTTGGCACCCCTTCCCCAAAAGTTTCCATCTTTGGGAAAAGCCTTCTCCTGCTTGCTCCTAGCCATGAGATTTTCCATTGCTTGCTTCTTTCTTTCTTTCTTTCTTTCTTTCTTTCTTTCTTTCTTTCTTTCTTTCTTTCTTTCTTTCTTTCTCTCTCTCTCTCTCTCTCTCTCTCTCTCTCTCTCTCTCTCTCTCTCTCTCTCTCTCTCTCTCTCTCTCTCTCTCTCTCTCTCTCTTCTCCCTCCCTCCCTCCCTCCCTCCCTCCCTCCTTCCCTCCCTCCCAAAGAGGAACCAAAGTGGTTTTTACAAATGACTTTTACAAAGGAATTATATATTTTTCCACTGGACAGCAATCAAAAAAGACGTATAAGCAATATAGTGAATTTTGAATTTGCAGTAGACGTGACACCAGGGAAAAGGTGTATATTCGTATGTGTATGTATATGTGAGGTGGGCACTAGGAATGTGGCCTGGGAGCCACCTGAAAATTTGTGGGAACCATTGATTTAACCCAATGCATTCAATTTTTGTGTGCCTGCCAGACCTGTAAAATTTGTCCCCCCCCCCCAAAAAAAAATTCTAAGGTATGATTTGATCATACATAAGCACTTGATTGGGGGGGGGGGGCTGTGGCTCAGTGGGAAAGCATTAGCCTGGCATGCAAGCAGATCCTAGGTTTAATCTTTGGCATCTGCATTTAAAAGGATCATGTAGTAGGTCATGTGTGAAGGACCTCCACCTGGAATGCTGGAGAGCCACTGTCAGTCTGAGAAGCCACTACCAACCTATTCTGAGGCCTTGGTAAACTAGCTGCTACTTCCGATGTTTGAGCTCAGGACCCACCAGATTAGCAATTGGCCCTTCATTGCTCTCTGCCCATTTGTTTTGTTCCATTGTATTTAAAAATGTATAAAACCTTGTCACTCAGTCCATCCAATTTGCTATCTCAGCTGTATGGTTGGTAATTTCTTCTGTTGCTCTTTCCAGAGCTACCCAGGAAGAAGGCTTGTATGGCCTTGATTTCCCCCATTTATTTTTCCCTTAGGAGCAAGCAGTTTGCTGGGGGAATGAGTTAAACTGCGGTTGTACTTCACACATGTTTTCATTTCCTTTCAGTACAGGTAAAGGTAAAGGTTGGGGAAGGCACTGGCAAACCACCCCGTATTGAGTCTGCCATGAAAACACTAGAGGGCGTCACCACAAGGGTCAGACATGACTCGGTGCTTGCAGAGGGGATACCTTTACCTTTTTAAAGGTAAAGGTATCCCCTGTGCAAGCACTGGGTCATGTCTGACCCTTGGGGTGACACATAGGGGTGGCGGACTCAATGGGGCGGTTTGCCAGTGCCTTCCCCAGTCATTACTGTTTACCCCCCAGCAAGCTGGGTACTCATTTTACCAACCTCAGAAGGATGGAAAGCTGAGTCAACCTTGAGCCGGCTGCTGGGATCGAACTCCCAACTTCATGGACTGACAGCTTCAGACAGCATTTCTGGAGGTCCTTCACACTCTGCGCCACAAGAGGCTCTTTCCTTTCTGTAGCACCCCCTTTTTAAAAAATTGCCTGACTTGATTATCTTTCTGTTAATTTAAACTTGGATCTGGTTGGTGGCATCACAAGGGGCACAGGGCAAGATTGTGTCCAACATTACTATTAACCAGGACCAAGTCAAGTAGCCCCTGCAGAGCTGACAATGTCAGAGCCTCATCTTGGCTTGTTCTTGTTAGTGGTCCCCACCCCTCTTGAGGCTGTGGGCACCTTTGGAATTTTGGCACAGCATGGTGGACACAGCCACAAAATGGCTGCCACAGCTTACTTTCAGTCACACAGTGAAGATTCTTATAGCTGTTGGTTGAGACAGCTACTGTGGAAACAACATTTAAAAAAATCTGCAAATCCAACCAAATCTCCAGTGTCTAATCAGAAGCCTTGCTGGGCAAAAGTCCCACCTGACCTGTCCCACTTTCTGAAAATACTTGGTGGGCACCAGGGAAGGTAGTAATGGAAACCTTGGCACCCATAACTGGAACAGACTAGTAAAACATATAAGTAATCAACATATAATGAAGAAGAAATATTCTAAAATGAGGGACAACTCTTCACAATAACAAGGAAGTAATCGGTAGAAATCTGGCTGTCCTGTTCTAAATAGGCACTTGTAGTACATTCACTTCCATACATGTCTCTTCTGTGGAAATAAACAAACAGACCTACAATTTCAGTGCAAACCCCATTTAAATAATTAGACTATAAAAAGGTTCTGATAGGAACATCTAGTTGTGCTGACAAGCACATTAATTATTTGTTGCTGGTCTGGTCTTTGGTAAGTTTGATTAATAACAGTGGCATTTAAAGTCTCAAGACATACTACTTGATCTTGTTCTTGTGATCCCATCAGAATTCAGGAGCACTCCAATTATGGTCACCCAATCAAAACAGGGGGAGGGGGAGACTGGCAAACTAGGACAGGTGATGACTTGTCAGAAGAATTTCCATATCATATTTTTCTGAAGGAAGAACATTCCCTCAGATTCTACTGGCCTGCCATTGCATTAGGATTTACCAAGCCTCTTCAATATCATGGGAACTTGCAGAAACACCAAGAAGGACAGGCCCCTTATTCCAAGGAAGAGAATCAAGAGAATTGATGAGAAGTGGGGAAACAGAGAGTAATAAATGCTTGTAAAGCAATATGTTATTAGTCAGCTTGGTGTGAGATGGCCACTAGTAAATAATTTAAGGCACTGGCAATTGCATTGCTTAACAGTGTTCAATTATGTCTCTTCATTAGAAGCGGTTGTTGGGTATCCTCACCACATGACATCAGAAGTGGAGACAGAGTGTAAGGTGACTGTTAAATTAATGTTTGTGTTTTAATGTATGATTTTAAAAAAAGCAAAGAGAGAGGAAGAGACATACTGCAAAATGTCAGTGCGACAGCAAACAAACACCCTAATATATGTGCTGACCTTTCTTCTCAGACATGGGTTTGTATCCTGATAATGCAGCCCAGGCGCTCTTAAATAATGTAATGTTATTCTTGCAGACTAGAAGCAGTTTGTCAAGGCTTTGGGAAAGCTAACAAACTAGACCAAAACACACAAGTTGCGCTTTTCATAATTCTGAGGCAAACTACAGTTTTGATCCTGCTTTGCTCTCGCTTAAGGACGCCAAGTTTCAGGGTCAGAGAGGAACCAGCCCCTAAATATCTCCTCACATGCCACCTCCATCTTTTTTGAAGTAAAACTGGTATAGCAGACAAAGAAATGTGAGAGAAATGATTGATGGCTGCATTCCCTTTCAGCTTTTAATGGTACATATTCCACCTGCATACCCAGCTATGTGAACTAGGTTTGAAGCCCTACTCTGCCAGGGAAACTTAGTTGGTGGACAGTCTCCAGTCACTGTCTCTCAGCCTAACCCATCCCAAAGGATTATTGTGAGGATAAATTGGGGTGGGGGGGGGGGGAGGGAAGAAATGTAAGCTCTTTTCTATCCCCATAAAGAACAAAACTGGGTGTCCTTTTTAGGAATAACAAAGAATTAGACCAGGGGTTCTTGTTGTTAGTGGACCTTGTGAATGTCCTCTCGCATCTATTTCATGGAGAGTGGTCTGAATTTTGTATACAATCTCAAGTGTACTGATCAACAAAGCATTCAGATGGTAACATGTTCCATACATTGCTTTAATGCTGCAATTTGAACATATATTGTTATTTCTTTTTCTAAGTGCAATAGATCAATACACACTAGCCTTGCAGAAAAAGACACCTTAAGAAGAAAAATGGAAGCAAAATCAGTGTATAACCCACCCAGGATTATTACGATTCATGAGAGATGGCACAACTCTCACAATACTGTCATTGATACCTGTTGAAAGAGGAACAACAGAGTGTGAAATAAAATAAGAAGAAACAGAATTAGGGGAAGGTGCCATGATGGACAGTAGGGAAGCCAGCAAAGGGCTGGGGATCCCTACCATTGAAGGGTGTTAGTTCAATGGTGGGAGAAGATGGTTCAAACGAAGGAGTAAGAGATACAGTACTGTTCATACCCTTCTTACCTTCATCCCATCCTGAAATACAAGCGTGGAGGGGCTAGGAAAAATAGCTTTTCTCCAACACTGGTGCTGTGTAATGCCTGGTCCATCAATAATAAGACCACTACTCTACAGAACTTCTTTGATGGAAGTTGCATACTTGATGGAAACCTGGGTGAAAGAAGACAAAACCGTTACCCTGAAAGATCTGACCCCACCCAGTTTCTCTGACCTTCACCAATCTCAAACAAAGTTGAGATATGGCCTCAACAATCCCGAGAACTGAACGTGTGGACCAACGGAAGCCCTGCTGAATTTCTTGGAGCTAGTGACTGAATGGGTGCTGGATTCCCTCAGGGCCCAGATGTGGCTGAGTTTTCTACCAGGCTGGGGCTGGGGCCAGGGCCAGGGCCAAATCTCCCTGGCCCTGGTTGAAGCCAATTTTGGGACCAGGAACCCGGAGCAAATTTTGGTTACTAGATCTTAGTGCTCTTTGTGGTGCATAGGCAGGGGAAAGGACTACTGGGAAAGAAAATAACACATTTTCAGCAGTCTAGAGTTACAATTGTTGCCTCAGTACTCCTCCAGGTGAAATGGATACAGGCTGCTGGAGCGTCAGAACTAGAGGCTGATGCCCGTCTATTCCCTTCTTTGTTCCTGGTCCAGCTTGAACAATGTTAGCAGATGGTTAGATCTCCTAATGCTTACTGCCCCGGTTAGCTGTCCTTATGGGATCATGGCACTCCTTCCTCCAACCAAAGTGGAGCACACATCTTCATGGCTTTATTGCAAGAACATCTACTTCGAAAGCACATTGAAAGGGCATTGTACAAAATGGGCAGAATGGGCCCTGGTTATCTCCTTGCTTGAAACTTATATCTGTTGGCAATTTGAATGTCTTATGTTCTTCTTCCTAGACCTTTGGGAACCCCTACTTGACCTTCAAAGCTGGGCATGACACAGGGTAATGTGAGTAGTGTCAGAGCAGGCAACTGCAATCTTGGCATTATTTACGTCCCAAGGATGTTTGAATCTTGGTCCCTCTTCCACAAGGGATTCCTGCCTTGCAATAAGCCAGAAGTAGGTCTGGTTAGATATGTTGGATGGCTATCTGAAGGGTTTACACCAGGCACATTGAACCAAACTTGGGTCACAAAATGTCTTTCCAAAAGCAATACTATACACATAAAAGAGAGCCAAATCTAAAAAACAACACAAACTCGCAATAAAGGAATGAGCACTGAGCACTTTTCTCAAACAGCAAGATCCTAATGTTTAAAAAGCAGCAATATAAAACTATTCAAGCTCACAGAGCTGATCATAACAGTAATTCAAATGAACTAAATAAAATCAGTGAAATGGACTATTATATATTTCAAAATCCAAACAAAGGAGAAAAATGAACTAAAATGTTTGCATCTAATAGCCTGTCAGTTATCACTTACAAATATGCAATTTCCACTTGTCTTTGTGTGCTACCTTATTATCTTTTCCGTTAACTATTTCAATTAAAATTTGTTTTGTTTTAAGCCACATGCTAAACAAAACACCTACTAAGATAAGCCTTCTATAAGAAGCACCTGATATGTATGGGAAAATAAGTTCTTTGGCCATTTATCGAATACTAAGTAAATTTAGTGCAGAGGCATTCCGAAGTCAGGTCTCTCAATGACTTTTTGTCAAGGGAAAACTCCATGGGATCTCCATTCATATCTGTTTTCTAAATGTTGAGAACAGGACTGGGGCACCTGTCTACCCACTGTCAGAAAGAATCCTCACTTAGGTGTGATCTCTTGGGGCCACTATATTCATAATGGAGTATCTGTCTCTAACACCACTGTGACACTATTATAAGTCAATCCATATTAATTGTAAGGATACATACTAAACACTCATCTACTATTCAAGGCTACCATACTCAGAGGTGGGGCAGCTGCTGGGGTCCAAGAGTCCTGATGGAGCCCACTACTACTGGTGACCTCCAAAAAGTGGAACTGGTACTATAACTAGTTCATGTAATAATATCAGCTTTTCCAAGATAAATGTTGTTAGCCTGAAAAGCAGATTAATTTCAGCTGTCTTCTTTTGTAATGGCAACTTTAAGAATGTAACTAACAACATCCCTCAAATGCCTTATTCATTCTGCCACTAATTGCTCTGAAAGTCTTCAGCTGAGTTCAATAAAAAAAATATCTTATTGCCTTGAATTATCCCAAAACTGCTGAAACGGAATCTCTTGGGGCTTTCCATGTGCAACAAGATTTTGTTCTCTTGTCTCATTTGAATTCTGCACCACTAGAAACTTTGATATCTATCTCATCATCATTGAAGCCAGGCTGTTAAGTTTCATGGACTTCCATCGCAATTTATCCCCTCTCGTCTATTGTTATTTTTAACTATTTGATAGCCAAATAATTTACTACTATTGATTTTTCCCAGTAGTGTCAATGTTGAGTTTGACATTTTTTTATTTGGACAATTGGCAGCACCAGTCTGGAAAGCACTACTTCAGGGAGAAGTTGGGTAAGTGCAGAAAACCTGCAAAATGATTCTGTTTCTAGACTCAGACAGCTTCAGAGAGCAGTTAGGAGACTGGTAGTGCAATCCTAAGGAGAGTTACTCCAGTCTAAGCCCATTCATTCAATGGGAGTAACTGGAGTAACTCTCCTTAGGATTACACTATCAATGGTTTAAGCCTTGTGTGCATGCTGCCTCTGTAGGCTTGAGTGCTGTAACATGCTTCTTATAAAGCTGCCCTTCAAGACAACTCTGGAGCATTAGCTGGCGCAAAATCACATGGGCCTTTTTTAAACAGGCACAACGGCCTTGCCAGTGCCTTAGGGGCTCACCTTGACCCTCCCTCACTGGTGGCTATAGAGATGGGCAAAAGCCACAACCTCTGGAGTAGGAAACCAGCCCTGTCTGATGGATCACTACTTTAGGTGTTTGCCTAGCCAACTTTGTATCTCTTCCATAAAGTGTAAAAGACTGGATTGATCTACAAGTCTTGCATTTCTTGAGCCGGTTATAATTACTGCTGCTGTCCCCCTCCTCCCATTATTTTAATCTTAGATGTTGTCTTTAAATAGTGTATACACATTTGAATGTTCAGAAAAACAGCAGGCCATTCTGCACAATGACCAATGTTGCTAAATGTTTGCAGTATGCAGAAATGCTATATTTAATAGTGGAATTTCATCATTCCGCACAGGTTTGAAGTCCCAGTAGCGGTCTATTCATTCCCCACAGGTTTCCAGTCTCGCAGGAATTGCAACAAAGGAGGCAATATTTTTCCGCGCTTCTTCCTGCCCCTGGCCATCAGTCAAAGAGAACAGCCAATGAACTGTTGTATTTGTGCTCTGGAAAAGCCCCTTTCCCTTTAAAAACTGTTTTTTTTAAATCTGAAAACACCAGTAGCAATGAATATTTGTTCATTCAATGTCTCAGAAAGACATTTTTCACTGGCATATTAGCTGGTGCTTAATTGTTTACATGCTCTTCAAGTAACCCCCCCCCCCCAGGTACAATTTCTGACCGAAATTACGGGCAGTGTCAAACACGGGGCTGTATTGTGCTTGGAAACTTTAAAGACAATTGCAGAAGGGAGATTTGTTTTACTGTTAAGCTGAATTTACTGTTTTACTGAATTGCTCGTGGGGGACTACAGCTGAAGAAGTCTTGCTTATTAGCTGCTTTTTCCAGTTTAAGGGGGGGGGAAATGACGATCACGTCTCCGGAAGCACTGGGGTAAGAGCTAGGGAGGGACATTCTTTCACCGCTATTTTGAGAATGCACATGTCTTTCACTGATGTGTTGCGGCTTGTGCTCAGAAGTGTAGCATAGACCTGGAATTTATCATTTCATAAACATGAACCATTAAGGCAAAAGTATATTCATATTGTTTTCTAGTTTGCATAAAATAAGTAGTTTTAGTCTGCACTGCTATGTGTACTAGAATAACTGTGTAGGATTACAGTGCTAGTTGTGGTCTCCAACTAGCACTGTAATGAGCAGTGAGCAGTGAGCAGATCATAGCTTACTATCTGCAGTCAGCTCATGAATCTCACAGAAGACCCAGGAAAAGACTACCTGCCTTAAGCGATTTGTCTGTAATCTTTTATTTCACAGGGTTTTCTTCTGTGTTGCCTTAGCTGATAATTTTATTCCTACTGCTCTTCCTAGTAAATGTTCTGTTTCTAGGATGTAATAAAATTTGGGAACATGTTGGGATAGGAGGGAGGGGGTATAATTCAGAATATATTTCATTATACTTCATTCAAGAAGTAGCTCTTGGCTGGAAAAAGTTTGGTGCATGATAATCAAAATCTGTAACCTTGTTTTACTAGTAGGGAGTGAAAGTTATTTCCCCCCACCCCAATAATATGGGTTTGTAGAAATAGGTATCGGGCATTTCCAGGTGTATATCCTTCAAGTCACCCCAAATAATACATCTACAGAGATCTTATAGTCAGTGATCCATTCAGTTTATCTCAACATCAGAGTCCAAAATTTCTTCATTTAGGACACTCCTCCTGAGCCTGTTCTCTATCTCTGTTTTTCATAGGAGACCAAAGACAGCAAATTATTAGTGGATCACTTATTTAAATAGAAAGGCCAAAGTACCCATCTCCTATACAGACATTTATTTGTCTGTTCCTAATGATATGGCTGCCCAGTCAAACAGATAAAAATAGTAAAGGTGTCTTTGGTGTACCCTGCCCCAATCTTTCATTACAGTACTGTGTGTCTCATTTGTGACAGCAGAGGTTAATATTCTGTGACTGTCTGAATGAAAAATTCTATGTATATCTGATGCAATTCTTAAAATTATTTGGGCTGTGAAATTTCTGCTATTGAATTTGTTTTTTTTTTCTAGTTCAAAAATATTTAAGAGTAAGATTCCCAGTTTTCTTAGCCACAGTTGAAAAGATGCTGTATGTCTGTATTCATCATTTGAAGTTCACTTGCATCCATTATTTGGACATGAATGGATAGCTAGACCATTTCCTCACAGATTGGTAAAACGCGAATGGCTAACTGCTTGCCAGTGAGGGATGTTAAATCTCGTGTTTCAGCCTTCCTCATGGGGAGACCCTCTGCCCCATCATTGCTTTTTGCCTTCTGATTTCTCCTTCCGCTCCTTGGCTTGCCAATCACAGTAAGCCACCAATAACAGCACAGCAGTTTTCTCATGGACTGAAACTTTCTTCCCCTCCAGCCCTGAAAGTAATTTTTTAAGGCACTTCCACGTTTTTATGCAGTAATGACACAACACACATGCATTTTTAATGGAAATCAACACTGCCCCATTGCTATGGAGAAATGCCAGAATGATACAGCATGCCCCCCCCCCCCCGGAATTCATGTTATTTTGCAGTTTATTTCTGTCTTGGCTGGATTTCCGACATACTGATCATGGTGCCTGGATCCGCAAAAGACATTTTATATAATGGTTGGCTATAAAACAGAGTGCTCAGACCCCAGTATGACTGGAAGAAGGATGCTTGATCACCTGCCCTCCCCCCAGCTCATCTCCCACCTGCAGAATATGCAAACGGGGCTGTGTTGCCTGCCTGAGTTGTTAGAAGGCTGGACTGGTAACTGAGGCCCAAAAGGACATTTTGTGTAAATGGTTGGCTTTAAAACAAGGTGCTCAGACCCCTTTGGTCTATCAAGAAGAAGAATAGCTGGTTTTTATACCCCACTTTTCACTACCTGAAGGAGTCCCAAAGCTGCTTACAAACACCTTTCCCGTCTTCTCCCTACAACAGAACCTTGTGAGGTAGGTGGGGCTGAGAGAGCTCTAAGAGAACTGTGGATAGCCCAGGGTCACCCAGCTGGCTGCATGTGGAGGAGTGGGGAATCAAACCCAGTTCTCCAGATTAAAGTCCACTGCTCTTAACTGCTACACTACACTGACTCTCGATGAGGATAAATGGAGAAAGGGGGCTAATTGCATCTACTCTGGGGGGTACTGGGTCTTGGGTGGAGGTTTTCACAACACCTGCCACTGAATCCTTTTAACTGGAGAGGTCAGTGTTTAGACCTGGACCTTGTGCATGTAAAGCAGATATTCTGCCACTAGCCCATGCCCTTCCTTAACAAAACACCATGGCTTTCTATGGAGAATCCAAGCACCACTGGAGATTCCCATGGCTGGTGCTCCTTTAAACTTCATCCTTCTCCTTCTTGCCAAATTAGTTACTTCCTGGTCCTTGCCCAATGGCAGTTTGTCTCACGAGAATCAATGGCTGATCACCAGCATTTGCTGGAGGTGCTGCTGTTGTTTCAAGAACTGCTGTCCTAACTTGCAGCAGAGCCATTTTTGGCCTTAATTTTTTAAAAATGATGGACAGTAATTTTGCTTGTAACTGAGATTTTAAAAAGCTCTTCTTCCTCGGGTGATAATTAGCTATTATTTGAGAGTACTGCCAGAAAGTAATAAATTAAGCTAAAAAGCAACATAAGGAAAACATGAGAGCTTTACTGAATGAAATCTTGTCTTCTTAAGAAGACATCTAATAGGCCCTTGCTGTCGAGTACTGCCACATTTTACAGAAGAATATAGCATGATCCTGTGCTTATGGGACCTCTATGGCAATTCTGCTGCCAGCTCATGCCAAAAGCACATGGGGCTGGGAGAGTTGAACTAGGATGGCCAGGCTCAAAGTAGTGCTCAGCCATGTGGAATGGCTTTCAACCTTTCACAGTCGCTCAGCATAACCTACCTCACAGGGTTGTTGTGAGGATATGATGGAGGGGAAATGGTTTGATAAGCTACTCTGGGCTCCCATTGAGAACAAAAAGGGCTATAAATATAAAGTAAATAAGCATAGCCAATTTAAGTGTGCACTGAAGTCTAATGGATGAACATTTTCCAGTTTTCACGAGGGACTGATGATGACTGACTAGGGACATTGAATGAGATGTGTTGGAGTACAGAGGAGCCCTGTCTGGATTCAGCTTCATCTTGTCCCTCTTTCAACAGCTGACCATGGGATCTAGGCTATAGACAAGGAAAGAAGTTATAGACCCTAGATACTTGAGAGAAATATAGAACTGGGTACCAGCAGTATATTAATGTTCAGTATATGATGATATCCTGCCCCTAAAAACACTGGACAATGACATTTAAAGTGTTGACATATATATGAAATAATATATTAATTGCTGGCATTTGAACTTCCAGGGAGCTGACCAAGTACCTCTTATAGCCACACTCTGATGATGTTAAAGAAGAAACGACTGAAATCTCTAGTCTGCTACCACCCACAGAGTGATCTCATGCTCCAAAGTGTTCAATGGAACAATAGCAAAAGCTGCTGTTAAATCTACAGAATGAGCAGAGACATTTTCCATATCTGTCCATATACAAAGATATTCAGCATGTGCTACTAATATTGCCTCTGTTCCAAAACCAGACTGGAACTTAATTGCAATTAACCACATGTTTTATCCAGATGTTTTACCTAGAAATGCTTTGCCACAAGCCACTCAGTTTCTTTATTTACTAGAAGAGAAGACAACAATGAATCTAAGATGACCCCTCTCAAAAATGTTCTACATGCAACCAAATTGCTATTGGACATAACCATATGTCTTATATGAATATAACCCCTTCTTTATGATATGCTTGGAACCCCCCCCCCCTCAATCTTGAATTTGAGAAAATGGAATGCCTTACTCCCTAATAGGAAGTTAGGCCAGGTCTGCAATTACAAGGATCACCCTTGGCAAACATAGATTTGTTCCTCCTGTGATTCACTCCCATGGCTTGTTGTCACCAGTCGCTAAATATGCTGAAGAGCAGTGTTGAAGAAAAGATGTTTCAGGTTATGTTAAAGTCTCATCCAGTGGTGATTGATATTGGCTGGGGATGGTGGAGTAAATGGCAGGATTGTCAATTGAAACAGTCTTAGCCAGCACCGGTCAGACCCAATCTAATGCAGGCTCTCCTTTTTTCATTGTTCAGTAACAGTTCACCTGTTCACCACCGATGTGGTGGTGGTGGTGGTGGGAATCCTGTCTTTCCTTCCTACAACCAGTTGCTGAACACAGAACAGTAAGGTTTATGAGACAGATATGAGCACTGAAGTCTCCATTTGAATTTATTTCTCACTTTGTAAAATAACACAAAGCAAGGAGACCTTTGGTCACAGATAGGAGTCAAAGACTCACCACTAAGCAACTCACTATAACCAGCCCAAACTAGATTAAGAGTTGCAGGTGTGTAAAGAAATATTCAGGCACCACAGCACCTTTGCTTTCAGGAGTTAACATTATCTTGGAAATTCTGATGATGAAGTGTTTGAAAGAACATGCAAAGGGACTTTAATTTGCCACTAATGGGCCAATTCCATTCATGGATATTTGGCATAGGATTAATTCTTAAAATAAATTATTTAGGGTTGCCAACTCCAGATTGGGAAATTCTGGGAGATTTCTGTGTGAAGCTGGGTGTTTGGAGAAGGGAAGATCCTTAGTGGGATATGCCATAGATCCCACCTTCCCATTATGGCAGCCATGCTCCATGTGAGACCTGGAGTTCTCTCAGAGAACTATAGAGATCAGTTCCCCGTGAGCTTTGGAAGGTGAACTTTAGGGATTGAAGGTTTGGTTTTCTCTGAAGAAGTAAAATTACCTAAAGGGAAGCTCTCTCTTTATGTACAACTGAACTACTGAAGGACATACTTTACATCATCCTTCTTAAAGCCAAGGGGAAAGGTTGGCTTCTTTTTTTCTTTGCTCTCACAATAAGAGGGTTTAGGGTTCCTTTGTTTTGCTGTAGCAAAAAAGTAATTCTGAGGCACATACCTGGTAAGTCCTCCTACCCAGGCCTTTCTTACGTACTAACAGAAAATGGTTGCATCCTTCGAAAGGGGATGGTAAAATGCCCTGATATAGGGATGTTAGCCTCCAGGTGGGACCAGGGTATCCTCTGGAATTAGAACTCATGTCCAGACTACAGAGATCAGTTCCCTTGGAAAAATTGGCTGCTTTGGAGGGTAAACTCTATGGCATTGTACCTCACTGAGGTACCTGTCCTCCCCAAGCCCTACCCCCAAATTTCCAGGAGTTCCCCAACCTGGAGTTTACAACCCACTCCCCCTTGCTTGCAGCCGGGGGACCTGGCAACTCCACTTGAATGAAATGGTCATGTGTAAAAACACACAGAGAGATTCATTCTTTGAATAGGCCTAATTCTGAAGGAGGGTGGTAGTGATTTTAAAGAGGCGGTATGCTAGCTCATTTGAGTCTTAGAAGCTACAAAAACAAACAACCCCTCCCCATCCAACCCTATTCATTTCAAATAGTTCCAAATTGCTCAGTTTTTTCTCCCACTCCCTTCTCCCCTGAAAGAAGAAGAATAAGTTTGGCCCAGAGAGTCATATGGATCCACTAACCAATCAGGGACTCATATGGAACCTTAATATTGGTGTCTTATTGAGGATAAGCCTGGTTTAAAGGGTAAGAATGTCTCTATAAGATGAGGACTTGTATTTACTGTTGGTGAGGACAATAAGGAAGGAGAGAGGCAGGAGGTAGTCTGAGCTGCTGAAGTAGCATCTTATTTGCTCACTAGCTAGCCATTTGTTTCAAGGCACAAATCCAATGGCTGATTTTTATTCTTATTCTTAAAGCCCTTAATAGCTTCCCTTTCTTACTGTCTTCGGAGATGAAGCTGGTCGCAACCAGAGACAGGGCTTTTTCAGTAGAGTTTCCTCACCTATGGAATCACCCCCCTCCTGGATTTGACTGTCACTGTTATCTGTTGAGTGGGACAACTAAAAACATACTTTGGATGGTAGGCACCTGTTCACAGGTGAACAGAAACAACGCAGGAAGACTGAAATGCAATTGTGAGTTTAGCTTGCCGTTCATCCCCCACAATCCATTTAAAAATCTTGATGCAGACTCCCACAGAGTGGTGCTTCTTTCTCACTCACATGCACAACAGCAGCAGGGGAGGCTCAGCAGCTCTTTAAATTGTCTGTGTGAAATCTGCAAGTAGGCACTCCCTTTTCGCTTTTCTTAAATGGATTTTAGTTATCATAATGATGATTACAGTTTTCGCTCAAGTGGCTGACTTTGGAGGTGGGCAAGAAATGGACGTTTTACTAGCTGAAGGATTGTAACTTAAAAAAAAATAATAAAGTGCCAGAAAAGGTAATTCAGATTGTCCCTCTCAAATGAGATAGCAGCAGTAACTCAATTATTTATCCAGCATGGGCTAGTAATCGAGGTAGTTGCTAAGAAGCCTCCAGACCCAAGTGAAAGCTCTGCTTTTTGCTGAGACTGTACACTCTAGTGTACATTGTTTATGGAAATATTTTTAATGTCTCTGGTCTTCTGGAACATGTTATTTTCCTGTCAATCAGCTTTCAAGAAGCCTCCAAGGTAGACCAGTTGTATAGGGAAATGAAAATTCCAATATACAAATCTCTCTTCTGGTTGAAAAGGGTATTTCACAATTTGCTTATAGAAGCAGACTGTCACAATTCCTATTACTAAGAAGAAACAAGCTACATTTATTATAACATGAGCAAGTCATGTGCGTAGCTGTCCAAACATGTAAAATATCTTCTTTGAACAGGCACACTGGAGAGGCTGCACAGAAAATGTCCAAATAAATTATTTTGATGTAACTCTTCCCCGCATCCTGCAAACTGAAAATGATGTCTTTCTGCTAGATTTCCATGTCCTCTTGTGATGCACCGTGTTCAGAAAGAACTCTGAAAAACTCTTATCTTACCAAAGCCTGCCAAGCGTCGCTAATCACAGCAACTCTTCAGTTTATGCTCTTGCAAAAGCCAGTAATGCAACAGGATTTATGATGTATCCCTAAATGCCAGTAATAGATTACCCAAATTATTAGCAAACAGTTGACTGCTGTAGGTTTTCTGGGTTGTGTGGCTCCGAAAGCCTTCATTGTTAGAAAGCACTTTTACTGGTTCCAGTTTGCCTGCTGAGCTATAATGTGATGTACCTGTGGCATAGCTTTCCAACAAGCGGGATCCAGGTTTCCCAGAGGCATATGCACAACATACATGCATTAATTCCATGCTTGTCACGTTTGTTGCGTCAAAAAACGAGAGCAGAAGTCTTTAGAACCTTGTATCACATGGTCACAAAAAGCAAGGCCTGATCCTGTCTCCAGTCCAGCAGCCTCAAACAGGCTAAATTACACAACTGGCTCAATCCAGTCTCTTCACTCCACTGAAAATACCTATTCTTGCTTGCTTCTTCTGCTACACCTCTCCCAGATATTTGACTCTTCTATTCCTGATTTTGGAAGTGAAAGACTTTCCATGCCCAAGGAACTGCATTTCCTGTGTCTCAACTTACCATATGGAAATGTCATAGGAAATGAAGATAGTTTTGGAATGTTCAAAAGATCCCCAGAATTGCAGTACAAATACTTTACATATGCATGGGCTTGTGCTACTTTGTCATGATTGTCTCCTCCCCTCCATACCCATATGCCCAAAGCACAATTCTGCCCAAGGAAAAATACCCCCACCCAAACTTGCAAAATTAGATTGCCTCTTACTTAGAGATCAGCTATCCACATTCAAGGACTTTTTTAAAAAGCGGATATTTCCTGAAGGTGCACAGCTTTGGAGGTAAGAAAGCCTTGGTCCGTTCTATTCCAGGTTCCTAGTTTACAAGCTTCACTCCCAGTGTATTGAAAATATAAATGATACAGGGCGTTTTTCCCTAGCCTGTTGAAAGCTTTAATCTAATGCATAGAGATCATTCTTATATGCATGGTTGCCATGATGCATTGTCAAGGGGCACTGCATGGATTTCCAGTGGTGGTACAAATAAAACAGAATCCGTAAAATCAAGATTGACATAGCAGGCACTGAGGTTTAAGCATAAAATCTATACGTTGCCTCTTCCAAACAGCATGGCAACCACACATACTGAGAAAACTGTGGGTAATTGATGATCCCTTTACATATGGTTGGTAGGCTGCTAGTACAAGCAGCTGTAGTGGCTAAAGAGCAGGAGTGCACTAGTTTGCTTGGGACCACGGCTTCAACATGAAATGCCCAGAGCTTGTTTTGATGCAGAGGTGTGCATGCTAAGGAAGGAAGGAAGGAAATTATCTTGGCTGCAAGAGGAAGAGAATGGAAGAATGCTACCATTCCTGCAGATGGAAAAGCAGCACAGACAGACTAATGTGGCTGCTTTGAAGAGAGACAGTTCCAAGAGCTTAGTAATTAACCATGTGTGATCAGCAGCTATTGAGTCAACCACCATACTGAATGCTCCCACTGTATTGCAAGCAAATATTCAAGAGAAATGTGATGACAAAAGAATGGGCATTTTGGAGAAGGTAAATATACCTATCCATAATTTTATTTTGCTAAGTTTGCAGCATTGCTACCACATTGATGTTGAAGTGGAGGGGAAGGATGTTAATTATATACCATAATAAGAATTCTGATATTAATTGTAACAATTCTATATGTTACATAAAGATTCGAACAAATGTAGCATTAGCATCCCAGCTTTACAAAAGTATTATAATGTTCCAGTTCCCCAAATTTTTAAAACAAAATGTTGTGTTGTCTCATCAAATGAGTTTAAACATTTACCTGCTCCTATTAGCATTATTAATTACTAGAGAATATATTCTTTATGAAATAGCAAACTGGAATTACTAGATATATAATATTCAATAAATATATAAAATTTACCTTGTAACCATTTTGTAGGAAATCGATTTTGAAGATGGTTCTATGGAAACTCAGGGCCAACCACTGATGGGAGAGAGGGGGCCCACTTGGATTGCAAACCTCCTGGTCTGGTATGGAATTCTCCCAGAATTACAATGGCATTGCATTTCAGCTGAGCTCTATCCACTCCCCACATTCCACCATATTGCCATGAATTCAGCTCTGAGACTTGGCAATCCTTATTGGTTGTAGGCTTCAAGCTCAAAGGAGGCCTCACATCTAGATACTTCTTAATTTCTTGACCTTTGAGAAGTTTCACTCTTTTTATGCCTCATTTTGGTTTTTTATGTGTTATTATTTTTTGTTTGTTTGTCTAGGGGCATCAAAGGTTGGAAGCGGCTGGGTCAAAGAGCCAGTGGAAACTACAAAGAGAGAAACATCAAAGATACCTAACATGGTGTGATTACATTTTGCCTATGAAATACAAGATCTTTTTTCTTACAATGTTGAAGCTATATTTTAACTCTATAATTTCCATGGAAATTTGCTTCAAAATAGATTTCCTGTAAGATGATCAAAGCATAATTTTATGTATCTAAATGTTGTAGTTGACATACAGAGCAACAAACAGAAGTGCTAATTCTCATTCTTACAGAAAGCAGTTCTTTTTCAGTTAAAAATGTACAACAACAAGAACTTATATTTTATTTCACCTGGGTGTATTTATAATTTATAATCAATTATGGATCAATATAATCTGGTGAGATATTTGCTTTAAAAATGATCAACTACATTAATTAACAGATAATGAGGGTTTAAAAAAAATATCCGCTAATGGCCATGCCTGGGAATAGCAGGAAGCTTATAGTGCAGAATATTCTTCTTGTTAGCCATATACCTAATTTTCTTTAAGGTTTGCACAGGCTATATGCAACCCTGATCCTTTGAAAAACTGTTATCACACATTATTCTCACAGAGGGCGGGAACCCTTCCCATTAGTGCCTGGGAATTATCCCTGGGGAAGGTTGTTCACAAGAAGTGAACTTATGGCATGATAATTACCAGGTGAACTAATAATGTAGCTTGCTTTAAGCCACATAGAGAATAATTGATATGGATTTATTCCCTGACATGGATGACCCAGGCTAGTCCAATCTCGTCAGCCCTGATTAGTACTCGAATGGGAGATCACAAAGGAAGGTCCAAGTTGCTCTGCAGAAGCAGGCAATGAACAATCACCTCTGATGGTCTCTTGCTTTGAAAATTCTACGGTGTTATCAGAAGCTGGTTGTGACATGATGGTACTTTCCACCATCACCACTATTTGTTTATTTAAGGATTTATATACCCCATCTTTCTCCCAATATCGTCAGGACCTAAAGTGGGTAACAACACCAAATAGTATATAAAAATAATCATTTGTTGAAATTGTTATGTTATTACCCACATAAGTCTAGTACAAACACTTATAATCGTCAAGCTACCCGTCTCTTAAATAGCGCCCATTTGCCGCCTTGCTGTCAGATCCTAAGGATAGGTGCCTGGCTCATTCCTTCTGGGATGCTGTTAAACAGCAGCCGGGGACCAACAGAAAAGACCTCAACCCAAGTCAGACTGTGTTGTGAAGAGACAGAGGGGACTACTGGACGACCCTGTTGTGAGGAGTGCAAATTCCTTACCGGTATATTTAATACAAATACTGGAAACATGCTGGCCATAAAAGACTGGCTTCTAAAAGCCATGTCTCCAAAACTTTCCCATCTGAAACCAGGTCTTGGGAACATGGATAGCACAGGATTATAAAGCTCCCCTGAGAATTCTGTTCTCATACATGGGGCACTCGATATTCCCTTTAAAGATGGCAAAGGATGGCCTCCATACGCAAATAGGAAAAGTGCAAAATTATAGACAAGCTGTTCTTTTTTGGCCTGGATTTCTCTTTCATAAGGAAGTTTACAGACAGGCCCATAATAAGAAACTATGTAGACAACCCATTCTTAAGTGTTATATAGGGATGTCACCATTATGTAATATTTTAAAATATATACCGTATGTTCTTCCAGCATTCACACTGTCTAATATTTAAAATGTGCAAACAAGGAACAAACTGTGTATTTCTACCTTGCTATCTTAATGTTTAAAATGACACTACTTAATGACCCTAAGAACAGGGGCAAATTACCATTCATAATGAATGTGCATAGCTACAGATGCTACCTTCAAAACCTGCATGAGTGGGAAACTCATACAGGCTCACTGGCCAGTGAAGTATTCATACTGCCACATTCTCACTTTCTGACCTTTAGTACTAATTGATCAGTCCACGGGGCAAGGAAGTAAAAAGCACAGAATAACCTAGAGTACAGTTGTGTTGTTTTGAACACATCTAGCAGCTCACACCATGGAAGAGAGAGAAACAAGTGAAAGAACTGGCTCCTTTGTTTTTAAGGCCCAGTGTTGTTAGCAGCAATGGGGGCCCATCCAGGATAAACATCGAGATGGAACAAAGGCACAGCCCACGTCATGACAGCAAGCATGACCACAGCAACTCCAATGATATTGACACCCAAACCAGCTTTCACCTAGAAAGAGAGGAAAAAAATGTGTTCAAAAGGGAAAATTTTCAAAGCAATTTTGCAAGGCTAAATTCAGGTGGCTAAATTCAGGTGGGTTGCCATGTTGTTCTGAAGCAGCTGGAGTCTAGTAGCACCGTTAAGACCAATGAAGCTTTATTCAAAGCATTTCTCAGATATCTGAAGAGGTATGTATGCAAATGAAAGCTTATACCTTGAATAAAACTTAATTGGTCCTAAAGATACCACTGGATTCAAACTTTGTTTTGCAAGACTAAAGATATGCTTTAAAAGCTGGTATTGTTTAGTTGATAGGAATCTGGTCTTGAGGTGGGAAGATCCTGTGCTGGGTTAAGGCAGGTCACATTCTGGGACAGATTAATACATGTGAGGACCTAAATCATGTCAAGTTCAAGTAGAGCCGCCGATCCCCTTGGCCATCAGTGGGAGATGGTGGGGTTGCCAGATCCAGGTTGGGAAACTCCTTGAGATTTGGAGATGGGGCCTGGGGGAAATAATGCAGAGTACAATGCCATAAAAACTACCATCCAAAGCATTAATTTTCTCCAGGGGACCTGATCTTTATAATCTGGAGATGAGCAGTAATTCTTGGGGAATCCCAGCTCCGACCTAGAAGATGGCATCTTCATACTATACCATTAGAAAAATATGCAGTAGTAATATTTAGTGTTTTCTTTTATTTTGAAATTTTGAAGCTGAGGGAAAACAACCCAGACATTTTGGTAAATAAAATATAAATTATAAAAATTGCTATAACATCTTTTTATATGGTATTGCCCCACAAGATAATGAAAGAATTACTAAGAGTTATAATGGCAGATGTTGGAAAAGTCAAAATATAAATGTATGTTATTAAATGTGTTACCAAATAATATTAAAATGTATAATCAGCTTGTTAAATATAGGGTAACAGCTGCTAGGAACCTTTATGTATCAAGATAGAAGAAAGAATCATTACCAGATATTACAGATTGTTTATATAAACTGATGGAATATGGAACAATGGCAAAACTTACATATTTGATACACAACAAATCAACATTGGAATTTAGAGGAAAATGGAGCCCAATACTAGACTATATTGAGCAGCAGAATCTGAGATGAAAAGAAATAAGCTATCTCTAGACTGTATAAGCTAATTATAGAGAAACTGCACTATGTGATGTAACATATGTATTGTTAAATGCAAACTCTATGGGCCATTCTGCACACGGAAAATATAGTGAAATATTTACCTTTTGAGATGCCATATTTTTGGCATTTTAAACAACGCCATCAGCATCCAGCCTCCCAAAAGCATACCAGCAGCTATATCCTCCATTTTAAAGCACTAGCTGGAGAATCGCATAAAGTGGATTCCCCAAACTATGTAGCGCTAGCCAGAGGAGAGAAACAAGCAAGCCATCCATTAAGGACATGTGTGGAGACAAAGCAGCACTACTTCCACCTCCAGTGCCTGCCCTCACACCCACCACCTTCTCCTGGGGATAGGGCTTTTTAAAATAGCAAACTGCCTGGAGCAAGGAATACACATTGATTCATCCTGGCAAAGCAAAAAAAAAAAAAAATTCCCCACCAGTTGATGCACAAAGCATGCCTCTCCAAAAAAATAATCAGGAAAAAAATACTTTTCTTAAGCTTCATGTCTCATTATTCCAAAAGGGGTGACATCAGAATAAACACTATGCATCTATGATCAGATGCATAGGCATAGAAATGGAGAAGTTTTACTTTAAAAAAAATCACTTGCATCGCAGTCACTTTAAAACAGGGAGAAAGGTGATTGGCTGCCTGGCATGACTGACAAGCAGAGAGAGAGTTGCATGTATAGTGCATGCCTCTCCTCTGCCATTGCAAGCAGCCATGGAGAGTGTCAGGAAGTGCCAAAAAGCAGCAGAAGAAAGCGAGAGAGCAAGAAGGTGAGAAATGGTGGGGGGCTATTTTTTATAGTGTCACACAATTGCGCTGGCGTGACACTATGTTTTTGGATTTTCAGAATGGCCCTATGTATATCCTTTTTCTAAATAGTAGTTTTGTAGTATATAATATGTAATATTTTTTCTTTGTATCAATTTAAATGAAAAGCAACATAAAATATATTGTTTACAACTTATTTAGCAGTTAAAATTGTATTAGCTACCATATTCATGAAATGTAAAAGTATCAATATATTTGCTCTTTATATGAAAAATGAGAAGTATGGTTTACCCTTTGACAAGGGACTGCAAACATTTGCATTGCATGCTATATGTATCTTTATTTTTTACCACCGGAGAGAGAAGAAACCTTGAAAATAAATTAGGTATTATTTGGACAGAAAGTTTCTTAGGATCATAGGAAGTAGCACCAGAAGCACCAGAATATTTGGATATTATGATAACTTTCTATCATTGAATCCACAGACCTTTTTCATGCTGTATATTTGCTCTCAGTGAAATGCTTTAGAACAAAGTTTGAGTACAGTGGCAACTTTAAGACCCACAAAGTTATAAGTGCCACTGTATTCAAAGTTTGTTCCATTGCTGCAGACCAACATGGCTACCTACGCAAGGGAAATGTTTTGTAAGACAAGACTTTTCTCACTCAAAAAGAAAACATTTCATAGAAGGTTGGTTTATTTTTGGCACTCTCCTAATTTTCCTAGTTTTTTTACATTTTTTTCATTCCATATATTTTGAGTATTAAAAAAATTGCCCTTGAAAGCATTTGACACACTCTGAAAGTAAAAACATTTTGTAGGTGAAATAGGTGTAATAGGTTCCTGTAAGAATTATTTAGTATATAAGTGAAATATTTTCAGCATTTAGGAGGAATACTACTTAAATATATCATTAGTGCATAAGAGAAATATGCAATAAATTCATGTCAGCTGTGCATGATTGGCTGAATACCTACCATATCAATAACACTCAAGTGTCCATAGGAAAACACGATGGCATTAGGTGGATTTGCTACGGGGAGCAGGAATGCAAATGACGTGCAGAGGGTTGAGGGGATCAAAATATAAAGGGGGTTCACGTGAATGGCTTCAGCCTGCAAAACATCATGAGAGATCTGGTTTCAGTAATTCATTGTACATATTAATTACAAGAATTTTAGATCTGATGTGATAAGGGCCTAATATGCAAAGGAGAACTGACACAAACATAGCATCAGTATAACAGAATCATAAAGCATAAGCATGGCCATTCTGGTGCATTAATCGTTCAGAATGTTTAAATGTGCCATAGCCTATGGAACAGATTGTTACCAAAGGTCTTTCATTCCCATGGATATATTGGTATGCCACCTTACTGGGATGAAAGGCAGCTGCTCTGCACGATTCTATACAGAAAGGGCCACAGCAGTGATTTAATCTGCTTTAGTGTAGTGGTCTTTTAAGATCGGTAGAGCAAAGATTAGTTTGAGTTCCCTGTATTTGCTATAGCAATATAGACACAGTCACACCAAAAATAAACATTCCAACATTCCTTGTGCCTCCACAAGGGTTGGGACTAGATACTTACATGTTAGAATGAAATCTGGGAATTCAGAAAACATTACAGCAGGATGTCTGTATATTGATATTTTAGTGCCTTTAAAAAATGAAACAACTCATCATCGTGGGGGGGGGGGGCAAAGGACAGGGAATGAGATGACAGGTTGACAGTCCAGTCATTGTAGAGTGGGCTGGAGTTTCTGCGAGAGTGGGCAGGACAAAGAAGTATCTAAAATAAATGTTATATCCTCAGCTACACACAATATTACACAATTGCCATCCTCTGATTCTTGGTCACATTTACTCATTCAGATCCCCATTGAAACCCTTTGGCAACGCAGTGAAAAACAAAATTAATTGGAACAGGGTAGTCTTCTGCTCCAGGTTGTTTTCTGTTTACAGAAAGAAAACTACTCAGGAATTGGCAGTACTTCAGGGACTTTTTTGCAGACATGCAGGTCGCAATATCCTAACAGAAAACTACATCTGTGCGCATTCAACAAAAGAAGTTCAACCAGGGTAGAATTTTCCCCAACATCTTTGTGCTTTTTTCCAAAAGAAATTGCAACTGGGGTGGTCATTTTCATCAACTGCTGTATAAGAGTGGCAAAACACAAACGTATGTTGTTGTTATGTGCGAAGTCGTGTCCGACCCATCGCGACCCCATGGACAATGATCCTCCAGGCCTTCCTGTCCTCTACCATTCCCCGGAGTCCATTTAAGTTTGCACCTACTGCTTCAGTGACTCCATCCAGCCACCTCATTCTCTGTCGTCCCCTTCTTCTTTTGCCCTCGATCGCTCCCAGCATTAGGCTCTTCTCCAGGGAGTCCTTCCTTCTCATGAGGTGGCCAAAATATTTGAGTTTCATCTTCAGGATCTGGCCTTCTAAAGAGCAGTCAGGGCTGATCTCCTCTAGGACTGACCGGTTTGTTCGCCTTGCAGTCCAAGGGACTCGCAAGAGTCTTCTCCAGCACCAGAGTTCAAAAGCCTCAATTCTTTGACGCTCGGCCTTCCTTATGGTCCAACTTTCGCAGCCATACATTGCAACTGGGAAGACCATAGCCTTGACTAAACGCACTTTTGTTGGCAGGGTGATGTCTCTGCTTTTTAGGATGCTGTCTAGATTTGCCATAGCTTTCCTCCCCAGGAGCAAGCGTCTTTTAATTTCTTTGCTGCAGTCCCCATCTGCAGTGATCTTGGAGCCCAGGAAAATAAAATCTGTCACTATCTCCATTTCTTCCCCTTCTATTTGCCAGGAATTGAGAGGGCTGGATGCCATGATCTTTGTTTTCTTGATGTTGAGTTTACACAAACGTATACTATCCTTTATCTATCTTGAATTGACCACTTCAAAAACAAGCCAGATGTAGAAAAGAAACTCACCAAAGGGGATAGAATAGGCAGAAATATGGTGATGGTGGCAGGATTGCTGGCTACTTCAGTCACTGAGGTGACAATCAAAGATGAAATCAGAATAATCAGCCAGACAGGCAGTGATCCCAAAGGAGTTAATTTGCTTCCTATCCAGGCTGAGAGTTGTGAAACCTGAGAAGGAACATTTGCATAAATTAGTTATCTATATAAAGGACTAGCTCCCCCCCACCATACGTACCACTAAAAAAAAAGGTGACCATCCCTGTGTATGTGTATGCAAACTTTTCTTGCTTACAGTCACCCTGCTAACTCATAACGATAAACCACTTCTCACTCATAACGATAAACCACTTAATAATAACATGTAATTCTGTACCAAGGCCTGCAAAAAGATGCTAACTTTTCTCTCAGAGCCAGTTTGGTGTAGTGGTTAGGAGTGCGGACTTCTAATCTGGCATGCCAGGTTCAATTCTGCGCTCCCCCACATGCAACCAGCTGGGTGACCTTGGGTTCGCCACAGCACTGATATAACTGTTCTGACCGAGCAGTGATATCAGGGCTCTCTCAGCCTCACCCACCCCACAGGGTGTCTGTTGTGGGGAGAGGAATGGGAAGGCAACTGTAAGCCGCTTTGAGCCTCTTTCGGGTAGGGAAAAGTGGCATATAAGAACCAACTCTTCTTCTTCTTCTTCATTTAGACCCTAGCAACACCATCAGTGGACACAGTAAAAAGAGCCATACCATCTCTGGTTCATACTCTTGCTCATCCTGTGATGATATTTATGCTGTCATGCGTCAGTAAACTGGCCAGTCCACTGACAAAGAATTAATGGACATAACACTGACATAAGAAACTACAATATTAAAAAAAAAACACTGGAGGAACATTACAGGGTTCTTTTTGTTTTGAAAAGGGGTTTCTATCATTGCTTGTACAACCCTCTGCTTGCATCTTATGTTAAATCATCACTTCCTCACCTCTCCCCCTGCCACCCAGAATGCTGCTCTTAGGGGAGAAGAGGCTTCCAGTAATACTATGAGGAGGAAATCATAGGTCTGTGGCAAGAGGGGAAAATGGGTGCAAATCAACCCCACTTTGTTAGTGGAATTTTCTGCTGTATCCATCCCCATGACTCCTACCATTCAACAATAAAGAATTATTATTCTATTATTATTTATTTGATTTATAGCCTGCCACTCCCAGCCTAGCTGGCTCATGGTGGGTTACACATTTTAAACCCCACAATAAAATCTAGTAAAATACTCTATGCCACTCAGCAACTTCCTAACCCACTGCCTCAGGGGATAGATGGTAACAGATGGTGATCTGGGAATGGCTGCTGTTCTAGCCAGTCGGGGAGGCGGCTTGGTCTAATTACCCTGGCCTTGCCCAAAAACCTGGTGGAAGAGCTCTAACAGGGCCCTCAGTTCACCCAGAAGCTCATTCCACCAGGTTGGAGCCAGGATAGAAAAGACCCTGGGCTGGGTCGAGGCCCAGCATATCTCTCGTGGGCCAGGGATCACCAGCAAGTTTTTACCCACAAAGCGAAGAGACCTGCGGGGGACATAGGACAGTAGGTGGTCCCACAGATATGTGGGGCCCAGACCACGAATGGTCTTAAAGTTCAATACCAAAACCTTGAACCTGATCTGGGCCACAACTGGCAACCCATGCAGCTGCCTCAACACTGGCTGGATATAGGCCCTCCATGGTGTACCTGTGAGGATCCTAGCAGCTGCAATTTCCAGGTCAAGGCCAAGGGAAGACCAGCATAGAGCGAGATACAGAAGTCATTCATGGAGGTGACCATTGCATGGATCACTGTGGCCAAGTGATCTGAGGACAGATAGGGTGCTAGTAGCCTCACCTGGCAAAGATGGAAGAATGCCAGGCAATCTACCCTCGTGACATGAACCTCCATTGATAGGGAGGCATCCAGAATCACACACAAGTTCCTGGCCTCTGGTGAGATGGTAAGTTGCACCCTTGGCCAGGGCGGGCAATCACACTTCCTGATCCAATTGCTTCCTACCCAGCCTCCATCTTGGATGGTTTGAGTTTCAGGTGACTCTGCTCTAACCATCCAGCTTTGGCTTCCAAACATCTGTATCTGGGAGGGGGGGAATCCGGGCGGCCATCCATCAGGAGACGGATCTGGGTGTCATCCGCATATTGGTGACAACCCAGCCACGAAACTCTGTACCAGCTGAGCCAGAGGGTCCATAAATATGTTAAACAATGTGGGGGAGGGAAGTGTAGAGACTTTAAAAAGCCATCTCAAAGTGTGGAACAGAAACCTCAACCACACTCACTGCCTCCAGTGTCCTGCATCCAGTGGTATGGGAAGTTTGGTTTAGGTCTGGTAGTATGTTATGAGGCAACAATCAATTCTGACCAAGTTACACATGTAGAAGTAGAAGAAGAAGAAGAGTTGGTTCTTATATGCAGCTTTTCTCTACCCAAAGGAGTCTCAAAGCAGCTTACAGCCACCTTTCCTCTCCCCACAACCTACACCCTGTGAGGTAGGTGAGGCTGAGAGAACTCTGACATTACCGCTCAGTCTGAACAGCTTTATCATTGCTGTGGCGAGCCCAAGGTCACCCAGCTGGTTGCATGTGGGGGAGCGGGGAATCAAACTTGGCTCGCCAGACTGGAAGTATGCACTCCTATATATGTGAAAATATCAACAATCAAAATGGTGCTTAGTGCTCGGAAGTTCAACAAAATTTTGATCACCAGATCATATGGAACAGCAGAAAAAAAATCTGTTGTTTGTATTTAAAATACTGTTACAGGATATGAAGTAGTCCTTTATTGGACTATATTTAGGTCATTGCAGAATAGATTCTTCATGATATCATGTTGCAAACTTACATACTTATTAAGTAAGTAGACTACTAAGTAAGTAGTTAACATGTTTAGGATTGCACTGCATGTCTTTGAGTACCACTCTTCTGTGACTGAAGACCCTCTAATGAAGCTAGTATTGGAAAACATGATTCTATTTGAACTGCCTGTTTTACCATTATTTCAGAATGGTCATGCTTTTCAATATATTGCTTAGCTTTTGTTCTACTAAATGTAATGAATGTAGGTAACTTTGAAATACTTCAACCTGTGTTTTGTTGATCTGTGTTTAAATGCTTGGCTGGAGTTTTTTCATCGATGGAGTGTGTAATGTTTTATTTTAAAATTACTTTTATATTATAAGCTGCCATGAAGAAGGTCCTGTAGAGGTAGCATAAGAATGTTCTGAATAAAATTAATAAATAAACCCTTTCACCACATTTTTCTTTCAGCTAGTTACTTCTTATTAATATTATTATTGACTGAGTATCTTGTTTTAAAAATGCATTACCTCACAGCCATCTGCCACTGCGAACCCTCCACCAACTAGTATGGCAATTTCCCAAGGCATGCAGGCCTGAAATTCTTTCCAAGTAATCAGTGGAGTGTAATCAAAAGCAACTGCAGAGGGGAAAAACAAAATTAAGATCTAAAAAAAAAAGATCTATTACATTACCTTTCCATTACTCTTGCTTATTTTCAAACATATAATATCTAGGTTTGTAATAATTTTTCAAGTGTTGCTCATTTGGAAGAATTTACTGTATTTGGCAAGGTCCTACAACACACAGCCCACTTTCAAACAGTGTGAGTGCCTAGATGCCTTGCAGATAGTATTGGCGAGTGGCTAGTGTCTCACTAGTATTGGCGACATCCAGGGTCAAATTCCCATTCAGTCACTATTCTCAGTGAGCAGCCTCATAACAGTCACTGGCAGTGATCGTAAGCAGGTGATTCATGGTGGTGCGGAGCTGACAGGGTTTTTAAAAATTTTCATTAAGGGGGGATTGCATTGTCACACAATCTCCCCTTGGTGAAAATTAAAACAAAAAACCCCACCACCCCAAAGCATGGCAGAACCTTTTCACCCTGGCTGCCTCATGTGGAGGCAGCAATCTGGGGCAGGCTGCATCTGATTTGCTCCATTGGAAAGGAACTGCCGGAGGGCCAGCTCAGCTGCCACAATGCAGAAAGAGTCTTAATGATTTCATATAGACTGATTTTTCATTTCCAAGGAAGTATACTCAACTACTTTCTCCGTTTGAAGTTCTAGACAATGTTTTTGCTGGAACGATGAAGAAGAGGAGGCCAATGATTAATGCGGCTGTTGAGTCTGTAGCAAATCCTGGGTATCTAAGGAATGATTTAAAGAATATTTCATCAACAATATCAGTGCAGTAGGAAAATGAATTATTCTCAGGTTTTCAGCCAGTTTAGAGAGCTATTTCAGGGTGATGAGAACGAACTCTAATTATTTCAAGATGTATTGATTACAATATGCAGGTTTTCACTTGAAGAAATGACAACCAACCACTTAGCTGGATTCGTTTATCACAGAAGGAGCTCTGCAACAGCCTAAAGGAGGATGGAAGCTTTTATTAATGGTTTCTAAGACTTACAGAACAATGTTTTGCTGAGGTCCATCTCTTGCCTTGAAATCTCGCACTCAGCACCTCCTCTACTTGCTAGGGAAAACAGCATAGGACTCTTCATGATTTCATCATGGAAGAATAGAATGATGGATATACTCACTTTATTTTTGCATGTACAAACCATACACTGAGCCAGGTGGAGGGCCTACAGTTCCAGAAAATATATTTCTATTGCCTCGTTTGGAAAACCACACTATTACAGAACTTTTGTGACATTATGGTTATTGGCCAACTCTCCCTATTTTGCTGGAAAAAGAGAAAATCTCTTGGTTGGACTGTGGTCCAGCAGGCAGGAGTTCCCAGTGTCAGCTTGTGAGTACATTTGGGATTTTCAGAATGGGGGAGGAGTGCTACCACAAAAGAGCTACTCGGACCAGGCACAAAAATCCAAGTTCATTCCTGCTGGATCTTCACTATAGATTCTACATGAGAGTTTACAATACAAAAGTGGGGCAGGGAAACACCATGTCCCTCTGGTCTATCAGGTTCAATAAGTACACTGAGAGACAATGGTTAATTGCTGTTCTTGCCTTGGCTAGTATGGCACAACAACCTTTCTCCCAGGCTCTTGAGCCTTAGCTGCAGTTCTTCATGAGTTTCATCACTTGGACCGTTTATACACTGGGCATTTCACTGCCCCAGCTCTCATGGACCATTTACACACTGAAGGTTTCATGCCAGGCTGCAGGCTGGAGTTTTAGTTGTGGCAGGTTGCCTCACCTCTTCCTGCAACCACATGGGGGAGCATTTGGCCCGGTGCACCTCATCTGCCCCCGATTTGTGCTCTTGCATGGGAGCTGGGGCAGTGAAGTTCCCAGTGTATAAATGGTCATGCAGGAAACCTTCAGTGCCTAAACGGTCTTGGAAAGGCTTCAGTTCTCAAAGCTTTGTATTTCTTGCTCCCCCCCCCCCACACACACCAGAATCTTGCCTAGTATCCCTGTTATCCCTAGGTTATTAGATCCTATTAGAAATTATTTCCATGATTGAAGGAAAGTTAACAAGGACTATTGTTGCTTTAATTGGAACATTTATCTACAATAAGCAGCTTCCCCACTTGATATAACCATTGATTTCCCAACAAAAATTGATCTGATTCCACCCAGGTACGGCTACAAGCTTCCTTGAGGCTGGTTTGAAGGAAGGAATCCCAGAAATCTTTGCTGCCTCTGCTGCTGTCTCAAGTAATTGCTGAAAACTGTAGGACTTGGGATACTGTAGTATAAAATAGCTGCAAAATGTTTTGCAGGCAATGAGTTAATTTGATAACCATGAGAAATCGGAATCTGGCCAGCCTCAGATGAACTATCTTGTTCAGGTTCTAACAGTCACAGCTGTAGCTATAGCAACCTCACACTTTCAAGGAATAAATGTAAATAGTAGTTTGTTGTCTGCACTGGATGAACTTGGAATCAAAAGGGGGCATTGGTAGATAAGGGCAACATATAAAATACTAGAAATTAAGCCCTCTGTAGATAAAATACAGCGGGCGCTAGTAGATTGGGAGGAAGAATGTAGGGAAGGAAGGTAGAAGAGGGAAGGAGGGATGGAAGCGAGAAAGGAGGGCAAGGGGTGGTTGAAGGGTCACAAACCCAGGTGTGAAGGGATGGGGAAAATGTTTCCTCTAACAGCTTCAAAGTAGACGTTTCCCAGCTGGGTGGGAGGTTATGCCGCTGCTCTTACCATTTGTTGTCCATGCTACTGTAGCAATAAGCTTGGGTATTTGAGCTGTGGTCACTGTCCTTCAAGAATTTATCCACTATGACCAGCTTCCATGTGAGGCAATACAAACTGAAAAAGCAATGCTACCAGCTTGTCCAAAAAACTGCAGTGTCAACATTTATGGAACAAAATACTTGAATGTACAAGTTTAGGTTTCAAAGTTTGATCAGTGAGGCCTGAGTTCTGGTGTTTATCAATGGAAATCTGCTACAACATTTCAGCTACTTACAACCCAAAAACCTTTAAGGTATTAGAACTTTTTTACAGATGCCATTGTTTTTATTTTCAGTAATGGTACTGATCATATCTTTGGGTTGGATACCATGGAAATCTCCTCCAGTGGAAGAAGAGGCAACTTCCTCCTACTGCAGAACTCCCTCCATGCTGTACCTGAGGGAATCCTGTTCCCCAGGAGCTGCATTTTGTGCTCATTTGGGGCTGCAGCTGCTGGGAGGGGCAAGAACTGCTCTGTCAATATAAATGACTTCCATCAGTAGAGATTTACCATGGAAAATCATGGAATGACCTACTCCTTAGCCACTTCCTTTTTACAGTTCTTTTATCAATTTCTAGTAATGTTAGGAACAAATATAATTTGATCACTTATACGGCATACCAGGAATAGGCAACCTTCCAGACCAAGTGGCTAAATACCTTTGCAGCATCTACCTGTGAAGATATTGGAGTACTGGCAAACAAAATGGGCAGAAGTTGAACTTGGACAGAACCACTAGGAGTTATACCCAGCACGGCCTCCAGCAGCTCAGGGGTTCACACCTCAATCCTTAGGTGGAAAACTAAGCTGGTCATTGCCTACCCCTGTTCTTTGCAATGTCTGTTTTATTTTGTTTCTTAAAAATGAAAGTACACATACACACACACACACAAAATGCATTAGCAGCTCTTCTACACTCTGTATAGTGTCTAAGGAAGTCTTTCACAGTGCCATTGATGTGGAGTGACTCAGAAAGCCAAAGGATAAAGTAAACTCCTCAGAACACAAAACACAGCCCTTGGGCATTTACAGACATATTAACTTACTGTGAGAAAAGCGAGGCCCAACCAGGGATGAAGCCAGGATCTCTAGTAAACCATAACAGGGCCATCAGAAAGAACAGGATAAGGGTGATGATTTCTTGGTAGCTGCAACAGAAGCACAGCATGTGTGTTACCATCACCTTTTATGTTAGCTGCTTTGGCACTGCTGTAATATTCTCTCCTGCAGTTTATCCTTCTGCCTTACGTGATGGGTCCAAGTTTCTTGTATTCCTCTTCAATTACTCGTGCTGAAGCCACTTCCCTGGCTGTCTTTGTCTTGCCACACTGGAACATTTCCTTGAAACTGAGAGGACAGTGAGAATAATGGTCAATCACAGTAGCCATATGTTAGTTTATGCGCTCACCCAACACGCCACCTTATTGCTAGGATCCAGAAAGCTACTCTAGGGCTTCAGCTCAGACCATGTAATATGAACCTTTTTGAACGGCAGATCCTTCTGTCTTCTTCCTCCAAATCATGAATGTCTTTCAGAAATCATTCTCAGTTGTAAAGCTGGTTTATCATATTGGAGATTCTTGTTTTGACGAACACAGTTCAAGCTCCCTTGGCTATGTGGAAGGATCCACAGACATCTTTGGATTCAGGTCACAATCTTTTCTTTTTTTAACAGAAATAATCAACACTTCCTAATTCCCATAAGGTATAACCTTTTTCAGTCCTTATATTTTCAGAACTATTACTCCTCTTGATACACACAGCTACTATTTTGTGGAAATAAAGCAATTTGTGTGTTTCCCAGCTTTGATACATGTTGTCAGAAATGCAAGTTTGCTGTTGGTATGCATATGCATGTTAAACTTGAAAATACCTGCATTGTCACATTGATGCAAAATGGCAACCAAACACAGAATTGCCTGTAGCAGCTGTCTTAGTGTGAGGGGTAAGAATACCAAAAATGTAACAAACTGAACTGGGTTTTGTGTATAAAATATTGACTAGATGAGGAAAGGGGCATGCACAAGCAACTCAAAATAGTGGCCATGAGGAAAAAACCCCGAATGCAAGCATTTCTCCATTGGGCCACCCCAAATTAAATTTTGCCTTAAAAACGAAATTGCTGTAATTGGAAATTTCTTAACTGCATAGTAAGTGGCAGGGAGATTCGGGTCTGCACATGGAAGGGCAGGTTTTAATGTGGACAGAAAAGTTGGCCCTTTAAAAATGCAAATCCAAGCAATATCACTAGGGCAGAAATGGTCAGAGTCATTTAACTTTCTCTTTTCTGCTTCCTGCCACATTTGGGAGAGGAGAGCAGAAAGTGGGGGATGAAATGACTCCGAGGCATTTAACCCCCCCCCCCTTTCTCGCTTTCTGCTCCCCATGAAAACCATCAGGGGCCAGAAAGCAGGGCCACAAACTAATATGAACAAATTTGGTTTGTGAATCAACATATTAGTTTGTGGTTCAGTTTGTGGTTCAGTCATGAACCACAAACCAAACCACAAAAATGCGGGTTGTGCCCATCCTCATTTGAAATTAGAATTTTTTTTTTAACACTTAGCCTTCCTACCAGGGCTAACACCCTAGAAGGGAACCATCAATCTAAACTGCCCAGAGCTGCAAAGAAATGGGTGGTATAGAAATCTAAATAAATAAACAAACAAACAAACAATCTGCCAACCTTTAGAGTGCCATAACTTAGCTGATTTTTCTCTTCATGATCATTGCCTGTTCTATGTCAGCATGAGGAATAAAAAAGAACAAGCTGCCCTCTCCCTTGGGGGCAGCGAGAATTGCATCCAGAGAGACAGAGTGATTAAAGAACCCCATCAAAAGCATCTGAGGACTGCTATTTTTAAGGCGATATATTTTCATGGCATAACATGAGTTCTTGCAGACTAAAAGCTTGCACCACTATTGGCACATTGTGTAACAACAAGGTTTTCATAATTAATTAAAGAACCATACAACACTTTTGTGAAGGAAAATATTAAGCATGTCAAAAGAAAGCAAACGCTGGCAGGAGCTCATGGGAATTGTAGTCCATGAACATCTGGAGGACCACAGGTTGACTACCCCTGTATTATAGTATAGCCTGATCTCATCAGATCTCAGAACTAAACAGGGTCAGTACTTGGACCACACAGGAAGGCCCTGCAGAGGACAGCAATGGCAGACTACCTCTGCTTCTTACTTGTCTTGAAAATCCCTTGTTGGGGTTGCCATAATTCGGCTATAACCTGATAGCACTTTACATACACACAAAGCACTGTATTAAGTACATTGGGGGAAGCACATAGTCTTGCTAGTGAGGTTATGTGACAATGTATAACTATCCTGAGATTCCAAAAGTCATAATAAGTACTTAATCATGTCCATGCTGTTTTTGTATTGTATTGTAGCACATACATCACATAATCTGCAAGGACTGTGAGCATTAGTTCCAATGTAGTTCTATAGGATAAATTAAACATTTACTTACTTGAAACCTAGGAAAAGCCACTGAAGCCAAACCCATGAAAGCAACAGAATAATAATAGTGATGGGAATGCAGAGAATAAACCAGGATCCAAAATTGATGCACTGGCAACTTGGGTACCGTCTGAATATAAATGAAAATGAGACACAACTTAAGACAAGGCAATTATTCAAGACAAGATCAAAAGAACTTCTTCATTGAACTTTGATGTCTTTTGAGACTGCCAGAACAAAACTACCTGTATTTAGTGACTGGAATCCAACAAAACATTCAGTATTAGCATATACTGCTAAATAATAAGGCTCTTTTATGGATGTTCCAAATTATTACTGTGGGAATAACTTCAGTTTTATGGTCGTGGAAATTAAAGGTTTCAGAGATGTTTTCCCTTCACTTTTTTCAACACAATGCTTGTCTAGAGCTTACAGTAACAAAAGGAATCAGACAAGCAGGATTTCTCCCTAACAAGCACTAATGTTAGAATCACCAAGTAGTGGTAACCAGATGAAATATGAAGTTCTCCAGAAACTCCATACTCACTCACCACTGGGAAAGAGCTCATTGTGAAGTCCTCTAAATACCCATTTGGCCATAAGTCAACTGAAGCAGGAGAAATATCCACACACATCATGGTCACGTGATTAATCTTTTCATGGCTGAAACTATCCAGTGACAGCTAGATGACTAGATACCCTAAGGGTTTGAAATAATGGGTTAATTTGCACCTCTCTCCTTAAAACTGACTGATGTCAGCTAGCTGATCACTATAAAGTTGGATAGATATGATATAATGTAATATATTTTAAAAGATGGCTCTTCCAATCCTACGATAAGCGCCTCATCTTCAGAGTTCTAAAATTGCTCAGCCTTTTGAAGCCATGGGATTTTTTTTCTAAGAAAACATACACTTTTTTGGGGGGGGGAATTGAGATAATGTAATACTTTCTATCAAGATATGTGAAATACTTTTTATCATGAAAGTAAGTATTTCTGTTTCTACTTTCTATTTAAAGCTATTGAGCTGTCTCATAAATGGCGCTGCTATAAAGTGAATGTCTGTAAGAGCTAACATAAGGCGGCTGTTGTCATTTATGATGTACAGCTAGATTACTGATGCGTTGATGGTCATTAATTTGTAGGACTGCCATGAGTCAAGAGTGACTTGATGGCACAAACCACACCTATACACACACAGATGAGTGGTCCTCAACACAGAGTCCATAAACATCATAATGCCAGGCAATGTGGTTCCTAGTGCCCACTTTCTTCTTCCCCAAAGCAAAGACCCAATCCTCACTGTCTTCCAGTTCAGAGGAACAGGATGTACTTCAGAAGGGGCCAGTGGTGCCTTCAAGTGGCACCCACTCAAAGACAGCTGATAATGTTTGCCTTAGAACTGCTAAACAGCAACTGCTCTCAGAATTCCAAAAGTGCCCATAGACTCAACAAGGATGGGCACCCCTGAGTCTAGGAAGAACAAATTTCAGGAAGAACATGGAGACCCCTCAGAATTACTGCTAATCTCAGATTACAGAGATCATTTGGCCTGGAGAAAATGGATGCTTTGGAAGGTAGACTGTCAAATCCGTGTGTTCGAAGGAAGCCAGGATCAATGGGAGTTCAATCAGCTTGTTATTGTGATTTCAACATGATGTTATAAGAGGCAAGACTGAACTGAGGAAAACCCAGCATCAGCCCCAATTTATATGCACATGCAGAACAAAAGGATCTCTCTGCCCAGTAAAGTTATTGATCCTAAGCGGAGACCTCTCATTGATTACAGGACAGTGGTAAGTCTGAGCACAAGTCTGAGAACATGTGTGTGCTTTCCTTTTGAGGAGGGAAAGCTTTCCACTTCTGCCTGACCACTGCCTGACAGGGAGGCCACAGAAAATCCCCTTCTCAAAATACTGACATGGGCCTTTTATGCATGGCGGCAGCTACTGCGCACTGCTGCCGTGTCATTGCAGTGGGGCAGGATGCCCCACCATTTCCCATGTATGCACAGGGGTGGGGCATGCTGGGCTGCCCCGGTGTAGTGCACATGTGTGCGCTGAACGTCGAGGCCAGGAGGTAAGCCGAAGCAGTTGGGGGGAGGTTTGGACGGCCCAGAGGGAGTTGGGGGGCCCAGGCCCCCTTCGCATGCCCAAGTGGGGGCAGGGGGTTGCCCCTGCCAGCTCCGGGGCTCCGCAGAGCCCGCAGGGGCATGCGGTGTCCCTAAAGGGACACCGTAGGGTCAGGGCTGGGTGGGCCGACAGGCCTGGCCCTGGCAATTATGCATAGTGCCGGCCCACCACAGCCCCGGGTTACCCAAGAAGTTATGGAAAATCCCGCGTTTGCGGAGGCGCCTGCACTGGCGGTGGCAGCGAGCATTATCGGTGACTTTTCCCGAAGCACTGCTGCCACCAACACAGGCATTATGGCCTGTGCATAAGGGGCCATGGCCAGCCTTGCTGCTCGAGAGCAGATGCAGCTAAGTCATGCATGTCTCTTCTCTGCACCTCTCTGAATGCCTGACCTCTCTGAATGCAAGGTGAAACTGGATGATGTTGCAGAGGTTCTTTTGCCTCCTGTTTCATCTCCAGAACAACCTGTGTGGGAGGCCTTAAATATTTCTTCTCCACAATATCCCTGACTACCCTCCAAAGCAGCCCTTTCTTCCCGAGGAGCTGATCTTTATAGTCTGGAGAAGATCTGTTATTCCAGGATCTCTCCAGGCTCCACCTGAAGGTTGGCTACCTCTGAGTTGGAAATATTCTTGGAGGTTTGGAAGAGCACCTTAAAATGGTACAATGCCTCCAAAGGAGCCACTTTCCTCTTCAGCCTAACTGCCTGGAGATGAGGTGTACTTCCAGGGAATCCTCAGACCCCACCAGGAGGTTGGCCTTCCTAAACCTCAGTGGGATACAATGCTACAGAGTCACCCCTCCAAAGCAGCCATTTTTGCCTGGGGAGCTGATTTTTATAGTCTGGAGATGAGCAGAAATTCCAGGAGATCTCCAGGCCGCAACTGGAGGTTGGCTATCCCTTGTCAGAAATATTCCTGAAGGTTTAGAAGTGGGGGCTCAAAAGTTTATAATGCCTCTGCAGCCACCTAGCACCCCCTGGCCTATTTCAGGTCAAGAAGACATTGCAGAGAGCAGGTAAGTTTGCCAGATTGGTGTAGGTTCATGTTCTGGAATTTCACACTATTTAGGTGTGCATAATCTTGACTTGGGGAAGGCACTGGCAAACCACCCCGTATTGAGTCTGCCATGAAAACGCTGGAGGGCGTCACCCCAAGGGTCAGACATGACTCAGTGCTTGCACAGTGCTTTACCTCTACCTTTACCTTAACCTTGACTAGGGTCAAGACTGCTGTGCACAGAGACACCTCCTCTTAGGGTTGCCAAGATTCCAAGTGAGGCACTAAACCCACACCAAACCATGAGCTAGCACCTGTTGTATTAGAGCAGTGGTCCCCAACCTTTCTGAGGCTGGGGACCGGCAGGGCATCGGGCCGCGCCCGTGCGGACCACGCCCGCGCATCGGGCCACGCCCGCGCATCGCAGGTTGGGGACCACTGTATTAGAGAACACGGACTTTACTACTGGTCAAATCATTAAAAAATACATGACAAAAATTACTCTGTAGAAAGCCATTACTTCCTAGCACTATTTCCTTGTTAGCACTATAGGGAATTGCCAAGAAATTAACTTCAGGATCACTACCTGCCTATAATAGTAAAGTGGATCATAAGCAGACGTAGTCTCATGCAATCCTTTCTCACTATTTAACAAAAGACCTTCTGATGCAGGGACATGCAGTTGATTCTAGTGTGAACAGGTTTTGGGGGAACAAATGAAGACCCCGTTGGAGGTTTAAAGCTTTGACAAGAGTTATGCATGGCAAGTTCCCCCTGAGTGCTGCAATTCCCTCTGCATGCCAATAGCCGCCCTGAACTCATCATGCTTGAAAAGCCAAAGAGATCAACAGCTTAACAAATAGTGAGATCTTCTATAATGAGAAAAGGTTTCATTCAGAGGAAAATGTTTATTTGATTTTATTATGCTCTCTCTGGGACAAAGGTGTCAGAATTTGATTTGAGCAATGAAGTGATGTTTATTATGCGGATGGTTTTTCCCCTTCTTATCAGAGATACTATGTGAGCATCAGTCAGAGACAGGGGAAGATGGAAAAGTAGAGAGTGAATTTGCTTCTTGTTTACCATCCAACTCTTTCACCATCTACCTGACCAGTAAAGAATGAACATATCTATGTTACTGGGGCAGATGGCCTTTTTGGACTATGCTCTGAAAATAACTGGGGTGAGGGGGCGTCTTCCTACTCAGCTATAGCCATTGCATTATTTCCTCAGCTGACGCTCCCTCTCTAAATATTATAATACTCTTGCTGCAGTGATGAAGCATGCCTAAACCTTTGTTTGTCTTCCAAAAATCAACTGTCAGATGTGTGATCCAGCCTGAGAGAAGAAATAAGCAGAATTAAAGGAAAATAAGCAGACCTAAGAAAAAGAAAGTTCACAAGATAGCCTTGTTGAATTGCATACAACAGATGGGAATATAATATCGATCACTTATGCCCACATGCTTGCTAATTCTTTCAAAGAACTCCAACAGTTCACTGCTGGTGAGACAGGATTTCTGTGTATGGAAGCCATGTTACATTTCCCTAATTAGGATTTGTTCTTCTATGAGGTTAATATTAAACAACTGTTATTACCTATTTATCTGGAACAGACACTGGGATAACTGGTTGTAGTCTCCTGGATTTTCTCTGGGTTCTATTTTTAAATTTACTACCTTTCAGTCACCTAGAAAGGAGACCAATCTTAGTGACTGTTGGAATTGCAATCAGCAATTAATTTGGTGAAGTCATCCCTGAAGGGTTGATGTTAAGCTGTTAAAGTGCTAAGCTGCACCTATGTGCTCATTAGTGACACCAAATGGTGACTGATGGGATTTTGGCTATGAGGAATGGAGTTTTCCAAGCATGTGACTGAGAGATCCCTTTGTTTAAAGGGGCCCACTGCCCACTCTCCCTTTCTCCAGGAAGAGAAGGATCTCGCTTAGTGAGGAGGAGAGAATCCTCCCTTTCCCACCAGAGAGAAGGTGGCACTGTTGATAGTTTTTAACTGAAATTAATTAGACTGATTTTAAAGTGATTTCAACGTATTTTTGTATGTATGAATCCTATAGAATGTTGTGAGCCACCCTGAGCCTTTGGGGAGTGGTGACATGCAAATTTGAAAATAAATTAAATAAAGAAATAAAGAAAATAAAGAAATGTGCCTTTACAATGTTAGATCGGAGATTTATCATGTCCTTGAGATAGCTTGAGAAAACTAAAGTTCTCTAGGGCATGGTGTTGCCATTCAGATGAAATATCTATCAGGAAGAAAAGAAAAGTCACATTGTATTAAATGCATCATGTCAATATTAAAGGTTGAAAAATCAGAGCTAACTGGACCTGAGTACAAGGTGTCTGCTGCTCAATAGAGACAGTTACTAGAAATTAGCATTAACATAAAATACAGAGCATTATTATGCAAATATAATTGTAAATCTTAGTATAACTAGTCAAAGCCTAGGAGGACTTGGAAACCAATTAGGAATACTATAGGATGCAAAATTATGTTGATTCTCTGATTCCTGTACTACAGTAGACATGTCAGTGATATCTTTATCGTTGTTGGAAATCACAAGAACTGCTCCTTGTCCAAGAAATTTGATTGTTTTGCAGTTCTCTCTGGAGGGCGGGATGGTTAAGGGGATTGTGAATTGCTCCGGCACATTTCTTGCCCAACTTGGTTTTTCAATAATGCATACGTTAAAATGATCCTTCTTTGACCTTTGAGATTTGGACTGTCATACTGATTTGATACCACAGAGGCAGGCTGGAAATCTGTTCTCCACCTGCTGTCACGGTAGTGGCAGTGTTATTTGCATTAATATGAATCTCTAACAAAGTGCTTTATGCCTGTAATGTTGATAATGACAAAAACTGGGTTTTCAAGGCAGCCATGGGATAAGATTATCACTCTGCAATAGGGTTTTTAAAAAAATCTTAAAAACATTCTCAAGATATGGATTTTTTTCTCTTTTAAATAAATTAAGAATCAAACTGACTTACAGCCAAATGTAAGAGAGGGGAACAAAAGTAGCACAGACCCTTATGATATTAATCCCTGACATTCCTTTTTAGATATCTATTCTGGGCATTGTCATTTCCTCTCCATGCTGTTTGGCTCTCAGTTTATTGCTCTTCTGACATGACTCCCTTATGCTGGCAAGTCATCCAAATTGGCTGTTTTCCATAGATCACTTTTTAACTGACTTCTTTCTTCTAGCATATTTTGATATGTAACATTTAAGGTTGCCAACTGATATCCAGAGAACACATCTGTTTCTCATCCAGTTGTCTTCATGACTTTTGGGTCTGCAGGATAAAAAGATTGAAGCCTGCCTTACTGTTGCAGCTGTGGGGCAGGGGATGGTCAAAAGAGTTACGAGTGAAATAAGAAAGCACCGCATTCTCCTAAGCCCTGTGACTTCAGTGTACAGTGTAACTTTGGTTAGGATTGGATGGTTAGTCACAGTGACTTCTGTTTTAGTATATTTAAAGGTAGCATATGTTTTTGGGGTTGCAATCTGGCAACCCTTAACTATAACTGTAAGTTCTTTCAACCTCCCACAAATGGATGTGAGATTCCCAGAGAGTTCAGTTCTATTGAGAGCCAGTTTGGTGCAGTGGTTAGGAGTGCGGACTTCTAATATGGCGAGCCGGGTTCGATTCTGCACTCCCCCACATGGAGCCAGCTGGGTGACCTTGGCCTCCCCACAGCGCTGATAAAGCGCTGACCAAGCAGTGATATCAGGGCTCTCTCAGCCTCACCCACCTCACAAGGTGTCTGTTGTGGGGAGATGAAAGGGAAGGTAACTGTAAGCCACTTTGAGCCTCCTTCGGATAGAGAAAAGCGGCATATAAGAACCAACTCTTCTTCTATTAGCCATGTTTCATGACACTCTTCCTATCTATGCCATCATATTTTGTACAGGAGAGACTGGAGGAATGAGGGAAATGATGACTTTGGGGAGTTCTTCTCATACATTATTTTGTCATCATCTGCAGTACACAAATCTGGTACCAGGCCATCTAAGACAATCACTGGTAGAGGTGTCCAGAACAAAACCCATCTGCCGTCCACTGACAATGGCTGATGCAGTGGCTTTCACTGCATCAGGCACCAGACAAATCCTTCAGTTCTCTAGAAAATGCAGGGAAGTTTGCAGGTCGGTGGAAAGAAGATGGGCTTTAGAGAATGTTTTAAAGTTCTGATGTTTACTGCCTTGGGCACTGTATTTGGGTATAAAGGTGTCAAATATATGATTTAAATAAATAAATAAAATAATGCAAAAGCAAAGACTGGGAATTTCACTTTTTTCTTTCTCTGAAACCTTCCTCACCTGAATTCTTTGCATGCTGATGGTAAGCATAAATTATGGCTGGCTAGTAAGCCAAGCCAAAATCAGTTGTATCCCTTTCCATGATCTCAATCCTGAGATCCCTTCCACTCTGCAATATGCTTCCAGAGAAGTGGAGTCAGATATATATTATGTCCTTATGCTCTTGGCATGTATTGATAGGCACCTGGAAAAAAATACCAAAGGGAAAAGGAGTACAGTCACCCTTCATGTTCAGATGCAGAATATATCTGACAACCAGATGCAGGAGGACAAATAGAATAGGGAGGTATTCCTTTTATGTCCTGCTAGTGACTTCTCAGAAGGCATCTAAACTGGTTGCAAGGGAAAAAAGAACTTAAAGGGACACTGGTCTGATCTGGAACAGCAGTTTTTATGAGCTTCAATATACCACCAGTGAAAACAAAGTTGTTGTATGCCAGTGTCATATTTCTTTACTTATTCAGGATTCTTTTTATGTGACTTCTGAACTAAAAGTTCCTGAGGCAGTGACCTTGGAGTTTCATTTTCATGATGCAGGAGGTGCTACCAAACTTCAGGTCACAACAAAATGCCATGACTAAACATGTCATTTGCTCAAGAAATAAGCACATTTACTCCGATAGGGTAAATTTATTTCTTTGCCTTTTTCCTTCAAAATGCTTGAAAACTTTACCTTGCATTTTCTTATCTGATAGTTTGTCTGCTTTTGGTTTGGTTTTTAAAAAGTGTATAGCTATGATAAATTCCTGTGTGTAAAATTTGATTTTTATTTATGCCAACTTTTAACAAATTACAGGTGACAGACAGATAACATTACTGGGTCTGGGAAAAACATTTCAGCAGATTAAATATTTGGGACTCAACAAAACTGACAGAATGCTTATTGATACGGTGATTGCTGTCAGTTAGAATCAAGGGCAAAAATTGCCTTGGATGTAATAGGGAAAAAGCCAAGCAATTCTCAACACACAGCAAAGAGCAAAATCTCTCACAGTCAAAGTGTACTTCCATCACTTATGAGACACTTCTAAAATTGCATGAGAGGTTTCACTGGGAGTGTCACTTGTGAAAAAATAGTTTAAGCCATAATGTTGCTTTTGTTATTTGGCCGTTTTGTTCTGGATAATGCACTCCAGTTATCATATTGCATCTCTGTGAATTCATAATTGCACCATGACTTTAAAAAAGGGCAATAGGCATGGATTCTTGAGGCCTTACTTTACTCTCCCTTGGGGTCAAATTCATTTTTTATGAAATAGGAACATCTATCTAGGGCATTTTAAATTGTTTTATTTTAGGAACTCAAAGAAGCATAACTGATTCTACCATCTCCTAGCCTCACAAGAGCTGAGAACTTACAGGCTTTGTGGCAGAATGGGGATTTGAATTTAGGACTCCCGAAATCTAGCTTTATACTCTAAACATGACTCCATGCTGGCTCTCATTTAGGTAATCCTTTTAAACTCCATTTAGTTGTACAACTTAATCACATTTAACTATCCCATTGAAAGCAATGGGAGTTCAATAAGATTAACTTTGACAGGATGGCACCCTTGGTGGTGCTGTGATGGAGGGCTGATGTCAAAGAAAACAAGATGAAACTGTAAAACATTTTGGCAGTGATTATGTTGCTCAAACTAGCATTTTTGTTTTGTGGCCACAACTATAATAAAATGTGTGACTCTTGACAGTTGCTGACTGCTTAGTGGACACTGTATTTTGACTGATTAGATTTGAATTTTGTATAAATACACAGTGGTGCTCTTTATGCCTTGACCCTGTTGTTTGATTTTTCAGAATCTCTACATAAAATATTTTCCTAGTGATGATGACCCATTCATAGTTTCTGAAAAAGTCCAAAAGTTTATGCTGTAACAAAAATATTTTAGTCTTTAAGATGTCAGCAGACTACTGTTTATTTCCCCTTCCCCCTTTCTTTTTTTCTTTATCAGACGCTCAGCTATCCTCAATTTTCAATGTCTTAAGCATTGTGGTTAGTTCTTGAAGATACAGAAATTTCAGGCCCATTCCACACAAGTTAAATGTAGAAGGAGTGTGGCAAATTGTAAACGCTACTAATGTGCAGTTATGCACAAAGTCGCACACAATCTGCCACACTCCTGAAACCGATCCGTAAAAAGCGATTCATTGTAGCGCTTAAAGGGAAATCCAGAAAAGTGGATTCACCCTCCGAAAAGCGCTACACTCTTGCAAACAATCTGCAACACTAGCGAAAAAGACCTGTGCGTTCCCATTGTTGCGGTTCCAGCAAAGTCCCTTTCCCTGGCTCTCTCCTGTGAACTTCCGGCGAAGCAATCGCCATTTTTTTTTCTCGGAGCGAGTGGAGAGCAACGAGCCGGCGAGCCTTCATTCACCCAGTGAGGCTTCTCCGGCTGCAGTCCCTCCACAGAGCTGCTTTAAAGCTCCCCTACGTCACCAAGCACAACACAGCCCCATTTGCAAGTTCCCTTTATTTTCGGCTGAAAATCACGCCTGTGCATGGGGGGGGGATTTTTTTTCACTTGGGGGAGCGTGGCAATGATGAATTGACAACTCACAGGCCAGCTGCCAGCCAGAAGGGTCTCTACATTAGGAGGAAGCAAGGAATCAAGGAATTAAGGCATATTCGTTGCAACGTGTGTTTTTCTTTTTTTAAAAACCTGTTCTTACAGGGAAAGGGGCTTTTCTGGAGCATGGTAACAACCGCCCATTGGCTGCTCATTTGATTGAAGGCCCAGGGGCGGGACAGGGGCGGGAAAAATCGCTTCCTTTCTAGCGATTTTTGGCGAGACTGGAAACCTGTGGGAAACGATTGAAACGCTACTGGATTCCACTACAAAAGCAGGTATGCGTTACGCCGAATTCCACTATTTTAAATTCCGTTATTTCTTTCAACAAGCAATTTGCCACAATGATCCTTGTGCGGAATGGGCCTCAATCTTGCCTGTATCTGTCTCCCGCCCTAATACTGCCCCTGCCACCAAAGAGATCAGGGTGGCATAAATGGCTTGCTCCAGTTCCATTCTGTCCTCACAGTGAGGTAAGTTAGACTGATTGGCCCACATCAAGTGAGCTTTATGGTTAAGAGGGGACTTGCCCTTGGATCTTCCCAGTCCTAGCTTGCCACTCCAAACCACTGTGCTATGCAGGCTCTGTGGGTAGAGCCATAAACAGTACAAACTGCACTATCAAAGGGAATGATTTAGGAAGACAATAAGTAATTGGTTCTCTTCACTTACGTGTTGAATTGCTCAGAAAATATCAAGTTAGTTGAAGTCCCAGTGATGGTAGTCAGTCCCCCAATAGTGGATGCATATGCAATGCACAGGCACATGACTTTGCACATCATGTGGTCCCTTTGGTTTCGGTATTTTCTACCTGTTTCACTTGCTGCTGGATTCTGCTTAAAAATGAAATGACCAACATTTTGAATTAGAATCTTTGCATTGGCCTATTATGTGACAATCTGTATTCATCATGGAGAAATCAGAAAACAGCTCCTACCCAAAGGGCTGCTTCTTCCTACTATCTCAGCCTGAGGCAATGCTAACCCTACGTGTTCATGATAATTAGCATGAACACCTACCAGTATGGTCAGAATCAACCTAGCATCACAAATCATTCTAAAAGGAGCTAATGGCAGGGTGCTAAAAGTCGCCTCCAAGCCAAACCCTACACACATCAATAGCTTGTAAAAACAGTTAGCAGGGGAGGCTCCCCCTCCACCCCTGGTGAGAAAAAAACTGGCCAAATATTTGGGATTTGTCCAGATTTTGTAATAACAAATAATTGGGAGAAGTTACCCAAACTTAGAGGGTATGGGGAATCTTCTTCAAAATCCTCAGTACCTCAGTACCAGAGATGTTTTATCAATGAGTTTTGACAATAATTAGTTCTGTCTCAAATGCTTCATTGTACAGCTCCCCTTCATATGCTTAAATAGCATATGCTCATTCCAATGAATTAGTAGGGTTAAATGTATAACTAATTGTGAAAATTCTTAGGGTAAATTTACTATATGAACCCACCTCATTAATAATAAAGATTGTAATATATATTCTTTTTAAAAAGTTTATGACTGCAAATTCAGAAAGAAGATGCTTCTAAACATATGAATACAGGCAGGCATATGGGGGTTTCTGCTAGATGAATAGGAATAAAGGGCTTCTAAAAGATAAACAGGGAGATTAAAGAGATGTGCATACAGAGAGTGGTGGAGATTTGGCTGGAAAGCACTGTTATTTTGTATTACGGTTTCTCAACATATATATGGCTGTTTATTTAGAAGTGTATATCACACTCTCAACCCAAACAGGTGGTGAATAATTTATGCTCAATCAGGTTTGCAGCATGACCACCTCAGCCTACAGGAAGAAAAGAAAATTAGAAGTTCCCATTTTAAGACTCCCTTCTACATTCTCAGACTATGTACAGATGTCCTAGGTTGAATGAAATGACTAACAACATAAAATATATACTGATTTCTGATAATGTGTTAAGCACTTCCCCTGATCTTTGTGTTTCTCCTTCCCTTGCACAGCTAAAACTATAGCACGATAGGAAAAGGCATCTAATCCATGAAGCACCTGACAGGACTACAGTTATGGAAGAATGGCAGGGAGCCAAGAGTTAATAGAACTAAACCAGATTTCTAGATAACAATTCATGAGTCAATATTACAAAGCATAGTCAGGGCTGGATTTGGCAGTACAATCTCTGTTAAATGGTATGCCAGCAAGAATGCTGTCAGACTAGGGACAGGATGGAACTGGAGGTCAAAGTGTGAGACAAAGATAAAGAAAACCAAGTATAAGAAGATAGTTCATGAGGTAAAATTGGTGGCATGTACTGAAAAAAGTCATGACCCAAGGTCGCAGTTTGCTGTGGCATGGAGACTCATGCTGCAGGAAGGATCTGGCTGGGAATGGAGCCCTTGGAATCCAAGTCCCAGCATTCATTGTGCAGTGGGAAGATGTAGCTGTGCAGAGGGAGCAGCGAGAGAGGGAGCTGGGGCCAAGTCTTTATAAGGGACCTGTGTTATTGCCCTGGCCTCTTTCCCCCTTCTCACTCGTGGAAGCTGCCCACCCTACCCTCCCTCTATTATGGTTATTGGGAGAATGTTTATGACGATGGAATGTTAAAATGGCTACGGTTCAGTTTATTTTAAAATATTGTCACAACTTACAGGTTTGGGGCATGGGAAAGGCCAAGCCTGCATGCTGGCATCCCATATTTGGGGGCTTATTAAGAGGCCACGTGGATGCAAAGTCAGGGGGCTTGGGTGGCTGACTCACATTTCTGGGTGGCAGGGAACCCAGCAGTGGCTGACACCCAATGGGTTCCCATCAACAACCACCTCCCATGGGGATCAGCAGGTCATTGGGGCCCAGACATCCTGGCAGCCTTGCCGGTGAAACCGTGGCAGAGACCTGCTGAGAGAAAGTGGCTGCCTAGTGGTTAGTTGACCTCAAGAGGGCAGGATCTCTTCCCCCATGCCACGTCACACTCTGTTATGCATTGAAGTTGTGGCTAGGTTTACACCCAAAATAAATGTTTCCAGTGTCCTTATTAATGTGCAAAAATGTTCCCGTCCTGCAAAGCAAAGGACACACCAACTAGAATACTGGAGGATAAAAGGCAGGGTTCAAAGAGGGCACTTGAAACCTTGACACACCTTGAAACTTTGTCTCTCAGGAACCATCCATATTACCAAGTCCTCGTGTTGTTCACAGAACAACACGAGGACTTTGTCTCATACATGAGGTAGGAGTTTTGTGGAATCAAAGAAGGCAGGGCAAAGCAGGTTTAGCATCTCCCACCTTCTGTTGTATCTGTAAGTCACCTGCTACTGTAAAATCATGTTACTTTTGTGGATGCGCATAAGTTTCCCAATAGTGCCAGGAATAGCTCCATGGGGTGGTTTGCAGATGTGATAACAGTATGTGGGAGAGCTGCTTCTCTCTGCGTGTTTTGGTCGCAAACAGAAAATAGCTATGTACATCTGGTAAGCACAAAGCTCGCATTTTATGTATGTTCAAAGTCCCAATGTTGCAGCAAGTTGATGGCATTTGCCTGCTATAAACCTACCTGAATGAGCCTTGAATGTGCACTGCCTGAAACTAACAACCTAGGTACAACTGGTTGTTAATATTTATTTCTGGTAATTTTCTTTCTAAACAAATGTTGTTCTTGTTCATTTTTTAAAAGTTAATCATCTTGTTTGTGTCAATTTACCTCTTTGCCCCTCCGTTATCAACCTAGGCTTTGTTAGATTTATATTCACACCCAGATTCCAACCCCCTGAAACTTTTTAACTCTCACTGGGAATTCCCAGGGCGATGTAGGAGGCAGGAAACTGTGACTGTCAAAATCTCCCTGTGTGCACCTGCCCCCGAGAAAACTGTCACAGTGACTTCTTTCGTTTCCTAAGGACTTGATCTGATGATTGCATTTAATGCTTCTCCAGTGCTCCAGTTTATTTTATTTCATTTCAGTATGATTTTCTGTGCTATTTTTAATGCTTCATTGTTTAGTATGCTGTCTTGAAAGCTGTTTTAAATTGTGGGATGCAAACTTCTTGAACAAAGAACCAAAAAGAAATTATATTTATCATTAAACTCCAAGGAAAACTTAAAATTCAAGGTTCTCACTTTTCTTCTATGAGGCACCAATGCCATTTTAGAGGTGAAGCTGGGTCATTTAACTGGACCCAAAGCAGAAGAATAGGGTGATTGTGTCACTTTTTCAAGAGCTGAAAAGGTTCCCTGAGGCAGTTTCAGTATTTGAAAAGGCTTTGGCAGTTGTACGGACCTGTTGTCTAAATGAGGCAAAATACCAGGTCCAAATGTGACCGTGCTGCAGTCCACTAGACTATCTTCCATCTGTCGCAGGATCATGAGCATCGTGCTTTCCAGGGAGATGTGATGGAGCTCTTTGTAATTTCCCCAGCTGCCACTGAGCTAATCGAAAGCTTAGATATTAGTATTAAGGGGGATTGTCCAATTTGTCTGCATAACTGTTGAATCTATTTGGCTACATATTTCATATTATTATATACTTCCTGTGTGTAACTCTGCCATCCTATTATTATATACTTTCTGTGTGTAATTCTGCCATACAATAAAAAGTACTTGAAAAGTGAATGGGGGTGGGGGATGGGGACCCAAGATCTCCTGAATCTACTGCACTGTAGGCCCAATCAATAACTGTCCTTCAACACATTTTTAAGTGGCTCTAGTTCACCTCCAAAAGGGTGGTGGCATCCATGGACTGGCTCCATAGGTGCTGTAATCTATAGTTTCACTCTATGATGCTCTCCAGGAAGGGATTATGGTTTAATACATGCCAGCAAGAGATGAAAAAAGGATACTAACAAGGGAATGTCAGGAATCTCAGAGAGAAACAAAGCAAGTAACACATGTAAAAACTATGTGAAAATATCAAACCATAACAATCATTTGACTGTTCAAAGTCCCGCTAGAAAGAATGACTGTTATTAATGGGGTCACTTCTTCTGGGATATTCTTTTAAAGAGAGTTACTTTCAATAACTTTAGAAGTAACAGGGCTACTCTGGGGGGCTTTTCGCACACCTTCAAAATCGCACAATGGTTGCCAATTGAAAACGCTACTGATTTGCCATTATGCACAACGTCATTGACAATCTGCCACACACCTGAAACCGATCCGCAAAAAGCGCTTCCTTGTAGCGCTTTCAGGGAAATCCCAAAAAGTGGATTCACCCTCCGGAAAGCGCTACACTCCTGCAACCAATCTGCAACACTAGCGGGAAAGTTCTGTGCGTTACCATTGTTGTGGTTTCTACAAAGTCCCTCCCCCTGGCTCTCTCCTCTGATCTTCCGGCGAAGCGATCGCCATTTTTTTTTCTCCGAGCGAGCGAAGTTCAACCCACCAGCAAGCCTGTTTAGAGGCTTCCCCGGCTTCAGTCCCTCCCCAGAGCTGTTTATTCACTAAGCACAAACAACAGACAAGCCCGTTTGCTGATGTATTTTCCCTTTATTTTTTACACTGTTTTCGGCCGAAAATCGGGCCCGTGGGGGGGGGATTTTTTTTTCACTTGGGGGGAGCGTGGCAACGATGAAACGACAGCTCAAACACACCTGCCAGCTGATGGGTCTCTCCGTTGCAACGAATCAACACATATTCGTTGCAATGGGTGTGTGTGTTTTTTTTTAAACCTTTCTTAAAGGGAAAGGGGCTGTTTGGGAGCATGCTAACGGCTGCCCATTGGCTGCTTGACAGCCAGGGGCGGGACGAGCTCGGCAATAGCGCTTCCTTTCTGGCGATTTTTGCTGAGACCGGAAGCTTGTGGGAAACGATAGAAACGCAACTGGATTCCACTACAAAGTCAGGTATGCATAATGACGAATTGCACTATTTTAAATGGAGATTTTTCGTTCAGCAAACAATTTGCTACAAGGATCCCGGTGCGGAAAGCCCCTGGCAGTCCTTTCAGATATAGTACTGCACAGCTAGCACCAGAAGATTCTGGCATAATTTGGTAAGGCCCCTCTTCTACCTCATAGCCTCCATATATATTCCTGATAGTATGGGGGAGAAAACAGTAGGCCTACTAGTTCAGTTAAAGTTGACACAGCCCATCACATGCAGTATAGTGATGGTGGTATCTTGTTTACTTGTTTAATGCCCCCAGGACTAAGCTATCTAGCTGATCTAGACCATATATCTTATGGCAAAAGTTCTCTTGAAGTGTCTTTCCTTTCATGGTAAGGAAATAGTCTACATACAAACAAAGTATTATGCATACAAAATTGAAACAAAACACATTAATGTAGTGGCTTAATCTCTGAGTAAATCGTCTGAGAACATTTTAGGAGACGTGTTTCAAACATGATGTTAAAATACCTTTTCTTTTTCAATCTGGCACACCCTGTGAGCACCATTAGCAGTACCATTGCAGTATCTGGGAAAAGAAACTTGCTTTAATAAAATTCTCTTTTCCTTGAAGAAATTGGTGTAATATTAGGAATGATAGAATACATGTATTTTACCCATTTGCTTGCTTTGCCTTTTCTTTCCAGTCATCTGCTTCACAATCATTAATATTTTCTGGGGAGGAAAATTAGCAACCATTTCTTAATGAGTAGTTCCAATTTAGTTGGTTTGTCCTTGCCAAAGTGAAGGAAAGAATGTAAAAGAAAGACAATATACATTGATGCATACCATCAAGTTCCAGGGCAAGATTGGTGGCTCCATTTGCATAAGTCATTTCTAAGGCATCGACTTCGGCTTCAGCGCTGATGATTTGCTGAGCCACGGCCTCGACGATGGGCATCACCATAGCAGCAGCTGTGGTGTTGCTAAGCCACATTGACAGGAAGGCACTGCTGGTCATGAAACCAAAGGTAAGCCTGAAATCAGGAAAATGTCACTAGTCATCTCTGCTTAAGTACTCGAAAAATCACAATAACACGCAATAAAATGTATATTCCTGCAGCACTGAGCAAAGTTTATAGACTTCCTCCAGCCTAAGGACCTTTATCCAAATTAAATGGCTGTTCTCAATGCAAGAGCCACTTAAGCTGGAAGAAGGCTACCTCAGAAAACGGTTGGATTCACACTCATTCACTGCAACTATGTTGTCTTCTAAAATATTTTTATTGTTTGTAAAATATGTCACAGATTCTATAATATTCTATAATATTGATTAGCAGGTTTCTGGGAGACATAGGTTTGAATTCCAACTCTGCTGTAGAAGCTCATTCGGTGACCTTGAGGCAGGCACACTCTCAGTCTAACTTACCTCACAGGGAGCTCGTAAGGATAAAATGGAGATGAGGAGAGACATGGAAGCCAGTTCGGCTTCCCCCTGGGGACAAAACAAGGTATAATACTAGAGCTGTTGTGTGATGTGTATTACTGTGTGAGAGCCAGTTCGCCGTAGTGGTTAGGAGTGCGAACTTCTAATCTGGCATGCCGGGTTCGATCCTGTGCTCCCCCACATGCAACCAGCTGGGTGACCTTGGGCTCGCCACAGCACTGATAAAACTGTTCTGACCGAGCAGTGATATCAGGCTCTCTCAGCCTCCCCCACCTTACAGGATGTCTGTTGTGGGGAGAGGAAGGGGAAGGTGATTGTAAACCGCTTTGAGCCTCCTTTGGGTAGGGAAAAGTGACATATAAGAACCAACTCTCCTTCTACTACTACTATGTTTTAGCTTAGAATCATAGAATCATAGAGTTGGAAGGGGCCATACAAGCCATCTAGTCCAACCCCCTGCTCAACGCAGGATCAGCTTGTTTGGATGTTATGGCTAGAGTTTCAAACAATAAACCTTATATTCATTCAAGAGTTGCTGTGAGGAGAAAATGGAGAACAGAAGAAGGCTGTAAGCTGCTTTGGGTCCTCATTGTGGAGAGAGGTAAGGTATAAATTAAGTAAATAACTAAAAGTGTTGTTGGCATGTTAACTTTATGCAGAGGTCTGGTTTCCTGGGATATCCCAGGCTAGTCTGTTTTCATCAGATCTTGGAAGCTAAGCAGGTTGGCCGTGGCTAGTACTTAGATGGGAGACCTCCAAGGAATACCAGAGTCCTGACATGGAGGCTGGTAATGGCAAAGCATGTCTGAACATTTCTTGCATTGAAAACCCCATGAGTCCTCATAAGTCAGCTGTGACTTGACTGCACTTCCCACAGCCACCACAGTTTCTTGCAAATTAGGAATGTGCAAGAATATGCAAGGAAGAACACAGAATAGTTTTTCGTGGACATATGCTGAATCACCCTGTAGATAGCACTGCAATTTCTTTCCTACTGTCTTTCCATTTGGGTAACCTTGAACACTCCAGTAGAATTGTTCACATAATGCCGGAAGCAGTGAAAGGTGCTTTTATTGCCCGGTCAAACTTCAGCTTGTGAAATCACTACCTTGCCTACATAATAAACACCTACAATACAGAAAGTGTACCCTTTCCCCCTTAATTTCAGATCAAATGATCATACCAGGGATAATTTTTACAAAGATCGCAAAGACCTTTGGAACCCATGAGGATAAAAAAAATCCTGTATAAGTGTTAATGATTGCTCAAGTTTGCAAGAGTAGCCTCTATTGAAGAGGTAAAGAAAGTGATCTGAAATTATTTTGATAGCCCTTATTTTTGATAGCCCAAACTGACTAATGATATCTAAACTATTCAGAAATTAATATGCTTGCTTGTGCTTTCCACAGGAGTACAAAAGATTAAGCTCTAATTCTAGATATTATCTGTCTCACTTTTTTTGTCTACCTGTTATTAGCAGATTACAGTAATTACTGCATAAAGCTCTAGAAGAGACCATTTGAACCAGTTTACTTATCTTGAGGGTCAGATTAAAGACAGAATATTAGTCTTCGTTTGATAGGCATAACTCCTGCTAGAATATATACTTTGGTTTGGAATTGAGATTCTACGGGAGTGCTTCTTTTAAAAATGTATATATATTCAATAATTCATTATTCCATGTTTTTATCTCCAATGGCATGCACCATCATCCCCCCGTCCGTTTTAACCTGACCACAAGAACCCAATGAAGAACATTAAGCTGAGACTGGCCCCAAGTCATCAGGCAAGCTCCCATAACAAAGTGACAATTTGAATCTGGGTTTCTTAGCTTCTAGTCCACTGCTATAACCACTACACCATGCTTGCTCTCACCTATTTTTTCACAGATACATTTCAAACCCCAAAGCAAGCTAGGAGTGCCTTCTGAAATGGCACGGCTTTACATAGTGTCTGAAAGGTTAGTAAGGAAGACATCTTATGTACCATTCCATCCATAAGACCATAAGCTGAATGACCTGAAAACTGACTACTGAACTTGACAAAACAAGGACACAGCAAACAAAAAGACTGTTTCCTCACTGAGGTGCAAAACTCGCATTGCCTCCAACTTGCAAACACATGGTTGTTAGCCTTGCATTTGCAAGCTTCCTGATGGGAGACCCCTCCTACATTTTCTCACTGCCTCATTGTGGCTTTTTGCCTCCCAATGAGGCAGCAAGGGAAAACAAGTCAAACGTCTCCCTCCGCTCCTTGGCTTGTCAACCACAGCAAGCCACAGGTTTGGAGTTGTCTTGTGGAATCAAACTTCCACACCCCCCCCCCCGAACCCTGAAAAAAAATTTAAGTGCACTTCCAGGTTGCTATGCCATAATGCAACAACATTAAAGCAGTTTTAATAACTGCTATGGAGTTATTCTGCATTGCTATGGAGCAACACCACAACAATAAAGCATCCCCCCCTTTTTGGAATTTGTGTTATTTTGGTCTCTATTTATATTCTGGTAGATTTGTGAGAGGCTGGACGTGGTAACTGGACCCCAAAGAGTGACTGTGTGTAAACAGTAGGCTTAAAAACAAAGAACATGGACGCCTAGCTGATCGGGAGAGGGCTGCTTCATCACGCCCGACCCCTTCCTTGTTCATTCCACACACTTAGAAAACACAAATGGGACTGTGTTTTGTCTGCCCGATACCAAAAAGACCACGGACACTTTAATGATTTTATCATAACTTATGCAAAGTAGCTTTGCAGTCCTGCAGCAAAGCGGACCATGCCATTTTTTGAAACAAAAATTCTCAGAGCAGGAAATGGAGAGGGTAGAGCATGTGCAAGGGCAGGTGAAATGCTGAGGGGACTGTCACATGTTTCTCCCTCTACACAGGATTGCCCCTTTTTGCTCCCTGATGTGAAGCATGATACTAGGTAGGAAATCCAGTTTTTGAGATTTCCCTCATCTCGAGGCAAATCTGGTCAAAACTTGAGCCAGTCCCCAGTCCCCAGTCCCCAGTCCCCAGTCCCCAGTCGCCAGACAGCCTTGTGTTGCTGACGACGTCATGTGGAAGCAGCACTAAAACCCGCTATGAACCAGAGGCTGTCCAGGTGCAGATTCCTCCTGCAGAATTGGTTGGGAGGATCTAACTTGGAGCATCAGTACAGGGCAGAAACTCAGGCATGAGATGACATTTCATGAAGGGTAGAGCAGATATCCTGTCAGACAGATCCAAATTCCTCATCCCTTAATCCAACTTTACAAATTTAACACTGCTGCATTTTGCAGTACTTATGTACAGGGTAAAGGCAGGTTGTAAATTGATCTGGGCTGACTTTTTTAAATATTAGGAGCAATTAGGCATCCAGTAGGGTTGCCAACCTCCAGGTAGGGCCTGAAGATCTCCTGGAATTTCAGCTGATCTCCAGACTACAGAGATCAGGAGCAAACGGCAGCTTTGGAGGGTAAACTCTATAATTATTCCATGACATTCTCTCCCATTCTCAAACCCCACTCACCCCAGGTTCCACCCCCAAATCTCCTGGCATTCCCAAGCCCATAGTTGGCAAACCTTAGCAGCCCAGTTTAGTAGGCTGAGGGTTGTCAAGTGCTAAAAGAGGAACAACAAGGCCAAATGTTTGAAGACCTATGGGGACAAAAGCCATATGTGATAGAAATCAAACTGGATCAAGCAGGAAAGCTCTGCATTTAGAGTTGAGTCAGACACCATTAGAGATAAAAGGATCAGGGAAGCAGTCAAGAGTTTAAAACAATGAGAACAAAAAAAAAGTGAAACTATCTCAGGAGAACTCATAATCTCTTTCGATTAAAAAAAGAAAATGACCGGGCAGATCCCAAACAGCAATTGGCAGGGGATTGGGGAATTATCAAAAGCAGCAGGGGGGGCATGCTCTGGTATCTGGACAAAATCCCTTCACAGCAGTTTTTTTCAGGGACTCAAACTTCCATCCCCCATGAATCCTAAAATTAATTTTAAAAAACCACCCTTCCGTGTTGCTACGGGGATATGCCACAACAGTAAAACATTTTCTTAAGATTTCTTTCTGGAATTCTTTGTATGGTCTCTCTTTATCTTCCAATAGATTTCTGATAGGTTGGCCATGGTAATTAGACCCCAATGACTGTGTGTAAATGAGGGGTGAATCTTAGACTGCACATGGCTGCAATGCTGCAAGGAAATCTGGGACACAGAGAACACATTACACACCAATTCCTACCTCTCCACATATTCCCAAATACCCACTTGAGCAAGCACTCAGGTTGTGTATGGATTTGAGTCAGACCTAGTTCTCACCATATCAGCAAGATGGCATTCAGCAAGGCCAATACAGTGTTAGCTGTGCACAGAAGTGGGAAAAACACTGCAAGACCTGTGATTGGTACTTTTCAGCACTTTGGTAAAAGTACATTTCAGCCTGGGGCAAGAGGGTGTTTCACTCTACACTCCATAGTGTTTTCACTTGTTCAAATAAGCCCCTCAAGATACTGATCTCTACAAGAAAGAAATACCAGCAAAGAGACCTTGGTGAAGGGAGTTTGGTTTCAGTGTTTGAGACCATGTGGGGGGGGGGAGTAAAACCTCCTTTTCCTCTTTACTCCCAAATGAAAATCTGGCCCTTTTGCAATTTATCTTTAAAATCTGCTGATGGATCTGCCAACATGACACTGGTTTGGCCCTCAACCCCTGTCATTCTGAACCCAGCACTGCATTTCTAACTAAAGTCAGGTCAAGATTTTCAACTCATGGTGAAATCAGATTCTGAGACTCAGGATCCATCTCCTTATATTCAGTATCCTGCCTTGACAGTCATCCCATGTAACCAACAGAACTCATATGGAGTTTACATGATTAACTTGTTCTCATGCAAATACTGCACCCTGTACAAAAACCCTAAAGTGCAATCCTGTGCAGGATTACTCCATTCTAAAGCCATCAATTTCTATTGAACTGAGAGGCCTTCTCTTTGATATGGAAGGTATTAACATATGGTGTGATTCTGCAAACAAATGGGTCCTTGTGGGAAATGTCAGGTGGGAGGATTGGATTATGTCAGGAAATTATTATTTGGATAAGGGCTTAGGAATGCTATCATCAGCATATGTTCATTGTCCACAAAAAGGGAACCAAGCAGCATTATAAAGCTGAAAGTGGAAAACAGAGGGAGGGAGAAAGAATTAGTGGTAGTATGAGTGAGCTGATCTGTACAGAATTGTAAAACACACACACACACACACACACAAACACTGTTGTGCTTATTTTCCATTCCCAGTAATGCATTGCCAGGACTCTACATTATAGAACTTGGAGCAATGACTAAGCCCTGAGGCTCACCCAGCCTCATCAGATCTCAGTGGCTAAGCAGGGCTGGTCCTGGTTAGTACATCCATGGGAGACCACCAAGGAAGTGGCTACACAGAAGCAGGCAATGGCAAACCACCTCTGTTTATCTCTTGTCTTGAAAACTCTACTAGGTCACCTTAGTTCAGTTATTATTTGACAGAGCTTTTCACCACCACATCCAATGAGAGAAGCAACCTTTGTTACAGGAGTGCTGAAAGATGTTCCTGTACCAGCAAACAGACAGGGGGAAAGGAATGAAGGTGTACTTGGCCAGATGAGCCCTCGTGGCACTATTGACCACTGAGGAGCTTATTCACTGCAGGACTTGGAGGCCAGAACAGGTGCAAAGAATGCCTGATGACCATACCACCAGTCCCACTAGCTCTGTCTTCTCCTTAGAGTCTCACCTGGGTTACTTGGGTAGAGAACTGGATCTCTATGCCAGGCAAAATGGTCCAATATGCCACTATTTAGTACCTATATAGGAGGCTGCCTACCCCTGACCTAAATCTTATTTAATTAGAATGGGATCCCAGGATGACTATAAAGCTGAAATAGGGTTGGATCAGGTGGTTAAGCCATCCTTGTGCTTTTCCATTCCCAGTAATGCATTATCAGGACTCTACATCCAATGTCCCTGTCGGCCACGTTTGATATGCTCGACCACGAACTGTAGCCCACTGCCTTGCTGGGTCCTGGATCTGGGGGACAGCCCTTCAATGGGACAGCTCCTTTCTCTGGAACCAGACACAGAGAATGGCAGTTGGGGAGGGATTATCATGCCCTTAGCGATTCCCTTGCAGGGTCCCACAGGGAGCGGTACTCTCCCCTACATTATTTAACATCTTTATGTGCCCTCTGGCACAGCTGGTCTGGAGTTATGGGCTGGAGTATGCGGATGATGCTCACCTCTATCTCCTCGTGGATGGCCACCTGGACTCCCCCCCCCCCCCAGATACATTTGCCAGTTGTTTGGAAGCTGTTGCTGTATGGTTACAGCCTGAAATTCAGCCCCTCCAAGATGAAGGTCCTGTGGCTGGGCAGAAAGGTGGCAGACCAGGAAGTGCACATACTCACCGTGGCTGGGGTACAACTTAACATCTCATCCTCAGCCAGGAATCCGGGAGTGATGCTGGATACCTCCCTCTCTATGGAGGCCCAGATCACAAGGTTAGCCCACACAGCCCACCACTGCCAGGTGAGGCTATTAGCACCCTATCTGCCCCTGGGTTGTCTAGCCACAGTGATCCATGCAATGGTCACCTCTAGGCTGGATTACTGTAACTCACTCTACACGGGCCTGCCCTTGTCCTTGACCCAGAAACTGCAGCTGGTGCAGAATGCACTAGTATACCTTGGAAGGACCATATCCAGCCTGTGCAGAGGCAGCTGCATTAGTTGCCTGTGCTGGCCTGGATCAGTTTCAAGGTTCAAGTGAAGGGACAAATGATTGGACCGAGTTAAACTGTGTGTGTATGGGGGTGGGGGGAGGTACTGCAGAGATGGCAACAAAGACATTGAAGCTTAAAAGAGAACACTCCTTAGTTACCTTACTTGTATCAGGAATTGTATTCCCTGGTTACTAATGCTGTTCAATCATATTCTACTCCCTGCAACAACAGCAGCAGCAACAACAAGAAGTACTACTACGACTACTATTTTGCAGCCAAATTATGTAGCCTTGTAGGGTTTTCAAGGCAAGAGCCAGAGAGACGTGGTTTGCCGTTGTCTGCCTTTGCACTGCAGCCCTGGGCTTCCTTGGTGGTCTCCCATTCAACTAGTAACAATGTTAGGAAAACAATGTTGCCAGCTGCTTTTGGTTTGCTAATAGGGAGTAAAGCAGGATATAAATATCTAAATAGATACTTGTGTAGCTCTTTAACTCCTTACAATTATGAGCAGGCCTACTGAGGCTGCAGCCCTTCTACCCAGCCCTACAGGATGCATCCCTTAGCCCCTTTGCAGGTTTCCTTGTCAGGCAGTCCAAGTGCAGGGGAGGGAAAGTTTCTTTTTCTAACTGTCCCCAGTTACTGCCATCAATATATGTGACAACTCATTGCTTTTTCATCACAGCAGCATCTGGCAGCTGAGAATCCAAAAACCTGTTCTGCTTGGAAGCTGCCTTTGTCTTGCTGATTGTATTGACAGGAGACAGTTGGGGATATCTGACCCTTTGCAAGCAATAAAAAAGGAGCACAGCTTGATTTTTGATTCTCTTGCCTTCTCATTTGTAAAAAAAACTGACAACAAATTGGGGGAAAGGCACGGTTGTCTTATGTGACTAGAAATACTACTAGGACCATCTAAACTCCAAATTGAATAATAACCACACAATATATGAAAAGGTCTTTCCAGTTGCTTCATAACAGTCATTTAGAAACACAAGCTGCTGTTGCTCACAAATTCATCAGCTATTTTGTTCTGAGTCCTGTGCCATTATTGTAAATAACAGAGCTGGTGCATGTAAGACTCATTGTCTCAATATGGATAATTAAGTTCAGGGGGGAAAGACTCAGGACTTAGCAAATCTTTCCAGCTGCCAAAGCAAGCTTTTCTTTTGCTTGCTTGTCAGTTGGCAATACTTCACACCATAACATTGCCACACGAATTACCACATCAATTCTTGCACCTTCAGCTCATGTTATGATGTATTGCTCCTACTTTGTGTACCAGTAGAGTGTGCTACCTGTGATGCTCTCAGTATGTGCAACTACTATTTTGGATAAATACAGCATCACACCTCTTTCCTGCCTTTAGGACACACAGTCAGAAACCCAAATGACGGAGGGTATACATCCAGGTATGTCATAGCTGGAAAATGCACACATGGCCCTGTTCACACAAAATGATAAACACGTGTAGCAAGAGGATCAGGCATAGTGCACTCGTTCCAATTTGTTGTTGTTGTTATGTGCGAAGTCGTGTCCGACCCATCGCGACCCCATGGACAATGATCCTCCAGGCCTTCCTGTCCTCTACCATTCCCCGGAGCCCATTTAAGTTTGCACCTACTGCTTCAGTGACTCCATCCAGCCACCTCATTCTCTGTCACCCCCTTCTTCTTTTGCCCTCGATCGCTCCCAGCATTAGGCTCTTCTCCAGGGAGTTCTTCCTTTTCATGAGGTGGCCAAAGTATTTGAGTTTCATCTTCAGGATCTGGCCTTCTAAGGAGCAGTCAGGGCTGATCTCCTCTAGGACTGACCGGTTTGTTCGCCTTGCAGTCCAAGGGACTGCAAGAGTCTTCTCCAGCACCAGAGTTCAAAAGCCTCAATTCTTTGACGCTTTCCAATACAGACTCTTTGATTCTTTCCAATACAGAATGCCAAAATCATGCCAGGAGATATCACAGTGGTGTGAGAGTGAAAAGTCCAACAGGTGAAGTTTCTGTTGACATGGAGCTGCAATGATGGAGAAATTAACACCTGCTGAATTTCTTCCCTTTATGATACAGAAAACTTCATTAGGAAAGGAGGTAGAAATTTTACCTGTACAGAAAAGCCAGCTTTGAGGCCAAAGATTTTCAGTGGCGCTATCTTTTGCCAGCAAAATTTTCCAGGGTATAAACATTCATGAGCCAACACTCACTTCATCAAATACTAACAGAGCAAAAGTCCTTCTTTCCATACATCCAGAGAAATTGGGACTTGCGAAGAAGGGCCTATTGGAGTCAGAATGCAGAGGTACAATACAATATATAATGAGTTTGGATAAACAGAGATAAACAGAGGTGGGGAATGCAACAAGATGAGAATTCAATGTCCCTTCTCAACCTTGAGGGGATCCAGAGGCCTGAATTTGTTAATGAATTCTAGTTTGGCAGTTTTGTATTATCATCTCCCTTTGAAACTGCTCCCACCTTCTTACCTGTACATAGGGGTAGATGGGCTACATTCTATTTGTATGTAATGAAGTGAGCGTTTACTGACAAAAGCTTAAACCATGGAAAATTGTGTTGGTCTTCAAGCTTCTACCAGGCCTGATTTTGTTCTACTACTACAGACTAACACAGCTACCCACCTGAAGTTATCTTTTGCCAGTATTCTACATACCATGCAGGGTTAACACCCACCAGCATCACCATTTTCAAGGCAATTCTCTTGTGCAAATTCCACTTTTCTATTGATGTCGCCAAACAAATTACTCCCGTTAATAGCAGATGAAAGTCTTTGAAATAAGAAGATGCAACCTAAAAATCGAAAGACATTTTGTTAGCTAGATATCTGCTTTTAAGCTACAATTATGAAATCCAAGGTACAGAATACACTGTGCAATTTGTGTAGGAAAAGCCTTTTGAAAACTAAGTGTATAAAATGGATTAGCAAAATAAAAAGCAACCAATGCTATAATCTTTTTGCTCTTAAAAACCACATGGATCAGGCATAGTCTATATGAGATACAACTGAATTTATGATAAATGTGGAGAGTAAGGAAAAATGTAATGATGGCTTTGTGAAGTAACTTTCCCTGGTTTGTTGTTAAACGCTGGTTTATCATCCCCGGGTGCATTTGTTTGTTTGTTTGTTTGTTTGTTTGTTTATTTATTTATTTATAATTGGATTTATATACCGCCATTCGCCAAAAGGTCTCACGGCGGTTCACAATAAAATATAAAATCAAAGTAAAATCACATAAAATCCCATTATCCAATCCCATTATTACAATAATCCCATTACAAGACCTGTTATGAATGGAAAAAATCACCAGTGATTACTGAGCCTTTCAGATACCCACACAAGACTTACAGAAGTTAAGCAAAGAATGAAGACAGCACAAGAGTTGCCACCAGAAATACCCAAGGTGGCATGACTGTCAAGAGAGTTGGGCATTCCTGCAACAAGCAGGGATGGAATATGGAATACTTTGCTACCCCACATATGGAATAGCCTAGGTGTTACCCAACTGTCATCTGTGAGCTGCATGAGGTTATTTTACAGTTAGACTTCTGTTTGTGGAGGAATTATGGTCTAGTATGCCTTGTGGCTCAAATTAATTTACCTCAGTGGTACTCCACCCCCTCCAGCTGAGAACTAAATTGCTTACAGCATTCTCCTCTACTTTCTTTTGCCTTCAGAAATACTCTGTGAGGTAAATTAGGCTGAGGGTGCAACTGACCCTAGGTCACCCAGCAAGCATGGCAGAGTGGAGATTTGAACTTGGATTTCCCAGATCTTCTTCTGACATTTTTAACCACAAAGCTGCCCTGGTTGTCCAATATTAATTCTGTGGTGCCTGCACCAGTTGTGAGCACAGCAAATGGCCACAAACTGATCAACCTGGAAGAAGCACCTCTACTCCACAATACAAGACTGGCATCAAGTGGGTAAGACCTCTAGATAGAGGGGCAGGGCCAAAAACCCTGGTTTATGAGGGCAGGCAGATGGATAAGTTAAGCTGAACCATCTGTGTACACAGAGGCTGGTGCTTGAAAGAGAGAAGAGGGAATATGGAGAGGAGTCCTGGAGTCCAGAGAAAGCCATAACACCCCAAGTCCCTAGAGCATGTAAAGCAACTGTGTGCAGAGTAGGTGGGAACTGTCCCATGTATACTAATAGAACTTCTAGGAAGAATCTCAAGCCTTCACAACATGATTGCCATATGTGATTCAAGGTTATTGCATATTATTCAACAAGTAGGTAAAGCTTGGCTGCCCCTGGCCTGCAATCATGCCTAGACTAAGGTGACAGATACCATCAGATCACAGCCCACTTATTACCCCCGTAGGGTTTTCAAGGCAAGAGAGAAATGGTTTGCCATTGCATGTCCCTGCATAACCTGGGGCCATCCAGTTTATCACTAATAAACTATATTGTTCCTGGCTAAAATGGCAATCCTGGGCAGAGATATACCCTTCTAAGCTGACTAACTTCAATGCATTAAGAAAGGTGTAACTTTGCTTAGGTTTGCACTGTTAGGAAACAAAAGACAGAAACACCCTACAATCCAGGGCCTGCATAAATAACATAAGGCTGAATAGTACTTTCTAATGTGTGCTTAATGTATTTATTTAGTGCCTATGTATGCTGCCTCTGTAGGGAAACTAAAGGCCTCTCATAATAAAAAGACAATTAAAAATCCACCATGGTAAGGTGGCAAGGCACACAGAAATGTGGCCACTGTGTTCACTCATGAAGGAGCTCTCGTATTCATAGATTCAGCTCACCTTTTGAGAGTCTCATATAATTACAGGCCTAATCATCCAAGACATCATGATATCTCATTTCGGAGATGAAAATGGCAGAAGTCCTCCTAGGGCAATAATATGGCCTTAAAATTACTAATGACATTATTATCCTTAAGAATGTTTTCATGGACTAACTTAAAAGAGGTTGCCAACCAGGGGGCATCTGGGAAGCATAGTGGGTATGGTAGCACTATTTTGTTTCAAGAAACAAACCACAAATCATGTCATTCCATTCTAGGATTCCTGGAAAGAGTGACATCACTTCTGGGTATTCCTTGAAGGTGATGTAATGCCACTGCATTAATGGCAAGTCCCCCCCCCCATGTTGTGGACTGCTAGAGTGGCAGCAGACAACCTGAGCTGGGCACTGTCGGGCCACTTCTCCCAGTGGGTAAAGGGCATTGCTAGCTCCATGTTCATGACAAAGGCCTTATAATACCAGCATTTATAGAAACTGTGCATTGTGTAGAAAATGTTCTATGCTTGGAATGTCAAATCTATGAATAAATAGGATAGCTGAATGGAAAGAAAAAAGAAGCCTACCTCTTTGGAAGCCATAATTCCAAACATTGGAAACATTAAGGCAGGGAGTAGAGCTGTAACAGCCAGGGGCAATGCTTCAGTGAGCCAAAAGATTGCCACCACAAACAATGTGTATGCACATTCTGCTTCCTAGAAAACACAAGGATAATTAAAAGCACATTAGATTTATATTTAAAAGAACACTAGCAATCAAGAGAGAAAGAAAAGAAAAAACTCCAAATCAATATAATATTTTTTATTGTACTAGTATAGCATTCAGTGGGAGGAGCCACAATTTTAGCCTCAATGTGGCATCCATGGATGCCATGGCACCTGCCAATGTGTTTCTTCCCACTCTGTCTCTTGAAGTTTGAAGATAGAATCCTATGAATCTGGAATGGAAGGGGGTGGCTGGAAACTGGGAGCTTTTGATTGCTCCAAATCAGAGAACTGACAAGCAAAGCACTGTGCATAGCCTGGGCAGCAGCACCATAACCATGCACCATCAGAACAAACTTTTGTATCTCTCTGAGTTATCCATCCTCTTCTTTTGGCTTCTTCCATGTCAACATTCCATTTCCCTTTCATTGTAAACAACATCTCATTCACAAATCAAATAGCTAATTCTGTCCACATGACAGTGGTTTGCAATTGGCCCTGCCATTTTATGACAATGGGGTTGCAAGCTGTAGCTTGGGAAATACCTGGAGACTTTGGGGACTGAGCCAGGAGTGGGTGGGATCTGGGGGAGTGGGGAGGGACCTCAGTATAGTATAATGCTATGGAGTCCGCCCTCCAAAGCAGCCATTTTCTCTAGGGGAACAGATCTCTGTTGCCTGGAGATGAGCTATAATTCTGAGGATCCCGAGGTCCCACCCGGGGCCTGGCATCCCTATGTGACAAGACTTTGACACATCACTCTACATTCACTCCTCTTGGGATAGTTCCATTTTCAGCAATCATGCTACATATACATAACCCTTCATATAAACCTTGTACAGCTATAGATAAGATATAGCCTTGAGATAAGTTATTGTCAGTTCTGAAATGCAGGATTAATTTATTTTCAAAAACTTGCATGTTACCACCTCAAGAGTATCCAACTATATAATTTAAATCAAATTGCCACTCCTGAACAGAGGTCAGGGATGTAATCCTAATTGCCCAATGCAGAGAGTGAATATGGGGTCACCATGAACTGCTATTTAAGATGCATCCTAAGATATACAGATGATTTGCTTTTATACCTAGGGTTGCCAGGTCTAGGTTGGGAAGTACCAGGATATTTGGGGGGAACAGCTTGTGGAAGGCAGGTTTTGGGGACAGAAAGGACTTCAATGAGGTGTAAAGTTATAGAGTCCATCTTCCACAGCCTTTTATACAAGAAAGAACATTTTAAAAAGACATCTATATTACTGCTTTGAAACCCAAGTAAATTTAAGGGCGCACGACTTCTGATGGATAAATTGAAGGACTGCAATCTGGATTTTCAGATAGTTAGGTGGATAGGGAATTGGTTAGAGAACCGCACTCAAAGAGTTGTTGTCAATGGTGTTTCATCAGACTGGAGAGAGGTAAGTAGCGGGGTACCTCAGGGCTCGGTGCTCGGTCCAGTACTTTTGAACATATTTATTAATGACCTAGATGAGGTGGTGGAGGGACTACTCATCAAGTTTGCAAACGACACCAAATTGGGAGGACTGGCAAATACTCCAGAAGATAGAGACAGAGTTCAATGAGATCTGAACACAATGGAAAAATGGGCAAATGAGAACAAGATGCAATTTAATAAAGATAAGTGTAAAGTTCTGCATCTGAGTCAGAAAAATGAAAAGCATGCCTACTGGATGGGGGATACGCTTCTAGGTAACACTGTGTGTGAACGAGACCTTGGGGTACTTGTGGATTGTAAACTAAACATGAGCAGGCAGTGCGATGCAGCGGTAAAAAAGGCAAATGCCATTCTGGGCTGTATCAACAGGAACATCACATCAAAATCACAAGATGTCATAGTCCCATTGTATATGGCACCGGTCAGACCACACTTGGAGTACTGTGTACAGTTCTGGAGGCCTCACTTCAAGAAGGACGTAGATAAAATTGAAATGGTACAGAGGAGAACGACGAGGATGATCTGGGGCCAAGAGACCAAGCCCTATGAAGATAGGTTGAGGGACTTGGGAATGTTCAGCCTCGAGAAATGGATGTTGAGAGGGGACATGATAGCCCTCTTTAAGTATTTGAAAGGTTGTCATTTGGAGGAGGGCAGGATGCTGTTTCCGTTGGCTGCAGAGGAAAAGACACGCAGTAATGGGTTTAAACTACAAGTACAACGATATAGGCTAGATATCAGGGGAAAAATTTTTCACAGTCAGAGTAGTTCAGCAGGGGAATAGGCTGCCTAAGGAGGTGGTGAGCTCCCCCTCACTGGCAGTCTTCAAGCAAAGGTTGGATACACGCTTTTCTTGGATGCTTAGGGCTGATCCTGCGTTGAGCAGGGGGTTGGACTAGATGGCCTGTATGGCCCCTTCCAACTCTATGATTCTATGATTCTATGAATACTATTTAATATCTATATGTAACCGCTTACCTGGAGTTTTGGTCTGGGTTGCCATCAGTACACTGATGATACATAACTATTTCTCTTAATTGACAATCATCCATCGACCCCACCAGACAATCTGGCCAGGTATCTGGTGAGCTCCCCCTCACTGGCAGTCTTCAAGCATTTGCTTTATGATGCTTAGGGCTGATCCTGCGTTGAGCAGGGGGTTGGACTAGATGGCCTGTATGGCCCTGTTTGCAAGTCCCCTTTATTTTCGGCTGAAAATCGCACCCGTGCAGGGGGGGGATTTTTCTTTTCACTCAGGGGGGAGTGTGGTAATGATGAATTACCAGCTCACACACCAGCTGCCAGCTAGATGGGTCTCAACGTTGCAACGAATTAACGCATATTCGTTGCAACGTGGGTGTGGTTTTTTTTTTAAACCTGTGCTTAAAGGGAAAGGGGCTTTCCCAGAGCATGATAACAACCGCCCATTGTCTGTTCGTTTGATTGATGGCCAGGGCCGAGACAAAGCACAGAAAAAATTGCTTCCTGTCTAGCGATTTTTGCGAGACCGGAAACCTGTGGGAAACGAATGAAATGCTACTGGATTCCACTAAAAAAGCAGGTATGTATAACACCGAGATTGCACTTTTAAAAATAGCGTTTCCGCTTTGTGGAACCAATTGGCAACATTGGTCCTTGTGCGGAAACACCCTAAGATTTTATCTTGAATGCCCCATGAATATCACTCTAAAATAAAAAGCCCAGTGCATAACCTGCAGAGCTAAACAATTTCTCTTTCAGGCAAATTTTAAAACTTAGATTTCAGGTTTTATGAGTTCTTATGGAAGCTAGTGCAAGTGTGGGAAGTTCTACCCAGGCTTCTCATGGGATTACAGACAGACAGGCGTGGGTTCCTTCAACCCTTGCACTTCCCTCCTAGCTATTCCTATTCACCCTGGAACGAGTGGGGACACCATATTAGGGAGCTATTAATCTAGGGGTGGCCAAACTGTGGCTCTCCAGATGTCCATGGACTAGAAGAAGAAGAAGAAGAAGAAGAAGAAGAAGAAGAAGAAGAGTTGGTTCTTATATGCCGCTTTTCTCTACCCGAATTAGGCTCAAAGCCTCCTTACAGTGGCCTTCCCATTCCTCTCCCCACAACAGACACCCTGTGGGGTGGGTGAGGCTGAGAGAGCCCTGATATCACTGCTCGGTCAGAACAGTTTTATCAGTGCCGTGGTGAGCCCAAGGTCACCCAGCTGGCTGCATGTGGAGGAGTGCAGAATCGAACCCAGCATGCCATATTAGAAGTCTGCACTCCTAATCACTACATCAAACTGGCAGGGACACATGGCAACTGTAGTCCATGGACATCTGGAGATCCACAGTTTGGCCACCCCTGAGTCCAAAGTCTTCTCCCCTCACCCCTGTTTTCCAAAGTGATATTTTTTTTTATCTTGAAGATAAAGCTACATCAGATTGCAAGCAAGTCTGAGGCACCTGAACATCACAGTACTTTTTAAAAGTTTCTATTAAATATTGCATTCATGTAGAAAAGTAAAAGATGTGAAAAGCGCTGCTAACTAGTGGGGAAGGGCACAATTAAAAAGCAAGTGGAGGTCTTCCATTAAAAGTTGAGAATGGAGTACAGGCATGCAGAGCAGCATGTTTGTTTGCACCAGGTGATCAGCAGCATGGCAGAAGGTGAGTTGGGATTTAAATTGCCAGTGTAGTGTGTACTCAGTAAAGTAAATTGGGATGGGGATTGGACAGAAGCAAAACACTGGGCAACTGGCTGGAAAGAGTAGGAAAAAGCAGGCTTGGATCCAGTTGGAATGGCTCGTACTCCCTGTGTGAGGGTACACGATGGACTGGACCCAGCACAACATTTCCACTTGTACTATGTATTTTAGTTCTGGTTTTTAATTTGTTTTGTGATGTTTTTTATACTACTCTATATTTTGTTGTTGACTATCTTGGTGATCTTGATTGGGCTGCAAGGTGGGATATAAATCTTCTAAATCAAACATATAAATAAACCCAACATACATAATTCTCCTTTTTATCCTCACAACCATCCTGTGAGGTGGGTTTCTCTGAGAGTGTGATTCTTGACTTCTTAGTTTTCACTCTAACAGAATCACACTCTCAGAGAAACCTACCTCACAGGATGGGCACTCTCCTTTGTGCCCAAAACCCTTTGCCTGGCTCTGATTCCTGATCTAGAGTATGACAAAAACAAAAGAAAACAATAATGTTCATGGGTGAATTATATGTAGTAAGCCATTTATTTGTTTGTTTGTTTGTTTTGGCCCTCAGGTCACAGCCGTCTAGTGGTGATCTTTGTGGGCAAGAGTCAAACAGGTGGTTTGTCTCTGAACCATGACCCAGGTATTCCTTCCAAATACTGACCAAAGGCAAACCTAATGAGATGGGACTAGCCTGGGCTGGGCTGGGCTGGGCTGGGCTGGGCTGGCCAGGCCAGGCCAGGCCAGGCCAGGCCACGCCAGGCCAGGCCAGGCCACGCCAGGCCACGCCAGGCCACGCCAGGCCAGGCCAGGCCATGCCAGGCCATACCAGGCCACGCCAGGCAGCTATCAGTTACTTCAAAACAGCATTATTTAAACCCAACAGAAAACATCTACATCTAATGTATACATTTCATGAAAATAGGAAGAATTATCGGCACAATTCCAGTCTTCAGTGATACTATCAATTATCTGATACTCTCCTACTCCCCTATCCTTTCCACTTCACCTCTTTGATAATTGGGGGAGGGATGGGATTTTTAGCTGTCATGTTAGTAGATTGATGTTTTAATGGGAATTTTAATGGGGTTAGTTGTTATGACCCACCTCGAGCCTGTCGAGAGAGGCGGGAAATAAATCTAACAACAACAACAACAACAACAACAACAACAACAATAATAATAATTTTCCTTTCCTCTTTTATAAGGAGGAATTTTCCATGATGAATGAACAAGGACGTCTGAATGGGACTTCCACAAGCTCAGAATTAATTCCAGTGCCAATTCCTTCTGGGCCAAAAGAACATGTCTAGAAAACCTGTGCTGGATGTGGGTTTTTCATTAACAAATACAGTTCATTAATATCAAAGCTGCACAGTAATGTCAACTAAACTTTAAATGACCTTGTTTATTTTAAAGGAAAAACCCACGTGAGTTGACAGCCCTAGAACCATCCTCAAATTGACCAGTCATGCATATTTTGGCTCGTGGTGTAATATAACAACCTTTGCCAGGACCCGAATAACTTTAAAAGGTGTTCTTGATTTGGGAACCTGAAAAAACAGGCTGTGTTATTGGCTTTGAAAAAGATTTCAATCCAATGAAATTTAGTTTGCCTCTTGAAAATATGCGTAATACAGGTATTTTACATTGATGAACCATCTGCCCTTTAACCATCCCAGTCTAGCTTTGGGCCTGGTTTTTGGATTTAGACATCATTAATCACTCTGGCAAACTCTCTCCTGCTGCAGCTAGAGAAGGCTAGCGGTTCTCTCTTGTGGCTTTTGATACACTACAATCATAGAGTTGGAAGGGGCCCTACAGACCATCTAGTCTAATCCCTTGCTCAAGGCAGGATCAGCCCAAAGCAAGCCTGACAATTGTTTGTCCAGCTGCTACTTGAAAACAAGCCAATGGAGCTCAGCTGATTCCACTGATGAACTATTTTTACTGTATTTTTTCCCTAATATCTACCCAGTATCCTTCTGCCTGTAATGTAACTCAGTATTGCGAGTCTTGTCCTGTTGCCAACAGCCCTGTTCTAAGTAATCCTTTCAAATACTTGAAGATAGCAATCATGTCCCATTTCAACCTACCCTTCTGTAGACTGAACATTTCCAAGTGCCTCAGCCTGTCTTCATAAGGCTTGTTCTTCTGATCATCTTCATCACTCTCCTATGTATCTGTTCCATTCTGTCCACATCTGTCTGGAAGTGAGGCCTCTAGAACTGCGTACAGTACTCCAGGTATGGCCGGAGCAATGCAGTATACAGCAGACTATGACATCTTGTGATCTGGATGTTATTCCTCTATTCATACATCCCAAGACTATATTATCCTTTTTTGCTGCTGCAGCACACTGACTGCTCATATTTGGCTTATGGTCCATCCATACCCCAAGATCTTGTTCACACACACTACTACGCAGAAGTGCATCCCCCTTCATGTATGCATGCTTCTCATTTTTGTTACCCAGATACAAAACTTTGCACTTATCCTTGTTGACTTGCATCTTATACACATCCACCCACTTCAATGTGTGTTCAGATTTCTCTGAATCCTATCTCTATCTTCTGGTGAATTCACTCCTCCTCCTGGTATCATCTGCAAATTTAATGGATAGTCCATCCATCACCTCACCCAGATTCTTCATGAAATTATTGAAAAGTACCAGGCCCCAAACTGAGCCCTGTGGTACCCTACACTCCCTCCAGTCAGATGAAATATCACTTATAACTACTCTTTGAGTACAGTTCTCTTGCCAGTTCCTAATTATCCTAGAGCCTAGTCTACAGACCTTCAGTTTACACATCAGGATATTATGGGGTATTCTGTCAAAGGTTTTACTGAAATCAAGATAAACAAGCATTCTCACAATCCTGTAAGCCTATCACTTGATCAAAGAAAGAAACAATGTTGGTCTGAAAGGATCTTCTGGGGACAAATATGTGTTGACTGCCCTGGATTGTCCTTCAGATGCTTGCAGATTGTCTCCTTTAAAATCTGTTGCAGTATCTTCCCTGGAACAGAAGGCAGATTGACTGGCCTGTAGTTTCCAGGGTCACTTCCTCCCTTTTCGGAAGACTGGGATAACATTCATCCTCCTTCAGTCTCTTGGCACATCTGCCATCTTCCAAGAGGTCTTGATAATGAAAACAGGCACTGCAAGTTCTCTAAAATTTTCTTTGAGCACCCTTGGGTGCACACCATCTGGCCTGGGAAATTTTTACACATCCATTGCAGCCACTGTCCCTGTCAATCAGCAGCCCAGACTCTATACCTCACCTACTAGACTGAATCATCAAATTCTCTGGACACATTTAAAGGCTTATGGGGGAGAATGCTCTGATGGTTCTAGTCCTTTTTGTTGAGAAGTATTTTTTGTATTATTGTCTTAACTGTAGGCCACCACAAACCAGTGTCTGGAGACGCAACATATATATTTTCAAAAAGAACAAATAAAAAGTAGTGATTGATGATGCTGTGTTTGTCTTGCACTATTCTTCCCCAGATGCTTTATGTTTGATCTTTGAATGAGATCATTCGTAGCCTTGGATTTGGCTGTCCTCAATATGATGGTGTCAGGCCAAGCAATATGATATGCCCAACACATGCCATGTTAAGAATGGATTACCAGAGTCACAGACACATGGGCATCAAGGAAACTCACCTTAGAAAACACTTGTTCACTCAATGGTACAAAGGAGTGTTGTGAGGGAAGAGGAGTTTCTACTTTCTCTTCCATCTGACAACATACAAGATGGTTACATTATACAACCATTACAATCAACCCACCTCTCAAAGAGTCTATGAACAATGCTAGACCTTCCTCAGAATACATGTGGGAGCTGTCAGATTCAAATCCCACTTCATATTGGGAGCTGATGCATCAGGAAGAAAGTTAGCGTGTGTCTGCAAAGTTGCCTGCACTGGAAACACTGTACGGGATGTCAAGAAAGCCAAGACAGGAATTGCCACAAGATGGAGAGCAAGAAAAGATTACCAAGGTAGTACTGAGTGTTGCTTGAAGACGATTGCTACATCTCAAGCTGTGAGAAAGTTGAATCAGGCTGGGGCAATGAATAGCAATGTTAATAAAGCAACAATTGATGCATTGCTTTAAGGAGATCACTCAGGTGACTCTTGAAGTTTCCTTGCGAGTTCCCGACTATGCTTCTTTCTTGTGTCTTTTGACCAGACCAGAGCAGTCAACCAAGAGGAATAATTTTGGTGTGCCACTACAGATAAGTGATTAATTCTGGGAAATGAAGAGAAGGGTGGAATCGATCCCCAGTTATCTGAGACCCTTGTGTGAATGTATGTATGTCATGGAACAGTCTGCTCCTCTCCTAATATTTGTATGGTTTAGTTTGGTCTTATTGCGTGGAGCTGTTCTTTTCCGCTTCATGTTTGCATGTTAGCTGAATGGGCCTGAAAATGAGTACCTCAGTGAATACTTTGACCGGGGAACCCACAGCCAAAGGGGGGCATTACAGCCCTGGGAGAAGTGATTAAGCAGGAGCTTTTCCTAGGTGACCTAAACCTTCTCACATTGCCTAAATGTAATATGAAGAAGCTGGGTTGCAGGACCTTCCATGTTACAAAGGTAACATAAGACCCAGGTGCTTCTTGCCAAAACTGCTTAGAAGAAAAAAAATGAAAGCAAAATTGTTGTGCTAAAACCATCAGATGCACTTTGTTTTCCTGTCACACTACCCCAAAGATACAATGAAAGATTCAGTTACAAGACCCAGCTGGTAAATATATGGTAGGGATAACTTCTGGACAGGTTTATTTTTATTTTAACACCCCAAACCTCAAAGCCCTACTGTGCTTCAGTGATCAAAATCTTAGCAATGTGACTACCTCCCATGGCCATCTGGTTTTCTTAGCAATAACGTGAGCCTCCATGAATGCCAATGAAAAATATTCTCCAAGGTAAACTGTGTTTACTTCCAACGTTCATGTATTCTGGATATTTATGTATATCTATTTATTTAGACTATGTAGGTGCCACTTCTCCAGAGTCCTTCTTAAGGCAGCTCTCATAGTAAAAACAGTGCCATAAAAACAACAGCAAAAGTATCAGGAATATTAAAATAAGTATTTTAATTATTTCAATACAAACATACACTCAGTGCAAAGAGTCATATAAATATAAATACATACGCAAAACAAATTCCCCAGTGTTTGTACAAGAAGTTATAACAAGTAAATGGGTATATCTTATCATATTTTTTTTTCATTTTCCAAAAGTGAGTAATATCCAATATTTAAAACCAGGTTCCAAAGGTTAACTCCTACTAGACCTTGGATAGTATATTTATTTAGATAAAAGTGCAATAAAACAAATCTTGTTATACCACTCACTGATAGTTGGTGATTCTAATTTTTTCTAATTCATTGCAATAACTACCCTTGAGGTTGTAAATAAACTTAGTACTGATTCCAAATCTACATAAAGCTCTAAAGAAAACAACAGAAGAATTAATTTTAGTTCAAAATATATTTCCCAACCTAGCATTTTATTAACAGAATTCACCATAGTCTTCCAAAAATATTTGACTCTTAGGGCAAGACCAAAAACAGAGGGAACACAACTGCTGAGAAACTCTAACATTTCTAGCGCTTATCCTCTGTTGTCTTATATATAAAAGTGATAATAATTAATACTTATTAATTAATTTATTTATTTGCTTATTTATTTTATTACATTTGTATACCGCCCTCCCCTAAGGCTCAGGGTGGTTTACATAGGTGCCTTTGGAGAAATAACTTATATATGTTTTATTTAAAACTGATTGACTGTGGTCTAGGAACAGCTCTTTCTCAAAGCCAACCCCATTCTTCTTCTGTGATTGTAATTTGCACATCCTCTCCCCATTTTCTAGTATAGTTTAGTGGGCTACGTTCCATATTAATTTGCCAAAAATGCAGCAATGGACCTTTCACATTACCAGAGAACAATAATTCAAAGGACGTTTTAAATCTTAATCCTGCTTATTTCCTTAAAAGTGCATGTACTAGTTGTTTGAGTTGAAAAAAAATGAAATGCTGGGAGTTTATCCCCCCCCCTGCGTCTTTATTACCACCATATGATAATATATATTGGCCTATAGTGTCTCTAAAGTAATCAAGTTTGGAGGTTACCTAATTAGGCAGATTTTGTATCTATGCGTCTATGAGTCTGTAAACCTGGTTTCAACATGCTCCAAAACATATAGCGTAGGTTAACCTAGAACTTAGACATACTGATACAGTCTAAGTTCTAGAATATTTCCCCATGTTATGGTGTCTCTAATTCAAAATCTAATGTATGTTGTAAATAATCTTGTGTACATTCTTCTTTAGGGTTATTATTACATCTTCTTTGCATACATTTGCAATTACATCTGACTTGTTTCCTTAAGTTGTGATTGAAGATGATTGTATGTTTGTGACTGGTACAACCACAGAAGTCAAGCTGATCATGTGGGGCCTTGCTACCCAATTGTGTAGGATAGCACAAGGGGGCATACTGGCTTCCACATGACTGCAACATGTTAAAGCAAAAGACACTTAGGAGTAGTAGTTTATGGTAAGAATTCTGTCTACCAGTCTGCTTCCGAGTCAAGTTCAAGGTATTGGTATTAAACTTTAAGGCTTTACGTAGCCTGAATCCTACTTACCTGTGGGACCGCTTAGTTGCTTATGCCCCCTGCAGGGCTCTTTGCTCTGTGGGTATGAACCTGCTTGTTGTCCCAGGCCTCTGGAACATTTGTCTGGCCTCAACCAGGGCCAGGGCCTTTTTGGCCCTGGCCCCAGCCTGGTGGAATGAGCTGCAAGACGGAACTCTTGTGCCAGGCATATGGTTGGGGCTGGGGTGGTATCCGGGTGTTTTCACCAGAGGATCCCCCCCTGAAGTTGATTAGATCTGGCTTCACTCCTAGTGCAAGAGAACTGACCCTTGGAATGAATGGAGGGGAGTGAGGGTCAGGGCTGTTATAAGATTTAAATCATCATCTGTTTAATTGTGATTAATTTGAAATTGTTATTACATTGTGTTTTTATGGATTTTATTGTATTTTTAGTATTGTTGTAAACCACTGCAAGACCTTGGAAAGCGGTGGTATAGAAATCTAAAAATAAATAAAATAAAATAAAAGTTCAGTGTTCTCTAGAACAGACTTTGCTAGGGTGTAATATTCACAATTTGTGGCCCAGATTAATCCAAGAACGCCATTGCTGTGGTGGGTGGGGCAGGTGGGGAATATGCTGGGAGGAGGAGTATGGCCCAGGGCCACATGCTGCTAGGGCAATGTGGAGCCCTGGGATTGACTGAAGGGGGAAAGTGCATGTGCAGTCACATGCCTCGTGCTCTGCCTGCCCTCTTTGGCCAGGATGCAGACAAGCTTCCCACCCTGCTTCCCTAGCAATTATATGGTTGGCAGTTGTATGCCATGGGTGACTGGCTAAGGGGGCACATATGTTGTGGTTACTGTTTCATTGCTAATTCATCGCAATTGCGGGTTGGCAGGGGATGGTGCTGGTTTGGTGGGAAGTACGCCCTGCATGGCCTACTCCTCAGGAAACGGGCCTCTTTAAAGAGGTGGCAGGCTGTGAGTGAGGCATGGATTTCACAGAGCCAGTTGGCACTGGATGGGTCCAGAAGAGGTCCTCCTCTGGCATTCAGGTTGGGACACTTTCCTGGATAGGAAGGGCAGCAGCTTGGGGACCCGCATTCCCATATGGGAATTGGGGTGGGAAGGGCTTAAGCTGTTGCCATTGAATATTAGGGCAGCTGGCTGACTGTTCCAGTTCCTAACCCTCTGCCATGCCAACCCTCTTAGGGTTGTTGTTAATAAAGTTGTGACCTCTTTTCATGCCAGCACTGTTGTGAGTATATTTATTAGCCCGGGACTCCCACCCTGCAAGTCAGTGAAGAAGGATCTTCTCAGTGCCAGCTATCAATGCAGCTGCAAAACAAATTTCCTTCTCAAGCAAATCGAAGTAAAGACAAATGATATACATATTCAAGATTCTAAAGTAAGCCCTTTTTCACCATTTGAACAATGCCTCAAATGATCAGGGGAACCTTAACTAGAAGGATTAGTCATTAAAATAACAGATTGAGCGTAGTTAAATTCTATGCCTGAAACAATATTATCTATCTCTCAGGCAGGGCTACATTTCAATAAGATTGTAAACAAGAAAGATTTATTCATCTCTGTTTTATTGCTTGTAATCCTTTAAAGAGAAAGAAACCAACGATGTCATTTTTACACAATTACTTTGTCTGAGAAAGAAAAGGAAAGCATAAGAAGGCCATGTGAGAACATTTCTCAAATATCACCTTAAAGAAGAAAAGTCAAATCCAGCAATGCAAAGGGTTAACTTATTTACTTCATTTAACTCCTCCCTGCTTTTCTCCTCAATGGTGTCCCATTATTCTCACCTCCATTTTATCCTCACAAAAGCCATGTGGGGTAAGGTTAGGCTGGGAGTATTTGACTGGCCCAAGGTCAACCAGTGAAGAAATTCAAACCTAGGTCTTTCAAATCCTACTCTGCCATTCTAGCCACTGCAACTCCTACCGCACCAGCTGAAATGGGTTGGTATGGGTACCAGTGAGAAAACTGCTGAGGAGGTACCACCCCATCTTCTGATCTGAGTCCACAATGCTATCACATGAATGGGAGGATGCTGCAATGGAATCTCATATATGATTCATAAGAAGAGACCAGAGCAAATTACCAAAGGACATGTATGCATAAAACTGTTTTGAATAGTAATTAGTGCACAAGAAGCAAAAGAATAATCAAAAACTGGAAGTGATGACAACTTACAAAAGCCAAAGGAAATTACAACCACTATCTCAATGCCTCCTTCAAGCCACTCCCCCTTTTCTGTAATCATGCACATCTAACTGCATAGTTATCAAAGAAGGCTTAGTTTCTTAGAATGATGTCCACTGCTGCTAAGTTTCACCTGTTAGTGCATCTAGTATGACTAAGGTTCCAATCACCCATGAGCATAACTGAGCACAATGTCAAAGGTATATCTGCTAAATACCATGCAATGCATTCGGATAATTTGAAGCACCCTGTGCCAAATCACAACATAGTGGAGTAAGCAGACCCATGAACCCATGAACAAGAAAGACAAAGTTCTGGTGGTGGTGGTGGTGGTGGTGGTGGTGGTGGAAAAAAGGCTGACTCTTGCCAACCCCATAGGGTTTTCAAGGCAAGAGACGTTCAGAGGTGCCACTGCCTGCCTCTACACAGCAACCTAGATCTTCCTTGGTTGTCACTCATACAACTACTAACCTGGCCCAGCCCCAGGGCCAGTTTATCCATGTAGCACATGCTATGGGCCCCACACTTCCAGGTACCCCACACAGTGCCTTCACCCCCATGGATCAGGGTTATAGCCTCTCTCCTCCCTCCTTTTCAGTATTTAATGACACTCACCCATTTCCACTATAGAGGGTCCTTCTACCCCCAGTCTGGCTGCTCCCCCCAAAATTTTACTCTACTAGGGCCCCATGAATCCTTAAACTGGCTCTGGTGCTACGGGCCCCACTAGCCCTTAAACTCCTCCTGTCCAGCCCTACTTAGCTTCTGAGATCTGATGAGACTGGGCCATCTGAGGCCATCTAGTTCAGGGCCTTGTTTGTATGGAAAGTGTCTCTAATGGGCACTCTCCATTATCCTTCATAATAACATCAGTTATTCTCATCATTCCTCATAGTCATCTCCAAATCAAAAGGTGTTATTTTCTGTGTGTTCTGTCTCTTAACAATGAGGTTCACTTTTACTAAATAAGTTATTCAAACTATATTGGATGAATTCTTTATTTCCACTCAGTCCCTTCCTCATGTTAGCCACCATTCTATGTGGCATTTGATCACATTCATCCCACAGTCCCGAAGTTATGGGTTTTTCAGTGGCAAAGGGACTCTTCTCTCTTATAACTGTTGAATACAGCTCATTAGTTGTGCTTATTTTGTTAATTTTTGTTTTGTTTTCATTCATTTCAATGAAAAAACACAATCCCAGCTGTCAATTTTCCCCCTAATCAATTCAGAACAAATTCTCAAGAGTTGCAGGGCATTCTTAAAATAAAGAATACAGCTGTAGTCAATGTCATAGAAATTTTGCATTGCTTTGTTCCTTGTATATATTATGCTGTTTTTAGTGCCTTGTGTTGAAGTTTAGAACTCCAGCTCTGTTTCATTGTTTGTATGCATTATACTATTTTTTCTGCCTTGTTCTCTAATTTCCAGCCTAGGTTTATTCACTGTTGGTTGTGTATTTTATCCTGTTCTTAGTGCAGTCTTTGTGCAATTCATCTTAAATCTCTGCAAGAAAGGCAGGCTATAACCAAAGTAATTAAATAAACGATTGTTGCCTAAGAGACCCTCCCTGCCAAATTTCAGACCAACAGGAAAAACAAACCCATTTCATAGGCAATTACATTATTGGCTTTTGGAGTACATGACAGACTGATATATAATATGTAAACAATAAATAAAATGCCCATGAGCAGTTGTAGCTTTTCGAAGGCATGTCCCTGCTAATGAGTAGCATGCTAGCCTCTTTGCTGATAGGCTAGTTCCAAGAACAAAGTGTGAGCCCAGTAGCACCTTTAAGACCATCAAAGTTTTTATTTAAGATATAAGCTTTCGTGTACAAGCTCACTTCTTCAAATATCTTCCTTCTCTGGGTACATTAGCCTACATGCCTACTTCACCAACCACAGGTTTTTAAAGACTGTCGCAATGGTACTGCTTTTTAGTAATGTGCAAGTCAGTGCCTGACTACACCAAATGATGCATGAGGCCATGTATCAAAACCTGGTGTTAGTCAGAATGCATGCACGCACACAGACACAGATACACACAAGCATCTTGGACATGGAAAGTCGAAATCAATAGGTAGTCTGTTATTCCGTGTTTTCAAAAGGCACACAGAACGCCTGCCTAGAACATTCTACTCCAAATAAGGATAAGGTGGAGGGATGGTGGTGTTCCTTTTCCCAACTGGAGGGGACAATATTGTGCTGTATATTTATGGGAAGAGGAAGTCCCAGAAAGTTGGAGGTGGGGGTTACCCTTCTTTGGAAGTTTGTAACCAGAGGCTAGATAGTTATCTGACAGGAATGCTGATTTTAAGTGGTTGGGCAGGAAGGGATGCACCACTGTTTGTCTCTTGGGGCCCTTCCTTGCAAACCCAGGGAACTGCTGATCCCCACTGTGGGATGGTAGGTGAATTTCCTACAGGCCAGGATGGATTCTGGAGATTTTTGGTGGGAGGGATCACTTGGGCATGAAACTGGGGCTACTGTGGGTGAGCAGGAAGTTGCATTGTTCAGGGGATTGGACCAGATAATGCTGGAGGTCCCTTCCAACTCTATGATTCTATTAAAGTTAATAGCAATACAAATTTGAAGAATCTATGAGCAGGCTGAAAACCTACATTTTATCTGAAGTCAACAGGAGTTTTGTTCTTGTTGTACTAGAGCTAGTATTTCAACCATTAATGCTCTTAATATCTGATAAATGTCTTACTCTGATAGCAGCATAAAAGGCCATATTTCTTTAATAGTAAATAAGTCACTATTTCCTACTTTACTTTAGCATTTTGCAATTAGTCAGCATGATGGCCTCAATGTAAAACATTGGACTTATGTGCTACAGTCAGAACCTTTCCTAAATACTGATGACTTATAGTCAGTTTTCGTAAACTACAAGCTGTATGACAGCTGACACTTGCATTGATTTGACCTGTTGGTAACATATTCAGGGTGAATTTAATTCAGATGACCATCAGGTATACTACTGTGGACAAGAATCTCACAGAAGAAATGGAGTAGCCTTCATAATCAATAAGAGAGTAGGAAAAGCAGTCTTGGGATACAATCCCCAAAATGACAGAATGATCTCAGTTTGAATCCAAGGCAAACCATTCAACATCACAGTAATCCAGGTTTATGCCCCAACCACTGCTGCTGAAGAGGATGAAGTTGACCAGTTCTATGAAGCCCTACAACACCTTCTAGAAGCAACGCCAAAAAATGATGTGCTTATCATTATGGGGACTGGAATGCTAAAGTAGGAAGCCAAAAGATAACCGGGATAACAGGCAAGTTTGGCCTTGGAGTACAAAATGAAGCAGGGCACAGGCTGGTAGAATTTTGTCAAGAGAACACAATGGTCATAGCAAACACTCTTTTCCAACAACCCAAGAGATGACTCTACACATGGACATCACCAGACGGTCAACACAGAAATCAGATTGACTATGTGCTCTGCAGCCAAAGATGGATAAGTTCTATACAGTCAATAAAAACAAGACCAGGAGCTGATTGTGGTTCAGACCATCAGCTTCTTGTTGCAAAATTTAGGCTTAAATTGAAGAAAGTAGTAAATAAGTCACCCAAATCCAGTACGTCAGTGAGATTTTTTAGAAAATATGGATCTCAGCTGATTAGTTTTGTCCATAAAGGAAACAATGAAAAACGTAAAAAGCTTGCCTTAACTTTCAGCCCATCCACATATCCAAGTTCTTAGAATTTCTTGAAGTAAAACACTGGGCAGATGAAACATTTCAGGGTTTTTGGAGGGGAGGGGGGAGTTAGGGGAACGTAAACAAGTAGATCCACTTACTTTGGTTCTAATGATGAGAGGCAATGGAAGTAGTAGAAGGGGAGTTAAAAGAATTAGCAGAAATCGACGGTAGGCTAAAAGTAGTCTCAGAAACCTCATTATTATGGGTTGGTGTCTCGGCTTGTCTGTAGAAATAGAAAACATAAAAATTAGACTGGACCTTAAGTAGATGTGTCTGATTAATATTTCTCTAAGCTATCACCTTTAGCCTTTTCAACAGAGGCTTCAGTCAAGCTAAGTTAAAAATAAATCTTGTCCTTTATTGTTTTAGTGTCTTCTTTAACACCAGAGATAAGAGTGACATTCACTAGCAACTGAATAATCTGCACTTTCCCTCCTTTTAAGATAAAATGGTTTATATTCTCACCCCATTGGCTTATCACTCAAAGTTATATTTTGTTTTTTACACTGGGATGAGTTCTCGAAACCCTGGGCCATCTGGATATTCTGAAAGAATAGCATTGTTGAAGAGAGAAGATACTGCCTAAAATGTAAAGTATCTTGATTGAACAGTACAGTTCATGCATGCCAGTGATTAGCTGAAGGGTTACCACGAAGTGATTCTTGGATCAGTTGTAGATAAACATGCAGGTACAAGAATCACCATTTGCCACTGCACAAAACAGAAAGTTACACAAAGTTTCCAAAAACAATATGGCACATACACATCTGTCTAAATCACCATTTGACAACTCTAAATACAAAGTAATTTTAATAAAACAATAAGTTTTTGGAAAGGTGTTATATTAAAAAAAACTGGTACCATGCAATAGGATGTTGTTGTTGTTATGTGCGAAGTCGTGTCCGACCCATTGTGACCACATGGACAATGATCCTCCAGGCCTTCCTGTCCTCTACCATTCCCCGGAGTCCATTTAAGTTTGCACCTACTGCTTCAGTGACTCCATCCAGCCACCTCATTCTCTGTCGTCCCCTTCTTCTTTTGCCCTCGATCGCTCCCAGCATTAGGCTCTTCTCCAGGGAGTCCTTCCTTCTCATGAGGTGGCCAAAGTATTTGAGTTTCATCTTCAGGATCTGGCCTTCTAAAGAGCAGTCAGGGTTGATCTCCTCTAGGACTGACCAGTTTGTTCGCCTTGCAGTCCAAGGGACTCGCAAGAGTCTTCTCCAGCACCAGAGTTCAAAAGCCTCAATTCTTTGACGCTCGGCCTTCCTTATGGTCCAACTTTCGCAGCCATACATTGCAACTGGGAATACCATAGCCTTGACTAAACGCACTTTTGTTGGCAAGGTGATGTCTCTGCTTTTTAGGATGCTGTCTAGATTTGCCTTAGCTTTCCTCCCCAGGAGCAAGCGTGTTTTAATTTCTTTGCTGCAGTCCCCATCTGCAGTGATCTTGGAGCCCAGGAAAATAAAATCTGTCACTATCTCCATTTCTTCCCCATCTATTTGCCAGGAATTGAGAGGGCCGGATGCCATGATCTTTGTTTTCTTGATGTTGAGTTTCAAGCCAACTTTTGCACTCTCCTCCTTCACCTGCATCAACAGGCTCTTTAGTTCCTCTTCACTTTCTGCCATTAGAGTGGTATCATCTGCATATCTGAGGTTGTTGATATTTTTCCCTGCAATCTTGATCCCAATTTGTGACTCCTCTAATCCCGCATTTCTCATGATGTGCTCTGCATACAAGTTAAATAGGCAAGGCGACAGTATACAGCCTTGCCGAACTCCTTTCTCAATTTTGAACCAGTCAGTGATTCCATGTTCAGTTCTCACTGTTGCTTCTTGACCTGCATATAAATTTCTCAAGAGACAAATAAGATGCTCTGGTATTCCCATCTCTTTAAGAACTTGCCACAATTTGTTGTTCTCCACACAATCAAAGGCTTTAGCATAGTCAATGAAGCAGAAGTAGACGTTCTTCTGGTACTCCCTAGCTTTCTCCATGATCCAGCGTATGTTGGCAATTTGATCTCTAGTTCCTCTGCCTCTTTGAAATCCTGCCTGTACTTCTGGAAGTTCTCGGTCCACATATTGCTGGAGCCTAGCTTGTAGGATTTTGAGCATAACTTTGCTAGCATGAGAAATTAGTGCAATGGTGCGGTAGTTTGAACATTCTTTGGCATTGCCCTTCTTTGGGATTGGAATGTAAACTGACCTTTTCCAATCCTGTGGCCATTGTTGAGTTTTCCAAATTTGCTGGCATATTGAGTGTAGCACTTTTACTGCATCATCCTTTAAGATTTTGAATAGTTCAACTGGAATGCTGTCACCACCACTAGCTTTATTGTTGCTCAGACTTCCTAAGGCCCATTTGACTTCACATTCCAGGATGTCTGGCTCCAGGTCAGTAACTACCCCATTGTGGTCATCAGGGATGTTAAGCTCGCTCTTGTATAGTTGTTCTGTATAATTTTGCCACCTTTGTTTAATCTCTTCTGCTTCTGTGAGGTCCCTACCATTTTGGTCCCTTATCATACCCATCTTTGCATGAAACGTTCTCTTCATATCTCCAATTTTCTTGAAAAGATCTCTGGTCCTCCCCATTCTATTGTTTTCTTCTATTTGTTTGCACTGTTCATTTAAGAAGGCATTCTTATCTCTTCTAGCTTTTCTCTGGAATTCTGCATTCAATTGGGTGTATCTTTCTCTTTCTCCCTTGCCTTTCACTTCCCTTCTCTCCTTAGCTATTTGTAAAGCTTCCTCAGACAGCCATTTTGATTTCTTGCATTTCTTTTTCTTTGGGATGGTTTTAGTTGCTACCTCTTGTACAATGTTGCAAACCTCAGTCCATAGTTCTTCAGGCACTCTGTCTATCAGATCTAATTCCTTAAATCTATTTGTCACCTCTACTGTGTATTCGTCGGGGATATGATTTAGTTCATACCTGAGTGGCCTAGTGCTTTTCCCTACTTTCTTTAATTTAAGCCTAAATTTTGCAACAAGAAGCTCATGATCTGAACCACAATCAGCTCCTGGTCTTGTTTTTATTGCCTGTATAGAACTTTTCCATCTTTGGCTGCAGAGCACATAGTCAATCTGATTTCTGTGTTGACCGTCTGGTGATGTCCATGTGTAGAGTCGTCTCTTGGGTTGTTGGAAAAGAGTGTTTGCTATGACCATTGTATTCTCTTGACAAAATTCTACCAGCCTGTGCCCTGCTTCATTTTGTACTCCAAGGCCAAACTTGCCTGTTATCCCGGTTATCTTTTGGCTTCCTACTTTAGCATTCCAATCCCCCATGATGATAAGCACATCATTTTTTGGCGTTGCTTCTAGAAGGTGTTGTAGGGCTTCATAGAACTGATCAACTTCATCCTCTTCAGCAGCAGTGGTTGGAGCATAGACCTGGATCACTGTGATGTTGAATGGTTTGCCTTGGATTCGAACTGAGATCATTCTGTCATTTTGGGGATTGTATCCCAAGACTGCTTTTCCTACTCTCTTATTGATTATGAAGGCTACTCCATTTCTTCTGCGAGATTCTTGTCCACAGTAGTATACCTGATGGTCATCTGAATTAAATTCACCCATTCCTGTCCATTTTAGTTCACTGATTCCTAAAATGTCGATGTTCAGTCTTGTCATTTCTTGTTTGACCACGTCCAGCTTACCTTGATTCATGGATCTGACGTTCCAGGTTCCTATGGAATAAAAATCTTTACAGCATCGGACTATCTTTTCGCCACCAGTTACTTCCACAACTGAGCGTCCTTTCGGCTTTGGCCCAGTCGCTTCATTCATTCTGGCGCTACTCGTACTAGCCGTCTGCTCATCCCCAGTAGCATATTGGACACCTTCCAACCTGAGGGGCTCATCTTCCGGCGTCATATCGTTATGCCTATTGGAACTGTCCATAGAGTTTTCATGGCAAAGATACTGGAGTGGTTTGCCATTTCCTTCTCCAGTGGATCAGAGCTCTCAGCTATGACCTGTCCGTCTTGGGTGGCCCTGCACGGTATAGCTCATAGCTTCACTGAACTACGCAAGCCCCCTTGCCACAACAAGGCAGCGATCCTTGAAGGGGGATGCAATAGGATAGGGTTTTTAAAACAAAAGAAAAGAAAAAAGAAAGAAAATGAAGCCACTGATTTCCAGGGAAGAAAAAGGGGGCATGGTTTCTCTGCAATGATAAAAGACCAGTAATTGAAAAGTGGATTGGAGGTCAGTTGGAGTGGGGGGAACCAACATAACCAAAAGAAACTTTACACACACACAAAAAGTGACTCAAAATAATTTCCAAAAAATGTCAGGGTAAAACTGGTCCCAAAAGAAGTGTGTGTGTGTGTGTGGGGGGGGGGGGTAGCATGTCAGAAATGAAAGGGACAAGAAAACATGCAACATGAGCAAAGCAACATGAGGGCAGAGTTCAGGAAAAGTTCCGTAAAACAAAACCCTTAATTTGGTCCTTTACAATGCCTCAATCTGTGCCTGAATATAAGATTTTGTTTCTTCTGTGCTGGGATCAGACAGACCACATGTAATTTCAAAATACAGGGGGAAATGAACTGAAATTAACAGCTTCTCAAAGCTGCAGTTTAGGAAAGAGTCCCTTGGATGATATCATTGAACCAAGAATCATCAAATATCATAATTGGTAGTCATGTTCTGCTGAGATTTGTTAGGTTGGAGTTATTTGCTAGAATATGGCACAAGGACTGAAGCTGGCTTATTTGTGAAGTCAAACATAAAGCTGCCTTAGACTGTCTCAGACCATTGGTCTATCAAGGTCAGTATTGTCCACTGAGACTGGCAGTAGCTCTCCAGGTTTTCAGGTAGAGGCCCTTCACATTACCTACTGCTTGGTAGGTAAGGAGGTGCCAGGGATTAGAGCTGGGGCCTTTTTCTGTGTCTTCACCCACATCCAAAGCGTCTTCTACCAAGTCATTCTGCACAATTCTTGCCCTTGCTTTCTAAGGGGGTGGGGGAAGATGCTAGCTAGATATTGACTGTAGATTCTGTATAGCGAAAATGAATATTTTAACCCAAAGTCTTCAACAAATTGGAATTGTGATGTGGTAAAAAAACAAAAACTAATTAACATGGTTTCTATTTTAAATAAAAGAAGCATCACATATTCATGTGTATTCAATATTTTATAGTATTCCCATCCTGTGCAGATTCTAGAAAAGCAAAGGACTATAGTTCTCTGAGCAGCAAATAGTTCCAGTGATGGTGCTTACCCATGCTGTTTCCCTGTGGAAGAGAGAGCACTAGAGCTGTCAACAAGCCTGGGGTGATTCCGCAGTGGCAGAATAAGATAGAGAATAAAATGCTGTATCCCTTTAACAGAGGTTCAGTGGATGGTAATGAGGCATGCAGGTAGATAACATCACTTGGTAAATAACAACCAATTAATCTTCTATTAAAGGGACAGGATATTTTTTCTAAGTAGTTGGTAACCCTAGTGCAACTTATGTATTTTTGTAGCATTTGCTTTATTACAGCTATACAGATAAAGCACTGTTGGAGGAACACAGGCATATTATTATAGAGCAATGTATCTCCTACCCTATACCAGATCCCAAACTGGAGAGAGAGATCCTGCACTCCCAAGATATTTCTGGTGAATGCACAGAAGTAGTTTTCTGTTTCCCTGTCTCTCCCAGAATCTGAACTGCACTTTTTGCACGGATATGCACTTGCACTTTCCTTCTGCTCTATGTGTGTGTTTGTGTGTGTGTGTGGGGGGGGGGGCTGGGGTGGCACATGTCTTCCAAGCCTAGATGCTTAAACAAAACCATTTCCAGACACTCCAGGTCCCCTGAAAAGACATCTGCAATGAATAAGATGCATTTTAGTTCCCTTTCTTCGAGGCACACTGATCAGAGAGCAAGCTCACAACAGGGTCTAACAGTCAGTGATGATCCAGGAGAATCCCACCTGGCTCTGACTGGTGTCCATGTTAGGCTGAGAGCATGTGACTGGCCCAAGGACAGCCAGCAAGCTTCCTATTATTATTATTATTATTATTATTATTATTATTATTATTATTATTATTATTATTATTATTATTATTATTATTATTATTATTATTATTATTATTATATCCTGCTTTTCCAGAGAATACATCAGATCCTAAGTCAGCTAACAACAATATTAGCAATGCAACAATGAAATAATTTTTTTTAAAGCAATAGACAGTCACAGTTGCCATGCCTTGGATGGGAAATTCAACACATGGATTAAGAACTCGACAAGGATTGTACATGCATTCATTGTGAACAGGCTATCAAGGGGCTGGGATGAGGGAAGAAAAGGAGGCGGTTTTAGAGACAGAACTGGCTCAGGCTAGATAGAAATTTTAATTTAACTAATAAAGGCTTTTTACTTTGAAATGTTGGTGCTTGAAATGATTTCCTGGCAACATAGACATGTAAACAAAGGAAATGTATGATGGTTCCTGGTTTTCATCTTTTTCCCTAAAGTTACCAAGATATTTTTGAATACTGATATAGGTCCTTTTGCTAATATTGTAAATGAAAACCCAAGCATGTATGTCATAGGAATGCAATGTTGTGTTTCAGAAGTCCGGATTTCACTAAAAAGCAAAGCAAAATGAAAAATAGAATCATATAATAATAGAGTTGGAAAGGACCTCATGGGTCATCTAGTCCAACCCACTGCACTATGCAGGACAACCCTATCGCTCATCCACTGTAACCTGCCACCCCCTTAAGCCTTCACAGAATCAGCCTCTCTGTCAGATGGCTATCCAGCCTCTGTTTAAACATTTCCAAAGGAGAACCCACCACCTCCTGAGGAAGCCTGTTCCACTGAGAAACCACACTAACTGTCAAGAACATCTTCTTGATGTTTAGAAAAAATTTCTTTTGAATTAATTTCATCCCATTAGTCCTGGTCCATCTCTCTGGGGCAAGAGAGAACAGCTCTGCTCCATCCTCTATGGCACCCTTTTAAATACTTGAAGATGGTTATCAGATCCCCTCTCAGTCGTCTCCTCCCCAGGCTAAACAGACCAAGCTCCCACAACCTTTCTTCATATGTCTTAGTCTCCAAACCACCCACCATCTTTGTTGCTCTCCTTTGGACACCCTCCAGTTTGTCTACATCCTTCTTCAATTGGGGTTCCCAAAACTGAACACAGTACTCCAAGTGAAGCCGAACCACAGCAGAGTACAGAGGTACCATCACCTCCTGTGATCTGGACAAGATACTCCGTTTGATACAGTCCAAAATCCCAGATAACATGCTGATAAAAACATAATTTAAAGATTATCTTTCCATTCAAGTTTTCTAATCTCATATAACAGGCAACTTTAGAATCTTGACAGCGATAGTCATGAAATACACCATTACTTTCTTCACATCTTAGAGAATCCTTTTATTGATGAAGTCTGAGGCTTTCTCTTGCAGTTTATGATACCACTACTGAAGTCACTTTTCATATTGTAGTTCTGTGTCTAGAATTCCAAGCATGTGACTTGGTCCTATAAATCACATGTCAAACAAAATCTGACTGGGGCCACAGGGCTGGCAAAGGGGCAGATACCTCTTTGGAATACTTCCCTACAACTTTTCTAATGAAGAAGAAGAAGAAGAAGAAGAAGAAGAAGAAGAAGAAGAAGAAGAAGAAGAAGAAGAAGAAGAAGAAGAAGAAGAAGAAGAAGAAGAAGAAGTAGAGTTGGTTCTTATATGACGCTTTTCTCTACCCGAAGGAGGCTCAAAGCGGCTTACAGTCGCCTTCCCTATCCTCTCCCCACAACAGACACCCTGTGAGGTGGGTGAGGCTGAGAGAGCCCTGATATCACTGCTCGGTCAGAACAGCTTTATCAGTGCTGTCGTGAGCCAGCTGGCTGCATGTGGGGAAGTGCAGAATCGAACCTGGCATGCCAGATTAGAAGTCTGTACTCCTATCCACTACACCCAACTGAAAATCCCCTCCCCTATGGGCACTTTCAATCTGGGCAGGAAAAAAATACAACTGCTTTAGTCTCGTAGTACTAGAGGCAAGTGTTAATTCCTGAGCACAAATGTCTGCAGAGGTCACTGTTATTATTATTTTTTTATTATTATTATTATTTAATTTTTAGACCGCCCTTCTCCCAATAGGTCTCGGGGCGGTTTACAACATAAATAGTTAAAACACAATAAAATCCCCATAAAAACCCCAATTAAAAGTTACATATAACATATCACATAACATATAGCGGCGGTGGTCACAATTCTGATCTTAGTTCAGCCTGGTGGAGAGAATAATATTCAGAAGAGGGTGGCACCAATACAATAGATCTAACAATGATCTCGATGTTAGAGATCTCAATATTGGAGGGGATCCTCTGATGGATTAGTGGGAGAGCTGCCCTGGCCTCAACCATATGCCTGGCGGAAGAGCTCCGTCTTACAGGCCCTGCGGAAAGCTGGTAGATCCTGCAGGGCCCTTAGCTCTTCTGGGAGCTCGTTCCACCAGGTTGGGGCCAGGACTGAAAAGGCACTGGCCCGGGTCGAGGCCAGGCGAACATCCCGTGGGCCCGGGACAACCAGTAAATTAATACCCGCAGAGCAGAGTGCCCTGCGGGGGGCATAAGCAACCAAGCGGTCCCGCAGGCCGCGTATAGCCTTAAAGGTCAATACCAATACCTTGAATCTGATTCGGAAACAGACTGGTAACCAGTGCAGATGACGAAGCACCGGCTGAATGTGGGCTCTCAAAGGTGTTCTAGTGAGGACCTTGGCAGCCGCATTTTGGACCAGCTGTAACTTCCGAGTCAAAGACAAGGGAAGGCCCGCGTAGAGCGAGTTACAGAAGTCTAATCTGGAAGTGACCATTGCATGGATCACTGTGGCCAGGTGTTCCGAGGACAGGTAGGGCGCTAGTAGCCGGGCTTGGCGAAGATGGAAAAATGCCGTCCGAGCTACATTGGTGACCTGAGCCTCCATAGAGAGGGAGGCATCAAATGTCACTCCCAAATTCCTGGCAACTGGTGCAGGTGTTAATTGCACCCCGTTCAGGCATGGGAGGCGCGCTTCCTGGTCCTGCCCTCTTCTGCCCAGCCACAGGACCTCCGTCTTGGAGGGGTTGAGTTTCAGGCGACTCTGCCTGAGCTATCCAGCTACCGCTTCCAAACAGCTGGCAAATGTATCCGGGGTGGAGTCTGGCCGGCCGTCCATTAGGAAGTAGAGCTGGGTGTCATCCGCATATTGGTGGCAACCCAGCCCATAGCCCCGGACCAGCTGGGCTAGAGGGCGCATATAGATGTTAAAAAGTGTGGGAGAGAGTATCGCCCCCTGCGGAACCCCACAAGGGAGCTCACAAGGGCTCGACATACTCTCCCCCATCGCAACCCTCTGCGTCCGGTTCTGGAGGAAGGAGACCAGCCATTGAAGCGCAGTCCCCCTTATTCCAGCTCCGGCGAGGCGGTGTACCAATAACTCGTGGTCGACCACATCAAATGCGGCCGACAGGTCTAGAAGCACGAGAATGGCGGAGCCGCCCCGATCCAGCTGGCGCCGGATATCATCCGTTGTACCTTGTGTCAAGAGCTGAAAATGACCTCTGAGGTAACCCCAGTGTTTCTGCGGTCATGCGATTATTGCTACCAAATAAAGATATAGTGCTGATACCAGGACAGGCAAGTAGAGATCAAGAATGTTTCACAGAAAAACAAAAATACAATCCACATTTCACAAAAAAGCCACACATCCATGCAGTATCCTATCATCTCCTTTTGTACTTTCTAATTTCACCCTCATCCTCTTTAATGTTTTTTGCTGCTTCTGTCCCATTCTTTCCAACATCTATACATGTTCCCTCACCCAGGTGGTCCAGAGTTTGGAGTTGGGGTGCCAAAACTATGCTGGTGATACCCAGCTATATTGGTTGATGGATGATCACCTAACTGCACTCCCAGATTCTTGGCCAGGTATTTGGAGACTGTGGTGAATTGGTGGATTGGAGTCAGCTGAAGTTAAATCAAGCTAAGATGGAGGTCCTCTGGCTGGGCCAATATGCCCAGGTGAGTCACTGAAACTCCCAACCTTTCATGAGGTCCAAATGACACCTTCAGCAACCATCAAGAATCTGGGTGTGACATTGGATACCTCCCTATCAGTGGAGGTTCATCTCACAAATGTCAATTGCCAGGTGTTCTACCATCTTCACCAGGCATAACAATTAGCACTTTACCTGTTCAACCTAGCCACTGTGATCCATGCAAAGGTCATCTACAGGCTAAACTAGTGTAATTCTCTCCATCCAGGGCTGCCTTTGAGTTGCTTTGGAAACTTCACCTGGTCCGGAATGCAGCTGCATGGTGGTTACTCTGGTCTCCCAGTTGCACTGGCTCCAAATTGAGGAGAGAAACAAGTTCAATGTTTTGTTTTTTGTAACCACCTGTCCCACTATGTCCCACAAAGGACACTGAGATCTAGTGACCAAAATCAGTTGAGGATTGCTGGCCCTAAAGAGATTAACCTGGACTCAACCAGAGCCCTGGCCTGGTGGAACACACTTAATTGTAACATCAGAACTCACTGATTGCTCCATCAGGAAGCCTTTCCGGGAGCTCATTCCACTAGGCCAGGGCCGGGAATGAAAATTTCAACTTATAATGTTTAGATCTCTTTTATATATATATTTTATTGTGTTTTAATTATATGGAATCCATTCTGAGCCTCTGGGGAAGGTCAGAATACAAGAATAAAACAAAATAAAAAATAGCAACTGAAACAGAAATCTAAGATTGCAGATATTTGCTGTTAGTAGAGACAGCTAGGGGGGAAAGTATGAAACTGCCTTATGCTAAATCAGACCCATGATCTATCAAAGTCAGAATTGTCTACTCAAAATGGCATCAGGTCTCCATGGTCACAGGCAGGGGTCTTTCACATCACCTACTGCCAGATCTTTCACCTGGAGATACCAGGGATTGAATCTGGGACCGTCTGCATGATGAGCAGATGCTCTCCCTCTGAGCCACATCCCCTCCCACAAGATCTTCTCTTCTGTCCAAGCACAAAGTGACAAACTTCTTTCAGGTACAGGCAATTAGGATTCTCTAGCTGTAGAGTCATATTTTTTTTACAAATATGACACTCCTTGCCTAGAACAGTTACCTAGAAAGCAACAAATCAACTGAGGAAGCTTTCCCCATTATTGCATCTCCACACTGAGAAAAGTTTCACCTATTGATTTATTTATAGAATGTATTAGTCACACGGTGCACTCTCTGGAATTGCTCACAACACATGGAACAGCACGTACAACATATTAAAAAGTGCATTCTGATTCCGCATCTTGTATAGGTACAGTGTCTCTCCCTTTTCCATAAAAAAAAAAGACAGGAAGAAGAAGCAACACTAAATTTTAGCTGCCTCTCATGTCAAGATATGCTTGTCAGAGGCTACTGCACTTGATTGTAGCTTAAGTGGGTTTTGCCAGCTATGCATGAAGCACACTGTAGGGGCATCCATGCTTCATCAGCCAACATCTCCCCATGATGTGCATGTATCTGTTAGATAAAAGCCCCAGCTTGACTTTTAATAGCAGGAGGTTAGAATAGATCCAGAGTGTGCTGCAATTTTCTAAGTACCATTTCTTTCAATGTATATGAAGAACTTTAAAAGTTGAATGTTATTCCTAGATTGCAAGTACACTTTTTTGTCTTACTCTGAGATTGACTGAACTTTACATAAGCATGGGAACAGCAGTTATATATTTTTAGTTTGGACTGCTTCATGTTGACAGATTTCCTAAATGCAATTCATATCTACGTAGGCAATAATGTGACACAATTGTTTAATTGCCTGTTCAAACTATTTCTGTTAATCAGAAATTATATTAAACTGTGTGTATAGGCTTATCTGAGGAACTAAATTCCTTGGCCTGATAATCTACTTAGGAACAGCTTTGTTCCTTTTGCAATGCAATGCAATGCATTGCATAATCAACTTTTCTTTAGTCATCAAAGTTTGGAGCAGCCTGCCAGTTAATCCTGATTTTAATTACACAGGAAACTTGCAACCTCTCTGACCCAGGTGCCTGACTCCTTGCCAGTTAGAGCTGCTGATGTAATTTTCTTTTGTACAGGTGAACTTACAACACTGTCCATACCTTTAAGAAGAGAACTGACTGCTATGAGTACAAAGCTGTAGGAAATGTTTAAAAAGTTATTTAATCCGATTAATAAGCCTGTTCAGTTGGTATGGCCAACAAAATCATTTGCTAACTCTGCTAGAGCTTGTACTCTTGCTGACAAATACGAGATGAAAAGGATCGGCACTTCACTTCTAAGAGTAAAGCCCAACATCACACAATACCTGCCCTGTAAGGAAAACATGATATAACCAAAGATCTTCATAAGTCTGTCAATGGCTAATTACAGTTCCACATACCTCTGTTTTGGATCTGGGCCATGCAGGGAGGGTCAAGGGGTTTTATTATTCCCAATCTTCCCTCTTGCAATAATTGAAACGGCCCCCTGCACTTCAAATGAACCATATCATGCAAAAGTGTACCTGCCTTTAGTGTACAACAAGAGTGCATGGTAGGGGGGATGATTTGCAGAATCAGATCACCAGGGATCAGATCACCAGTGATTCTAACACAGGCCTGAGTGCTGATTGGCCCACTGTGCATAACACAACTTGCTTGCTGTCAGCCAGAAAGCTGTTTGTGGAATTCTGCAAGGAATGAGAGTGAGTGTGATGCAGTGGTTAAGAGCGGGTGATAATTGGCAGTTCTCTTAGGGCTGTTCTCATAGAACAGTTCTGTTAGAGCTCTCAGCTTTAATAATAATAATAATAATAATAATAATAATAATAATAATAATAATAATAATAATACCTCACAGGGTGCTTGTGGTGGGGAGAGGAAGGAAAGGCAATTGTAAGCTGCTTTGAGTTTCCTTCATGTAGTGAAAAGTGGGGTATAAAAACAACTCTTCATATTTTAAAGCTATGCAGATGGAACCTTAACTTTCCCTTGCTTAGGGTCCCCACTGGGGAGAAAGTCGGGGTATAAATTAAGCAAGCACACAAGTAGGAAGCCCTGTTGGGCAAGATCCCATCTGGTTCCACCCACTTCCCAAAAACACAAGGTAGATTCTGGGAAAGGTTTCAGCTTGTGTCATATTGGGGATTCCTGTTTTAAAGCCCTTGTGAGACATTACAGATATATGTAAAGCTTGCTAAATACATATCTCAGAAGTGCATGCTGCTCCCGTTCATCCTGATGAGTTGATATATTTTCTGTAGGAGACAATATGTGGATTTTGCTTGTGCGTATAGCCTCTGTACATGCTACACCGAACTCTTGGTCTTTGGGGTTCTAGTTTGCAAGTATCCCAGCTGAACTGTTGTCCCTCCCAAACAACATGGCAGCCATGCATGCCTGGTAATTTCCATGCAATTTCTGGCCTCCTGGCATATGACTGTGACTTCTGATGAGTCCTTTAGACATGACAAGATTTGACTGTAAAAATATATTTTCACACTGTATTCTCTGTGTTCATGAATATGCATTGAGCATATCAGACTGTGCAACCTTTGAACATCTCCATAAGAAACCAGAGTATTCACTTCTGATACAAGATTTTGATCATGCCTTATTAGGACGATTTCAATAAAAATATCCTGACTAGTTGCTAGGAAGTACCTGACAGCTGGCAGGAGAACCGTAGATGGTGATATGGAAAGCTGTGATGCTGGTTGCTGCGCCATGTCACTTCCATGGGGGGGGGGAGGACTAGAAATAATATAGGTACCTCTAGGAATCACTGTAAACTCTATCATAAAACCATAGGTTTTGGAAATTCCTAGAGCTATTATCTTAGCAGAAGTGACATTGCTTTGCATGCAATACTATAGATTTTATATCACATTAAAAATAAAACAAAGAAGACATTTATCACAGACAGAAGTCATAACATTTACATTATGTATATCGCTCCAGATGTATTCAAATCCATATTATAACTCCATTTTTAACAGAACAAAGCAACATAAAAACTTTCCTTAATCCCATTGTCCTGTGGGAACTGATGCAATGGTGAGATGCAAGAAGCAGATCTGCCCCCACCAGTAATGGAACTACAATACTGATGTAGCAACTATAGTTATGCCTCCTTCCTGCCCCATACTCTTGCTTGTGGATTCAGCAGTTTCAGCATTGTATTTTGAAATATACTTTAATCACCATTCTTATAATCATTATGTAATAGAAACAGAAACCCAGTCTTAGGTTGGATACTTGTCCTACAAGCTGCTCAGGAATGTACTTAATGACAAGTCTTTGTAAATGGTGGCTGATGTGAGCTGCCAATCTAGTCTGGAGATGCTTTGCAGTTCTGCCTTCCCTTATAATTACACAGCGTCTTCTTTTTTTAAAAGCTACGTTTAAAAAATTAAACTAGAAAAATCCTCAAGATTTCCTCTGACCATGGGACTATGCACATCAAAGTTGTTTTGCACTGATGAAGATTTCAAGGGATTCTGCAACCAGCTTCTCCAGAAGATGGAGTTCCGTATGACACTTAGTATGGTACTGCTCCAAATTAGCCACAGTCAGCAAAGGTTCTGCTTCTCTCTGCAATTTCTTTCCATCCTTTGATGTCAGCCTAATTAATTGCTTCCTGATCACTCACAACTGACTGTCTCTCTGTCAACATTCATAAAAAAGTGTCGATTATCTGTTTGGAAGTGTACTGCTTCTGCCTCGGTTTCTAAACTGATGCTGCTGGTCATCTTTACAATTTCATTATGATTGTAATTTGAAGATTCTGAAACAGTGATCATAAGCATTAGAAAAATAATAAGCAGTAGCTTCCGCCGATGGGGAAGTAAGAAGCACTCCACCACCTCAAATAAAGACCTAATAATTTACAATTGGATTTGTTTTGCTGCATCCTTCAGGATGCATTTTAATGGGAGGTAATAGTATGATAAGAGCCTCTTGTGGTGCAGAGTGGTAAGGCAGCGACATGCTGTCTGAAGCTGTCTGCCCATGAGGCTGGGAGTTCAATCCCAGCAGCTGGCTCAAGGTTGACTCAGCCTTCCATCCTTCCGAGGTCGGTAAAATAAGTACCCAGCTTGCTGGGGGGTAAACGGTAATGACTGGGGAAGACACTGGCAAACCACCCCGTATTGAGTCTGCCATGAAAACGCTAGAGGGCATCACCCCAAGGGTCAGACATGCACAGGGGATACCTTTACCTTTAATAGTATGATGAAATGTTGTGTGAAACCCTAGCTTTCATTCTGCTCTCACAACTTATCGCACACCCTAAACTGGGTGGAAAGACAACGTTAAAGTGTTTTAAATAAACAGTTATTCAAAAGTAGAACAACTTGCATGTGGATATATCAAGAATTAATTAACGAAAGGAGAAGATTTAAAAGAACATTAGCCACGAGAAATATCAATAGGACGTATATTAAGCTCAGTCAATACACTGTATAGTCTGGGACTGTGTTTTAAGTCCTGTTCCTTTATTTCAGGACCCTCTGCTGTTGACAAAGTGTTGCAAGTTTGGATTCAAACATTTAAAAAGCTTTTTAAAATTGCCACAAATTAGATCTAGAAAGTGATGAAGAGGGCGGAACACTAGGCTGGGTTGCCAATCATGCCATGTGGATTTCACGTTAAAACTGAGTGGAGATATGGTAATCCAGTCAGTATTGAAGCAACCACATGCAAATTTCACATGTGCAAAGCTTTACATGCATGGAAAATCCACATGTGTCAAATTCACACAAAATGGCACGTGTGCAGGGACAGCATGCTCTTGTTACATGAGGGAAGCGCGCTCCCAGCTAGCATGCATATAGCATCTGATGTGGACCAGCATGGGACATGGGACACTTAAGTTATAACACATCATTCCTGTCCTGTGTCCTTTCTCATGCTAGCTGTCCGTGCTATGAACCACTGGCAGGGAAGATATGACCAGAAAAAGTCCCTTGAGGTCAAAATAATTTTTAGAAATCATGACTAGTCTCTAGCGAGTGGAAATTGTCAAGAATAAAACCTACGTTGCAGCACTAAACACGCACCCTACTCCCAAGATTTGTTTCTAAAGTTAGATTCCTATTAGGCTGGGGATATGAAACGTCTAATGGCCTGTCTGTACCAATTGAAGCTGTTGGGCAAACAAGGTGGCATTGAGGCAAAATTCTTGCATATGCATATCAGGGACTGTGATTAAATCACACTGTCCTTATTTTACCCTAGATTCAAACAAGTAGCTGTGTTGGTCTGAAGTAGCATAATAAAATCAGAGTCCAGTAGCACCTTTAAGCACTTTGTTTTACCCTGCAGGGTTGTTTTAATTGCTGTTGCCATGTATACATTTAATGGTACATCTCTTCAATTTTGATACAGCTTTATTGATTTAGGCATTATGTGTCTTCTGTGAGCAGGGGTGGGGTTTTAGTCTATTGCTGATGTGTGGTACTGGTTTTCTATGGTCTTGTGTTTTTATGGGGGGGGTTAGTGTTGGTTTATATCGGGGTAGTCAAACTGCGGCCCTCCAGATGTCCATGGACTACAATTCCCAGGAGCCCCCTGCCAGCGAATGCTGGCAGGGGGCTCCTGGGAATTGTAGTCCATGGACATCTGGAGGGCCGCAGTTTGACTACCCCTGGTTTATATTATTGTTAGCCACCACAAGCCGGTCAATGGGAGTGGCGGGTTGTAAATTAAATTATAAATAAAATAAATATAAATGTCAAAATGGAAAGGAAAATGAATGGAGGAGTTTTGTACTGTGCTTTGGTTGTTTGAACCCCAGAAAGGTCTCTTTGTAATTAGATAATTTGTGGAGAAACAGAGGGGGAAAACATCTTAAAGGAGAAATGTACAAAACAGAGATGCTTAAAGAGTTTGCATATTGGCTCTGCTGTGCATATCCTGGAGACTATCTGATCTTCACATGTGACAGAGCAATGCTTCATTTTGGGTCCTAGAGGTAGAGTAATGTTATACATGTGCCTCCAGCAGTTGACAGAATTTATCACTTAATGCTCTGATGGTTAATCTGACCTCTTCTGGCTCTGCAGTAAATTGAAGCAGCTAGAAAATACAGGTTTCATATCTTCCCTCTTGATCTTTATTGCTGTATAAATTATATTTAAGTGGTAGAGATTCAATTAATAATAGGGCTTGGTCAAACAGAGCAAGTATCTGTAGAGCCGCCCTTAAATCTTGGAAGGGTTCACTGAAGTGTGTTTTAGGTAATGATAAAGTGATCTAATCAGGAATTCTCTTGGTATATTTAATTACAGAGGTTGCCATTACAGTCTCTGTATGCAAAGGTTTGTTTAGGGTAGGGTTCCATGGCTGCAATATAGGAAACCAGATGTATATTTTGAACCATCTGGTCTTCATATAAGGTAGGGTGGTGTTTTTTATATAAAATCAGGCAGTATGGAAGGCCACAATCCTATTATGAGCATATCTTGCCTTGAAACTCCTATGGGGTCATCTGAAGTCAGCTACAACTTAATGGGGACAGGGAGGAGCTGTGACAGCAGGAAACAAAATCTCCATATTTTGACCTATCAATTCTTATCTTCACCTTTCTCCAAGGAACTCAGGTCAACAGACATGGTTCATCCCTGACATTTTGTCCTCTCAACAATTTTGTGAGGTGGGTTGAGAAAAAGTAGCTGGGTCAAAGTCACCCAGTAGGCTTCATGGCTGGTCTGAGATTTAAACATGTGGTTCCCAATTTCTCTAACTGGCTCCTACAATGACCAAACACTGAATTGTTCTTCCAACTCCAACTGTGAACCTACCCAGGCAAACCTGAAAAGCTGCTTTTGGAACCAGAGGGATAGACTAGAAATACCTTTCTTCTGAACTCACCTAATTATGATATTGCTATATAAAGGTACTCTAAACTTTATCTGCCTGGTTTGAAATTGTCCCTATATAGTCAGAGGCATCCAGTTGATTTATTGTGTAGTTTTAATCAAGGCAGCTCAGCAGCAGCCTTAAGACAGAAGATCTGAGAGGATTTTATTCCTCTTCCCAATTCCTGAAGTAATTTTTTTTCATATTGTAAAGGGGTGGGGTACAGATGTGGCTTTTTCTTCTCCCAGAGACAAATTGTAACGGCCTTTTGTTATTTGCATATATATTTTTTAAGTTGCAGTTATAAGAAAATAGACAGTTGGGCCAGTTTAAAGCTGGTTTAAAACAGGCCAGATGGCAACCACAGCTAGTTCTCCTCAGCAAATTTGAATATTTCATGGTCCCACATGCAGAAAAAATTGCAAGCTCAAGATGTGCCAAATCACATCTGATGAACCATGGCTCTTTGGCTCTACTATTTGAGATTTCATCTTCAGGCAATAATTCTAGATGTGACATTCATAAATCTCCGAAAGACTGTCTAGACTAGGGGTACATAGCAATAGCCAGCTCATTTAGTTTTCCCTCAGAAACACTTGCACACACTGTGTCATATGCAGCCAGCAGGGTAAGCCTTGGCCAAATATGACTTCCCAGCCTAATGTTGCCAACCCTGCAGTTTATCCAGTTCATCCAGTTGGTGGAGTGAACATCAGTCTCTGCAGCCCCATGTCTCAAAGACATTAAATGCCTTTACAATGCCAGCTATCCATTAATAAGGGGAAAAGAGATAAAACAAATGTGGTATATTAGATTAGAAGAGCTGCTTTTTTATATCCCATTTGTTGTTGTTATGTGCGAAGTCGTGTCCGACCCATCGCGACCCCATGGACAATATGGCACATACACATCTGTCTAAATCACCATTTGACAACTCTAAATACAAAGTAATTTTAATAAAACAATAAGTTTTTGGAAAGGTGTTATATAAAAAAAAAACTGGTACCATGCAATAAGATGTTGTTGTTGTTATATGCGAAGTCGTGTCCGACCCATTGTGACCCCATGGACAATGATCCTCCAGGCCTTCCTGTCCTCTACCATTCCCCGGAGTCCATTTAAGTTTGCACCTACTGCTTCAGTGACTCCATCCATCCACCTCATTCTCTGTCGTCCCCTTCTTGTTTTGCCCTCGATCGCTCCCAGCATTAGGCTCTTCTCCAGGGAGTCCTTCCTTCTCATGAGGTGGCCAAAGTATTTGAGTTTCATCTTCAGGATCTGGCCTTCTAAAGAGCAGTCAGGGTTGATCTCCTCTAGGACTGACCGGTTTGTTCGCCTTGCAGTCCAAGGGACTCGCAAGAGTCTTCTCCAGCACCAGAGTTCAAAAGCCTCAATTCTTTGACGCTCGGCCTTCCTTATGGTCCAACTTTTGCAGCCATACATGGCAACTGGGAATACCATAGCCTTGACTAAATGCACTTTTGTTGGCAGGGTGATGTCTCTGCTTTTTAGGATGCTGTCTAGATTTGCCATAGCTTTTCTCCCCAGGAGCAAGCGTCTTTTAATTTCTTTGCTGCAGTCCCCATCTGCAGTGATCTTGGAGCCCAGGAAAATATCCCATTTATCACTACCCAAAGGAATGAAAAAGCAGCTTACAATTGCCTTGCCTTCCTTTCCTCACAACAGACACCCTGTGAGGAAGGTTGCGTCCAGATCATAGGAGCTGATGGTACTGCTTTACTCTTCTCTGGTTTGGCCTCACATGGATTACTGTGTTCAGTTTTGGGCACCACAGTTGAAGAAGGATGTACACAAACTGGAGTGTGTCTATAGGAGGGCAACTAAGATGGTGAGGGGTTTGGAGACGAAGACATATGAGGAAAGTTTAGGGGGAGCTTGGTCTGTTTAGCCAGGAGACAACTGAGGGGATCTGATAACCATCTTCAAGTATTTAAAAGGCTGCCATGTAGAGGATAGATCAGAGTTGATCTCTCTTGTTCCGGAGGGATGGACCAGAACCAATGGACTGAAATAAATGCAAAAGAAATTCTCTCTAAACACCCAGAAGAAGTTCTTGACAGAGCGGTTTCTCAGTGGAACAGGCTTCCTCGGGAGGTGGTGCGTTCTCCATCTTTGGAAATTCTTAAACTGAGGCTGGATAACCATCAGACAGAGAAGTTGATTCTGTGAAGGTTCAAGGTGGTGGCAGGTTACAGTGGATGAGCGATAGGGTTGTGAGTGTCTTGCAAAGTGCAGTGGGTTGGACTAGATGTCCCAGGAGGTACCTTCCATTATTCTATGATTTTATCATAATGTGCTTCATAATACAGCTAATTAAAAATATAATGATTTTACCTGTGGAGTTCACCGGAACATTGGATGGGAAACAGAATGATTGAACAAAATTCTAAAGTTAATAGTCCAGTGTACAAGTGTTTAGATTAGGCCATATCAATGTCTGTTCAAATGAAATGTTTCAGATATGAAGCGGCATTGATGCCATAACATTACAACAGAAGGTGAGTCTTATTGCACTAATGATTGCAACTGAAGTGTTAATTAAAATGGCAAACTGGATAAAACACACAGTGTATGTGCTCATTTTAGAGCAGTCAAAACTGGGATGCCATACCAGAGCCTTTTTTGCAAAGCAGAGAAAGAAAACCATAGGCCCACCTGTTTCCAATGAAAATGCATTTCGGTGCACATTAGGACTCTTAAATTAACTCTAAAGCACTTGTAGATTAATCAATGATGTGTTAATGGCTCTGGTAGAGATCTGTGTTGTTAGTCAAGGAGTTTTCCTGGATTTTATGGCAGCCATAACAGAGGAAGAAAGAAGCCTTCCAAATAAAAGTTATGTTAATGCAAAACAGCAAAGTTAACTGCAGCTAAATGAAATCAAGATTATTATTTCTTGAGAGAACTCTCAGCAAATTTAATCCTACTCAAAATAGCTATGTTAAGGTCTAAATCCCTAGGGCTGCCAACTTCATGTTGGGGCCTAGAAATCTGGAATGACAACTGATTTATAAATCAGCAAAATCATTCTGAAGTTGTCATTCTTAAATTCTTGCCTACAGTTAGGGGAATAGATCCGTCCCTGCAGGGCTATCTGCATGTTGATCAAAATAAACAAACTTTTTGAGGTGTTTACTCTCTTCTAGTATGACAGAAATACAGAAGCTGCACCAAGACATAATGTTCCAGATATGGTTTACTCACAAAATGTGGTAGTTGCATTTGGTATTGGTATTGACCTTTATAGCCCTATATGCTCCAGGACCTGAATATCTGTGGGAATGCCTTTTTCTTTATAATCCCCCATGAGCACTACGATCTTCAGATCAGGACCTGCTCAGAGTCCCTGGCCCAAGAGAGGTGAAATTAGCCTCAACCATGGCCAAGGCCATTTCAGCCCTGGCCCCAGTCTGGTGGAACGAGCTCAGGGGCAAATCAAGGCCCTGCAGGACTTTAATCAATTCCAAAGGGCCTGCAAGATGGAGCTGTTCCACTAGGCTTATTGTTGAGGCCTATAATAATAACATCCACTGAATAGCTAGCCTCACTACTAGAAGAAGGAGAAACTAGAAGATTGGCTCCCTTCTAGAGATCCCCTGTCTGGGTATTTTTAGAGGGGGTGACTGGGTGTTCTAACTGCTTACAGTTTTTATACAGTATGTTGTTTTCACTGATGGTACCCACCCTCAAGAGCCTCTTGTGGCACAGAGTGGTAAGGCAGCCATCTGAAAACTTTGCCCGTGAGGCTGGGAATTCAATCCCAGCAGCCTGCTCAAGGTTGACTCAGCCTTCCATCCTTCCGGGGTCGGTAAAATGAGTACCCAGCTTGCTGGGGGGTAAACAGTAATGACTGGGGAAGGCACTGGCAAACCACCCCGTATTGAGTCTGCCATGAAAATGCTAGAGGGTGTCACCCCAAGGGTCAGACATGTGCTTGCACAGGGGATACCTTTACCTTTTTACCCACCCTCAGTGTTGGAAGGGCAGGTTACAAATATTATTGTTATTGACATCTCACTTGCCACAAATGCTTGGAAGCAGAGAGCAAAATGTTTGCTATATATGTGACTTTTAAATAGAAATATATTTATTGCCACTGGACAGTGGTTAAATTATTTGCAATACTTCTACTTGAGGGGTGGTATGCAAGTTGCAGATTTGGCCATGATCATTGAAGTGAATCAGATATTAGACATACTAATATTTCATGATTCACAAATGTCAGGATCACATTTTGTGGCTACTGTTGTGGCTACTGAACTTCAGGTATTTGTTGCCTAACACTAGACACTTAAACTATGCAAGTCTGTTTGCATACTGCTCAACCCAAATTTGTCATTCAGACTGTGTCAGTAGCAATTACCCAGAACTGCTTCTGGGTTAGCAAAGAAGAGTGTTTGCCCAAGGAAAGACCATATTATATCTGGATGTTTCCCCCAGCAATAATAAACATAAACAACAATACTAAATGGCCCCATTTGCATTTTTAAAAATGTAATATATTCTTGTATAGAAAAGAATGAGTCCTTACAGGTGGCAAGAAATGCTCCCCTTGGTGTATTTTTGCAAACACCCCCATCAAACACTTGAAAATGTTTAATTGGCATTCAATGGGGAACATGCAAAATACATGCTTGTGCATACACACAGATGCCTGAGCCTCTTCCAGCCAGTTCTCCTGTAAATCACAAATCTAACTTTCATGAAGTGGGGAAGGAACCAGCTGTGTGTTGAAGTGAAGGGCCATGCAGTATTTCTTTGTACCAAGCACACTAATAACTCCAGAGGGGTCCGCAAAGCTGCTACGGTGAAAAGGTTAGATGCTTCTGTATCCGTCCTTTTGTCTGCTGCACTATTGCTAGGCCTGCCAGCCTCCCACCAGGAACCCTCATTGTCCACTGATGCTCCAAGCAAGAACAGGAGGGGCAGGAAGGGGAGGAAGTATTGGTGTCATCTGCACCACCGCACCACTTCAAAGGAAAATCTGGAAGTGATGCCTGATATCTCTGGGAATCGCTGGGACTTCTATGACATCACTTTTCCCAGAAGTGAGGTCATTGCACAGATGCTGTGAGCTCTTCCCATGCCTCTTCCCCCAAAGCTCTTTCCAGTGGCCAGGCATAGCCATCCTCTGTGTTCAACCAGAATGCTAATCTCAGGGGCTTTCCGCACCGGGATCTTTGTAGCAAATTGGTTGCTGAATGAAAAATCGCCATTTAAAATAGTGCAATTCGTCGTTATGCATACCTGCCTTTGTAGTGGAATCCAGTTGCGTTTTGTAGCGTTTCCCACAGGCTTCCGGTCTCGGCAAAAATCGCTAGAAAGGAAGCGCTATTGCCGAGCTCGTCCTGCCCTTGGCCATCAAGCAGCCAATGGGCAGCCGTTAGCATGCTCCCAAACAGCCCCTTTCCCTTTAAGAAAGGTTTAAAAAAAAAAAAAACCAGACCCATTGCAACAAATCTGTGTTGATTCGTTGCAACGGAGAGACCCATCCAGCTGCCTGGTGTGTTTGAGCTGTCGTTTGATCGTTGCCACGCTCCCTCCGAGAGAAAAAAAAAAATCCCCCCCCCCTCTCACGGGCCCGATTTTCGGCTGAATGAATGTGTAAAAAATAAAGGGAAAATACATCAGCAAACGGGCTTTTCTGTTGTTTGTGCTTAGTGACTCTGTGGAGGGACTGAAGCCAGGGAAGCCTCTAAACAGAAAGAGGCTCGCTGGTGCGTTTATCCCCGCTCGCTCTGAGAAAAAAAAAATGGCGATTGCTTCGCCGGAAGATCAGAGGAGAGAGCCAGGGGGAGGGACTTCGTAGAAACCGCAACAATGTTAACACACAGGTCTTTTTCGCTAGTGTTGCAGATTGGTTGCAGGAGTGTATCGCTTTCCGGAGGGTGAATCCACTTTTGGGGATTTCCCTGAAAGCGCTACAAGGAAGCGCTTTTTGCAGATCGGTTTCAGGTGTGTGGCAGATTGTCAACGACGTTGTGCATAACGGCAAATCAGTAGCGTTTTCAATTAGCAACCATTGTGCGATTTTGAAGGCGTGCGAAAAGCCCCTCGGAGTTTTCCTTTCTTCCAGCTGCCTCCTTCTCTTCCTTTATGCTTCTCTTTCTCTTTTATCTTCATAAGAGCAACATGTGCTCTCAGAATCTGTTTCCATTGTATGAAACAAAGTTTATACCAAGCTTTGTTGGTCTCAAAGGTGCCACCGGACTCAAGCTTTGTTCTATTGCTTCGGACCCAACATGGCTACCCACCTGAATCTATTTCCATAGCTACCTAGCTGCTTATATTATTGCCTAGCCTCTCACAGTATGGGTTACTTTAATAACAAAGAACATCCATTCATTTCTTAAACCAACAAGCCTTGTGTGGACTGTATTCTAAAGTCAACCTCCCAGCTGTGCTAGCACACAGCCATCTCCTGCTTAACCCCTGGGGATTGAGCAGAGTGAATCTTTGTGGCACCCTGAGTTTCTTGGAAGAAAGGCTGGGTACAAACATACTATGTAAATAACCAGGATCTCTATTTTCAGTAAATTACTCAGACTTCCTGCTAGGGTTGATGAGAATTGCAGCTTACTGTATTATCCTGCCAAGTCATGAGAATGATTTTATCACCCATCAATTGCACACAGGGCTCAAATGTCTCCTGCCTCTCCATAGGATGAAAGTCCTTTCAGTTTTGTTTAATGCCTTCAAAAGAAATGAGAGACCCACACTTCTACTGTTTTCATATGGCATCTAGCATGGCATCTCTCTCTCCTGAAGCACCTCCCTTCATAAACCTTGTATCACAATTGCTACAAGAGGAAGAGCCAGATGATCCCCACATCCCTACAGCCTATGGCGTTGGAGGCAGTTATGCACCCCATGGTTATGTGTTTCAGTGACTGGCCATGAGAAAAGAAATCCAATGAGACAGAACTGCAGCTCAAAGCAATAAATAGGAATAAAGCAGCCTTATAGGTAATTATAATTAGGGAAGTTCATTTTGAAATTATCAAAAAATAAAGAGAATCCCTATTCTTTAAGATGACTAGGATGACTGCTAAAAATGATGACAATTTCCAGAGATCTTTGGAACTGGGGGAAGGAAATAACTATTCATCCAGTTTGCTCTCATTTTCTAACAATATATGCCTAAATGGTGCAGTGGTTAATATGTTGCCTCCTTGCACATTTAAACACTTATTTGCATAATCAGGAATCAGAATTTTGCCCTTCAGGATTGATACAGTGCTTGAATTCTGTTGGTGTGTAGTTACAGCTCCACATCTACAACCACAACCTCTTGCTGGTTATCTTAAAAGGCTGTACTGGGCAAGTCATGTTTGTAATCCACAGAAGCTCATCGTATGTTAAACATATTTGAAGGTACCAGAAACTGAAGGAGTTCCAAGCCATCTTTTGCTTTACTTTTACTTTAGATAAGCTGGATCTGCCATCAAGGAATCTGGAAGGCCTCTTTTCTTTGTTTCACTCTGTTTAGATTCAGAATAAAATCATACTCTGTTTACCTAAGAATACCCTTAGGACATTCCCGATTAGCAGCATCTTGTATTATTTCCCAACATGATGGCAAGGGCAGCCAACCTCCAGGTGATACAGGGTGATATCTGTGAATTACAACTGATCTCCAGACAACAGAGGCTAGTGGACCTTATGGTATGACATCCAACTGATGTTGTGTCTCTCTCCAAATCCCAGCTTCCCCAGGCTCCGGCTCACAAGCCTCCAGGAATTTTCCAACTCAGAGTCAGCATCCCTAAGGTTACCAACCAGATCTGTTGCCAGGTGACTTGGAACTGTCGGCAGGGGATGGGGAGCTCACTTACCAGGAGCGCAGAGGAATGCCAGAAATTAATGCAATGTGCCCATATGACCCAGAAGTAATGTAGGCAAGTTGGGGATGTTGGGGATGGTGCTCTAGCTTCTACCACAGCGTTATGCCAATAAAGGTGTCTTGAGTCTCTTCTACCATAGCATTTTGCCCAACCCCAACCTCCACAACACGCCTACATCACTTCTGGGTAACATAGGCATGTTGCTTTAATTTCTGGCATTCCTCTTTTGGGGGAGGAGGTAATTTGGTGCAGTGCAGACTGAAAGCTGGGGACCCCTGCCTTAACCGGGGTGGGATGTGGTCTGGAATCCCTACAACCAGAAGGTGGAATCTAGAATTATAACTGATCTCCAGAAAATCCCCCAGTGCTTGACAATATAGAAAAGGGGGCTTCACAGCTGCTCTTGTCAGTGGTAAAAAAAAAATAGTCTGATCAGTTTCAAGATGATTTCTCACCCACCCCCTTTGCCTTTGTTTGTTTATATTCCCTTCCATTCAATGGACTAATACTAAAATGTATGCACAAAGACTGAACCATAAGGATTTGAATGGAAGGTGCTTGTTCATTGCTACTGCACAGCTGCGATAGGCAACAGCATACATTTTTAAAAATTGGACACCACCTCTCTCACGTCATGAGGGATGTTCCCACCCCAATTAAGAAAAATACTTTTTTGTTGTTGTAGCCGCAGAATCCATACACTAGAGCAGGATGTATGTACACCATACATCTGGAGGGCCGCAGTTTGACTACCCCTGCACTAGAGGGACAAAAATGGTATGTAAAGAAGGCACAAAATTTGAGGTCAAGCTTAAAGACTTGAATACTTGGAAAAACTACAGTAGGCTGAGTCAAGGAAGGAAGTAAATAAAGCAGGAAAACACAAAGACTGATGTATGCCACTCTGAGGGCCCTGAAGAAACCAGGGGGAAACAAGTAATAAGTAAATAAATAGAGCATTAAATCTGGTTCTGGCCTACATTGATTGTGAGCTCTATCCACCAGATATAAATATCCTGCTTCTCGTTATCCTATGATGAAAAAGATCACTTGGAATCTTATAATATTCCTAGAAGCTGCACAGTCTTTGATTTATCTTTTGAACCTACAAAACAAAGATGTAAATGACTTCAGGGATCACCTCTCCAGTTCTCAAGACGCTGTCACACAAAGAGTGGCAAGAAGGGAGACATGAGTGACTCATGATTTCCTTCCCACTGTTTGTTTGTCTTGGAGTGAATGGGTAAGATATACATGCTGGAATAGGCAATGTCTAGTGTGCAAAGGAAAAAGAGAAGAGGACCCTGCAGGGAAAAGAAAGAGACAATAAGATACGTGGCACATAAATGGCATTTTCAAGAGACCTAAAAATGTACGGAAGGACAATGGGAACTCAAAGCATCTCTTTATTTTAGTATTTTTGTGCTTTCCATATATGAAATTATATGCAACCATATTTTCTGCCTACCTGATTATTTTAAATCTGCATAGAAACATGGATTTGGCTGAATTTACAGTACTTGGAAACTGGTGAACCAGGGTTTTTTTTGTTTTTTGTTTTCCTTTGCTCATCACATATGAGGAAGCAAATTAAAGAGAAAAAACACATATGAAAAGATAAGATTGTATCTCAAAAATATTGCTTAGCTGGAAAAGGTGCAGATAAGGTTGCCAACTTCAGGTTGGGAAATTCCTGAAGATTTGGAGGTGGAGCTTGGGAAGGGTAGAGTTTGCGGAGGAGAGTATAATCAGGTACACTCTCCATCTTTGAATAAATGGTTTCTTTCAAGTTCTTAGTTCTACTCCCAGACTGAGGATCCAAGGTTCAGAAACAGTTGATGTTAACACTGGTCAATCAACAAGGACTGTCTAGGCTGTCCCTACAGGTGCAAGACAGCAGCTTTAACTTCTAAGCAGTCAACAAATGTTCCCAGGCCAGGCCCATTTTTAAAGCATGTTTGTGGTCTCCTCCCCAGGAATGTTAGGTACAAGAACTCCTCTGGGGAAAGTCATGCGGGCCTTTGTAAATGTCTGACCTGACCTGGCTGAGAGAGAGGAACAAGTGAAGAATGACTGAAGATGACCAGCAGCTTGACAAGACACAACGAGGAAAAGGCTTAGCAAGACTTAGAACCTGGAACTGATCATTCAATGATACTGCTAGAAGCTATAATTTTGGCAAGCTCAAGTGGGGGAAGAACCAGAGGCCTAACAAATTAAGGATATTAGCACTCTACCTATATGGTAGGGATATGAATGGACTGAGGGAGCAAGTGTATCTCTCTGCTGTTAAATCCTGGGAAGAAGAAATCCCAGATACCCCTGAAATGTGAGAAGTGACACTGCCTGTTCCCCAACGATGCAGAATCATGTCCCATCCATCTGAAGGAACACCCTTGACTTGTTTGTCAACATGCTTTACAGCAGTGGTACCCAAATCTTTTCAGGCTTCCACCCTCTTGGCTCCCGGGCCACATCCCCAGTTCACCCCCCCCCCCATATGAACACATACACCTTTCCTGGTGTTAGGTCTACTGCAAATTCAAAACACACCATATTGCCAATTTTGGTTGTTGTGCAGTGGTTATTTTTTAGTCTGGAAAATATATAAATTCTTTGCAATAACACTTTGGGTCCTCACTGTGGAGAATGAAAGGCAGGGAAAGAGAGAGAAGCATGCAATAGAAAATCCCATGGCCAGGAGCAAGCAGGAGAAGGCTTTTCCAGCCTCCCAAAGGTGGAGACTTTGGGGGAAGGATTGCCAATGCTGGGTTCAGATATTCCTGGAGATCTGGGGCAGAGCCTGGGAAGGACAAGAGTCTGAGGAGGGGAATGCACTCAGCAGGAATATGGTCCCATCTAGCCCACCTTCTGAAGTAGTTTTTTTTTTCAGGAAGCTAAGCAGTTTTAGCCCTGGTCAGAAATGGGATGGGAGACCAGCAATGAAGTCCAGTGTTGCTACTACCCAGGCAATGGCAAACCACCTTGGAACATCTCTTGCTAGGAAAACGCAGCCAAAGCAGGAAGTGACAGCCTGCTGCCTCCCTACTGCTCCCAAATTTCTCACCGCCTCCCTTGATCCTTTCACTGCTCCAGAGGGAGCACACCACCCACTTTGGGAACCCCTACTTTACAGGCATACCTTTCTTGATTCCAGACTGGAAAATCTGCACTGAAAGCCCAGAATGTATGGCTGATTGCCTCACAGATATATCTGCAACTCTGAAAGAAGGCCACTCTCATGACCATTAAGAGCTCAGATTGGAATACTGTTTTTGGGATGCTGCAAAGATGTTATGGGAAAGGGACATTTGGTCCCTCAGGTGCTTACTAAATAAATAAATAAATAAATAAATAAATAAATAAATAAATAAATAAATAAATAAATAAATAAATAAATAAATAAATAAATAAATAAATAAATAAATAAATAAATGGGAAATTACATGTCCACATCTCTTTCTCCATCCTATAGGTATGGGAACAATCCTGGTAATGCTTCTGATGAAGCAAAAGATTTAAGACCTCAGGTGAGGGTGACATTTTAGCATCTTGGGATCCACTTGCTTTTGTTCATTTGGCCAGTTTAGCTCTAAATTTTTAGAATTTTGGTCTTTATTCCTGTAGTTTTTGTTCTTCCCATAGGCATGTATTTTAATGTGTAGACCTCGGGATGTGATCTTTTAGGTCTAGTTTTCAGATAAATCTTTAAAAATTGACGGGAAATTCTGTTAGACTGGTTGAAAGTCAGTCAGATGACAAAAGTACTGTCAGCCCGAACTCCATTCCTCAGCTCTTATAGATATTGTGTCAAGAAGTTGGCTAATAGGTTGTAATTATTAGCCAACCTGTCTGCAGGCCTTGAAGTGTAGTCACATTTGTTTTTGGCAGTTATAGAGATTAGATTACTTCCTAGTGACAATAGCTGTAGCTAGATCAATACCTAATTTGTGTCTAAGGCAACAAATAGACAAAGGAGGATGGGCAACACCTTCTGAGGAAAAGTTAAGAAGCAGTCATAGTAATTGTGTGTTGTGACTGTGCTGTGCTCCCCAAGGGGGTACTTATGCAGTGGCCAAATGGGAACCCACAGTGTTGCTGGGCACTGCTGCTGCAGTTTCTCTGGTGACCCATTCTGGCATTGCCGAGAGGCAGAGTGGCAGGACCAATGAGGGTCGTAAGTCGAGGAGTTACAAGCCCAAGTCATCTTTCAATGGGGAGGGGTTAGCCCTTCAGGCACCCTATAGTAACACTCTGCACACAGAGCATGCAGGGCCCCAGAGGGTGATGGTCAAAAATGTGAAAATGAGAGTGTGCCTTGCTCATTGTCTGCTCTAGTGTACAGCAAAGCATGAGGGGAAATACAACAGTTATTCATGGCAACTCCCAGGATGGTGCCAAATCCTTGCACATACACCCCAGGGGGCACCTCACCTCCCTTGGATCCCGATCTGGGAGCCTGGCCACCATGGTCTACTTCCCCATTGTTCAGCTCCATATTCTCCTCACTAGACACAAAAAGGCAAAATACTTGGCAAGAGGTCGCAGGGAAATCATAGGAGCACCCAAGATGCGGAGATGGAGACATAACTATGGTAGAGTCACCCTTCTCCATGTGGGTAAGGATCAGGATCCAACTGCTATGGCTGCTACTGCCTCCTTAGACCTCCTCACCAACCATGGAGAACAGGCCCATGGTAGTACAACCACCCTGCAAGTTGCCTACTGGGTGGAGGGACACCGGTCTGAACAATGGGAGCAGTTAGAGCAGTGGGAGGCAAGACTTCACCTCTACAGCTGCAGCCAGGTGGTAGCAGTGATCTGACAGTCATCAGATAGGACCTCAGTGTGGTGACCACCAGCCACTGTCTGCATGACAGCCTCTGCTCCTGGGAGATCTACTTCCACTACTCTCTCATAAGGAGAACCATTGGCCAGGAGGGCTTGGATATACTTTGAAGCAGGACCATAGCAATCATTCCAGTGTTGCAGAGTCTAAATGGCATGCCCCAGGGTAGACATCCATTTCATGGCCACGGGGGAAAAGGCATGGCAACAGGAGGTAGCAGTGGCAAGAGCAACATTCATATTCTTCACCGCCAGCCTATATGGCAGGGCCTTCTCAGTATCAGTCCAGTTTTGTTGGCAATTGCCCTTCTAACCACCAGATATTGTGGCAGCCATGCCACCTACACATGGGAATATGGGGGGTGGGCCATCTCACCCTGGAAAGATGCCCTGTCCCAGCAGGGGACGGAACCATGCTTAACTTGATCACATGTAGCTGCACCTTGGCAACCCAGCAGAGAGCCTGTGTTGGCTGATAATCTGGGATAGTGCGGCCACAATGTGTGGACTTTGTTCTCTCTGTAGTGTATTACCTCCATGCATTTATTATGGTTAGCCTAGTTTTTGCTACTTTCACGATTGTCATAGGGACTATCCCTTTACCATTAGGTGTAGTAATTAAGGCGCCTATGCATCTGTAAGCATCAACGTTTGATCGTGTTCCTTCTCATCAGCTGGGGAGAAGCCTTTCATACTATGAAACCTCTAGGACTATAATTTTCACTTTATCTAACTGTAATACCCTTTAAAGCCAAGGGTTTTTTTAATAACCTACTTGTGGTACTTCCTGTTTGATATTTCACATATAGAAAAAAAAAGCTGAACTTACTAGTTAAATTGGTACCCTAGAACAGGGGTAGTCAACCTGTGGTCCTCCAGATGTTCATAGACTACTATTCCCATGAGCCCCTGAAAGTATTTGCTGGCAGGGGCTTGTGGGAATTGTAGTCCATGAACATCTGGAGGACCACAGGTTGACCACCCCTGCCCTAGAAGAAATGTGCAGTCCCTTTCTATAGCAATTGCAGGATCCTAGTAATATTCACACATATAGTCCCAAATATGTCAGCATTATGCTGCACAATGCTAGTTTGGGCCACAATTGTCAAAACACGTTGATCTCTTCTCTAAGCTCCATTGGCTACAGGAGTTTGGGACTGGAGCCCAGATCTGGCAGCTAAGAGTTACAGCAATAAGCAGGTTTAGAAAGAGGAACTGCATAATACCATAATGAAATGTTCTTAATACTTATTTTTAAAAGAATATTGCTTTGAGTCTGCATTCAGGTCTTGCATGTTAGAGTCTGTTGCTGTGGGGATGATTGAAATACCACAATTTAAACCTTATGACCTTTATTTTCCAAACAAATAAACAGCTTTTCCCTGGGCGAAGAAGCATAAAAGGTACTTATGCATGTCTCTGACCTGTTCTGTATCCCTTGTTGATTTCTGAGCAATAGACTCTAAGCTCTACAGTGAGCAAAAAGGGGAAGGACAGACCCCCGCTGAAGCTGAAGTACTATTAGCATAATTGATTATATTTTCATTTCTAGCAAATTCCTGTTTTCATTTGAGGAGGTCAATTCGCATTCACTTCAATATGACATCAATGCATAGGGGACCAAGGATTCAGGATCAAAGAGTGGCAATTTTACTGGGGTTTAGGGATTAGCTAGGTGAAGTGTACTTTCAGTAGTACCACAGCCAAGAGCCAGATAGTGGCTCAAACAAGATATTCTAAATGCGTTGCTTGTAATGAACATCTATCTGAGGAAAATAGGTGCCTTTTTAATATAACTACCATGGTATGGATGAAATTCTATGACAGTGCTTTAAGATTTAAACAAGAATTGTTTTCTTATACCCACTTCTACTACCTGAAGGAGCCTCAAAGTCTCTTACAATTATCTCCCCTTCTTCTCCTCACAACAGAAACCCATGAATTAGGTGAGGCTGAGAGAGCTCTGAGAACTGCGACTGACCCCAAATCACCCAGCTGGCTGCATGTGGGGGTACTGAGAAATCAAACCTAATTGTCCAGATGAAAGGCCACTTTTCTTAATGTCTACACCAAGCTGGCTTTTAAGGGCTGTCTCTGTAGCATGGAGCCAATTGCAGAAGTTCTTACTACCCAATCACTGATCATCTGGAACTGCATGTTAAAAAAAGGGTGATAAGAATCCATAGAATTGTCTACACTTATGTGACAATATACTACAAATGTTGCAGCAGTCACCTTAAGTTAACCAGGAAAAACTAAGAAAGTTAATTTCTGTCCCAGCTATTTTCCGAGGAAGATATCTCATTCTTCCTTTACAAATCCTTTTTCAAGTAAGTTTACTGAGAGCATGATTTGGCCATAGGTCATTCTGTGACTTTCACAGTAGAGTGGAGATTTGTACCTTGTTCTGCCAGATGGCTAATCTAACCACTACACCAAGTTTAAACTCAACGTGACATTGAAACTAAGGATACAGAATCATGGGTAAGCTTCCATGCCACTGCTGTGAAATCCACTGCTGTGAAACCCAAATGCCATCCGACTTTTGAATAACATTTTGGATTTCAGCATAACATTTGAAAGAAGCCCTATTTCTTGATCCCTGTAGTATTGTTGCGGGTGAAGGAGGAGAGTACAAAAGTTGGCTTGAAACTCAACATCAAGAAAACAAAGATCATGGCATCTGGCCCTCTCAATTCCTGGCAAATAGATGGGGAAGAAATTGAGATAGTGACAGATTTTATTTTCCTGGGCTCCAAGATCACTGCAGATGGGGACTGCAGCAAAGAAATTAAAAGACGCTTGCTCCTGGGGAGGAAAGCTATGGCAAATCTAGACAGCATCCTAAAAAGCAGAGACATCACCCTGCCAACAAAAGTGCATTTAGTTAAGGCTATGGTATTCCCAGTTGCAATGTATGGCTGCGAAAGTTGGAACATAAGAAAGGCCGAGCGTCAAAGAATTGAGGGTTTTGAACTTTGGTGCTGGAGAAGACTCTTGCGAGTCCCTTGGACCAGTGGTCCCCAACCTGCGGGCCGCGGCCCGGTGACGGGCCGCAAAGGCCATGGCGCCGGGCCGCGGCTCCCTCTCCCCGCCCCGCCCCGCCCCCGCAGTAAAAAACTTCCCAGGCCGCAAGCTTGCGGCCCGGAAATCTTCTTACTGCGGGAGGCGGGGAGAGGGAATCAGGGCCGCGCCGCGCCCGTGCAGGCCGCTCCCGTGCGGGCCATGCCCGCTCGGCCCGATCCGCGGGCGCGGCACGTGGGCGCGGCCCGATCCGCGGGCGCGGCTCGGGTGCGGCCCGATCAGCAGGCGCGGCGCGGGCGCGGCCCGCGGATCGGGCGCGGCCCGATCCACGGGCGCGGCGCGGGCGCGGCCCGTGGGCGCGGCTCGGGTGCGGCCCGATCCGCGGGCATGGCCCGCGCGGGCGCGGTCCCCGGGGGCGCGGCCCGATGCCCTGCCGGTCCCCAGCCTCGGAAAGGTTGGGGACCACTGCCTTGGACTGCAAGGCGAACAAACCGGTCAGTCCTAGAGGAGATCAGCCCTGACTGCTCTTTAGAAGGCCAGATCCTGAAGATGAAACTCAAATACTTTGGCCACCTCATGAGAAGGAAGGACTCCCTGGAGAAGAGCCTAATGCTGGGAGCGATCGAGGGCAAAAGAAGAAGGGGACGACAGAGAATGAGGTGGATGGATGGAGTCACTGAAGCAGTAGGTGCAAACTTAAATGGACTCCGGGGAATGGTAGAGGACAGGAAGGCCTGGAGGATCATTGTCCATGGGGTCGCGATGGGTTGGACACGACTTCGCACATAACAACAACAACAAAGTATTGTATTTGTATGGATACAACTTTACATTTGGTATTTGCTCCTTTAGGGTTGAAAACCATCACATATTACATTCAGAAGATACTCTGCCCACACAAGAAAGTTCACACTCTTCTATATGGGCTTCTGTGGCAAAAAGATAAGCAGAATTAAAAGGGATTTGGAAGAACAGACAATGTAAGTATAATGAGCAGGAATAACAGTTGTTATAAAGTGGGGCAATGGTATTGGTCCTACTTGGGATTAGCTAAATTGGATTGGGGGAAAGATTGTTGAGTCTATACCGCCATCTTTATAATTGTTGATATTGGGGATACTGTTCATTTAATGTTTAATGGAATCTTAGGGATTCTGTGAAGGTACAAGGGGTGGGGCTGGTGTCACTAAGTAACGCTTGGTCAGGGTGCACAGCTCCTATCTCCCACGGGGGCTTAATGCATCCTACCATGTACAGCACACAAGATGTGAGCTGGTTGGCATACTCTAACTATGCCATTGAGTAGAATCCATATGAGGAAGAAAATGGATATTTCCTACTTCTTAAACTATCTCTAGCTGTGTTAAGATGGTGTAAGGGCCAAAATACCAATTATGCATTAATGAGTCATGTCATGGGCATCCAACCCAACTCTTAGTCACATGCTCATGCCAAAACTAACCTTTAAAAGCCTCTCACTCAATGGGCTTCAGTTGCTTCAATGGAGAAGGAGTGGTTCAGGCTTCCCTGCTGGGCTGTTTTTGCCAGCAGCAACAGTTGTGGGCAGTAGGGAGGCCTGTTTGCCCCTTTCTCAGTAGTCCATCCCAGGGCACACGGAGTCTGAAGAAAGGTTAACAGGCTGACTCTGCAGCTATTAACATGGGGAACATTTTGTTGGAAGGAAACCTGAAGCCCTTCTTTCTCACTTGTAGCCCCTGGAGCTGCATGCATCTGTTTTAAATGTTAGTCCCAGTGGTGGCGAGTTAGATCTGGATCCCATGACCTGGCTTGTGTCACACATAATGTGTATTTTGGCCCTGACGTATAACTGAGAAGACTGACAAGAGTACTTCAATGCTTACCAACTATCTGGAATTAAGACATATTGATTTCATAGCTTAATTCATATTATATATGCTAGGGACTGCAATATCAAATTGCATTCTAGTTTCCTCACTTGCATACTAAAGCTTCTTTTAAACTGCCCTGGCCTCTGATGGGGAGAATCTTATAAGGAATGGATGACAAGTGTCAGCATATGCAATACTGGAAAAACCTTGGTTCATACTGACTGTGCCCACTCTACCTGAACTAGAAATACAGACTTGTTTCAGTTTGAGAAGCTTGCAGTTTGAAAGACTGAGTTTGCTCCATCTTTTCCCATCCTGTATTTCCCATTTGCTAGATCCATTTTTGCATGGTCGTACTGAACTACTTAAGGAAAAATTACACATTTTTAACCAGGGTGTTTTTGTCGATGGTAGTCACTGGCGCTCTCCAATGTTCTGACCGCCATGTACCAGCCTGCCCCAGGCAGCCAAAGAAAAAGAGGAACAGCCTCTGAGAGATCTAGAGGGAGCGGATAAATTGATGGAAATTGGAGCTACCTTGTATACAAGTATGGGCACTTCTTTTCTGTACCAAAAAAAAGGACTGCTGCTTCTTACATCTTCTACCAGCATCTGCAGCTCTTCATGTTCACACACAATAGTTTTTGAATGGAAGCATCCCATAAAGGTCACAAAGAGTGACTGAGAACATAATACTCTGAAGCAGTGCTTGAATTGCATTAACTCAAGTAGGATCTGCCCTTTTCCTGGTGGCTCCCATGTGGGCAGATAATAATTTTGCTATATCTTATACATATAATAAAAAAATCACAGCTAGGAGAGATACTGGAACTCGGATTAAATTCACTTTGCTAGAGAGAAAGAGAGAGTAAAACAACATACCACCAGTCACGGAGGAGTCCATCCAGTCTGGAGTTCAAAGAGTAGCAATTCAAAGAGGTAGTTTTATGGACTATTTTGGCCAACCAGCAGGAAAATCCCCATAAGGAGTAGATCTGGTGTTGACTGCTAAGTCAAGAGCAGAAACTTCTGTCTGGGCTGCCTCTGAAACAAATCTCCACCACATAGGATGTGAGATTAAAGAGCATGGCTCACATGTGCTAAAATGAGAGGTGTGGCTGGGACACAGAAGGAGGCAGCAGGGAACCACCTCTTGGCAAATTGTCACTTCATTTTCTTTTCCTCTTTTAAGACTTGCAGAGCTCTGAACAAGTAGGGCTTTCATTCATGCTGTTGCTTTCATAACAGGTAATAGTATGTTATCGACAATGAACTCTAGTAACCATAGGACAAAAAAGTGTCAGGACAATGAAAGGAAACTGGAATCGGAGCTATGCACTGGCCTATTTTGAGTAGTTCTTAGATATCTTATAACTGAGTGGGCCTTTAAACACTGAAGGTGCTACTGGACTTGTACATGAGAAGCTTCCAGGTACTATCCAGCCACATCAACAGAGGCTGAGGATACGGGTCTTTTAGAACTGATGCTGCCTTCTAATGGAATGGCAATTCTTTGCTCAGGTTCCTAACAGATAGCTTTGGCTCCTGCAGGTACATCATTGCAGTGTTGCTCCAGACATCCTGGAACTCACCCCCCCCCACACACACACACCATGGGAAAGGGCTGTTTGTGTTCAACGTGCCCTTTGGTTTGTTGGGCAGAGATCACTTAGGGCTCCAATCTGATGTTCAGAAGCAGTGAGACTATTTCCTTAAAGTATGTTTAGGTTTGCAGGTCACACAATGATACTTGTTCTGATTTCTTCTAAAGTGTCAGCTGCTCTCCAGAAAGCTGTATGGGCCTCCAGAATCTGCTTCCTGCTGAGGCTGTTGTTTGAGGGATGATTCATAGATCACAGGTCTGAACTTTTAGTCCGCAATTCTGCAATGTGCCCAGATCCTTGGCAAGGACATAGTGATGAGCTCGGTGACATTTCACACAGAGCTTCTCACGCATGGGAATCCTGAGGTGCAGTGAAGCAATCAGATGGTCATTTCACCACCTACTGAAAACTTACAGGGCATTCTCAGGTCAGCAGGCATCACTAACCCTATGTGAGCTCTGAAGGGCTGTTCAGATAGAGGTGGTATCATTATTAGCAGTCATTCAGGGAGCTGAAATGCAATGATACTTTCTGCTTTGGTTCTGAAGGAAGACTGTTGATGGATTCAACAACAAACTGCTTTGTTTCCTCTTTTGTCACAGTGAATGAGACACAAGACCTCAAAAGAACTACTAGGATTTTTTTTTTAATTTGGGAATAAAAGGCAAGCTTTCAAACTGTATTTTAAAAATCAAATTCTCCACTGTAAATCCAGTGAGCAAATGAAAAAAAAAATATCTCAAAATTCACAGAGCTTATCCTGTGTCAAGAATTTTCTAATGTGACTAAAGGTCAAGAATGACTTTTAAAAGGTGCCTGAGATCATCATTGATCTTACTTCCCATTAATTCTCAATAAATTCCACAATCTAACTCTTGAGAAGAAGTTTGAAAGAGAAGTCAAAGTTAGAAACAGACAAGTGGAGTCATTTCCACAAAAAGCTAATTATTACCATGGAAATATACACCCAATTCTCAACGCAATGGATCATCCCAGAGCTGAACACAGACATAGGATTCCTATCAAATTAGTCAGCCAGTTTTCTACATTTGCTTCCTCTATGAATATCTCCCAGCTCTAATCTAGCTGGTTGTACTTTGGCATTGTACCTCTGAATCCTGACTACAATTTATTAGTACCACCTCTCCTATCTTCTGACCTGGATATAAGGGCTGATGGATCTCCATTCATATTTTTATCTAATTAAGAGAGCTTTGATTCATGAAATTTTATGTCCTGGACATTTTTGTTGGTCTTTAAAGGGCTACTGAACTTGAATTTTATTGTAAACCCACTATGCAGAAATAAGTCCCATTGGTACTTTAGTGCATTATAATGAGGGCAAAAGGCATGCAGCATACTACAGTAAGGCCACATGTTTTTCACGCAATGTAGCAAGACTCAGCTTGTTGAAAAATGGTCATACAGATTATGAAAATATATCTTAGAAGTGTTGCATTAGTGGAGTAACAGCTATAAAAGCAATGCAGTAATTAACAGTGAGGACGAGATCACCTCTAAAGCTACAATTCTGTGCATCCTTGCCTGGTAGGATATACTGAGTAAGTATGTTTTGGCAGAGCATTCAGACGGGAGAGTTTAAAATGCCTGTAACATTGTCCCTTGTTGGTTTAAATGTTATTTTAAAATGGCTAACATTGGCTGCATTGTGACTTTTCTCATTTTCTTTCACAGACTTTGCAAAGTTCTACCTTCTTATACCTTTTAAGTGTTGGGGACTGTTTGCCACCTTGGGGGACTGTATTGGCATAGAGATGTTTTAAATAAAATAAATATTTTTAGAACATTTTGAGCTTTACCAACTATGAGCTGCCACTCACATTGTTTCAAAGAGGGATGTACAGACACCTGCTACTTTGGCTTATGTTCTGCTTGCCTGTGGGAGGCAAGGCTTTTTTTTTTTTTTTGCAGCTGGAGCCAGCTTGATGGGGTATTCAAACTGTACAGGATATTTGACAGTATTCAGATATGCACAAAACAATGGGGGTCTAGCTCTCCCCTACACCCAATGTCATACAACTCTGTTTAGCAGCCTATCAGTTAAATTAGTTAAATTGTGCAAGCCAATCAGTCAGTGCTTATAAATAAATGCTCCAGATTTTTAAATTGTTTGGTGCTGAGGTCCATGTTATCACTGAGGTTATCTCATAGAGGAGCTTTGTCACTTAGCTTCAAGGAAGACATAGTAGCCTCCCACACATGATTTAATTACTCTTAACCGCCATCCGTGCCTCTGTTGGAGAACCAATTTCACCTGCTGGGCAGATGCAAAAACAGCTTGAGAAACGAGACTCTTCCACCACAGCTACTGCACAGCCACAAAGCTGTTTGACAGCCGTCTGCATCAGATGATACTTGTGCGGCAAGGAGCTTGAAGGGCTGGATCAAGAATGATTACAGCTGCCAGAAAGGATGTTTGCCTGCTGAACATATTCACAGCACAAGCCACAAACCATTTCTCCAACCATTTCTAAACTGGATCTTGTGCACAGAAGGGCTACCCACAGGAAATTTCAGGATTCAAAAACTGAAAATTTGATTGAACCATTAATCCCCTAAACAGCTATATGTATCTCAGTTCTTCCTACCCTGTCCTACAGTGAGATAAGAGGACTACAATCTTTCTTCTCCCTCCTGCAGGATTCCTCTTTTGTTTTTGGTGCTAAGAAACATAGCTGGGAAGAATATACTTTTGAAGTTGATATTTTTAAGGAAACAGAAAATTGCTAGTTCTTCACCATACTAATTGTTACATTTTACTCATTTTAATGCCATCTGCATGTTTGGGGTGACTGTCAGGAGATAGTTCGCACACACAAAAATGGTTAATACTCTCCTATATGGACTTCTATGGCAGAAGAAAGCCCCTAGCTGTCAGAATAACAGTTTGTTGTTTTAGATCTGAGAGACAGAAACATGGGCTAGCAAGATTACAAATGTTTGTAAAAAAAACAGGCAAGTGCAGTCAGTCAGTTGCAATAAGAGGCGTTATTGACACTCCACCTTCTGGTGGGAATGGGGATTACATTTGTTTTCTAAGCCTTCAAATTCCCCCTAACCACTCAGAACTCTATTCACTAAGAAGAGATTTCTTTACATAAGGCATGTCAATTTGATGTCTATGCAACTTTTTAATGAAAGTTCTCAAAGAATTAGATTCATTACTTTCTTGGGCAGGTTTTCCTATTGCTATAATCTTGTAACAGAAAGCTTTTCTTAATATTTATAGTAGATCTGACCTCTAAGTTTAAAGTATCTTGTTCTTAATGGAAGGAGTGAACCTTTGTACATGGATGACATTTTGAATACTATTGCCCCTTAGTCTGTCTACTTCCAATTCATTTTAGAGAATCAAAGGATCCCGTGTAAACATCATGTTCTTCAAGTAGAGAGTGTTTTTTGTGTCAGTGGCTGCTATATCAAGATGGTTGTGATCACTGTGCTGTGAATCACCAGATAGTTCAGGAGACTTTTATCTGTGCATATATCAACTTTTGTATTGGAAGTCTGAAGTGGCAAGGGGTGGGGGAATGCCTCTAGTCTGCACTTATGTACAAGCAAAATTTTTCTGAATAGTATCTATTGCCTTTGGGAGCAGATTAAAGTTCCCCTGACCACCTAGCAGCCATTTGGTACAGTAAGGACAAAGTATAAACCATATAACAAGGTGCAGGAAACAAGGTGCAGGGCTTAGCCCAAAAGTGCTATGAAGAGGTATTGATTAAAATGATCCAACATATTTCAATTCTGTGAGACTCTACCTCAGGGAAATATAACTTACTAAAGAGTCCTTGGGGAAAAAACACAATCACCTGGTTCAAACCAGATTGCCATTAATATTCAGCTTTCTTATAACTTCGGTATTATAAACATTACTTCCACTTTTGATCCTCAGGCTACTGTGGGCTTTAAATTTCCCTTCCCAAAGACACTTGTTGTCTATGCATGTGCAGACATGTCTGCACATTTTGGATGGCTTGCTGCCCCCTTCCTCCTTGATGCTGGAATGGGGAAGCTTCAAGAGCCCCCCACAGTAGAGGCCATGACCTGTGTAGGGCTCACCAGTGTGTGTGTATGGGGGGGGGGAGTGTGAGTAAAATCCTCAGTGAGCTTGACAGTGGAGGCTGGGAGCCACACTAGGCCTGGGTACTGTGATGGGGAGAGGGAAATAAAGGCACCAGAGATGGTAGGGGAAGCCTTAGCAGCTTCAGGAACCATGTGAGACTGGCATCAGTGGAGGGAGGAACAAGCCTTAGCAACATGGTATCTGGGAAACATCTTCTTCCTCAACAGTAAAGGAAGGGGAGAAGGCTTGGTGGGCCTGGCTATCAGGAGCTGTGCTTGCTGCCGTTGTCCTCAGCAGCAGTGAGGGGAGTCTCAATAGACTTGGTGGCAAAGTCTGGACTCTAGCTACAGTGATGAGGGGAGGGAAATAAAGGTAAAAAGGTGGACAGATTCCCTGAAAATTACAGGTTCTCGTTGTATATTCTAATAGCCAAATAGGATCTGGTGGAGACATAACCATACAAGACAGATATTTCTACAAACATGAAAAATGACACTGGTTTGCAGATCAAAAAATGAAATCAAGGAATACGTGGGGGGGTGGGGTTAAAAACCCAAGTGGCAAAAGGAGTGCATGTCAGTTTAAGGCATGGAAGCCCCAAGTGCCAGTTGCTATGGCAACCAGAGCATTCTAGCCTTGGTTTCTTTCTGTAAAAGGCAGGAAGAGGAAGCACCCTTTGCAGGGCTGTTGTGGCCTTTGGGGAGGAATCATCAGGACGAGGCCTTGAAACAACCCCTGTACGACTTGGTACCACCCAACTGCATGACTCACTTAGATCTGTCTGGTTGCTATTGTTCAGCAGCAGCCCTTCTATGAAAACCAGTGTGGTTTAGTGATTAGAGTTTCAGAGTAGGGTCTGGCCAATCCAGGTTTAAATCACCAGTCTGTCATGGAAGCTCACTGAATGATACTGTGTGAGTTTCAGTCTAACCTATCCCACAGGATTGTTGTGAGGATAAAAAGGAGGTGAGGAGAAGCCATTTGTGGAGAAAGGTGGGGTATAAATGAAGCAAGGGGATGATAAATATAATTGGATGTGGGAAGCAGTTAAAAGTCAAGCCGGTGAATGGCGGAGAAAAAGAGAATGAGGCAAGGAAAGGTGAGAGGATATGGGGGTTGCTAGAAGAAGGGAAAGGATAAGGCAGGTGGGAAGGGGATATAGGAGAAAGTGATGTGCCCCCCACAAGTCCTTGAGGGGCCTGTGTAAAGGGGCCTGGCCCAGCAGTCAGTCTCATACTACAGTGCCACAGTTTCCTTTAGAAGGAGCTGGTGGGGAGGGAAAGGCAGTGAGACAAATACAAGTTGGTTGGCTGTCAGGTGGGAAAGAAGAAAGGAAATGGGAAAGGAGAGAGGTTATGGGAGAGGTTTAGGTTCCAGGATGGGGTGTATGCCATAGTTATTGATCCAGATCCTTAACTAGAAATGGGAAGTCCACTTGGCCTCCTGGCTGTACTCCTATGCTGAAAGAGTTCCATCCGATTCACACAGAGAGGTGGAAGGAAAACAGGGTTTTAGGGGGCTGTGGTCTCCCTTCTGATTTCTCCCCTCCTTTGTATGGCTGCTATAGAAAAAGAGGCAGGGCAGTTGATCCAATTCTGATCTAATTTGACTCAGCTAAACAATATTATGCTGGTGCAGTCAACAGATTTCTCCCTTTGCAAATGCAGTACGTGAGCAACCTGCTTAGACCCAGAGGCTTGCTGCAAATTGGAGGAATGAAATGGCTATTTTCTCTAGTTTATTTATTTAGCCTCCCTGTACCGGTACTACTGGTTACAGTTCTATTGTTGAATAACCGTAGATTAATCTAGAGTGTGGAATTTTAATTGACAGTGGTAAGACCAAAGAACACGTTGCACAAACATGCCAGCTCCCCTTTTCCTCTGTCAAAATGTAACCCTTGCAAAACATATTTGGAGGCCATGGGGGCATAATGTTAATGTTGTAACTTTCTCCCTTCATCAGATCCTCCCTAGGGCTCTAATGATTATCTAGAACAGTGTTCTTCACTCTAGGGGTAGGAACAGCTCAGTTGGCATGCAGTCGGCATGTGCTAGGGCTAGTGGGCTTTAAGTGGGAGAGTAATTAATTAAAGCAGCTAGTTGGTGGCTAATGTTATTGGAATGTTATTTGTAGTGGCGAGGTTGAAGAGCACACCACTATACAAACCATATTACCATGCTGCCACCTGGAAATAGGGGGAAATACCTTTTATTTCCATTTTTTATTTATTTAATTTATTAAAAGCAGGGGGGAATAGGGGAATAAGGGAGATGGGCTTAAATCCAGCAACTAAATAAGATTTTTAAAAAGAAAATAATTTTTAAAAAGATTAATAAAGACATAATAATAATAATAATAATAATAATAATAATAATAATAATAATAATAATAATAATAATAATAATAATAATAATAATAATAATAACAACAACAGGATGGAGGATCTACACATGCATTTCTATAAATATTTCAAAATATTTAAAAACTAGCAAGAAAGCCCATTGCAAACAGGAATGCAATGGGTGCTAGGACACAGGAGAGACCGGGAGGTGCAGACCTCTCTCTCTGTCTTTCTCTCCCTCTTGCTGCATGACTCATGTGCCTCACAGCAGGAGGCATAGCAGGTAATTAGGGTTCATTCTTAGGAGGGAAGGAGGGCTGGTGTGCAGTTTGGAGCAGCTCTCTCTGTCTGTCTCTCTCTGCCTCCCTTGCAGCAGGAGCGATAGGAGGGAATGAGGGCCCGAGTTTGGTCTGGCAAGGCTCTGTGTCTCTCTCTGTCTCTGGAGTGTCTGAGAGGCACGTGGCTAGTGTCCATGGAGGAAAGGTGGGAGGTGTAGGGGTAGGGCCAATCAGGGTGCACCCTGATTGGCCCTATTCCAACTTGGACAGCCGGACATGTCCCACCCCCCCACCCCCAGGCTGTTTCACAAATATATAGAGGAACCAAGGATACGGATAAGTCCATACACAATTGCCATCTATATGTTCAAATGCTGATGGACTTCTACAGTTCTCAGTCTATTGATTTACTGAAGATGGGCTTTTATCTTTCAATGTTGTAAAATGATTGTGTGCCAGGAGAGCAAGTTGAGGCCCTATGAAGAGAATGCACACATTGATCAATTTTGGCATAAAACCGGCTGTAGCTTTATTGAACCCAAGATAGAGCATTGGCGCAGCATGGGGCAGATGGGCCATATGGTCAGCAGACTGCAGCAAGCTCAGTTCCCAGAGGTGATTCCCATGGCTGCCTAGGCCCTTGGTCAGTCTGGAGCCAAGCTCCCTTGCCAGTTGGGACCCCGATGGGGGGAAGGGACCAGGGAGGAAGAGGCTGGGGTTGAAGGCACTGCTCCTTATAGAGCCGTGAGTGACCTCAGACTCTTCCCAGCCCCTCCACATGCTGGCCATGTCACTGGCTGTGACAGGGGTCAGCACACACCTCAGAGCCCCAGTGCCATCTCTGACAGCCTGGAAGTCCTCATTGAGTGACTCTACTCCTCCACCACCACAATCTGGCAACTCGCAGTAAGAGCCAGCTGCATATCTTAGCTGTAGCAAGGACATGTAGGGTCCATTTTCATTGACCATCAGTTAATCTCCAAGAGATGGGCAAATAGTTTAAAAGTAATGAATAATCCTCAAAAACCAATGAACATTTTAAAACTAAATTGATATAAGTAATAACTTTACCCCAGAAAACTGAATGACTGGATATGCCCAAAGCATATGTTTAAGGGATGTGTCCTGCAACTTACAATTAGACACTTTATTCAATATATATGTGGCCTGGGTCCCACTTATCTGAGGGACTGCTGATCCGTTTATGCCCACCGCAGAACCCTGTGCTCTGCGGGTACAAATTTGTGGGTTGTCCCGGGCCCCTGGAACATTCACTTGGCCTCGACCAGGGTCTTTTTGGAATGAACTCCCAGAAGAGTTAAGGGCCCTGATGGAGCTCACTAGGTTCCACAGGGCCTGAAAGATGGAACTATTCTGCCAGGCATTTGGTTGAGGCTAGGGCGGTGACTAGAGATGACATCTGTAGATTCCCCCTCCCATGTGTATGATTTACCCCCAGATGAACAGGATTATAGGACCATTAATGCCAACATGACTGGAACAGTTATTGGGATGGAGAAAGCATGCCAACACTTCTCATTTGGCTTCTATTTTTAGCTATTGTATGTTAAGGGGTTTTGTGGGTTTTATTTTTTATTTTATTGGCTTTATGTTGTGAACTGCCACAATACAATTTATCATGATGGGCAGTATAGAAATGTGAATATAAATAAATACATCCTTTGTTAAAGAGTGCTGTGGTGTCCAGTATATCCTAAACATAATTTTTGCTGAGCAATTCTCAACTTAAGATCCACAGAGAGAATAGTTATAGCCTTTAACGCCATATCCCATTGCTTTGATAAAGGTGGGCAGCAATCTAACCACTTATTCCATCCACTGTTGAGACTCTGCATACCATATTTATTAACTGACACCAAATACTTATCAACAGATATTATAGGTTTCATTTTCTGCCTTGACTGGATTAGAGTGCTCAGGAGCAAAGGAGACTAAGAGACGCTTAACGCCACAGGACCATATTTAGATACCAGCAAATGTTGCATCTGTCTGTACTGCCATTCCAGAAATTATACCTTAGACCTCTGCTGAGAAAATGACAAAAGCTCATCTCATGAACTATCAACTGATTCAATGTAAAAATCCTCTTGTCAGTCCAAGCCTTCCACAAAAGAAGATTTCTTCCCAGCTGTTAGATATCAGTTGGTCCATAATGTTAATGTAGAACATGAAAATTGATGTAGTAGTGCCTTTTTTTCATCTTCACATTCATAAATAGTAGATATTTTCCATTTCAGAATGAAACTAACCTTCTAACAAAGATCTCCAGTGAAGTCAGCCTGCTCCTTTGAAATCAGTGGTTTTCATTTAAATAGAGATTTTAAAAAAAAAATCCAAGTTACTTGCCTAATATGTATAAATGTATTTTTCCAAATGGGACTGTTTTTGCCTGCCTGAGTTGTGAGAAGTCTGTATGGACATGGTAACTGAACCCCAAAAAGACATTTTTGGTAAATGGTTGTCTTAAAAAATAAAGTGCTCTTACCTCTGTATTATCTGGAGAAGGCTGCTCAATCACCCACCCACCCCTCTTTCCCAGCTCATTTCCCACCTCCAGAAAACAGAAATGGAACTGTATTCTGTCTGCCTGATCCCAAAAAGACTGTGGACACTTTGCAGAAGATTTTATTTTACCTTTGAAAATATAGCTTTGCAGTTGTGCTGCAATGCGGACTGCACCATTAAAAAAAAAAATTACTCAGAGCAGGAAATGGAGGGGGAGGGGGGTGAGAGTGGGACAATGCTGTAGAGAATATCACACCTTTCATCCTCCATACAGGCTTGCCTCTGGTTGCTCACTGGTTGCTCACCGATTAGATGTGAGATAAAAATTGGCAAATCCACTTTTTGTGATTTCCCTCTAGGGGCTGGCCCAATCTGGGCATGGATTGGGCTGCAGTCCGGACAGGCCTGGAGAGGCCCAGACAGGGCTAGCCCCCAATGGCGTTTCCCTTTTATAACAGAGAGAATCTGTGTTATGGCATTACTGCATAGCAACACGGACGTGCCTTAAAAAAACAATTGGGGGGCTGAGGGGGGGGGAGAAAATTCATGAGAGAGCTGCTATGTTGTCATTAGTGATTCGCTGTGACTGACAAGCCAAAGAGTAGAGGGAGAAGTTCAGCTTGTTTTACCTTGCAGCCTCATCAAGAGGCAAATTGCCACAATGGGGCAGAGGGAAAACTTGGGAGGGGTCTCCCCGTGAGGAGGGCTGCAAATGCGAGATTTACCATCCTGTGTTTGCCAGCAGGAAGCCATTCGCATTTTACCCCTCCATGCGGAAATGGCCTCAGTTTAGAGATTGCACAATCCAAGATTTTTTTCAACTGAACCCTGATGATGTGCTTAATCAAACATGGATTTTTAGGGTGCTTCAGATCTGTATGCAAAACCATACGTTTCAAGTTGGTTTATTAATCCTAGTTGGATTTCACTATGGTTTTGCGTGATGTACAAATGTAGAAATCCTTGCTGAATCTTGCCTTGTTTTTTTAGTGCTGCCCTCAATGCAGTACAGGCCAGGACACCAGCCAGGGGGGCAGGGGATAGATAGAATACCTAGCATTTGGTGAGACAAACCTGGGGTGGAATGATAGTCCTGGTTTCATAGGCTAGTTTTTAAAAAAACTATCATTTTACATTACTTGTGAGCCATGCCTCAGAATACATATCACAAATCCCAGCATCATAAACTCCTGTGTATTAAAAGCTATTTTTAAAGGGTAAATATTTTCCAACCATTTTATTTCACCGATTGTTGCTTCTTCGAAAGCATTAATTTAATATTTTGTTTCTTTGGATAAAGAAGATAGTTTGTAAACAGTTATCCAAAATCATTTATACATTTTCCTGCAATTTGCCCTCCCAAAGATATGGCAGGTCTCTGCTCCCCAGCACTCTACATTCCTCAGCACTACAAGGAATAGGTGCTTTCTCCACCTCCATACTTCTTCTACATTCTCCGGGGAGTGAGCAAACAAGAGACCCAACCGAATGTTGCAGATTTTCCAATTTGAGGGTGATGACATCACAGTCTGCTTCATGTTTTGTGATACTGCAGCCATGGAGAAAACGCTGCCTACCCATAAGTCCGCAATCATCATGAATCAGCAGCTAGGTTTACATATAGTGGTAGATCCATACTATCATAGACTCCTATGGAGAAAAGTATTATGCAAAGTGAGGATATGAAGTCCCTGGTTAGTTTTACATATAAGGTTTATTCCCTATGTTTTTCTTGACGATCATACTTGGAAAGAACATGGCTTTAAAAGAAATATTAAAAATCCCAGATGTAATTTCTTAATAAAACTTTGCTTTGAAATCCTTCCCCCATATCTTTATAACACACTTTCCAAACAGCAATTATGAAGCAGTTGGCACTACCTACGAGTCTTCTTAATGGCTGGCAACTGCTGTGAGTGGCATCAGCTTTGCCACAAGACCTTCATTCTGGCAGCTATGAAAAAGAGGTAACAGCTGGCAGAATGATCACTGCTGCTAACAATCTCCTTTAAAAAATACCCATTGTCCAAAGCTTACATATTGTACATAACTTTACCTATGCTTTCTTTTACATTATTAGGTATGAAAGGCGTTTGCTGTTAACACTAAATTTATGTATGCAGTTATTCGGTCTCCGGAACAGATAGACGTGGATCTTTAGGGTTATCAAATCTACTGTTTGTTGTGAGATGCACAATCATGTGGATTCCATAAGTTAAAATCAGTAACAAAACTAATGATGTCACAAGACCCATCCAAATTCCAGGGCTGAAGAAGGACGCACAGTCACTTGCATATGAAAAGGTGATGTTTTGAACACTGAAAGCTTGAATCTGCAAAAGAGAAGACACAGGAGTAAATGTGTACTTCATATTCTACTTCCACGTGCAGTGTATTCATTAACATCCTTGCTGTTATTGTAACCATGGGAAAGGTTTAAGTTAAACTTAAGAAACTTAGGGGTATTTTAAGGAAACCTAAAAGGCAGTACCTCTTAGGTTTTTTGTAATGATTAGGAATTTAACCTCTCCCCTGTCAGGGTTACTGTGTAACCTTCATGCACTTAAGAATTGCATTATGCTACTTCAGAGCAGCTGTCCAGGTTTTTACATAAAAGTCTTTCTGGGACATTCTAGCTAAGATCTCAAACTTGGAAATTTGTGTCTTACAAAGCCTGATTTTTACCATTTAGCTTCCAAAGCAGGAAAACAGAGATTTCATTGTATCACCTGGAAATGTTATGACTAGTATGGAAATTAAATTCTTGAGTTAGAACTGATTAGATAATACGGATAATTCTTCCATCAAGAAATCTACTGTAAGATCTAAATTTCCCCTCACATTGGCATCATATATGCCATTTAGATTCATCAAGGGCACCCACAATGTCCTTCAGAGAAGTTTGACTTAGAAAGTTTCTAAAGCCACAACATGGAATTTGTTGCTGATGTTGATATTCCTACAGTGTACATATACCTAACCATTATATTCGAACAAATTGCATTCAAAGTATTGATATCAATGTTAATGTGAAAAAATAATGTGGCTAAATTATTCAGCTTTACAGTTAGGACTGCCATTTGCCTATTCCTTAAAGACACAAGTCTGATACCTGGGAGGGGCTCTGGAGTAAAACCTAGAAAAGTCAAGGGGTGGCACCCAGGAAGGTGAAGGCTCAGGGCCCACTATGGTCCATAAGTAAAAGGGCAGGGTTTATTTACCGATGGATGAGGCCCACTGCCCAAAGGATGGAGACTAAAAAAATGTCTGAGGAATTTAAGATGCTAGGTTATTGTGCATATTGCCACTAGGCCATACATCCCAATGTGATTAACAGGACAATACTTTACTCATTTTGCAGGCATGGAACACTGAGGCTGAGAATTTCTAGTCTGAAGGGCAGTCAGTGACCCATGGTCAATAACTCATTAGCCATGCAAAGCAAATCAATCTGGGAAGCATAGGAATCTTAAAACCCTCAGATCAAGTGAATTCACAGTCAAGAACACAGAGAGTAAATCAGTCTCTAGGAAGTGATGTGACACGTTTTCTCAATATGCAACCATCAAGCATGTACAAAATATTTACCCATTGCTTATTTACCTTTAACACATGGGCAGGGATACACGGCTCCATAGACAAGAATATCTCATAGGCATACACACTCACAAATCCTGCCCTCTCACCCAGCTGCTGCTGTGTTGGCTACTGATTGACAGTGAGCTGGCTGAAGTATTTTATGCAGGAGGCTGGGAGCTTCAGTGGCAAGCCTGGGAAGGTACCAGGTCAACCAACATGGGAAACAGGACTGGCTGCACAGGCAGTTTCTCCTCACCGCAGCTGTTTTACATTCCAGTCACCATCATCATCCGCCTCCTCTGCTACTGCTAGGGACACTGAGAGAATGAGTGAGGCACCCAGCCAGACTTTCTTGTCTCCACATGGTCCAGAAGGAGAGGGGAGCAGAACAAGCCTGGGGTCTAGCAGCACTGGGGTTTTTCTGATTGCCAGGGTCAACAATGCCTTCCTCTAGGCCTATCCTGTCTACTCAATCTGTACTCATTCTACACACATGCAAGCAGCAACTCAGACACCCCACCCCAATTTAAAAGCCTACATTAATTTTTTAAAATTAAAACAATGCTAAAAATGTTTAAATATTTAAAAATAGCTAGAAAAATTACTTGTGGACTGGGAAATCAGTTTTGATCTTCCTGACTTAGCAACCTCCAATGCTTATTTGGCTATTCAGTATCCCTGATTTCTACTCTTAACCAGGATTGTGAAAAATGGGATCAGAGGGGAGGAGTCTTTCCTTTGTGGTCACGTTGAATAGGGCATTTCATAGCTTCTCTTCAGGCATCAAGCCAGAGTTGCAAAGTGAGTCACACAAACATATCTGAATGTGAAGAGGACAAAAGAGGCTGGGGGACTGGAGGCAGGAAGCTTCAGGGTGCAGCACAAGGGTTCTTTCAACCTTCTTTTCTACCCCTCCCCCCCAAAAAGAAACCCAGACTCCGAATGGAGGTTTAATTGTCTTAAATGTCTTGTCTGGTTTGACGTAATTTTCCATAACTTTGCTGTTGTTTTGCCATTGCTGTGTGGGAGGTTGTTGAACTCCAGCAGTGAAATAAAAATGCAATTCCCTGCAGTATTTTTGATGAAGAATCTCATAAATACATATAAAATAGTATCCTCTCTTTGTCTCTCTCACTCTCTTTCACAGGCAAGATTGCTTAAGGTCCTTCAACAAATGATTCTAGTTCTCTTGTTTAGCCTATACTTGATTTGTTGCATTTTGAAAAGTTAACAATTCTTTAAAAGCAAACAAACCCTACATTTTGTATCCTGAGTGGGTTCTCCCAGTTGTTTGGCTCTATATAAAGATATGTCGTGAAAGACATTTTGTAGAGAGTAGGATATACCAGATATATGAAAAATTAACATGACAGAGTAACATTTTTCTCCTTCTTCAGAGAGGCAATGGATTGTGAGAGGTAAGGGAGAGAAGTAGAAGGTTTTATTTAGGACTCCATGTGATTTGGTACTAGCATCCTATACTATTGTTTTGAATTTTAAGTTTTATGGGATTTGGGTATTCTATTTTATGTATTATATCTATATTGTAAGCAACCTTGAGCTCCATGAAGATGAAGGGGGTCAATAAGTGTTTTAATGATATAAATAAAGTAATTGTGTTAATATATATTATACCATAGCATCACCTCCATTGCAACAACTACTATAAATAATCAATGTCATAATTGTTTGTTGCTAAGGGTTGATGCATATATATGTACTCATACATCCATACAAGGATGTCTAAGAATGTACAGACAACATTTTTAACACTTTGCAGAATTTTTGTTTAAAGACAAATTGGATTTCTCTGCAAACCTGGAAGTTCTTCTGGGTTTGCAGGGACTTAATTGGAGCTGTGCCAGCCCCCAAGTGGGACCTGGGGATCCTGTGGAATTATAGCTCATATCTGGACTGAAGAGATCAGTTCCCCTTTAGAAAATGACTGCTTTGGAGGGGGGACTCCATAGCATTATACTCCACTGAGGTCCCTCCTCACTCCAAGTTCTGCCCACTCCTGACTCCACCTCCAAAGACTCCAACCCAGAGCTGGCAGCCCTAGGCCTAGTGGTATGGATTTTTTATTCACCTGTGGACCATCCCTTGTATATTTATTATATATTTGCATACACACATGAGTATAGAAAGTTTGTAAACAACCAGACTCAAAGGCCCTAAAAAACAAAAGGACTTATCACTGAAAGACATTGTAAGATCCTTTGAATACGATGATGAAGCAGCATTTTAAAAATTACAATTTTTAAAGTATAAAAAAGTATAAAGGCTACAGCATTCCATGCAAGGAGCAAGTATATTGTAAAGTTACATGTATCTGGTTCACATGATTATTTTTCATTTCTTTAAAATATTTATACCCATCAACACTTGTCATAAAAATTCCTGGTACAGCTTTCAAGTCACACTTTAAAAAGTCAACAAAACATGTCATTAAGGAAGCATCAACATAAACAGTAAGAGAAGTCATAATAAGATCAATCATATTTTATCATCAAATCATCAGGGAAAAGAATATTCAAACAAGGATAAACATCAGGAGAGAAAACCAAATAACTCCAGGCACCATTTTGGCCTTCATCTGTCAGGTCTCAGTCCCTTTCTCTGCAGGTGCATATTAGCACAGGAGTTGAGGGTCAAGATCAATTAGTTCCTATCTGCTAGCCAATCCTCTTCCTTTCTCATATGTTGCAATTTGAACACAAATGGATGATCCAGGAGGAGGACAGAAAAAAGACAGCAACAGACGCTGGGGGCAGTGTGTGGAACAGTCTGGGCAACTGGGGGCCTACTTTGGGGAAAGATGTATGAAAAGGGACAGGGTATGCATGGATAACACACTAAGGGATATAACATGACACATGTTGTAGAGATGTGCTCTACCATTTAGCTACCAAACTGGCTTTGCAAAAGTAGCCCCATTAAAGTGGTGAGATAGTCACTTTAACAGATGAGGAGGTATAATTTTCATTGGATGTTTTCATGGTGTCTCCTGTTTCTTTGTTCCTTGCCATTCTGTACATATCCCCTGCTCCCTCTACTCCTTGAATTTTCATTACCAAATAACTCACTGGGGGAGTGGAATGACTATTGTTGTGGAAAATAGCTCTCTTTTCACTTTTCCTTAGGAAAGGCACTTTCCTAAGGAAAGGCAAAGGTGATATTGTAGAGATGGCTTTCAGAAACTCTTACTATCAGTAATAGCTTTCAGAATTGCCTCCAAAATGGGCAATGTGTACTCACTTGGAAATCAGAAATGACAACTTCCCAGGTTTTCACGTCATTATTCAATGGAATTAGACTTGCGCCATACGGGCTTCTTGTTCCCACCAGCTGGCAATGAAATGAGTACTCCACAGGACTAGAGATGATGGAGACATTATATTTAGCAGAATTCCCATAGTCTTGTACAATTTCAACAGAATCTAAAGTGGACCAGTTTCGAGCGGAGCCTGCATAGAACCTGTTGGTCATCACAAATCTAGAGAAAAAAGAATCAAAGAACACAATAATTAAAACTATACAGGAATAGCAAAAAGGTAACTGGTGGTAGATCTATGGGTTCATTTAGATATCTGCTTAAAGCTTTAAATATACCATTTAGCTTGGGAGTTCAGAGGGACCCCAAAGATGGTATTTTCATACAGCAGTGCAGAAATGTACAAACATGGAACCCCTTTGCTTATTCTCCCCACTCCCCGTACAACAGAAAGGCTAGAAAACTTTCTGAGTTTGAGCCTTTCCCTAAAGCCTAAAGGCACAGGAAGGGGGTGGCATGTGGATTCTGTTTGCCATGGGAATAAAAAGAGCGGGAGGAGGGACTCTTGTGCAAAGATGGATTTATTTGCTGAAGAGGATACACGTGGGCAAGAGAACGCATGCCTGAACATGAGTGTACATCTTCCTTGAGCATCATTTCTACTTTTCTCCTATTCCTGCTTCGCCTTGCCTCATGGTTATCTCCTTTCCCCTCCCAAATGTTTTTTTGTAGAGGGGATCGCACAGACTTTCACCAATTCCCCTTCCTGCAGACTTCTGACTGCCCCCATGCTATTCCTGGCAGTCCCCCTCCTCCCAGGAGCAATTTGCAGAGTGGCCTGGAGAGTTCCATGTGTGAAATAGAGAGAGCTCTCAAATTACACCTCCCTGTCTGCTTGCACAAATTGAAAGGGTTTGTACCCCTCCTGTCTTCTCCACATGTACAAGACATAGCACAAAGTATTTCTTCTGAAACAGTTTCAAAACAAAATTAAATTAAAATCATATCACCCATCTGTGGTATTGACCATTGCTCCACATGCACACTGTTTCATTAAAAAAACCCCGAAGTCCTGTGTTGATACAGCCATGGTGCTATTCCTTGCACAAGCCAAAGCATACTTAGGTACATTTCCTTCATGAATCACTGGACCCAATCCATTACATAGAGACATATGGAATGGTGAGTTATGCATAAGAAGCACTACTCAGATTACATCTCTAGTACAGGCAGAGGAGACAAAACACTGGCATAGACAGAAAATCTAGTTGCCCATCTGCCCAGAAATTGTATTAGCCATCCTTCAGGTATACAAGTTATTTGTAAACATTTGTGATTTCTGGAGAGCTATGAATTAACCTAAGAGCCTCTTGTGGCGCAGAGTGATAAGGCAGCAGATATGCAGTCTGAAGCTCTGCCCATGAGTCTGGGAGTTCAATCCCAGCAGCCAGCTCAAGGTTGACTCAGCCTTCCATCCTTCCGAGGTCGGTAAAATGAGTACCCAGCTTGCTGGGGGGTAAACGGTAATGACTGGGGAAGGCACTGGCAAACCACCCCATATTGAGTCTGCCATGAAAACGCTAGAGGGCGTCACCCCAAGGGTCAGACATGACTCGGTGCTTGCACAGGGGATATCTTTACCTTTACCTTATGGAAGCTAATGTAACTTTGGTACCCTTGCAAACACAACCTACCTGACTGGTGCTAAACTAGGCTCTGTTTCATACAAGCTTATTAATCTCTTGATGATTGCCAGCATCTTTTCATGCTTTGAATGTGTAGAGGACCTATCACAGATAAAATGCCACAAACTGTTGGTACCAGTATGTGCAGGGCCTTTCAAGATGATGCTCCCAGTAAATCCCTTAATTTGGAAGAGATCAATCGTTCAAATTGAGATTTTTTTTTTACTGCTGCCTCTGGCCTTCTTGAATGCATCAAGCAAAGACAGAAAGCTTTCAATGCTGTTGGGGCAGGAGGGCATTTTGTCAGTTTTGGAGAACCAAGATGACAACACTGACATCTCTTCCTGCTGAATTCCCCCGTCTCATATCACCTCAAACAGAGTTTGCAGAGCTGAGAATCATCAGGTGGTGGATGTGCATTTGTGAACCATCAGGCAATGGAAACATCATCCCCAATAACTTGGGTAGTAGATTTACGTGGACCAATATGAAATTGAACCATTTCTGAATGGCATTAGCAGACTACAGCCTTTCCTTTCTCTTGCAAGATGCTCAAAACATAGTTATCTGAATGCTGTTGACACTTGTCTTCCCAAATTTTGTATTCAATTTAATAAATTGTGGCTGAATGGCTTAACTAATTTTGAGAAATCAGATGAATATACTTTTGTGTCAACAAGGGTCGCAGTGTGATCTATTATGTTTTGATCTTCCTGTCATTTTGGGAGTATGCAGATTTCTTTGTAACCATGTTCCTTTAGTATTGGTGATTAAACTTACCACCAACCTGGCCTGGTACAGCTGGCATAAAGTGTACATGGGGAACGGTGGGGCATTGTGCCCTGCCGCAGCGGCACAGCAGCAGCACGGGGTAGCTGCCGCTGTGCATAAAAGGTCAATGGGAACAACTTCTTCAAGCTACATCCTTAAACAACTCAAGGCAATTCTGGCTAATACTGCATGCAAGAGTTGCCTCCCTGCTCCATATCAGAAAAAACTATTTAAGGGATCCTTCCCCTTCAAGAAGCAATTTTCCATGTGGTAGGAAGGGTTCCAAGAATGAGGAAGAAATGAGGAGGTTGAACACTGACTCACAATAGCATGGAAGATAATCTTTCAGAGATCAGGGGCAGATTGTGAATAACAAAACCAAGAACTTCATGCCAACAGGAAACGAGCACAGCAGGGAGGAAAGAGCTGCCTCATCTCTGAACCTGTCATGCTGCCATTCCTTAAAGAACATATCAAAACGGGATTCCCTACCTGCCATTCAAAACAGTGCACTGCATCAACATTCTGTTATCTTATCTGCACCTCATCCTCATGCATGCATGAACCAGAACATGGAGACAAACAAGCCTAAAGACCTTTTCAAGCTCATGGAACAAATGGCAGATTAATGTATTGAGGAAAAAAACGTATGTTGCTTCTTCTGAGACCCACTTGAGGTGATTCAGTGAGAACAATGCAATGAAACTATGCAGCCATTAAAAGAAACATTAATGAGAATACCATCATCATGTTCATTTGTAACCTACCTTTGTCACTGAGACTCAAGGCAAATTACAAAATGTGATAAAAAGAGCTCAAACAAGCACGCAAAGATGTATGCTAAACAAAATAATGTTGTGGGGCTAAAGAACTGGAAACTAGTGCAAGCAAACAAAAAAAAAGGAACCAGAAAAGTTAGTGTCAGCAAATAACTTCCTAAGGCAAAAAACAAAACAAAAAACAAAAACAAAAAACCCTGTCTTAAGAAGATTGCAAAGATAGAAAACATTGAATTGCAGTAAAAAGGGGGATGATTTATATAATAAACATTGAAATGTGCTGTAATACTTACTATGTCTTATAGAAGCAACCACCAGAGCTGTTCCATTATACTGTAGTTATGATTCTTTTATAAAAAGGCCCTCCTGAACAAATCTATTTTGCACATTTTGCAAAATGATAGAAGTGTGACAGCATGCTCCATAATGTGAGAGCCACCACAGAGAATACATGCGAACAGGCAGTTGCCATTTTAACTGTCTGCTGGGTGGCATCTTCAGAAGGCTTTGCTCAGATAAACACAGCTGTTATAGCAGAACAGAGCAGGAGAGGTGGTACTGCAAGTACATGGATCCCATGCTTAACGGGCTTTGTGGGTGACAACTGGAACTGAACCCGGTCATAGCTTGAATTGAGCCTGGTAATTGATCAGTGATCAATGCAATGGCTGTAGAATAGGAATATTATGCAGATTCTACTTAGTGCATGATAGTAGTTGGGTAATGGCATTCTATACCAACTGGGGGTTCTGAAACATCTTTAAGAAAAGATCTGTGTAAGGTGCCTTCCAATAATCTAGACTTGAGGTAACCGTAGCAAGTATCCATGTGGCCAGATTAGCTGAATCTGGGTAGGTGGCCATCTTCTGAGCTAAGTGAGGTAGGTAGAATGCCCCCCTTTCTTTTTTGCAGCTGCATTAGTTTGCTTCCCCAGCTCTAAAGCTAGGCTTTAAGTGAAGTCAGCAAATACTAGCTGGAGCCCATCAAACATAAAAACACACACCTTAAAATTTTTCTTTGGATCCTGGCTACTCCACTTCTTAAGAAAAAGCTATAGAACAACAAGCCAAACAGTATATTCCACCAGGGCTGTCTTAACACATACACACACACATCTGGGCAGTTGGTCATGGGCCCCATGCTAATCTAGATATAGATTACCTTTAAAAAAGGTAAATGTAAAGGTATCCCCTGTGCAAGCACCGAGTCATGTCTGACCCTTGGGGTGACGCCCTCTAGCGTTTTCATGGCAGACTCAATACGGGGTGGTTTGCCAGTGCCTTCCCCAGTCATTACCGTTTACCCCCCAGCAAGCTGGGTACTCATTTTACCGACCTCGGAAGGATGGAAGGCTGAGTCAACCTTGAGCCAGCTGCTGGGATTGAACTCCCAGCCTTATGGGCAAAGCTTTCAGACGGCTGTCTTACCACTCTGCGCCACAAGAGGCTCTTTAATGGCACACAATTCAAATAAATACAGATAACTACAACACAGATGGGCATAGGTGATATACACTAAAACCCAATATGCAGGCTAGCATTTTTGCAAATACTAATACATGTATGGTATTGATAGTTTGTGATATGTGGATGGACAAGCAGTTTATGTAAGATGTGAAAATTGTAGAATGTAGACCTAGACAGAAATGAGGCTAGGTCTTGCCTCACAGTGTTGTGAATCAGCACACAGTAGAGAGTTTGGATTAAGAACAAATACTGAAGTGTAATATATGAACATTTACGTGCTAAACCCTGTTCTGTGGCTTGAGTTTGTGTTCCAAGGATTCTATTTGTGTAGTGAAAGGTTGGAGGAAGTGTAAATAAAGTGAAGTGAGGGAAAAGAAAGTGTAGATTTATGACATGTTAATGAACTTTGTAGAGTCTCTTGTGGCTCAGAGTGGTAAGGCAGCCGTCTGAAAGCTTTGCCCATGAGGCTGGGAGTTCAATCCCAGCATCCGGCTCAAGGTTAACTCAGCCTTCCATCCTTCTGAGGTCGGTAAAATGAGTACCCAGCTTGCTGGGGGGTAAACGGTAATGACTGGTGAAGGCACTGGCAAACCACCCCGTATTGAGTCTGCCATGAAAACGCTAGAGGGCGTCACCACAAGGGTCAGACATGACTCGGTGCTTGCACAGGGGATACCTTTACCTTTAATTAACTTTGTAATAGTATTTAGGCCTTCTTGCAAGCATAGTAATCTGTTCCACCTGTTCCATATAATATATTTCTGGTAAGGCCTTATGGGAGGAGCATATCTCATGGTTTAAGTGCCACTCCGCGCTTAACACCCACTTAGGTCCTGGGAGGAAGGAGACCCCTGTTATTACTGCTGAGTCAAAACAACGTTATCAGTGCTATGGTGAGCCCAAGGTCACCCAGCTGGTTACATAAGGGGGGAGCACAGAATCAAACTCAGCTCACAATCTGTGTACTAAATAGTCTGTGGATCAACAATCAATTCATTTGAGAACGAATACTCCTGTTTTACAACCACTCTTTTACAATTTATGCTTAAAGATCATTTATAAAAGTACCTTATTTCCAGATGCTGGATCCCATCCGCTGGGTTGGTATATTGTAATGACAATCTAACAGTTGGAGAAGAGGCGGAAATGGAGAACATTTTATACCATTTTCCAATGAACACATTATCATTTAATAAAACCAAATAAAAGACATTGGAGCCATAAACATGACTTTGGTTCTTTAGCAAGAAGAAGTTTGAACATATTTGTCTGACTTTATTTGGGTTCAACTAACTTAGCTTTATCTACCTGGACTAGTGGGAATTCTACGGAAGCTAAAGAAGATCCCCTAATTGGAGATGCCAGGGATTGAACCTAGAAATCAATATTTCTTTCTTTCTTCCTTGCTTTCTTCATTCCTTCCTTCCTTTCAGATTACATCACAAATAAAATAGTATATAAAAATAGCATATACAGTTCCAAAAAAAGAAATCTTTAACTGCTCCTCGCGGAGCTGATAAAATAAAGGAGTAAGAGCTCCATCGGCGGGCCCTGTCCGGGATGAGAAAGGGTGCCGATAGGCCCCTTCCCCCGGAATGACAATCGGAGGACCCAGTCAGCAGACGCTTTGCCTGCCAATTGGGCCCTCCAATAGGTCAGTCCGGCGGCAAGGGACCAATGGTGAGCCGCGCTATGCGCCAGAAGCCGGCTGTAGTGCCGCCGCCCGCTCCGATGCTGGGCCCGCCGCCTGCACAACAAAATCGCTCGCCTTGCTCCTGGCCTCCCGCCCACCGCCATCTCATGCCTCCCTCCACAGCCACAGGTAGGCCACGGGACGGGGAGGGGGCACAGGACGAGCCGCCTGCGCCTCACAGGCTACCCCACAAAGCCGATAACACCCTCATCTCATCCCCGGTAACACCCGCTGTATTTTGGGTGTAGTGGGCTTAGTTACTAGTAGATTAATAAATTAAATAATTTTTAAAATTCTTTTAAAAATTAAGTCTGCCAGTTGCCTAGTTTTCTCTACTGGCTGGAAAGGAGCAAAAGAGAGGGAGGGTCATACCCACCCTCGCTGGGTATAATTTAGGATTTTTTGGCAGAGAAGTAACATGCCCAAATGTACAGGACAGACTACATAGGGAAGAAAGAGTAATACTATTGATTGTTCAGCACTCTACTACTTGCTAAAAGCTATTAGCCTTGTAAAGGCACTCTACTCACGTGGCATTGGTGGGCAGACATTCGGATGTACTGGTATCCACTTTATGAGACCCAAACGTTAAATTGGTTAGATCAATGAGTGCACTGTTGTTGGTTATGAGGCTGAAATTTGTGGCATAAAAAAGGATGCATGGTTGAGACCCATTGAGTGCATACACTGGAGCATAGAGACTGGTATCTTGCACTTCAGCAGACATCAGTTGTCGCCCACTGTGCCCAACTACATTAAATTGAACTGGTACCTGGAAAAGAACATCTGAAATTATTCCAACAGAAAATAAAACTGAGAGATTGTGCAAATATAGATTCAGCGCAGGCAATTAAAACACCATCTAGTGCAGGCACATTAATATCTTGATTTTAAACAACTTCCAAGACAAAAAATCCCCAAGAAAACAACCAACAAAGTCACATTTTCAGACTCCAAACATGATATCCAGCAGATCTTAGAGGGGTCCTGAGAGTGCACTTGAATTTGCTTATCACATTGCTGGGAGACAATGCAGCAGCTAAAACTCTTCCTGTTTCTCTTAAAAATAATGAGGAGATGATGTATACCCCACTTGGCTCATCATTGGGTTCTGATGAACAGTTTGTTGGCATATCAGCAAATACCTCAGGCTATCTCAAGTCTGATTAGTTATAGTACTCTGAACCCCATGGCATTCCAAATGTCATTAGGTGTATGACAGGAACCCCAAAATCCCACCCTTAGCCCAAGTCATGTGCTGGTGTGGAGACAGGTGCCAGATAGTGGTAGGCTGGCCAGTGGACCAGGAGGATGGCACAATCAACATGTATCCTCCTTCCTTCTTCCCTCCATCTTGGCTTCCAAGGCCGCCAAGTGCACTACCATAAATGTAGTCCCCAGAGAGCATGGGATTAGGATATCATGTGTCCCAGGAACCATATTTCCTAGAATATACTGATTCATCCAAGGGTGAGATCCATTTCATCCAAGGTTCCTAGAGGCTAGAGAAAAATGGAAGTGTTCTGGGAACATTTTGGGAAATGTCACTTCAGGTTGCATGACATTTTGTCTAAGATGTGCATGTGTGAGGGGGCTGTGAAAGAAAAAGAAAGAGGGGAAGGAAGAAAGTTTCTTCTTGTTTCCTAGGCAACTGGTTGGCTGGTTGACCAGCTCAAGAGGGGAGAAGGAAAAGGAAAGGGATGGCCAGAGAAGAATTTGGGAAACAGCTGTATTCGACTGGCATGGATGGGTGAGCATTATGAGTGCAGCAAAGCTTGTAATCTGAGTCAACAGAATGTGTCTGTGACTGGCATTTCTTTTCAAGCAGCCTTTTTGGGTTGCCAAGTACTAGCAGTTTACTTAGGGCAGCAGCTACATTCCAAGGAGGCTGGCTAGTCCCCATTTTCTAGAGAACTGGCAGTTAAGTCACGAGGCCAGAATGGGTTGGGTTTAGGTTACACCCTCATGTTGTTGGATATCGTGTTACAGAAGCCTTTATAACTGCGTTTTCTTGTGGTAAATGAGTAGTAAATGACTGCTATAGAGCAATGATAGGGCAATGTCCAACAATGTGTGGGTGCAGCCTTAGCTGTAAGAATTTCACTGGCACTGAGGGTGCATCCACACATTGGGTGAAATTACAGCAACTGTTTTCTTTTGGATTATCCAATATGGACAAGGCAATCCAATCATAAATGATTGCTATACTGCAATATCCAGCCACATATGGATGCAGCATGTATGAACAGCAGGCTGCATTAGATGCTGGCAATGGGAGCAGAGGAAGTAGCATGTATGCTACGATCGTGAGTCTGCATTGCGTCCTTCAGCACTGCTGTTAGCCTGTGCCCCAGATACATGCCCACTGAAAAATGAACCATGTTTCTAAATAACAGAAGCTGAGCATGATAAAACCTTGTTAATTTTACCAGTTGTGAAGAAATGCATTTTTTAAATGTTTCAACTGAGCAAAACCTTCACCTTGTGTTTTTACAAGTTTTTTTTCCCCTCTGGGCAGAGAAGAGACAAGAGGGGAGAAGTCAATTCAATTGCTTTCCAGTCCACGTCAGCCACCTTTTAGAAATGCTAGTAGGTCTAGCAAGAGAGAATGGGTCAAGCTTCCCAGCCATTCCAGCTAGGCAGGAGATATCTAGCAGAGAACAGAGATTTAGAGGAAAATGTCTTTGATCTGGCCTGACCTGGTCAGTAGGAAGAAAAAGAGAGATGATACAACTCCTGGGAGTAAGGTGGAAGATCCCTTTATGCTGATTCCACTAAGCTGGCAGAACTCTTGTCTGAGGTCTGTGAAAGGCAGCTATTGCCATGTGCTGGCCCACACATCTGTGCATTCTGTAGTACATCTATAACTTTTTAAAGCTAAGGAGGTTGCCTTATATTTAACATCTGCTGAGGGAAGGACAGAGAAATCACATTTTTTACCTGTTTCTTTTGAATCTTGTTCTGTCTGGTGCTGTGCTGAGAAAATGTTTGTGGACATTTTCCTTTTGATAAATGCTTTATAACTTTGGATGCTGGTAATGGATCTTTTTATAACACTGATCTCCACAGTCTTTAAAAAAGAGGAAAGTAAGTACTCCTCACAGTGGCACACAAGGTAGTAAGTTGTTCCTATGATAATCAGATGCTGGATAGCAGGAGACATGAAGTCAAAGCCTCAGATCTGGGAAGGGAGAGTGGGGGGGCCTGGACCTCTCCATGGCCAATTCCCGCAAAGGGCAAGTGGTGATGTCAGTTGAACAGAGAATGAAAAGCCCCTCCAGGACGGCATGAGGGAAACCTTGGAGGGCATGGTGGAATAGAACTTGCAGGTCTTACCAGGAGTCTTCCACCACAGTTTGGCGTTAGTAGTGGGCTAAGAATAAATAGAGAACTTGATTGGTCAGGCAATTTGAGTTTGGCAGAGAGAGAGAGCACTAGAAGTTTTTTAAAGGTTAACTGGATTAGGCTCAGGAATAGGCAGAGTACATAACAATGTTGAAGCTGACAAAAGCAAGAGCTGCAGGACGAATGGCAAAGCAGCAGACAGTTTCTGAGAATCAGACTACTTAGGAGGTTAGTGCTCTCCTGTTAAGTGCTGAGAAGCCAATGGCAGCAGCTGTAGCTGAGCACTCAAGCAAGCAGGACAATGTCTGGCTCAAGGGGAAAACTGGGGCTGCAGGTGGAGAAGGAGAGGAGGGGCCAGGAGACAGAGATCCAAAAACTGAAGATGTGGGAGCAGCAGAGGAGAGGGAAGCCTGCAGCGCTCTAGAAGGAAGAAAAGTTGCAGGAACAAGAGGAGAAGATGCAGGAGGAGCAGAGGAAACAAAACCTTGAGATGATTCACCTGGCTTGCAAGAGCTGATAGATTTTCACAAATGTTGTGAGCTGGTTGAAAACTCTTCAGCATGCATGCATGCCTTCCTGGGCTTGGCCTCTGGGTGGCACCAAGCAACGGTCAAAGCCTACATACAGCTTTGAGAGACAAGCTGAGAAGTCTTCAAAATGTGGCTAGTAATAAACGGATCCCTTCCAAGAGAGAGTGAAGGTTTGGGAGGCACGCAAGGCTGTGAAGCTTTCCCAGTGGGTGAGAAGAGGCTGTGTCTGTGCCTCAGGGAGGCTAAATTGGACCTGGCAAAGACTCCTGCCCCCCTTTGTTCTTCTCACTGAAGGAGGACTGAAGAGAAAGGCTGTGTTCTTTCCTGGAGCAGACTCTGCCTTGTTTCCTGCAGCATCAGCATCAGGCTCAGGCCAGTAAAGTGAATCCAGGGCCAGCTGTGCCTGTGTCTGTCCTTGCAGCCCCTCTATGCTCAGGGTAGAGTTGGGTGCCTTTTGCCTCCCTTCTGTTCATCTGGAGATGAGGGAAGGGGGGTGCACTCAGGGCAGCAGCCCATGCAGAATTCTCCCCTTTAAAATAGGCGCTTACAGAAAATTTAAGACACAACTAAAGCCTAGCTTTCACGGAGAGGGTAAATAGCTGTTTGAGCTATAGAAATTCAGACAAGAATTATACGCTCCCATAACTGAATGTTCTTCCATACAAAAAATTCTTCTGCTAGTTCTCGAGAAGAAAGATTCTGACCTAGTAGTCTCTCTGATATGCTTGCTTTCTATAAGCAAGCAATTTTGCATGGAGGATCATTAAATAATGTGAGCCCCCCCCCCATCTGTTTGAAGTGATACTGTTCAAACGCAGAACACCTCATTGCCCTAAATCCTATTCTGTTCTTTCAATGGGACTTAGTTGCAATCAAGATTTGCTAGATGGTGCTTGCCCCAATTTGACTGGATTGTGTTTGGGTTTAATAAAAGAATATGTTACAACGGAAAGAATACATAGTCCTTTTTAATTAAAATTGTTAATCTTTCTTGTTGCTCCCAGAGTGACATCATTTTATTTCATACTGAGAAAAGGTTATGAAGACTAAATTATACGGTGTTTAATCAACTGACTGCCTGTTAAGGGACACTGGATGCTCCTGTATTGTCCAGTGAGAAACTTAATGTCAGAAAATGAAGCTTCTGTGAGAAGAAACGATGGCCGAGCACTGGGATATACTTGGGAGTTTGAAGGGAAGTCATGGACATATTTCCAGGCCTCCAAAGCTTTCATTTCCATAGCTGTACTACAAAGACTTCAACAGTGTCTACATGCAGGAATCCCACTTATCAAAGCATACAACGTGGAAGAGGAATGAGCTGCCAACTCTCCCATAGCAAACCGGAGAGTGGTGTGTGCGTGTGTGGGGGGGGGGCGTCTTGGGCCATTGCATTCAAGCATTTGATAATACATTTAAATCATTTCACAGACTGGAATTGAGGGTGATCTTGAATGAGCAAAATAGACCCATATAAGCAGCAGGTCTCGATAAGGGAATAAGCTGGTTTCAATTTAGCATTTTCCCTCCTTTGAAAACATATCTAGCTCAAAGGCATAATTGTGAAAATACTATCTTAGAAAGCAAAAGCCCACATGGATTTACAACAAACAAGCAGGAAACTAAATTCCTGCCCAGTTCTACTCTAGTAACGTCCATGGAAAATCCACCTCGTTTTTCATTCCACCACCAGCCCATCCTCCCACAGCTGATCAGAGACAATACTGTCCTTGATATGCCTGTTTTCTAATTCAATATAAGGCATTGCCATGTATTCATGAGTGTGAGTTTATCTAGGGAGTGCCAGAAATATTACTGTACAGTTATATTTTGCCAAAGTTGTCTCCCAGCTGAATAGAACTATTATGGACAGTTATTTAGGATTCATTGACTGTTATCAAGTAATAATTGTGCTTATCACATCTGATACTTTCCCCTAAATAGCACCTGGTTATGGAAGGGCTGATAGTTCTGAAAGCAAGACACTTTGGCCTCAGGTAACAGAGAATGTGCATTCTCTGTCCCTTCTCCATCTTTAAAAATTCCAAGGTCTCTTTTACGGGCACCATCACATGGGAAAAACTGGGTGAGGAAGATGCATGACTGAGGTCCTCCTAGCTCATTTTTGCCTAACCCCTGAAGCCCTTTGCTGAACAGAAGCAAAAAGTGGTTGCTTCTTTTCAGCCTATCCAACAGCCATGGCCAGGTGACTTACACCTCATGCCCCACACTCTGCCTACAGCTAACTGTTTATTGGTCTTGTTAAAATTATAGAAGAAAAGCATATGTATTCCACAAAAGGTTATCAACACATCAAAGTACAGAAGCTATGCAGCATAAGAGCAAGATCTGAGTCCAATGTCACCTTAAGGACAGCTGCTCAGCTGAGACAAAAATAGGAGATTGACCAAAGATGAGTCTCAGAAAAATAGTGACTGTCCTTGGTAAATGCACACTGATGGAAAGTTGGTTTGATTTGGTTCCATGAAAACCAATGTCTATTCCCACCCATCCCACCTATGATTCCTGCATATTATGGAGCAAAATGGAAAGCAAACAATCATGGAAAGAAGCAAATGTCTAAATATATGCAGAAGATATATGATGGCAGAGAGTTTACAGAGACTTGCCCCAAAGATATTACCTGAAAAGTGAGCAGAGAACTCACTCATCTTTAACCACTTGATGAGTGGTATCATATTTCGCTAAGGGCCTGAGGGGCAGAGAGTGGGTGGGGCCGGTCCAGATGAGGGCCCAATCAGAAGGCCCACACCAGGACAGGCCAGAGTCCTAGCCCCGACCTGCCCCCCCCCATGGAAGCCATGGGCTCGCCGGCATGGAGGGGGCAGGGGATGGCTTCTGCAGGGCCCACCGAGCAGACCCACCACCTCACTGGGCCGCCTCACTGGAAGGGGGGGGCCTTTCATAGCCCGTTCTAACGAACAGGCTTTGAATCTAGTTTTTTCAATAAAACAGTTATATTTTCCTTAAATTCCATAAACTGTGCTATTAAACTTTGCTGGAAAATACCTCTCAGAAACATTTTAAGTTTCTTGGGTTTCATAAAAGAATTTAGTAAAATTTCTTGTATTATTACCAATACAAGAGCACCTTGAAAAATTAGGAAGGCTAAGGAGAGATGGAAATGAGAGTTGCCACTGCATGAAAGCTGCTAGTGACAATTGTATTCTTAAAGGTACTGAATGACGGAGAAATGAGAGAGAGCCTCCAAGTCCTAACTGGGCCAAGGACCTGTAAATGCTACTAAAGAGCATTTACACTTTGTGATGCTAATACTTGTACACCTCTGTATACTGGATACTGTAGAACTATTTGCAGAGTGAACCATATACATATCATCAAAGGATTATGTTTATATGCTTCTGATACATATCATCATTGATAAGAATTCATTTAAAGAGGATTGATTGATAGCAATTAAAGAGTATCTTATATCACTGATGAAGATACCAAAAATGAAAAAAAAAAAAAACCTAGGAGTTCATTTTGATGATTTGGAAGTTTGCGAAATTGTTTTACAGTGGAATAAACTGTCATTTGCCATCGCCAGCTTGAAAATCATTTTTTGCATACAAAGTTTGTCTGACATTTCTGCAAACTACCCTTTTGTAAAAACCAACAAAGAAATGTCACAATGTAAAAAATAATTAAAGATCACTATTGAGCTTGCCAATGTACATCTGGTGTGTGTGTGGGGGGGGGGCTAACAATGCTTAGACTTTAAAATTTCAACCTACCACCAGATTCTAAGGAAGATAAAAGTTTAAAGTATTGGGGCATGCAGGAGCAATAATAGAGTGGCACTGCTTAGGAACATGCATCTAGGTGAAAGCAGACAAATACAAAAGGTGAGTATTTTAGTTCCAAGTAAATGAAATCTCAGCACTACAGATAAGTAAAGTAGGCAGATGCTGCAGAGCATTAGATTAGAGGCTATCCATAAGGAAATAGAAAAAATTAAGGCGGTTGTTATATTTCCTATGCAGGATCAAGCTTGACTTGTCGGTATTTAGGTGCCTTAGAGATGAAAGAAAACTTTCAGGAAGTGTATTCTTTTTTTGAAAATGCACATATTCTCACCCACGCTTGACTTTAAGTCCAGTGCTTACAAAATCATTTGGCCTTTCTCTTACTCAAGCACTATGCCTCTTATGCATGTCCTTTATCTTGCCAGCACGCAAAGCAAAGCAACAATAAATGCCACTGCAATAAATGACTTTCTCAGGTGCTGTAATGAGTAACACCCCAGCAGCACAAGAGCCAATGAGAGTGGCAACCTGAACCAGCCAACAGGAGTTCTGTAGTGGGAGACAGAGTTCGAGACTGGATGGTGAATTGGAGATTTAGAGTGGAGGGCTGTTGAAGGGTTACTAGATAAACAGAAGTATGAATTAAATATCAGCAGACATTTCAGAGCCACTGAGAATTGAGCCACGTTCAATTCTCCACTCTACCATGACAGCTTTCTGGGTGCTGGGATTGTCAATTTCCAGTTGGAGCCAGGAGATACCCTGGTGTGGAGCCTCTCCCCCTTCTTTAAGGCTCTCAAACACTGGGGGAACTTACCAGGTGCAGGGAGGGAACAATGAGAATGTAAACACAATGTCCCTGCATCACCCAGGAGTGATGCAGAGACACTGGTGACATCAGGGGGTGATGCTCTGTTGTTGTTGTTTTGTTTGTTTGTTTGTTTTTACAAAACTCTATGGTGAGGCTCAAATTGTACCATAAACACTTTGCTCACAAACCAAATGAACGTTGGTAAATGATTCTGAAGACTGTATAATGCCAGATCAGTGTGTGACCTTCCACCCAGCAGGGACAGGCTGCAAGGACTGCAGAAGCAAGGCTGCATCTTCTGACTGCCATTGCTTCTTTGCTGGCCCATTGGATCTGAAGGTCCTGGCTGCCAGTACACCTGCAGCAATGCAGAAGGACTGTTTCCTACAGCAGCCACGTCTACTCTCTTATTTAGATTCAAAATACTGTTCATACAATGCACAAGCAGGGTTGCCAAGGCTGGCCTGGGAAATTCTTGGAGATTTGGGAGGATCCTTGGAGGAGGTTGAGGACGGGAGGGATGGACTATAATGCCACACAGGCCACCCACCAAAGCATCCGTTTTCTCCAGGGGGACTGATTTCTGTTGTATGGAGATCAGCTATAATTATGGGAGATTTCTATGGCCCAAGGGGAGGTTGGTAACTCTTAACTGTGCAAGTCAATGACCAAAGTTCAAGTCCAGCAGCACCTTTAAGGCCAGCAGTGTTTGATTCTGGGTATAAGCATGCACACTTCTTTTGTGTGCATGCTACTAACACTGTTACCCAGACAGCACAGTTGTCCCAAAAATAGGTACAGAGTAAGCTGGAGGACATAGGGAGCCCGAACCTCACATCTAGCAACCCATCCTAGACTTCAAAAACCAGAACACCCAGTTCAAAACTGGCTGATTGACAACTCTAATTAATCCTTGGGATTAAATCTCCAAACTACTTTAACACATCCTCTAGTCATCTGAATTAATTCCTGGAAGCCTGATACATAACATGACAGATGAGCCAAGATTCATTTAGGGATTACATGCTTTCCCCCCAACAACACTTTTTTTACAAGTGAGTGGAAAGTTGCTGGTCTTTTTTAATCTATCAAAATGTACAGTAGCAGTGGTGGAGTGAGCATGCAATTAAAGACAATGAACGATCTTATAAATCTGACCCTCACTTATCTCTCATCTCTCACATACACAGAGAATAATCGGATCTTTCCTCACCACAGAACTCTTAGATCCCATTTTGTTTAGCCCAGTCTTCTGCTGTAGGAAAACATTTGATTCCTGCCCCCCCCCCCCCGTAGCATGAATGCCTGCCTTCCAAGAGTATATCAAAAATTTGCTTTTCTCCCTTGAAAAGTAGCTGTTGTTTGTGGAGTGGGAGCATGTCAGGTTGTCTAACCACTGGCTCTAACCCTCATCTGCAGTTGGCCTCATCTGCAGCCTTCCATATTTGCTTCTTTGTCCCACAAATCTGCTGCTATCATGGGGGAAGGATAATCTGTGACTTTATTGTCACCCAGTTTGCAAAGCCTGTCTTCTGAGACTACAAACCAAGCTTTTCCGGGCTGGTGCAGTGCTGCACTAGAAGAGAGCAGAAAATAGAATCAGAAGCAAACAAGACAGACTTCTCCTTATCTAGATCCAGAAATCTCTCCCTAAACCAGTAGAAAATGTATAGTGATTGGCAGAAAGTGGAAAAACTGGGTGGAGATGCTTTTGTTAATCAGCTTACACCCTGAGAAAACCCTACACCCTCTGCCTTTCCTGTTGTCTTCCCATAAAGCTGTGAAAAACAGATTGCAGGCACCAAAGTCAGAAAGTTCTTTTCTAAAACTTTCCATAGATTGTCATAATTATTAGCAAGTGAATGTGAAATGTCAAATATTTTAAACAGGACAAGGAAGTGTTTCAGATTTAAGTTTTGAATGTCTTTCTGTCTGTCTGTCTAATCTCCTTTCTAGCCTTCTCATTGTAACAGAATATAGTGATGGGGATTTGACATAGAAGTATTATGACAGGATAGATATGAAATTTCATCCTATAACTGCAAGAAGATTGATGTGCTATTGAAAAAGTAAAGAAGCTGGTAACATCTGCAGCAGGGTAAACAAACTCTATGGCAGAACAAACAGATAAAGCAGACAATGCCCATCATTGTCTACACATGTAAAATAAATAACAAGATGCGTCTGTGAAAAAGTTCTGTTTTCTGCTCTGTGTACTTTTCTACGCAGCAAAATAGATGCTTTCTTCCCCTAGAAAACCTGAAGTTAGCTTCAACCAGCTTGAATCGGTTCTGTCATTATTGCAAACTTTCCTTCACATTGCATGTGGATGACTTAGCTTGGAAATATTTAAATATATTGTCTACAGCTACAAGTTATTTTTTTAAAGCTCTGTGCAAAGAAGAAGGCAAAGAAGGAAGAGGAAAAGAATGGGATGCTTTGGGATGTCCCTCTGTACATCCCACTCCTTTTGGTGGTGGAAAGTGACCTCAAGTCACAGCTGAGTTATGGTGACCCCTGCAGGGCTTTCAAGACAAGAGAGGTTCAGAGTGGTTTGCCCTTGCCTGCCTCCATGTCACAACCTGGTGCTCCATAGAGGTCTCCTATTCAAAGATGGGCCTGCTTAGCTTCCGAGATTTGACTGGCTCTGGCTAGCCTAGGCTAAGTATTTGTAATACACATGGATTTGTCAGTAGCATTCACTCATAGCATCCATAAAGCAGAAATTATTAGATGTGTTCAGATCCTGTTCACCCTAAAGTGTTGGGGTATAAGACAGCAAGGTCAACTTCCTACACCTTCAACATCATTGTCTCTATTTACCCTACCACAAGGAATGTTATGACAATAGACAAATGTCATGCGACTTTCATGTTGCCCTTGAAAAGAAAGCAACAATGTCACACCTTTCCACAATATTTTGTGGTAGGTTTACAACCATCTTGTAGCACACTGATTCAGCAAAGCAAATGCTACTTTCAGGAGTAAAAAGTGACTATTTTCCACTTAAAGGTGACAGGAGGAACTAGGCTCAAAAAATACTAAACCACAATTTATTTGTATGTCATGTGATTGCGTTGTCATATGGCCCCATATTTTCAAAGAAGTTCTGGTAAATAAGTTGCTTGTTAAGCACCACTGTGCCTCTGACTGCATCTGTGGCTCCTTCACTACAATGACTGCCATGCTGCAAATGAAACTCTGAGATCTTAACTTAGATCTTAGCTTTCCAAGGGGAACAAAGTCCATTTTGGCACTTAAGATCTTTAGATCTTAACTTTCCAAGGGGAACAAAGTCCATTTTGGCACAGGGCTGGCTGCTCCTCCTCAAAATGGACAAAAACATTGAGGTTGCTAAGCAAGCTGCATCTCATTTTTTTCCCTTGCTCTTTTCTCCCTGTTTCTCTAAAGATTATGTATACTTTGTGAAAACATCCGTGGAAAAAAGGAACATGAACAATCTTTCTGTTATGTGAACTATAGGACCTTCAAGAATGAGCCTGGTATCAAGTGGAATTGTAAATACTAAATAGAAAAACCTTAAAGCCACACTGGTATCTGAGTTCTGAAAACATAAGCTCCAATCCAATTAAAAGCAGTCACTGTTAAGTCCTGCTGCAATGAATGGGGCTTAAAATAGTTACCATGTACAAATTATGTGGGCATAATTCCACAGGGGTTGCCAATCCAGTCCCTTCTGTGGAAATAAAGAGTTTCAGCAGACAAACAAAACCTGCAAATGGGAGGGCTTGGCTAGCACCGATTGTAGAGACAGGGAAGCTCTGGCTACACTACAGGGATGGAGTTTTCTTCTCAGTATTTAAATGAATGGGCATGTCATCCTATCACACAGTGTGTGTGTGTGTGCATGTGTGTGCGTGTATGCAAACATACATAAAGTCTTTAAAAAAAATCCTGCTCTTTCAGGGTGTTTGAAGCATATGGTTCTTTTCCACAACAGCCTTGTGAAGTAGTTAGAGTGAAAGAGTGTGACTGGCTCATGAAAAGGAACAAAGAACCAAGTTCCATAGCAGAGTGGAAGTGGGATATACTGATTACAGGTAAGCATTTTAAACTTTTTCCTGCCAGAATCGGTAATTTCTTTTTAAAAAATAAAACGTTTTTTTTTTAACTGTCAACAAGCAATTCAATTGTAAATTCACTACCAGAAGATGTCATGATTACCGCTAGCATAGATGGCTATAAAAGATTATGGCACAGATTCAAAGATGATTAATCAAGATGGGTAGCCATGTTAATCTGACTATAACAGAAGACTATAACTAACAAATTTTGTTAGTGTTTAAAGTGCTCCTGGACTCTTGCTCTTTTCTCCTACTTAGAGGTGATAAGTGCATCAACAACTGCAAGCCATGAAGCATAATGGGAACCTCTGTGTCCAGAGGTAGGAAGCCACTGAATAAGAGTGCTTCTCCTTCAGGAGAAGGCCTTGATCTCTATGCTGCTTATGGGCCCTCTGGGACAACTGGTTGACCACTGTGTGAAACAGGATGGTCTACAAGATGGAGCACTGAACCAGCGGGGAATCTCTTGGTATATTTCTATGTGCACTTTAGACTCAAACCTTTTTTCTGAATGTACAAAAGTGACTGAAAATGCAGAATGTGAGTGTGAGTGTGTGTGGGGGGGGATCCCTCATCTTATTTTTTATTCCTTCTTAATTCCTTTTTCAAGAGAGGTGTCAAGACTGTTCTTCCTTCTGGAACATCACAAGTGAATAGTCTTCATGGTGAACAGAAATGCTTTATTAAGGTCTTCCTCTTTATTGGAGGTACTGGTACTAAGACTTGAACCCTCACACAACAAGATTTACTCTTTTCTTCTCGGACCTTAAGTACTGGCTGCCACCCACTTGGTTTTCTCGGGTAGGATAATATATAGCAAACAATGATTTACTAGGCAAGTTGTCACATGTCACATGTCTGATACTGATAGATGCTGGAAAGCACTTACCTTTGATGGTTGCCTTGCGGTATAAATCATCAAAGACTGAACTCCTTGCTGCTGCAGATCCTTAGTAATCCTTCCAATTATTTTGTCTGTAAATAGAAATGTATTATAATAATATACCAAAAACAAGTTCAAAATAGCTATGGAATCTTGGAGGATAACACATGCCAAGCCCTGAAGAAGGGTCTGCATCCACATGGATGAATATTTAAAATATCCTTACGGTCTACGAGGCAATTTACAAAAAAGCTGAATAAGACATCAGTGCTGCCCCAAAGAGCTTAGTGTTTCTATTGGTGATGCAAATAACACTTCAGAGGAGGTTTAAGGACTATTGAAGGTGATATTAAAATGCATTAAAAGAGACTGTTGAGAAAGGTTTTAGTGGATGAAGTAAGAAAAAGAAGGCCCACACCTTGTTCAGGTAAAGTGAGGGCTAATTTTGCTGGAAGGTATGATGGTTTGGGTGTTCAGTGAAGTCATTAAATGGTTTCTTTAGTGTATGGTCAAGTCCAAGCATTTTAATAAGGTATTAGCTCAAAAAACCCCTCTGAATCATAACCCATGTGGATGAAGTGGTCGTGGAGGGACTACAGGCACAAAATTCCGGGGCCCCAAATCATCCAGAAGGCCTTGGCAACTGGTGGATAGTAGCAGCTGGTGGATAGTGGCAGCAGACCAGTTCTAATCAAGCCTCTTCAGGGTGAATTGTTGAAGACTTTCACAGACAGAGTCAACTAGTTGCTGTGGGCTTTCCAAGCTGTGTGGCCATGGTCTGATAGTTTTAGTCCTTGATATTTCACACTGAGAGATTCCCATCTTTCAGGGTCCTACCTCTGAAGATGCCAGCCACAGTTACTGGTGAAACATCAGGCACTAAAACTACCAGACCATGGGCATACAGCCCAGGAAAACCCACAACAAATTCTTGTGTGTTTTAATGAATGAGAAGGGACCCAGTGGACCCTTAGCCAACCAGGGAGCATTGTGTGTATGTATGTATCTACATATGCGTGCATGCAAGCTGTATGTGAGTTGTATGTGAGTTGAGTAATTCTCATGTCACAGACAACACATGTACAGCTGAAAAAATTATACAGACACCAAAGTTATCCAGGTACTCGTTCCCAGTGTTATTTGTCAAATTAACACCCTTTGGCCCTTTTTTTACACGCTGATTTGCATACAATGTAGGCAGTATGTACACTGTAACATCTGAACAAGACTAGAAATTGCAGTGGATGAATTGTATTTGTTATCTGCGTTCATACTCTGCATATGCACTTTCTGATTCAACAAACCTCCTTCCCTATGAAATCCCACCAACAGTAAAAAAATCTATGAATAATTCATCCTTAGCACGGTGCTTACCATTTTCCATCAGTGCCTTTAAAGTGGCAGGTTCATCTTCTCTACAGGAGACAAATGGAAGAAAAATTAAAATATAGCATAGGGAGGAACACTGAAAACTACTACCTGCCGTTCTAAAGAATTTTTATATTTCAACTAATCTGATATTTAAAACAGTTATTTGTTGCTTATCTTAAGAGCAGAGTGTTTTATATGTTAGGAGTAATTTTTTAAAAGACAGCCAATTGTTCCATTTAAGTTTGAAAGGTACAAGTAACCTGATTGGAAGAATCAGCAACTTATAAAATGAGAGCATCCGAGATCATCGAAATGCCAATGAAGATTTGGATTTTTCTGTAAACTTCAAAATGTTACTTATCACTATTTCCATGTTTGAGAAGTGACCGCCATTTTGTGCATGCATGCAAGACTCTTGATCTTCCGCATCTCCTACCTCTTGGTTGGTTGTAGCCTGATCACATATAGATTGGGTTTAGATGCATTCACCATTAGATGTGATGTTTCAGGGCCATCTACGTTCACCAAGGGAAAATTCAGAGTTTTTTGCAGGTATTCTGTGAGATGATGAACAGCCTGGCTGTCAACAGCTGGCAAAACTAAAGAAGAGGATGAAACCTTAAGAAGTTCCTGTAATAAGTGCAAAGAAAAGTTAATTATAATGTAGGGATGATTGCTTTTATACTCTGCTAGGCTTGATTACAGCCTTTTATAGTATTCATTATGGAAAAAATTAACTTTGTTATTCTCAACAAGAATATGACATAATTTCATTACTAAAACAGCCTAGTAAATGGTAATCAGTGAGTCTAACAAACATGTTCAAATGTTTTCCAAAACAATTTTGTAAAAAATTAATTTTTGTGCATGGAGTATGATGAATTGGCTAATTTGCAATCAGCTCAAGGTGTGGTGAAAAACTCGATGCTTTGATAAAGGGGAAATACTATCTTTAACAAGGAATGTTTGGCTGTTTATAATGGTCTATGTAGACATGTTCAGAATAATTCCTGTTCAAAAATCCACCTGCAGACAATACTCCACGTACTCCATATGGCCCACCCGTTCAGTAATCCATTTTAATGCTCCATCCAAAAAGAGGCAACCATGGTTTTTTAGTTGGATTAGTGGTATTTTAAAGTGAATTTTAGATTTTTGAAACAAAATTATATTTAACTATTGTATTTCTTAACCTGTTGTAAGCTGCCAGGAGGCCCTTGGGGAAGAGCAGGGGGGGGGGGAAATCATTATCCCATTAAGTAGTGATTAATTAGAGATGCCGGCCTCCAGGTGGGAACTGGAGATCCCCTGGAATTACAGCTCATCTCCACACTACAGAGATCAGTTCCCCTGGAGAAAATGGTTGCTTTGGAGATGGCATTGCACTCCACTGAGGTCCCTATCTTTTCCAGGCTTCATCCCCAAATTTCCAGAAGTTTCCCAAACTGGACCTGGAAACCCTAGCCTCTTTATCCCCACTGGTAGCCAGAGGGGACCTAGCAGTCTTAGGTGACTCGTATGTGTGCCGCCTCCTGCTGTAAACGCATGTTTGTAAACTGCATGTTTGGTCACTTTCTAATGGGAGAATCTTCCTGTGTTATCCCGCCATCTTGTCTCAGCTTTTTCTTTCTCAATGAGGAATCAGAGAAGATGGAAGCATGGACAACCCAGAGGTCTCTCCCCCCCACACACACACACACTCCTCGGTTGTCAATCAACGCAAGCCACCAATCCTCTCACAGTGGTGGATTTAGAGCCTCAAACTTCCTTCGCCACCCGTCGTGAAATTAATTTAAGAAGAATACACTTCCGCATTACTGCAGGATCACACCACAACAATAGAACATTTTCCAAGATTTTTTCCGGATTCTTTGTATAACAGTCTCAATTTGTGTTCAGGTAGATTTCTAATAGGCTGGCCATGGTAAATGGACCCCAATGATTGTGTGTTCACAATAAAGGTTAAAAATACATAACACAGACACTATGCTAATAGGGAGAGGTCTGCTTTATCACACAGTCCCCCCCCCTGTTTCCTTGTTCATGCCCTTGTTTCCTCCAGAAAACAAAAACATGAATGTGATTTAGATAAGATTGCTGCCCACTCCCAATATTACTGTGCACACTGATGAGATCACAACAGCACATTTTATTTCCACAGAAGATGCACAGGCACGTTGCTTTGTGGTCCTGTAGCAATATGGACTGTGCCATATATTTTTTTTTTTTTGCAATCCGGAAATTGAGATTTCCCTGTTTGAGCTTTGGGGAAGCAGATTCTGCTGTATTCTCTCATCATGGGGCAACAGGGACAAAACCTCATGCCAACCACTTGAGAACAATGGGTTGCTGCTGACTTCATGAGGAAGCAGCATTAAAACCCAATGAGAAGCTGGGCAGGGGAAAATTCTTCATGCAGAAATGGCCTCAATGACAACAGATAACATTTTCATAGTAATCAATTACATTGGAAATCCGCTCGAAATGCAGGGCCTTCCTGGTCTCCTGCCTTGTGTGACAGTCCCCATGGCTACTGTTTCTAGAAGGTAAAGGGTATAGAAATAGTCTGACTACGACTCATTAATTGCCCTCCTATCATTCCTCCTACAATCTGAACAGTGATTTTTCTTATTTAATTCCCAAGTTGGTCAGTCACATCTACCTGAGTCCCTCATGCTTCTTTATCCCTCTGCCAAATTTCTTGCATAACATAAGTTCATCCTTCCATGTTTCCCTGGTGCCTTTAAGAAGCACAAGGTTACCAGTCAGTTTACTATGCCTCAGATGTTCACAAATGTAACTGCTTAGCTTCAATCACATGCTACCAAAGGACAACTCCTCACTCATATACATTGCAGAATTATCTTGCTGGGTGTTGTCAACAATGATGATGCAGCTTTGAGTCAGATGATCAGGCAGACAGGTTTACAGTACACGAAAAACATATACCAGTCAAGAATGCAAATGAATATTGGTAGCGGGCTGTTCGGTTTCAGAGCCATGTATTTGGCTTGTGGTTTTACAGGCTAACATATCTTTTCTACGGAAGTACTGGTGACAGAACAATTTATTGTAGTATGGAAATATGTTTAGGGAAGTCATATTTGTTAATGCAATCTCCTTAAGCAGGAGGCCTGTATTCCTGTGGGTTCTTATCACCCCAGTGGATACACAACTGTCAGTAGGAAGAAACCAATTCTAAAATGTTACTGATATGAATTAAGTGGTTTATTGGAAGGCATTAACTGCATAATATACTATAAAAGCAAAATCCAAACTGGATTTGATGCATGATACATTAACGTATATGAAAAGTACATGAGTGCATCAGAAAGATGCAGAAGACTACAGAAAATATAAGTAGATAAAAAGGCAGTGCAGAAGCAGAAGCAAATAAAACAAAGACCTAAATCAGGAGAACACCCACCAGGTAGCATAGAGATGAAGCGCAAACCACTAGAACTTGTAAATACACTTGAAACAAAAAGCTGAAAGCATGAAAACTAATTTAATCTATATTTGACAATCTAAATGCGAAACCTTTAATTGCCACTCTAGCATCCTTCTGTCCTTCCTAAGAAATTACAGCAAGTTAAGTTTCTTAGCAAGCAAGCTGATGCAGTACCATAGATACATATCTGAGGATCTAGGAAGGGTGAAGAGGCAAGACTCTCACAGCCATGTGTAGCCTCTCAAACCTCAGAATCCTGAGAAATCAGAGGAGGGGAGGGTGAAGATGGGCCTTTGGAGGCTTCAAGACATCCTCAAAGAAGGAGTGCCTTAAACAGACCTGCCTTCCTCCTAGCCTTTTCTACATTTCTGATGGCCTGAGTTGGTACCATGGTAGCACATCACTTCATTTATTTTGACACTGAGGGGACTACAGAGGCCTATGCCTATATCACCCTCCTAGTATTCCCAACCCCCTTCAAGGATCGCTGCCTTGTTGTGGCAAGGGGGCTTGCGTAGTTCAGTGAAGCTATGAGCTATGCCGTGCAGGGCCACCCAAGACGGACAGGTCATAGCTGAGAGCTCTGACAAAAGGTGATCCACTGGAGAAGGCAATGGCAAACCACTCCAGTATCTGTGCCATGAAAACTCTATGGACAGTTCCAATAGGCATAACGATATGACGCTGGAAGATGAGCCCCTCAGGTCGGAAGGTGTCCAATATGCTACTGGGGATGAGCAGACGGCTAGTACGAGTAGCGCCAGAATGAATGAAGCGGCTGGGCCAAAGCCGAAAGGACGCTCAGTTGTGGAAGTAACTGGTGGCGAAAAGACAGTCCGATGCTGTAAAGATTTTTATTCCATAGGAACCTGGAACGTCAGATCCATGAATCAAGGCAAGCTGGACGTGGTTAAACAAGAAATGAGAAGACTGAACATCGACATTTTAGGAATCAGTGAACTAAAATGGACAGGAATGGGTGAATTTAATTCAGATGACCATCAGGTATACTACTGTGGACAAGAATCTCGCAGAAGAAATGGAGTAGCATTCATAATCAATAAGAGAGTAGGAAAAGCAGTCTTGGGATACAATCCCCAAAATGACAGAATGATCTCAGTTCGAATCCAAGGCAAACCATTCAACATCACAGTGATCCAGGTCTACGCCCCAACCACTGCTGCTGAAGAGGATGAAGTTGATCAGTTCTATGAAGCCCTACAACACCTTCTAGAAGCAACGCCCAAAAATGATGTGCTTATCATCATGGGGGATTGGAATGCTAAAGTAGGAAGCCAAAAGATAACCGGGATAACAGGCAAGTTTGGCCTTGGAGTACAAAATGAAGCAGGGCACAGGCTGGTAGAATTTTGTCAAGAGAATACAATGGTCATAGCAAACACTCTTTTCCAGCAACCCAAGAGACGACTCTACACATGGACATCACCAGACGGTCAACACAGAAATCAGATTGACTATGTGCTCTGCAGCCAAAGATGGAAAAGTTCTATCCAGTCAATAAAAACAAGACCAGGAGCTGATTGTGGTTCAGATCATGAGCTTCTTGTTGCAAAATTTAGGCTTAAATTGAAGAAAGTAGGGAAAAGCACTAGGCCACTCAGGTATGAACTAAATCATATCCCTGACGAATACACAGTGGAGGTGACAAATAGATTTAAGGAATTAGATCTGATAGACAGAGTGCCTGAAGAACTATGGACGGAGGTTCGCAACATTGTACAAGAGGTAGCAACTAAAACCATCCCAAAGAAAAAGAAATGCAAGAAATCAAAATGGCTGTCTGAGGAAGCTTTACAAATAGCTAAGGAGAGAAGGGAAGTGAAAGGCAAGGGAGAAAGAGAAAGATACAACCAATTGAATGCAGAATTCCAGAGAAAAGCTAGAAGAGATAAGAATGCCTTCTTAAATGAACAGTGCAAACAAATAGAAGAAAACAATAGAATGGGGAGGACCAGAGATCTTTTCAAGAAAATTGGAGATATGAAGAGAACGTTTCATGCAAAGATGGGTATGATAAGGGACCAAAATGGTAGGGACCTCACAGAAGCAGAAGAGATCAAACAAAGGTGGCAAAATTATACAGAAGAACTATACAAGAGCGAGCTTAACATCCCTGATGACCACAATGGGGTAGTTACTGACCTGGAGCCAGACATCCTGGAATGTGAAGTCAAATGGGCCTTAGGAAGTCTGAGCAACAATAAAGCTAGTGGTAGTGACAGCATTCCAGTTGAACTATTCAAAATCTTAAAGGACGATGCAGTAAAAGTGCTACACTCAATATGCCAGCAAATTTGGAAAACTCAACAATGGCCACAGGATTGGAAAAGGTCAGTTTACATTCCAATCCCAAAGAAGGGCAATGCCAAAGAATGTTCAAACTACCGCACCATCGCACTAATTTCTCATGCTAGCAAAGTTATGCTCAAAATCCTACAAGCTAGGCTCCAGCAATATGTGGACCGAGAACTTCCAGAAGTACAGGCAGGATTTCGAAGAGGCAGAGGAACTAGAGATCAAATTGCCAACATACGCTGGATCATGGAGAAAGCTAGGGAGTACCAGAAGAACGTCTACTTCTGCTTCATTGACTATGCTAAAGCCTTTGATTGTGTGGAGCACAACAAATTGTGGCAAGTTCTTAAAGAGATGGGAATACCAGAGCATCTTATTTGTCTCTTGAGAAATTTATATGCAGGTCAAGAAGCAACAGTGAGAACTGAACATGGAATCACTGACTGGTTCAAAATTGAGAAAGGAGTTCGGCAAGGCTGTATACTGTCGCCTTGCCTATTTAACTTGTATGCAGAGCACATCATGAGAAATGCGGGATTAGAGGAGTCACAAATTGGGATCAAGATTGCAGGGAGAAATATCAACAACCTCAGATATGCAGATGATACCACTCTAATGGCAGAAAGTGAAGAGGAATTAAAGAGCCTGTTGATGCGGGTGAAGGAGGAGAGTGCCAAAGTTGGCTTGAAACTCAACATCAAGAAAACAAAGATCATGGCATCCGGCCCTCTCAATTCCTGGCAAATAGAAGGGGAAGAAATGGAGATAGTGACAGATTTTATTTTCCTGGGCTCCAAGATCACTGCAGATGGGGACTGCAGCAAAGAAATTAAAAGACGCTTGCTCCTGGGGAGGAAAGCTATGGCAAATCTAGACAGCATCCTAAAAAGCAGAGACATCACCCTGCCAACAAAAGTGCGTTTAGTCAAGGCTATGGTCTTCCCAGTTGCAATGTATGGCTGCGAAAGTTGGACCATAAGGAAGGCCGAGCGTCAAAGAATTGAGGCTTTTGAACTCTGGTGCTGGAGAAGACTCTTGCGAGTCCCTTGGACTGCAAGGCGAACAAACCAGTCAGTCCTAGAGGAGATCAGCCCTGACTGCTCTTTAGAAGGCCAGATCCTGAAGATGAAACTCAAATATTTTGGCCACCTCATGAGAAGGAAGGACTCCCTGGAGAAGAGCCTAATGCTGGGAGAGATCGAGGGCAAAAGAAGAAGGGGGCGACAGAGAATGAGGTGGCTGGATGGAGTCACTGAAGCAGTAGGTGCAAACTTAAATGGACTCCGGGGAATGGTAGAGGACAGGAAGGCCTGGAGGATCATTGTCCATGGGGTCGTGATGGGTCGGACACGACTTCGCACATAACAACAACAACAAAGTATTCCCAAACAATATGTTGGTCAGTGCGCTTGGTTGGTCACAAGACTGGTCTTGTTCATCAGAGGTACAGGTGTCCTGGAGACTTTTTGCTTTCTCAGCAATCAGAAGTACACTGGGGATGACCTGTGATGAGTTTCAGCCTGAGTTCATAGAAAAGTCTTCCTGAACAACATGGCTATGAATGTAAACATTCTGGGGTGTCTGTTTACTCTTATGTGAAACCTAGTCTGGAGAAATTTGATTCTCATGATATCTCAGCAGCTGGTTTTCATAACTCAGCTAGCAAAGTTAATATTCCAGTTGACACACCAGTTTGGGGGCACCTTTAGCTGAATCCAATTTCTTTTCAAAGTCTTTGGAACAATCACACAAAATAAGACCCAAAGTCCAGCAACCTATGTTTCTCCACTGTAATATGATATAGGGTCATACACATTCAGGCATATTCCTCCCCTAACAAAAGTTTTTTCTCTCAGTATTATGATGTACTTCCCCAGTGTTTACAGCTACTTGCAGTTTAATGTTCCCAATAGAATGGCCAACAATTGCTTGATGCTGTATCATTGCAGTGTCAGCAAAAGGCTCAATTTCTTAGTTGGTTCTTATATGCCGCTTTTCTCTACCCAAAGGAGTCTCAAAGCAGCTTAAAGTCACCTTCCCTTTCCTCTCCCCACAACAGACACCCTGTGAGGTAGGTGAGACTGAGAGAGCCCGCAAGCTTGGTCAGAACAGCTTTATCAGTGCTTTGGCAAGCCCAAGGTAGTGGGGAATCAAACCCAGCTTACCACATTAGAAGTCCGCACTCCTAACCACTATACCAAACTGGCTGTAACCACTACACCATCACGGTCTGAAATCCACTTTGTTCAAGTATGGAGGCTGTACCCATACCAGTCTAATGCCAAAAATGTATTAGATTAATAATATTCTAGATTGATCTGAATATGAACATTTTCAATTAACTCAGCATGTAGGCTAAACCAGTGGTCCCCAACCTTTCTGAGGCTGGGGACCGGCAGGGGGTCGGGCCACGCCCGCGGGCCACGCCCGTGCATCGGGCTGCACCCGTGGGCCGCACCCGCAGATCTGGCCACGCCCACGCATCGGGCCGTGCCCACAGGCGCGGCGCGGGCCACGCATGCACGATGCGTGGCCCGGCCCTGATTCCCTCTCCCTGCCCTCCCGCAGTAAGAAGCTTCCCGGGCCGCAAGCTTGCGGCCTGGGAAGTTTTTTACTGCGGGGGGGGGTGGGGAGAGGGAGCCGCGGCCCGGAGCCATGGCCTTCATGGCCCAGCACCGGGCCGCACCCCGCAGGTTGGGGACCACTGGGCTAAACCACACCTAGGTTACCAAATGGCAAAATGTGTGATATCAGAATTATATATTGATTTGTGGTGCAGAACTTCCAGTGCAATGCTGTTTCCTTAGTTCACAGTAAAACAACTTCCACTTTAAGATCTATGTTCTGTCTAGTCTCCAAAAATTAATAGCTTGTTGCACACCATCACTAAGCTGTTAAATGATGTTAGATTACTCCTACTGCTCTTGCTTCCCCCTCTCCTGGCTGCCAGCACTTCCTTGACCTTTCCATATCTCATCTTGATTGCTCAGATATTTTCCTATTGCTTAAGATCCCTTTAGGATGTTAATTTCAGAGGAAGAAGCTACAGCAATTCATTTTACCAGCTTCCTCAGGTAGGTCAATTAGCAGCATTGAGAATGGCAGCCCAGCAAAGATGACAATGGGGGGGAAATGAGGAGTGTGATCCAACACAGTCAAGTGATTCACATCAAAGGGAGAGGGGAGCAAGGCAGAGAAAGCTTTTTGTCAGCTGAAGAAAATCTGGGCTGAGCTTCTGTTCATCCTCTGCTGTAAGCAGAGGTAGGGGCTTTTGGCTCTTCAATCCTTGGCTCTTAGCCCATGTCTTTTGGCTTGTGGCTCCACAGAAGCCTAAGTTCCAAAACCAGGATGAGGCCAGGATGTTGAAACATATGTTATGTAGGTGGGGCCAGGTGGGGTTTTTTCACAGCAAGTCTTCTGACTGTTCATTGGCAATTTGATTGGCTGTGCAGATTGCTTTGGTAGTAGCTACCACCAATGCACAAGGATAGTGTGTGACTAAAGGTAAGAAGGGGCACCCATTTTGTGGTGGCTTCACCTCCTGCAGAAGCCATTTTGTGGTTGCACCAGGCCACGTTGTGTCAGAATTCTGAATGTGTCCGCAGGCTCAAAAAGTCTGGGGACCTCAGGCATGCAGTATTAGATGAGATGAGTCCAACAATGAAGAATGGATGTAATTAGAAAACATTGCAGCAAGAGCAGAATAAGACATTCAGCCTTGTTTGATATTATTCAGTCTGCCCCAATCCCTCATGAAAAAGGCAGCTATAACCAAAATAAATCAATAAAATTGGTTAGCCATGTCAGAGTACGGTGCCTGCAGCCACCCCCTTGCAAGCAGCATAGAGGGAGAAAGACAGATCCTGTGAAAAATCTCTCCACAATATGCTCTCCATACTTGGGAGACCAGGGTAGCATCCAATTATTCTCATCCAGTTCCAGAAAAGGAGATACAAGCCCACAAGTGTTGCTTATCTGATTGGGCCTCTGCATCCCAGCAGTCATCTGGATGCCACAAAACCAATGGGGTACACTTCCTAGTGTGGGCAGTGCCTTGAATCACCAAAGCACATCCAACCAAAGCTGCATTACTACCTTTCTGCTTTAACCATACAGCAGCCATTTAAAGGCTCCGAATAACACAATCATTTCCTATAAGGCGGATTCATGAACTTTATTTGTTAAAAGTAAATCAAAGAACCATCTGTTTCCTCTCAGGTAATAGCCATTTGTACATCATCATGATAAGCCAAGAGATAATTAGTATTGCTGCTGTTCCTGAAACATTTGGTTTATACTGCTGATCATCTGGTTTTTCAATTTATAACACACACACTATTGCTGGAGTGAGAATTTGCCCACTAATCACTCTTTTAACTCTACTGAAAAGTATATCACTCAGTTGATAAAATATTCACCTGAACTTGACAGAACCTCCTAAAGAGAACCAGCTGAGAAAGGGCAGAGAGATTGCTACAGTGGGAACAAAAAAAAATGTAATGAAAGAGGAGGCTTTTCATTTCTGTTAAATGTGTACATAAAAATTGACCTATGTAGATTTAATTAAGGTGTTGTTTTATGATGTACTGGGCGATGCAGTTTAGTGTGGAAGTCTTCCATCTGATTGTTTCCATGTGTGTAGGGCAGCCAGGGGATCCTGCAATTGTCTGGCAACCAAAGGTACCTGCTCTTTATCCAGGGTGCACTAGAATTCTACCTTGAACTATAAACACCATCTTACCAATGTAGCAGCAAAAATATATGCATGAAACAACATTCTCCCAAAATGTTGTGGTACAACTTGGGGTGCATCCGCTTTGGGATTTGGTATGACACCCGCTGTTCAAGACTTCCGGAGCAAGAGCAAAAGTATTTTCTGTTGTGGCTCCAGTCCTCTATTGCTAGGCTTCACAGTGCAGGGCCACTTCCTTTTTTGTCTTAAAGAAGATAATGTAAAAATGTGCTCTTTCAGCATGCATTTGGATTACTACAGCACTGCTCACTGAGGCTTTGGTGTGTTTAGTTATTGTACCTTGCATGTGTGTGTTTGTATGCAGGTATTTAATGCACTGCTAATTGTTTTGGATTTAAGAATTTTACTGCATGGGTAGCCACCTTAACCTGGTGCTACTATGTTCTTATAGTGCTTGTTTTCTTTGGATTCTCAAATTTATTTTAACCTTTAATTTTGTACACTATGTGCACATCTGAAAATGTGGCACCAGTGCCATGTGGCACCAGTGTAATGGCTGGACTGGGAAGAACCCTGCAGAGCTCTTGCCAGTCAGTTTGATGGAGAAGGACTAAATGGACCCATACTCTGGCTTAGGAAAGATGATGGTGATGATACTATTACTGTTCTATCAGCCTATCAATTCTGAACAGCTATATGACAAGACACAGCATCTGAGAGAAATTTGGCTACCAACAGCATGCTTTTGTTGTTGTTTGTGCCTGTGATGAGGCTATTTATTTTAAAACTACAGGCACACACCCCTATGATGAAAGACTAGATATCTTTAAAACAAATCAACCATTTTGACATATGGATATTGGATATAAATAAAGTAAGCAGAATGAATTTTTGATAAGGAGAGAGTGATGGCTGATATTTGAGCAAAGCAATTCGCAAGCTATTTGTTATAAAAGAAATCTTCCAGAATGTTCAATTGCTGTGCTTCACCACTGACTTAAGAAGTGAATTGAACACTTAAGAAAAATGGCTAGTCAGGTTTGCAAGCATAACATTCCTCTTTGAAATGGAAATGCAACTTTAGTGGCATCCATAGCCATTGATCCCCAAGGATCTAAACAGCTGCTAATGTTGCTGAACAAATCTAATATCTGCACACATCTCTAAGGTCTGCAAATCTGATAGCTTTTCTTTTCAAATATCAGAGTTTCTTGCTTGTGCTATGCATACTGCTCCATGCTCCTATAACTACACTTAAAAGGTTCAATAACTAAATTTGCACTGTGGAGATTCCAGGCCTATGTGACATGAAATAAATAACATAATAAAACATTAAAGCATATTCTCCAAAGTTGCTCATGATCAAGGAAAATCACCATACAAAAATAAAGATTATTTTCCGGCCCAAAGCAGAGTTATGCCTCTCTAAGTCTATTGCCTTAAAGGGACTGAGAGGCGTATAACATGATTTCGAGTGGCACCAAAGAACACCTAAGACTATCAGCACCTCAACTAAATAAACTGACATTAGCTTCAGTCTAAATTGCCAAAATACATGTCATTTATCCAAACCTCTCTGGAAAAAATTGCCTTTTCCAAGCACTTGATGAGGAGTTTATGGGATGTTCTGGACAAGCAAACTCTGTCACAAGCAAGCTCTGTAAATTATCTCCTAGATATTTGGAGATGAAGCCTGAGAAGGGACACAAGGCCATAGAGTCCACCCTCCTAAGCATCTATTTTCTCCAGGAGAAGGGATCTCTGTAGTTTGGAGATGAGCTGTAATTCTGGGGGTTCTTGAGGCTGACAGTGAGCAAGCAGCCACTCCTCATGAGTTTTTCTTTTTCTGGCTACTGTTGCCATTCCTTCCCAGCCTTTTTGCTGTGTAGCACAAGGAAAGAAGCCACAGTAGTAGCACCTCCAGCTCTTCCTGGCTACTGTTACTCATTTATCTTTTCTACCCAGCTGGAACAGTGCTTCAAGAAGCAAAGAGCAGCCTTGTCATCCCTTTTTCCTTCTGGCCACTGCCTCTCACTGCCTACCCAACTTCTTTTTTTGCCTTCTCTTCTGTCTTGCTATCATGAGTCTTGTCCTGCTCACCCATCCTTCTCACGTACTCTCATTTCACCATCGCTGGCACTCACACTGGTTTGTTGCCTGCGGTTCCACAAACAGTGCTTTTCTGGTTTTGGAGTTGTTATTACACCCCCCTCCATCTTTTATAGTGTTTGTAATTTTTGTAGAAAAACAACCCTTGTCTGTACCTAGACACATTGTGTGGGTTTTTCTATCCATATGATGAGGTGCAGGTTCAGAATTAGAGCTATGATGCGTGCTATATTCAAGAAGAATAAGTAGAGCTGGTTCTTATATGCCGAAGGAGTCTCAAAGCGGCTTACAATTGCCTTCCCTTTCCCCTCCCCACAACAGATACCTTGTGAGGTAGGTGAGGCTGAGAGAGCCCTGATATTACTGCTCAGTCAGAGCAGTTTTCTCAGTGCTGTGGTGAGCCCAAGGTCACCCAGCTGGCTACTTGATTCAAACCCGGTTCACCAGATTAGAAGTCTGCACTCCTAACCACTATACCAAGCAGGCTCTTAGAATATGTTCTAAGCAGGAGCAAGACTTCATTAAATCCAACAATGTTGTTTAACTTCAGAGTGCCTAGCAGTATGCATAAAAGATTGTCAAAGGACTGGACGGGTTTATTGGGTAGCTCAGCAGTACCAATGTAAGGGGGAAATGGACAAGTATTATTTTACTTAAAAAAAAATCAGGACATTAAAAATGTCTTAACTAATGAGTGGTCTTCTGGCATATGTCTATGAAGCAAGACTTTTTAGAAAAATAAATTAATTAGGAGGAAGATACACTTTTAAACCATCAGCTCAGTTTTGAATTTTGAAAACCCCATGAGAGCCAGTTTGGTGTATTGGTTAGGAGTGCGGACTTCTAATCTGACATGCCGGGTTCGATTCTGCACTCCCCCACATGCAGCCACTGGGTGACCTTGGGCTCGCCACGACACTGATAAAACTGCTCTGATCAAGCAGTGATGTCAGGGCTCTCTCAGCCGCACCCACCCCACAGGCTTTGTGGGGAGAGGAAAGGGAAGGCGACTGTAAGCCGCTCCTTCGGGTAGGGAAAAGCGGAATATAAGAACCAACTCTTCTTCTTCTAAATGGATTTCCCAGTAACAGGCTGGGAACTGAGAATGGTTTGTTTTCTGTCCAATTTTTTGCTGGCCATCAAGTTGCAGAACAAAATGGTAAATTCAAATGCTTTTTCAAAAGCTGTAAAGAAAATTACTGCCATTTAAAAATCTTTTATGACATTTTCCAAGTCTGAAATAGCTTTTGCCTTGTTACCAGAATTACAATGTCTCCGTCACTTGTTTCAAGCGTCGTTTTGTTTTGATTTTGAACACTGCTGGGGAATGCCATATGGGACAGTTATGCTTGCCTGAACATTGAGAAATGGTGTCTCATTTCCAGAGGACTCTGCATAACGTGTGAAGTCATTCACGCTAAGCTGGAAAACAAAAAGATGGGATAGGTCGCAGGAGGACATCTTGGCTCATTACCCACAAGGTGCACTCTGCAGCTAAGAGGAGAGGCAAATTACCAACACCTACCGTATCTTGAAGAAAGACAACAAGGTTTCTGGAATCCTGAGAAAGAGTGTGTCGTAGTAACATATGCAGCTCATGCTCAAAGATAATGTGTCCTTCATGTAAAGTACTTCCCAAGCCTTGGAGAGATCTAAAAATAAAATGGCAATTTACTTCTCCATTTTGAAACAAAAGACTGGTTAATCTCAGGGGAGAGGAGGTGGTCTAGTGTCAGCAACAGCCGCTGTTCTTGAGGCGGGCGGGTGGGTTAATGGGGTGGGAAAGGCATTCTATGTATTCATTATTACTATATCCAAGCATGTTATTTATTTTTATTTTACATCATTTGAACCCCATTCTCCCCAGTGGAGACACAAAGCAGCTTACATCACCACCCCTGTTCCTTTTTATCCTTCCAACAACCCTGTGAGGTAGGTCAGGCTGACAGGATGTGACTGGCCCAGAGCCAGAATTGAAACCTGGCTCTCCCAGGTCCTAGCACATCTTTCGCCTAGCTTGAAAAGGTACAGGTGGCGACAGCATCATGTGTTAGAGGGGATTTGCAACATTTTCTTCTGTCCCTGAACCCATAGCACTGTGGCCCAAAGAGGGACAGTGTAAGCCTTGCAGGCACAGATGGTCTAATCTAGACTAACAGCCTTGTCAGCTTGGCCCACTTCTCCCATTCATGTCTGACATTAAGGGGCCCCAATGTGAGTTTCACCATTTCTTTTAAATGAATCTCCAAGTGGTGGGATAGTTGCTGATTACTGTCCTCTTCCTCCACTTCTTACCTCTCGAAGATCAGTCTTTATGCTTCAAGCAGCAGGACACCTGCATTTATATTCCAGGCAGAATTTCCTAAAATATATATTTACAGCTGCCACATACAGAGAGATAATTGAATTGCAGACATAATGGGTCACTTCCAGTCTTCCACTGCATAGCTGAATCTGCTGCAGTTTCCTTTTAAAAACTATTTAAATTTTTCATAACATTCTTCAGTATAGACTGACAAAAGATAATGATCAAATGTTACAATATACCGAGTTCAGGATTTCAGCAGGCCACTAGAATGTAGCCATACCTGATTAACATATTATGCACTATTTATTAAATAGACTCCAGAGTATGAATAAGGAGGACAGCTGACTAGGAGGTAAAGTGCCAAAACCTGATACTTCCTAGTATGGCCCACATCTCACCTCTCCCACAGTGATGGAAACACATAGCACTTTGGGTACCCCTTCAGACACTCAGCAAATGGTGGTGAGGAACACATGACTCTCCCCTGGATGCTTTCTGAGCAAAGCAGCAACTGGTGCACCATCCTCAAAAGGGGACAATGTGGGAGCTCCATGATCAGGAACTCCTGTGGGTTTTTTTCTTGTTTGTTTTAAGACTGAAGTATTTATGGATGGGGCAAGGGAACATGGGATCCAGCTGGTCCCACAACTCAAGGGAGTGGGGGAGCTATTCCTATCTTACCATGCTGGTTTTCTGATTTTGTATCCTCATATCTTTTGTATGTGTAACACTACCAGAGCTACCAGTTGCCTTGCAGCAGAAACATACAGGTATAGTATGGGAAACAAAGCATGATTTACAATAAAAATAATAGCCTTTCAGCCAGTAGGATAGCAAATTGTACAAATTCTAAAATATTGATGGAATGAATTATCTGTTTACATCTGATTATTATGGCATGATTGGAAGGCACACATGGTATACACATGGTACAGCAAGGTTGCTGAAACAAAGCAAAGGTCTCGTTTGAGACCTTTCTCAGCCTGGAGAAAAGGAGGTTGAGAGGGGACATGATAGCCCTCTTTAAGTATTTGAAAGGTTGTCACTTGGAGGAGGGCAGGATGCTGTTCCCGTTGGCTGCAGAGGAAAGGACGTGCAGTAATGGGTTTAAACTACAAGTACAACGATATAGGCTAGATATCAGGGGGAAAAAATCACAGTCAGAGTAGTTCAGCAGTGAGCTCCCCCTCACTGGCAGTCTTCAAGCAAAGGTTGGATATACACTTTTCTTGGATGCTTTAGGATGCTTAGGGCTGATCCTGCATTGAGCAGGGGGTTGGACTAGATGGCCTGTATGGCCCCTTCCAACTCTATGATTCTGATTCTATGATTCTATGATTGGAAGAGCTTCCAGAGAATTCTTTGTTTTCCCCTTTGTGTTCCATGTAGGAAGATAGTCAGAAAAAAACATCAACAAACATTTCTTAAAGTATTTAGGAAATCTGATGTCATCTCTCCAGATGTGATTGAGACAGGTAACAATTAAAACAATAAAGACACTACAGCAACTCAGGAAAATGAATCATGCTATAAAACAAGTTGTTAAAGCAGCCAAACCTGTGGAATAAACAGATCATTAAAACATACCAATTAAAAATGTATGTATCAAGCATGTCTTACAAACGGCTAAAACAGCCTATTGGAATAATACTTTTGTGGGTCTTCTGAAATTTTTGCACACATTTTCTGAGGACAAGATTGAGAAAGAGGGAGGGGTCAGTGACTTTAAGTAACCTTTAAAAAGGATTTACAGTGTGACTTTGTTTAATTCTCTTAATGGTACACATCAGGACAGAGAAATAAGAAATAACAGAAATGACTTAACGGCAAAACAAACTCCCATCTAAAATCAGGGTATTTTATGTGGGAAGTTGGTGTGAAATAAATAACAGATGGGTATTTTAAAGTGTTTTTTCCCAACCCCCCTCCTCCCGCTATTAATTTAAAAATAATATGTGAAACATGAATTTGAATTAATTAAATATAACAAAAATAGTCATTGTTACACATACAAAGGATATGAGGATACAAAACTTTTCCTGTGTTAAAATATGGTACTTTTTATAACTTATGTGCTGTTCCTTAGATCCTGGTCTGGAACTCTTTTCCCAAGATCAAATCCATTACTTTTTTTTTTTTTTTTTTTGAGAAAAGAGACATACTAGTAACTAGAAGAAATTATTAGGGATGTGCATTTGGGTTATTGGCACCAACCCCCCCCCCCCCCAAAAAAAAAACAATACCTTACAAGTATTTTGGGGATTTTTTAAAGCTGAATACAGATTAGAGAATCTGACTGGCTATCAGTTTAGTTGACCCGAAATAAAAGTAAAAATATTCAACTTTAATTCAGGTATATCTGTCTCTCCTAAATAGCTTATGGTGAAGAGATTTAAAATGCTACAAAGTTAACTTTCAGTTCCATCCTCTTCTCTAGGGTAAGTAAACTAGAGTAAGCACTTGTGCCTGCATCCTCTTTCAGGGTCAATCTGCACTGAGCTTTTTATCCCTAGTGACCCCCAAATTAAAGAATGCAATCTACACATTATTCAATTTCCATTTTTATATTTAGCACTTTAAATTTTCCCTCTGCAATGTCTATGATTGTTTTGTGGTGACACTACCTTTCCCCTGTGCTATCCAGGAGTGGATAGAACTCATTACATTTAAGGAAACCACTCTGAAAGCCCCAGCATTAAGTGTAGATCTCTGCATTTTGCCAGATTAACTTCCTGCCCCATGCCTCCAATGCTGACATAGCGAAGCAGTCTGTCACTAATTGGTCAGGGCATCAGTTCACAGACTGCCTGATTCTCAGTTGCCATTCTCTCACAAGACTTATTTTTGTTCTCATCTTGGGATCTGTTTTAAAGTGACTGCACTCCAAAAGCCCACATTTCTATGGGCAGAGATGTGCCTCTTGGATTTACTTTCCTCTCTTTGTTCTCTGTGAGGCTTCTGCCTCCCCTCCCCCCCCCCGCCCACTCCTGTAGGAAAAGAAAGATAAACAAGCAGCCTCATGCTCCAGTTCCCCCTCCCTTGTCTTGTTCTGACTGCAGGAAATAAAGCACTCTCCAGCCTTGTGCTCCTTCAATGCTGGCTGGAGCTTCACCCAATTCTCCCCCCCCCTCAAAAAAAAATCAAGTGGGAAGGACACCAAAAATTGGGACAATGCAAATACAGAAGGGCAACATGTTTAAAATTGGGAAACGGAAGGCTGTAGATATGGGTTCAAATTGACCAGAATTCTGCAGGCTTTACAGGGGGGGGGGAAATGTGAGTGCAAATGCCTCCCTTTTGCAGGCTCTGCAGAACTGTTCGATATCACAGATTGATGCTCTAGTGTTTATCACGTCTGTTGCTTATCCTGGAATGTGGCCAAGAACAATCAGAGACTGTTCCAGGGGCCAATTGACTTCTACTGCACTTTATGATTCCTCCCTCAACAATGTACATATCAAAGGTAAATGCAAAATTAGAAGTGTGATTAGTGGTATCAGGCTCCCTGGGGAGTGTCACTTGGTCCTCAGAAGACAACCAATAGGTGGGGACCAAGGGAATCACTGACTGTGGAAATTATATTTGGCAAGATTTCAGGGACAGGGAGGAGAAGAGAAGTTGCTCTACTTGGGAAGTTGCTGCACTCTCCTCCACTTCTTTTTCACTGGCCAAAACAACCAGTAGTTTTTGCAGACTGGATATATTTTAGTTGTCTTTTCAAATCAGAGGGAGCCTAATATATTTTTAAAATCATGCATTTCCCAGACTGCTCTAAGCAAACATTCCAGATAATACATTTCAGGACATATGTGCAATGGCTAGATATCAAAGTCACATGCTTCTATTGCCAGTGGCAGGAGTTGGAGCTACATAATTAAAATCAACGACTGGTATAGCAGAATTTCAAAAAGGTACTGAAGCATCTCACCAAATGACATTGCTGTGACAGCCCAATTCACTTCTACCTGGAGGGATTTTATTTGGAGTGGCAACCTAACAATGGCCTGATATGAAATGTCATCTTTCAATTTAGCACCTTTGATTCGTCAAAAGAAAATTCTCTCAGAAAACTATGAAATTGCTCACCTTGTTTGTATTCAAGGCATCACATCTATATGCCAAATAAAATAGCCTATCTCTCTCTTTGAGCTCCTTGCATGTGATTGGGGAGGGGATATTGGATAGAGCAGCCTTGTCAAATTGGAGAAAATCTTTTAGAAAATGCTTTCACTCACAATCTTGCCACAAAACTGGCTGTCACTATAAACTGTCAAAGGCTTTAACTGATTGCAAACAACAGATATTTCAAACAACAGACACATTTGGCCTTCATTGTTTATACCAACTTGATAAAATATCCACCAGTAAGCTAGCATTTTGAAAAAAGGTTACAAATAGGAGGTATAGGGATCCTATGGAGTATCTGCATTATAAACACCAACACTATAGGACATGTAAAAGGTACCTCCCCTAAGGAGGGGAAGTACCTCACTGGTAGAACACTGCAGAAGATCCCAGGTTTGATCCCTGCATCTCCAGTTAAGCAGGCCTGGTATGAAAGACCTCTTCTGAAGACTCCAGAGAGCTGATGCCAGTCTGAGTAGACAATACAGATCTTGAAGGACAGTGGTCTTATCCTTATCCTTATCCTTATCCTTATCCTTATCCTTATCCTTATCCTTATCCTTATCCTTATCCTTATCCTTATCCTTATCCTTATCCTTATCCTTATCCTTATCCTTATCCTTATCCATGGTTCCTCTATATATTTGTGAAACAGCCTGGGGGGTGGAATGTGTCTGGCTGTCCAAGCTGGAATAGGGCCAATCAGGGTGCAGCCAGCAACACTGGCTGCATCCTGATTGGCCCTGCCCCTACAGCACCTGCCCACCCTCCCTGGACGCTAGCCACATTCCTCTCAGACGTACCAGAGACAGAGAGAGACACACAGAGCCCTGCCAGACTGAACACGAGCCCTCATTCCCTCCTCTCGCTCCTGCTGCAGGAGGCAGAGACACAGAGAGAGCTGCCCCAAGCTGCTGATCAGCCCTGCTTCCCTCCTAAGCATGAGCCCTAATAACCTGCTATGGCTCCTGCTGCAAGGCACACCGAGAGACACACAGCAAGAGGGGGAGAGAGACACACACAGAGAGATCTGCACCTCCTGGTGTCCCCTGGGTCCTAGCGCCCACTGCATTCCTGCTTGCAATGGGCTTTCTTGCTAGTTTAGCATAAGACAGTTCCACATGTGCACATTCTCTTTATTTTATCTCTTCCTGACTCCTAGTCATCCTCTTCCCACATCTCTACCACAGTTTTCTCCTTGAATCTCCTTGGTGCATCTTCCTCAATCTCAAAACATCTTTGCTTGTCTATCTTGCTTCTCTATTCAATTAGCTTTCTATTTGATACATACAGAATGGTGGAAGGTGAAATTTAGATGTTTACTTTTATCTTGTCCATCTCCTTTCCTCACCACCTACAATGTGATCTCTCTGCTATCTACATGATTCCCAGCCAGTCAAAGTTCACAGGGCAAATCTAGTGGAATCATAGTACTGTATAAGCAATCAAATTTTATCACTTTTAAAAATGAAGTCACTGAGCACCAACAAAACCCTTATGTTGTCTTCAGTCTGAATGGAGGGATGGGGAAAAGGTGACCTGTTGTCAACATACATCAATACTCCCTCTACAGCCACACCACCCTGGCAGGCAACAAAATAACCAGCATGATGGCAAATCAGCCACTGTGAGTAACTAAAGAGATTTGCATCCACCCAGATGCTCAGCTGATTATGGATACTATTGATCTGCCCTGCATCTCCTTCAATACAATGTAAACAGGAATACACTTCAGATGTAGTGGAAGACAATTTATGTCACCGTTCCAAATTCAGTAAAGGACAAGAATACATAAGCCAGTTTTGGAACAGAGATCTCTTCATTGGATCATGGTGTCCATCTTGTAGGCATGCTGGCTCATTTCCACACAAGGAATTTGCCCCTGCACAGCCTCTCATTGCTTGCTGATTTTAGTGCGGCTTCAACATGGCATTGGCAGCAACACGCGGCTGTGCAAGAGTTGCCACGAGTTTTCATCCAGTTTGCTCCATGATGACATAAATCACACTCACAACACACAAAAAGATTTCCCTTTCTTGTTGCGCTTTTCTTGTCTCTCCATTTCCTGATCGAAATTTTTTTTTCAAATGGTGCAGTCCACGTTGCTACGGGACCACAAAGCGACATGTTCTCAGTACAAATGAAATGCTCTCTTCATTGTGTACAGTAATATGGGGACTGTGCAGCTAAAATACATTCTAGTTTGTGTTTTCTGGCAGTGGGGTATGAATAGGAAAGGGGGGGCAAGTGATAAAGCAGACATCTCCCTATCAGCTTGGCATTCATGCTCTGTGTTTTAAAACTTTATTGTGAACACACAATCATTGGGATCATGTTACCATGGCCAGCTTATCACAAATGTACCTGAACATAAAGAAAGACCATTATACAAAGAATCCTGAAAAGGGATTGAAGGAAATGTTTTATTGTTGTTGTGTGATCCCATAGCAACGCGGAAGTGTAAGGTTTATTTTTTTATGTTCTTGGTTGGCTCTGAGCCTGGAGTTCACCTTGCTTTAAAGGCCCAACCAACAAAGAGTGCAGAATTGGGGCAGAAAGGTTGAAAGCCCAATAGGTAAATAAATTTGCATATGACGTCAGCAAAAGAAAAGGTAGATCAATCAAACATTAAGGCTAGCAGGACATTCTTTGAACAAAATTTGAGTCCAGTGGCACCTTTAAGACAAACCAAGTTTTATTCAACATATAAACTGTTGTGCGCTTTGTTGGACTCAAACTTTGCTCTGCTGCTTCGGACCAATACAGCTACCCACCTGAAATCTAAACGAGTAAGCAATTACATACAAGTAAAGGTTGGTGTTGTAGACGAATGCTGTGAATACCATGGACAGCCAGTTACCAACAAGATAGTTTTAGAGAGGAGCAAACCAACTATATCATTGGAAGAGAAGATATTACGGCTAAAGCTCACTTACTTTGGACACATCATGCGATCAAACTCACTAGAAAAATCATTAATGCTCGGCATGGTTAGTGGCAAAAGGAAATGTGGTCACCAAAGGATCCGCTGGCTCAACATGATCAAAGCAGACACAGGGATGACCATGAACCAACTAAAAGAAGCACTGACAGAAACGTATGGCGAAAACTTTCCTATAGAATCGCCAAGGGGCAGGCATGACTGAACGGATAACATAATCAAAGGTGCGTGATAAACCTGGGTGTTTCATAAAGTTGGAATCCCAGGCAGGAAGTAGAAACAAGTCCCAAGAAACCATGTGCTAAATTACTAGGCAGGATAAACCACACCATTTTTAATCCAGAGTTAACTTGTTTTCTCAGCACAGCTTCTTCTTCCTTGAGACACAAAACAGTCACTTCCTCTCTGCTACTTTCCTACCCCAAATTATTTGCCTTTAGTAGTAAAGTGGATTTTTACAACACAAAGGTCATGGTTGTAGGCTTAGTGTTTACTGACCACAATACAAAGTAAACAGAAACTGGTTTGAATGTGGAACTTGAAGCCATTTTGATTGAGCAACCTGCTTAGAACCAGTTTCTGGCTGCTGGTCAGACACTGCTTTGCATATTTATGGAGACAACAGGAGCAAGAGCTCTCTAAGACAAAGGACAAGCCAGACTTGAAAGTATTTTTATCCATTAAAAAAAAAGATTTCCCCATTGACTCTTGTTTGAAAACCACTGTACTATTTGCTGTAAGTTCCTAGCCTCTGAAAAAAAGAGTATCATTATTTACCTTCATTAAAAAACAAAAAAAACATTGTGTTCATGCACAAGGTTTTGCATTGTCTTATGAGACCTGGCATGGGCAGTGCAGTGTGCAGTTCTTAGAAAGAGATGTGACCTACTTACTGGGCGTAGGAGCTCCAAGGTATACACAGAACTATGCTAATGATGATTTGCCCCCTCATAATAATGAAGTAAAGAAATCCATATGTATCCTTTTGCATGCTCAGATTTGATTAGTCTCACCTCTAAAAAATACAGGATGACATACAAAACAATCCCTTGGAACTGCCTACAGAATCCTCCGTGCATTGACCTAAGAGAGCCTGAATCACTAGTTGATCCAGAGGTCCTGATGCTGTACAAGAAAGAAAACCATGAAAACCTTTTGAATGTGTATATTGAGGTCATCGGGAGAGAGGCCCATGTTAGATCCCTATTTCCCATCCCTGCAGGTGCAGATCCCTATTTCCCATCCTTAATGCCTTGTCTGAAAAAAGGAAGGTAAAATATCTAAAATAACTAAAGGTTTCTAATGTGGCGTTATGGTTACAGTGTCTGACTAGAATCCAGGAAACCCAAGTTTGAATCCCCATGCTGGCAAGGACACTTATTGAGACTGCTTCCACATTGGGAATTTGCCCTGCCTTACTGCTTGTCCCGTGGCTGGGGGAAATTCCCAATTTTGCTCAAAGTCAGCAGTGAGTCAGGGCTGTCTCAGACGTGGTTTGATTCAGACCCTCCATTGCCCCATGGCAAAGGAGCACTGATATATCCACATTCCCTTGTTTGACCCTGGCAGCAATGGGACCTATATCAGGTCAGGCCTGTGCAGCAGGAGAAGAGTGGGCTGTCCTGGCCCAGCTCCTCCTCTGACTACAGTGTCCCAAAAAGAACAAAAAATGGCCCAGACAGCTGGGGCATTTTTTAAAAGAATGCAGTATTCCCCTAATTTAAAAGAATGCAGTATTCCCCTAATTTTTTTAAATTAGGGGAATAAACAGGTCCATGCCGACCCGCAGTGTGGAAGAACCTTGCCACCCCATTTTCTGTGTAGGAACACAAATCCAGGGTGGACGAGGTGCACCAGGCCAAATGCTCCCCCGTGCAGGAGCAGGAAGAGGTGGAGCAACCTGCCCTGGCTCAGCCAGCAGGCTGCAGCCCAGAGCAATGACCTCCATGCAGTAAATGTCTGAGTAACCTTTGGCCAACCACTCTATTCAGTCTAACCTACCTTACAGAAATGGAGAGAATAAAAATCTAAGCCAGGGATGGCCAAACTGTGGCTCTCCAGACGTCTATGAGCTTCTATTACAATAAGCCTCTGCCGGCATGGCCAATTGTAGATCTAAGCCCACATTGGTTCCACATTGTGGAGAAATGCAGAATATATGATGAAGTAAATACATAAAGAAAAATCTTCAGCAAAAGCAATCTGGCTGCATGATAATGCTTACAACTGTCTGGCACAATACTTTGCAGAGTATAACTACATTACAGTGACATAACAACAATACCTGCATCTTTAATGACATTTTTAAAATGTCCTCATTACAGATAAGCTTTTTTAATGCTGACATTCTGTAAATCTTTGGGCAGCTGATCAACCCAACACAGTACTCTGGAGAGGACTAAAATGCAAGCATGTTAATCTAGCATCCAAGAAGCAGACATGCTTTACCACAGCATCAGGGCGAGAGGAAGCAAACGTGTAAGAGGAGGAGTTAAGTCATTTTTTAATAATTCCGTGTTACAGATTCATGCAGTTCCTGAGTATTTTTTCACCCAAATGGTAACAAACCTGAGACTTGTGACCCTCAAACCCATTTGCTAACCATTCCCCTGGATCCCTCAACTGCACTCTAAGACTAAAAAGCAGACACAACCACTGGTTTATGACCTTCACGACATAAAAATAGTCAGACGGAGACCAAGAGCTAAAATTCCTAATTCACAGAAAATAGCATTAGGGACACGGAGCAATCCTAGCAGAATGAAGGCTTCCTTACCTGTCAGTTGACCAGAGAAGCACAGGCATATGAACCACCGAGAAAATCCCTCTGAACAGCAAGCTGGAGAAGCAGAATATCTGAACCCATGAAACAAGACTGCATGTGGCCATGGTCACTCCTGGGTTTGTTCCTAACTTGTCAGCTACAAAATCAATACTGCCTTTGGAAGTGGAAGAGGCAGGGTTTTTTGTTTTGAATGACCCCAGAAGCATCTGGATTGAGCCAGGATGTAGGTGGGACTGTTTTGTGACAACACTATAAAATTCAGAACAGAACAAGGTCTCACCTGTTTGTGAACACTGCAATACGTTTATGGCATGTACAGGACTCAGGCTTCCAGAAGATTTCAGACAATAGCAGCATTTGTCTTACTTAGCCCACATTAGCAAAATGAAGCTACCCGAGTAGATTCTCAGTTTACCTCTAATGGATTTCCTGATGCTTTAAGGTAAGTTCACAGCTGAAGGAAGCAACCACCTTTTGATCTGGTTAGGATCTGTGATAGATGGGACTCCAAGACCTGAAACACTTAATGCATACATATGGTGGGTTTGCAAGACTAAGGATTTACTTAGGCGCTCACTGAAAAGTCAGCATTCATACATTCAGCCCTCTCAATGTCCTTCAGCCCTGAACATAACCTTTTACTGATAACCTTTCACTGTCAGAAGTGAGTGTTGCAGAAAATCTTGGATCTCAGTTTCTGAAATTTATCTCATTTTATTTCTAGTTTATTGTTATGTCCCTCACTTTAATTCTCCTTCACACATTTCCAAAAGCTGATGTCACACATTTGGGTGTTGGCAAGTTGCAACTGTAGTATATATTTGTACATCACAGTTCCTTGTGGAGGAGTAAATGATAAGGCAGCTGTTTATATTGCAGCCCATAAATATAGCCAGTAAAGTGGTGAAGAGCAATGGCTTCTAATCTGGTCAGCTGAGTTTGATTCCCCACTCCTTCTCCACACGCAGCCAGCTGGGTGACCTTGGGCTCACCACAGCACTGATAAAATTGTTCTGACCAAACAGTAATATCAGGGCTCTCTCAGACTCACCTACCTCACAGAGTGTCTGTTGTGGGGAGAGGAAAGGGAAGATGATTGCAAGCCACTTTGAGTCTCCTTCTGGTAGAGAAAAATGGCAACTCTTCTTCTTCTGATGCAGTGTAAGGAGCACATGTCTATTTTGTTTTGTCTTGCATATCCTCAAGCTTGGGGCCTAACACATGTAAGACCAGAGGTGGGAGACGTTCATAAAATGCACATTATTGTTGGTCTCATTTTTATTTACCAGGCACATCTTGTGAAGTAAGAATAGCCTGGACAGGTCATCAGAAGAGATGGGAAACAGAGCCCAATCTAATAAAGCTCTTCCTATGTTCTGCAGAAGCCATAACATAATAATGTATTTCAGTTGTAGCACCCCATTTCAAAACTGTGCCTCAGGGTAATCTTTTTATTGTGTTTTGTAGTTACAGATAAAATGTCCCATTCACATTTCATAAATTCAGTTTCCCACATCTGCATTGATTTCTTCTCATAAACTGTCCTTTCCTTTTGAACGTGTACTGCCTTTGAGGTGACACTGTTCACTCACGGTGGTTTTTCACCACTTTCTAAATAGTGTCTTGCAGGTGTTGAGTCAAAATTCCATCTCTGGGAGTTAACGAAGTGAATTTGCTGCCCCAGAGCCTTCTCTGGAGTAGGGAGAGACTGCTGGCAGGAGGAGATAGCATCAAGGAGCTGGTCTATAATCTCCCTTTTTTAGCTGGATGGGAACCTCCCAAACTCACCCACTCCTGTTCAGATGATGAATGATGCCGACACATGAAATGATTCTTTGCATAGAAACATGCCGGCTTAAAGCATTTACAGTTTTAAAGGTTTTAGAAATAAGCAGCAAAAGGTAAACCACCTGATACAGACACATGAACAGTACAGGTACAGACAACCAAACTGAAACTGAAACTTTTGTCCCACAATTATGATAGTTTGCTGAGGTTGTAAAACAGGATCTGGGCTCTAATTGCAGTTGGGAGCTGACCTGATTAAATGACTCTCCATCAAGAAAAGTCACCCATTTAAATAACAAGAAGACAGAAAGATCATAGCCTAGCCTTTTCCCTAATGTAAAAGGGAATTCTTTTGCATATAAAAGTACTCTGTTATGTAACCCCTCTTCCCCATATGCCAGTTTATTTATTTATGTAGTCCTGTGATTAATTGGGCAAGCTTTTTAAAGTTCTTATAGGTGCTGCATGGACTGTGATTTAAAGACAAGACTGGCATGGAGAAAGGAACAGTATTTCTTCCCTTGCCATAAATTGCTACCCACAGTCTACTTTTACCCTCTCTGAGGAAAACGTACTGGTTCTTTGAAGATAAGTAGCTTGAGGATTGTGATTTTGGCAGGAAACAAGTGCTACAATTAAATAGTCATCTTCCATCATGCAGATGTTTTGCATTAAACAGTAGCCTCTGGAACAACAGGTATCGTTTTTTCTTTAAAGAGATTTTTGGGGAAATAATCAGGGAATTCGGTTTAACATTGTCATTCCACCTTGTTACTAGCCTTAAAGTTCTAAATACTGACATGTTTTGAACTAGAATAGACAGCCGTTTTCTCAGATAGTTTCTGACCATTAACACCCAACCAAAAGAAAATGCTTGTTTTTTCAAGAGGACACACTTGGAAGTAGAATTTTGCTTTGGGAATCTTGACCAATGAAGGCTGGGATTTGGGACTTGGGTGTCAATGGTAAATTTGTGACCAGCCAGTAAAAAGGCTAGTTTTGAGGATGGCCCTTCCCAGTGCACTGCCAATTACTGAAGGGGCATTAAAATAATAGTAAAAGATTTTGCTTAAGATCAACACATTTCTGGAATAAAGTTTATAGTGATAAAAGGAACAATGGGTGGGCGATAGTTCTTTGGCCTCCGTTACTTTCTTTTTGGGAAATAAATTGCTTAAACTCTCATTGATATATTAGGGACAGTTTTTAGTTTATAGATAGAATCTCTAAATTAACTAAACATGGAGGTTCTTCATCATTATCTATAAGCTGCATACATTTCTCTGCAGTTCATGACCGGTGCACAAGACAATAGCAGTTTTAAATTGTCTGGGCTGATGTTCTTTTACATAAAACTCTTCTGGAGAATTGAAACATATCCCCCCAGCTGTAGTTTTACATTCCTGATGTAAATTATTTTGTCTTTTCAAAAGCTGTCAACACCATATTCATGTGATAGTACAAATAAATTTAGTTCTCTAAATTGGGATAAATGGGACACTGCTGTAAAGGAGGAAAATTTATAGATTTTTGCAGCTTGAATTTCTGAAGAGATGTTTTTGAGATGTGCAATTATGCCAGAATTACAGGGAATACAGATGTCAGTATTTGAGTCTGATATACATAATACTGGTCTTCCTATTTAATATACTTTTAAAACTCAAGGAAGCATTACAAATATATACAGCCTTGGAATTCTGGCATCCTAGTAAACTCAACTGTAGGCAACTACTTAATATGCAGCTGTGTTCATCATTGTTTAGCAAAAAGATCTCCAAAATACCATCTTAGTATTTTTAAAATTGCAATGAAAATATATGCACTCCATGTAGATCAGGCTTTCAACATGTGGATTGAGCTGAGCATTAGTTACTCAAAGCAAATTTATTTTTTTAATCATCAGGCTACATTGCAGAATTGGGAGCTTCAGTTAGGAAAGTGCTACGCTATATATACTTGTAATACATTAAAAGATGGCTGTAAAATAATGAATGGATTTTGCATCTATATTAAGACTCACCGTCTCCTTTTGGCTATCCAGGTCACCGTTGAGGGTTATCAAATAACCTCTGGCTATGCATAGTTCTTTATATACTTTGCAGTTGAGTTCATTGCTTCACTCAACCATTGAGAAAGAATGGAGGTCCCAAACTTGAAATATCTTAGCCTGACTCCTGCTCTTTTCATAAAGTGATGGGTCTGCATCCAGCTGTAACTGCAGGTGACTGGACATATAAGAGCTGGTGGCCCTCAGTGCAGACAAACATGCCCCTATGCATCACAAGACACATCATCCAGATGTGCATCCAAGCCAACATTTGCTGAACATTCAGTAGTTGTGGGAAAATATTTTTGTGCAAAAATCTGTCTTGCTAGACTGGAAGGTGTAATAAAACACTGCTGTTCATGTTTAAGTTGAAAAGTGAGCTGTTTTAACTTTGCAAATATTAGACTGTTGCTGTCCACGCTAAGTAAAAATCCCTTGCTCTGTCTCAACAAGCCTTGAGTTTGACTGTGACAATTCTCTTTACTAAAAGTGAAGCTTGATTTCACCATAAGTGAGTTATGCAGCTCATCGATATACTTCTAAGCCTAAATAAAAGGGGGTGGGGGGCCCAAGGAAAAGAAAAAAGAAAAGGCTGTGCAGCAGAATCCAGCAAACCAGGGCAAATTGCTTTGCCCATACCATCCACATTTACAGTCCAGATACATTATTCTGTACCTGGAAATCATAGGCCATCAACATTCAACATAGTTTATGAAATACTGCAGTATACATAATTTGAAATAAAATAAGTATTTGCATTTCTTGGGAATTTCCCAAAATCTTAATTAACTCAAGACTTGTTCAGGATAAGATAATTACTATTGTGCATAGCACATGTTTTATGCAAAATGCACCTGAATGAGCTCATTTTATTCAATAAAGGAGATGGATAGACAGTGAATCACATAGCAGGTAACTTGTAAAACTTTAGCTGACAGGCAAAAAAAATGTTTCCCCAGGCTTCTGTGTGATTTGAGATATTAGTTTTGATTGTCTGGCTTTTAAAATGATAACACAGTCTGCTCTGCTCTCTTAATTGAGTTTGTTATAATGGAATGCTGGCATTTTCAAACTGTACCAATTCATTTTATAATGATTTTACGACTGATCTCAAGGTCCTTTTTATTCTACTGTAATTTTTATCTTTTTAACATTAATTGGAAGTTGCCTCAGGAATTATGCGGATAAGCACAGGATATAAATGTTTAAAATAAATACATCTAAGCAGTATCCTTTAAAAGTCTTCCATGGTAAAAGATTTTCAAGATTTTGTGATATAAACAGCTGTCTGTATTAAGCATGGCTAAGCCAGTATGCTTTGCAATAATGTCACATATATGAAGACGGAGAAGAGTTGGTTTTTATATCCCGATTTTCACTGCCTGAAGGAGTCTCAAAGCAGCCTACAATTGATTTCCCCGCCTCTCCCCATATCATAGACCCTGTGAGGGAGGTGAGGATGAGTGAGCCTTGATACTACTGCTTGGCCAGAACAGCACTATCAGGGCTGTGACAAGCCCAAGGTCACCCAGATGGCTGCTCATGGAGGACCAGGGAATCAAAATCCGATATGCCGACAGACTCTGCTCATGTCCCGCCAAGAAACCTGAGCCAGTGGAGCACGTTCTCCTCCTTTGTGAGCAACACAACCATCTTAGAGAATGGTACATATATCCTCTCATGCGGGTGAGCAGAATCCATGGCCCCTCAACAGTAGGGCACTCTCTTTTACTGGATCACAATCCTCAAGTAACCGAAGGCATTGCAAAATTCCTCCATGGGATTTTCTGCAAGCGATCTGGGATCTGAATTGCTTTGTCTTTTATATACATGTTCTGTTATGTTATTATGCCAATAAAGGTCTTTGACTTTGACTTTGAATCAAACCCAGCTCACCAGATTGGAAGCCACCGCTCTTAATCACTATACCATGTGGCTCTTAGATATATCTCTTCAATCAAAATCCTGTTTCTAAACACAATATACAACATCATTTCATTGCTCTGGGGCTATGCAGTCTCCTGTGCTCTCAGTAGCTTACAACACTAGTAGAAAACTTTATTGCTGACCTTCTACACTCTCTCCATTTTGTATGTCACAGGACCAAATACTCCCCAACTTGATCAGTCAGGAATTGCCCCAAGCAGCAGCTGGAATCAATTATTGATGAAGACAGATGGGCAAACATTTTCAAAATTATTGTTCTACATTTCAGGGGCAGGCTGATGAAATCTGTTCCCAAGTAGATACCCGGGGGGGGGGGGGGGGGATAATATCAATAGAATACAATGGATGTTTGGAATTATGTATATGTTCTCCCAAAACTCTCTTTCTCTGGTCACTGATCAGAGGTAGAGCTTTGTAGTCTCAGGTGCATTGGTTGCCAGGGCAAATGGCATATTCATGTGATTGCTGATAAAGGTAGAGTATCAGTGGCAGGTGCTCGAGCTCCCATTAGCAGAAGAAGGACTGTGAGCAGAAAAGGGGAGACCAAAAACAGGCAGACATTTATGCATAAAGAAAAAAAAGACTGTTCTCAGTGCCACAACACAAGAATAATTGCCATAAAACTATTCAGAAGCCTCACTGATAAAATGCTGCTGGAACTGTGGCCAGTGTTTGCAATGAAAAAACAAAAATAACACGATGGGTTTTGCGCTACGAAAACGGTGCCACGTTAAGTTAAAAAATAAGAAGTCATTTTTGACAGTCTTTTTGTGAGTTTTCCATGATGTATAATACACCCTGGAGTAGTGTATGCAGCATTGAGGCCTCACTTCAAAAAGGACGTGGACAAAATTGAGAGGGTTAGGAGGAGAGCAACAAGAATGATCCAGGGCCTGGGGACCAAGCCCTATGAGAAAAGGCTGAGGGACTTGGGAATGTCCAGCCTGGAGGTTGAGAGGGGACATGATTGCTCTCTTTATTTGAAAAGTTGTTACTTAGAGGAGGGAAAGAAGCAGTTCCTGTTGACAGCAGAGGACAGGACTTGCAGGAATAGGTTTAAACTACATGGAGAATGATATTGGCTAGATATCAGGAAAAAATGTTCACAGTCAGAGTAGTTCAGCAGTGGAATCACCTGCCTAAGGGTGTGGTGAGCTCCCCCTCACTGGGAATCTTTAGGCAGTGGCTAAACAGATACCCTGGATGCTTTAGGCTGATCCTGCATTGAGCAGGGGTTGGACTAGATGACTTGTATGGCCCCTTCCAACTATATGATTCTATCTAAAAGTGATTTAAAAAATAGGCAACGTCCTTATACCTATGGCCATAATTGCCTCTGGATCTATGCAAGTGCAATAAAAAAGATAGCTAAATCACCTGCTCTGATCTGCTGTTTTCAGCTTCTGTACTGCAATGCTAAGCAGAACTACATTCTTCCAAGCTCACTGACTTCAGTAGATTCAGAAGGGTGTTAACTCTGTTAAGGATTGCACTTTTGGTCTCCAGGATCTGATCAACACCAGTGTATCTGTTGAGAAGGGTTGAAGGAAAGATCATTTTCTGTTCTTAGGTGTGCTGAATGGAGGAGCTGAGAGGTTGCTGAGAGGTAGAATGGATGTTTTTTGTATGAGAAATGAATAGGTATGGATGTGTTTTTTTAAAAACAACAACAACATACATCTAAATGATTAATTTTCAGAGAAATGCAGCATAACAATAACCAGGTTGGATTCCATTTGTTGTAAGTTAGCTTTAAGACAACTGTGTGTTTCCTAAAGTACAAGCAATTAAGACAGACAAATGTTCCTTTATCTTGAGATCAGACGGGTTTTCAAGCAGTAGATCAGTGAACAGTCTTCTCCCTAATGGATTACTTTGCTGAACTTGGTGTTAAAGGCTTTGCTACTAAAAGATCACTTGAGCAGGGCTCTTTGTCACCTTTATGAAGAGCTGCTGCCATCTCTGGGAACTGGGAGAAATAGTTCTTTGCGAGGAGATGTTTGTGCTTGATCCTATGAACAAACACCATCTCATATGCCTGGAAAGGAGAGGAAAAGGCAAATAAAATAAGGTAAAAATCTCTGTGTTAAGCAGATATCCATATTGCAGACTTCCAAAATATGTCCATTAATCAAAGCCATACTGTGGTGAATAGGAAAAACCCACACATGCTTGGAACTGGAGGACAATACTTGTATTACACAGTCCTTATGCAGCAGCTTCCCTGAAGAATTCAGTTCAAAATCATCAGAGAAGACATTATTGAGAGTACTAGAGAGAGAGAGTAGATATATAACATACATGTTTTTTTTACAAATCACTTGAGGTGCAAGCCGCAAGATGAGATAATAGTAAATAAATTGGTGGGGGAAGTGGCATGTATAGAGGAATGGAGTTGCAAGCCCCTCTCTGTTCCTTCTGATTGGAGCCCTGAGAAGTTAGAAGAACATGCCCATTTCCCTTACTAAGGGTGTTAATTATAACCTGGATAAATACCTTCTGTCACCAATGATACATGGGAGCTAGGGCTTGGCAGTGGGGAGAGGAAGGGGAGGGGTTGTCCAGTCCGTAAGGGCATGGGGTTGGACGTGTGTGTGGGGGGGAGGAGGTTGTAGTGGTGTGGTGACAAATAAAGGCATGGGTATGGAGAGATAGGTGTCAAGAACCTGTGGTTTGGAATGTTCGTTGAGTGTGGGAGAGGACTGACCTTTGGGAATTGTGGCATAGTAGTTGTACATGAGCTTTCCAGAACCATGTCTTCAGATGTGTGAAGGGGAAATCAGACTGGAGACTCTTCTTAGGGGGAGATTACATGGCAACCAATTCCTCCCAGTTCTGCATTCAAGGTAATTTCCCTTCTTGTGTGAATTAGGCCACAGATACCTAAATGTCCCACTGCCCTAATCCACATGGGGTAGTCACAGTACAATAGGTATCTGCCCTGCTCCTCCTGTCTCCATTTTTTGACTGTTGATAAAATGTTATGTGCCCACATGCTTCTTTCACAATTGCTCCTTAGAAGCACTAGATTTTCGTACCCTGTTGTTTACTACCCAAAGGAGTCTTAAATCGGTTTACAAACACCTTTATCCCTTTGTTTCCCCCATAATAGACACCCTGTGAGCAAGGTGGGGCTGAGAGAGCTCTGAGAGAACTGGGAATGGCCCACAGTCACCCAGTAGGCCTCAGGTGTCTCAAAGCAGTTTACAATCACCCTCCCTTCCTCTCCCCATAACAGACTCCCTGTGAGGGAGGTGGGGCCTAGAGAGTGCTAGCTCATGGTTTGGTGTGGGTTTAGTGCCTTACTTGGAAGCTGGCAACCCTAAGAGGAGGTCTCTCTGTGCACAGCAGTCTTGATCCTAGTCAGGGTTATGCATATCTAGGTAGTGTGGAATTCCAGAACATGAACCTACACCAATCTGGCAACCTTACCTCCACTCTGCAATGTTTTCTTGACCTCAAATAGGTCATGGGGTACTAGGTAGCTGCAGGGGCCTTACACACTTTTGAGGTCCCACTTCCAAATCTCAAGGAATATGTTTAAATCAGGGACAGCCAACCCTCCAGGTGGTCCCTGCAGATCTCTTGAAATTGCTGCTCATATATGAAGATCATATATAAAAAGTATAAAGATCAGCTCCCCAGGCAAAAATGGCTGCTTTGGAGTGGTGGACTGGAGTGGACTGAGAATCCCCTGGAAGTACAGCTCATCTCCAGGCAGTTAGGCTGAAGGGAAAGCTCCCCCCCCCCAGTTTTATGGCTCTAACTTACTAGCAAGGGATGGAATACTTATCCATAGGCAATTAGAGTTTGAATCCTATTCTGTGAGGAAGGAAGCAAGGCAAGAAAGGAGCCATGCACATTTGGGTCAGCAGGTTAGCAGGCTCCAGTTCACCTGGCTCGGTGGGTCTCCTCCACACTGACCCTCAGCATTCTGCACATGTTGCACCCCTTATTATTATTATTATTATTATTATTATTATTATTATTACTACTACTACTACTACTACTACTACTACTATTACTATTATTATTATTATTGGATTTATTACCCGCCACTCCCTTGCGGCTCGTGGCGGGTTACAACAGTATAAAACCCCATAAAATACATTAAAATCCCATTGACACATCTACAATTAAAAGCTGCCTGGCAAGAGCGGCTAATCGACTACCCATTCCCCCACTAGCGGGTGGAGAGGGGATACTGATGGTACCCGTCTCTTTAATCCCAATCCTCAGGTCCCGGGGGGCATAGATGTTAAGCCTGGTCTCAACCGTAAACCTGGCGGAAGAGCTCCGTCTTGCAAGCCCTGCGGAACGATGGAAGGTCCCGCAGGGCCCGCAGCTCTCCTGGGAGCTCATTCCACCAGACGGGGGCCAGGACCGAAAAGGCCCTGGCCCTGGTCGAGGCCAGGTGTGCTTCCCTGGGGCCGGGAACGACCAGCAGATTTTCTCCCGCAGAACGTAAGGCTCTGCGGGGGGCATAGGGCGATAGACGGTCCCTCAGGTATGTGGGTCCCAACTCGCATAAAGCCTTGAAGGTTAAAACCAAAACCTTGAACCGGATCCGGGCAGCAATCGGCAACCAGTGCAGCTGCCTCAGCACTGGCTGGATATGGGCCCTCCAAGGTGTACCAGTTAGGACCCTAGCAGCTGCATTCTGCAATAGCTGAAGTTTCCAGATCAAGGACAAGGGAAGGCCCGCGTAGAGCGAGTTACAGAAATCTATTCTGGAGGTGACCGTTGCATGGATCACCGTGGCCAGGTGTTCGGGGGACAGGTAGGGCGCTAGTAGTCGGGCCTGGCGAAGTTGGAAAAATGCCTGGCCCGCTACTCTTTTGATCTGTGCCTCCAAAGTCAGGGAGGCATCAATGATCACACCCAAGTTCCTGGCCTGGGACGCGATGATAAGATGCACCCCTCCCAGGGTGGGCAAGCGCGCCTCCTGTTCCCGCCCCCTACGTCCCAGCCACAGGACCTCCGTCTTGGAGGGGCTGAGTTTCAGGTGACTCTGCTCGAACCATTCTGTCACCGCTTCCAAACATCTGGCAAATGGTTCCGGGGGAGAGTCCAGGCGACCGTCCATGAGGAGATAGAGCTGGCTGTCATCAGCGTACTGGTGGCAACCCAGTCCAAAACTCCGCACCAGCTGGGCCAGAGGGCGCATAAAAACATTAAATAATGTGGGGGAGAGGACCGCGCCCTGTGGGACTCCATATGGAAGTCTGTAGGAGCGCGAGAGCTCATCCCCCACTGCTACCCTCTGGGTCCGGTCCTGGAGAAAGGAGCGTATCCAGCGTAAAGCTGTGCCCCGTATCCCTGTTTCGGCAAGGCGGTGGACCAGCAATTCGTGGTCCACTTATGTAAGTACTGGGCTTTCTCTCTTGCTTGGGCAGTTGCGCACAGTGTGCCAGGCCAGTCTTTCCATTCACATGTTTAATAAATGGGCAAATTTAGTGAACTAGCCACTCTCCAAAGGTGCCTGTGTCCACATGTGCCTTCTGCAGGATGCTTGCAAGAAGGAAGCTACTTGGCTGGGCTCTAGGAGGAGAGGCCAAAGAGATTCTGCCTGCCACACATGAACAGCCAGTCATTTATCCAGCAGCCCAGGCAGGAGGAGGAGGCAGCAGCAGGTAGCACCTCCCACCCTGGTGCCTCTGCCAAGGGCAGCAGGCAGGCACCCATAGGACTGGCTGTACAGAGCTGAAGGCCAAACCATCCCTCCTCATTCCTTATTGTTGCCATCTTGGAGCTGGGCAATCTCTGGAGATCTGGGGGAAGACATTATACCTTAATATAGCCCCTTCCAGCCCACATTTGAACTGTTTTCCATCTAGCTGCAGGCTGGATAAGAGCCCTAGATGGGCTGGTTCTCACCCCCAGGCTGTATGTTTGATATGTCTAGAACAGAGCCAGTACGATGGACTGAGGATTTTACAGGCAGTTAAATCAATTCTGCTCTGCCTTTAACTGTCATATCACAGAACATTACTCAACATTTGAACATTAAAGAAAAATACTAAAATATTTAATTAATATCTGTACCTTTTCAAGATCTGTCAGCTTAAGGTGAGCCTCAGCTTCATCCTTTGTGAGGAGAATAGTGTTCCAGGGGGCCCATTCATTATATTTATCCCACCTGACCATAACCAGGTCATAGAGATCATCCCAGGCACTAAGAGCGGACTGAGAACCCCAAAACTTCTCAACCATATATTGGAGATCTTGCTGCTGCAGTAGAAAAGGAATAGGGGAGGCAAGGAGTGGAAAAATAGATCTTACTGATGAAATCACTACATTTATATACCATTTAGCTTATGCAGATAATTCATATTACTATGCACCATTTTTAGCCCTTAACCATTTAGCTGGGGTTGAAATACTAAAAAGTTCCTAATCCAGATCTCTATAGTGATAAAGCAAAATAATGTAAATAGTCTGAGAAGTAGGTACAATAAAAGCTTGCTTTAGGATCTCTCTGCCTCCTCCCTTTGAACCTGCTGTTAATCCAAACCTAGAATAGAAAGAGAGTCAGCCCTTTGTTCTTCCTCAGAATCTGAATGTTTCAAAAAGGGATGAGGGGGAGTTGTAGGTGGATCTGCAACCACACTACTCCATATGGAGGGGTGTCTTGGTTCTAAAGATGCCTTATATTCCATTCCTTGGGTCCAGGAGATGGGAAATAATAGTGGTAGTCTTGCCAGGAAGGTGGAGGCATTGAACCTTGCCAAGGAGTTGGAGTTCTGATGGACGGATCAGTGCTGGAACTGCTAATGTGCCATGATTCTCCTTTGGAGAATGAATGTGCCAGGGAAGCGACCAGTGTGGTGTACAGTGGGTGTACAGTGGTAAGACTATTTCTTGTTCCGCTAGAACCGACACTGCATTAGTTGAAACCAAAGAGCTGTCTTTCCTTGTGCTTTGACTTGGAACATGTGTTCTTTGGTGGAGGTTCCAATGCACAGTGCTCAGCTAAATGTACAAGGGACCAGACTCAATGCTTCAGTTCTAGAACCAAGACACTTAGAATTCTAGAATCATAGAGTTGGAAGGGACCTCCTGGGTCATCTAGTCCAATCCCCTGCACTATGCAGGACACTCACAGCTTGATGTTCATCAGTTCCAGCTTGCAATTAGCTATGCTCTGCTGGGGGAGATGTTTTTGCTGCCTTCTCTCATGAACAACCCTTTAAGTGTACTGCTCAATCTGAGCAAGGTTTGGAGTAAACTGAAGGCAGATCTTACACATAGCCATATTATGGGCCTCATCCAAGCATAGAAGACATAAAATGGGCTCATAAGACTGTTATTTTTGTACCACACTGGCTATGTTTTTAAAATAAAGTCTTATGCAACATATTTGACTCAGGAAGACATTCAAAGAAGAGAAATTTTGATGAAAACTAACAATGTCCTTAGCTGCAGAGAACATGTCCTCCCAATGCAGCAGTGAAGAAAGGACTGAGGGAGGGGGGCAGAGCACATGACTGTTAAGTAACAAGGCAGATTCTCACAGGCCCTGCAGGGAAGGGGCTCCCCTTGGAATGTTACCAAGTTATTTATTTTATTTATAATTATATTTGTATACCACCACTCCCAGCAAAAATAGGCTCACGGTAGTTTACAACATAAGACAATAAAACATCAACCATATAACCATTTAAAACATCTTAACATTATCACAATAAAACAATAAACCCCAAAAGGCCTAATAAAATCAAGATGGCGGTAAAAATCCCTCTGCTGCAGCTGTAGCCAGTATAGGCTGGAAAACTGGGAATGAAAGAAAAAAGAAATGAAGAGATAGAATGAATGGTGGGACTTGGCCAGTCTAATACCTTGGCCTAAGACGAAAGGAAGGGAGGAGATACCAGATTTTATTCCCCAGTATTCATTGTGTCCAGCCTCAACCAAATTCCTGTTGGAAGAGCTCCGTCTTGCAAGCCCTGCAGAAACCAGAGAGTTATAGACTAGCTATAAAGAGCCTCCAGTGGCTGGCCTGTGCTAATGCACTGAAGAGGAACATTTCCATTTACTTAGGCTTTTAATTAAGAGGTTGATCCATTTTTTTAGCATGCTTTAAGACTGAAAATTGTTAAACTAGTTTTAAGCTGTTTGGTGATTTATGTCTTTATGCTCTGATTGGCTTTTCAATGCTGGCTTTTAATTAACAAGTTTTACCATTTTATTTTTTAATTATGTTTTATTTTGTAAGCTGCCTCAGACAGATTCCTTTGCATAAAATTACTAAATTAGCTAAATAAATAAACAGGCACTAATTTGCTAAAAAGAAGTTGCTGTCCTAAATTTTATGACAAAATTTCAGTTTCTACGGTGTGTGTTTGACTGGCAGAATTCCTTTAGTACATTTGGGGATTTGTACATGTTGACACACACTATTGCTGGTAGAAAGTTGCTGCAATATTCTTATTTGTGGAAGTTGTATCAAACGTTGTTCCTTGCTGATGAATATTTACTCCCATAACCTTATTGCTAGAAAAGTTGTTGTGCTAGACAGTACAAATATCTTCTGACCACATTCATGGTCATGTTCAAGTTTGGTTGACCACTGGAAAGAAATTTCCTCCTAGCTTAGGTCATCTTACTGACTCAGTTCTTTGGTCGTGTTAACCGCATACATAGTTCCAGTTTTTAATGTAAATTAACAAATTAACATAATATAACACTCTACTTAACCATGCCATTTCATGCTTTCTGATGCCTGTTCTCATCTTTGATGCCAGCTTACCTGTATCAAGAATGCAATTTTAGCACCATCCATATAATTCATTTCAGTCTGTCTGAGATTTCGAAGCATAAGTTTGTATTTCAAAAAGGCTTCTCTCTGACGGGCTTCATTATCTAGCTTGCAGCACCGACGGCACCGGCCAACGGTGCGTGAACTAGCAGCCATGGTGAAATCAGTAGAAGGCAGGTAACACTTGCAACTGAGGCAAAAGTAGATGTTGTGATAAAGCCTCATTGGGTCTGGTGGCACCTGCAAGGACAAGATACTGCTCAGACTGAATCACTGCCAGATCCAAGGTAGAGCCAGGCACACAATTCTAATCTGTGCATGGAGCTTCCCCATTCATTGCAGCAGAGGAAGCAGATCCTGGTGTGCTTTCCTCAGCACAGATGGATCTTTCCCCATCAACTGGAATTAAGAGAAAGTCAATGCATATAAGAGGCCCATGTGTTCATAGGAACACAAACAGGCAACTGTACTGGGTGAATAAGAGAGCCATATAACCATGCAAGCCATGTGCCTTTAAAAAGCCATTTACATTAGGGCATTAGTTACGTTAGATATACGGTCAAGTGAAGGAAACAGCCAAGAAGTATTGGCCCACGATCACCAGTGTTTCGGTATAAACCTTTAAGCCAGCCTCAATTAAAATCCCACTCAGCATGTTCCAAAGCAGTTGCTGATAGCTGCATGCACAGTGGCCTTTCTGAGTAAATAGGTACTAGGGAACAAATCTGCTGGAACACAGCATGTGGTCTGACAAATGCAATCTGTTCCCCCACTCCGTATACTAAATCTAGTGATTATGAACATATTTAAAGTTTAGTATGTGAGGATGAATTCAAAAGGGTTAAGCATTCTTTTAAAATTATATAAAAACCCTCAAGAGACAAATAAAACCATCAGTGTGTGCCAATATGGTCTTAGTGAGCTGAGAAGATATAAATCCAAAAATGTTAACTACAGAAGTATTTAGTGGTTTAAAGCACTTTTTTATCACCGGGGACCGGTCAACACTTGACAATTTTATTGAGGCCCGAGGGGGGGGGGGTAGTCTTTTGCCGAGGGATGCCGCCTGAGGCCCTGCTCCACTTGCTTTCCCGCTGGTGCCCCTGACTTCCTGCCACCCACTGGGGGGTGCTGGCAGCAGCAGCTGCGCAGTGCCATGCCGAGGAGGAGCTCCAGCCATGGCAGCCGCTGGAGAGCACCAAAGGTGAGCCAGTGGCAGAGTGGCAGGGCAGCCCCTGAGGCAGCATCCAGGGAGGAGGACGAGGATGAGCTGCGGCCCGGTACTGACTGATCCACGGACTGGTACCAGTCCCCGGACCGGGGATTGGGGACCACTGATTTAAAGAGTATCCATTTAGTTGCAGTGGGGTTTTGTACACCTACATTTCTCCAGCACTTTCAGTTCAAATGAGGGTAATTAGTTTGCCTAATTACTTTCCACTTCATACTTCCTATCTGTGATTTCAGCTCTAAACAAAGCTGCTTCTGCAGTCTTGATCTTTAGATGCAGTCTCTGAAGCAGGTAAGAGATAAGTGAAATGTTTAAGGCACTTTCTCACAGGCTGAATAGGGCACTTCCACTTCACTTTCAATGCACTTTACAACTGATTTTTAGTGTGTGAAATAGCAAAATTCACTTGCACACCATCTCTAAATTTCATTCAAAGTGGATAGAAAGTGCATTATTCAGGGAGTGTAAGAGTGCCACAACATTTCTCAATCCCAGTTGGAAGATTTTTTCTGAAAAATCTGCTTTCTTTGGCTGTTGTGGTTCTTCTGACTGATGCCATAAGCCTCTTGGGGTTGTTACATGAAAACATCTCAAACAAAACTAGTAACATTACACAACAAGGTTTCTTAATTTCATGACCATCTTCAAAATAACCATTGAAAGCCTAGTCATATTTATGAAGCATTTGATTGTTATTATCATCATCATCATCATCATCATTAAACTTTTATACTGCCGTTCCCTTAGGCTCACGGCGGTTTACAAGATAAAAATTACAATAAAACCCATAGTTAAAACCATTAAAGCCAATCCACACTATCAATGTTAGGCAACAGGCGAGCACTAACTAACTCCACTAACCCCCCTCCCCAAACCGCCCCATGTTAGCCGAGGGATATCAGGTTGCTAATATGGGAGTGAGGCAATTAGATCACTCAGATGAACCCAGGGAGCCCAGATCCAATGTTGGGACTGCCCGCCCGATGCATTTTACATCTGTTATGTCACCATTCCTTACAATAGTCTTGTAAGGAAGGCCAGTATTATAACAAATCTGTAGATGAAAAACTGAGGCAGAAAAAAATGTGGTCTCCTAAGGTGCCATTATAAGTAGATTTACACTCTTTGAAGCCCATTGGACTCAATGGGTTTTTAAAAGTGTAATAGGTTTGAGGGGTCATTGTTAGTGAGGTTGGACTTTATGTGAAATTGGAAAGGTGCACCTCCTAGCTGTTATGCTACATGACTTCATTGGTACTGCCTTCTTTTTATTCTCTTAATTAAATTACTTGATGATACTTCACATTCTTCGTTATGTTGCAATAAATATTCTATTCCTGCTTATATCAAATTTTATACACATGATTTATTTCCAATTTACAGCCTGCTTTTCTGGAGAACCTGGTTTATTCTACAAGAACATTAGTTGACCAGGAAAAAGATTTCCTGGGGTATATCCAACCATTCTCCAAGGAGCCTTCCTCTGATGGAGGAAGAGCCACTGAAGTTGGAGGAAGGCTTCAAATTTTGCCCACCTCACTGAGTCTTCTTTTTATTATCTACCAATTCACACAATTCTTATCTACTCAGAGCTAGAGTTTTACTTATCTATAGCACATAATAATACACAAAAGGCAGCTGTTTGTAACAGAAAGGGAAATACCTTGAGATATCTTGCAACCTCTGGGTTAAAGATCGGTGTTTTAATATATTGAAGAAACAGAGTACATATTCTTTTTCTGAGCCCTTCTAGATTATATTCCTTCACTCCTCGCATCATGAGATCAGCCTCTCTGTCTATTAGTTGTACTATTTCATGTGTGAGCTTACAGTCATGCTCCTGCAAAGCACAAGGAAAATGTTACAGATGCACATAAATTCTGGTTGCCAGAAAATCATGCTACCACATGTGCCTGTAAAACTCTGTATCTAAGAAATGATCTCATCAGAACATTGCAGACCCAAACACCCTGATCAACTCAATGGAGTACTTGTAGTTGGCTTTTGCTAGGTAAGTCAGAGACTTCAGAAGCTACCCAAGGCAGCCATCCCAGTTGCTTCCAGAAGCATACATCATCTTCTTATCCAGGAATCACCAATTGGTGAACACTCATGTCTGTCTGATCCAGTTCAATTGTCATGCTTGATGTGTTAACATCAAGAAGTGTTTGTAGAATATAATAACAATGAGTCAAACTTGTCCTTGCATGTAAAAGTTATATTTTAAAAGTCTGACCACTTGCTATACAAATCTCTAAAAGGTAGCCTAAACACTTGCACCCAGGTCCCTTGTTGGGATGGCTAAATTACCCACCCTTTGGCCGGCAGTAAACTACATAGTCTATTTGGCCATTCCAGAGTATGTAAACTCTTGCTTTTCCACTGGAGTCAAGTACCTGGAGGGTGAATCAATATTTGATGATGGAAAAGAAGAAATAAAAAGAGGAGACATGCACTTCACATGAGGCATATTGGAGATCCAGCATAGTACAGCAACAGACTAGGACTGGGGAGACTCAGGTTTAAATCTTTCGTCAGCCCTGATGTTCTTTTGGTGACCTTGGACTGATCTCTCAAAACTCAGCCTAACCTATTTAAAATATTGTTTTTAGGGAGGAGCGGAATTAAAAAAAGAATGCTTCTAAGTGGCCATTTCAAATTGCCTTGCCTAAATGTCAGTATTCCCACTTGAGCTCTGAAGCCAGAGCACCCAATGAGCCTTCTTTCCCGGCTCCTCATAAACCTTTACATATGAATGTCAGGGGCTTCCTGAATTCTCACATCTTGTTGGAGAGTGCCACAGTGCACAATGGCAATTAAGTGTTGGGCTGCCATCCTCCAAAATATGCTACCCAAGGCAACTACCTCACCTCACCTTGTTGTAGGTCCAGCCATGAGAAACACGAAGTGTATAGCTCTTTAAAGGTATCATTATAGATGTCTTTTAAATACAGCATCAATAGTTCTTAACTAATACAGCCCAGTCCTAAACATCTTTACTCAGTTACAACACAAACTGAATTCAATGGAACTTACTTGCATGCAAGTACTTTAGGAATATGGCCAATCTAAGAAGTCAGTACAATATTACACAACACCTATGCTGATGTATGAATTCCAGAGTCCCCCTGAGCCCTTTCACAACCACAATGCTTTGCTGATATCTGCATGTGATCTCAGTCAGGTATCTCTGAAAACCTGAAATGAGAATACCTTCACTGTATGCTTCAGAGTCAAGAGCACATCTAGCCGCTCATCTTGAAGAATGTCTTTCATACTAATGCTGCGATAGATTTCCAGAAGTTCCCTGGCACGCAAAGTGAACTGGGTATCCATCTCTGTGATTTTACCATCAAAAGCCTTCCATTTTTTGGGACTGGCACACTGCAGAAATATTTTCAAGCACAGAGTCAGAATGATGGGACAAACAGCCGAATGAAGGACAATACTTAAAACTTTACCAATGATCCTTGCTTCTACAAATAGAACCACTTGGTTTAAATACGGCTTGTGTTGGTTCATGGCTGTACCACAGACCTAACCATAAACCAAACCAGGAGGTATGTTTGTGAACCAAAGGACTTCGTGGCTTGTAGCCCCACAAACCCCATTGAAAGGGACCATGGCCCCCTTAAACAGTGTTTGCAAAAAGCCCAAAGGTGCTGATAAATGGAACTGACGTATTGAAGCAAATACCACTTTTAAAAAAATTGACAGGAAACAGGTTTAGTTGAATAATTTTAAATATTTCAATGATAGTTAGGAAGATCAGAAACAAAGGATTGCTTCTTTAACATAACTGAATATTTCTTAATTTGTTTTCTCTTGTACGCATGGCAAAACAAATCCTTAAGGTACTATAAAGTTTGCACTATAAGTTGCTTAACATTCACAGATGAGTTTCCTATACCCAGTCACTTAGCTGAGAAAGTGAGTTTTTATTTTCAGAGCTTAAGGTTTTTGTTTATTCAATTAAAATACAACATTACTTTCACTAGGTGCTGTATTCATATTCCTATCAATAGCAATGAAGAAATTGTACCTGTGTACAACAAAAAAGATACAAATTATTACAAATAACCCTCTTCTTAGGGGTAAAATATGATAATCTTGTGGCGAATTTCTAGATAGATGTAAAAAATGGCACATCACATTTTCATAGGCTATTAGCAGAGCAGGAAGAGTCACTCAATGATATGTGTTAAATCTTTAGCAAAGAAGCCAAGTGCTCCCTCAGCAAGACTTTTATCCATGTCCAAGTTCTGCTTTCAGATTTCTTTTTATATGCCACAAACTGCTGCAAAAACATCTGAATCTCCTGATTTGTTTTGCCAGCTCTCTTCTGCCTTTTAGTTTGCTGGCTGCAACACAAAAATTATCATAATCCGCTTATCTAAATTGCTTCAGAGACCAAGTCAATTGTAAACTGCACTCAGTTGCCAGCACATGAAAGCAGACCAGAGTGTCAGAACTGGGGGGAAAATACAGAAGGAGGCAGATTAAAGTAAAATACAGGCTGAAATAAAGACAATTCTGGAAGAAAACTGAAAAATCATATAAACATAACGCATACCCTGAGCAAGACCCTACCTTTGAACAGCTTGCTTGCTTGCTTATTTTTTTATTGATGTATTTATATACCGCTGCATTCAATTCAGACTCGTGGTGGTTTACAGTAAAATGATAAAAACCAGTATGACCCCATTAAAACCCATTAAAATTAACATTAACACTAAGCATTAAAAGATGGCCATACAGAGTTCTTACCCCCCACGCTCTCCCTCTGTCCAACTATAGGGGGCCAGAGCTCTTCCTTGTTGGGAGCAAGGGTCCATATGTACCAATGCGGAGGGATCCACTGATGGAAACTCTGGGACTTATCATGACCTCAACCATACGCCCGGTGGAAGAGTTCTGTCTTACAGGCCCCAAGTTGGGGCCAGGGCTGAAAAGGCAAATATGCCAGGCAAATATCCTGGGGGCCCGGGACAACAAGCAGATTCCCTACCCACAGAGCATAGCGTCCTACAGGGGGCATAAGGAGATTGCCAGTTCTTTGGAAGCAGTGACAGATCAAGCACAACTGTATGAAACTCAACCCTTTCAAGATGGAGGTCCTTTGGCTGGGTAGGAAAGACCAGGAAAGGAACCATGCTTGCTTCGTCTAGATGGTGTACAGCTGATGACTGAACTAATTGCTAGGAACTTAGGCATCGTCCTTGATTCTTCCTTACCTATGGATGTTCAGTTGACATTTTACCATTTTCACCAGGCTAAGCTACCAGTGCCCTACCGGGCCCCAGAACACTTTGCTCTGCCAACATGAACCAGCTGGTGATCCCCGGCCCTAGAGAAGTATGTCTGGCTTCAACCAGGGCCAGGGCCTTTTTGACCCTGGCTCCTAACTGGTGGAATGAGCTCCCAGAAGAGCTGTGGATCCTACAGAAACTTACCCAATTCTAAAAGGCCTGCAAAATAGAGCTCTTCCACCAGGCTTTAGGTTGGGGCCAGTAAACAACTGAATGATGACATTTGAACAGGCCCTCCATAAAAATGACCCATCCCCTGAACGAGCTGAGGAGATGCAGAAACTTTGTATGATGTGGGTATGGGGTAACTTTAAATCATTTTATGCTATTTATATCTATTAATCTTGTTGTTTAATAAATGATGTGAACTGCCCTGAGCCAGCAATACTGAGGGGTGGTACAGAAATGTAATTATTTATAAACAAACAAATAAGCAAATAAACAAATACTATTTAAAGAAGCTTCAAGAGATGGGAAATTTTGCCACAGCTCTAATGAATGCACATGGAGAGGAGACAAGTCTTGCTTCCACAAATAACAAGCCTGTTTCTCCATGTCTATTCATGGAATATAATGAGTCCTACAAGGGACTATTACAACAACTTTGCAAGATAGAATTATTATGCTGCAGTGGTGGGCAGTGGCTCAGTGAAGGCTACTTAGTGAACTTAGGGTAGAGACAAAACTCAAAGATTACACTTTTCAATTCATAGCTAAGTCTCTTCGCCATTTAACATGTTATGGGTTTAGATGTGCTAACAACCAAGGTCAGGATTGTACTTTTGGAAAAGGCCCTATCCTGCTTAGAAGTATGAGAAGTTGAACTTGTGTACAAGAAGTGACTTTCTTTGCAATTAGACAAGAAGAAGGTAGCTCTACACACCACAGGAGGAAAAGATGGCTGTGTGAAATCGAATGTTTACTAAGAATGTTTACTAGTCTGACAAAGAGTGCTTGCACTCAAACGCTCACGCCTTGAATAAATATTTGTTGGTCTTAAAGATGCTACTGTACTCTGATTTTATTATGGCAGAAGCATGGCACTTCTGACAGGCTGGCTACAATAAACCTGACTGACTGTAGCATTAATTGAAGGTAACCTAGTGCCCAAGACTTACCATCTTAAAGATGAATAGTCCATCAATAGAAACTTACAAAGGCTTTGAATAACGACACCTAACAAACAGATTTTACTGAAAGGCATGCAGAGGGCCTCCAGTTCCAATGTTGGGCCTGTCAAGATAATGTTTTTGTTTTCTTGCCTACTGCCAGTTTGTTAATTTTAATTCATGGTTTTGAACTTGGGCTACAGTCATGTTTCAGCTTGTAATGATCTCACTGACCTTTTCCAAGAAGGACAGGATTGCCTTTTTCTCATTTTCATCATCAGCATTGAGTTTGTGCCTCCCAATGGAGGCAATCAGCTGGGCCTCTTTCTCTAAAAGTGCACAGAGTGCTGCCTTGCGCTCAGCTCCAGTGAAGTTCTTGTCGATGCCTGCAAGTTCCTCCTGCCTCCATACTGCAGCAATGGAAAAGACAGTTATTGATCTTCCAGCTCTCCTTTCTTGAGTTACACTTCACAGGCTATCCATATGAAATTGATCTTTTAAATTAATAAGAGAGAAAAAGGGATTACAGTGTCCTCCCCCCAGTACACTAAGGTTAGCTAAATACATAGATAAAATGGGGTTACTGAAATTCCCTCATCTGTTGGTGTTCCATGCCCATGTATTGTCTTAATAAAGGAGGATGGAGGAAGAATTACACAAAAAGAGCAATTGAACAGAACTTGCCTTAGGATTTTATGCATGCAAATGTTTTGAATTTTGTCCTGCAGACCATAGACTTACAGCAGTGTACTCCCCTCCTTTTATCCCTACAACAACCATCCTATGAGTTAGGTTACGCTGACAGAGAGTGACTGCCCAAGGTAACCTTGTAAATTTCCATGACAGAGTGGGAGTTTAAAGCCCAGAGCCAAGTCTGACACTCTAGTTAAAAGACTCTATTGCAGGGGTAGTCAAACTGCAGCCCTCCAGATATCCATGGACTACAATTCCCAGGAGCCCCTGCCAGCGAATGCTCTCTGCCCAGCTGACTATCCTCAGCCTTACCAACTTAGCCAATCTGTGTCAACTGCATTGCTACAGGCTTTCAGTGGAACTAGAGACATTTCTAAATTAGAGTCCTGGTTTAAGGGTTGCTCATTTCCATTCTACCCTGACCTGGTGCCCAGACAAGTCCGATCTTGTCAGATCTCTGACAAAGCAGGGTCCACCCTGGCTAGTATTTGGATTGGAGACCTCCAAAGAACACTAGGTTCATGGCACGATAGCAAACCACCATCAAACATCTCTTGCCTGGCTGCCATACCCCCCTTGGATCGCCTGGCTATGCTACACACATGCCATATGATAATGATAAATAAATAAATAAATTCCATCCTGATAAACAGAAAGACTGTCTGTTCTAAAATACTGACATCTCCAAGTTAATTATTTAATACTGTTTACCCACACACAGTACAGTACCTTTATTGGCATAAACTAAAAATAAAATTGGATAGTGAATAATAAATACAAATTATTGCCAAATACCATATATAAACAAGTATACAAAATAAAACTTAAGAAATTCCTCTGCTTAAGATATATAAGATAAGAGTAATGTATAATCAAGGTCTCAATCAATGTATCTGAATTTTTCTCTGGTAAACAGCAGCTAAAAATTCCTCAACATGCTCTATTATTTCAGAGATCATATTGGCTAATGAATACTCTGTCACATCTACAGTCAGATACTTTTGGGCTTGCAAAATGAGCCCCATTAGGCATGACCACTGTTTGAGGAATAGTAGGAAAATTAATAGTATATGTGTAACTGTTTCTGGTTCACCAAGATGGCAGGCACATATCCTTTGTTCCATGGGTATGTTTCGGTATCTTCCTTCAACCACAGCTGATGGGAAAACATTAATCCTGGACATCATGAATGCACAACGGTGAATTGGATCGAATAGATTTAAGAAATACTGGTCCACAGAGTTCTGAGTAAAGGTGAGACCAAAGAAATGGGGAGACCATACCCAATTTAACCCTGCTTCAATGTTTCTCAATTTCCCATATTCTTTTTTTATTGTCTGGAGAATTATATTATCTCTCTCCCCTGAACTGGCCAGGGAATAAATGTATATACCAAGAGTATTAATTTTACGAAGGATATATTGAGACACTGAAAACAATGAGAATCAGCAAGTAAATTAGCTATTAGACTGGTATGTTGTGATGGAAAATGAAGATGTAACCAGTATTTAAAATGTAATGCTCTATGCTCCAGTTTCCAGAAGTGCAGCCCCAACTCACCATACAAAGTGGAATATCCAACAGAGTTTGGGAAACCCAGAATACTCTGCAAAAAAAACCCTCAAAAAACATTCACCCTTCTCATTATAAGCTTGGATCCAGACAGGAATCCCATATAATAACTGCAAAATCACCTTAACCTGGAAAATCTAAACTGCAGTTGGTGCCTACTCTGATGGAGTGTTTATTGTCTTTCTTGTTTTCATATAAACAATTATTCTTCACTGAAAGCACTTTGGACATCTTCAAGCAGACAAGAAGCTGTCCTAAAAAGCATTAATGTTGCTGTTACCTGGGCTCAGTAACACAGTCCTCCAGTTGAATTCAGCAGGAATACCCTTCACATAATTCTAGAGGACATCACTGTCAGAGAAATTCAGCTTGAGCACATCTTTGACATGGCAGCAATGTCAAAAGTCATTCTAGTCACAGGTTTAAAAAAAACTTATTCCTAGAATCACTAAGCTCTCTCACTGACCAGAGAGGCAACCAGTCAACAACAAATTAAAAGTAGAAGCTAATGGCAGGATGGGGCTCCAATACAGGCAGATGAGGCAGCGGTCTTCATACTCCAAAGCTTCTGTAATGTCACAAGGACTTTGCACAGGCTCAATGCACAAACCATGATGGGCAGTAAGTAAACTATGTACTGAATACAAAGTACCATGAGAGGAACGAAGCTCACAGAATGGTACTCCACCCACCCCCCTCCACTGCAACTCATGGAACACTCCTGAAACTGGGTCCCAACGGACCACAAAAATAGCTGGGGTGTGAGTGAAGACTGCAGGGAGAGGAGGGCAGCTGACCAAAATCCACCTCCGAAAAACAGAAGGGCATTTTCGCTATTCAGTTTTTTCACTAATGCTGTCCCACTAGTTGAAGAGCACCCTGGGATCCAATCGTTTGAAAACAGCACTGGAATCAGCCCATGTTTATATTGGGCCTGATGACTACAAAGTATATTAATTTTTTAAAAAGAAAAAAACTTGCAATAACTTTTTTTATACCAAGTCAAAAAGGATACCACAGAGGAAAACCACAGGTTCTCTCCAAGTAATGATTCAGACACGTCTGTAGGATCCCACCCAGCAATTTGTTTCTACATGGATGAGCCCTGAAGAAGCTCCAGGCTCTCTTGCACAAGCAAAACCCTACTCCTTCCTGCCCTTGAATGTAGTGACACATTTAGCAGCCTCAAATTTTGTGGCAACAAATAGTTTACTAGAATATCCAAGATGGCAACGTATGGTTTGCAGTTCAATGGTCTCCAAATGGTGGCTTAATTGTCATTTGAAATCCTGGCTGGCAAGGAAACATGTAATTTACCAGTTTTGGTGTCATGGTAAAACATGGTTTTAGGACATTAGGAAAGCATCCACAAACATGACTCTCCATCTGCACTTTGAAATGATAACAATCCGGAATTCTACCATCTTGTTCAGTATAATGTGAGGATTGGTGGAAGAAATAGAAGTGAAAGTTTGCAACCTGAAAGTACCTGCTGCAGAACAATTCTAAGGCACCAATTAATGTCAATCATTCTAACGTCCTCTTGAGTTTAGTTCATTAAGGTTATTTTTGTTAAAATGTAAACCAGCAGTAACATCAGCCATTTATGTCAAGTAAAACACAGAAGCTGGGTCTATACAGTACTTGGTTATAACCGATAGCTGTAGTTCTGAAAACCCATGGGGTTTTACCACAGTCTGAGATACCTCAGCTTGATAAATGTTTCAAGACAGTACCTGTGATTTGATATAAACAATCATGGAAACAAACATTCTTACAATATAAGGAATCTATACAAACTTCTTTTCAGTTCAGGGTTTTAACTTAAATGTCTCTCTTCAAGAAACTTACATTCCAAAGCATGATACAGTAGTTCAAAATCATCCTTTGTTTTAGGATGCATCCTTCGATCATACTCTCTCCGTAGTCTCTCTGCCTTCTCTCGCTCTATTCGTTCTTTCTCTTGCTCTTCCCATTCTAGTCTCAGCCTTTTTTCTTCTTTTAGTCTTGCTACTATGTTGATAGCATCCCACCGTCGGAAGTAGGTTTGTATTACAATGACCTGTAAACAGGAAGGGAAGGAAAGAGAGAAAATTAGGGAGAAAAATATTCAACACATGAAAAAAGTGAAACATTCTTATTGACATTGGTGAAAGTGATACGGAAGATGGCTTGAAATGCTAGCAAATTAAAACTTGAGTTCTACATTCCAAAGCAATGGTAAAACTTGAGTTCTACGTTCCAATGCAATGGTAAAGTATATTCTAATCAAAATAAATAAATATGCAGGAAAAGAAAAAAAACTTGCTGATAGTGGATTCCTAGATTTGTATGTGGTATCTGTAATACACTGGTGCAATGAAAGAATAGATTCTGAACAGCAGGATCTAGACTGACAAGTATCTCATTAACACAAGAAAACTCCACATTTCAATACAGTTTTACCAACGTGTCAAAGGGATTAACATATTCGTTCAATTTCTACGGCTGCTTATTCTGCAAAAGGTTCTCATCATTTCGTTCTGGATTCATGAGGCACCCCAGTAGTCCACAGAGCACACCGTAAGATTTAAGAGTAGGTAAAGATAAGATGAAAACAAATGAATGAGCTCTTGAGTAGTTTAGGCTGTATTTTGAACTCACTGAAAAACAATTAAAAGAACAAAGTTCTAGAGTCATTTCTCCAAAGTTGAGGTGGCCCTAGGGAGAAGTTTGTCCCAACGGAGGGCCCTCAGCTGTGGGGTCGCACAGGGAGCCATACTTTCCTCATTGTAAACTAAATACTTTCCTCATTGTAAACTTTCCTCATTGTAAACTAAACATGAGCAGGCAGTGTGATGCAGCGGTAAAAAAGGCAAATGCCATTTTGAGCTGTATCAACAGGGGCATCACATCAAAATCACAAGACATCATAGTCCCATTGTATACGGCACTGGTCAGACCACACCTGGAGTACTGTGTGCAGTTCTTGGAGGCCTCACTTCAAGAAGGACGTAAATAAAATTGAAAGGGTACAGAGGAGAGCAACGAGGATGATCTAGGGCCAAGGGACCAAGGCCTATGAAGATAGGTTGAGGGACTTGGGAATGTTCAGCCTGAAGAAAAGGAGGTTGAGAGGGGACATGATAGCCTTCTTTAAGTATTTGAAAGGTTGTCATTTGGAGGAGGGCAGGATGCTGTTTCCGTTGGCTGCAGAGGAAAGGATACACAGTAATGGGTTTAAGCTACAAGTACAATGATATAGGCTAGATATCAGGAAAAAAAATTTCACAGTCAGTGTAGTTCAGCAGGGGAATAGGCTGCCTAAGGAGGTGGTGAGCTCCCCGTCACTGGCAGTCTTCAAGCAAAAGTTGGATACACACTTTTCTTGGATGCTTAGGGCTGATCCTGCGTTGAACAGGGGGTTGGACTAGATGGCCTGTATGGCCCCTTCCAACTCTATGATTCTATGAATACTATTTAATATCTATATGTAACCCCTTACCTGGAGTTTTGATCTGGGTTGCCATCAGTACACTGATGATACATAACTATTTCTCTTAATTGACAATCATCCATCGACCCCACCAGACAATCTGGCCAGGTATCTGGAGACCATGGTGGACTGGCTCAAGCGGAGTCAGCTGAAATTGACTACAGCCAAGATGGAGGTTCTCTGGCTGGGACAGCAGGCAGAGACACTGGTGAAACCCAAAGTAGCTTGGGGGGCATATTGATTAACACTGTTTTAATGTTGTTTTAACTTTATATTTGTTTTATGAAATACTGTTACCTGCCCTGAGCAGCATGGGGAGGGTGCATTAAAAATAAGATTTCATTATTTTATTATATTTATATTTATTATTCATGGTCAGCATATGTCCTATCAACCTGCCCTCATCCTTTTGTATATGCTGGTGACTCATCATGGAAATTCGAGATACATAATAATAAGAAGTGTAAGGTACATGTCAAATCGGCTGAAGAATATAGTTTGTATCTTGTTTTCAACACTAAAGATAGAGGAACCTTCCGATCAGTGGCATGCAATAGAGAGTCTAACCCTGATTTAACATTTGTTTCCTGTGACCACAGAAGTCAGCCCTTGCCCATATTCCTCCTTTTCACACACACTTAGGCTTCTTATGTGTGTCCTTTCATCCCCTCCTTTCAATACAGTCTACTTTTGTAGGGAGTTATACCATCATCTTCATCACGATGTATCATGCTACAGAGCTGGTTTGAATTGTTGTTTATAATGTAATCTGACAGCAGCTTTATATAAAAAAAGTGGTGTACCTGTCCAAAATTGAAATGATATACTAAAAAATCTCCATAGTTGGGCCTGTAAGATTGGACTGCACAGCTGAAATCCCCAATGCATCTAATTGGAACATCTGTTGAAATCATCACTTTTGGACAGCCTGTGATACACAGGAAGGGTTTATAGCTTACTAGCAAACCACAGGTTTGGCATCCACCTGAACAGCACATTATAAGAGGTTTACCTGAAATGTTTATTTACTCAATTTATATCTTGTTTTTTCCCCCAATGGGGGTCCAAAGTGTCTTACAACTTTCTCCTCCGTTTTATCCTCACAATCACCCTGCAAAGTAGGTTACGGTGTCAGTATGTGACTTGCTGCCTGGGTGACAGACTGGGTATCTGAACCTAGGTCTCCCAGATCCTAATCTGCATTTCAACCACTTTGGCTCTGTTGAGCTCTGCTATTTGAATCTCTCAACTCTCAATCCGATATTTTGAGATTGAATCCATCTCCTACAGCAGCCATTTTGTGGTGGTGCCTGTAACAACTTTGTCAAAAGTGAAATGGTGCCCACAGATCATAAAAGGTTGGTGATCCCTAAATTAAAATATATAAATACAATAGTAACAAATGTTTTAAAAATCTAGATTTGTTTCCCCTTTACCACTGAAATAATCACTCCTTAACTTACAGTGATGTTTGCTAAGCTGCAATTTCCACAGATTTTCATAACTCCCTATATACTTACTGTATTTCTTTAATCACTATAACTTCAATTTAAAATATACTATAATTGCCCTTTCAAAAGGGAAGTTCAGTATTTAGAACCTGCTTTCAGTGCAGAAAAGAGCACTTAGTAATCACACTTCAGAGTCGAGAATAACAACATTTGCAGATCCAAGGACTGGATCCAAATAAGGATTTAGGATTGGCAGCTCTTATGAAGCTTAAATAACTGTGAGTGCAGAATGTACGTAGTTCATCTGGAGAAAATGGATGCTTTGGAAGGTGGACTCTATATAATTACATCCAGTTAAATCCTTCCCCTCCCCAAATCTCACCCCCACTTAGGCTCCCCCCCCCCACCAAATCCCCAGGTACTTCCCGGTGTGGGCTGGATCTAGCTGCTTTTTCACTCAGTCTTGTCCAGATCTCCTAATTACAGCTGCTGTCACACATGGCTTTTGACCACCTGGTCCCATTTCCCTAACAGAACCTTTTTGAGTAATCAAACAGGATTTATCCTCATTTAACCAGCAGAAAAAGTAGTTGGATTCAACTAATATTTTCCCCACATTTTTAGAGACATTTAATTTGGTCTATTCCCCATGATATAACTATCAAAATATCAACTTGTTCAGTTTTATTTATACGCCTTAGTATGTGCTCATCCAGCAGATTGAGAGGGTAGCATCGCACCACCTTGTGATTTAAACAACTGCTTTCAGTGTGACGATTTAATGATGATCATTCAATGAACACTTACTGCCTTAAGTCTTCGGGCATGGTACTCTTCAGCTGTGACATAGCCTTTTGGTTCAATGAGTTTGTCAGTGATGTTTGACACATAAACACCAATTTTAGTCATCTGAGTGGAAGTTGTATTTCTGGTTTGCTGCAGCCTTTTCCTCTCAACCACTGTCTAGGAAAAAATTATTTATTTTTACAGATCATTCTCTACGACTACTGAAGTCAATGTAATGAAGGGTATATAGCAGCCTGAATAGGTCGGACTAGACCAAACGTATCAGAGCATGAAGGCTAAGCATGGTCATAAGTGAGTTATGAATTGATGGCACTTAATTATTATTTAGTGTGGCACAATAAAACACTGCTTTTTCTATATACCTTCTTAAACAAATAAAAACACATTTGTGAATGTATGGCAGAAGAACAATTCACATAATTATAGCCTTAAAGGGAGGGGAAATTTATAAATCCTATAACATCTACCAGGCCCCCCAGAACCCCTCTCCACCAGATATACCTACTAGATACATCACAAGGCAATCTCCAGTCCAGCCATCCCATCAAGCAAATAGTTTATGTTATTTGATTATATTGTTAACAGTTCAAATGTTTATAATGTTAATACAAGTTACAGAATTTTATTTTTGTGTACTGTACTTATAATGGAACTTGTGAATCTATGCTGCGAACTACCCTGAGCTGCATGGGTAAAGGTATCCCCTGTGCAAGCACCAGGTCATGTCTGACCCTTGGGGTGATGCCCTCTAGTGTTTTCATGGCAGACTCAATACGGGGTGGTTTGCCAGTGCCTTTCCCAGTCATTACCGTTTACCCCCCAGCAAGCTGGGTACTCATTTTACCGACCTCGGAAGGATGGAAGGCTGAGTCAACCTTGAGCCAGCTGCTGGGATTGAACTCCCAACCTCATGGACACTCAGCATTTCTGCTGCCTTACCACTCTGCACCACAAGAGGCTCTTTGAGCTGCATGGGAGGGTGGTACAAAAATGTAATATATAACTAAAAGAAAGAAAGAATAATAAATAAAAGATACTTAGCTTGTTTACTTAAATTCAAATTAATGTCATTTTATAATCTTGAAAGTGTACCTGTGTTGACCGACAGAACTCTTCATATCCTTTCTCTAGACGTTTTCTGGGTACTGTCTGTGATCCTGCATTGTGATATTCCACACCTGTTAGCCTATGTCTAAATCCACCCAGAAATGGTTTCTCAAAAGTTGGCCTCGTAATCTCTATGGATATATCCTGAAATGTTTCTGCATCTATCAAAAAACAGCAGGGGTCACATCAATAAAACAGACAATTTAAAACTTTAAAATGATTGACCTACACAACCAACCCCTCTAAAATACCCAGACAGGGGTGTCCTCTAGAAGGGAGCCCATCTTCTAGTTTCTCCTAGCCATGAGGCTAGCTGGTCGGTGGATGTTATTGTGGGCCTCAACTATAAGCCTGGAGGAATAGTTCCATCTTGGAGGCCCTGCAGAACTAATTAAGGTCCCACAGAGCCCTGATCTTCCTCAGGACCTTATTTCACCAGGACCTGGTCAAGGCCAGTTTCACCTCTCTCAGGCTGGGGATTCTGAGCAATGCCTGATCCAAGGATCATAATACTCTTGGGAGATTATAAGGGAAAAGGCAGTCCCACTGGTATGCTGGTCCCAGACTGTTTAGGGCATTAAAGGTTAATACCAGCACCTTGAACTTGTTTTGACCTCCAATCTGGAGCCAATGCAGCTGAGCAAACACCGATGTTATGTGTGCTTTCCACTGAATCCCTGTCAGATTTTGGGCAGCTGCATTTTGAACCCATTAGAGCTTCTGGATTAGTTTCCAGGGCAGCCCTGCACAGAGTGGGTTGCAGAAGTCTAGTCTAGAGTTGACCATCACATGGAAAACTTTGGTGAGGTCAAGCTCTGAGAAAAGGTGCAAGCTGCTTCACCTGATGTAGATGGTAAAATGCCAGGTGGGCCGTCATTGTTATTTGGTCCTCCACTGAGGAGGGGTCGAAAGCCACACCCAAGATCTTGACTGTGGACGCAAGTGTTAATTGTACACTGTTAAGAGCTGGACACTGTATCACCCATCTCTCTACCTGCCAGCCCAGCCAGAGGACCTCTATCTTGGCTGGATTCAATTTCAGCCGACTCCATCCAAGCCAATTTGCCATGGCCTCCAGAAACCTGGCCAGATTGTCTGGAGATGTTGAGGGATGGTCATCAATTAACAGAAAAAACCAGGTGTCATACACATACTGATGACACCCCAGCCTGAAACTCCAGATCAGCTGGGCAAGGGAGCACATATAGACGCTGAACAGGATCAGAGATAGAATTGCTCCCTATGAGGTCCCAGGGTTCAATGCCCTATGCTAGGAAACACTTTCCTCAATTGTCACCCTCTGTCCCCAGTTTTGGAGAAAGGACTTCAGCCACTTCAAGACTGTTTCTCTAACTCCTGTCCCAGTTAGGTGGTGGACCAAGAGTTGATAATCAACCATATTGAACACTGCCATCAGATCTAATAGTATCAGCAGCACCAACCCACCTAGATCAAGCTTCCTGCAGAGATCATCCATCTGGACCAGATGGCCCATGGCCAGGTCAGAAGCCAGATTGAAAAGGGCTGAGTGCTGAAGTTTCTTCTTCCAAGAATCCCTGGAGCTGATCTTTCACTGCCTGTTCAATCACCTTACCCAGGAATGCTGTATGTGTTACTAGGCAGTAACTGGACAGGTAAGTGGGATCCAGCTCTGGTTTTTATCAATAAAGGCCACACCACTGCCTCTTTCAGCCCCACTGGAAATGTCCCTGAAGTCAAGGTTAAGTTAATAATACTTCAGAGGGGACCTTAGATCTCCTCATCACCAGCCTTAACCAATAATGAGTGACACGTATTATGAAGACAAGTGGTTGGACTGACAGCTACTATGGCCTTGTCTAATTCTGCCAAGAAGAACAGACAGAAGTGGTCGAAATTAAGACTCTAAGATGGCTGAGGAGTCTCTAGTTCACATTCTGCAACAACCCTGGCTGGAAGGCTCAGTGGAGCAACACGATTTTCTCCGCAAAATAGCTTGCAAAAGTCTCATAGCTTATACCCAATTTCAAATTTTGAGATGATCCCAAGGATATCAGTTTTAAATAATTGTATTGGGCATGAGTATGTGAAGGCAATGGTGGCCACGTAAAATTCCTTGTTAGTGGCTTTCCCTACCATCTCATAAGCATTTTATAAGATATTCTTGAAGCTTCATTGTGAGTCTTCCTCCAGACCCACTCTAGCCATCTCAGCTCCTGTTTCTGTTCACGTAGCTCTGGTGTATACCAAGGAGCTAGCTTTGGGCAGGAGATAAGATGTATCAGGGAGCAATCTTGTCAATGGCTTCAGAGAGTCAGGCATGTCAATCCTCTACCAGCTCATTGACTGGGTTGCCACTGGGAAGGGGGTGTTCAGATCCCATAGATCGTTCTGGAATCCAGTTGGATCCATAAGTCTCTTTTAGCGAGCATAAATCTGCTCCCTGCCTATATAGAGAGGGGAAAGTATATCAATTCAAGCCTTCAGGGCATAGTGGTCTGATCATGACAACCTGGTTGATTGGAGCAGGCCAACATTTATCCCCATCCCAAAGATCAAGTCCAAGGTGTGGCCTGCTTGATGTGAGCGACCAGAAACAAATTGGGTGAGTCCTAGAGTTGCCATGGCTGACACCAGGTCCGATGAGTTGGTTTTGTCTGTGTGAACGTTGAAGTCCCCCAGAATTAAATCCCACCTAGTTACCAGTTCCAGGAAGCTTGGAAGGGCATCTGCTGGTGCATTAGGCAGTCAGTACACCAAGCAGATGACCAAACTCTCCACCGTACCCACATGAAGCTGATATATTCAATTCCCAGGATAAAATCCCATAAAACATCCTGGGATGACTAACCTCCCCAAAACTCCTAACTATTATTGGTTGGGCTACCAATGCCAAACCTACTAGGGAGAACTTAGGAGGGCACAAAAGGAACAAAGGTGGAAGTATTATAACAGTATACTGTTGGGTCAGAACAAGACAGAATGTGAATTTGAAAATGGCTGTTCACCTGTTTGCACTTTGACAGTTATAACATCAGGCATATAATACTCTTGAAGGAGTTTAGATGCTTTGACTGGAAAGTGTTCTTCATCTAGGGAGAACATATCAAACTGTATAGTTCCATGACATTTTGCACCGAGATCTTGTAGTGTTTCACTATTCTCCAATATTCTCCCTAAAATGTAATATTGAAGATTAACAGCTTACATCATAAACAAGGGATAAATATCGGCACAGAAAAAAAGAAATAAAAATGAGGTTGGTTTTGGAGAAGCAGCCATACTCAGTGAATGCTAATGCCATTGCAACTGATATTCTGAATTGACTTCTTTTTTTTAAACCAAACACAACAACCCCCAAACCAAAGACGCTTCTCCGTGTGTCCTTTTGATATAGTATTTATTTGTTTGTTTATATTTCAATTTCTATACTGCCACTCCCGAAATGGCTCATGGCAGTTCACAAAAGGAGGTTTCCTCGCAATAAAATCCCATAAAACAATAATTTAAAACCCTAGTTATAAACATTAAACCTGGTCACGACTACTCCCTGGTGCATGAGATTCTGAAAATAATGAAGTAACGGGACTAGCTAGGCATTGTGTAGCAGAGTATAAACTGCATCTATGGGTTGAACCAAAATACACTTGCTGTTCCCAACATTCTTGCAGAACCTCTATATCCTCTGCAGTCTTCAGGTGGAACTACAATGCTACCTAATGCTTTGAATCTCCCTAGATATACCAAAAAGTGGTTATTTGTATATATTGATTCTTTGGACAAAGCATATCAATCAGTTCTATTAAGCAACGTTCATTCTTATTGTAAGTCCAATTCATCACTATTTTTATAGATCAAGGAAATAGAGGGAGATTTATGGTGGAACTTGATACATACCTACTAACATGAACTGTAAAACATCCTGTGGTATTTTTAATCGTGATGAAAAATACTGCTTCATTTGCCCCACGGTTCTGTTTATATTGAAAGCCAAAGTGAAAACCTGGATATCAGGATGCAGCATGATTTTAACTGGGGAGGGGGGGGGAGAGGAAAAAAATGAAATCCATGCTCATGTTTCTTCATTTAGTTTATTACTTTGTATTATTTATTTGATTTGTATACTGCCCAGTTAAGCGGTACAAGTTCTAATTGAATGCCTCAGAAAACTAAGGTGATTTTTTCAAACTAATCACCTTAAAACAACATTGCTGTAAATTGAATTGTTCAAATAATATACATTTATACTTCGTAACTGTACAATAACAGTAAAAGCAACATCTTAAATAAAGAACAAATGCACAGAATAGGGCCTAATCTTAAGCAGATCTGGTTAGTGCCTGTATGAGAGATATCTTGGTAACCCTTTGTATGACATCTTGCGTTCAACGATGTAAGCAAGCAGAGATAGGTTATATAAAAAAATAAACTTTTAACTGCTGTTAATTTCCAAAGCAAGACATCTCTGGACAAACTAGTAGAATGTATTTTGTACTGAAGGGAGTTTCCTAAAAAGCAGAAAACTCAAAATCCCTTGGTCCTGAAAGCTCTTAGTTCCACAGAAGTGCATGCAGAAGTCATTATTCAGAAGCCATTATTCATACTAGTATTGGACTGTCATAGTCCATATAGTCACAGGAGGCTTACTCAAGACCTCTTTGCTTACAGAGGTTTGGAAACTGTCCAAATTGCAGAATCCTTTCATTTTTTGAGGCACATCTAACTTTATTTGTTAAGAAGATATTTCTATTCCTCTAGGCCAGGCTTTCTCAATCAGGGTTTCCTGAAACCCGGGGGTCTCTTGATGGCCCTGAAAGGACTTTCTGAATGAGTGCGAGTTAATTAGCCCACAGCAGGGATAAGAGTCAAGAGCAATTTTGTTATTTTCTGTCTTTGAAAAACAAAAACTTCCCCCAACACACCACATCCTAATCTGTGCACTAAAGCAGGGGTAGTCAACCTGTGGTCCTCCAGATGTCCACAGACTACAATTCCCATGATCCCCTGCCAGCATTTGCTCATGCGAAGTGTAGTCCATGAACATCTGGAAGACCACAGGTTGACTACCCCTGCACTAAAGTAATAGCGCTTTGACAGGAAATCAGTCAGACATGAGGAAGCATGAGAGAAGTAAAGGCAAAAAAAAAAAAGAATTACAGTATCCAGTAAACTGTATACCTGTTGTTGTAAAATCTTTTGTATCTTCTGGAACTTCTGGTGTTTGAGAACCCAAAACTTCTGATGATGTGCCAACCATAGCATGTGTTTCTGCAGCTAATCCAGACAGGCTTTCAGCAACAGGTACAACGGATTTTGCTGTTATTTCAATTACTGGAGCTCGTGTGTCAACTTCAAACTGAACTTCATCATTAAGATCTTTGACATCCACAACATCTTCCTGAACCTGGGGTTCTGCATGGGCTTCCTTTCGCTCTGCTAATGCGTCCAGTCTCTCTGTCGGCTCCTCAGTCGTGCTGGATTCTAGTGTTAACTGTTCCTGCTCAGCAGGCATGCCAGTTTCACTTGACTGCCTGCTTTTGTCTGCTTCTGTTTGCTCTTCTGTAGTTCTTACAAAGTCTATAATTTCATCTATTTGTTCTGATAATGATGCATCCACTACAACTTTCTTTTCAGCTATCAATACATTAGCCTCTGCTTCTGCAAGGTCATCTGCCTCTTTCTCTGGAGCAGCCATTTTTCACTGAAATTAAGAGTACATTTTTACCTTCCAGTAAGAGTCAAGCATAATTTTCAAGTAAATGGTATTCCATATTTAGAATTTAGTCTAATCCCCAATCTGAAGTGACTGGTTGCATTTTCTGATGTTAGACACTGCACAAAACTATCAGTAGGAGAAAGCTCTTCAGATTAAATCAGAGACTGACATTTTCTAAAAGAGACAATTTTCCAGTGCTTTCTTTTTCTGAGGAAAAACTTCAATCTCTGAACCTGCATTTTTCTTCACCATAAAATTAGTAGCTATGAATATATGACATTGCCAACATAATATTAGGCAACCTTGTCAGTATTCTGGTTATAATGAATGTTTTTCAGATGAAATTGTGTGTGAGAGAGAGCATGTCTGTTCCACAGCTTTGTAAATGAGAGAACAGGAATAAAATCACACTCATTTTCTCTCACCCGCTAAGAGAGGCTTTCTCAACCAGGGTTTTGTGAAACCCTGGGGTTTCTTGATGGCCCTGGAAGGGTTTCTTGAATGAGTAGGAGTTAATTAATTTTAAAAATATTTGTTAGATTTGTTAAACATTTGTTGAGTGATATGACCATATATGGTCTTGTTGAACCCCCCCCCCCTAATCAATGTCTATTTATGAGCCTGGAGGGGCCTCGCGTAGGCATGTACACAGCTGTGCTTCCCAACCATATTCTGCATGATCATGTCACTTCCCAGGTTTCTGGAAGCCTGAAGAATGTTTCAGGGGTTTTACAATGGTAAAAAAGTTGCAAAAGGCTGCACTAAGATATAAATGTAGATCAAATTGAAACCAAAGCTCAAATTCTTACTTGTATGTTTACTCTCATGCAATGAAAGGGATATTGTCATCACTAATTATTCTGATTAAGAATAAACAAGGAACACTATGAGCAGTAGCACTGAAAGTTTGCCCTACTCAGTTTTTTCCTGAAAAGCCTGCATTTGAGACAAAATACATGTCACTGAATTTTAATTCCCGGCCCCAGAGAAGCTTGCCTGGCCTCGACCACAGCAAGGGCCTTTTCAGTCCTGGCCCCAACCTGGTAAATGAGTTCCTGGAGGAGCTGTGAGCCCTGCGGGAGCTTTCAGCTATCTGCAGGGCCTGCAAACTGGAGCTCTTCCGTCAGGTCTATGGATGAGGCCGGGCAGCCAGATAGATCGGGGTCCCTCCTAGAGAAGCGGCAGTAGCGAATTCGATCAGCACCCTCTCCCACCCTTCTTAGATTATTAGGAGTTTATTAGTATGGGGTTGCATCTGCCGCCGTGTCTTATGGTTTTATGTAGTAATCTATTTTAATTGTTAAGGGATTTTTACTGAGATTTTAACAGAAGTTGTAACCTGCTGCGAGCCTCTGGGGAAACAATACACAATAACAATCACAGTTCAAAGTATAAAATCTACAGACCAACTATCAAAACATGTTCATATAAACCATTTTGGAATAATAGTTTATAAAAGAGAAAAATCCAGATTATCAAATTTCATCGAGTTGCCATATAGAGTTTCTGATCTTACCCGGCATGTCACCTGTCAGAGAGGAGATAATTTAGCTTGATTGTATTTGACTGTCCAGGAAACCCATCTATGAAAGGGCTAATAATTTCCTTGCATATTTTACTGTAAAATGGACAGTTGAAAAATATATGCTGGATTGATTTAATCTCCTCTTGTGAACAGTGACAAAGCCTCTGTTTATAAGGTATTTTCTTCTATTTTCCTTCCAAGACGGTGGAAGGCAATGCCTTACTTCTGGCTAATGTGAATGCCCTTCTAGAACTATTGGAATGAATTAAGTATAGATAAGTGTAGCAGTGTATTTTGTGTTGTCAGAAGAAATAAACTCTGGTGATCTCAGCTAATTTTGCCCTTTCCATCCCCAAATTTAAAAGTTCATGAGGAGAAAGGCCAGTTTTTGAAGAACATCCGGGAGCATCTTTTGTCAGCTAGATTTGAATTGGTCATGCATTACTAGCAAAAACAGACCTTGAGGATTAAAACAATCTGACAGCCACTTAAAAATTGACAGCATACAGATTCTGGCCTCTACCCTTAATATGCCATTATGTAATAACAATCTCAAAAAAATGTCACTGAACTCTCTCTAGAAAAATAACAGAAGAGGGTAGAGGCCCTAAAAATGTGGCATACAGCAGTTGAGACAATACCTTAGCCTTGAACAATTTAAAAGCAGTAGGTTCAAAATATTCCCTTTGGGACTTATACCTTGAATAAAACTTTGTTGGTCTTGAAGGTGTCACTGGATTCAAACTTTGTTCTGCTGCTTCAGACCAAAACAGCTACCCACCTGAAATCTTTTATTCATACTGTTTATTTATTCATGCTGAGTTAAAGCTTCCAGAATCTATTGTTTCCCTAGCCTTTCACAAAGCATCATTTATTTAAATCTGTCCCAGTGTTGAATGGGGCATCCGCTATTTTGTGACCACTGGCACTAACTTGGTCATTTTAAGACTAAAAGGGTTGCAAATACATGATTTCACAGAATTCAAATGTAATGCATACCTATTAACATTTTCCCAAGTTTAAAGAGAGGGAAATAAGCTGTAACTTCCTCAAGGCATTAAGGAGTACAAAAATGGATTCAAGAGTACCTCAAGGTGAACATAATATCCAATGCAGCATTTTTAAAATTCTATTTCTCAGTTAAGATCCATTCCTGATTATAATCAGCTATCATCCCTGCCCAAACCTTGGATCTATAGAATGCTATTTAATGAAACACTGCAACACTAATTTAAAACGTCTGCTAATACTGCTAGCAGAATCAGAGAATCATAGAGTTAGAAAAGACCTCCAGGGTCATCTACTCCAGTGGTCCCCAACCTGCGGGCCGCGAAGGCCATGGCGCCGGGCCACGGCTCCCTCTCCCCGCCCCCCCGCAGTAAAAAACTTCCCAGGCTGCAAGCTTGCGGCCCGGGAAGCTTCTTACTGCGGGAGGGCGAGGAGAGGGAATCAGGCCGGGCCGCGCATCGTGCATGCGCGGCCCGTGCGGGCGCAGCCCGATGCGTGGGCGCGGCCTGTGCGGGCGCTGCCCGCAGGGGCTGCCTAATGTGTGGGCGTGGCCCACGCGGGTGCGGCCCGTGGGCGCAGCCCGATGTGCGGGCGTGGCCCGCACGGGCCCGGCCCGATGCCCTGCCGGTCCCCAGCCTCAGAAAGGTTGGGGACCACTGATCTACTCCAACCCCCTGCACCATGCAGGACACTCACAACCCTATTGCTCATCCACTGTAACCTGTCACCACCTTGAATCTTCACAGAATCAGCCTCTCCATCAGATGGCTATCCAGCCTCTGTTCAAAAATTTCCAAAGATGGAGAACCCACCACCTCCCGAGGAAGCCTGTTCCACTGAGAAACCGCTCTGTCAAGAACTTCTTCTGGATGTTTAGACAGAATTTCTATTGAATTAATTTCATCCCATTGGATCTGGGCCGTCCCTCCAAGGCAAGAGAGAACAACTCTGCTCCATCCTCTATATGACACTCTTTTAAATACGTGAAGATGGTTATCAGATCCCCACCTCAGTTGTCTCCTCTCCAGGCTAAACCGAACAAGCTCCCCCCAAGCTTTTTTCATCCAAACCCCTCACCATCTTTACTGCCCTCCTCTGGACATACTCGTTTGTCTACATCCCTCTTCAACTGGGGCACCCAAAACTGAACACAGTACTCCAAGTGAGGCCGAACCAGAGCAGAGCGAGGGTCTGCAGAGGAGACTAGATTCAAATGGGTAGCCGTGTTGGTCTGAAGTAACACAATAAAATCAGAGTCCAGTAGCACCTTTAAGACCAACAAAGATTGGTCACGCCCTGAATAAATCTTTGTTGGTCTTAAAGGTGCTACTGGACTCTGATTTTATAGAGACTAGGTTGCTGATTGTTGCCGTTGATTGTATTGGGTTTTATGTTAATTTTATACTTTTATGTAAACTGCCACGAGCCAACTGGAGCAAGAGTGGGGTCTATAAATCTAGTAAATAAATAAATCTAGCAGTATGCGAAAGTGGAGATGAAGGAAGGTACAAATAGTATATTGAGGGATCCTCTTTATAACAGCCTCCTTCCTTTTTACTGACCTATCCCATGAGCAGATTTCCACATCAGGGTATCCAGCTCTGGAAGGTGCGCAGTCAGCAAGAAAGGAGAGTCTCTGTGCCTTTATGCAGAATGCCTCTGGGATGACAATGGTCCATATAGTCCATTATCATACTTTACACAGAGGCGAGTCTATCAGGCATGACAGTATCGTTTCCAGTCTTTAATTTTATGGGCTTTATTTCAAGAGACCTTATTTTGACTCATCCTACCTCTTTTCTGCCCTACATACACCTCTGCACGACTCAATCAAAACCAAGCCCGCAAGGCGGTACCAAAGCAGTTTCCTCTTAACGTGCCTCCGATTATATGGCTGTTGCCTGAGCTCGTGCGCTAACGGCTTGGCTCTACTGCGGGGTTATGCTCACTCCATAAGCAATGGTTTCCGTGACAGGAATGTTTTCTTGCAGTTCTGCTTTTTCAAGAGCCCCTATGTAAACACCGCCTGCTATCAAAGGCCTGGGAGCCCCGTGACATCTGGAACGCAACCCCCTGGCAGCGGGGAAGCACGGCGACCCTCACGACCGCCTTTCGAATGCCAGCCAACCATCAGTCACTTCGTTAGAGGCAGGAAGAAGTGGCCGCTTCGCTCGTGCTTAAAGGACCACTTATCCCAAAGTGCTTTGCGCGGCCACTACAGGATTCTTTTAAAGGTGGCATTTGTACACAGGATGCTGGGAATTGTAGTGAGGGATTAAAGCGAGTTAAAACCCAGTTTTTTGCACCTCCGCTTCGGCGACCCCTCCCCCTCCGCCAATTTTTTTTCTTTTCCTGAGCTGGAGAATGCAGAAAGCCTAGCGTCTTTACCTTGAGATTCAGAAATCAAACGACACTCCCGCAGCTGCTACTTTATCCGAAGCAATCTGCCGCTAGGCCCGCCGCTGTAACCATGGCAACAAGGACGCTGCGGACTCTCGCGAGAGAGGAGTAAAGCGAGACTACGCTTAGACGTTCCGCGACTTCAGACGTTCATTCCTAGCAAAGCAGGGCGCTGTGGACGGCCGGGGCGATCTTTCTGTTCGTTTCGGCCTCTGCGGTTGCCACAGCTACCAAAAACAAGATGGTTGCTCACTTGTGTGTGTCATTGCTCTACCACCACAAGGTACAGGTTAGGAGACTACTCCTATTTGCTGCTGGCCATCCTGCGCAAGGTCTAAACTGCTCAGGATGCCTTGGAGGGAATTTAGCCTTCAGGGAGGACCTGGCGATCCCCTAGAATTGCAGCTCATCTCCAGGCCACAGGAATCAGTTCCCCTGGAGAAAAAGGATCCTGGCAATCCTAATAGAGGCATATATATTTTATGTATTTCTTAAGATTAGATTTCTAAGCCACCCCCTCCCCCCAGCGCACAAATATATAACTACAATGTTTAAAACAAATAAAATTTAAGAATAAAATTAGTTCAAAAGTAGGTAAGAAACAAATTAAACATTAACCGCAAGAGTTTCTCCACAGCAGCTATGGAGTCAGGCTGGTCTGGTGATTCATGGATAAATGGACAGATGAAATTATTGGGGGCATAGGTAAAGGTAAAGGTATCCCCTGTGCAAGCACCGAGTCATGTCTGACCCTTGGGGTGACGCCCTCCAGCGTTTTCATGGCAGACTCAATACGGGGTGGTTTGCCAGTGCCTTCCCCAGTCATGACCGTTTACCCCCCAGCAAGCTGGGTACTCATTTTACCGACCTCGGAAGGATGGAAGGCTGAGTCAACCTTGAGCCGGCTGCTGGGATTGAACTCCCAGCCTTATGGGCAAAGCTGTCAGACGGCTGCCTTACCACTCTGCGCCACAAGAGGCTCTCTTGGGGGCATAGGCAGATGTTAATTTTGGCCTCAAACAAAAGCCTGGTAGAAGAGCTCTTTATTACAGACACTGCCAACTCCAGTAGGACCCAGATGTGCTCCAACAGCTCATTCTATGAGTTAGATACCAGAACAGAAAATGTCCTGGCCTTGGTTGAGGCCAGACATACCTCCCTGAACCTAGGGACCACCAACTGGTTGGTATTCCAGGAATGGAGCATTCTTCATGGGGTATAGAGAGGTGGTCACTCAGATAACACAGGGCCTGGACCGTGGATGACCTTATGGAGTAAATACCACAACCTTAAATTTGATCCAGAATTGAACTGGGAGCCAGTGCAGATGTTGGAGCACCAGTCAAATGTGTGCTTTCCAGGGTGTACCTGTAAGAATCCTGGCCACTACATTCTGGACCAGTTGCAGTTTCCTGAATAAAGCTCATGTAGAACGAGTTACAGAAATCCAATCTAGAGATGACCATTGCATGGATAACTGGCCAGGTGTTCCAGGCTCAAGGGCAAAATTGGTAGGCCTTACATCCATACCTGTTAGGAGATTACAAGGGAGGGGAAGGGCAGAAGTAGAAAACCAGGGGAAGGTTACATCCCCAATTACAATCCCACATCCAATTTTGCTCCCCATCATTGACTAGAACAGTATCCGCTGGGAACTTGATTTCTTTCCTCTCGGTTGATTTCCAACTGTCAATACAAGGCTAAGGACTTTCTAGCCTGTTACCAGTCTACTTGCCTTGTATTTAATGCTTGTAAACCACAGTGAAGGTCATTGATCCAGAGAGGGAGTTAAAATCTTCAAAACAGAAGTGCTCATTGCACCATTAATGTGGTGAAAATGTCCATTTTGCTATATAAAGTTGATTTAAAAGATAGAAGCCCACTGATATAGCAAGAGTTTAATAAAATTACACGAGGTTTCCTGTAAGAATATAACTGATTTCTGTGCCTTCTACAATTTAATACTCTTTTCATCCAAGGAATCCTCTGTGGAGACACTCCAGTTTTTAAGTTGATATGGTTACAACCAACAAGCTTACAGCAATATATTGTACAAGCAGTAACATCAGAGCAACTCCAGGTATGCAAATGCACCACCAGGAACTAAAAGAAGTATCAACAATCTCTAGAAGAGCTTCAATTCAGTGAACCAATAAGCATATATATTAGATTAGTAGAAAAGTATTACTGATTTTTCATCACTTGATCATCATGCCCATTCTCTCTGCATTTACTTTCTATCACATCCTTAGAGGTTGTGCCACCTAGTGGGTTTTTCTCAAATTGAAGTATTTTTGTAAATTTGTAATAGACAACTAGCAGCCTCAATAGGCCAGATTAGCTTGAACTCATCCGAGTTTGGAAGCCACACAGGGTCCTTAGCTAGGAAGCTGAAATGAAGACCAGGGTTGCCATGCAGAGGACAGGAATGGTAAATTACCTCTATTCATATCTTGCCTTGAAAACCCCATAAGTTGTCATAAGTCCGTTGCAACTTGAGAGCCCTTTAATATTATGACCACTGCACCTAGAGTCCCCCCCCCTGCAAGTAAACATTTCCACCAAGATAAGTCATTGTTTGGGGCTTTACCCAGCTGCCTCTAATCCAGGTGGTCATGTTCTCCCTGCCCGTTTGCCATGTCACATCTCTCCAGAGCTTAAGCCAAGCTCATTGAGTTGCTGCTAAAAATTTCCTCTTCCCACTCTGTGCTGGTGAAAGGAAGTATAATGAAGTCTCCTGTTGTGTGAACAAAATGTTCTGTTTAGGAAAAGCAGGGATTTTTTTCTGTCTCAGTGGAGAAAAGGCAGAACGTGGGAGGGCTCCTAATGGCATAATACAAGTTTTCCATACTTCTATTTCTGATTCTAGATATGGGAACTGAACTTATACTAGAATATCTTTTATTGAGATGTGAAATATAAAATTTTGTATTCGTTCCTGTATGATAGCTATAAGACCCATACATGGAGGAATCTCTATAATGCAACTCCATGGGATATATGCATAGCAGCCATGCCAGAGTGCTTCAGGTAACAGAAAAACAGAAAACTTCCTTCCATATCTATACCTAGTCTTGCCTGTAGATAATGTGAAAAGAAGAGAGGAGTGTCAGAAAAGCTCTGCTATACCCTTCAGGCCTTGCAGTAAGTCTCAAGGCCATCTAATTTAAGATCATAGCAGATACCAAATTTCATCAAAAAAAGAAAGCAATGTAGAGAAAAAGTATGAATTATCTTAGGTGGTCAATATGATGAATATTTCTTGCTGGCTTTTGTCCTCTAATGAAACCTTATGATTTCTAAAACATAATAAACCAGTTTCCACATCAGTGAGATATAATTACCGATTTGTCTCCCCAATTTAAGTAAGAAGCAGAAGCCATTTGAAGGAAAATTTGAGAGAGGGAGATTAAAGTTTGCTGCTGAGTATTAGAAAAGGAAATAAATTATTTAGACCTCACTCCACTCTGGGTAGCATTTAGAGTGATAGTCCAATTAATATTGAAGCAGACAAAAATATTATAAGTAGCACTGTATTTAAATATATTTTTCATAAACATCCAGCATACATTTAATGAAGTATTTTTTTTATTCCAGAAATTAGTGCAGATTAGATTGGCCACTTCCACTGATCAGCAGGAGGTTCTTCAACTAATGGCTCCCATGGCCGCCACTGCACCATTTTCCGGGCTAGAGAGAGCTCATTTTCAGCCTGTTGATAAAACATAAGTTAATTTTGAAACTTGCCCAGAAGATTCTAATTTCACTGAATTAGTGGGTTGAATGCGGAAAGCAAACACTAATTATTTTGCATAGCTCCCCCATTAGTAGACCTTTCTGACTTGGTAAAGACTGTAGGATGTGTGCTAATAATTATATGGGTAAAGAAGCTCCGGTGGGGAGATGAAACTGCGTCTCTTGTCTCTAATTAATGAAAAACGGGCCCCTCAAGGCGGCTGTAGCCGGCCAACCTTCAGGCCACACGTGCAGTGGCGGAGCTAGTCATCCCAGAGGGCAAGGGGTCTGAGGGCGTGTGCTCTCAGGTAACCCACCCCTTTGGGCCCCGCTGCCTTTACCCGTCTTGCTGCCCCTTCAAGACCCCAAAAATGAGAGAGACTCTAAGGCTGCTGCAGACAAATGTCGTTGATGGCTTTGGACATACAAAGAATCACACTGTTTCCAGCCCTCGACCCCTTCCTCTGTGCTGTAGCCCACCACCTTGTGTGTCTCCCCTCTCCTTTCATCCTCCTGTGTAGCCCCCCCTCTTTTTGTATAGTAGAGCCCCCACCTTCCTTCCCTGTTCCCCCTTAGCCAGGGCGTCTTCCTCTGCCAGCGACTCTTTCTTTGGTAAGAATCCCTTCTCTGCAGGATTTTGAGGCTTGTGACTCACTAGTCCCTCCTGAGAGGACGTGGGGCGTTACGTTTGGCTCCAAATTTTCCCCCACACTCCCCTCCCTTTGGGCTGGCTAAGACTTGTCTTCTGGGCAGTCTTCCTGGGCTTTCCCCCAGCTCTCTCAGGGAAGTGAGTGCCTCTCCTGCTCCTTGCCCCTCCTGGCTTGGTGAGGCACTCTTCCCCGGCCCATCCTCCCCTCTGCTTACTCTGGACCTGTACGGTGCAGCTGTCAGCTGCCGGGTCCCAACGTCACTCCTCGGACCCTCCCCTGTATATTGGCACGTCTCCATGGTTGTGCCCCTTTTCCCCACTCCGTTCCAAGTCCAGCTGGGGTAGGTGCTTGCCTGTCACTGGGGATTGTCCGTGCATGTGCAAGTGGGCCGGAAGCCTCCATGGCATCTAGGATAGGTTCCCTGTGCCTGGCGGGAGTCTCTGCAGCAGCTGGGATGGCCCCCGCATCCCTGGCCGGACCGGACAGGGTGGCTATGTTGGTGCAAGGGCTCAGCTGGGCTGAGCAGTGACCGGGCCAGTGCACCGCAGGTCGCTCCCCTTGGCAAGTCACAGGCAGGGCAAGCAGCAGCCGGGCCAGCACGCTGCAGGTCTGCTCCCCTTGGTGGCTAGGCTACATCTGCCAGTGCCGCACAGCTGTCTTGTGGCAGTGGGCGCTCTAGGGGCCAGCCCAATCAGGGAGCACCCAGCTTTGCTGGGTGTGTCCTGATTGGTTCGCAAAGTGTGTCCGGCTGGAAATGGAGTCTGGACATGCTCCACCCACCATGGCTCTGCACAAATATATATAAGAACCACTAAGTGTTAAGGATATATAATGTAGCATTTTTTTTGCATTTCTGAAAAGTATCCCAAATGTGGAGGAACAGTTTGCCCTCTGTTTTGTTTCAATCGCTTATTGAAGAATGGTTACCTATCAATCTAGCTATTAGGAAAAACAAGCTGCGGGCTCATACAGAAGCGGTGTGGGGAGAGGGCTTGCATTTGGAAATCCCAACCCAGCTTAAAAATATCTTTCCTTCCAGGACTCTAAACCTGGGGAGATATGAACAGAACAATTTCTCTCATTTTAATTGGCTCAACTGCTTTCAAAATTCTATGCCCACTGGAGTACACTCAGTTCTTATCAGATAGATTTTGTCCCTTTTTGGCTAATTACAACATTGTTATTTTCTGTGTAACTAGGGATTCCTTTCCAATATGTAGAAAAAAATACCTTGTTTTTGTGTGTCCCTCTTTCATGTGTCCTAATTTCATTAAATGCATATTGTAGCCCTTAATGAAGGGCTATGATTCAGTGGCAGAGCATCTACTTGGTATGTAAAAATTCCCAGGTTCAGTCCCTGACACCTCCACTTAAGTGTCAGGGAGTAGACATTGTGAATGATGTCTGCTTGAGACACTGGAGAGCCTCTGCCAGTTTTAGCAGACAATGATGATCTTGATGGACCAATAATCTGATTCAAGCAGCTTCATGTGTTTATGAAAAAAAATCATGCCCACCTCCTAACAGGCACACAGGACCAGCTGTTTTACTACTCTATATTAACAGCAATTATTTTGCTGTATTGTAAAGAATAAATGTCATACTTAAAACAATAAGCTTTCATATTCTTTTTTTACAGAAACAAAAAGACATTAATTCCCAACCCAGTAATCAGGACATTAAAATGAAGTGTGGGATTCCCTTGGTTCTCTTACTACTATTATAGGCAACACAAAGAAGCTACAATACACGTCAATTGTTTGCACTTAAGCATTGTCCAAGCTTACCTGCAAAATCACTTCTTCTATCTGTCCACAATTTATTTTATTTTCTAGTTTTTGCACATTAGGCTCCTGCAGATTTAAAAAAGTTAAAGGCTCAGACCTGTTCTACTGTACAAGTAACATATGCTGAAAGAAAAAAATAACATAAGGAAACAAAGGTCCTCACAAAATACAGAACAAAACTCCTGAAATCTATGGTTACCAGTGACATACATTCACACATTTTCATCAACAAACAAATAGTTCAGGCTACTCTCTCAGCAATGTTGAAGATTTTCAAGGGCTTTCCGCCTAATGTCATTATTTTCAATAAAGGGTTTTGTTAACAATATAAAATCGTTTCAATATTGCACCAGTAACATCTTCCAAGGTCTTCTCAATACACCTCTTCTCCCTGAAATATGTATACAACCCACTCCATCATCTGATCTGGTTCCTTTTGGACTGAGTCCATCTAATAGGAAAAAGGGAGCTTTATATTTTTTTGAGACAATAATGAGCTAAAGTTAACACCATTCTCCTGTGAAAACAACTAAGATCTCAAATCCCCTTTTATCAATATTAAGTTACTATTTAAGGGAAATAATTTTACATTCAGAATATGCCAATTATTTTGAAACACACAATATGACAAGAGAAGGGGGGGGGGGTAACATGCCAACTGAATCATGCCATTTGAGTTTAAGTACTTACTGTTTTCACCAGTCCAAACCGCTCATTTACAATTTTCTCTGTATAGATCCTGTAGGCAGCATCTCTGGGTACACTCTGCAGAGTGGTAATAATTTTTGTGTACAATATCCTCAGGCGCTGAAAAGACCACACAGCATTCAATAAGCAACAGCTTTAAATTGGCTATTCATACTTAGGCATTAACACTTGAAGACTACCATGAATTACACTGATAATACCAACTGTAGAATCATAGCGTTGGAAGGGGCCATACAGGCTATCTAGTCCAAACCCCTGCAGGATCAACCTAAAATATCCATGCTGTCCAGCCACTGCTTAAAGACTCAATGAGGTAAAGTTCACCATCTTCTTAGGAAGCCCATTCTTCTGGTGAACTACTCTGACTCTGAATTTTTTCCCCTGATATATATATAGCTGATACCATTCTACATGTATTTTAAACACATTACTGCAGGCTAACCTCTGCTGCCAAAAGGAACCTTTCCTGTAAGTGAACCTTTCAAAGACATAAAGAGAACAATCATATCCTCTCTTGACCTCCTCTACTCCAGGTTGAACATTCCCAAGTTCTTCAGCCTTCCTTCATAGGGCATGGTTCCCAGGCCCCAGATCATCTTTGCTACTCTCCCGCAAACCCTCTCAATGTTGTCCACATCCTTTTTGAAGTGAGGACTCCAGAACTGCATACAACACTCCAGATGTGGCCTGACCATTGTGATACAGAGGGACTATGACATCTTGTGATTTTGACATGATGCCTCTGTTGATACAAGACTGCATTTGTTCTTTACTGCCACATAACACTGTCTGCTCATATTTATCTTACAGTCCACAAGTACCCCAAGATCTTGTTCACACACTGCTACCCAGAAGAGTGTCTCCTATCCAGTATGCATGCTTCTCATTTTTGTGACTCAGATGTACTCTCATCCTTATTGAATTGCATCTTTTCATTTGCCCACTTTTCCAGCGTGTTCAGAACTCATTGAACTCCACTAGTACCTTCTGAGGTGTTAAGTCCCTCCCCCCAAAAAGTAGCATTCTCTATGCAAGTGCTGAACATACACTTATCTCTGCTGAAACAAACAAACAAACAAACAAACAAAAACATCCACTTTAGTAGAACTTCCCTACTTGGTCACCTGGAGGCACATCATACCACCTCAGGCAACTATTTAAAATAATCATCAAATCTCTTTTTATATTAAGGTTAGTAGCACTACATGCAGCCTAGAATGCTAAAAGTATTTTGATTTAAGCTTCTTTTGGTAACTGAATAATCAGAATGTAATACCTGTCTATGGTAATAAATAACTATTAACTAATAATTATATAATACCCACACTAGCATTAATCAGTGCCAGTCCAACACTTGTTTCTGCATTAAATCAACTTCAAGTAAATAGGTATTTCAACTCTAAATTTGTTCTTCAATAGATTTATTTATAAAACTTACATCATGTGGAGCTTCAGAGACAGCAAGTCCCACAAGCCCAGTAGTCTGCAGACATTAAAGAGAGAGAAATACACTCAATAAGGAAATGAATTACCTTAGTAATTGCTCAATTATTGTCCTCCAAAATGCAAAAACTTTATGTCCTCCAAAAAGCACTTTGCTCTGCCAACTAGAACAGGCTGGTAATCCCCAGTCCTTGAGACACAGACGTGACCTCAACCAGGGCCAAGGCTTTTTCAGTCCTGGCCCCAACCTTGTGGAACAAGCAGCTGGAAGAGCTGAGGGCACAGGAGCTCTGACAGTTCCAAGGGGCCTTCAAAACATGTTTGGTTGGGTCCAATAAACAATAGAACATGAGGCATCTGGCCCTCCTCCTCAAACTCTCCTCCCGAGTGCTAGGTGAGATTCTATAGGTCAAAACAACAGTGGTGAATGGTTATAGTGGGTTGCAATTTATGATTACTGAGCATTGCAATGTTCTAATTGTGCTTTTATTCTTTTAACTGTTTGTGGAACTATTGTAAGCTATGTTGCGAACTGCCCTGAGCTGGCAGAGCCAAAAGGGATATAGAAATCTAATTATAAATAAAAAATTAACCTATGGGTGGTCCCCACAACCAAAATAATACAATATTCTTGCATGGACTTTAGGCTGTTAAATCCAGGGACCTATACACAGGATACAAGGGATTATAAAGGGATGTGTCAGGTTTTAAAGAGTGCCACTGAAAGTTCAGGACAATTTTGGATTTGAGTGTTATCTAAAATTACCAACACGAGACATCAACATACATATCAGAGCTCTATGAAAATACTAAGGAGTTATAAATGGCATTCAAAATGAATGGTGTATATATGTGTAAACATACATATACACACACACACATATATATTAATTACCTTAGTGATTGCTCAATTATTGTCCTCCAATATGCAAAAACTGATTATGTCCTCCACTGAGCACTTCACTCTTTGGAGGATATTATATATAATCTTTTGCAGGGAGAAATAATGAAGGATATGGTGGTACTTGATTTGTGAGCCACCTCAACAAGGGGTCTGGATAGAAGGCATATACATTTTCTTTATGAATAATACCTGTGTATCTGTGTTATCTGCTAACCGTTGACGTAGTGCACAGGGAAGTTCAAGCTGCAATAAACCTGTTAACTAGTAAGGTTCTTATATTTGGATAAGTTTTACACAATTGTAGAGAGACACAAGTAGCCCTTTACTAGATGTTGGTTTCTGGGAACGCTGCCCCAGGATACGTATACCTGACGTTCTTAGGATGGCTGGGATGGATGAAGACCCAGAAAACCCCAAGAAAGCAGACACGGAAAGTGTGCGGGGTTCGCGGGGGGGGGGCATGGATACCTAGGATTCCCCTCTCCGCAAGGCTTCACTGTCTCAGCCAAGGGTGCTTGCACTCGACAGCTCACGCCTTGATTAAATCTGTGTTGGTCTTATTGTCTCAGCCAAGTAAATGACCTTCCCTCCCCCAAACGTTTCCCCTTCCCCGCTGCGCCCTCACCTTCTTCAGCACCCCAGCCATTGCCACTTCTACAGCCGGATAGGAAGCGAGAAGAAACAGGAATAACGTCGCTTTGGTCTCACCGTCCAATCACAAAAAGCCAATGAGCAACTCAGTACGCATGCGCAGCCTCCTGAATACGGAGGGGAAACGAAGGACGTTGAAGTGCGCATGCGCCCGAATAATAGCACTTCGATCGCAAGGTGCAGTGGAGGCGGAGCGTCACTCATATTCTTCGGTTAGAAAGTTTGCATAGGGAGGGAAAGGCGCACGGGGTCCGTCTGTAGTACAGAAAATCCTTGGCGACTGTTTGAAATTTAACTAGAGTGTTTCCCTTTGATGCAGCTTTTTTTTAAAAGGTAGCTTTAATTCGCTGTGCTCTTCCACTTGGAGGACGTGAATACTGTTTGTGCTTGAAACATCAGATGTTGCAAGTAGCTGTGTTGGTCCAGGACGAAATCCGGTTCCTACCTCAGCCGCTGCAATGCCTTTTATTAGCCAGAACCCAGATGGCACAAATTAGTATTTGTGACAAATAAGTATCAGTCGTAGCTTGAAACGCCAGTGGTGGAGTATTTCAAGGCAGACCCGGGGCGGTGGCGTTATTTCAGGAATAAACTGCGAGGTGGTGGTGGTTTAACAAAATAAATAAATTGCAAGCTACTGACTTACCAACTTCTGCCTCATGCTGATATGTGTCGATCAGGACCCATAAACTTAACTCCGTCTTGCAGTGCTGATAAAAAAGAAACCGGACTGCGGGGCTGTGTAACGCGTGTCCCTCCCCCCGCCCAGTATAGGGATAACCATAGGCTTGCCTAACGCAAAGGCTTGACACACTCTCACACTACAATATAGGGGTAGTACGGGGGAGGGGGGGGTGGACGGGCACTGCCGATTTAACCTCGGTCTCCTCCTCGTCCCCTCGCATCGTGAAGCCAACCATGAGCTTTCTTTTTTTCTTTCGAGATCTCCACTTATGTTGCCTCCTTAGCCGGCAGCACAAGGAATTCTCGGGGAATCTTAAAGACCCGCGAGAATCATTCCAGCGACCCCTTTTGCGGCCCGCTGCCCCATGTCTTCACTGTCAGTGAGGCTCTCGAAGGCTTCTCGGGCACTCGTTCCTGCCGCAGCTCTGAAAACACGAATCAGCGGCAGGGTTCAGGGGCCAGGGAAAGCCGTCGTCAGAGGGCGGAACGTCATGATGTCAATTTCGAATCTGATGGACATAAATCCTGACCATTCAGTAGCTTTGCGACGGTAAGGGAGCACCCCCTGCATGCGAATCCACGACAGCTAACTTTAGTCTTCAAACGACTCGGTTTACAAAGCTTTTTTTAAAACGCTTCAAAAATACTTTGCTTCCACGTTTGGCGGCGAGTGTTACGCGATCCCCCCTCCCGCCGCTAACATCAAATCAATGTCAGTCAGAGTATTCCGGAAGTCCCACCTCCGCATATAGGCATTGTGTCGCTCTAGGGCCTTTAATCTATGATCCGGGTTCTCCAGGCTGATGGCACTTCAGTCCACCAGCTGGGCCGGAGGTGATCAGAGAAAGAGAAACCTGTCTGGCCGCCTGGGACCTTCTGGGCGACTGCGCTTGGGACGGGATCACGGGCATTCCATTAGTTAAGATAGCAGGGACCCTGTAAACAAAGCGGGTCGCAGAATATCCCTTACAAATGGCAAATTAGTTGGTGCTGGCGCCACCAAGCGCGAGTTGGGTTGGAAATTGTGGCTCCTTTAAAAGACGCTCTGCACAAGCATAGGTTCGGAAGCATTGCCTTTTTTCACCAGCAATTCATTTCATTCCTTCCTTTACTTGTTGCCAGGTTGTCACGCGGGTCCGTCTAAGGTAATGACCACTAAGACCCTTTTCTAAAAATCTGCGTTAAAAATGAGAAAAGCACAGACAAGGCACCTCATGGGAGACAACATCATTTAAAAGATTATTGTCTGGCCAGCCAACTAAATAACAGGACTGTTGTTTTTGCATCTGCTGAGGACTGAGCTTGAGTTGCCTTGCAGGATCCAAACAGGCATGAAATTGACCAATGCACAGCTAGATCCTGTCTGCCAGAACCAATCAGTTTAAATCCCAAACTGACCTATAGCGCACACTGGTGGGAAGATCCGTTGTCTGTCCTGTGTGTATGTTGGTTTTCTTGGGGGGGGGATCCGTTTTGCCTTTGTACCACCATGCTAAGGTCTGCTTAAAAAGCTGATTGAACTCCCAGTGTCTTGGCTTCCTCTAAGCCCACGGATTTAATAAGAACCATTGTACTCCTTTTACAGAACTTGAAAAAGCTGACATATATTTTGGAGACTAGCAAGCCAAATTCTAGTGCCCTACACAATGATGGAACTACAGCAGAATATAAGGCTCAAAATGGTGGGGGGTCAAATCCCAATATACCCATTCAGTTATTTCAAGGAGGAAGTTCAACCCCCCCCCCCCTATGATAAAGCGCCATCCATTTCAGTAGCATGAGCCATATATCCCAGTTTTCTGCAATCTCTTACTATTAGAGTCAAAGACTCAAAATTAAGAGCAAAAGGTCAACAAAGAGCTAGTGTTAAGAAAGCTCATTTGAATAACCAAACCTATGCAACTTAACATTATTAATAATATGGTGATTGATAATCCATAAGTCTTCGACAGCACAAATGCTGGTTGTTGTGAGTGCTTTATTATGGATCATATAAGGTCTCACAATAACTGATAAATATACACCTGGGCCCCGTATGCTGTCATTTTAGTACACTGATATAGATCTATGCATGATTTCCCTTTGAGTTAATGGCAATTATATCATTTTGAATTTGTACAGCTCTTCTATGAATCTCTTTAGTCCCGTAAAAACCTTTGTGTGCTATGCCTTTTTCATACAGGTTATGCTAGCATCTCACCTACATAGGGTTGAGCCAGACTTCAGGTGGGCCTAGAGTTCTCCCAGAACTACTGTTAAACCCCACATTACAGAGATCAGTTCCCCTTAAAGTTTCCTGGCCATAGCAACCTGCAGGCAAGACCAGTCTTGCAGGCCCTGCGGAATGATGACAATTCCCGCAGGGCCCACAGCTCTTCCAGGAGCTCATTCCACCAGGTTGGGGCCAGGACCAAAAAGGCCCTGGCCCTGGTTGAGGCCAGGCGAGCTTCCTTGGGACCGGGAATGACCAATAGGTTAGCCCCTTCAGAGCGCAAGGCCCTGCGAGGGCATAGGGTGATAGGCGGTCCCTCATATACACTGGGCCAAGACCACGGATGGCCTTGAAGGTCAAAACCAAAACCTTGAACCTGATCCGGAAGATAATTGGTAGCCAATGCAGCTGCTTCAGCACTGGCTGGATATGTGCCCTCCAAGGTGTAGCTATGAGGACTCTAGCAGCCGCATTTTGGACCAGTTGCAGTTTCCGGATCAAGCCCAAACATTTTAAAAAATGTTTTTCCTGCTTTCACTCCAAGGAAGACGCTGGGGGTAAGGAATTCCCCACCCTGATGGTAGGACTGCCAAGCTAGATCCTTTGAGGAAAATGGCAGCTTCAGAGCCTCAGAGGGCAGACGGTATGGCACCATATCCCTGCCGAGCTCACTCCTTAGACTTTGCCCTCTCCAGGTACTGCCTCCAAATGTGCAGGAATTTCCCAAGTCAGAGTTGGCAACTCTACTAGGGGCTGGTACATAAGAGTATGTAATCCATCTAAGCATAACTACCAAAGTTGCTAGGCACAGTCTGGTACCCAGCAAAAAAGGGGGAGGGGTGCTGTCAGCAAAAGTGTGATGACAGTTCTCTCGGGATTGCAGGAAACGATGGGTGAAACAATCTAACTTCAATCCTTCCCAGACTCCACTCCCAAATTCCCAGGAATCTCTTGACCTGGAATTGGCAACCATGTAAACTATTCTTAATATAAAAAAGTGGATTTTCCTGTCTAAAGAGAAAAGCTCCCGATCTGTATGAAAACAGAATTTAAAATTTGGCTATCTAGGTGCAATCTTGTATCTAGCAAAGCTAATAGCAGTTTTATCAGACCTATTTTGAACTACAACTTTAAAATACAATGACAGATAATTAATTTTCTTAAAGAGGGTAGGTTGAGCCAATCAGGGTGCAAATAATTTTATTATACCAGTCAGACCTCAAACTACTTAGATGAGAATTTTAGAGCAATCATGTGTCATACTTTCCTGTAGGCTAGAGTCCGCTTGTGTTACAGTTGCATAAGGTCAGACCTTAATTTAACTACCAACTGCGTACTTAATTTTAGAAATGCCTCATGACCCAGTAGCTCACGGGCCTATGCTCTCATGTTTGAAATTCAGGTTCCAATGAAACAATGGCAAGATTGTGAAAAGGTGAGATTCTCCCTGTATGTGCATATTGCCAATTTACCTAATTGTGAGATTGTTCAAAACCAGGAATATTAGATTAAGAATGACTCAAAACATAGATAACTATTATCATGGTGATGTTATTATGAATAATCCTAGTTTGAATGTTTATGGACCATTTTAATTATCAAAAAACTTATTTACAAAGCACCACATAAGATTAAACCATGTTATCTTTGTAGTATTACAAAACTATTGAGTTTTAAAATTAATAATATTAATACAGTTCTAGGGCATTATAGCAGAAATCCTATGCACACCTACCTGGGAATAATCTCAAGAAATACTGATGTTTAGGATTTTGCTGAAAGTGTTATTTTCTGTTATCTTTAAAATATTTGCAGCTAATCTGTACTCTTGAATTTTGTTTTGTTTTATTCTTGTGTATTATCTTTTCAAAAAAAGCAACCATCTAGTCAAGTTTAACCTTTTCACATGGTTTCATTTATTAGAGGATAAATTTATTCATACATTTTCCCACATATTGAAACTTATGGACTGTAAAAATAGCACTAAGGTACCGTCCTCAAAAGTAATTAGCATTCTGTCCAGTGCTCTGTTTGCAATGATAGTAGGGCATGGAATTGAAGAGAAGAGCTAGTTCTTATACTCCAATTTTCACTACCTGAAGGAGTCTTAAAGTGGCTTATAAACACCTTTCCTTTCCTCTCTCCACAGCAGACAACCTATGAGGCAGGTGGGGCTGAGAAAGCTCAGATAAAACTGCTCTAGAAGAACAGCTCTAAGAGAACTGTGACTAGCCCAGTGTCACCCAACTGACTTCCTGTGGAGGAATGGGGACTCAAACCCAGTTCTCCAGGTTAAAGTCTGCTGCTCTTAACCACTACAGCACGTTGGCTCACTTTGGAAGCAGGGGATCACTAATTCTGTTGCTCCAGTAAAGCATGATCCCACTTCTTGCATAGAACAGTATGCAGAGGAGTATTGGGAAGAGATAGTTTTTGCTCTGTCCTGAAGACCTGGATCTCTTCAACATCTGAAAGCAGGGCTGCTGACTTTTGAAATCAAAATTCTAACAACTGGTTGAGTCCTGGGTTAGACCACACACACACACACACACACAGGGTTGCCAGGTCAGGTTGGGGAAGTATGTGGAGATTTTACAGAGTATTAGTCTACAGAATACCCTTTATTGGCATAATAAACCAGAATCCAGAGAGAACAAAACCAAATACCAAAGATTACTTATACAAAGCTACTCTTCCGCCTTAGCAAGCAATGACTATTTACTTTCAGCGTATTCCCAAGAGCAAGAGCAATCCTGGCAAGTTTAGTAGGATCCTGTTCAGATAGCATTGCTATTTAGCAGCTTGTTGGGCTGAAAAAGCTGAACAATTCAATACAATATGTATTCATGTGTCTGGGACTCCACAGCCATGTAGGCAGTATCTTTCAGATGTGGATATTTGGTGAAACCTACCCCAAGACACTCTAGAGATGAAGGAATTAACTCTTGCTAGTAGAAAGGCCCTCTTTGATAAATAGGACTCCAGTAACTAAAAGTATGTTGGCAAGGTTTTATATTTTGGAAGGATATCCCAGATCTGGAGGGGAGGAGGGGGGCAAGCGTTGTATGGAGTAGAAAACATTTGGATTTCAGTGTCCTTTAATATTTGCAAAATTGTCTTAAGTATATCTTTTTCACATAAGGAGGCTCACCTGGCCTCGACCAGAGAAGGTCCTGGCCCCGACGTGGTGGAATGAGCTCCCGGAAGAGCTGAGGGCCCTGCGGGAACTTTCAACATTCCGCAGGGCCTGCATGATGGAGCTCTTCCGGCAGGATTTTGGTTGAGGCCGGGCAGCAATGAAAATCTGCCCCCCCCCTCACAAAGCGGCGGTTGCGTATGTCAGCAGCTCCCCTCCACTTCCCTTTTAGGGGGGGCAGAGATCGGGTTAGTTATTGAACCTTTCCACCACTCTTGTCCTGCTATAACTATGTTGTTAAGGATTAGTTGTGGGTTCATGCTTTTATGATATTGTTTTAATGGGATTGTTTTATGTAACCCGCCTCGAGCCTCCGGAGGGAGGCGGGATATAAATAAAATGATAATAATAATAATAAAAATAATAATAAGAAGAGCTATGTTGGATCCTATGAACAACTATTTACTCCTTCCAGGGCCTTTGTTGGTCCTGTCGAGCCTCAGTGTTGCTCTATAAGTATTGTAAAATGACCTAGAATAGTTGTGCATTGGAGGGATACCCATAGCATCTCTCCAGGAACATTTGTCTGAGATTACACATTTGTTATCGAGGGACCACTAATAAGCTTCTGAGATATCCTTGTATTGCTTGGAGCACAGCTTGAAGAAGGCTGCTCTCCAGTCTTTCTTCCTGAAGAGGAGATTGAGTGGCACTGAATGTGAGGAGAGGGCTTGCCTGTCAAGTAGTACTAGAGAAGGCGAGTGACACTCCAGTGGAAAGTATCTGGGTGAAAATAAAGAAAGGAAAAACAAAGTGTGTAGTGTTTGCCATCTGCTACAGATGTCCTGACCAGGGTGAGAACGCGAATGCTGCCGTCCTTGAGCAGATTGATGGAATATCTGACCAACAGGACTTTGTGATTATGGATGACAATAGTATTTCATCAGACTGGAGGGAGGTGAGCAGTGGGGTACACAGGGCTCGGAACTGGGCTCAGTACTTTTCAACATCTTTATCAGTGATATGGATGAGGGGGTGAAGGGACTTCTCATTAAATTTACATACTACACCAAATTGGTAAGAGTAGCGAACACCTTAAGAAGACAGAAATAGAGCTTGATGAGATCTGAACATGCTGGAAAAGCACAATAAGCAGCTTCTCATTGAGTAGAAAGTTGGGCTGTAAATGAACTAAGTACATAAGTATAGGGCACTCCATCAACTTCCTTCCTTATTGCACTCATCATTTCCCATATTCTATAGGCTAGGCCTAGAGTTCAGTAGGGATGCCAGGACTATGGCTATAATAGGAAACTTCCTGCCCCAGACTGCTGCTGCTGTTGCTCAGTGGGGCAACTGGAGCAAAATGAAAGTGAAAAGTTGTGTTGCATGACAACCAAACTTTACTTCCAGTTACGTACCCAGAAGTTCTGATTCCATAGTATTTCATTCTTTTCCTCTCTAATGTTCCCAGGTTGCTAACCAATAGCCTGCAGTTCCAGATAAGTCCAAGATTAGGAATATTGTTGTGTTTAGACAAAACTTTGATGGGAGAGGATTCGACTGCTTTCAGACCATTCACATTACACTAATCTCAGCAGACGTTAAGGGACAGAGACTGTAAGCAGCCATGTTAAAAATGTTTTACACTAGTGTGGCACTTGTGAGTACCATGGCTCTTGCTGATTGGTTTCTTGGCTACCATTTACTTATTTTACAAAACCTGGGAGGCATCAAATTTTTGTCTGCAGGAAGCACCCTTTGAGAAATGGCTGCCTACATCACCATTTGGGATCGGACCCAGCGCTTCATGGCATCCATTTTGTGTTTGTGCCCACTACTGATTCTCAATATTCCCAAAGTGCTCACAGGCTCAACAGGATTGAGGATCCCTGTTTTAAATGCTCTGTTGTTCTTGACCTTTGACAACTCCCACATAGCAATGGAATCTTTTATTTGATCTTACCTAAGATACAAACATTGCAATTGGCAAGACAATGAAAAGCAACCATGGGCTTTTTGTCATCAGTGTGTGTGTGTGTGTGTGTGTTTTTGCATGGCCCTTAGTGCTTTTATTTTGAATGAGCTTTGATTCTGCCACTGAACAATTTTTTATATAATGGTCTTAGTTAAGCCTGTGTTATAACTTGAAAGGGATAAGAGATAGAAGTTCCAGTATCCTTTGGACCACGTCAGTAAATAATAAACTAATGTGTGAAATCTTTTTTTTAACCATTTATATTAAAATTTCCCTCCATCAGAAAGGGGGCAGGATAAAGAAGTTGGCACCCCTGTGCTGACTGACACAAAGCCTTATTCTGCAATGCCAAAAATAAAGAGATTTATGAGTGTTCAGGAGCTATATTTATTTATGAAAGTTATTGTGACCAGGAGTTGGGGGTCAAAGCGAGTCATGTGTCTGTTTCCCTATAAAGGAAAAGGATGCAGTGGTGATGTTCAGGAAAAAAAATTGCTCACATGTGTGAAGTTCACATAATTCAGTAATGAGAAAGCTAGGGGCTCATATTTCAATTGCAGCAGATAATTTTACATAAATGTGGAGTCTGAACACTGAAAAGGGAACTTTTGTACCTGAACAGAGAGTGGTTATTGTTCCGTTTTAGTTGCCCAAAAACATTTACATTGGTAGCCTAGGAATCTGTTCCGTCAAGTAACGGACAAAGGTAAAATACAGTTTATGGGTGAAGGACAAAGGAAACAGTTCAGCAAAGGGCCCATCCATCCTTCAATACAACTCTTTTGTTTGTCTCTGCTTTCTTACCTACTTCAGGGAAGAGCAGCATATAAATTTGATAAATAAAATAAAGTGATGGTAACCTCCTGCTTGCAAATTAATATCCCTCTTTTCTAAACATCCTCTGCCACATTAGAACAACAATTTGACATAAATATGACCTTTAATCCATTTTTCATGACTTGAGAACAGCTCATCAGCCCATACAAAGAGAGATGGAAGAACATGAAGAGCCTGATGAAGATCAGCTTACCAGTTATGCAGTTCAGTTTAGCATTCAAGAATCCTTGGAGAGTGAAAGGAGTCAGCAATCTTCTTCCCCCAGTAATGAAACAAGGTACTTGTGGGTGTCCTTGAACCTAGTTTTGAGTGTTCGGTGCTTTAGACATTAACACTGGCTACTTGAGTAACTCATCCCCATATCATTATTATGTTAGTTATTCTGAAGGGTAGATGACAAAGGCCTGCACAGCCATTCTTTATTTAATGGTATAACCTCCTTCACTCCCTTGACTTGGGGTAGATACCATCAAATTTAAAAGGACACATAAAGACCTGCAAAGGAAGCATACATTCAGCCTTCACAAGTCAACCCTCATGTGTTTCAGCTTTGGCCTCCAAAATCATCCTAAACAGATACATCTTAGAGCATTTCTGGGGGGAGGGGGGACTGTGCAGACATGGCAACTTTCCAAGAGAGAATTTTATTATTATTTGGCAAATTCCTTAGGAGAAACTGGTTTCTTAACAATGGGACAGAGTGCCTGTCTGTCCACCACTATAATCTGAATATGTTTTGTATGTCATCTTTATTGGGTTTAGAAATCATTGTGCTTAGGAGGATAACCTTTGGTCAAAGAAGAGGAATAGGAGATATAGTGTACGCAGACACAAGGAGTTGTACAGTATAGCCCTAAGCAGAGTTACATCCTTCTAAATCAACTGAAGACAGAACTCTGCTTAGGCTTGCACAGATAGTGTATTAGATGATGCCCTTGCATGGCAGCAGTCTCCTCTGCTTGTCTGAGGACTGCTCATTTTACCTCTACCACTGAAGACATTCTTAAGGTTGTTAGAACAACTGTTATGAGACAATAGAAGGTTGGGTTTTATATCCTGCTTTTCTCTACCTTAAGGAGCCTAAAAGTGGCTTACAATCAACATCCTTTTCCCTCCCCATGGCCCATTATGCACGGGGGGGACAGTGCACATTCGGGGTGGAATGGCGGCCACTAAAGTCACTGATAACGCATGGAGCCAGCTGCAACCAGCCGCACATTCGGTGCATGCCGCCGAAAAAGTCGCATTAGCAAAACACGGAAGAAAGCGCAGCTTCCGGGTGACCAGGGCACAACCAGAAGTGGTGCCAGGGTCGCCACGTGCATAGTTGGTTACTCTGAGTTTTGCCACTGTTGCATCCTGTCCCATGCATAAGCGATTTGCTTCGCTTCTTCCCCTTTCGCGTTTTCCATGTGACCCAAAATCACTGTTTCGGCGGCCGTGCATAATGAGCCTATAACAGGCATCTTGTGAGGTAGGTGGGGCTGAGAGAGTTGTGAGATGGCTGGGACTCCCCCAACATCAGCCAGCAGCCTTCATGTGGAGGAGGAATGGGGACCAAACCCCAGTTCTCCAGTCACTCTTAGTCTCTACACCAACCTGGCTCTTAGTGTTTGATCCTGAAGTTTGAGATTTTATTTACACCTCATCTCTCCTGTTATCCATTCAATAGGTTTGTAAAAGTGAGTGAGCAGAACAGACAGCTTGTGACTGCCATAAAAGAAGGTACAAGTACCCAAAGAAAACAGTTGCTTCTCTTGAGTGTGAGCTAGCCATCCATTTCATTCAGACTGATTTCTCTTTTCTTTAGGTCAAGTATTTGCCCTTCAGAACTTTGTGAAATGCAAATATGCCTTGGATGAGGCTGATGAGAGAGGGTGGTTTCCTTTGCATGAAGCTGCTGCTCAGCCAGTCCAACAAATACTTGAAGTCATATTGGATGGTAAGTCGGTGCACAGGATAACAAAATGGAAAACATGGGAACGTAAAGTGTGATGGAATCAATGCTTCCATTGTTTTCTTGATCTGAATTCTTAACAATATGTACATAGGGATGGCTAGGTTGCATAATGTTTAAGTGCATTGTGTTAAACTTTGCTAAGTACATGTAGAAGATGTTACTAGGATATGATCCAAGGTTTATGACAAACTCCTGAAGTGAAAAGCATTGCCTGAATCTAGTCTAGTGCCTGGAGCCAGAAGGCCCACTCAAAAGCTGATAATAGGCTGAAAGATGGTTCCCAAGGCAAGGTGAGGTAAGACTATGGTTAGAAACTGTGGAATGGCAGGTGGACAGAGGAGAAAAGGCCAGTAATTGGAAATCCAAGGACACAGTTGTAAGATGCGGTTCGAGTGCAGAGGAAGTAAACACAACATCTCCTCTACCCAAATCTATTAGAAATTAACTGAGGAGAGACAACAAACAGCAGACTTTAATACAATAGTGAGGGCTGTATCTCAGTGGTAGGGCATCTGCTTGGCATACCGAAGACCCCAGGCTCAATCCCTGGCATATTCAACTAAAAACATCAGGTAACAGGTGCTGTGAAAGACGTGTACTTGAGAACTTAGACAGCTACTGACCTTAATGGACTGATAGCCAGATTTAGTATAAGGCAGATGGAAGTGTGTTCATTAGTGTGTACATCAAAGAGTCAAAATAGGAAATATTAATTTGAAACTGACAATAGTTCAGCTATATCTATGTAATCCCATAGACATCCTGGTAGAATCATGGAGACAAATATGGCCCCTGGTCTGAAGCCTCTCACACAGAGCCCCAGGCTGTACGCATCAGTTTCCTTTGAACATAGTTGATATTCTCATTTCTGATAATGCTGATGTAACATATTTTTACTTTCTAAAAATATCTAGCTTCTTATAAAGCAATGTGGGAATATAAAACATGTGATGGAGAAACCCCCTTAACTTTGGCAGCCAAATCTGGCCTTGTCAAAAATGTCAGAACGCTACTGGAAAAGGGTGTCTGGCCTAATACAACTAACAGGAAAGGAGAAACTCCTCTTCTCATAGGTAATTATCTTCCTTATATGACTTTTGGTATTTTCATGTCCTATCAATGCTTACTTCAGGGCCTATTCTGCATCTCTTGATTTTCCCGCTTTTATTCTTGCCGATCTCCGCCCGATTCGGGCTCGGGCATTATGAGTGATCTGCAACAAACATTATTTCCGAAACGAAACAGCTTTAACATACTTGCGTCATCTGCATCACGTTAGTTTAAATCGATTCCTGACGTTCTGACGTGTCGCCATGTTTGCTCTCGTGATCTTTCGTGAGACTAGAGAATGTGAGCAGTCTCAACAACCACAAGGTGGAGCCCAAGATTTCTCTTGTTTCACGCAATGTACTGCCCTGCTATGTGCTCTACTTCCCACCAGAGTGCACCTGGATATGTTTTTTTTATTACCGTATTTGTACACTTTTCCATTTCTGTGCTGTCTCAAACAATCTAAGCTCTCAAAACAGAGCCGAACAGCGTATTTACCCATGAAACAATTATTATAGATCCAAAGGATGGCCCTTTCTTTTGACTCCGCGAGTCAACCAATCAGCAGGAGATAAACACGTTCAGTCAGCATTGGAAAGGGGGGGGGGTTGTCGACCAATCAGCAAGAGAGAACCACGCAGTGTCAGCATTGGAAACGCGGGGGTTGGTTGACCAATCAGCAAAAGACAGTTCCGTAATGTCACCATTGGGGAGGAGCGGGGGGAGGAATGCTGGTTAATCCAAGTGCCGAGGACATCTACATGTGGATCCTTTGGTGCATCCGGCACGGATTGGTGGATATTCCAGAAAATAAGCGCTCCCTGATATTCCGAGGCAAAGGTACGGTGAATGCGGGTCGAGGCATGACGGTTGCAGATGGAAAATTTCCATCGATGGAAATCAAACTGGAAATCGATTTCAGTGCAGACGGGAGGGACTGAATCGACCTGGGAGTGGAATAAAAGCTCCGTGCAGTTTACACCCTGGAGATTGAAATTTAGTTCATACGTCTTGTCAGTTACATGGCAATTGACTAGCCATGCCATCCTAAGTGAAGTTCCATCCTTCTAAAAGTCTTGGCTTTCTTAGACTTAGAAGGGTGTCACTCTGTTTATGATTTCTCTTGAATGTTACACTTGTGCCCCTGTATAAGTCAATGAAAAATGAAGTGCTTAATTAATGCAGAGGCTATGATTTTCATAAATATATATAATCAGTTCTTATAATAATGTGAGGCAATTACTATTATTAGTTTTGAAGAGACACTGCATTATATACAATATTTCTTCTTTAAATTTGTTTTGTGTTTTCCTTGGGGTTTCCTTCCTTGATTCAAACAGATTTTATCAATCTGGCCAATAGTATCAAGATCATCTTCAATATCCATTCTCAAATGCCAGAATCCTATTCTGCTACCTGTGGTGAAGTGTGTGGATGTTCCTTTTCTTTACAATCTGAACTATTCATATAAGTTAAATAAAAGAGTCTTGAATCTAAAATATTTTTTCCTCTTTTATTTTGATTACCAAAAGAAACCTGAAATTATTTCTTACAGTGCAGTCCTAAGAAGAGAAACTTTTGTAAACCCATTGCATTTATAGACTTAGAATGGAATAACTCTGTTTAGAATAGATTCAAGTGGGTAGTCGTGTTGGTCTGAAGTAGCTGAATCCAATGGCACCTTTAAGACCAACAAAGATTTATTCAAGGCGTGACCTTTCCATGCACTTAGAATGCACTTTGCATGCACTCGAAACCTTAGGTCTTGAATAAATCTTTGTTGGTCTTAAAGGTGCTATTGGACTCGATTTTTGTTCTGTTTAGAATTGCACTGTACATTTTTCTTTACTCAATTGAAACAGAAATGTAAGATTTTACAGTTGACACAATTTCTTCTTACAAACGAAATGTCTAAAATGGTTTCCCTTCTGCATTTCATTTTCCAGCCATAAGACTGGGGTCCTACAAAATGGCCTCGACTCTGATTGAATTCAACTGCACCATCAATCAGCCCTGTGTAAAGCGCTGGTCTGCAATGCATGAAGCCGCAAAACAGGGCCACAATGATATTATTGCTCTTCTTTTGAAGAACGGTGGAAATGTGCACCTTAGAGATGGATATGGGGTAACTCCATTAGGAGTGGCTGCTGAAAATGGACACTGTGATGTGCTGGAACATCTGATCCATAAAGGTGTGTTAACACGATTTTCATTTCAGCATGTAGCAGCTTCTGCTCAATGAGGGTTTTTCCTGTCTCTTGTTCATATACCCTGATTCATTGAATGCTGGAAGGGAAGGGAGCATGTGAAGGGTGGACGCTACTCAAACAAGACCTATTGCATGCTCAATCAATGACTATCCCAGAAAGACAAAAACACTGCAGGAGCTCTAAGAAGCCTATTTGGATGAACAGAGAACTTCAAGAGGAACTAAGAAAGAAAAGGAAAATGTTCAGGAAATGGAGGGAAGGACAGAGCTCTAAAGAAGAGTACCTACAGGTTACTAGGCACTGTAGATCAATCATCAGAAAGGCCAAAGCTGAGAGTAAGCTAAGATTGGCCAGGGAAGCCCATTGTAACAAGAAAAGATTTTTCAGTTATGTGAGGAGCAAACGTAAAGTAAAGGAGGTAATAGGCCCACTGTTGGGTGCGGATGGACAAACTTTAACGGAGGATGCAGAGAAAGCAGAAAGGCTTAGTGCCTATTTTACATCTTAGTGCCTATTTTACACAGGCCAAAGGGTTTAGGCACATCTAGAGATGGCCGTAGCCAAAGGATAGTGTCTGGGTGGCAGGTTAACATGGATAGAGAGGTTGTCGAGAGGCATTTAGCTGCACTGGATGAGTTTAAATCCCCTGGTCCGGATGAAATGCACCCGAGAGTACTCAAAGAACTTTCCAGAGAACTTGCACAGCCCTTGTCCATCATCTTCGGAACCTCTTTAAGGACTGGAGATGTCCCGGAGGACTGGAAGAGAGCAAACGTTATTCTGATCTTCAAAAAAGGGAGGAAGGATGACCCGGGAAACTACAGACCAGTGAGTCTGACCTCTGTTGTGGGGAAGATAATGGAGCAGATATTAAAGGGAGCGATCTGCAAACATCTGGAGGACAATTTGGTGATCCAAGGAAGTCAGCATGGATTTGTCTCCAACAGGTCCTGCCAGACCAGCCTGGTTTCCTTTTTTGACCAAGTTTGCTGGATCGGAGAAATTCGGTTGATGTCATTTACTTGGATTTTAGTAAAGCTTTTGACAAGGTTCCCCATGATGTTCTGATGGATAAGTTGAAGGACTGCAATTTGGATTTTCAGATAGTTAAGTTGATAGGGAATTGGTTAGAGAACCGCACTCAAAGAGTTGTCAATGGTGTGGAGAGAGGTGAGTAGCGGGGTACCTCAGGGCTCGGTGCTCAGCCCGGTACTTTTTAACATATTTATTAATGATCTAGATGAGGGGGTGGAGGGACTACTCATCAAGTTTGCAGATGACACCAAATTGGGAGGACTGGCAAATACTCCGGAAGATAGAGACAGAGTTCAACGAGATCTGAACACAATGGGAAAATGATGCAATTTAATAAAGATTGTGTGTGAACGAGACCTTGGGGTACTTGTGGATTGTAAACTAAACATGAGCAGGCAGTGTGATGCAGCGGTAAAAAAAGGCAAATGCCATTTTGGGCTGTATCAACAGGGGCATCACATCAAAATCACAAGATGTCATAATCCCATTGTATACGACACTGGTCAGACCACACCTGGAGTACTGTGTGCAGTTCTGGAGGCCTCACTTCAAGAAGGACGTAGATAAAATTGAAAGGGTACAGAGGAGGGCGACGAAGATGATCTGGGGCCAAGGGACCAAGCCCTATGAAGATAGGTTGGCTGCAGAGGAGAGGACACACAGTAATGGGTTTAAACTTCAAGTACAACAATATAGGCTAGATATCAGGAAAAAAATTTTCACAGTCAGGGTAGTTCAGCAGTGGAATAGGCTGCCTAAGGAGGTGGTGAGTTCCCCCTCACTGGCAGTCTTCAAGCAAAGGTTGGATACACACTTTTCTTGGATGCGTTAGGATGCTTAGGGCTGATCCTGCATTGAGCAGGGGGTTGGACTAGATGGCCTGTATGGCCCCTTCCAACTCTATGATTCTATGATTATTTGAAAGCATTCTTGAGCCTGTCCCCTTCCCAAATCTATTAAGAGAAGAGTAGTGTCGCCTTACTATGAACTATATATTGGTTGCCTAATCAAGTTGCATTTAATTTCACACTTCCAGCTGTCACTCCAGTGAAGCTCTACAAAATAGTTCTTAGTCTGTGACAAAGAACAGTTATAATTGACTGTTGGCTCCACTGCGGGGCCCGGCTCAAAGGGGGCTAGGTAGACCAGAGAGGGAATGCCATCCTTCCAGTCCTGTCCTGATCATCCAGTGCCACCAGTGATTGGTGTTGGAACCAGTGCTTCAGAAGCCTGCCCAGCAGGTCCAGCACACCAGGCTGCTGTGGCAATGAGGAAGGGGGAGAGGCCCCTCCATTTTCCTGCCTCCCATTCCCTGTAGCAGCCATGCCACAAAACACTGTTGGGCAAGTCTGGGACCCTTGCTCATGTGAACAAATCAACATGTTTATTTTCCTGCTTTGTTATGTGTGATTGGAAGACCCAGATTTTTTCATGTTATCAGGTTGTGCCTACAAAAGCTGGAATGTATATGTGTTGCCTTGTTCACACAAAATAACCACATTACCTAGGCAGATTGGAAAGGATTGTTGTGAGGATGTAAAGGCATGACCTATGTTTGATGCTGCACAGAATTCTGAAGGGAGCAGCAGGACAGGAGTTCAATTAATGAATAAATTTTCAGAACAGCAAAGGCAATTTGTCTGTCTCTACTAATATTAAGCAGAAAAAAGACAATTCAAATGACATTTGTTGTTGTTAGGTGTGAAGTTGTATCTGACCCTTCGCGACCCCATGGACAATGATCCTCCAGGCCTTCTTGTCCTCTACCATTCCCCAGAGTCCATTTAAGTTTGCACCGACTGCTTCAGTGACTCCATCCAGCCACCTCATTCTCTGCCATCCCCTTCTTTTGCCCTCGATCGCTCCCAACATTAGGCTCTTCTCCAGGGAGTCCTTCCTTCTCATGAGGTGGCCAAAGTATTTGAGTTTCATCTTCATCAAATGACATAGCATCCATGTATTTATTTCTCCAGCACTATCTTTTATTGCAAGGATACGGGTGTGTGCTAAGTTCCTAAGTTACCCCTGCCCAAGATATTTGCACCAAACTGCCACAAGGATTTTTATTGTTAAAACATTCACTTATTATTATTCATTATCCTTCCTCTTCCTTTGGCATACCTTTTTTTTAAAAAGGTAAGTTTTAAAAAGTGCCCTCCTCTGCTCCCCCTTCCACCTTTTACTTTTTTAAAAATAAGATTGTTTTATTTTTGGAAAATAAATTACAGTTTGAGAGCTAGCTTGGTGTAGTGGTTAGTGCGGACTTCTAATCTGGCGAGCTGGGTTTGATCCCCCACTCCTCCACTGCAGCCAGCTGGGTGACCTTGGGCTTGCCACAGCACTGATAAAACTGTTCTGACAGAGCAGTAATAGAGGGCTCTCTCAGCCTCACCTATCTCTTAGGGTGACTGTTGTGAGGCGAGGAAATATAAGCCACTTTGAGGCTCCTTTGAGTAGAGAATAGAGGCATATTAGAACCAACTCTTCTTCTAAAACCTGCATTATATATGGTATTGATTGATTGTTGCATCTCTCTTTACATCCATTCTTATTATCACTTAATAACAATTCTTGAGATAGTCTGCCTTTCCTCATACATCTTATATCCAAGTAAAAATATTTAACTTAATAGCAATTCCACCTTTTACTTCAGTTACCAAACGGCACCTCAAATTAAAAGTAATTCTGTCGTTTCTGATAAAAGTTTAGTCAAATCTCTTCAAAGTCTTATTTATTTTAATGTGGTTCAGAAGCCAAAGTTACACTATAACCTAAATATTGCTGAGGAAAAGAGATGGTCCAGTTATTTTCACATTCTCCTGAAGGAGTCCTGGAAATGAAACACAGAATTAAGATATTCCCCTTATGAACAGCCAACTAACTGTGTCTTACACCTGCCGCAACTGCTTAGCATTCACTTACTTGAATGTGAGTTTTGCACAAGGCAGAGAAAAACAGATGCCACTATTTGTATTCCAGTGGCACAGAACAATAGTTCTCGAATTTGTAGCCTGTCTGACACAGGAAGAAGTGCTGTCATTCCGTTCCAAGGAAGAAGGGCATACTAAAAACAAACAAGTCAACTGTGCAGACAATCCTGTAAAAAATTGTTAGCACTCAAGATAGATAAGGAACTGCCATTCCAAGTACAAGATCTCTCAAAGTTAGCGTGTTGTTTTTTATTCCATTCTTAGGATACTTCTGCTATAAGAATTTTGAAACAAAACAAAATTTATGGATTTTGTTGTTATGTGGCCATGTATTTCCTGTTCTTTTGGCTTAAGTGACACTTCTTCCACTAGGTGGTGATGTTTCTGCGACAGCTGATGACGGCTCCTCAATACTCTTTGAAGCAGCAGGTGGTGGGAATCCAGACTGTATAGCTTTGTTGTTGGAATATGGAGGTAGTGGGAATCTGCCCAATAAGGCAGGGCATCTACCTATACACAGAGCAGCCTATGAAGGGCATTATCTGTGAGTACATTTCAGTTACCTTTCCTGTATTTGTGTGAGTAGGCCACTCTTTGTTTAAGGATTAGGTCATAGATGTAATTACTTATATGGCACTGCCAACAAATACATTACAGGGTGATATTTTTCAAAAAATGGCTTGAGAAGCTTTCAGCTGAGGGCTTAGTTTCTAAGATACTGTTCTGTCAGCTCAACAGCAGTTCTTGCAACAAAATGGTCTTTCTGTTTGTGGGAGAAGGGCAATTCTTGTTGATTCTTGCCTTCTGCTCCAGATCCCCCCCCCCAATTCTTGAGGGAAGCCACCAGTCTGCAGAAGCACAATTTTGAAGGCACTGAAAGCTGCAGAGGGACAATAAGGTAGAAAAGTTGCCTTCCTCAAGTTGACTTCTCAAGAGATGCAACTTGCACAAGTCAAATTTATCTATTGTTTTTATATAACTGGACTCTCTGCCTATCGTAGGATGTCAGTGTGCAATATAGTATCCCTTGTTCCATTTTATTTTCAAAACCCTTACAACCTAGTTTGGCTGAGAGAGAGGATCGTTTATAAAGCCAGCAAGAGTTTGAGGCAGGGGAAAGAGACAGATTGTGTCCATAGTAAGTGAATGAAAGGGGCTCAGTGGGCCTGATCTGAATGTTTTCTTTAATACAAAAATCAACTCAGAGGGGGATGGGGGATTCCTAGGTCTAGTGGCACCCTAAATAACTGGGATTTAACCCTTTTCCCTTGAGAAATTGTGCCCTATCTAATCTGAAGTCCTGTGAGGTGTAGTAAGTGGGGTACAAGACAGGTCCTTATTCTCTGGTGGCCCAGTCCTGAAACAAGCTACTGCAATGACAACTATAATGATGCCAGACAAAGTGTGGCCATTGATTCTGTCTTCCCAGCCATCTGCTAATTCATTTTTCTTTCTTTAGGGCCTTGAAATACCTAATTCCCGTTACATCCACAACTGCAATCCGGAAAAGTGGGCTAAGTCCCATTCATTCAGCAGCAGATGGCCAAAATCCACAGTGCCTTGAACTCCTGATTGAAAACAATTTTGACGTCAATGCTCTCCTAGCTAAAAACATTTCACAAAGTTATGATGATGAAAGGAAAACGGCTCTTTATTTTGCCGTTTCCAACAATGACATTCTGTCAACTGAAGTACTACTTCAAGCTGGAGCAGATCCGAACAAAGACCCACTGAACTGCCTTCTTGTGTCAGTGAGAGCTGGCAACCATGAAATCGTAAGGTTACTGCTTTCTTACGGAGCCAACGTCAACTGCTATTTTAATCTTGTCAATGACACCCACTTCCCTAGTGCCATACAGTATGCCTTGAATGATGAGGTCATGCTGAGGCTACTTCTGAACCATGGGTATGATGTTGGTATGTGTTTTGACTGCATGCATGGGGACATCTTTGGCAATTCTTTTGTGTGGTCAACTCCAGAGGAAGACATATTACCAGGATGGACATCTTGTGTGATTAAAGATAATCCAGTAAGCATTTTCCCTATTCCTTTACCATTCTACATCAGATGTAAGGTTACTAGCATGCTACTTGAATGGATAGTGTAATTCTAAAGGAAAATGATAACAAACAACCAAACTATAGGGCATTTGTTCTTCCCTCTTATTGACCAGAATGCAAAGACCAAAGGCAGGACAAGGTTGAAATTGTAGCTAAAGGCTTTGTTGTAAGAAGAAAAAAATTGACACAACATTTGTGTTCTTGCCTCAGCTGTATCTACCATTGTGTAATTTGGCCTAAGGATCTACAAGCGTCTCAGTGGCATAATAGGTGAATTCAAGGCTAGCCAATTCAGTACTATTTGTTTTGGAAGAATTCATGTCCCTGATTTAATATCACTTATTTCAGAGTAACTAATCTCTGGGTCTTATCATTCTTGAACACTAAGAATACTCTACCAGCACAACTGATGCATTGCCCCAGTAGCTAATGCCCAGGGCAGAACCATTAAGTAATCAGTAGCAACAATATGCTCAGTGCTGTAACGCAAGAAGGGCATCCAAGAAACAGTGCTGAAGCACTTAAACAGTGATTATGCAACACTGGGAGTAGAATGAGATCTCCAACATCCCCTTTTGCCACTTGGCTGCTAGGGACAAGGAAATATTGGTGTTACCTCTGAACACGGTGGTCCTTGTACAGATTCATTGCCTGAGGATGAGTTTCCTTAGGAGGGGGCCAGATCAGTCGAGTTCTGCCCTTTTCACCAAATGTACCACTTTAGCTGCACCAGCCTGCTTGGTGCTGCTATAGCTTTATATGGTTTGCAGCAGGCTCTTGTTATTCTCCCTAAAATTCAAACTAGAGTGCTAGATTCTAAGCCAAATGAACAAGGAGATACTGTAAACTGTGTTTGTCCACAGCAGTGGTGAGCACGCTGGTGCAGTTAAAGCAGTATGGCTTATGGATTGAGTTGCCAGTAGGGCAAACACAGATACACACCAAATTATGGGTTGAATCCAAATAATAGATTTTTCCCACTTCTCCCTGTCTCCTGCAGACCATCACCCATCCAAAAAACTGCTCTTCTAGTATTATCTTCAGCTCAAAGTCTAGCAGTCTAATTTCTGAACAAAACTCAAAAAGTTAATTTAAATCGTTTTAAAAGATGTTAAAGTAAAGTCACTACTGTATTTATTTTGAATGTCTGGTGATATGCTTCTCAAAAACCTATTTGGAAGCCATTCCTCAGCAAGGATTTAAACTAACACTGGATGTCTTTTGTTTCAGTTCTGTGACTTTATGACTGTTCCTTGGATGAAACATTTAGTGGGACCTATTGTTCGCATTTTGATAGATTACATGGATTATGTTCCTTTGTGCACAAAACTTAAGTTTGTCTTGGAGACACAGAAAGAATGGAGAGATATTCAGCAAATATTAGGTAAAAGTAAATCATGTTATATTCATGTGTGGTCTCAAGCAGAGCTGGATTTAGCAACCATTTAGCTGGATTTAGCAACCATTGGATTATTATCAGTTTCTAAATACAAGTTAATTAAATTCTCTCTCTGTCTCTCTCTGTCTCTCTCTCCGGAGTGTTTTTGTTGTTTTGGCTAGGGCTTATTAAATTTGGCTTAGGTTAGGTTTTTAACAAGTCTTAATTTGACCCTAGTTTTAATTAATCTTATTCTATTGAATATGGCCTTTAACACATTTCACAACCTGGGATCCCCTGGTTTGTAGAACTATCTTCTTCCCCATGACTCTGAGTATGGCTTTCTTGATGCAGCCATCTGTTGTCTTTCCGACTGCTTAGAGTGGGCTGTCTGACAAGAGCTCAGGTCTTTTCTATCATGGCTCTTGCTTTGTGGGCTCCCTGAAGAGGCAGGAAGGGTCCCCTTCTTAGAGATCTTCATGAGGCAATGTAATGGCTGCCTGTTTGCCAGTGTGTTTGAGGAAGGGGTGGGTGGATGAAATCTGGAATTTTCTGTTTTATTTTTGGCTTTACCTGAACATATATATATATATGAACACCTATGCATTGATCTTGTGCAATAGTAGTCCACACCGCTGAAATGCTGTCTAGGATCAAGGGAACAAGGGATACCTAGTAATTAGTACATGAATAGACAGAGAGATTAAATGGCCAAGTAGAGCTCAAAATGTCAGATGGATGAGATCTTGAATAATTTACAGGTCATGGTGAAAACACTGTACTATTGAAACCCAAACACAGCAAGTGAAGGAGAATGGTTGCTTCAGCCTTGATCAAGTCTTTGTAATTTACATAATAGCAAAAGTAAACATCCAAGCTATTAAAATGATGGTACTAAGCCAAATGCCTTACAGCTCCACAGGAAGTTATATGCTCTTGAAAACAGGTAGTCATGACAAAGGGCCTATCATGTTAGCTCTGAGGATTTTGTATTAGCAGGCATCTAGGTCATAGCGGTTACCCATTAACTTACCATGTACTAAATTGTTGGCAGTTCTCTTGAGTCACATGGTGAGGTGAATTTTACCACAGCACTTACATAGTCATTAAATAGGGATGCACTTATCTTTTTTTTATTTGTTTTTCAGAGAACCCCCGCCCACTAAAGCATCTGTGCCGCCTGAAAATACGTAAATGTATGGGATTAGAGAGGCTGCAAAAGCCACTGTCAATGAAAAAACTTCCTCTTCCACCTGTCCTTAAAGGGTATATCCTGTACAAAGAGTATGACCTTTATGGAAAGGGCCTCTATGATTTGTTGTGATTTCCAGACCAGTTATTGCATTGCTCCATTTTAACACAAATTAGTTGGAAGTTCATCCTCACTCCTTCTGCCTTCAGATATCCATGCTTAGAATCAGGGTTCCAGAATTTTGAACTGCAGAGTTGGATTCAAGTCGTCTTGTTGAAGAACTAGTTTTATACATTTCTCTACAGGTGGTTTCAAAAGAGAGAAACATGAAACAAAATTCAAAGGTTTTCTGCCAGTTGCGCAAGTGTCAATGCAACTTTTTAATGTATATTGCTAACAATTGAAATAAGCAGTTCAAGATAGATGCTGCCTCAATCACTATTTACTATAATGAAATTCCATATATTTTAACCTTAAACGTACATCCTACAATACATGTGAAGGATATTTATTAACTAAAACATTTGTATCTTGCTTCTGGTGACATGCTATAAACGTTGAAGTAGTTGGAAGGGACCACAGATACTATTTTATAGGTATTTTTACCCCACCCCAAGTGGGGACCCAAAACAGTTTACAATTTTCTTCTTTCTTCCTCCATTTTTTCCTCACAACAACCACCCTGTGAGGTACATGAGATGGAGAGACAGAGACTGACCCACCCAATGAACTTCCATGCCACAGTGGGGATATAAATATGGTCTGAGTCCAACACTCTAACATAGGGTCACCAGAGGAGATATCCTGTTTTTGTGCATCTGTCCTCTTTTGGGCTTAAAAAAAAAAAAAAAAGCTGATGAAAATGTCCTCTTTTGAGGTTGGAAATATTCCTTGTTAGCAGCAGTTATCACAACCTAAATAGTAAGGGTATTTAAAAAGAGCTGTCATAGTGATCACTGTCAACCTTTTCGCTTTTCAAAATATAGTAATCTTATCTAACTCTTTTACCACACTAAGAAATGTTTGTCAGGTAGCCCATGAAACTGGGCTTTCTGGTGGAACAGTCAGTTATTATGCAGAGCAGGTTTGTATGAATACTGGAGGCTACAGGGTCTCATTTTTAACAACTGGGGATATGCAACTCTTTATATTCACAGAGAATAAAACTGGTCACAAAACTTGCTTCACCATCCCCCTATTCTTCCCTTGCCCCTCACCTAGAAACCCTGTGCTTATGAGTCCTGTGGCACCTTTAAAACCAACAGTCAAGACTACTGGTCTCAAACTTTGTTCTACTGTTTGAGACCAACATGGCTGTCTGCCTGGATTTCTGGGTATACTTACTCCCTAGAACAGTATCTGTTATTATACAGGGGTGCAGTGCTCTCACGGGAGGATTCTGTTCCTGATCTCTGTGTCATGTTCAGTTTCTGGTAAACCATAATGAAGTCCACTTCCTTTTTCAGCAGTGTCAAATCAAACTCCACGGAAGGATAATCATTCTGCATAATATAAAAACATGCAGATTAGATTAAATGAATTTAGCTGAGTAACTCCTGCTTTACGAGCACAGGAGATTCCAGCGTATAGTCCTTTGCATAAAAGAAAGACACCTCCACATAAAATATAAAAACAGAGGAAGTTCCTACCCACCTTTTTTTGCTGAGCCAATTTTCTGTTTGCAGGGAATTTTTAACATAAGGCAGCATTTCAAAATGTACTTCCTCCAAAACCATCCCCTTCTGCAGTCTGAAGGGTCCACTTCAGCATTCACCGTTCTCATTATTTTTGCCTGTGAGAACCAGACCTAACATCTCTTCCTCATGTAAAATACTTCCTTGTCCATATAAGAGGAGCTGAAATCTTTACAAACACATTCTTATAACTGGAGCAATGCAAAAACACAAATGACATGACAGTCACACCACTAATTTTGTAGTAAAGCTGACATATACATGTTCCTTGATTTAACTTCCAAAATGCTTATGAAATCTGAGTAAAGACAAACCTAACTGAAGAGATTTGTGTAGGAGGTGTGACAGTGCACATTTTTGATGGCTGAGTTGCACTCTACATTCCCAGTCGCTTTCCAATATCTCTCCCAGCTTGTTACCTAAATTAGAGTGTCTCCTGAATTTTGATGAGGGAATTAACAGATCCAAGGAGATTTAGCGATAGGTGGGTAACAATGGGATCTCCACCTGTGTATACCAGGGTTCCTCCCTCAGAAACTCGCACAAAAACCACTTTGAAATAATGAAAATGATTTTTATTGAAAAGCAAATCAAAATAAATAGCACACAAATTAAACTAAGTATACAACCAGGAGGAAAAAGAGGTGAGATGATATGATGGGGACAAAAGTACAAAGTATGCTATAGCTGCCTTTGTCACATGTAGAAGTCTAAGGAAGAAACAGACAACATTTCTAGAAGAGATGAAGAGCTTACAAGCATGTAGGGATGTGTGCATTGGATCTGACAACCCAGACACATGAAGGAAGAAGGGCCCACACAGAGAATTCCAGAGAACACACATAGGGAGACTGGTCTGGATCTCTCCAGTTTTTATAGAATTTTAAATAATGAGGCTAGGGTTTCATGACCTGGCCTCTAAAACAATGTACTCAGTTGGATTGTGTATGTATAATAAAGAAATTAGAATGCATAGATTTGAAAGGAGCCATATGGGCCATCTAGTCCAGCCACCTGTTCAATGCAGGATCAGCCTAAAGCATTCAGGATAAGTATCTGTCCAACTACTGCTTGAAGACTGCCATTGAAGGGAAGCTCATCACCTCCTTAGGCAGCCTATTCTACTGCTGAGCTACTCTGACTATGATCCCCCTCCCCGTATGTAGCCAGTATTGTTCTGCATGTAGTTTAAACCCATTACTGTGGGTCCTATTCTCTGCTGCCAACAGGAACCATTCCCTGCCCTCCTCCAAGTGACACGCTTTTGAATACTTACAGAGAGTAATCATATCACCTCTCAACTTCCTGTTCTCTAGGCTGAACATTCCCATGTCCCTCAGCCTTACCTTATAAGGTTTGGTTCCCAGGCCCTGGATCATTCTTGTTGCTGTCCTCTGCACCTTCTCAATTTTGTCCACACCCTTTTTGAAGTGAGGCCTCCAGAACTGCACACAGTACTCCTGGTGCAGTCTGACCAATGGGGCGTGCAACAGGACTATGGCAACATGTGACTTTAACGTGATGCCTCTGGAGATCCCTGGAGGCCCAAGACTTGATGTGTTGGATTAGATCAGAGTAAGGACAAAACCTGGGGTGAACTCATTATGAGTTCCCAGGTAGTAGACAATACTTGCAATTGTGCTACCAGAGTAGAACTAAAGATGACAACCTCTTAATTACAGAACAGAACATATTTGGGTGGTCACTATTGTCCCAAAGATATGCATCCCAGTTTTGGGTGGGGAGAGAATGCAAGTGGTTAACCAGTCCCTAGTTATCTCACTAAACTAATTTCAAGAAGTCAGGTAACTGGCTGGTGTACATGATGGCTGCTCGAGAAAAAACTTTAGTGTACAGATGCAGTTGCTATCTATTCCAAATTCCATTTCTGCTAGATTGTGCTTTGCAAGGGGATCTCTGGAGGTCATGGAAGGGCATTTGCATTTTGGCTGATTATAAACTGCCCTTCAAAAAGGAGGAGGCATCTGGCTACTAACAGACTTATGATTGGGGGGGGGGGGGGTTAGGGATTTTGTGGCGTTTCCCTCTTGTCTGACTGCAAACAGCAACGGTAGTGTAGGAGCCAGTGATAGCTTTCATAAATGAATCCTTTCCCTAGTTTCCCACATCCATTTCTGTTCTGCCATTTCCTGTCAAATCAATCTTACGAGATTTTGAATCAGAGCAAAGCTTTGAAAAGCCAGTGACCTGGGAATAGTGAGACAGATATGCATGCCACAGGCCCTGTAACTTCCTTCATACCAGTCGCAACCCTTTGAAAACGTTATGTACCATCTAGCAACCATTCCAGATTGCCAGGTCACTTTCCTATTAGCTGAGAAAGATGGCTTTAAATGGAACACCAGGAACACATTTCTGGATGTATGGCTTTAATGATACTGTGATATTTAGAGTTGATACTCTGCTTTTTGAATTGTTCAAAGTGATTGATGTAATCAGTAATCCTGATAACATCTTTGGAATCTGTTGCCCTATATTACAAATGGGATGTGTATGTTCAAGGCTTATTTGCACTCATTATTTCCCATCTCAGAGCCCAAACTCTCTGTATCATGGGACCTGTACTGCATTAGGTGCAGTAATCAATAAAACAAAGTACATTTGACAAACGTGTGTGTGTAGTCTGTAGAAATGAGCATCCATTTTTCCTTGACCGCTTTTAAAGAATCTCAGCATATTCCCACTAGCCCATGGCTTTCCTCGAGGCAGCAAAGTACAATGTGCAGTTGTATCCCAAGACCACTTTGTCTTGCTTTCTTAGCAAGTGGGTTCAACCCAACAGGGCTTTTAATGGGATGGTGATTGCTCTCCATGGTCACAGTTTTTCTTTGATGTTGGCCCAGCTTTCAGAACCAAATATCAGCATCGCTGGTCTTGGTCTTAGATCCATTCCAGCCGGGTTTCCAGCCTGGCCATGGGGTGGAAACAACACTGGTCACCCTGACAAATGACCTCCATCACCAGCTGGATCAGGGTGAGTCAACTCTGCTTGTATTCCTTGACCTCATGGCAATGTTCATAACTGACCATGAGTTCTTAGCTCACCACCTCACTAATGCCAGGATATGATAGACAGCCCTCCAATAGCTGCTCTCCTTTGGGATTGCAGATAGAGGGTAGCAATTGGAGAGAAAAAATCGAGCTGCTGCCAACTCACATCTTTAAACAGCCCCGTGGCGCGGAGCGCCACGGACTGTATAAAGGAGTAAGGGCACTGTGGGAGGAGTTAGGGTGGGCCCTGTCTGGGATAAAAACTCGGAGGGGCCAATCAGGAGCTCCAAGTGTCCATCCCGGCCCAAGCAGGCAATGGGGAGCCGCGCTTCGCACGGCTCCCCATTTCCTGCTTCACTCGCAAGAGAGCACCCGCCAGACGCGGCTGCCGGGGACTCCTGTCTATTCTTCCGACGGACCTCTGGAAATGGCCGCCGCCACCGACAGCCAGCAGCCGCCACCGCCGCCAGCCAGCCGCCGCTGACAGCCAGCCGCCGCCGAAAATGGCCAAAAATGGCCGCCGCAGCCGCCGCCAGCCAGCCGCCGCCACCTGCCAGCCAGCCGCCGCCGAAAATGGCCGCCGCCGCAGCCTGCCAGCCAGCCGCCACCGCTGCCAGTGAGCCAGCCGCCGCAAAAAATCGCCAACCGCCCAAAATGGCCGCCGCCGCCGCCAGCCGAGCCGCTACCGCTGCTACCGCCGTGACTGCCCCACTGCCGTCCGTCAATACAGGTAGGCCGCTTCCCCGCAGCCCCGGCCCCACTGAACCCTTATGCCGTCCGGAGGGGGGAGGAGGATAAAGACTTCTGCGGCCCCATAGCTGCGGAAGCCTTTGGGAGTCGGGGGCAGGAGGCCGTGCCCATCTAGCGCCCATTTTATTTGAGATTAAAATGGGCTTTAGATCTAGTATGGAATACTGCACAAAGCAGTCATTGCCAATGTTATTTAACATCTTTATGTCCCCTATTGCTCAGTTGGTATGGAGGTCAGACTGGGGTGTCATCAATTTGCAGAGAACACCCAACTCTTCCTCCTGATGGATGGCTGCCTACATTCATTCCCAGAATCCTTAGCCTAATATCTGGAAGCAGTGACGAGATGGTTCAAGCAGAGTTGTCTGAAGCTCAACCCTTCAAAGACAGAGGTCCTGTGACTGGGCAGTAAGGGTCCTAGTGAGAAAGTACCATTACCCAGCCTGGATGTGGTGCAGCTGTCAAAAGCCCACTCTGCCAGGAATATGGATGCCTCACTCTCTATGGAGAAGCAGGTCACAAAAGTAGCATGGCTGGTGTTGTCCACTTGTGCCAAGCCAAATTACTAGCGCCCTACCTAGACCTGGAACACCTAGCTATAGTGATCCATGCAGTGGTCACCTCTAGCTTGGATTTCTGCAATTTGCTCTACATGGGCCTACACTTATCCCTGCTCTGAAAACTAAAACTGGTCCAGAATGCAGCAGCCAGCATTCTCCTTGAATGTCCTACATCCAGCCTATTCTCCAACAGCTACACTGGTTCCCAGTTGAATTCTGGATCAAGGTTAAGGTCTTGGTAATTACCCTTAAGGCCATACGTGGTCTGGGCCCAGTGTACCTGAGCGACTGCCTCTCTGCCTATGCCCCTCAAAGGGCATTACACTTAGCCAACTCCAACTGTCTGATGATCCCTGCCCCCAAGGAAGCACATTTGGCCTCAACCAGGGCCAGGTCATTTGCTGTCCTGGCCCCTATTTGGTGGAAACAAGTTCCCAGAGGAGATCCAGGCCCTGACAGAGGTATTGCAGTTCAGCAGGGCCTACAAAATGGAGCTCTTCCACCAAGCATTTGTTTGAGGCCAATGAAATCAACAACAGCTATAGGGCCCTCCAGAATCCCCCTCCCTCCAATTTGACCAGTCTCTAGGGTTGTGGTTGAAATGATAAAGCAAATATTAAATGTTCTATGTTATTGACGTTGCTGTTGTTTGATTGATGCAGTTACCATGTTGTATATGTATTATTGGTTTCATGTTCCCTGTCAACCACCCTGAGCTGCTAGGGAGGGTGGTATAAAAAATGTAAGAAATAAAATAAATAAAAATAAAAATAAAAATAAAAATAAAAATAAAAATAAAAATAAAAATAAAAATAAAAATAAAAATAAAAATAAAAATAAAAATAAAAATAAAAATAAAAATAAAAATAAAAATAAAAATAAAAATATGATCAGTGTAAATCTCCAGAAAGAACTTTGACAAGTAGCATGAAGCAATTTCTGAAACATTGGACACAAACATCTGGCATGTATTTTTTTAAGTAAAAGTGGAGACTAATGGACACGCAGAGACCCTGGATTATATCTGGTTGCAGAACTTTTCATTGGGACCAAGAACATCTTGTAGGGGCAGGTTATTTTCCAGTGGCCTCACAAGCATGATTTGCATCATATAATATAGCCCAGGAAGTGCCCCTGATAGATGTTCCAGCTCCTAGTATCCAGGTTAGGAAGAAACAGCCATCATTCTTGAAATATAGAGCATCTGGAGACCCCTAAAATGGAAAGCATTAGTAGCTAGATGTCAGCAGGACAGAACAGTCATTGTCTTGGAAAGCAGAAGGGTCATGTAATCTACACTGACCTTCATGGGATATTGCAGTGTCATGTTATAATGTTCCATAAGTTTAATGGGCTCAGTTAAGGTATCCTCATCCTCAGAAAGGAGAGTATGCTATTGTTGAATAGGCAGTAGTGCACCTAAGGGAAAGTGTACAAGGAGACTTGTAAGTACAAGAAGTTAATTTTTGTTTTATTTATATAATGCCACCCAAGGCAGCTTGCAAGTTATTTTTTTCCACTTCGGTGTCCAAACTGGAATGCTATGGGAGTGGGGGTTGGGGGAGCATCCACTGAGTCCCATGTCCTAATTGTTCCCAGACATCCCTTTCCTGTCCTCAGAACACTCTTTCTCAACCCTGCTTTATTATGACTTCTTATAAAACACCATAGCCCAATTGTGGCATCAAGCCATCTGGATGTTTTCAAAGGTCCTGCCTACATTGGTAGAATTTTTCTTCTGTTAGCAGCTTGTGGCCATCGTTATACGCAGGGGGCTTTTAAAAAATCTGTAATTGCTAGACCGTTAACCATCAAAAAGTCCTCAGGTGGTATGGCAAGAACAATGGCGGGTGGCTGAGTAAAGTGAACAGTAAACTGCTGGGTGGATGGTCCATTGCCAGTGTATATGGCTCTGAATTCACAGTAGTGATGAATGCAAAAGTAATCCTTACTATGTAGATTCACCTTCTGTTTATTTAAAATACTAGTAATCAAGCCCGCTGTAAAAAAAATACAGCGGGAGCTAGGCAAGGGAGCCCCCGGCAGGCGTGCCATGACTTGCATCTTGTTCTTGGGTGTGCATGGATGCACAGACTTGCCAGATCATGAAGCATCTTTCCAAGCATAATGCAGATGGACACTTTTCAAAGGAATAAAAGCAGAGTCCAGGAGCACCTTTAAGACCAGCAACGATTTATTCAGGGCATGACTTGTTGAGTGTCATTGTGGCACGTCAGACCAACCCGGCTACCCATTTGAACTTTTCTAAGGGGAACGGAAACTGCAAAGAGGCTTGTTTGGGGGTATACAGTGGGGTTCGGGATGCCTTGTGGCCAAAGGTTTCAGTTTGGCAGTCTGAAGCCCTGTGGATCCTGCAAACTGGGCATCGGTGGTTGCAGCAAAAGGCTGAGGGGCACCTGGGTTCTCTCTTCCCCTATAGTCTTTGTGCCTTAGGCTGTGGCACCGATATCATTTCATTGGGAGAGCTTCAATATATTAATGGGCTATACACAAGTTGTACACATGGAACAACTTCCCAAGACCTTGGGGGGGGGGGAGAACCAAGGAAAGAAATGCGTACCTCCTTGAGACTGAATGTGTCCCAAGCGCCGTTAAAATAGGGGGTGGGGGAGGTCTTCTTCTTCCTCCGGCGCAAAGGGCAGGGGTCTGGGAGATTCGTCCCGCCATCCATCCAGATCGGCTAAGCGACCAAACCGGGGCGGGAGGCAGCTGTGACGCAGTCGATGGGAAACGACCGGAGAAGGGCACCGCACCGACCATCCCACAAAATGGAGGGTTGGCTGAGTGCGGGGCAGCACCGGGGTGAAGGATGGCAGCCCTCCTCTCCCCCTCCCCCCCTGCGGCGCCTCTTCCCCGGGCACGGCGGTAGCGCGGGTGATTCCCTGCCGCCGGCGAAGCTGCAACGCAGGGCTCTGGGCGTTGTCCAAGAGAGGAGGAGCCTTTTACCCACGCCGCCCTCCCTCCCACCCAGGGGGCGCTTAGAAAGGCGGGGCGGCCGGCATTGCTGCCTCCTTCTGCCAGGCGAAACTTCGGGCGCCCCTTGCCTTGCCTCCCTCATGCGCTGCTGGTCACCCGCCCGGCCACGCCTTAGCCATGAGCCACTCCAGCTGCCTGCGTGCTACCTTGTACCGCCGCATCTTCGGGCCATGCTCGATGCTGTCGCCGGTGTCGTCCTCGCCGTCCTGCTTCGGCGCCTTGTCCTCGGGGCAGCAGCTGCTGCAGAGCACGCCCTCGGCCTTGGCCTCCTAGCGCCGCGACCGCAGCGGCGGCGCCGTCCGGCGCTCCAGCACGCCGGCCGCCGGGCAGGGAACCCCCGGCAGCCGCGGTCACCTCGTACCGCCGCACCCTCGGGCCGCCCCCGCTGCTGTCGCCGGTGTCGTCCTCGCCGTGCCGCATCGCCGCCTCGTCCTCGGGCCAGCAGGTGCTGCTGAGCACGCCTTCGGCCATGGCCTCCTTGTGCTGCTACCACAGCGGCGGCGCCGTCCTGTGCTCCAGTACGCCGGCCACCCGGCAGGGAGCCCCCGGCAGCCGCGCAGAGCGCGGCTGCCGGGGGCTCCCTTGCCCGCAGCCTGACGCGTCGGGAGGCGCTTCGCGCCTCCCAACGCGTCAGGCCGCCAGCAAGGGAGCAACTGCGAGCCGCGCTCTGCGCAGCTCGCAGTTGCTTCCTTGTCGGCAGGACAGGGCAAAGGAGCAAATGCGAGCCGCGCTGTGCGCGGCTCGCACTTGCTGCGGCTGGGAATCGGAGGGACCAAGCGGCAGGCGCGTAGCGCCTGCCGATTAGTCCCTCCGATTGTCTGTTCGGAGGAAGGGTCCAATCCAGACCCTTCCTCATCACGGACACATCCCGCCTCAGAACCCCTTAGCCTTTTATTTAGTCCGTGGCGCCCGCGGCGCCACGGGCGGTGTTAAGATAAGATTTGTATCTTGCCTTTCTCTAGACCAATTTAGGATCTAATTTAGGATCTAAAATTCTGGCATTTTAGCAAATTTTACCTCACTATGGTATCCAGCATTCTATTAGTCTCTCACAGAGGACTGAAAATGATCAACAAAGAATATGTGATGAAGGAATCCTATTCCAAGAAATAGAAAAAGAAGGTTGGTTTGAATATCCTGCTTTTCACTACCCAAAGGAATCTTGGAAGTGGCTTGCAATTGACTTCCCTTCCACTCCCCGCAACAGACACCTGAGGTCGGTGAGGCTGAGAGAGCTCTGACAGAGCTATTCTGTGAGAACAGCTCAAACAAGGCTGTGAGGTCACCCAGCTGGCTGCATGTGGAGGAGTGGAAAATCAAATCCAGCTCTCTAACTACTACACCAAACTGCCTCTTGAGCATATATTGTAGTGGTTCACTGTTGTTTTAAAGATACAACTGCTTAACTTTTCATGATTGAAAAGTGGGAAAGGAATCATTTATATTTGACTGCAACAGTTTTTGTATCCATTTATGCATTGATTTATATACCTCCCTGGTGGAGAGATACTTTGTGTGTTTTATTTTACGCACCTTCACATTTGTGCATCCTTAAACTCATCTTGTTGATTTCGCTGAAAGCAACCCAACTGTGTGATGCACATATGAAGTCTACTTGTGCCAACTCTGGAAGTAGCAACAGAAACTATGGCTGTTGTACTGGATTTTTCTAGTACAGGCAGGTTATTCTGTGGAAAGAAAGTCAGCACAAGCACTCTATTTCTGAGAGAGTCATGGCACAATTGCTGCATTGGTTTAATTAGACTGCCTGTAAATATAACAAAATCATTTTCACATTGCTTTTAGCCATTTCTCTCAGTCCAAAACACTGAAAGGCGGAGTGCCCCCATTGCTACGCCTGGCTTTTGAGCACATGGATACTTTTCATGTGTTCATACATGAGTGTGTGAGACAATAAAGATACCCTAAGGCCATTTAGTCCTGGATATAGAGAAGCAATTTAATTACAGCAAAAAGTAAAAATGAGAACAAATGTCATTAAGTGCTTATTTAGAACACCACTTCCCCTTCGTTTGTGAGGACTGTAAGAATCCATCCAAACCACAAAAATAAATATTGTACTGATGCAAATGAGACACTGTTATCTCAAGTGGAAAGTAGTATTTGGGACATCTCTTCTTTGAATTGAATCAAACCATATGACAAAGATATAATTCCAAGACAACTGTCGCCATTTTGTTGGTGCTTGCCTAAATAGTGGGGACAATGACACACAAAAGGCATTCAGTATCCCATACTGGGCATTATGTCCCAGGCACGGTCCAACCTCCACTGTTATGCAAGATCTTTTGAAAAGAGTTGAGATTGCAGAGCAGTGGATTTTAATACAGAACTCCCACAGCTATCTGATTGAGATGAGGGGATTTAAGTATAATCATCCTCCATTCTACAAGGTAAATAGCATCCCCACTGGTATAATCGCCATCCATCCCACAAAGTAAATAGCATCCCCAATAGTAATTGTTATTCAGAAATTATAGGTAACTCTTTTGCATATGGCTTTTGAAGCTGTTGATATGTAGCTTAACCTAGGAGGAAACATTTTTAAATAAATTAATAAATATCCTCCTAGGCCAAGCTACATATCAGCAGCTCAGAAAGCCACATGTTAAAGAGTTACCTGTATTGATAAGCATTAGGTGTACCCATTAATGCCTGGACCTGGATAATTTAGGTTAGCCCAATCTCGTCAGATGTCAGACGTTTGTCCTATGTGCTTGCATGAGGTTGGCTCCAATCTAACTACAGTTGGCAGGGACTAAGCCACACTGAAAGCAGATGTAGTAATGACTTGTGACTAAGTTAAGTCTCATTGTTTTCACTTCACTTTAGTTGGACTGGTGAAATCACAAATAATTCACCTCTGCATATACCATTCCTCTCTAATGATGGATATCATTTGTTGTATAGACTGAAATGGGTCTTCAATGACATAATTGATATATTACAGCTTACTACATGGGGGAGGGAATACATCCTGTTCCTTTAACACAGTGGTCCTCAACCTTTTTATCACCAGGGGCCAGTCAACACTTGACAATTTTACTAAGGCCCGGGGGGGGTAGTCTTTTGCCGAGGGATATCGCCGCCGCCTGAGCCCCTGCTCCGCTTGCTTTCCTGCTGGCACCTCTGACTTCCCACCACCCAGTGAGGGGGCGCTGCCCCAGCAGCTACGCCATGCCATGCCAAGGGGGAGTCCCAGCCATGGCAGCCACCGGAGAGCACCAAAGGTGAGCCGGCAGCAGAGTGGCAGGGCAGCCCCTGAGGCAGCAGCCGGGGAGGAGGACGAGGAGGAGCCGCGACCCGGTTCCAACTGATCTACGGACCGGTACCGGTCTTCGGACCGGGGGTTGAGGACCACTGCTTTAACAGATGCTTAATGAGATGTTATTTACCAGGATATTTACCATTTTGGATTATGAATGGGAAAACCTTGTGTTTGAATATAGTTAGGCCAGGCCATGTGTGCAAATAATTGGATTCAGATTTAGACCTATCTCCAAATGAGAGTCTTCAAGTTCAGGAGATAGTATTTGAAATTCAAGAAATGGCACCTGAAGGCTCTGATCTGTTAAGCATGGAAAGGCTGTGCTTCTGCTTATGTATATTAAGCCTGGTCAACATGGTAATCTCAAACTGAAACAGAAGAGAAAGACCTGAAGACAAATATGCTACCAAGGTTGGGTCAGTCCTAGGGAATTAACTTAATGATATTAAATCCCTTTGGGCTACAGTGAACCTTCAAAGATTTTTACACTTGCTTAATATTTTATTATAGTGCACATATATACCATGGAAATTGAGAGGAAATCTGCCAGTATTTTTAGATTTTCTCTTAATAAATATATTTCTGTTAACAAAATATTACTTTTCTGTAAAATTTAAACAATCAGGTTTTCCATAGAAATTGTTGCAGATGGTTATATGTTACAGTTTTATGCAAAGTTTTGACTGGGCTTCCTTCAGAATGATTTTATTACCATCATGATATATACTAGTGAAATTAGGATTAAAACTTCAGTCTCTGTTTTCCCATTCTCTTCTATACTACATTTTAATGTATATAGAGACCATGAGGCCATATATACATTTTGTTCAAAGCTTGCTCATGGTAACTTTGTGAAGTAATAAGATTGTGGACATTTTGAACTATGCAAATATTAAAACATTGTAGACCCGATGATCTAATTTTTGTAATGGCTTTATTATGTTACCTTGTTACCTGTGGAATCACAGCTTCTACTGAGACACATAAAAGAATCCAAGTCACAACCCCTTATTTAGAAAAATTCTATCTTGATGATTGTTTCTCAAATCTAGGTTCAGAGCAAAGATGCTCTGAATAACACATTGAAGGGAAATTGATTTACCTGAAAAGTGAAAACATATTATAGAAATTGTAATGAGTAGCTAATCTAAGTCATCTATTGCTGAAATAGCAATTCCAAGAACACCAACTGTCCAAGAGCATCATGTTCACGGCACGGAACTGATTTTTCAGTGGTTAGTTCTATCATTCATTGACCTATTTGTCGCTATTTGCAGGTTGCTTCTTTGTATTCCTTTCTAACCATGCAATATAATGCAAATGGCTTTTTTTTTGCAGTTCTGCTGAAAAGAAGCCACCCTCCCACTCATGTCTACATTAACTTGGTTGAATATAATAGGATATTTGAAGGGTATTTTACAGAAAGATGAGATATACCAAAGGGTCGACACAGATTCCTCACACTCCTATATACTAGAGCAGTTTTGTAAAATTACCAGAAATTTGGGAACCATAACATTTTTTTTCCTTTTTCAGTTTTTTACAGAAATTAAGGGATTTTTGGAAATGGATCTGATGCTTTCTAATCAAGCCTAAATATGTATTGCTGCTTTAGCACACAAAAGGCATAATTCATTATAACATTGATCAAAGAAGTTTATTGCATCTTGCAAGTCTGTGACAATCAGAAAGGGGGAAATGAGATGAACATGAAATATGAGAATTAACAGATATTCCAATTTTAACAATTAAAATGCAATCAAAGCAAATTAAAATGACAACAAAAATACTGAGCTCAAAACATAAACATATAAGGCATATTGCAATAAGTTAGGCCTCAAACATAAAATTGTATTCATTGGCACAGTGGTGAAATGTAAAAGTATAAAAGCTGTGAAATTAAAAAATATAAAATCTAACAGCAAATACACCTTTGAATAAAGTAAAAGAGCTGCAAATTGCTGGACCCTATGCTATTTGTTTCATTTATTCCAAAAGGCCCCCAAAAGTGTTTCATAGTTTTTAGTGCTCCTCAAAATTTCTCACATTTTCTATCAGAATTTTTAAAAATCCTTAGATGATTTCATGTTATCTATTTTGAATGAATAAAATCTTTTATTAAACAGCATTTCACACATTCCCAAGAAAAACAAATTGAATTGTTTTTAACACTTCACAAAAGCCTCCAGTTTCCATTTAAAGCTTTCAGGGAAAAGAAGTTCTATTTCCCCACTGGGACTTCACATTTCCAATGGGAGGGGAGAATTTCAAAACTGGTGGTTAATGAGAAAAAAATTAATATCTTGCATTACTGCTAGGTAGCATAATATGGTAAGCACAAGCCTTGGTACTTAATGTGTAGGCTGAGTCATGGCGAAATGTGAGAAATGTATATTTTAACAAATGATTACTAAATTACATTTTTGTCGGTCCTAATAAATGGGTATTGTTGGTTGCAGCTCCTCAAGTTTCAATGCCACAACTGTGCCTTGACAAATCCCATTGTGTTCAAAGGAAGGCTATCAAGGTTCAAAATATTTAGGAAGCTACTATTGTGGCTGAGATCACATTTTCTTTTAAAGAGTTCTGCAATCAATCTCTGTGTACAATTATTTAACATGCAGCTGATATCACCTGAGGGGCCTATTCAACTATCTTGGGGAATGGCAACCATCCCAGCCACGTGTTCCATTTCTAAACATAACAACACTGCCTGTTGGAGTGACAGCCCCTCTCCCACCATTCCCCTCTCAATAACCATTAAACAGCTGGGAAAGTCTCTGTTTCCCCCTCCCCCTGTAGAATGACACAAACCCCACTAAAATGAAATGCTTTTTGATTCCTTTCTGTTGCTTGACTAAGACAGGATATTGAGGAGCATAGCAGTTTGTTTTCCTGCCTGCAAGTGCATGGAGAAATATATATTTTCCTCATGTCAGGCTACGCTAAATATGGTCATGGCCGGTAGGTCAATAAGCCTTGTGTTTAAGAGACACGCAGACACCGGTGTTGGGACATTCTTTCTGTTCAACTGTCTTGCTGACGTCTGATGCTTAAAACAGAGCATGCTTTCATCCTTCCGTACATTGTCGCAACCCCTAGGAATACTTTTTAAAGGGTGCCGCAGAGACGCAGGGAAACAGTTGCTGACCAAATCAGACAGTGACTCCTTGGTTCAGCTTTTGTGGATGCTGCCTTTTTTCCCAGCTGTATCTCGGGCTGTCAAAACAAGGGACCATGTCTACCTTTGGCTACAGACGAGAGCTTAGTAAATATGAAGACCTCGATGAAGACGAGCTCCTTGCTTCTCTAACCGATGAGGAGTTGAAGGAGCTGGAGAGGGAGCTGGAGGACATTGAGCCTGACCGGAACCTTCCAGTGGGCCAGAGGCAAAAAAGCCTCACAGAGAAAACTCCAACTGGAACTTTCAGCCGGGAAGCTCTGATGGCCTACTGGGAAAGGGAGACCAGGAAACTCCTAGAAAAAGAGAGGATGGGGGCATCTGAAAAGGTAAGACAGCAAATGTATTAACTAGGTTGCAAAAAATATGTCCTCTCATCATTATTATTAATAATATAATAATGGTAATGATAACAACAACAATAATGCATTTTGTAAAAATCCTACACAGTGTAGTGGTTAGAGTTTTATACTAGGACCTGGAAGACCCAGGTTTGAATCCCTTTTCTGCTGTGGAACCTCACTGGGTGACCTGGGACCACTCAGACAACCTTTCCTCACAGAAAAGTGAATGTAATGTGGATCCAAGGGAGGCAAGGAGAACAGTGTCCAAAGGCACGTTGGGTGTTTTTATTTTGGGCGGGGGGTGGCAGAAAGCAGTGAAAAAAAGACAGTACTTAAACTCTGTTGAACCACATCTGATTCCTAAGAGTACTCTTCCCCCTCCCTGCCCCTGTAGCAAACTTCTTTTGAAACTTTGATTTGAAAGTGCAGTTTGTAATAAAGTTCTATTCAGGAAAACAAACATTTCTACAGGAACGTAAAGAACTAGATGTGTTGTTCTCTATATCTGTTGAAAGGGTGTTCTTGGAAACATTCTACGGGAGTCTGGGTTAGGGGCTCACTAAACAGCACGGCAGTCCTTCTGGAACTCTGCCAGCACTTTAGACTGTAAATAAGGATCACATTATTAAACTCTGTTATATAGTTGTTGTTGTTTTTTAAAAACTACATTGGGAGAAACTTTTTTTCATCTAGTCCTTTTGCCATCTGGGGTAATTTTGTGTAAGCAGGATTTTTTAAACATGGGAAGATTCAGAAAGTTATTCCACATATAGAGTCCAGATGCATTCTATTTGTGTTCTGTTGATTCCTCTGAAATCAACAAAGTGCTTATCTTGGACATGACAAGGCCCACAGAAAGTGCAAAAGCACCTATATCTGTCAAGCCCCTGGACAGGATCCAACGGTTTCTGAGGACTCTTGCTGAAACAGCCACACTGTTGCACACAAAAAGATGCTTCTGTAAGCCAGAGGGAGGGGTGGTGTCTGGCCTGGTGGGTGCATATACAGAAGCCCTTATGCATGGTCAAGAAGCCATTTATATTTTCCCTGTTAGTTTTCAGACAACCCAAAAACTTGAATATTAATCAATTTTCTTAAGTTTATACCCATTCTTGCCTGGAATAGGCAGAACGCTTCCAATCTTGAACTATGGGTCAGGCACCTTTTCAACATAAATTTTAAATGTGAGTTTAAAACCAATAAACCTTTTATGGAGCCCACTGTTTTTACTTAAAAGTGGGAGGAAAACCTATAAATGCCTCAGTATTAGACCACATGTTATTAGTTCTCTTACCCCAATCTGTCCGCTCTTGTGGGTGAATTCTTAAATATGTATAGCAGTGGTCCCCAACCTTTTTATCACCGGGGTCCGGTCAACGCTTGACAATTTTACTGAGGCCCAGGGGAAGGACGTCACCACAGCCTGAGCCCCTGCTCCACTTGCTTTCCTACCGGCGCCCCTGATTTCCCATTGTCCACTGGTGAGCCGGCGGCAGAGTGGCAGGGCAGCCTCCAAGGCAGCAGCCAGGGAGGAGGACGAGGAGGAGCTGCGGCCTGGTACCAACTGATCTACGGACCGGCCCCGGTCCCTGGACCAGGGGTTGGGGACCACTGATGTATAGAAATTTGGAGAAGTAAAGTTTTCTGTTAAGATTTTTTTTAATATAGTAGTTATAATTCAGAGAGAGATTAAAGATGAAGGTATTATGAGGACTATCTTGGTCACAAAATGCCTGCTTAAAAACAGACGGAGTTTTAATCATAGAAAGCAGCCTGAAAGCCTAATGTAGACTAGTCTCATCAGAACTAGGCTGCTATATGGGACAGGCCCCGGTTAGTACTTGGATGGGAAACCACCAAGGAAGGCCAGGGGTGGCTAAGCCATGGAAGGCAACTGCACCACTTTGACTAATTCCTTGCCATGGCACTGGGATTGTCATGTGACTTGATGGCACCCAATTGTTTTAACATTACTCATATAAGATACTTGAGGCTTGGAACTATTCCTATTTCATGACTTCTCTGAGCTCACCTTATGGATTCCCTCTCACTTGTCCCATCAAGGCCAAGCCCACCCAGATAACTGATTAGGGTGGCTGAACGAGGAGGCCACTGGTGCACAGCAGGAGCTCTGCTCATTCCCAGTCATCAGTGACACACAAGGGGACATGCCTCACTCCCTAAGCCCAAATTGGCATTATCCAGGGGCTTGACTTGGCCCTGCTAGTAGAGGTGCAGCTCCAGAAAGCAATGGGTATGCCTTGTTATGGAGGACAAAAGATTTTGAATCGGCTCTGTTTACCATACAGTAATGCCACTTTATGAAATAACAGCACAAAATTTTCTAAAGCTCATAACCACCTAAGGAGTTACTGCAATCAAATCATCCTAAGCCTATACAATAAAGGACCATATATATATATATATATATATATATATATATATATATATATATATATATATATATATATATATATATATATATATATATATATATATATATATATATATATATATATATTGGATTTGCATGGACAAAATAATCCTATAATAATAGGAAGATTAGGCTAAACAAAAAAATGATATAGAAGACAGGCCCGCAACTCCATAGGGTCATGATCTCATAGGTATCATTACCTCTTCAGTAACATAATCACTTGTTTTCATAGAGCAAACTGAATGCATGAAACACTGAAGAGTGAATATTGAATTCCTAGCAGTCGAGAGATTATAGGGCTATATATATACCACCACAGCACTGATAGAGCCATGCCCTCTATCCATGTAAAGCAGCACCAGGGCATTATCTCACTTCTGGGCTGGCTCTTATCAGAAGGAATTTATTCAAGCACGATGGCCAGAGTGTTGCTGTGCCATCAGTCAAAGTATTAATATAGTGCTTGTCATGCACCACTCTGTCCAAGAGAGGGGCAAAACAACAACAACTGTTTTCTAACACACCACAACAGTAAGGATGCTAGAAGGCTACAATAGTTAGCCTTGATGCCTTATAGCCATGAACCCACATGACAACAACTGGTGTCTGGAACTGGGAAGGTAGAGCATCGCTTTGCATGCAGAGAGGTTGATCTTCAGCCCTAGCTATTCCCAGCACACACACAAAAAGGGGGGTGGGTTATAGGGGAGATGAAAAACTTCTACCTGGATCTCTTGTGAGCTGCTGCCAGCCAAAAATCAGTCACTACTGACCTTGATAGGCCAAGGGTCTGGTTCAGTATAAGGCATCTTTGTGTGTCCCTGTATTTCAAAACAAAAGCACAGTTATTTCTGTTCTTCAGTCTCGTCAATACTTGATACTGCTTAACACTTCTTGGTTCCAAACACCTTTATTATTTTAATTTTCATCGCAATCATTTAGGGCATGAACCCCTCACTTTGTAGGACCCTTGCTTATGTAGCGAGGTGGAACATCTTGAGAAATGGGTGGTCACTGCTAACTTCTCATCCCCTATTCAGCCTCCCTCTGCCATATATGTCTGGTGTTGATTCATTATGGCCTACGGAGATTGGTGATTAATAGCTATCCATTCATAAATGCTTCCCATGTCTTCATGTGATAATACCTATTTGGCCAAGGTTTGTGCTTATTCTCCACTCCGCAACTCACTTCAACCCTGATGTAATTAGCATTATTCTAAGGCTCTGCTACATATGTACCTCTTGCATGCAGGCAAATGTGCTCTGTTCATGGCAGTTCCTTCCTCTAGTGCAAGATATCATCCCCAGATGCAAGAGACTCTTCTGCTAATGGATGAGTGTCTTCCATCAGGGGAAGGCTAAAGAAAGCATTAAAAGAACAAAATCAGCCTAGGGCTCAATACAGCCATACTCACTTTGTATTCTCTGGCAAATCCTCAACCATATGTGGATTTCAGTTCTTTGAATGATGGACTAGGAAGCTCTGGTTTTGTCACCATTCAAGTCACTCATTGGATGCTCTAAGGACAGTCTTTATCTTTCAGACTAATCAACCACCTCAGGGCTGTAGTGAGGATAAAAGGAAGACATAAAGTGCCCTGAAGACTTTGACGAAAGGAGAGGATAAAAAATAGAATATTTCTACAAAAGAACAGCATGTAACATTTTGTGTACCCGTCTACATTTTTACATCCTAGAAAAGGACATGTGGACTTTAAGGATGTGACTTTGGGAAAGGCAAGACAGAAGTTTTTTCAAATGAATATATGTCCAGTAAGTGCCAGTATTCCAAACAACAATGGCTAGCTGCTAGCTGTAAAAAATAATTCAATTTTCCAGTGCAATATATTGTAATAAAAGTGACTTCTTATGGGAAGGTGTTTGGATTTCACACCATGAATGAGCAACAAAGCATATTTTTAGCTTTAGCAAACTACTAATGGAGGTGGGGCAAGATGGAACCTTAGTGAGGTTCAGTAGAGCCAAGCATAAGAACCCTTATTGTAGGTTGTGGTATTCCTAAAATAAATTATTGATGTTTTATTCCTGTTTAGGAGTCTAAAGATGAAGATGATGACGCATCAGAAGAAATTGATGAAGATGATTTTACAGGAAGCAACAGTGAATTTTCTGAGGAGGCTTATACTGAAGAAGATGAGGAAGAAGTGGCAGAAAAGGAGGAAGAGGAGGAGGAAGAAGAGGAGGAGGAGGAAGAAGAAAGTAGTGCAGATGAAGAAGAAAAGGAAATTGCTGAAGTTTGTGAAAGGACTACAAATTGTGAAAGCAGCAAGAGTTCAGACAAAATTAACCAAAGAAAATGTGACAGTGACGTTATTACCAATGGTCATAGTGAAAAGGGCATAGAAGACTCAAGCTGCAAAACAGGTGCCATTCATCCCTGTGGAAATCCCACAGTGATTGAAGATGCTCTGGAGAAAATTAGGGACAATGACCCTGACACTACAGAAGTCAACTTAAACAATATTGAGAATATTACCACCCAGATGCTAACCCACTTTGCTCAGGCCCTCAGGAACAACACCGTAGTCAAAACATTCAGTCTGTCCAACACTCATGCAGATGACAATGCTGCGATGGCCATTGCTGGAATGCTAAAAGTGAATCAACATATATCAAGTCTAAATCTGGATTCCAATTTTATCACAGGCAAAGGGATACTAGCTATCATGAGGGCTTTACAGTATAACAAAGTTTTGACAGAATTACGGTTCCACAACCAAAGACATATCATGGGCAGTCAGGTGGAAATGGATATCGCTAAACTTATGAAGGACAATACTACACTGGTGAAGTTAGGCTATCACTTTGAGCTTGCTGGACCAAGAATGAGTATGACAAGCATCCTGACAAGAAACATGGATAAACAAAGGCAGAAACGAATGCAGGAACAAAGACAGCAAGAGTCCAACTGGGATGGAGCTGTCAATCCAAAGACCAAAGCTTTGCAAAAAGGAACTCCTAGTTCTTCACCCTACTCATCTCCTCGGAGTTCACCATGGTCCTCTCCAAAGCTTCCTAAAAAGGTTCCACCAGTTAAAATCCAACCACCATCCCCTCCCCCTCCCCCACCACTTCCTCCTCCACCACCTCCTCCTCAAATTGTTCCAGAGAAAAAGGCACCAACCAGGAATATTGCGCAAGTTATCAAACAGCAAGAGAGTGCCCAAAAAGTTGTACAAAATAAACAGAAGAAGAAAAAAGGCAAGAAAAGCAAAAAATATGAGAATGAGATCTTGAAAGAAATCAAAGATTCCTTAAAATCAATCCCAGATAAGAAATCAGAAGAAGGTTCACGTCCTTCTACCCGACCTCCTACCCCGCAGAGATCTATACATGGTGACCTCATGGAAGCAATCAGAGCAAGTAGCTTAAAACAACTGAAGAAGGTAAGTTTCTTAAGATGCTTTAGCTTTACAGGCAAGTGGTATTTCAGATACATGATAAGAAATAAACAGGAATCTCATAGCCTCAGCCTGACACTTTTGTGTAGATTTGTTGCAGAAGTCTAACATAGTTTCACCTCTGAAATGCTGATAACATGTTAATGTAAGAGGAAATATTTGGAACTCATACATGTGGCTATACTCAACTCTAAAATGGGCATTTCTGAATAGAAGAGATTTATTACACCCTACTATTCACTACCTGAAGGAGTCCCAAAGCACCTTGCAAACACCTTTCCCTTCTTCTCCCCACAACAGACACCTTGTGAAGTAGGTGAGCCTGGGAGAGCTCTAACAGAACTGTTCTGTAAAAACAGCAATTAGAAAATTGTGATTAGCCCAAGGTCACCCAGCTGGCTGCATGTGGAGGAGTGGAGAATCAAACTTGGTTCTCCAGATTAGAATCTACCACTCTTAATCACTATACTGCACTGGCTCTCCATCTTTCATAAAATGTATGAAATAATCCTTGTTGGTGCTGATATATCATTAATCTAATGACAATTCCAAACACCATCATTAACTAATTGAAGTGAATGGGTGGTTAATAAAAGAACAAAGTTTGGGCCCAATGGCCATCCCCTCTTTGTAGATGCTTCACAAGTATGAACCTGATAGCCAGTGTCCAGTCATGGTTGGAACATTGGACTAGGACTGGCAGCAGGAGAAGTGGAGACACTTTGGGCCAATTACTTTCTTCAAGTCTGACCTATATGAAAAGGCTGTTCTCCAGGTAAAAATGAAAGGAGAAAACAACCACCTATACCAGCTGGATCTCCTTAGAGAAGAGGCAGGATAAAAATGCAGTAAAGTCCAGGCACACAGTTAATAGGAGGATACCCACTGATGGGCTTTTAAAAAATGAAGATGCTTCCAGAGAGCCCTTAAAAGGAAGATTGGTAACAATTTGATTTTTCAGAGTACACTTGCCTAGGAAATACAATACCTATATGAAATTTTTATAGTCTTATATGTATTTGTTACATACATAAAAAGGTAAAGGTAAAGGTAAAGGTATCCCCTGTGCAAGCACCAAGTCATGTCTGACCCTTGGGTTGACGCCCTCTAGCGTTTTCTTGGCAGACTCAGTACGGGGTGGTTTGCCAGTGCCTTCCCCAGTCATTACCGTTTACCCCCCAGCAAGCTGGGTACTCATTTTACCGACCTCGGAAGGATGGAAGGCTGAGTCAACCTTGAGCCGGCTGCTGGGATCAAACTCCCAGCCTCATGGGCAGAGCTTTCAGACTGCATGACTGCTGCCTTACCACTCTGCGCCACAAGAGGCTCTTGTTACATACATAAGAGAATGCAAAAAATGCTTTTTTTAAGCCTTAAAGTTTGGTAGGAAATTTGAGAAGTAGATAAAATAGCTTTCCATTTTATGCTTATACTAGACTCAAAGCCCATTCATAAGAATGGGCTTTGAAAGCACCCCCCCTGGTGGCGAGCACACCTAGCGGCCCAGGGATGATGCGGGTGTGCTCTGGGGCTGCAGGGAAGCCATCCCCGGCCCTCTCCCTCAGCAGCAGCCAGGCCTTCCCCCCAGGCAAGCACACCCGCGGTCTCTTGAAGCAGCCATTTTGTGGCTGTGCCTTCCATATTGTGTCAGAATTTCAGACCAGTTCCACATGAGGAATTTGCCCCTGCCCCACCTTTCATTGTTACTGGGTTTTAATGCTGCTTCCTGATGGTCGGCAACAACCAGGAGCTGGCATGACTTTTCGTCCCTGTTGTCCTGTGAGAAGGGACAGTGGTAGAATCTATTTTCCCTGTCTTGTTGTGGCGCACAATGACGTGAAAACCAGGGCAAGCCTGAGTGGATGAAGAAATGTGCAACAGTCTCGCGAGCCATTTCCTCACTCTCGCCCTCAAACCCGCCCTCCCCTCTCCATTTTCGGAATGCCAATTTTTTTTTTATATGGCACATTCTGTATTCCTATGGGAAGGCAAATTGATGTGCCCATGTATCAATGGAAATAACATGTACTGTCATGTTCTCTTCAGTGTGCACATTAATACTGGGAATGGCCAGCAACCCTATCTAAAACACATTTATGGGGTTTCTGGTGGGAGGACATGAACAGGGAAGGGGGGCGTGTTATGTATCAGAACATGGTATCCATGTTCTGTATTTTTATTCTGTATTGTGAACACGCAATCCTCGGGGTCCAATCACCATCAGCGTAAGTCTCAAGGTTATCAGAAATCTACCCAAACATGAATCAAGACCATCATAAAAAGAATCTCAAAAAGAAATCAAGAAAAATGTTTTATTATTGTGGCATGCCCCCATAGCAATGCAGAAGTTTAATTTTTTTTAACCTATTTCGGGACTTGAGGGGGGGGATGTTTTAGTACCCAAAACCATCGCTGTGAGAGGATTGGTGGCCTACATTGATTGACAACATGAGTAGCAGTGGGAAACCAGCGGGTTGTCCATGTTTCCAGCTTCTCCAATGCCTCGTTGGGAAGCAAAAAGCGGTGGCAAGACAGTAGGATAAGGCAGGAGGAGTCTCCCATCAGGAAGCAGCCAAGCGCAGTTTACCATTATGCGTTTACAAGCATGAGGTGATGCACATTGTCCCCCTCCGTGCAGAAATGGTCCAGAGGCTCAAAACATTTGGGCTCCACTGTTCTAAACTGTAGCTTGATTACCTAGTATATAAATCCAGGACCGCTAACACAGAATTTCATGTAAACTATGGCTTTATAATTATATGATCTAATTTTCTCCCTTTCAAATAGCATTGATTTCATAGAAGAACCACTTTTCTTTTTCAGGTGGAAATCCCAGAAGCTCTCCGATAAAACCATGAAGAGAAGAATAAGGAGGACAGTACTGTGATAATTAGAAAAAAGGTACTGCATTGATTTACGGTGATCAATAAACTAATGTAAATGGCTCCAGAAGTATACACTTGTGCCTGAAATATATGAAGAGAGACCTGCTAAATATTACGTGACCCTTTGAGGACACATCAGCATTTTAATTTGTAAATATGAGGACTACCTTTTTTATTTAACAAGATTTCTAAGGGAAAAATGGCTATTTGATAACATATAAGCACTTCACAGACCATGTTCTTTATATGGAGAAGCAGTTGTTCAGTGACTTGTGGTTTTGTCAATTTCAATAATATGCAATAAAGATGGTTTGAGTTTGTGACAAAACAATCTGTCCTGCATTTCATGCCTGTAACCTTTACAAGACGTTTTCAAAAAGATCAAGAATTTAAGAGAGAAACACAGGTGCCATGGGGAACATTCATGTACCCGGAATTTATAGTGGATTCACCTTGCAAGATGCCCATGTGAAAAAAAATTCTGTGGTGGTAGATGTAGTTGGCTAGTTACATGGATTGTCTTTAGTTTTTCTTTAAAAAATTACCACTTCCCTTATTGTGTTCAGTCATACCATGCCTGTGCAGGCTGTTGTTTGGATTGTGAGATGCTCTCACAGAAATATTCAACTTAATCTGGATGATTAATCTAATAAGTGACTCACAGCTGATGCCACAAGACTATGTCTCCAATAGCTTTCACACATGGCTTTCAAATATGAACATGTAAAGCTGTCCTATACCAATTCAAGCAGCAGAAAAATTTTTGAGCCTTATATTGAGTCAGACTACTGGTCTACCATGGTGAGTATTGTCTACTCTGATTGACGGCATCTTTCCAGGGTTTTAGGTTGAGGTTTTTCATATCATCTGCTACCTGAACTTTTTACCTGGAGATGCGAGAGATTGAACTGGGAACTTCTGAATGCAAACAGGATCTGAATGCAAAGATTATGAATCATAGCCTATTCCCTTGTTGTGCATGAAGTGCTATTTAACTTCAAGGTCATTCTGCATAATAAAGGCTTATGTGTATCATGAAGTTCCAACTCCTCCAAAATGAAAACTGATCACTTAAGGCTGTAATCTGGCATGTTTGTTTATTTGCCAGTTCAAGGAATCCACAGAACATTGTAGCTTAAAGCTAGTGCCACAACAATAGCAGTCCATTAGAATAGGCCACATTTTACAGAAAATGAGGCCATAGGCTTCTTTTGCACCCCATTGTTCTTTTTCAAAGAAGGACACATTGCACATCTTTAAATAGGACAGGGTCCTATTAAATAAAAGAGTAAGGCCACCTGGGGAGGAGTTAGGGCGGGCCTTGTCCACGATAAAAACTCAGAGGGCCCAATCAGGAGCCGCGAAGCGGCTCCTGATTGGGCCCTCCGAGTGTCCATCCAGGGCCAAGCAGCCAATGGGGAGGCGCGCAAAGTGCCTTCCTATTGGCCCCTCACCAGGACAGACCAAAATTCCATTCACCCAGCCCAGTCTGGCTGCCAGTCTGCTCCTGACCACCAAAGGGAGAGGAGGTCAGTAGGGCTGCCAAGGGGGATGAGAACAGAGGCTTGGACAGGCTGCGCCAGCCTTTTTCACCCCAAGGCTGTCCTAACTGCCATGTCCAACTGCAAATTGCCTCAGAACCCTGACAGAGCTGGCTGGAGAGTGCGCTCCCTCCCTCCCTTCAGGCCTGCTGCGAAGAAACCTCTGACAGCCCCTGACTGAGGGAAGGAGGCCTTTCCAAGAGCAACGCAGGGGAGCCTGAGGGCCTTCCTTTTGAGGGGGGGGAACTTTCCCCTTCTGCCAAACAGTTGCCTGACAGGGAGGCCACAGAAAAGCCCCTTCTCACTTAAAATACTGCTCTGGCCGGGGGTTAGACACAGCCAAGCCATGTGTCTTTCTTCTTTGCAACTCTCTGCAGATTTGAGGCCACTGTGCACAGTGTTATTCTGCAGAGGAAGCTGGCTCTTTTGTCTCCTGTTTCATCTGCACAACAACCCTGTGCAGTAGGCCTCAAGTCTTTCAATTCAACAACAACCTGTGTGGGAAGCCTTAAATGTTTCTTCTCTACCACAACCCTGTCCAAAGTAACCCTTTCTGCCTGGGGAGCTGATCTTTATACTCTGCAGGTGAGCTGTAATTCCAGGAGATCTCCAGGCCACACCTGTAGGTTGGCTACCCCTGGGTTGGAAATATTCCTGGAGGTTTGGAGGTGGGACTTCAAAATCATACAATGCCTCAGAGTCCAGCCTTCAAATGAGCCATTTTTGCCTGCAGTTGGTAGGGAGTGGTGCAGGAGTGTCCCTCCTGGCCTATGGGTTATGGCCAGCCCTTATCAGCAACTGTTTGTATTCTGGGGCGCAGACGGGCAGACCAGCATCAGTCCTGTGAGTCTGGAAAGTGCAGGAAGATCTAAATAAATACTTACAGCCTGAAACTAAATAGAGAACAAGTAAATGTCTGGAGACACATCGTAACTGAAATAGTAACTGGCAAATAACCTTGGCCTGGCAAATAAAAAAACAGTATTAAAAACCTTACTAAGGTCAAGACTGCTGTGCACAGTCTTCCTCTTAGGGTTGCCACCTTCCCTGTGAGGCTCGCCCCACCTCCCTCATGGGGAGTCTGCTATGGGGACAGAAGGGGAAGACGATTGGAAAATGCTTTGAGACACCTGAGGCCTGCTGGGTCACTGCGGCCCATTCCCAGTTCTCTCAGATCTCTCACAACCCTACATACCTCACAGATTGACTATTGTGGAGAGACAAATGGAAAAGGTGTTTGTAAACCGCTTTGAGACTCCTTTGGGTAGTAAGCAATAGGGTACAAAAATCTGTTCTTCTAAGGAGCAACCATGAAAGAAGCATGTGGGCACATAACATTGTACCAACAGTGAAAATATGGGACACAGAAGGAACAGGGTGGACACCTGTGTACTGTGACTACCCATGTGTATTAGGGCAGAGGGGCATTTCGCTGAATGTGGCCTAATTCACACAAGAAGGGAAATGACACAGAACTGGGGGGAATTGGTTGCCATGTAATCTTCCCCTAAGAAGAGTCTCCAGTCTGATTTTCCCTTCACATATCTGAGGACATGGCTCTGGAAAGCTCATCTGTAACCACTATGCCACAATTCCCAAAGGTCAGTCCTCTCCCACAATCAATGAACATTCCACACCACAGGTTCTTGACACCCATATCTCCACACCCATGGCCTCATTTGCCACCACGCCACCACAACCTCCCACACAACACACATGACAACCCCATGCCCTTACAGACTGGACAACTCCTCCCCTTCCTCTTCCCACTGCTAAGCTCTAGCGCCCGTTGTATTCTTGGAGACAACGGGCTTTGCCCCTAGTCCACAATAAAGCAGCAACATTAAGGGGAAAGGCTTGGGGACACAAAGGGTGTTTATTGCCACAACTGGAACAAAGCCAAATAATTTATTGGCAAATAGAATATGAAGCAATGAGAAACCAGGACAAAGGTTAGGAAAAAAATATATTTTATTACTCAAATATATACAAAAAACTCAAAGCAAAACCTATGTATTTCACCAATAGGCTTCTCCAGGGGAATTGGTTCATCTTTCTATAGTTGATTTTTGAATAACTAGAATTTTTTTAAACCTGATTTTGCACTATTGGCCTTGGCCTTTTAAAGTGGCTCTTTATTTTCTTGGGTACCATGGCAGCCACAAGTAGCACTTTGGAGACAGAGGGGGATTCCAAAGGATAAAGAAAGGAGTCTCCTGCTCCTTCATGGTAATCTTGCCCAGCAAACTCAGCTATAGGTCCGTGTCACTGCTGAACACAATTCAGAGAAAGAGGGAACTATTTTTTCTATCCATGCACGGAAATACTTGGAAGGATTCCTTTCGTTCAGGGAAGCTGTCGATGATACAGTGCAGGGGATAACATGACACCCAAGAGCACTATGATGTCTGCCAATGTGTTTTCTGGCATCTGCATGCTTCTTGAGCATCTGACATTCTTGAATAGGAAAAAAAAACAGCAAGCACAGAATGATAAACCTCCCAAACTAACAAGGAGCTCATTGCAGGCAGTCCTCACCTTGAATGTACACAGATTATCTGCTGGCTCTGGCTGAACAGCCTCTTCCTGTAGTCATGCAAGGACCCCTCCCTCCCCTTTCTGTGGAAATCAACACTGAACAACATCTCTTCCACCAAGCAAAGAACTAATCCTGATTCCCAGCTTTCCTTGCTCCCCCCTGAGTGCAGGAAGTGTACACAAGATCCAGCATCAGCTTTGTATCTGCAGTGAATAACTATTGGACTCTTTTCTTGGAGCTTTGCAACATTGTGCCCCATGGCAGCCATTTTCTGACTGGCTCTACTACCCTCTCTCAAAATTCTAGTACCCTCAATTATTTCTGAGGAGCCACACATGCAGAAGTTGAGGGGAGCTGTAGCTCAGTGGTGTTTGAAAGCCACTTTGGGACTCCTTTGGGTAGTGGAAAGTAGGGAATAAAAAAAACAGCTCTTCAGATTTTGTGCCTAATGACAGCAGACTCAGGAGCAACTGAGGTCCTTTGCCCTTTTGTTGCCTATAATTTAACCAAAAAATGTGGTCAAAGTAAGTCTCAGAAAATGAAAAAGACAGACAAAATTGAGTCATGTAAATAGCACATAGTGATTATAATGACAAATCTGCAATGCTGTAAAATAGTTCAAGAGCTGGCAAAATAGAACCTCTGTCACAGCCCTTAATCACCCAAAGCTGCTACCAGTGGCTTAAACTGACAAGCTGCCTTTCCTTCCATTGCTTTGCTTAGAGAAACTGGTTTGATTCTCTTCTCTTCAAGCAACTGCTATCATTTTCTTTCTCTGCCCTGAAAAACAATTGTTTCCTTGCACTTTCAGAAGGTACCAGGATTGCTCACTGATCTTTCCAGAAATTCAGCCTTCATTCTTTGCTTTTGTGCTTGGCTTTCTTGATGCCCCAAACCTTCCCTCCATCAAATGGAAGGAAGGATTCCCCCCACCTTTGCATACTGAAGCAGCAGAACAACTTTGCTTATACCTTGAATAAAACTTTGTTTCCAACACTTTTGATCATCCTGAACCAAAGGGAGGTATCTGACAATGTTCAATCGTCCCTCTTTTTAAAGGACACACAACTATCCAATTATCTGAGGAAATATTCTTGAATTTTATTGTAGAACAGAAAGGATGTGTTGTCTAAGAGCACAATGATGATCAGAGCCAAAGTTTGTTTTTCTATTCCCCTTCCAATGGTGTGAAATAGATACTACAGAATTAGAAGTTAGAAAGAATAAAAGCAGAAGGTCATGTTTGAAGAGCTATTTGCCCTTGTATTTCTTGGAAGAACTCCTAGTCTCTAAAATGACAGCACAGCTGTTCACAGAAAATTATGCAGAAAGATTATCAAATTCTCCGTTGAGTACTTACAACTATGCGGGAAGCACGCTTGCTAGTAGTATTGCATTGAACAAATTGCTGGTCTAAGAGTGTTTGGCTACATATAAACAATTAAAATTTTCAGTTTGTTCAGCAATATCATAGAAATTATAAAAATGAGCATAGAAGAATGAAAGGATCACCTATCAAATTAAGTTGACATCTTATCCAAAGTGATGGGTACTAGAGTACTCTTAGTATATAACTGGGAAATCTAAAATTCTTCACAGCAATGATTTCCTTTGGAAACTTCTAACAATTGGCAAATTGTGGAGGCCTCAGTTATGAGGAGATATCTGCAGGCAGCATGTGCCTGGATATCAGTTGGGCTGCAGACCAAGAAAAGCAAGGCTCAATGCATAAAATCTCAGTTATACGGTACCCAGTAAATCTTACAACTAGAAGAAGTATTCAGTCACGACCACTTGCTTAGACATGAAATGTGAGAACTTGGTAGGCAGGTAAGATTATTTCATTCCAAAAATGCAGACACACTAGGGATGCCAGTCTTGAGGTGGGACTTGGGGAATCCCCTGGAATTTCATCCCATCTCAGACTTACAATAGGTCAGTTCCCCTGGAGAAAATGGATGCTTTGGGAGGTGGAGTCTGTGGCATTGCACCCCACTGAGGTCTTTGTCCTTCCCAGGCTCCATCCCAAATCTCCAGGAATTTCCTAGTCTGGATCTGGCACTCCGAACCCCTATTGCTCCACCAGTGGCTGGAGGGACCTGGCAACCCTGAAACACACACACACACATACAAGAGAAAATATCATTAAATATGAAAGTGCAGAGGGAAACAAAGATTTTGGCTATTAAATCCATGGCCCCCTTTTCTGATCAGATCTTTCCCTCCCAGTACACAGGTTTTGCTCTTGAACTCTTACCTTGCATTCCTGATGCCCATGGCAACCAAGTTCTCTTCACCCTGGTTTTTCAAAGGTGAACTAGAAAATCAGTATTCATAAAAGAAGATAGAAATCTTAACTCAAAATATTATTCTCCCTGCCCCAAGTCTCATAGAGTGAGCAACAGCAGGGAGCTATGATGGGAAGGAGACAACAATGGGAAACCTTTGTGTCCTGTTTGTGGGTGTCCTAGAAGTCTCTGGCTGGGCACTGAAATAGATAGACCTGGCAGAGCTTTAATCTATCTGCCTCTCCAAAGTAATCAGTCATTGAAATGGCCTATAGTAGTTTGGCTAGGTGTCTTTGTCATAGCCCAGCAAAGGCTATGTAGCACTGAACATCACCTGTTCCTTCACCTTGTACATTGAACATCGCTGGCTTCCTTCTTCTTGCCCCCCCTAGCAATGGGGGTAGGAAGGGGTTCTTTGCGTCCGCCATGTTGTGATGGTTTTAAGTTTTTAATGGGAGTTTTAATGGGGTTTTATGACCCACCATGAGCCGCTTAGGGAGTGGTGGGAAATAAATCAGGAAAAAAAATTAGAGCAGTGCAGGAAGCAAGCACAGGAATTTTAATTTGGGCATCTTTCAAGGGTCTTAACAGCCACAACTATTTGCCTTCTGAAACCTTCACATGCAGACCACCAGGCCCTATCCTCTAACTTGTATGGTGCCTGAGGCAGTGAAGCCTCACGTGTTGATTGGCTATACTCGTTTAATGACACAAAATGTGTATATCATACAATTATCGGTTGCTCAGGGACAAAAGTGTAGGGTATTTCTGTGAGTGGGAAAATTAAATTTGGTGGCATTAGGATGGTCATCCTCCAGGTAGAGCTTTGGGATGTCCCAGGATTATCACTGATTCTTAAGACTACAGAGATCATTTCCCTGGAGAAAATGGCTGCTTTGGAGGGTGGACATTATGGCATCATAACCCCAGTTAGGTCCCTCCTCTCACCAAACACTGCCCTCCCTCCCCAAGCTCCACCGTAACATCTCTAGAGTTTCCCAATCCCCAATGTACAACTTTAGGTGGAATTAAAATCCCAAACACAAGTCCTAGAGACAGGAGGAAATTGTGGCCTAAAGCTGTGTGGAGTCTGAAGACACGTTGGGGTCCTAAGAATCAGGCAAGGGAGAAGGGACCTCAGAAACAAAATGACCAGAACAAGCGACAGATGGAACTGCAGGAAACAAGCAAGAGGAAATAAGATCCAGGGCAGGGGCAGTCATGCTGCGGCCCTCCAGATGTCCATGGACTACAATTCCCATGAGCCCCTGCCAGCGAACGCTGACTACACCTGATCCAGGGTGAGGGGAGGCTGATTAGAAGGAATTCCAACGAAGCCTCACGGTGCTTCAGGGCAGGGCTGCATGCAGACTACCTACAAGGTGACAGGATTACTGCTGCCCACTAGGCAGGAGTACATGGAAAACATGGCACAAAGACAGCAGTCTAAAGGTAGGGACTATTGAATGGATGAAGTCAAGAAGATGGGGTAAAATATTGTATACTGCCTGTAGATGGAGGATAGTGTGCACTTGTGAGTCATAGCTCATTTATTCAGATATTTATGGGAAATAAATCATTGTAGAAAGAAAATCATAGAGAGTCAGGAGAAGAAGGTGAATTGAGTTGCTTAAGGTGAATTCTGTTCCGAAACTTCTACGTGTGATTCCTTGCATAAAGGACTAGAAGAGATTTTACACATAATGGATGGTAAAAGGTCAGTGATTCTAGCCTCTCAGTGTAATGAAGTAGGATAAGTACAACTAATCAATCAGGGCCAGTTGGGCCTAATGAGGAAACCTTGGAAGTCTGAGCCCTAGTATTGGAGAGCTACTTCCATCTTTTACTGCAAAGTCAAACACATGCAATAACCTGGATAGCCTGGAACCTCCAATCCCATCAGATCTCGTGAGCTAAGCAGGGTTGATGTTGCCTAGTTATTTGGATGGGAGATCTCCAAGGATTTGAGTGGCGTACTTCCAAGGAACACTAGGGGTCATGACATGGCAAGCATGCCAAACATCCCTTGCCTGACTGCCAGACAGTCCTTGGACCTGGCTACCCTACACATGTCCTGAATTATGCTGTTGTTTTGAAATTAAGTAAGTACAAGATGAAGACCATAATTCCTAGGACCAAGTGGGCAGTGGGCACACTGTCCTCTGTAACACCAGCTTTGGCAAAATAAAGAGATCAAACCTGTTTCTCAATTTTGAATGGAACCCCCCCCACACACCCACACACACCCACACTATATTTTTGAATTAACTGGAGCTTCTTTCACACAGGGCAGGGTCTTCGTGTTCCTCTCATTAGCACTGTGAATGCAGAGGCATGTGCACTGGGAACAAATCTTCCACATGGAAGTTTCCTGCACTGTTGCCACTGGTAACCCCTTCACAGTGAACATTGTTCCAATATTTTTCTCTGTCATGGAGGAAGCCTTTCTTAGACTGTTTATGCACTGGGAAATTCACTGCCCCATCTTCCGTGCAGGAACATAAATGATCAGAATGAGGTGCACTGGACCAAATGCTCTCCGTGTGGGTGCATGAAGAGGTGGGGCAATCTGCCACGACTAAAACTCCAGCCTGCAGCCCAGCATGAAACCTCCAGTGCATAAATGGCCTTAGTGTGGCGGGAAAATGCTGCTGAAAATGTCTATCTTCTGATCTAGATCGTGTGATATTGTCTTTGGCCGCTATCTTCCCTTAACAATCAAAGCAGGTTAACGAAGCACAAAGGGATACAGAAAAGATGATGTTATGTGGATGCTTTTTTAAAAAGTACTAAAGCTTCAACAATATGGAAAAATCCGATTCCTCCAACCTTAGAATTGTGGCATTAAAAAAAAAACATTCTGTAATGGGTAAATTGATAATATGTAAAACTTACTAATCCAAGCTATTGTACTACATTGTCTTCCATTTGGTATCCAATCCTCCAATATATTTCTGGAAATGTATTACCTACTAGTGCTACTGAGATTTTTTATTATATTAGCCTCTTGTATTTCTAGTTCTTTTTTTATTGTTGTATTGCTGTAGTTTCTTAGAAATGAGAGAAAAACCTCTATATTGAAACATTCTGGATCTCTGTGAATTGCATGTGGTTCTAGACCCAAATGGATAGTTCAGGGAGAGGACTAAGTTACTCAGCTTAATTTATACTAAAATACAGAAGAATTCCTGTGCACAGCAGCAAAGATGAAATAGAACTCATTTCAATTGAAAAGGTGGTTGTGACAAACTGCATTTTAAAAGCTCAGAAGTGTTGTGTAAACAGTTGAGGGACTGTGAAGGGTTAATTCTTCACTTTCTTTGAGTATTCTCTTTTTGTTTCCAGAAGGCAAGAATGTACACTTTCTTGCACATAACCTTTTTTTAAAAACACCAATCTTTGAGTTTTTAACTGAAGCTTAAGGTCTCCAAAGGCAGGGATCTCTGCACTCTTCAGAACTCCTTGCTTGACTGGGTAGGCAAATCCTCTTCTGTCCCTTTAGAAGATCTACCACCTTTCCTTGGTCCAAATGGGCTTCTTTGCCTACTCCCCAAACTTCCTTGCCAACTCCCCCCCCCCCAATTTTTTTTTTGTGTATGTGTTCAATGGTTCTCAGCTAGGCCTGAAATCAGATTCAATTCTCCTCAGCATCCAGTTCAGAACTCTTTCTCTGCTCAGTTGATGCTAACTAATAAGATTTCTTAGAAAAGTCTGTCACTCTCTGGCTCTGTGAATTAACCCTTCACAGTTCTTTATCTGTTTACACAGCACTTCTAAGCTATGTACTTTTAAAAGTGCAGTCCATCACAGTGGTAAACCTCAGTGACAGTAAGGAGAAACCAGCAGGAGCCAGGTTACACATTGTTGCACTAAACCAATGCCACAAACAAAATGCTTTCTGAAATCCTGAGCTTCAGCATTCTGTCCTCCCCCACCTTCACTCAGTTATAGTGAGATGATGAGATGTATTTTTGGCCTGATTCCAAATGATAGAAACCTAATGTTGATCTTTTGGCAACAAAGAACAAACAAGCAAAGCAACATAGCTCTAGCTGCCATAAAAGGTGGCATTGTATTATGTACACACAAAGTTAGCTGGAAGGTAGAGGAGGAAAGTGTGAAGTAAAAATTAGAAGGGGAGTTGGAAAAGCCCAGCCTGACTGAATGAGGACATGCTGTTCCAGACAAGTTTAAACTTCTGACAGAAGTGACTAAAGCAAAAGGATTTGAGGTATGACCTGCTGCAGAGACTAGAAGGGGACCTAGCTATAATCAGAGGCAAAGGATTCAGAAGACAGAGTTTGATTTTTTTTGCTTTGTTTTACAATATCAGCCTTTCTCCCATACATATGGAACAGATTTCAGCCAAGAACTTGACTTAATTCTTTTAAATGAATTTACCATTTAGTTACCATGTTGGGTTCACTGGAAGACTCTAAAACAAAAGCAGAAGTAAATCCTATTTCACATTCTTGAAAGGATGAGGTGTTTTCAGATTCAGACAACTGACAAGGAACAAAACTTAGATTTTAAAATTTTTTTCCAAGACAACATACTTCTATGGCACTAAAGGATTAAAGGACACAGGAACAAATATGGCCTTAAACTGCGGATCTGTTGAACTTCTGCTGTTATTCTCCAACCTTCTCCAACAAGCACAGATTTTCAGACATTGGTATCAAACAGCCCCCAACTATACTTATAAGGTTAGTAAATTCCAAACTAGGTGCAGGAAACCTGTTAGGTGCCATTTCTTTAAATCTTACCCTCCTATGTCCTTCACTTCCAGTTCATCACTTTGCTCAGCAAAGGAGGTGAACTTAACTTTAGCTGCTTGGCTGCTCTTAAGTGCTTGAGGTATTAAGTTCTGCATTAATGGGACCCACATGTAACAAGCGCCACAGTGTACTGTGTAATGGAGCCTGTGTAATACTGCACTGTTCTAGGCTAGCCTTGGTTGAAGGCAGGCAATTTCTTCTGCATCTCCAAGATGCGTCTGAACAACTGGAAAAGGAAAAACTGTAAATAGCAGAAATAAGGAAGTGAGTTACTCTATGGAAGACAATGGTAACAGCATTCCCAGCATGCCTGCTAAGTGTAGGGCAAATTCAACTTCCTGTTTCACAACTGAAGTAGCAAACATGCATTACCAGTTAACTGAAATCTAGCTCAGCAATGCATTCTTTGTTCTGATCTGTAGATCACTGTGCTAATAATTATATTTAGTTATTGAAACATTTTTATACTACCTTATACTACCTTTTATACTTTATATTACCTTACCCTATCAGGGTCTACAAGGCAGAAGAAGAAGAAGAAGAGTTGGTTCTTATATGCCGCTTTTCCCTACCCAAAGGAGGCTCAAAGCGGCTTACAGTCGCCTTCCCATTCCTCTCCCCACAACAGACACCCTGTGGGGTGGGTGAGGCTGAGAGAGCACTGATATCACTGCCCGGTCAGAACAGTTTTATCAGCGCCGTGGCGAGCCCAAGGTCACCCAGCTGGCTGCATGTGGGGGAGCGCAGAATCGAACCTGGCATGCCAGAATACAAGTCCGCACTCCTAACCACTACACCAAACATTAACTTGGTGTACTTTTCCTTTAAAGCCACCACTGCTCATTGAGAAAAGGCCAAAGCTTCCAAACTTGTATTTTATATTTAATGACACAGAGCACACATATGTGGACTTGCAGGAATGACCAGGAATTCGTATCACCCCTTCCTTTTCGCATAAGAGAAGCAACTTCTAGTGTAGCTGTATCATTCATGTACATCAGTCTAACTACTATTGGGTTTGATATTAAGGAAAGTATTCCTGAGAAATGTGTCACTGAGGATGCCATACACACCCTGCCCTCTGTTAATTTCACCCCCTAGGTGTCCTGAAGATTGGCAATGTTTGTTTGCCCTTCAAGACAAGACATCCTTTCCTCCCCAGATTCAACATGAAATGCCTGTGCACTGTGTTGAGGTTTGAATGAAGACAGTTTAATGAGGTTCATTGCTAACATTGACGTCCAAATTGTAACATGTTTTTACAGCTTTGCGGGTGGGGGGAGAGTCAAACTACTGCAAAATCATCCAGGCCTTTGGGCTGCATTTAGAATGCTGACTTGTCCTTCTGAGATGGTTCAACCTTGACATGTTAATGTATTGTGCACTCTGCTTGCTTGTAGTGACAACTGTTTCCAGGGGAGCTGCTGGCAGTGGGCCAAGGCATTCTATCCCTCCACTTACTTCAGGGCATCGTCCAATTCAAGCTAGGGAAGCACTGAAGGTTACTGACAAGGAAAGTGGTGATGCTCTTGTGGCCTTTCGCTTTTGAAATTATTTCTGATCATCAATAAGCATGACCACCCGACAAAGCAAAACCCACAAGTGAATACTGAGTCAAATTAATTTTATTATGCTCCATGATGAATTGCCACCAGTGCAACATCCTATTCACTGTACATTTCAAAAAAGAAAAAGAAAAGAAAAAAATCACATACCAATAATTTCAATTTGATGAAATGGAAAAAAAATGATTGAGACATTTTTCAGAGTATAAGCGGCTAGCAGGTATTGTCTATGCAGAGTGCCAAGATACAAGCCTTGAGTTCATTTGTGGTTTTGCCAAGGCTCCTTGGACAACCAAGTTCAATCAGCTTCGTTACAACAGTTAGAAGTGATTTAATGCCATGAGAGGCCCCTGCTTGGGGACTCCACAAAGCAGGGAATGCAGAAACATGCAGTGGTGACAATAATTTAGCCAAACTGTAACTGCAGTCATGCCTCGACTTAAAAACCATATGATATGCTACTGAAAGCAAAAACATTTGAACTTTTGTGCAATAGCATGGATACACCTTGTATAAAGAGAAAAAAAAAGAGTCAGAAGCCTGTTTGGCAAGTGATTCATGGATCACACAAGCATCCCAACTATCCAGACATACAACATCAAACCTATCCCAAGCACGCTTGTTCTCTAGTCTGGAAGCATGTGCTTAATTCATGCTAATAAGTAACGTCTTTGGAGGCCACCTGAGCAGTGCCCACTTTAAAATGCCCTTCATGGTATCAGAACTACAAGGACGTGATACAAAAAGGAGAAGCATTTACTGAAGGCCATTTAACACCCCTTTCCCATTTGCACACATTCTTAACCCTACAAGATAGTATTTACCCAGGCCTCAGCCACACCACTCACAGTCCTCAAGCTGCACTAGCAGCACTGCTAGTTAAAAAGTCTTTTCCAGCAGCAGGCAGTGCTGTGAATGCAGCTGCAGATGGGCAGGGTGGGGAGGGGGAGAAGGAAGATACCTGGGGAAAAGAAATCGCTTCTCCCAAGTCATGTGCTTAAAAGTTACTCTCTGAATAATTTAGTTTCAGCTTTACTGCACCTCCTTCAAACCTGTGACTTTTTCCTTTCTCAGTATGATTTTTCCCTGAAAGCCACTGCCAAACACATATTTATAAACTGCACTAGAAATCCAAGCCATATCATGCAGGTCCAGCCTGCTGAGATCAGGCCAACACTGGGTTTCAGGAAATACAATTCTGCTCAATATATCATGACCAGAGCATAGGGAATCGTTGGAAGAAAGAATATATCAATTCTATTCCAAATAAGTCTGACTGGAAGCAATTTGCATCAGTGAGCAAAGATATTTCTAATCTCCCCTACTTAATTCCAACCCACAAGTAGAATTAGCATTGCCAATACCTGTCCTTAAAACACATTACTGTGTGTAAAATATAAGAGACCTTAACAAAATTTAAATCTGTTAGTAAGGATGAAAATTAAGACAAAAACTTAATTTCTCCAGGATGAACTGGAATGCTATTTCCAAGCACAGGGCCTCCATCTTTGAAGATCACAAACCCTTGGTATTAAATCCTAAAGAACACAAAAGACACTCAATACTGCAATAAGCAAATTCAGTACATAGAAAAGAATGTTGTAACAGTAAGCTTCCACAAGTTGTTTTTTTAAAGAGATCTCTAAGCTTCCTCAAAAAGCAAAGAAGCTCAGCTGGCTCTCTAACCCACTCTCCTCTGGAAGTCGAAAAGAGAAGAGAGGAAACAGGTGAGCGGTGACCTACAATAACGCATAATTCAAAGGAAAGCTTGTGAGGAATATGGAACTGGGTGGCAGCAGCAGCAGCATTAGTGGGCTGATGAAATGAGCCCACCCAAACTCAAACATCTGGCCCAAATGCACAGAGACTAGAGGATGAAGGAGGTTATGGGGCCTGATGCAAAAAAAAAAAAACAAAAAAAAATTGTGAGGAGCTCAAGCGTCTCCTTCCACCATTGCTTCCATTAGGGTCTCTTGTCAGTCAAGAGAAATAGGTATTTTATTAAGGCATCCATCCTCATTTCACTGCTTTCCATTTTTAGATATCGGAGCCGGTATCTTTAAGTGTGTTGTTGCTTTGTACCACAAGCCATCGAGACTGCAGAGTTACAGTGCTTTAAATTCATTTATTAGTACGCCAACATCCTACATGTTTTTAAAAATGGATTTAAACCCCAATGTTAACCTCAAGCAAATATTAAACCACAGCCCTTCGGTAAAAAAGATTATATAAAAATAAATAAATGACTGCAGCAGATGCCATCAAGGTAGACTCCTCTTCATTGTAAAAGTTAGCAGGCCAAAAAAGAAATTTTTTTTTCAAAGGTTGCAGGCATCAAAGATGTTGTGCCCCATGACCTCACCTGGGACTTGGCATTCAAGGTTTCAAAAACTTTCCCAATGGCACTGCTACAGAATCAAGGGGGGGGGGGAGGGGAATTCACAACTGTTTTAATTTTCTAGTGACTGTTTGATGTATAGCTTAATGCTAACGTGTAGTGTTAGGAAGTCCATTGTTTTCGTCAGCCTCATTCATGTAGCTCAGTTCCCAAGATGAACGGGCTAATCTGCTAGGAGCTGCATTGCTTAAATAATGTAGTGCTATACTAGGCTTTATAAGAAAATTTAGGTACAGAAAAGTAGGGTATGAAAATAGTGTTTTTTTCCTTCTTGCATTATAACTAAATACATTTAAAATGTTTGTCAGTCTCACGCGTTACGTTAAAACTCCCTTATTGATGGAATGAAAAGTATTCACATGTACACTGAGCAACCTGATGTAAACTGGCACACATTAAGTCGGGAGTAGCCTTTGCAGAGGATTATGACAAACCTTTACAGATTAAATGAGGTATTGCACAGATTAATAAAAAAGCAAAAGGCAACAAAAATATACAGCAAATTGGTAGAACATTTACATGATAATTTTACAGAATCCATAGACAGAAAGTAGTTTAGTAATTCACCTTAAAAATATATATATTTATATGATATATAATATATTGGATCAGTCATCCCATTCATCGTCATCCTCAAAGTCTTCTTCATCATCTTCATCCTCATCTTCATCTAGTGGCAAAAAATATTTGTTAATTTGTAACACTAGCAAAACTCAGTTGACTTCTTTGGTATGGTGGCAATTTAAAAACTGTCATTTCTATAGTAAAGATAGAAAGCACATGGACAATAGAAGGAATAAGTCAGGATCTGGGCTTGCGAGGAAGTACTTTCAGAAATTATTTCACTTTGGTCAACAACTAAGCCTCAATTCAGTCAAGCTATGGATAACTAGATTGCGCACTGTAAGAGGGGGATCAGCAATAGTGAGCAAACTATCCAATATTGTCCCAACCCCCCCCTCAAAATGAGTTTCAAAGAAACCTGAGAGGAACTGCATTGAGCAAAGCATTAAGAGGCTATCCTGCTCTGTTCATCCCTAGAATCCAGTCTCTGACAGATGATGTGCAGTATTTTGATATTTTCACAGAGCTATCCACAGAACTTAATGTTCTGAGCAGTAATAGTTTTGAAACATCATACCAGTTCTTTCCAGAGTTAATTACATAGCACTTACACTGGATTCCATACTGCTGCCTGCTCCTCTTTTCAAAAAATGCTTTGAGATCTGCCTGCTTTTAACTTAGTCATTTTTACAGCCATCCACTATTCTTTTGCACCCTTTCCCAACCAGGAAATGGCCACAGTGCAAGTATGCTACTCTTCACGCTTCTTCATAGGAAAGAGTAGATTCCCTTGCTTTCCCTCAACCAAACGTGAATCATGAATTCGGGTCTTTTGGATGGAGGCTCAAAAATCTCTGACAAGTCTTCAAACAGCTGTTTGCAGAATTCCTGCCCTTCCCCATATGCTTCTTGCAGATACACAAATTATGCAGTTCAGAAGGAGGGCAACAGAGCATTCCTAAATAAATTATGCTGACAAAGTAGCTTCTTCTTATGACATCTAGTGTTGGGGCCAGCAGAGATTCACAGCACTAGAAGATTAGTAAACTTTTAAAAATAGAACTAGAAACAAAGACCATAGCAAGTTGAAATGCAATGGGCGCTGGGATGGGCTTTGAAGGGGGCAGGGCAGCCCCCTCCACCCTCTGGTAAAGTAAAGCCATATGCACCGTGTCATAGCCAAAGAGTAAGAAAGCTATGGTTGCAAAAGGCATTATGTGGTTTGTCTTCTCTCATCTCTTTCCACTTCTCCCACCAGAAACCCTGTTAAAACAAAGTCATAGTGCCCAGAGCCAACATATCCTGATGCCAAGATCATGTCATAGTAACATGCTCATTATCTGCCCTGCACTGTAGCCTTACAGGCCTCCCAAGCAGGATTCAAAGAGCAGGGACTGCATACAGAATGATAGGCAAGTAACTCAGAGAGTCAAACACTTGTGTTGGGCAGCCACAGCTGCTCCTGTTCAATACTTGCTCTCTCTCTGTCTCCAATAAAATTAATTTCAAAAAAATTCATCTGCATGCCTTTTGCAGGGAGCAAAACTGGTAGGGTACATGATCTCTTGCAGAAGATCTATGTAGAACACCCTCTGTTAGCAGGCAGTATTTGTGGGGAGAGAACGACGCTGCAGCCCAAATCAGTAAGACATACAGCAGTATTTGCCGCAAGCATCTTATATGGCACAGAGGAAAGGATGGGACACTTAAGAGGTTTCGGAGGTTGACTATGTATGTGTGCACTTTGAAATCAGTGACAAGAAATTCCAAGTGCAGCTTCTCTCATCTCGTGTTGCTGGCGGCCAACAGTAATGAACTTGGTGATGTAGTGTAAGGTGACCAGATTTTAACAATGGTAAAGCGGGACACCACTGGCTGGGGGGGGGGGGGGTTCTTGATTTAAAATTTGGTCTATATGGAGCAACAAAAAGTTTCATAGAATGCTTAGAATGCAAAAATAGTATTGTAATATATATTTTTTTAATTTCAACATAAGTACAATTTGCCAGGTGCCCCCAGATGTCCCTCCAAAAGTGGGACAATCAGGTCATCTTAATGTAGTGAGGCTTCACCTCAACTTGAGAGGAAACAAGCAGGCAGAGATTTAAGCCAGGTCCCTGGTGGGGACTTGATGGGGAAATACTGAGGGCATGAAACCAGGAATTGATGAGACAAGCAGGGTTTCATTGATCACCCATTGGCCCATTTTTGGTTTCATGTTGCAGTGCATCTGACTGTATTTTTACTCAAAAACAGGATATATTCTCAGGGAAAGAATGTTAACCAATTGCACAAAGCAGATAAATACAATGCATTGTCTTTTTCTGTTAGAGCTCAACCAGTACATAGAACACTGAGTTCTGGGAGTAGGCTTGCACTTTAAAGTGACTATTTTAAAGTAACTATTTTACCTGAAGAATGAATGGCTTTGCTCCTTTTCTGCATAACTTCCATTAATGCTCCCACAATACCCGAGGTGGGTGCAGGCGTAGGAGGTGCAGTCTCTTGGCCATCAGATACCTTGGAAGAATGGAATACAAATCTATAAAGAATAGCTCATTTAACCCTCACCTTTTGTGATTAACAGAAGACTGCTAAAGCAAAACTTCATGGAAACAAGAACAGATGTAAGCAGTTCCAAGAACACGGCCATCTATTAACCACAGCTGATATCACCTGTATATTTCTGGATCCCACATTTCAAATAACCATGCTGGTAACATCCAAACAATGCCTATATGAATGTATCTAAGACTACAGGTCTAATGCTGGACACAATCAAAAATGGAAAACAGCTGAAATACAATCCCCCCACCCAACACACACACATCCAACCAGCATAATCTAGGAAAACTTTATTTCTGTATTAAGAAATGGGACAAATACATATTTAAATCATAGCGTTACAATTTAGAAATAAGATGCTTGAACATAGCATCATTCATGCTTTTATCTTTCCCACTAATTCAGATCATGCCAAGGAGTTACATGCCTTTGGCATGCAAATTTTATTTCACACTCTTTTGCTAACAAATGTAAAAGTTTTCTAGTGGAAGACAGGAAACCCACAAGAACACTTACAGACTTCAGCTGTATACCCTGCCGTATCTGATCGAGCAGCGCATCTCTTCCTGAGCAGGAAACTGGCCGACTGTTCTGTTCCACTTTCTTTAACTGTGCGCCTTCTCGTATTTGATCTAAGAGAGCAGCTTTGTTTCCTGAAGGAACTGGAACCTGGTGGTCAACCTCTATTGGAAGACCAGGTGGTGGAGGTGGCCCAGGAGGAGGCGGTGGTGGCGGCGGGGGAGGAGGCACACATGAACCACCTGATGGTGGTGGAGGGGGTGGAGGTGGGCCTGGGGGTGCAGATGAAGAATGAACTGGCGGGGGAGGAGGATACATCCTATTTGGTGGAGGAGGAGGCATTGCAGCACCAGGTCTAGAAGGTGGCGGAGGTGGTGGTGCTGCTGTTGGAGCTCTTGATGGAGGAGGTGGAGGAGCTCCTCTTCCCCTAGCAGGAGGAGGTGGTGGCCCTAAGCTATGTGGGGGTGGGGGAGGAGGTGGACCTCCCCTACATGGCGGAGGTGGAGGTGGAGCTGGAATAAACAAAAAGAACAACCCACACCAAACCGAAGGTTAGTCAGTAACTAGTAAATTAAAATAGTCACAATTAAAGGCATCAATCCAGTCTGGTTATTTTATAACAGTTCTCTGTTCACTGTGTTTTCCCTACAGGAATTTTTAGCTCAGTTTACACTAAGTATGAATGACAGCGATGTCTATCTAGCACCAAACAGACACAGTAATATTTTATCATCTCAAATTTGAACAATGTTTCTTATGGTCACATTAAATCCCCAGCTGAGTACATATTCTATCATGCTAACATCACAAAGCATTCTTTGCTGTATGAAACTACATGAGTAATCATCAAGTTCCTGAGCAGGCCAGAACTGATAATTAACAGTGACATTCTACCTTTATACTCATAAATACCACCATTACTCTCCTAGGTTTGAATCCAATGACTCCTTCCATTGATGGATGACATCTCACCTAATGGAAAAGATCATTAGATTCAACCCATAGCCTTGATGAGAAAATACATATCCAGAAAGCAGCTCAAAGCCTTTGGCTTAATTGAAGCTTGAAATTCATATTTTCTTGGAAAGAACTCCTTGTGTCCCTGGATGACTGGATTATTCAACTATTAGTCAAAATGGTTTATGTTTTTATAAGTTTTTCAGACAACCAATTTGTTGAAACAAATTGAATAGGGCTAAACATTAAAATAGGGATCAAAGTACCAACAGTTCATTCATGCCCCTTGATAAAGATCTACTGAAGCCACCATATAATATTGAAATGCAAAAAGTTTTCAACATGGAGGCTACAGGGTGCAACAGGAAGGCTTGTGTCTGCGGAAGTGGTGGAAACACCAGTCATGGATTGGGGGGGGGGGAGGGTTGGTGGTGGTTTACACTTTCACAAATCAGGGTTACAGTTTTGGAGTGTCCTTGGACACAGGGTGAATGGAAGAAAGGTATGATGAAATAATATTTGCATCAATTTTAGCAGACTCACTGACTATGCTCCTCTGCAGTATATGCTATGGTAATCTTTCAGCTGGACTACTGCAGAGCATTTACATGTGACTGTTCTTGTAGTCATTCTGGAAATAATAACTTGCTCAGGTTGTGACAGCCAGATATCTTTGCCAATTGTTAATTTGACTCAGAAGCATTTAGACATTGTTACCATTACGTATGGCACTGAGGAGAGAGAAAGTGCTCTGTCATCTGCTACTTCTTGATCACTGACTAGAATATGCTTTCACCCCCATTTCATATCAGCCTCAAGTCAGGCATGCTCTGTCATGACAATGGAAACAGATGCCATGGACAATGAGAGATTCAAGACTTTGCTATGCTCAAGAAAGTACCAAAGAACCACTTGTATCCCCTGGGTTCTGATATTGAGACATGTAGTAGAAATTGTCATCAAGTCACAGCTGATTTATGATGACTTCTGGTGGGGTTTTCAAGGTGAGAGCTATTCAGAGGTGGTCTGCCAATGCCTGCCTCCACATCATGACCTTGGTATTCCTCAATTGGTCTCCCATCCAGATAGCAGCCAGGGCCAACCCAACTTAGCTTCTGAAATCTGACAAGATCAGGCTAGCCTGGGCTATCCAGGACAGGCCATTAAATATATACCACTGCTGATTAAAGATCTGTCTTATTCCTTAGCGTATTCCATCAGCGCCCTCTCCTTTCCTTCTCTTCTTCTTTTCCCCTCCCCTCTTGAGACAGTATTAAGTGGACTAAATTGGGACAAGGCTTTCTGCCAGATTTTCTTACTGATTGCTGGTTTTATGTGAGATTATTTTATTGTTAAGTTTTTATTGGGGTTTTAATGAATTGTAAACCGCCGCAAGTCCTTGGGGAGCGGCGGGATATAAATCAGATGAATGAATGAATGAATGAATAATTTGTATTTCAACTTTATTATGTTGTTGCAGCTAAGCTTGAGAAATCATACTGAAACATGAGTAAAAAATTCTCAAAACCTGGCAAGACTTGCATTTAGGAAAATTGGTAACTGGCTAAGCAAAGTAAGGCTACTGATTCAACTGCCTGTTCATACATTTGATGCGTTGTATTTTTTGAGCAAAATTTGTTATGTAAGGTTTATGCCACAGCTGTTTTATAATTGTGGGAACAGAGTAGGAGGAATTGGTTAGGCAATGGTCTCTTGACTGTGAGAGACCACATGTTCTACAATATGAAATTGCCCCATCCTCTCAATGCACAACCTACCCCACACCTCTGTGGTCACCATCAACTTGCCCAGTCTTAAGCAGTTCACTCACATCAAAGCCCATAAACCAGCCATGTATTGATAAATGCAATCCATTTAGCCAACCACAGAGCAAATCCTAACATTACCATTTGTAAGTATAGAGACTTGCAATTAGAACACACGAGAAAGAAAAAACAGAAGGGAGAAGAGCTTGCTTCAAAGTAACAAGATCTTAAACACATGCACACTTCAAATGACCATACATTATTATATGGTGGATGGGTAAAAAACATGGAAGTGAATAAGTTAGTGTTATAAACTGACCACAGCATGTTTCACTTGCCAAGAATTCCAACAAAAAGAAAACATGCTAGTCGAATAAAGTGGTCGTAATTCAAATGCTAATTTGTAAATCTGATGTTCCACTTCTGTTTTACTATGTTTTGCCCAAGTGTTTATGCACCATGTGCCACACACAACCACAATGTGAAGAACTTCAGAGACTAGAATTCATACATACCACTCCAACGTGGTGGACCTAGATCATAAACATTAAAATGTATTAATGTTCTTTGAACTCCCTCCCCAAATCCCACTTAGTTCCTCAAGTCCATTTCCATAAAGTAGGGAAATCTCCAACCTCTGCCATCTGTTCAACATGGATTAAGTCCTCATGGCAGGTAAACCAGTCAGGTATACTTTCCAGGATGGTATGATCTAAATTTTGAACTAAAACAGTATGTTTATTTGGCCTCCCATCTTTAACTCTACTTGGCTATTGGGCATATTTCCCAAATAACACAGAGGCTATCTGCACCCACAACTGGAGCTGTGTTCCTCACTTTTGGGTCAGCAGTGAGGCATACATCTCCCTAAACCAGTTAGCAGTGAGGCATACCACTCCCTAAACTGATACATAAACATGCGGCTTCCATAAATCAAAGGTGAAGCAAGCGTAACTTGAATGGTTTGCACGCAAGTGTGTCTGGAAATGTAGAACTGGAGGAGAGTTGTGTGTTCTAACATGCTTGCTAATAGGATGCCTTTTGTAATTGGGAAAACCTGAAACAGTGTTTGAGCTTGCTGAAAACAATTTAAATATTTTGACACAAAAAAAATTGTAAGTTAACTGCATGAAGAAACAAGGACATACCTTGTCTACGTAACTCGTTTTTAACAGCTTCTACTCCTCCTGTTTTTTCAATAAAATCATATATAACCTTGGACGTTTCTTTGTCTTTCAGCTGAGCCTCTGAAATTCCGCACATATCAAACAGTTTTTTCAGCTCTGGATCCAAGTTGTTAACCTAAGGGAAAGAGAGTTATTTGCAGAGTTAGAGATAAGCTTATGCTGCAGATCAGTATTTGAAGGAAAAGGGTTTTTCCAACTGTTATTTTGCCAGATAAATCCATAGATTGGATCCTTTTTACTTGCACTATGTACTTCAAGGAAAGAGGACATAGGAAAAATTTTGTCTATTTGCCCTGTAGCTCTCCACCTTCTTGATGTCCTGTGACCTCCTGGGATACAATTCTGAAGTCACCAAACAGTGCAGCAGGACAAGAGGAGACAAGATTGGCATTTATACATGGGAGACTCTGCTGGAGCAGAACAAGATCCAAGCCCATGAGATTCACAATAAAGTAACAAATAGTTAGATGTACTTCATTTCCAGTGCGGATTCTATTTCTATATATGAAGCTTAAAGTAGGGTTGTAGCACAGTTTTAAAGCCTGTATGAATCAAAATGGCAGAGGAGGAAATGCTTGCTACTTGGCTAGCACAGATGCCTAATCTCTAGCTGACTTTGTTCTCCTGTTTCACTGGTATTTTAAGGCCTGGGCATGCCCACAAGTTCGAACCCTTGTGCATAAGCTGAAGGACAACAGCCAGAGGGCTGTACCCTGGAGCTGGCAGGAAGATCACTCAGAAGATCTGCTTTGTATTCAGAAGCCTCCTCTCCAATTTTCTTTTTTTCTTATTTCTATTGCATGCCCCTTTAGGTTCACCACTGGGGAGATACACAGGCTATAAATAAAATGTATGAATCACAAATGCCAATTCCACCTGTTCCACAGAAGCAATGGCCACATATTCACAAAACTTGTGGGAAACAAAACACACAGAACCTCACATGCTTCGATGGTAAGTTCTGAGAGGCTTGTCATCACACTTACATCAAAACCTGTATTTGGGTCCCAGCCCACATGCCCGATATGCCTAGAAGGAAGCAAAACAAAAATCAGGAGGTCTAGTACAGATAGCAGGTCAAAGCAACTTTATTAGAATGTGCAGTCTTCAGAACAATTAAATGGCAACAAGGAATTGTTCACCTGATAGAATTGGTTAGGTTAGGATGAGCAAAAGATGGCCTCAGCGTATAAAACATTCGATAAGATTTTGCACATGCCATTTGGACAGCTTCTACATAGTACTGCTAGTACTGTATCCTAGAATCATCAACAATAACTGAGGGGGTAACATTTTTGAAAGCAGACTCCCCGAAGACTTAAAGAGGCCATTCTGTACTGGTGAAACCCATATTTCGTTCTTCAAAGTCTGATAACCATGGAAACAGCCTCTGTGAATAAGCAGCTCAGCTTCTGAACAAGTGCAATTTTGCTGTATGCCAGACACAGCATGAACCATTTATTTGATTTAATCTTTGTGCTCAGTGATACACTTCCTACAAAGTCTCTAGCACAAATTAATTCTGAGGTCCATTAGAAATCATCATTGTCACTGAATGCATTTAAGATTTTAGTGCCAATATAACAGTGGTTTTCAAGTTTCCCACACACAGGGAAGCCTTTCTACATTGATCCGTCTGCCTAAGGACTCCCACACATCCACCATCAGAGCTTCATATGATGCTAGAGATTCTGAGGTACATTCTAGCATGAACACTCAGGACACCAGCCAGAACTTATTGTGATCTTGTGTGAGTGAAGTATGTGTTCAAAGCTCCCCTGCAGCATACAATAATGGCAGACAAATAGTTTTTCAAGGAACCTTCTGCCATTATTGACTGTTCTTCAAAGAATCACTGCTAAGCTTCCAAGCAATGTTAGAGTCCTTAGGAACAAGTGGAAAGCTCACTTTGTTAAGTTACCTAGTTATGAATAAGACATACTGCAGATAAATAAATTGTAACATTTACTCCATGACAACAGAAAAGCTAAAATGTAAACTACAAGATTTTACTCTTGAAAGCCTATTCCCTGAAAATCTTGTTGGTCTCTTAAGAAGTGCTACTGAACTCAAATCTAGCTGTTCTACTGCAGATCAACATGGCTTCTCTCTGAAAGTATCCCTACTCAGATATTTATCTTTTCACACCACCACTGTAAAGTCCACAAGAAGACCATGTTAGAAATTTGTTATCCATGATGAACAACTTTCAATTTAAAGTCTGGGTTGCAGCACTTAAAAATAATCCTGTAATCATCATCTCTGGGTTCATGTGCCTCTGATGTTGACTCCTTTCATTTACAGAAAGGTAACTACTATGCAGGAACCAGTGAGGTTATTACTTTAAAAAACAGCCAGCCTTATTTAACTATACTGATTGATCACAGGCATCTGAAAATGACTCCATTTTCTACATTAAAACATGCAACAAACGAGCCAAAGAAGGTATTAATATGCTCTTCCAATACAAGAATATTTGAATACAAATATGTTGTGATTAAGTAAGTGATCACATTCTGGTGAGTAAATCTGGCCCGTCCCATGACTTCATTTCTGCTCCTTGAAAGTGGCTTGCTTTTGATATCCAATTCAGTTAAATTTCTGTATCAAGTATCAAAAATTATTTGTCACAGGAGAAAGGGAGTCTGCTCATACACAGGGCAGCACAATACAAACAAAGTTCTATCTTCACACATCTTCAACTAGAAGAGAGGCTTTTGAACATGCTTGCCTAAATCCAGTTTAGCTACTATAATAAACATACATATGACAACTACCCCTAGCAAAGGCAGAAAGGGTACTGAACACCTATTATAAACATTCGGTGGGCTCTGACGCTGAATGGCTGTGGCTTGGCCTGGGCTGTGCTGCATGCCTCTTGTGTGCATCATCATTAAACAGTTGAACAGATTGTAGCAATTTCTTCACAACCTATTTTGATAGGGCTGAGTGCCCTAATCTCCTCTCCCCTCCTCCAAAATAATCATTCCATATCATTATGTAATAAGATGACATTGCTGAAATCCTAGTGCTGTTTTGTTTTGTAACATCTGCCAAACTGCGCTTAAAAATCTTTAAAGTTTGCTTTCTGGATGGAGAACCTGCTTTTCCCCATGGCATCTAGCCCATGGACATGTATGTAGACAGATGTTTCAGGTTTTCATTTTCATCTGCTTGGTACACAGCAAACACTGGAAAAGCAAACACTGGAAACCTGTACCAATCGAAAAATGAACCCACTTATTGCAAAATAGTTTGTTCCTTCAATGCACCATTTGGGCAGAGAGTAAGCATTCTTACTGAAAGTTGCTAGGAGTCCCAATATCTGCCTTTGTCAGTCTCTTCTTTTTCGCTTTTCCTTTTTTCTTCTCTTTGGTATAAGGGATATTATTGACTTGGGAACCATAAAATCTATTGGTGGTGATTTCTGGGTTTTTGATGTCAACAGTTGCCATTGGTAGACTCGGACCTGCAACAATACAAATGGATATTGTGTGTTAGTGTTATATTCATCTGACGTACTCTGTTATGTTCCTTGGACTCATTTGTTTTCATCTACAGATGTTCTATTTAGGAAAGTCAGGAGAGAGTTTCAAACAGCAAGTAAAACTTTTAAATGCATTAAGTGCCACAATCACAAGACTGCCATGAGATGTGCCCTCTCTGGCTGGGACGCAACTTAAGATCACGTCTCAGGCCAGAAACCTGGGGGTGACCATGGACGCCTCACTAACATTTGAGGCACAGGTCAAACAAGTAGCTAGCCAGGCATTTTTCCATCTCTGCCAGGCTCAGCTACTAGCGCCCTATCTGTCCTCTGAACACTTGGCCACAGTGATCCATGCAACGGTCACCTCCAGATTAGATTTCTGTAACTCGCTCTACACTGGCCTGCCTTTGGGCTTGATCCAGAAACTGCAACTGGTCCAAAATGCAGCTGCTAGGATCCTCACGGCTACACCTTGGCCCCAACCTGGTGGAATGAGCTCCCAGAAGAGCTGCGGGCCCTGCAGGAATTGTCATCATTCCACAGGGCCTGCAAGATGGAGCTCTTCCACCAGGCTTTCAGTTGAGGCCGGGCAGCAAGAAGATCTAGCCCCCCCTCACAAATGTAACGGTTTCGTCTGTCATCTGCCCCCTCCCTTTGCCTTCTTAGGGGGTGTGGAATTGGGTTAGCTATTGAATTTTGCCGCCATTCTTGTAACTTTTGTATTAATTGTATTTATTGTTTTAGGGGATTGGTTTTTCTGTGACCTGCCTCGAGCCTCCGGGGGAAAGCGGGATATTAATAATAATAATAATAATAATAATAATAATAATAATAATAATGATGATGATGATGATGATGATGATAATAATGATAATAATAATAATGATAATAATAATAATGATAAACATATTTTTCTTGTTTTTCACATACACACAAGTTTATACCCAGAATTAAACTTTGTTGGACTCAAACTTTGTTCCATGATAGCTTGGGTTCTAACATATCATTGGATGTTCATTTCGTGAAACAAATCAAATCTACTGTTTCTCAGAGGAACAATTCCTTTGGCTCTTAAATAACTGGATCCCACTGCATAGTATAAGTAAGTGGACAAGTTTTAAGTGCTTTTAAATATAACTCTAAATCTCAGTGCTTGTAAGTGAGCTGACTATTCACATATTCTTTATTGAGACCTACTTCATTTGCTTTGCTTGTACACATGCAAAAAAAATAAGAGTTGGTTCTTATATGCCGCTTTTTTTTACCCGAAGGAGTCTCAAAGCGGCTTACAGTCACCTTCCCTTGTCTCTCCCCACAACAGACACCCTGTGAGGTAGGCAAGGCTGAGAGAAAGAGCCCTGATATTACTGCTCAGTAATAACAGTTTTATCAGTGCTGTGGCGAGCCCAAGGTCACCCAGCTGTCTGCATGTGGGGGAGCGCAGAATCAAACCCAGCTTGCCAGATTAGAAGTCCCCACTCATAAAAACTATGTCAAGCTGAACACCAAAATTTTAAGAGAAGATGTCATAAGATTCTATATTTATTTGAAGCTAAGTTAAGCAACCCAACTGCTGTTTATCCCATAATTTACAAGATATAGAACAAAATCTGAATATCTCACGCACACACACACACATAAAGAAAGATTACTATCAAGACAGCCATGTTAGCTAGCATGGGATATGTACTTCTGGACAACTAAATTGGTTGCCTCAGGGCTAAATTGTTTAAAAGAACTCTAAACTTTAGAATAGACCACAATAATGCCTAGCATTCCAACCCATGACTTCAATAGTGTTATTTTAATGATATTTTTATTGAATTGAAAGGATGGCTCAATGCAAAAATGGTACAATAGGGTTCCCCATGCAACAATGGACTAAGCATATAATTTAGAAGTCACGTGACCCAACAAATCTGATGAAGCCAAGCAGGTCTGGTCAATACCTAGATAGGTGACCTTGACCCTCATGATGAAAGAAAAGTAGGAATAAGCAGAGAGAAAGATGTTACAAAGCAATACAAGAAATAGGTATTCTATATCACTTCTAGTTTACAATCCCTTTTAACATTCTGCCTATATGAATACTGTAACGATATTATTCCTTATGTGCAAGGTCAGTTTTTACTAATTATTTTTGTCCTTTAGTTGACTGGCCTTTCACATCCACCAAAGTATTTTTATTGTACCTTTGCCTTTTTAGTATCATCATGGTTCAAGGAAAAGTACCTTGTTGTATTTCCTTTCTCTCTGCACACTTCTGGGAGTGGTACAGGACAACTGATCTACAGAAACTTGTTTCAGCAAGCAGATGCCCAGTCATTGAATATGATATTATGATGTTTCCTTATCAAGGAGCATTTTTCCTTAATGCATATAGACTGTTTTGCATGTTAACTGATTTTTGTTGTGTATTTCTTCAATGTGTCTGGTAGGCAAACTGATTAATGAAATGGCAAAATTTATTTATTTATTTATTTAGATTTCTATACCGCCCTTCCCTACAGCTCTGGGTGGTTTACATTAAGCGTTGTGGAATGCTTACATGGAATATAATAATAATGAAATAAATAACAATCATAACAAAATATACTACTAATAATTCTCCAGTGCTCTATATTCAGGAAAATGCCCTTTATGATGCAACTCACGTATTTTTAATATGTCAAAAATGACACTTTTCTTATTAGAAAGTTTAATGCTTTAGATCTGGTTGTTTTGTAGTCCAAGACTAATTCCCTCAAGTCCTTATTTACAACCCATTTTAATACCCCAAGAGCAGCTGTGCTCATCACAGCCTATGAAAAACCATACTTACTATGAATCTGAAGATGTGTATCATCTGAAGAACTTCCATTTTCTTCCAACACTGCCATATTTATATCCAAGAAAATTTTCCCCATCATAACACAGGCACCTTCCCCATCAGCTGTCGACAGCTCAATGAGTGAAGATGAAAATGGTCTATACAGGTCCTCATTAGGAAGAACTTGACAATATAGTGGCCCTAAGCATCCACTGATGTTGATATCTGGGATGTCTTCAGAAGACTTTCCAGAAAATGTAGTACAAAACATTGCAGAACTTCTATATATTTCTCAAATGCTGCCTTACTGGAGGGTAGCCTGCTGCAGATTAAACCAGATTCTACCTTCTGAATTAAAGAGCAAGTAGTCCACATCATTCTGGGCAAGATTTTAAAAAAAAAACCCTAATTCTGATAAATCCCCATTTTCATTCCAATCGCTATGAACAGTCGGCAAAACCACTGCTAACTGATTCACTCTAAAGACTTTTCCATTACCAACAAGAATAAAGACACAAATCCCAGGAAATTACAGGCTAATGCATTTTATATAACCCTTAATGCTAATTTGTTTAATTCTACATTTTTTCTTACGATGCAACCTTAAGACAGGTTTCTAGCAAAAGGGTGTTTTCATTTCAAAGGCCTTTTCCATTCAACATTAAAGATATTAAAAATATAAGGGTGAAAGAAACTAATAGCAAGTGAAAGATGTGCAGATATTCTGCAGATAGCTTGATGTCTGTATATTAAGTCAAGTGACAGATAAATCAGCTTTGAAAACCATTCTAGTGTCAGCATATGCTAAAAGCAAGTAGAGTGTCTCCAAGATCCTGACACTTGCCCAGCAATGCTGACTTTTCTTCATTTTTAGTCCTGCTTTCATGTCTCTGCCTGTGCTTTTCTCAAGGCAGTTTTATAGTATAGTTTTTAACTGAGTCAGGCCCTATAGATAACCATCATAAGCAGACTGAAACACAAGTCAGGTCATAGACAGTGAGACTCTTTGGAGATGAGCAGCTAAGGAAATAAGTTAAAAATGTTTAAAAGAGGAAGACAGTAGATGATTAATGCAAGGAAAATCTTACCATTTGGTAGATCTCTCCTTTTCTCTGTTATAAAAAGAGGGAAAGAAGATATTTCAGGTCATTCAGGCATGAGGTTGAATGTTAAAACATTTCTTAACTTTTAATTTAGAGATCTTTTATTACCAGGGGAATATAGGTCACATTTCAAACTGCTAAAATCGTTAGCTCCCCCTCCCCCCATTTTAACAGCAAATATCCTCTAATGGCCAGTGGGTGACCTCAAATCTTCCAAGTAATCTTTCATCAGGTCTATGATTGCTTAAGTAGAAGACAAGCTTAGAGCGACAGTCCCTCAATGCAAAGTGCAAGACCAAGAACAAATTTACTATTGAGATTCCTTGAAAGTCATATTTGGTTTCAAAAAGGTCAGAGATCCAAGACACTCTGCTAATCAGCCCTCCCACTTCCTGTCTTAAACATGCTCTCAGTATTTCAAGGAGCTCTCTTGCATACACAGGGGTGACTCCTGCTATTACACAAACATCTTCTGCTCACTGATCTTGCCCCCAGCAGCTCCCATGGTGCCTTCAGTGGGATGGAGGAAGAAGTGGCAAGATGAAACTGTAGTATAGAGGAAAAATCACCTTGTTCAGGTCAAATAAGTAGCAGAGCAGCCCTATTCTCAATTCTTCCTATAGTATCCTCTTCAGCACATACATTGAGCCATGATTTGCAGAGGAGTTGTCAGGAAGATGCAAGCATGAATGCCTTTGGTATGCAAATGGCAGTATCCAACCCACTGAATTTATGCCATTTTAGACCAAACAGAGAAAGAAAAGCAGCACATGGGCAGAAATAATTTTTAGCTGCTAGGTTTTAGAAGAATGCTTCCAGAGTCACCATCATACAACACTTTGGTACTTTTATAACTAAAATACACATTTTCTTCAAAATAAAGAAGAGATGGTAAACCGTGTACATTTTTGCAAGGAAAGTAAAATTAGGTTGTATTCCCTAACTTGTAAATATTCAGCCAAGCTGAATATTTTAGATTTAAAAACAACAATACTAACATAAGAAAGTAATAAGGAACTGATGACTAAACGTTTTCAAATACACATTGGCACATGTATGGTTTCAATACAGGATGACTTTGTATAAATGCATGCTATATAGCAAATAACAACAACTTTCATGTCAACCTAGCAGCTATACATGTAAATATTAATTTTATTACTAACCAAATGCCTCTGTGTCAAGTGATATCAGATTTCTCCTGTTCTGAAGTTTGAAATTAGAGCCATGGACCAGTAAATCGACAACCATATTACTTAACTGCAAATTCTACTGCTAGAAAGTTTTCCAAGGTTACAGTGCAGAATTAGAACTCCATCTGGTGGCTGAATGAGGAGGTTTCTGTACAAGAATGTAATCACTGAAAAATTGAACCAAACCACTAACTTGCAAGTTAGAACCTCCAAAATTTTCAAATATATAAAAAAGGGACTTCAGGGGCATGGTGGGTTCCTATAGCAACCCAAAATGGAAGTTGAATTGAGGCAGTGGCTACCTCCGTTATGATATGGCAAGGTTAATGATGAAAGGGGAGAGAAACAGAACCGGGGGAATGAGAATCAGCCTCCCTGTGTATTCTTGGGGGTTCCTTTCTCATAACATACTACTAATTAAAAGTAAATATCCAAATTACATCCAATATGGAAAGCTTAGAGGAAGAGGGAGGAAGAAGACATTTTCTGTAAGGACAAAAATTTAAACATGAGTAGAATCAGGACAAAGAAAAAAACCTGGGGGGGGGGGGGAGCGACTGGCACCAAGGGGAAGAAGCTACCTTCAGGACAGACCATGAATACATTGAAAAGTTCCATGGCAATTCATCTTTATTAGATTAATAACCCAGTTATTCTAGAAAAGCTAAGAGGTAGAAATGCCTAATTTACAACTCTTTTAGACACACATCATGTTTTTAATATTTAGAAGTTTGTTATTTTCTGCCTCCAATTTTCAGTTGAAGTATGTAAGTACATTTAAAATTAAGCCTGAGTGATCAGTTAAGTCCTAGATGTTTGCTTCTGGACATTTTCACATTATACACTGAACAAAACTGTACATTTACCAGATTTCCGTTGGCGCCGTCCAAGTAAATCTGTTATTGCCTTCTGGAATTTTTTAGCTTCTTCTTCATTAGCAAAATTAAGACCCACCTGACATGTCTGAAAAACAATCAATTCCCAGAGTGTATTAATGTTTCTAATGAACTGTAAATAAATTCTGTGTAGTCTCAGCCAAGTATGAGCCCTTCTGCACGATTCACTTTGCCTCAAGCTGAGTCAGGGTCTTCCTCCATGTGACAGCTGTCCAAGCACTGTAGGGTAAAACTCAGACCAGGATTGCAGTGCCTCCCCATGCCATTTTCCCTGCTGAAATGGTGTGGGTGGGTGTGCGTGCATGCTTTTTGCATTTACAGCCCCACAATGGAGAAAAGGTACCACCTCCCCCACTCCCCCGGTGCAGTTTTGGCTCAAGGAAAAGGCACTGTGGAGCAATACTAGCCTCTGCTGGTGAAGTGGTCCTGATCCAAGTCAGGCCCTGAATTACTTGGAGAATTAGGTTCTCAGCAGCTGCAACTGGAGGCCAAAGATATCATGTAAGAGTGGCTCTGAGCTGTACATGGATCCTGCTGACAGAAAGTGGACTTCATGGCCATGAATTTTCAATACATTTCCAAACATGAACTGAAACAGTTCAAGGTCTTTTGTTATTTCATCTGTGCAACAAGAATGAGTCCCTACACGTGTGAGCACATGAAACACATTATTTGATACTTTACAGGTAGCTTCAGGGAAATTAAAAAAAAAGATTAAGTATAGAAGGAATATAGAACACTTACATCCCCAGCAAAGGTATGAAAATACGCTCTAGGACTATTATATACAAAATTATTATACAATTCTTGTTCCCATAGTAGTTTTCCATCCTGAAAGAAAAAGAAATACACATCCTGAGACCATAAAGAAACGACCAGAAATCAGCAAAACCTTTACGTTCCCCATACACCTCAGGGATTCCTAGTCAGCACTCTCTCTTTGGAAATCAAAAGAGCGGCATTATCTTGAGGACATAGACCTGCATTGTTCCCTGGTACTTGCACTATGCAGCTGTTATATAATGGCTTTGGGAATATTCTATGCAAAATAACAGCACAAGTTCTGCATAAATTCTTCCCATCCAAATAGTCCATAATGGTAGCCCTCACCCCAATAGCGCATATCACCTTTTATTTTTTAAAGCATAGCCATGATCAAACAGTGGGGTATCCATGGGGGAGAGACACACATAATTGTTCTCATAACTAAATCTTTACTTCCTGTCTTACTGTGGCTGTTTGTATTGCCTAAGAGATAGGACATTTTTTTTAAGCTACACAGCAGTTTGTTCAACAGTAATAACTTCTGCCACAAAAGTCAGGAAGTGGAGGTGCTGTTTTCTCTTTCTGCAGACATAAATTATTTTTTTTGTTTTCTTTTTAAATGATAATATGCACCAAGTAAAACAGCAACACATTCAGTTTTGTTCCTACAAAGATCGAGGTCTTTTAAAATGCAGACAATAGTGTTACCAGTTTTGCTTCCTACCATTTGATATATTTGTGTCGTCCTACACTACAGATCCTTCTATTTGTGTGTTCCTTACCTTGATATCATATATTCTGATAAAATAAGACCTTTGTGGATTGTCTTTCACAAGGCAGGCTACACCACAGCACTTCTTTGACCACACGGCATTGCGATCTGCTGCATAAATCTGAATAACTGCAGAGCACATAGTCTGGAAAAGGAGAAAAAGGGCTTTAGGACTTAGAATGGATCAATGTGCCATCACCTTTTTTGACAGGCTCAAAGTCAGACAAAGTCAACCAAGCAAGATCCATCACTCAATTCATTTTTCACAGTTGGCTTTTTCAAGTCAACAGTTAAACACATTTTTTTAGTGCACTCCTTATTATCAAGGGTACAAGAACACTTGCAAACCCACCCACCCCAAACCTATGTGTATTTTTTGTCTCCTTTGCCCTACTTCTGGGTAAGGTTCAAAGAAAAGATGCAAGGGCTGAAAGCTCTGATTTGGGCACCCTTCTTTTACCTGGTAGCTGTGAATCAAAATGAGAAATTAGGAAGAAGTGGCAGTGGCCAGATTTTACACATACCACCACAGTGGGTAGAAACCTGCTCCAGGTTCCTTGGACTAACTGCTTCTGTTTTTTCTGTAAAACCATGTATTTACTACTATACCAAAATCTAGTATAGAATTTACTGCAATGTATAGACTCTACTGCAACTCCAGTTCTGCAAGACTAGATTGCATATGTTATTTGTACTCTCTCATTTCAAGGTTCATGGAAGCCTGAACACTACTGGCAAAACTTCTGATTTATTCTGCAGAGGCTTACTCTCCAAGACCAGAGCAGCCAGCATGTTTTCAAAACATCAGTCAGCACACACTAAACTCAGAGATATCACGAATTGTGACTAATGTAATACGTCTGTTATGACTAATACTTGTATTTTAGAGTACTTTGTGGGGACTTTGTTCTTTTATGATGTTTTACTAATATTTAATGAGATGTATATTGATTTGTAAACCGCCGTGAGCCAGCTATGCTGGGAGTGACAGTATAAAATCACATAATAAATAATAAAAACAGTGTCCTCATACTTGTACTAGTTGCTTTATACTTATTTTAAGAGAGATTGCATGAGCCACGGCACTCCGCTGTGCGGGTACGATTCTGCTTGTTGTCCTGGATTCCAGGGACATTCACCTGGTCTCGACCAGGGCCAGTTCATTTTCAGCCCAGGCCACAAGCTGGTGGAATGAGCTCCCGGAAGAGCTGAGGGCCATATCAGAATTATTATCAGCTTTCTGCAGGACCTGTAAGACGGAGCTCTTCCACCAGGCATATGTCGCCCCCCCATCCCAGACCCCAGGGAAGCCTTCCTCCTGTGAGGCCTTCCCTCGAACATGGCCCCTAGCGCCCATTTTATTAAAAAATAAAATGGGCTTTATTTCTAGTTATTCAATAAATGAAAAGGCCAGCTGACACAGAAATGCCCATAATTTAGAAGCAACAGAACAAAGTTTGAATCCAGTGGCACCTTTAAGAGCAACCAAATTCTGTTCAAGATAAAAGCTTTCATTTGCAAATACCTGAAGAAGCATGCTTGCACATGGAAGCTTATACTGAGAATAAAGCTGGACTCAAACTCTGTTCCACTGCTTCAGACCAATATGATCAGAGTCCAGTAGCACCTTTAAGACCAACAAAGATTTATTCAGGGCATGAGCTTTCAAGTGCAAACACCCTTCATCAGACTTGCTTGCACTCGAAAGCTCACGCCCTGAATAAATCTTTGTTGGTCTTAAAGGTGCTACTGGACTCTGATTCTATTGTGCTACTTTAGACCAAAACGGCTGCACATTTGAATCAGACCAATATGGTTATCCATCTGAATCTAGGTTGGAAGCAAGGAAATGTAAGTTTGTCCTTGGCTACCACATGTTGGGTCACACAAAGCAATGGTCCTTCCAAGTTGCATCCATGCCCTATCTCCCCAAAGGAGAGAATGGATGGACTTCTGATGTTTAGTTTTTATTTATTAAAACATTTAAGCCTCACCATTCCTTTTAGGCTCAAGGCACCTTATAAAGCCTATTTAAAACATACAAGATACAATGCCAACCTGTGCCTGAAGCCAATTAAAAACTGCAGCAAATAAAACAAGCTTTCAGCACCTCTATAAAATTTCCAGAGATTGCTTCTTCCACTCTGTAAATAGTGGCTACAGCAGGGGGTCTGAAGGATTGACAGAGAACTATCTTAAGTGGGGGAACAGCCCATGGGTAGTAGCTGGAGAACTATAGCAGACACATGGGGATATACGAAGAGAGACAGTTTATTAAACAAACTAGCTAGCACCCATGTAGGTACAGGTCACAACCAATACCTTTCTAATGGTGTGTGTGTGTGTGTATCTATATAGCTCTATATATCTATATCTGTATCTGTACCTATAATTATTGTGCTATAAATCAGTCTAGTATTGTGTTATTAGGTGAACTGGGAGACACATATCCTTACCGGAGCTTGCTGGATGAGTACTGGCCTATTAGAAACTCAGCAGAAAATATCTCACCAGGTGGTTGTGAGGATAAAAACAGAGCAGAGGAAAATAACGTAAAGCACTTTGAGTTCCAACTGGGAAGAATGATGGGGTATAAATTAAGTAAATAAAGTACCCATACTTTTTAGCAGCCAAAGAATTTGTCTGGCAATTAGATTGTTTAACTGTACAAAGTTTGAGTCCAATGACATCTAAAAGACCAACCAAGTTTTATTCAAGGTATAAGCTTTCATGCATATGCACACTTTGTCAGGTACAGTGCATTTTTTATTGTAAGTGGTACTATAAAAATATAACAGCACAGAAAGGTAACAAAACTGCCTGAGGTTTTAATGACTAATTGAGCAAGAATTGGTATGACTAAATTTAAGAGAAGAATTCAGGTCCAATATTCATGAAAATGTTACATGTGTCTAGGCTGTACCACTTTTGATTTCAGGAGGGGGGTCATCTCATGCTTTTCCACACATTTTATCCACATAATCCAGTAGGTCAGTGAAAAGGGTTCCTGTTCTATCCTAAATTTTATTTATTCTGTGTGAAGGAAGTTAGTATGTAGAGAGAAATTCAACCATGAAAGTCTGCACCTGCCATAAAGAAATAGCACAGCTCAAATGCACTATTCTCAGTGATAATTGGGTCCTATTGTAGTCAGAGCCTAGATTTCTTAAATTCTGCTTTAAGTGATACAATGAAGGACTCAAGCTGCGTCAGAAGCACAGGCATGGTGTGTGAGAACAAGTGCCCCCATATAGTAAAGCTCATATTTTGCTTGCAGATAAAAGCAACATATCCTTGCTTCAGTGACACATTCTCACAGACTTGGAAGTAGACTGAATGCTGCAGTCATCCATAAATACAGCCCTTCCTCTCCACCCTGGGAAAAAACACTTGTTGCAAGAATTTTGACAGAATACCAAACCACTCAAGGTTAGCAACTGGCACATAAACTGTTAATCAGTGTAAGCTATGTACAAAGATCAAGTAAAAGCTGTGAACAGTTTTAATGTCATCACTGTGTCCTCACTATTGCCAGTAAGTAAATAAAAATAAAGTTTCTTCACATGCACAACCTTATGCAGTGAACAGCATGTAAGTGCCATAGGAGCCAGCTTGGTATAAAGTAGGGGCTTCTAATCTGGCAAGCCAGGTTCAATTCCCCACTCCCTCACATGAAGCCAGCTGTGTGACCTTGGGCTCATCACAGTCTTGATAGTTCTGGTCTCACAGAGCAGTGTTGACAGTGCTCTCTCAGCCCCACCTACCTCACAGGGTGTCTGTTGTGGGGAGAAGAAGGGAAGGGGACTGTAAGCTGCTTTGAGACTCTATCTGGTAGGGAAAAGGCTTGGTATAAAAAACCTTTTCTTCATTATATTTTAATATTTACTCAGATTTTTGTTTAAAAATCAAATGTACAATTAATTGAAATGAGTTTTATTGCTTCATTACTAGGCATATACATCCATCCAACGTTTAACTGCAGCAGTAGTGGATTTGAAGTTGGAAAAGTGACGCATAACTCTTATACAGACGTAATTTAAATACCAAACCGCTGGATTTTATTGTGAAGTGGAAACATGTAATTCTGCTTTGTTATTTAAGGGCAATTCATGAAGAGCTGAACTTTTGAACCATCTGTTCTTTATCCATTTGAGCTACTAGCCTGGGAGAAAATTCTTTTGACTACTTTGGTATCTGTTTATTTTATTTATTTCCCGCCACTCCCTGAACAGCTCGTGGCCGGTCACAATGTCTTAAAACCCCCACTAAAATACTTAAAATCCATTCCAACATGGTGGAAAAATCCCCTTCCTACTGCCTATTACTAAGGAGGGTGGAGAAGGAGGTCCAACGATGTTCACTCCAAAAGTATGAAGAGGTTTGGAGTCTTCAGTATTGCAACTTTACCAGTGCCATGCTCATGAACAAGGCTGAGGAGTATGACAACACTGATTTTGGATTGACATGACACAAGGTACTTGGGGTCAAGAGACTTTCTTGTCTGATAGGAGTTCTGTGCCTCCCTGATTCATGAAAGATCAATTCTGATCATGGCTTCAGTCTTTACTCTCCTCCCTCCAATTGTCACATCATGAAACAAGCCAACCAGGATATGAAAAAGAGAATGGTGTGTGTGTGTGTGTGTGTGTGTGTGTGTGCTTGGCCAAACCAGCTTCCCCCTCTAAGCTATGACTGGATTAGGCCTTCATGCACCTGAGAGGTTCAGAACTCTTAACACATATTATACAAGTCCTCATGATGCTCTTTGTATTGTGTGAATGAGCCCCAAGATAGAAAAGTGCTGAATTTATGATGCTATCATTGTGTCAATCATACAGGCTTGAACAGTATTCTTCAGGCATGCCCTCAGACCTAGCATTGGGTGTGTTTTACGAAACCAACTGAATAGAGACGAACAGCAAGAAACCCTTCTGGTGAACACATTGTCTTCAGGTTCAATTTATGTATTCAGCAAAACCAGAAAAAGAAAAGGGAAGAAAGCGGCAAAGATGCAATTATAGCTTAGAGAACAAATCATTGTTCCTAATCTAGCTATGTTATACATTTAAGTGACTCTTAAATCATCTGAACTAGCAATTTCTCTAACATATGTAGAAAAGCCGGGGGGGGGGGGGTTATAAACCTGATCTATTTTAAACAAACAAAAAAGGGATGGGGTTCCTAGAGAAGTAGAAGCAGCAGAGAGAATGTACAGTGATGGATCATCCCTGCTGCACTCCTGAAAATGATTTGAGGGTTTGGGAACCATTGTTAACAAAGTGAGGGGCTGCAGGAAAGGCGATATAACAAATTACCTCTTCTTTTAACTTTCACAGATGGAGGACAAGTGCTAAGCTGCCAGTAATAAGTAGAGTGCCTATTTGCACAAGGGGTGGGTGAGGCATTTTTGCTTGTTGGCAGTGTCCATGTAACAGCTCCCACATGCCAAAGTGCATTTGTAAAGTGTGTATGTATATACACAAACCCATATCCACACACAGAGAAATAAAGCAGTATTAAAGGTTTAATAGCTCATGACAGCTATTTTACTCATTTTAGAGTAAAACATTTAGAATAACTTTAAAATAGCATTCCATCACTTTTACTTCCAATTATATACCGTTTATTCAAGTAACTACTGTTCAGAATTAATATTCCATTTGTCTATGCATCAATACAGTTCTGAGAACAGCTGTACTGATAAATGGGCAAATGGAATATTGATTCTGGACAGCAGTTATTTTAATAAACACAGTTTAGTACTGTATTATAGTTTAGGTGTAAAAGTCACAAAAAAGCTTTTCTAAGAAATCTAACTGCATGTTCTTCATTTTGTTTACCTAGTGTTGCTAATCACCTTGTATTTAATTTTATATGGACTACCATGTTTGTTCAGTCTAAACCAGTGCAGAAGGACATTTAAACTGGTTTATTGGATAACAAAGTTAAAGACTGGTAAATATAACAAAGGTTTCTTGTGTGTTAAATGTAAGTTCCTTCTGGAATTAATTAAACTTTGAAAGTTTTATCCATCTTTCATTTTGGGCCAAGAAAGGGGCACGTCCACCAATAAGTCCACCATACATGGTGTGTACTTGATTGTCTTTCTGCCTACATCCCCCAAAGAGCTCTGCGCTCCACCACCTCCAACCAGCTAGTGATTCCTGGCCCCAAGAAAGTCCGCTTGACCTCAACCAGGGCCAGAGCCTTCTCTGTCCTGGCCTCTACCTGGTGGAATGAGCTCCCAGAGATCAGGGCCCTAACAGAACTAAAACTAAAAGTTCCACAGGGCCTGCAAAAGGGAGCTCCTCCACTAAGCATTTGGTTGAGGCTGACCAGAACTAAACAACATCTACTGGGGCCCTGAACCTTCCTCCTTTGAACTCATGCAACTGATATGACCAACCATGGGCCTGTTAGATTGTTCACTAAGTTATTTCTCTGTTTATTGTTGTTATTAGTTACCTTTCATTCATTTTAATCACTGAGTTCTATGTATTGTTCTGTTTAGTTCTATATAAACCACCCTAAGCCTTAGGGGAGGGCAGTATCCAAATGTAATAAATAAATGTGTGGACGGGGCCTAAGTTGCTGAAACTGAGGGGAAAAGACCTTGGGATCATAATGGATAACTCAATGAAAGTATCATGTCTGTGTAGCATCAGGGAAAAGACAAAGTCCATACTGGGGATTATTAGGAATGGGACAAAAAATAAAACTGTCAATATTACAATCCCTCTATTCAGATCTATGGTGCACTCTCATTTGGAATACTGTGTGAAGTTCCAGTCACTGTATCTCAAAAAAGGAAATTGTGGAGCTGGAAAAAGTACAGAAGGTGGCAATGAGGATTATTGAAGGGCTGGAGTACCTTTTCTATGAGGAAAGGATAAAGAGTTTGGGACTTTCAGTTTAGAAAAAAGAAAACTGTTGGCAGACATGACAGAGGTTTATAAAACTATAGATGGGACACAGTGACTAGAGATAATTTCTTCCTTCTCATTCCAGAATACTAGAACTGAAGGGCATATAATGAAGTTGACGGGAAAGACAGGATAGACATACTTCTTTACTCAACAATTAAAATAGGGAATTGACACGTACAGGTGGCTTTAAAAGAGTATTGGTTACATTCAAGGAAGACAGGCCCCCATCAGTGGCTGCTGGCCACAGTGACTAAAGGAAGTCTTCAAGATGACGGGTGGTAAACCTCTACATATAAGTGCTAGGAGGCCATTATCAGGGGAAGGTTTTGGGCTGTATCTCTGTGTCTCCAGAGTGACTGGCTGGCCACTGTAACAGACCAGATGCTAGATTAGATCTGGTCTAACCCAGCAAAGCTCTTCTCATGTTAAGGGTATATATGCATAAAGACAGGTAGAATTTTTATTGCTTTTCCCTTTCACAGTGTAGATCCCACTTTGTGTCCAATGTTATCCCTGTGTAGGGGCAGTATTCTGAGAGGGACATTAGCTGCTGCAGAGGGGGGAGGTGTCTTCCATGCTCTGCTATTTTCTGTTCTTATCCAATCTAGATATGTATTTCTCAAACGTGTGAAGATTTGCGGACACTTATATTTGCAGATGGAGCCCACACAGAGAGAAATTAGATTTTCTCCAAACTTGGGGAAACCCACAGGTTTGCAGAAAAATCCAATCTCTGTAAAACATTACATTGGGGATGTTAAATCCCCCTCAATCATAACCAATTAACTTACCCTCCTTCCCACAGTGGGGGCCTTTGAGGGTCGCTTTGGGCCTGCCTTCAATGGTGGTTGCCTAAGAAGGCAACTCTGAGCTCACAGGTCACAGTCTGTGAGAGCTGTTCAGGGCTCATTTTTAGTGGTGGCAGCAACACCTAGATCTGCGCCAGGCCTGACCTTGGCAGCCAGTGACAGCTACACTGAGATTGGATGTGGTAGCCTGTGAGAGTTGTGCTCAGGCTGGTGGCCCATGACAGCTGAAGCAGTATGCAAGGTCTATGCTGAGCCTAAACATAATGAAGCAGCCTGCAAGAGCAGTGCCAGGCCCAGGCATGCCAGCAGAGGCCTCCTAGAGCTGCACAGTCAGGATACACCAACAGCAAAGCCCAGGGTCACGGCTGCACACCCTACCACAATATGAGGGGGGAGGACAGAAATACAGAGAAGTTATCAACACTTCTCCTCCACCTAGCTAAAATGCAAGTAATAGGTTGAAGAGTTGTCATCCAGAGCACAAAACATTGTAGGGATGTATGAAAGACTCTACTCTTTCTCCCTTCCAAGTTGGCAAAGCTGTGTGGATGGGTGGGGTATGTGCAAGAATCATTCACCCCCCCCCCCACACACACTAATCAGGCAAACTAGAATATGGAGGGAATGGAGGGAATCTGGCAAACTAGAATATGGAGTAGTAGTTTTCCCCATACCAACCAGGCAAAGCTGGAGGTGGGAGGGGGGAATCATCACTGCTTTCCCCCACCAAGTTGGCAGGAAAGGAGGAGTTGACAACCAGGGGTTGGGGGTAAAAGAGTTAAGAGGTGGTGTTGACAGAAAGAGCAGATCAGCAACAGAACAGATGTTGGAGAGATGAAATAGAAACAATGGAAATGGGAGATTCAGGCTTACATAACCCCTCTTACTGTGGAAATTCATTAGATGATTTTAGGCCAGTTACATACTTTCAGCCCAAGCTACCTCCTACAAGAGGAGAATAAAGTAAATTGCTTTGGCCCACAGTGTGCAAAAAAGTGGGGTATAAACTGAGTAAATAATAAATTCAGCAGATAACAGGTAGGTTGGTGAGTGGCCAAGGAGAGAATGGGGTAGGGAAAGGGGAGAGGATATGGTGGTTGCCAAGAGGATGTAGGAAATGTGATACAGGGATGATTCTATGGGGTTTTTAGAAAAGGGAAATAGTGTAGGAGGAAGAAATGAGATGCCTCCCCCAGTCTTTAATAGTTTTCTACTTGCAGAGTTTTAACAGCCAACAGCATCATAAAATTGCCCTCTGAAAAGTATTATAAACCGTTCTGAAGGACTACAGAAACAAGGCCTAGGCTAGCAATCAGAGATATAAATCTAGTACTGCTGGATAAACCCCAGCATAGTAATTCCACTCTAGCCAACCAAAAACTGTCTCAAATTATGTATAGTATTGCATAGTATTATGCAAGTTAACAATCAAGATTTCCCTAGTAGCACCCATTTTTAGTCCAGTTTGTCCTCTTTAATAAATTATATTGTTTATGACATTTCAAAAATGTAGATAATTTTAGCTGTTTGATTTAAGAGAGTTATCTTAATAAATATGTTAATTTTTTATCTTAGATACCACCACTATTTTTGTTGAGTTCTAAATTATATTATTTACTACATGTAAACTTAATAAAACCATACACTAAAACTAAACTATTTAACAATTATATACTGGGCAGCAAGTAGAAATCAAGAAATCTAGAACAAATCAACATCCAGCAGTCAGTGTAATAATTTAACAGAGGGGACCCCCCCCCCAAATACTAGAACTCTAGGGTACCCAACGAAGCTGATGGGCTGGCAAGCAGTCGCCAGTCCATTCATTTATACTTCTAGGGTAACTGATACAGACCCATATTTGGTTTTGGGCCAGAGAGCTGGAATAATTCAATACTGTCCCAGGGTTGCCAACCTCCAGGGAGTAGAAGAAAAAAGTCTCAAGCTGGCAATGGCAAAGTGATTAAATGGTCAAGCCAAATTCACAATATTCAGAACAATTTCAAAACGGATTCCCAGGTATATGTCCATTTTCGATTTCTTCATCAGTGAATTCTAAATCTCAATATTGTAATAACTCAATCCTCTAATAATGCTTTTTAATTGTTGAACATAACTTAGTCTCTATAATATCTTGGATGTGTAATTCAATCCCAAACTAGTCTCATAAATTCAAATTTGTAGGGGTCTACTAATATTAACTTCACTACATGTAATTCCTCTATAGCAGGGTAAACATTAAATCACTTTGCCATCACCAGCTTGAGACTTTTTTCTTCTACTGTATCACGGCTGACGGGTCTTCACCTGTTGCATAACCTCCAGGTAGTGGCTGGAGAACTCCTGCAATTACAAGTGCTCCTCAGATGACAGAAGATCTCCTAGAGAAAACAGCTGCTTTGGAAGTTGGATTCTATTGCATTATCTCCTGTTGAGATCTTCCCCCTCCCCAGAACCTACACTCAAAATTGCAAGGAATCTCCCAACCCAGAGCCAGCAACCCTAACTTACACCAATGATGACAGATTTTTTCCCCAGTGTTGTTACCTGAAATACTTTACTTGGAGATACTAAGATGTAAGCCTAGAACCATGTATAGTACAAGTACTCTATCAATAATTAATGACAGTAAACTAAAGACTAAAATGAGATAATTAATCACCTCATTCAAAAGGCCCCTCCCTCTTTAGGTTTTATTTTGGGGAGGGGACTATTATTCTGAGTGTCCAAAAAGAGCTAAGTGGCAGATCTTCAGTCATGCCTCAAGTTCCAGCAGGAATCACACCAACACTCCAGATGGGCACTTACTGCAAAGTATTTTCCTTCTTACTGACAGACTTCTGAGAGGACTTTATAAATGCATATGACTGCCTAATATATTTTAAAGTACTGAAACCATACTGTAACTACAAGCTATTGCTAAACTACAAGGAGGAAGTTAATTTGCGGTATCTCATTCAAACCCGCAGCACTGTAGGATATTATTCTCTTTCACAATCTTAACCACAGAGATCAAGCACTGAAGATCACTGGACTTCCTTTGAAGTCAGAAAATGAGAGATTTCCAATAAGTTTAGTTAAACATTGGCAACCATTTAACCCATCTATTCCCACCCCCACCCCCATGCTTCCAAGCAGAGGGAAGCAAACTGGCTCTAAGCTATTTCAGCCCAATAGCTGACAGGCACACCTGCCTTGCTGGCAGCCATTTAAACGTAACAGTGGGGAGGTTAGCTGTTGGTTTAAATGGCTTACAAAAAAAAAGAGGACTCACGGTGGTATAAGCATATATACAAAGTGTCTCAACAAAAAGATACGAAAAATAATACTGGCTTCTTAAAACCTCCTTTCCCTGAAAATATTGGCCTTAATCTTATAAACAAGCAGAGACTGTTTTATCTTTTACTATTTACACAGAAATCAAAACTCTGAACATATAAACTGAATCACATTACAGTACAAGAAATGTGTGTAAGCTGTAATACTGGGGAAAGCAGTTCAGTTCTTCTGCAAGACAACCACCTCCATTTTAATCAGTCATTTAATATTAAGTTTTGTGCAACAAATGAATAGATGCTGTTTTAGATCCCCATTAACAGCAAGATGAGGTTACAGGGGCACACACAACACATACACCTTTGTTGCTCCATTTTTAATGTTGAGCTGCTGACAGAAAAGGATGTGGTAGTTTGACAGAAGGCAGTTAATTGCCTTTATTAAAACTCAAGATTGTGTACTGTTCCAAAAGTGTTTCATGGATGACTTCAGAGATCCAGAACTGCTTAGCTGAACCTAAGTAGGGCAAGAACAAGTGAGAGGTTACATATCTCACATGGGTTCTTCTCACACTTCAGAAAGTGAAGTATTTTGCTAGCTTCCAGTAATGTTTCATCAGGCCCAGGCAACAGATGTCATTAACAGTTGGTTCCCATTATACAGACCTTTCAGATGACATGCAATTTGTACAGAATAGAGAGAATGTCAGAAGATAGAACAGAAGGCACAGAACGGAAACACAAGTAGTTATGAACTTGAAGGATAACAGATACAAGGAATACTAAATATGGTGCTACAAGTGATGTATCCCATGACTAGTGGAACCCAGTTGATGGAGGCTGCATCAGATCAGGCCAAATGTGACAGAGCTAATATTTTTATTCAAGGTGTCCTCTGTGGAGTACAAGAAACCACATATTGTAGGATCCAATATCTATTTCTTTGAAGAGCACTTTGGCACTGTAGCAGATCACAAGTAGACTCTGCAGACATATTTTGCTCAGAGCCGCAGGATGAAGTAATCAATAGATTTTGCTTTCAGATTGAAAAGCTAGTCCATTTCAACTGCTGAAGTAATCACACTATGCTAAAAACACAAGTCTTAATTGCTTAAGTTATTAAACTTAAAATAGCATATGTTGAAAGTCTACTACTGATGATATTCAATGGCAGAACCTTTTTAAAGTAAGGGAAGAATGTGAATCACCATGAAGTCTTTACTTTCATTGGAGAAAGAAAAGTATGCAGATGTACAGTCTTTAATGCAGATAACCGCATGAAAACCTGGAAGTCAACACAATAATGAAACAAAACTGGCTGTAGTTACCCTAAAGGAGGAAATTTATTTTCTTCCTTTATACCCTCCCTTTCTGGGCACTGTGAACACTGATCTCCTCTGCTCCATTTTACTGTCACAACCCTGTGGGGCACGTTAGGCTGAGAGTATGTGACTGGCACAAGGTCACCCAGCAAAGCTTTCATGGCAAAGCAGGAACATGACATTTCCCAGATCTTTGCCCAATGCTCTAACCACTATCCTACATGGCCCCAGAAAGAACAGTATCACTCTCCATTACTGACTGTAACTATGACCTTGCCTTTCTGAAGCAGGTGATGAATACCTGTATACCACCGATGTGTATTTACACACATACGGCATGCCTGTTTACTGACAAGGCCTTAAAAGTACAGCACTGTCATGGTTTGCGTGTATGGGGGACGGAAGAGAGACTAAGGGATCCAGCTTGCATTTCCTCCAAGAATTTTTTAAAAAAACTTATTTAGAATTAAAGTTACGTTAATTGTGTTATCAATAAACCTTATGCTTCTCCAGGCAGTATTCAAGCATTCAATGCAAAACCAGGAAAGTACCAGGATGCCCAGGTACCAAATAACTCAGAGCTACATTTCAGGTTTCTGCAGGGCTGGCACCTAGAATATTTTGAGTCGAACACATACTCCTCTGTAATATAATCAAAGAATACTAACAGTTTGCATGCTAAGTTCTATATTGCCTGATTATTACCTATTCTGCGGTTCTTTGCACAATCTGTTCAGGTTTTCAGAAACATGATCCAATTAAAAAAATCCTGAGTCAATATATCAATGAATCTGCATATATCTGCACATGAATATTTCTGAGGACAGCTCACTTGTTTTTAGACATGTGCTTGTGTCACAAGAGCATTATCCTGAGGCACTTAGAAGCAGGCAATTGAGAAGAGGAAATGATTCTTCAAGGATGGTATCTACCACTAAGCCGGTGTTAGTGCTTGCATCTGATTCAGTTCTAAAACACAATTATTAAATTTTAAAATATGTTTCAGTCAGGACATTTTAGTAGATTAACTATTTAAAACAGAATAGATACTGTAGCCCTAGTTTTCTACCATAGCTACCCATTTGTTTTACGAGAACATAATGCAACAGCAAATTAATTTGTCATAGTCTTCAAGTTGGAAAAACTGTATTCTTCCCAAGAGAAGTTACAGTACAGGCAGATATCTGTGCTCAGTGCATTACAAGAAGCAAGGGCACCCCCCCCCCAAAGGAATGGCACTAAACACATAAAGGGTGGGGCACTCAATTTCCTGCATTGCACCAACTGCTGAGAAGTTGGCATTTTGTCCCTTCATTCAGTGAAGATACATACTTCAAGGGACCTGAGGAATTCATGTCTTCCTTGGCACTTCCTAGGGAGAACCTCTGGAGGCAGCTTCTTAACATCTCACCATTTTAAAACCCTTCCAAAAAGCAGTACATCAGTACATTAAAAAAAGGCTGAGAGGAGAATAAAAAGTTAACCCAGCTCTTTCTTTTCTTATTAAAATTTTAAAATTGGCATTGAGAGAGAGAGAGAGAGAGAGAGAGAGAGAGAGAGAGAGAGAGAGAGAGAGAGAGAGAGAGAGAGAGAGATGGAAGAAGGGGGCACCCTGGGGGGAAAGTCATGAGGAGTCATTCCAATGTGCCTACACTGACCAAATACTTACACATATTATCTCACAAAGAGATTCTTAATGGGTTGGAAGTACAAGTAACACAGCCAGGTTTTGAATGCCCTGTACTGGAAAGGAAATACAGCAGAAGTAAATCAAGCCTTGAGAGATTCCCACTGACATTCCTCTATAGCAGGGTGAACATTAAATCACTTTGCCATCACCAGCTTGAGACTTTTTTCTTCTACTGTATCACGGCTGACGGGTCTTCACCTGTTGCATAACCTCCAGGTAGTGGCTGGAGAACTCCTGCAATTACAAGTGTTCCCCAGATGACAGAAAGCTGGAGGAAGATCTGCAGTGAGCCTAGCAGAGACAAAAGCCAGTCTCCCACATTATATTCTTGCCATCTTCGCTGGAACCTGTATCCCTGACTAATTACTAGCTTCCTATAACCTAATTCTCAAACTTTTAAAAGTGGAAGCCATTTCTAAACTCATTCTACTTTTTGGGACCCATTTGCAAAATGTTAGTTTCTCCTTCTCCAAATCCAACATAAAAGACACAGGATGTCGCAGTTTTTAAAAAATAAACAAACAAAAATATATAATTGCTAAGGCTTTATTTCATGGCCCACTATATATAGAGGAAGACATATTTGTCATTAAGCCCCATATCTTGGCTCACATCCTTCTATAACTAGGAGGGGTGGGTTCAATTTTAGGTGACAATTTTATATGCTTTATATGTACTATATTTACTTATTGACTTATTATTGTTGTATAACCACTAATTTCATATCTATATTTGTATTTCTCAAGATTTGTCCCTTGATAAAGCCAACAGGTGAAACACGTTGTTACTTATATGAAGGATTAAAAAAACAACTGAAATTGAAGAGAGACTACTTTGATTTATTATTGCCATTGTTGTCCCAGTGCATCTGTACTGTTTCACCTGCGAGAGAATTGCAGCCCACAGCATCACAACTGTAATCCATTGGTCAACAATAACACTAACCATGCATCATCATTCTGATGGTCTCACCAACTTCTGGTTTCCAATTTATATTTATCACAAGGTTACCTTTCACTTAAATCACTACCTGGTCAATCTTGAACTGTACTGTTTCCTTTTGATTAGTCTACAGTTCAAGGGAATCAGAAAACAATGCATTGCATAGTTAACCTATGAGGGTAAAGAAATCCTTACTATTTAGGATAAATCAAACTCCGGAAAAGTTTAAAGATTTATGGGGATCAATCCAGAAGTTAACAAAATTCAGATAAAATTTGTTTCTGAAAATACATCAGAAGGAATTTCATATGGCGGGAAAGCACAATTTTACACATTAAACTCTTATAGGAATACTGGACACACATTCTAAAGTTGATTCCCAATCCTGCTCATGTTTCCATAAAGTTTTGGGATCCTAATAACAAAGATTCATGAAATGATGTCTAAGGTGATCCCTCCCCTCCCCTCCCTCCTGGTCTTTTATACAACTTTTTGTTCCCTTCAGAAGTCTTGCTACATGGAGAATTTTGCATCTGCATGTGAGCCTATTGTTCAGAAAAACAAAATACAGTAGGTTCCTGTTTTGCCTATGTTGGTCATACCACTCCATTTCCTGAAAATCCTACAGGTGCAAGCTGGATGGAATTAGTCAGGCCTGTTATAACTAGCTAAACATTTTCATGCACGTGCGCACACTCACAAGTGTCGCAACAGAACTACTGTTGACTAGTTCCTGCTGGAAACTGCAAATCATTACTCTGCAGCTCCTTCTGAAATCCACCTGAGGGAGGGGGAGAGAATTAATTCAACACCCACCCTCTGAATAACTTCACTGCAGCGTTAAGAACATTTGTGCCCCACAACTGAGTGTTACAACTATACACCTGTGAAAAGAGACTGCTGGAGGCCTCCTCCGCACATCAGGCCTATTTCCTTCAGTGAGCTCACAGCAGTTCTAAGGTGTCAGTGGGAAGAAGAGAGCACAGTCAAAGGCCTGGCGTACACGGTAAAAAAAGATTTAACCAAATCTGGCACCATCAGAGACTTTTCTTCTCCCCTCCCCATAAAACAAATCCAGCACTGTGGCTACTCGCCTGTGCCCTTCCAATCCCCCTTCTACGGAGGAGAGGTTGTCGAAGCATCCCAAGGCAATGTTCCAGGGAGACAAAACAGCAGGAACAAATCCCACCCCCAATATTGGTTCAAATTGCTTTAGCAGAAAGTGGCTTGTTTCCTTCTGGCTCCCAACAATGGGGAAACACGGGGGTGGGGGGAAGGACTGAAATAGAGGGAGGCAAGCAGCTGTTACTTACACAAGGCCTGGAAAGGGGAATCCTCCCCCTTCCGAAGAAGAAGGGCCTGAAAGGATTCCCCACAAGGGAGAAACATCCCCCCCCCGCGCTCCCCCCTGCCACCTCTGCCCCAGGTCCTTCGCGAAGACACACCGATCCCGACAGGAAGTGGCGCTCCGGTCAATGGAATGCGAGGCTCCAAGGGCTTCACCCGGAGACCTGCGCAGACACGGGTGCTGGCCTCCAGCTCTGCATTCACACGCACTGTGGGGGTCGCGGGCCAGGGGCGAGCAGCTCGGAGACCGACGCAGCCCCCCTCCCCCCCCCCCCGCGTGGCTTCTGCCCTGCCCGCCAGGCCCCGCGGAGCCTCGCCGCCACTCACCACGCATTTCTTGCCCAGGAAGCCGAAGAGGCTCTCGTTCTCCTGCGGGGTGAGCAGCAGGGAGCCCACGTTGGTGACCCGCCGCGGCGGCGGGGGCTGCTGCTGGCTGTTGCTCATCGCGGCCGGCCGGCCAGCCTCGTCGCCTTCCCCCCTTCAGCCGCCCTCCTGCTCCTGCGGGCTGGCTGGAAGCGGCGGAGCAGCCCGGCTCACTGCAGTGGCGGCGGCGGCGGCAGCAGCAGCATGGGGGCGGAGAGGGGCTGGCTGACTAGGCCGCTCCCGGTAGGCCCCGGCCAAGGCGAGGCAGAGGCAGCGCTCCCCCTCGCCCTTTCTTTTGCCGCTGCGGCTTCCTGCCCGACAAGCCCTAAACTTCCAACTTCTCCGCGGCGCCGGCCGCACAATCCAACATGGCCGGGAGAAGAGAGAGGGGAGTGGGCGAGACCAAACGCCGCGGAGGGGAGGGACGCACGGATGGACGGCGCTGGCGGCTCCGCAGCCGGCCCGCGGAGCACAGGGGAGCGCTCAGCCCAAAGGCCCGTCCGCGCCGCTGCCTTCGCTCTCCTTTTCCTGTTCCTCCTCCTCTCCTGGAGGAAGCGGGCAGAAATTGATCCTGCCGAGTCGTGCTGGCTGCGGCCTTCGCCCCTTAAATACCGGCCCGGCCAGTCCGGCCTGATTCCCTCGCGCCTGTCATCAGACGAGGCGGCGGCGGCGGCACTCAAGGAAGTCGGGGAATGGTGATGCCGCTGCCGCCGCCTCCAGAGGGGGGGAGAGAATATGTCAACGTACATGCATCTTGTGCCTCAGTTTGGCATGTAGGCCCTCCAGAGTCATCGTGAAATCACAGCTGTGCCTAAGGCCATACAAAAAGGTGAAATAAAGCTTTGAGTCAGGGCTTCGTGGCCCTGAGTTTTAGACCAGATTCTCATGATCACCACATATCACAGTCACCGTTTGCGAAGTTATGGTTGTCGAGGGCACAAATATACAATCCAAATGTGGATCCTCATCGTTTTTATATGGACACTTTACATCTCCCATATAATCACAAATCTTAAGGGCAACCCTGCTGCTTCAGATGAATGGTCCATCTAGTACAGCATCCTGTTTCACATCGTAATCAACCTGGAGGATCAACAAACGGTGTAGAGGTCAACCCTGCCCCTGTCCTTCTGGGCACCAGTATTCATGCCTTTGTATGGGGAGGTCCGCTTTAGTTGTCTTAGGTGTTCACCACTGGTGGACCTCTGTCTAACCCCTTGTTGAGGCTGTCTAGCCAAGCGATTACCAACTACATTATATTTGCAGTGAATTCCACAATTGAATTACTAGTTGAATGAAGTACGTCCTTTTGTCTATTCTACACTCAGCCACCAACAAATCTGTAGGCACACTGCTTCCGGGGTACTATAAGATGACACTTTAGGGGTAACAGCTAAGCTTTTGCCAGTATCAGTGATGAGTCTGCCCATCCATTGCTTCCTACACTGTTGCCAACTGGTAAATTTCCCACAGTGTTCCAAGCCAATACCCTTGTAGCATTGTTCCTGGCTGCCAATGACTCTCCAGAAAAAATTTCTGCATGTTCCATCACAACACCGTATTACAAAAGCACAGTTCTCAAGCAGGGATCTTCAGGGTTTCTACAGATTAGTAACAAAACTATCAATTGTAAAAACACCCTCCCCCCAAAAAAGAACACTCGTCATCTGTGCACTGTACTGCACGCTGTACTATAAAAGTTACAAATCTAGTGTCATGTGCCACTGGGCTGTTAAAACATGGATTCAAACTACAGATCTTACATGGGGATCACAAATGTGTATTGTCAAATCTAACTAATAATGGTAGCAAATTATTATGCACTAAAACGTATTGCAAAAAATATAGAATCATGGAGTTGGAAGGAGCTAGAAAGGCCATCTGGTCCAACCCCCTGCTCAAGGCAGGATCAGCCTAAAGTATCCATGATATGTACCTGTCCAGTCATGGCTTGAAGACTGCCAGTGAAGGGGAGCTCACCACCTCCTGAGGCAGTCAGTTCCACTGCTGAACTACTCTGACTGTGAAATCCCCCCTTAATATCTAGCCAGTATCGTTATGTAGTTTAAACCCATTACCATGGGTCCCTTCCCTCCTCTTAAGTGACAACCTTTCAAAGACTTAAAGAGAGTAACTATATTCCCTCTCAACCTCCTGTTCTCCAGGCTGAAGATTCTCAAGCCTTTCAGCCTTTTTTCAGAAATAAACATTCCCCCAGGTTGGGGCCATGATGGAAAAGGTTCCCAAACCTTTCTTGCACTCAGAGAGGCTGAACCAGAACCCCATTTGCAGCAGAATGAAGACAGTGTATGTGTGTGTGTGTGGGGGGGGGGAAAGAGTCATAATGGGAGAGAAGGTCCTTTAGATATGACAGTCCCAGGCCATTCAGGGCTTTAAAAATTAATATCTTTGAGCTGGAAGTTATTTCAGTTGCCACAAAATGGAAAAGATGGGTGGAAGTAATGGTGAATTAGTCAACAGCTTGGCAGTTGCATTCTAAAAAAATAGCGGTGGGTATAAACGAACCCCCAAAGCAAAATTCATCACAAATATTGCTGTTTGTGGTTTGTGAATAAAAGTTCATGATGGGTCTGCCATCATGAACTTCCATGAACTTTTAAAGCAGTTTGTGGTGGTCTGTGGATGAAGCAGAAAGCAGGGATGTAAAGAGATTTTCAGTTCCTTTAAACCTCTGCATTTTGTTCCCTGTAATAGGCATAAAAATAGCTGAGCAGCAGGGAAACACATTCTGGAGACTCGGTTGAAAGGAACTGTGGTCCCTTTCACCAGGGTTTGTGGGGCCACAAACTATGCATTTGGTTCCCAGTTTAGCAATGAACTGAACCATATCTTGTCTATTTGCGCCCATTTAAATAACCTGAAATTTCTAAAGTACCTTCAAGGGCAGCTCTCCATATAGCAACTGCAGTAATCTAATCTGGAGGTGGCCATTGTATGAATCACTGTGGGTAGGTCCGACCCAGACAACTATGGGGACAACTGAGGCCTGGCTCAGCCCTGAGGATATCAGGGGCCATCCAGCCAGACCTCCAAAGTAGGGGTATGCATACAGATCTTACCAATCTGAAAATAACCCTATCAGTATTATCTAGATCAGTGGTCCCCAACCTTTCTGAGGCTGGGGACCGGCAGGGCATCGGGCCGCGACCGCGCTCCCCCTCGGCATGGCACTGCGTAGCTGCTGCTGGCAGTAGCCCTTGCGGGCGGCAGGAAATCAGGGGCGCCAGGGGGAAAGCAAGTGAAGCAGGGGCTCAGGCGGTGGTGGTGACATCCCTCTGCAAAAGACTACCCCCCCCCCGGGCCTCAGTAAAACTGTCAAGCGTTGACCGGTCCCCGGTGATAAAAAGGTGGGGACCACTGCATTATAGCACAAAATAGTTGTATAGAAAATGCAGAGTGGATTTTCAATTAATGTTTCTGGGCCCAGATAAACTGCTCTGGGACTAGAATAACAATACCCACTAATAGAATTAGTGCACTGGCACTGGAATGACTGCCCCCCAGGGGCAATGACAAACCCTGGGAGTAACAGAAGTGGCTGGAATGGCAGACACAGAGTTAAATGACAACTCTTGGGAGTAGCAGAAGCATTCTGGGACTGGAATGACAAACCCCCAACTGGAATGCCAATCATGGGGAGTAACAGAACTGTTCTGAGGCAGGAATGACAGGTTCCAGAGTAAAATGACAGTACCCTAGGAGTACCAGAAGTGTTCTAGGAATGACAGTTCCCAGAATGGAATGATGGCTCCTGGGATTAGAATTAGTGTCCTGCAACTGTAAACACAGACCATAGTGTGGATTGAAATCCCTTACATTTTAATTAATGTTTCTTGAAGGTGTGTAGTTTTTCCCTCATCAGCTCCACCTAAATGCTGGTCTGCCTGCCTGCCAGCTGCTCTGTTTCCTTGAATCGTCATGATATTGGTGTCAGCCACCTCCTCCATTGACAAGTATAAATCATCCCCTTGTCCCCCTTCCAGTTCCAGTGTTCAGTTCCGCTTCCTTCCAGTCCTCCATGTTCCCATTCTGTGTCACACCATGTCTGTTTTCTACACTGAAATTCTCCACTTCTGGTGCAGACCCAAATTGTCTCCTCACTTGCCCCACAGCAATTCCCAGAAAACCAGTTTTCATTTTTCAAAGCAGGGTCTAACAATCTAATTTGGGGCTGCCCAATGTGAAAATGCATGCAATCGGGTTTTCCCCTGTGCCTACCATTTTGAGATGTTTGGGAACACCCCTTTCTTCATTGCCACCTTCCCTCCTTCCCTCCTTCCTTCCTCCCTCCCTCCCTCCCTCCCTCCCTCCCTCCCTCCCTCCCTCCCTTCCTTCCTTCCTTTCCAAAAAATCTGCTTTTTTAACAAAAAGGGATTCCTATTACAAAGTTGTTTCTAAAAATGCCATCTTGCAGTCTTACACAGCAGTGTGATAATGCTATAACATTATAAGCTAGGTTGTGTTTTTTTTAATTACTTTCGGGTCACTTTGCAGAGGAGGCAGGTAAGTGATCAGAATGGTTGGATTAATGGATGCAATGAAAATAAAGGTACAAGCAGGAACTATTTTATTTAGAGATATATTAATTTAGAGATTTTTATGCCACCCCTCTCAGCTGTCGCAGCAAAAAATACTTATTTTGAAAAGGGGAAAGGAGCAAAGCATGATGGGAGGCTGCTTCCATTGGACTCTGTGCAGAAAGCATGTCACAAACTTCAGCCGAGGAAATGAAGGGCCAAATGTGGAAAGCCCAAATGTGGAAACACTAGAATCCACTTGCGGCATCCAAAGGAAATCCAAAGCAAGAGTGAAACAAGGTACACATGTCTCCTAATGTGGAAATGGTCCCTGTCTGAGTTCCTCACACACTTTTGCCCATTCTCTTGACCAGTATCCCACAGCACCCCATCCGCAGGTTCTCTGTGAAAAATCCTGTTCCCGTACTCAAGGTCCTGGGTCCCCAACCTTTCTGAGCCTTGTGGGCACCTTTGAAATTTGGACACAGCCACAAAATGCATGCTGCAGGAGGCAGAGCCAGTCAGAAAAAAGACCACAGCATACCTTCAGCCACACAGTGAAGATCCTTGAGATATGGTGGCAGTTGCTGCTAAAGGAAATATTTACAAAAACTGCATAGGCCGCCAGAAGCCTTGTTAGACAAAAGTCATATCTGGGCCTGCTCACTTTCTAAAAAATACTTGGTGGGAGCTAGGAAAAGTGTAAGTGGACAACGTGGCACTCACAGGCACCATTTTGGGAACATGTGCTCTAAGTCAGTGGTCCCCAACCCCTGGTCCAGGGACCGGTCCCAGTCCGTGGCTCAGTCGGTACCGGGCTGCGGCTCCTCCTCGTCCTCCTCCCTGGATGCTGCCTCGGGGGCTGCTCTGCGACTCTGCCGCCAGCTCACCTTTGGTGCTCTCCAGCAGCTGCCATGGCTGGGGCTCGGGCTTGGCGTGGCACTGCGCAGCTGCTGCTGGCTGAACCCCCCAGCCGGCAGCGGGAAGTCAGGGGCGCCGGCGGGAAAGCAAGTGGAGCAGGAGCTCAGATTGCAATGTCCCTCAGCAAAAGACTACCCCCCCCCCTGGTCCTCAGTAAAATTGTCAAGCATTGACTGGTCCCCAGTGATAAAAAGGTTGGAGACCACTGCTCTAAGTGATACGTTCTTTCATATATGAACATTTCAATAGCTGATCTCTCTATAGCCCATCAAGTTATTTGCCCATCTTGACCCATGCTCTAGCAGCCTCTGGCTCATGAGTATACCAGTCACAGGCAGATACCTCTCTGCTTCTTGCCTCCCCTTTGAAACCCTTAACCTTCTCCTCTCAAAACATCCTCCCTCCCATCGTTCACTATGGGACTTGCAAGAAGGATTTATGAATGAAAAATTACCCATACAATATTAACTGTTGAACAACACTGGTTTATTATTATTTCCAATGCACACACTGTTTGCATATGGAAAAGGTTGACAGGTTGAGAGTGGCTGGTAGGTAAGCTGCATGATACCTTCACCTGCAACAGAACACCATGCTGTGTTCTAGTGTGAAGTTGTCCCAGCAGGACACTTCTGGGCAAGCTGACCATCTGCTGGTATCTTTAGCAGCTAGTGACAGAAGGCATCATAGCAGAGATTGTTCCTGTATGTGTACTTTGGTCACCAGAGAAATAAGTTGATGTTGTAATTCCAGATAGGAATCTGGAAACTCCTCCTCTAAGGGCTGTCATTCCATTCTTGGAGCTGTAATTCCAGTCCCAGGACATTTCTGTTATTCCCATAGACTGTCACTCCACTCTGCAACCTGCCATTCCTGTCCAAAACAGTTCTGCTACTCCCAGTGGCTGGCATTCCACTCTGGGAACTGTCATTCCCATCCCAGAGCACTTCTGCTACTCTTAGGGGCCGTCATACTACTTGGGATGTAGAACAATTCTAGTTCTGGGGACCATCTTTCCACTCTGGAACCTGCTATTCCAGTCCCAGAGCAGTTTATCTGAACCCAAAGACATTATTTGAAAATCTACTCTGCGTTTACTTTGCAACTACTTTGCAAGCTTGTGCAAGAAAATGGGAAGGGAACCAAAATGAATGCAGCAAAGGAAAAAAACTCTCTTGAAACTGAGAAGACTAGTTTGAAACATACAAATGGCAATCCTTCTGGTAGAAGCCCATAGAAATCATAGAAACCTGAGAAAGAGAGAAAAAGAAAAAATCCAAGGCTAGAGAATTCCATCCTACCATTGCTTTGAATTTCCTGCCCCCTGCTGCTTTGAAGTTTGGCAAACATGAGAAAGTCTGTCTGAAAATGTAACCATTCACCAACCAACACAAACCTTTATAAACAGCTTGAAAGCATGTGGAACAGTTGTGCCATTTCACCTGCCACAAACTTCACTTTGCGAACTATGAACCAGCCAAAATTTGTCATGAACTTTTAGTTCATGAGCCAGTTCATGCACTACAGTTTCCACAAATTTGGTTTGCAGAAATTCCCCAATCTTTCCCTATAGTGTGCATGTGTTTCTGTGCATGCACACATAAGTGTGTTTCAGCAGTTTATTGGCTCAGTGGGCAGAAGATGGGAGAGAAGCAGACACTGTTTGTCCTACTACTGCTGGGAGAAAAATACTAAGGGTTGGTTAGGGAAGGGGGGAAAGGAGGAGGAGCTCTACCATGAACATACATGAAGCTGCCTGATCAGACCATCAGTCCATTCAGTATTGTACTAAGACTAGCAGTGGTTCTTCAGAGATTCCGCAAGGGGTATTTCACAACACACCTGGTTGTCTTAAGTGCAGATGCCAGGAATTGAACCTGGGGCCTTCTGCATGTAAATCAGAGGCTCTTCCACTAAGGCAAGGGACTAGGATTGGGAGCTGCCACTGCTTTTCCGGTGGGTAAGCACAGCATCAGCATCCAGGACAGGTAGAAGTGGGGATGAGTAGCAGGAATCACGGAATGTTCAGAGATGGTTTGCCATTTCCTGGCTCTGCATCACGACCCCTAGTGTTCCTTGGAGGAACTACCACTCTCCCATAAAAATACTAGCCAGGGTTAGTCCTGCGTACCTGGACAGCAACATCAAAAAATAGCAGCATTAAAGGGTAACTTAATCCATTTTCTTTCAGGACTTCCTTCATGCTAAAAACCTTCCATCTGAGCCCATGGTGTGCCTTGAAGCCTGTTAATTGGATTATTGTATCTCTAATGCACCAGGCTGGGTGTTCCTCCTCTTACATATTCTTTGGCCAGCTTGCTTCCTAATGTATTGCAAATAGTCCCCAAACTAAGTTTACCAAGCTCCAAGTATGGCATAAAACTAGCTGGTTACACACCCAAGAATGAGGAAGATAGAGAAAGACACTGCCAATATGGAGGCTTAGTAACATGGCAATGCTCTCCTGACCAGTGTCTGTACCAAATCAAGCCTGAGACTCAATAACAATGTATACATATAATCAGTATTACCCCAAAGGAGCTGGAGCTGGCCTGCCACCAACCATTCAAGAAGACTGCCCCACAGTTGCTAAAATCAGTTGAGGCCAACAATTGTTTCTTCAGTACAGGCCTAACCAAGGCCTCTTTTATGGCCAATGAAACATTATTTCCCTCTGTACTGTATTTTCTACCCGATTAACCAATTCTTTGAAGAATTCCTCCAGTCTAAACCCACTGAAACCAAACCAAACCAAACTAAGACATTTTTGAGAGGACAAGTGGTGGTATAGACCTATCCCAGAACTTTAGTGGCACCACCTGAAACCCATGACACAGAACTTGGATAACCATAGGCTCCATGTCATAGCTCCATGACTTAAATCAGGACACATGTCTCAAAATGTCCACTTGTACCTCTTGCATATTACTGTTGCAGTATAGACCATATATATATTTATATATATTTAATGTCAGTGTTCCTGTTTTATAATAAAGAGGGCTGATGCACATATCTTTCATACTGTTGTGCTTCAATGAACAAATTATTCAGATCTCATCATGCTCACCCCATGTTTTTTACATTAAATCAGCCTTAGAATTCTATTAACAACCAAAGCCTCTCATAAAATATGCATTAATCCAATTACACATGAGAGTGGCTCATAATGAAACTAGCCTAGGAAATGATAAGGGTGGAGTTCAAGGTAGATTTGTGGACCTAATCAACAAAGAACAACATTTCACTCAGTTGAACTAAGGCATAAACATGTAATGTAAAAAAGGGAGGGGTGAGTGTAAGGCAGGGTTGCCAATTTCCAGGTGGGGCCTGGACCCCTCTTGGAACTACCATTGGTCTCCAGGTTACAAGGATAAATTCCTGTGAAGAAAAGGGAGGCTCTGGGGAACAGACAGTATGGATTATAGCTCATTGATGTTCCTCTCCTTCCCAAGCCCTGCTCTCACCTGCTTGCACCTCCAAATCCCAGGAATTTCTCAACTGTTACATGGCAACTCTAATGTTGGGGGGAAGTTTACTTTTAAACAAAAGCAAAGTGTGTTGAAAGAGGATATAAACCCTGTCCCCTCCCCCCTGCATCTTACCACATTCCTCTGTTTCCAGGAGCAAATCATGCTGGAAGAAAAAAATGCTTAAAGCACTCAAATACACCAAAATAAAGGGCGACTTAAGGATTTATCTACGCATGTTGTCTGCTCTTGTTTAAAAATAGAAAAACAAATAGATCTACCATTATGAATCGGTAGGTTCAGACTAGGGCTGCCAGCCTTCAGGTGAAACAGAAGACCTGCTGGAATTACGACTGATCTCCAGACTACATTCATAATTTATTTATTTAAAATATTTATTCCACTTCTCCTGGAGAAAATGGCTGCTTCGGGAGGTAGAGTAAATGGCATTATACCTTGCCAAGGCCCTTCCCTCCCTAAACCCCATTTTTCCAGTCTCCACTCTCAAATCTCTGGGTATTTCTGAACCCAGAGTTGGTAACCCTACAGAACACCCCAGGTATATACTACATGTACCCACCAACACCTGCTTCCTTGTTGCTAATCACCTCCTTCTGTCCACTTTGCAAGGGAGACATTCACAGTGTAATCCTAAACACACTCTCCCCTCTAAACCCATGGATTTAGAATGGTGCAAACTCAGTTTAGGTTTCCACTGTGAAGACACAAAGATTTTCCCTGGGAACAAGCTCCATTGAATAAAATTGGATCTACTTCTGAGTAGATCTGCTTAGGATCCTTTAATTGTTTCTCAGAAAGGGGGATAGGGAGGTATTCTCCTATCTAACATTTCTCACATTTTGGTGGGGAGGGGGCGTGCCGTGGAGACTAGAGAAGGCAGAGTTGGGGGGGGGGGGGGAGAAAGTTCAGCATGGATGTGATGCTAGAGAATCCACTTTTCGAAACTGCTTTTCCCTCCAGGGGAACTGATATCTGTAGTCTGGAGACTACAGATATCTGTAGTCTGTTGTAATCTAGAATAAATCCAGGCCCTACCTGGAGGCTGGCAACTCTGAATCTGATATATCTGATGACATTAGATTTGTCCCAAGGAAGCTTATGCTCAGGAAAACTTTGTTCTGCTACCACAGACTAATATACCCTACCCACCCGGAATAACCAGAAATCTGTTTTCCATTGAAAGCAATGAAAGAATAAAATAAACATGTATTATAACTATGATGATCAAAGAATTAACAGGGGTTTTTTTAAACCAAGAGGAGCATAAAACAGAAATAGCAGCCACATTTCTGCGCAGATCCTTGTTTGCTAGCCGGCAAGCTAAAGGCACTTTCCTGCTCTTCATGAAGCAAATATGAAGGAAGGGTACCAAGAACAACTGGGCAAGCATCAGCCCTCCAATGACACTACTAATCTTCAGTACAAGGTGATGGATTCAAATTTAAAGCCTTTAGCATACAACAAGGGAAGTGCTGAACTCCAGGCCCCAAATCTCAGCCACCTGTTTACCGTACGCTAAAGGAACACTCATATGAATGGCACTGCCTGCCCTGCAAACATTGAAAATCCTACCTGGGGAGATTCTTGTGTTGGAATTGAACAGCAGATCTGCACAGGCCACCGGGATGATCTCCAGTGAGTCACTGAGACCTTATTGTGCATATGAGAATGATTCAGGTCTAGTGACTGATTTCCTAAGACTTGCTCTGCCAGTTCTGGAATGGTGCAGACCATTAACTGCAAGTCTGCAAACTATGATGCTAGCATTGTAAGGGCCTTACAGCAGCAGGTTGGCAAGCCAATTACATTGCAGGAATGTTTTAAGAAAGGGGTGTTGGCTTTTTAAGGCATGTCTACATGGCAGTTTCCTATTCTCCTTAGTGGACAGCTGGAAATGTAGGCAACAATAAGAAAGGGGGACACATGCCGGGGGAGTCTTAGCCATTGGACACTGTGGCATTTGCCCCAGCACCCCTGGCTGGGCAGAACCCTGACTACCTATAGCCATGCTCCACCTGGATGGGGAAAAACAGGGAAGAGTCAAGCAGCAGGTAGAGCAGGGCAGACTACAGCAGCAGTGCATGCCCACTTATCTGGAACCAACTCAGGGTAGCAAAATGCACATGCAACCAAGCACCCAGTTTGGGGTCAGCAGCTCCCATCTGACAGCCAGTTTCTGGGGTACTCTGAATGTGTGATCCTGGCATTGGGTTGCCAGCATCCAGGTAGGGGGCTGGAGTTGTCTCCGAATTACGAGTGATCTCCAGACCGCAGAAATCAGTTCACCTGGAAGAAAATGCAGCGTAAGTGGGTGGTTTCTATGGCATTAAATGTCCAGGAAGGACCTAGGCCTAATGCACTTTCAATGCACTTTAGAAGATTATCCTGTTCTGCACAGGAAAATTCAGCTGCAAAAGCACTTTGAAAGTGCATTATCCAATGTGTGCAGAATAGGCCCTAGTCCAACCCCCTCGGCAGAGCCCCCCCCCCCAAGCTGGCTTGAAAAGTTGCTGTTTGGCATGAGCCCCACTGTATTCTGATTCTGTCTTCTGTTGTATTTGCTACCCCATCCAGTTTAGTATTGTCTGCAAATGTAATAAGTACCCCCTTTAATCCTTCATCCAAATCATTTATAAACTAGTAATTAAGCCCGCTGTAATAACAATACAGCAGGCGCTAGGCAAGGGAGCCCCCGGCAACCGCGCCTCTTGCCGCGTCAGGCCGCTGCTTCTCCACTTCGCGCCTCTTGCTGCGTCAGGCTGCCGGCCAGGGAGCTCCCACCAGCCACACTGCGCGCGGCTGCCGGGGGCTCCCTAGCCAGCGGCCTGACGCGTCGGAGGCGTTTTGCGCCTCCCGATGCGTCAGGCCGCCGGCAAGGGAGCAACTGCAATAACACAGGGTACTACAGTTCTCTCTCTCAAGACCTGGATATAACCACTGTTTTGAATAAAAAGAAAGAGAGCAATCTTACTCCCAGGAAAGTATTCTTAGGGTTGCACAGTAAGGTAATTGTCATTCTAAGTTTCATGAAGATGCCTAATAATACAATTTTACATATTAAGTAAATGCAGTAAAATATGCTTGGGGTTGATAAGAAAGTAGTATATGTATTTCACTTCAGGCCACCAAACAGTTGACCATTGTCTGATCCTGGTGTCCCATCAGACTGTTGCTTGTACCCTTGTGGGCTTAACCAAGTAGGAGACCTTATCCACTACATCCTGTATTGCCCTCTGTACAATGACATTCGAATCAGGTTGAACACAGTATAGTCCACCGTCTCTGGATCTGATGAGGATAAAATAATATTTCTCTTGGCACATGTTTTCCCTCTTGTCACTTTAATGGTTGTTAATTTCATTTCCTCATCCATTATTTTTTTGCCGCTGAAACTTCCCTAAAGCACCTGTTCTATTTGCCAAAGGGAGAAAAAATGGGTTACGTTGCTGCTTTGGAGCATAGACTCTATGTCATTATACACAGTTTATGTCCCTCCCCACCTCAAACCCCACCTCCTTATGATACACCCCCAAATTTCCAGGACTTTCCCAATCCAGAGTTGGGGACAGATGCCAATCTAGCTTCTCCATAGCCACTAAAATGTTCGTTACATTTACCAAAGATGAGGCTTTGCTGAGGTCTCCAAAGAGGTTGACTGACAACCCTTTCATTAGCAAAGCTAATTTGTTGAAATATTTGTATTTCACTTTTTCTCGTGGCTCAATGCAGTTCCTCATGCTGTGATGACCCACAGCCCTAAAATGATGCAAGTGTTCTTTCACAGAAATTAAACTGAAACTGACCAATGGAATGAAGATCCATTGTTCATGATTATATATAAGCTAGGGGCAAAGCCCGATGTATCCAAAAATACAATGGGCGCTAGAGCTTGGCAGTGGGAAGAGGAAGGGGAGGAATTGTCCAGTCTGTAAGGGCATGGGGTTGAATGTGTGTGTTGTGTGGGAGGTTGTGGTGGCGTAGTGGCAAATAAGGGCATGGGTGTGGAGATATGGGTGTCAAGAACCTGTGGTGTGGAATGTTCGTTGAGTGTGGGAGAGGACTGACCTTTGGGAATCGTGGCATAGTGGTTAAAGATGAGCTTTCCATGTCTTCAGATATGTGAAGAGAAAATCAGACTGGAGACTCTTCTTAGGGGAAGATTACATGGCAACCAATTCCATCCAGCCAGGGGCAATCTGGAGAAATGGCTGCCAATTCTCCCCAGTTCTGCGTCATTTCCCTTCTTGTGGGGATTAGGCCACAGACACCAAAATGCCCCTCTGCCCTACACATGGGGTAGTCACAGTACACAAGTGTCCACCCTGTTCCATCTTCTCCATTTTTTCACTGTTGATAAAATGTTATGTGCCCACATGCTTCTTTCATGGTTGCTCCTTAGAAGAACGGATTTTTGTACACTGTTGCTTACTATCCAAAGGAGTCTCAAAGCGGTTTACAAACACCTTTTCCATTCGTCTCCCCACAATAGTCAACCTGTGAGGTATGTGGGGCTGTGAGAGATCTGAGAGAACTGGGAATGGGCCGCAGTAACCCAGCAGGCCTAAGGTGTCTCAAAGCATTTTCCAATCATCTTCCTTTCCTCTCCATCTCACTATTTACAGTTTCAGGCTGTAAGTATTTATTTAGATCTTCCTGCACTTTCCAGACTCATAGGACTGATGCTGGTCTGCCTGCCTGCGCCCCAGAATACAAAGAGTTGCTGGTAAGGGCTGGACATAGCCCATAGCCCAGGAGGGACACACCTGCACCACTCCCTCCCAACTGCAGGCAAAAATGGCTACTATGAAAGCTGGACTCTGAGGCATTGTACGATTTTGAAGTCCCACCTCCAAACCTCCAGGAATATTTCCAACCCAGGGGTAGCCAACCTCCAGGTGGGGCCTAGAGAGGTGTCCTGGAATTACAGCTCACCTGCAGAGTATAAAGATCAGCTCCCCAGGCAGAAAGGGCTACTTTGGAGAGGGTTGTGGTAGAGAAGAAACATTTAAGGCCTCTCACACAGGTTGTTGCTGTTGAATTGAAAGACTTGAGGCCTACTGCACAGGGTTGTTGTGCAGATGAAACAGGAGACAAAATGACCATTGAATACATACCGAGAAGGGTCCTTCTCTCCTGGGGGTATAAGAGGACATTTTGCTGGGTGAGATTCCACCGTCGGGTCAAGGGAGGCAGGAACTTAACAGTTCTTCTTCCAGTCCCTAGGTGGCACTCACCTGGCCTCTTCAGTTCGTCCACTGCCATAGCTGTTCGCATTTTAGGCATATATAACCACAACGCATAACCTAGGAACCTCCTAACAGAAGAAGAACTAGAGACACATCACAATCAAAAAACATGGAAGAAACACATTATGACATGTCGAAAACTCTGCTATGGGGCAACTTCCAGATGCCTTATGGCTAAGTATCCTTTTCTTTAGTTTGACGATGGAAGGGAGGGATCAAGATGTCCTCTTATACCCCAGGAGAGAAGGACCCTTCTCGGTATGTATTCAATGGTCATTCTCCTCCTGGGGCGAGGACATCTTGCTGGGACCTCCCATAGCAGTCCGCAGAATCAGGGTGGGCCATCGTCATCCGCATTGATCACGTTTTGCAGCACTCTTTGCCCAAACGCAGCTTCTGCTGAGCTGTAAGCGTCTATCTTGTAATGGCGAATGAATGTTGAGACCGCTCTGAGGCAACTACCGATAGCCCTGCTGGACAGCTTCGAGCCCTGGTTTGGGGCTGCAATGGACACAAATAACGAGTCAGACCTTCTTATATTCTCTGTTCTGATAATATAAGCCTTTAAGGAGCGCCGCACATCTAGGGTGTGCCAAGTTATCTCCTTTGGATGGACCGGGTTTGGACAAAAGGACGGTAAGACCAAATCTTGGTTAAGATGAAAATTGGACAGCACCTTCGGCTTGAAGGCTGGATCTGTTCTTAGTACCACTTTATCCTTGTGAAAGATGCAGAGTTCTTTCCTGACCGATAGAGCTGCCAGTTCTGATATCCTTCTGGCTGAAGTCACTGCTGTAAGGAATATTGTTTTCATCCTCAGATGTTTTAATGAAATATCCATTATTGGCTCGAAGGGGTGTCTCGTCATTGCCATTAGAACTTTATTCAGATTCCAAGTGGGGAATCTATGGGTAATTGGGCCTTGGACTTGGGTGGCCCTTTGAGGAAACGGATGATATGAGGGTGCTTAGAAATCGGCTTGCCTTTAAAATTTGGAAGGACAGATACTAAGGCTGCCACTTGTCGCCGAAGAGTTGCCACCTTCAGTCTTTGTGCCAGACCATCTTGAAGGAACTGCAATACATCTCGCAACCTTGGAGACAGGTGATCCACCTTCTTCCGCCGGCACCAGCGAACGAATGCCTTCCATGAGGCATTGTAGATTCTATTAGTGGACTGGCGCCTGGAGGCCATAATCATCTCCACTACTTCCGTACTGTAGCCTTCCATGACTAGGCGGCCCCGCTCAACCTCCAGGCGGTCAGTTGGAGCCATCCCGAGTCTGGATGCCAAATAGGACCTTGTTGGAGCATGTCCGGCTGTACTGGAATCTGCAGTGGCTCCCGCACTGACATGCATACCAGGGTTGAAAACCACGGCCGACGAGGCCATTTCGGAGCTATTAGTATCACCTCCGCCTTGAGCTCTTTTACCCTTGCGAGCAGGCGTGTGATTACCGGGAACGGTGGGAAGGCGTAGAGCAAACCCTCTGGCCACTGGGCCAGCAGAGCATCCATCTTTTCCGCTGACGGATGGAAGTATCTGGAAAAGAACCTGGGCATCTGGCTGTTCTCCACTGTCGCAAACAAGTCCAGCTTGGGCTGACCGAAGATTGACGTTATTCAGGCGAAGATTTCTGGCTTCAGACGCCATTCCGCTGCGGACACCGTCGCCCTGCTCAGCCAGTCTGCTTGGATGTTTTCTTTTCCTTTTATGTATTCTGCCCTTATTGATAATAGGTTGGTCTCCGCCCAACACAAGGCCTGCATGGCTTCCCTGTGAAGGTTTGAGGACCTGGATCCGCCCTGGTTGTTCAGGTAGGCTTTGGTAGCTATGTTGTCTGTTCTTACCAACACATGAGTGTTTCTTATTCGACATCGGAAGTGTTGTAGAGCTCTGAAGACCGCCTTCATTTCCAGGACATTTATTGGAAGTTTTGACTCTTCTGAGGACCATCTTCCCTGGGCTGAGTGGCTCTCCAGTGTGGCCCCCCAACCTCTCAGACTCGCGTCCGTGAACAGTTGTTTTTCCCGTCTGGGACCAAATAGCTTTCCTTTTGACAGGTTGACCTTCTTGGTCCACCAGGCCAGGCTGGTTTTTACGGCTTGTGGTACCTTCACTTTCTTGTCCAGTTTCATGGAGATCTGGTGCTGGAATGGTCGTAACAAGCTCTGAAGCTGGCGAGAATGCAGTCTTCCCCATTCCACTGTGCAAAGGTTCGACACCAAGAAGCCCATCATACTTGCCAGCGTCATTAGGGACGATGTTCTTCCTCTTATTATCTGATTTGCCAATTTTCTGTTTTTTTGTATTTTCCCTTCTGTCATGAAGAGTCTGGATGCCACCGTATCGATCAGTACCCCCAGATGCTGAAGGGACTGGGACGGGATTATCGAGCTCTTCTGAAGGTTCACGATGAACCCAAAGTCTTGAAGGATTTGCAACGCGATTGCGGGGTGGCTGTTTGCTTGCTGGAGGGACTGAGCCCTCAGTAACAGGTCATCTAAATATGGATGCAGGTGAATCCCTTGCTTCCGCAAGTAGGCCACCGGGGCGATTAACAGCTTCGAGAAAACTCTGGGTGCCGTCGAGAGTCCAAATGGTAAACCCCTGTACTGATATTGGTGCTGACCCACGCAGAACCTGAGGAACTTCTTGTGACCGTTTCGGATCGGAATATGCAGGTACGCTTGCGTGAGGTCTAACGATGTAAGGTACTCTCCTTTTTGTATCGCTTCCGAAATGGATTTGAGGGTTTCCATCCTGAAGTGGCGAAGCTTGATGAAGCGATTCAGGAACTTTAGGTCTAACACTGCTCGCCAATCCCCGTTGGATTTGGGCACTGTGAAGAACACCGAGTACACTCCCGTCCTTTCCTCTCTGTGAGGTACGGGTTCTATTGCCCCGATGTCGATCAGGTGTTGTATGGCGGCTTGGGTTCTTTCCAGTTTTGGTTTTGATCTTGGGAAGGGTGACTGGACGAAGAGGTTTGGTGGGAACTTGAGGAATTCTATGGCGTAGCCCTGTTCTATGATTTCCAATGACCAGCTGTCTGCCTGGTATCTTGTCCACTGCTCCAAGAATAGGGCTAGTCTTCCTTCCACCGGGATGATGGAGTCACGCCTTGTGAGGCTTTCCGTCTCTTTCCTGCTTTGGAGGAGGGTTTCCTCTCTGGAACCTATTGGAGTAGCCACCCCTGAAGTTCTGTCTGGTGTTGGACCAGCTAGATCTCCTGTCTTGTCTTTGCCTGTTATATGAGCCGAAGGCACGAAAGGAGTTACCTGCAAGTTGGGAGAACCGTCTATCCGTTCTTCTCAAGTTCCTTGGCATTACGCGCTTTTTATCACGTGTCTCCACCAGGACCTTGTCCAAACACTCCCCGAAAAGCTTGGATCCATGAAATGGATAAGCAGTGACGATTGATTTCGCTTTTGTGTCTGCCTGCCATGCTCTTAGCCACAGTGTCCTTCTCGCAGCTGCCGCTGTGGCCATGGCTCTGGCGTTGAAGATGGATGCGTCCAAGGTGGCGTCTGCTGAAAAACAAGCTGCTTTTAGCACTCTGTTCATTCCTTCTGCCACCCTCTTATCTGGTTCTGGCAACAGCTGAATCAGCTTCTTGACCCACATAATTGTGGCTCTGGAAACAACTGACGCTATTGAAGATGCTCTTAGAGACATTGCTAAGGTTTCGTGAGTTTTACGTAAGGCAAAATCCGCCTTCCTATCCATTATATCTCTTACAGATCCCTGGCCATCTTCCGAGAGAAGACCATAGGATTGCAGCCCTACTACCGGGGCATCCACAATCGGGGTTCTTAGAATTTCCTCTGCGTAATCAGGCATGGTATACAGCTTTTTTGCATACGCTGGTAACTGCCTGTTTGCCATGGGCTTTTCCCACTCTGCTCTGAATTTTTTCTCAAAAAATATGGGTAGTGGAAAGTTTCTAGGAACATCCTCCTCTGGGGGAAAGTATTCTTTATTGCCATAAGGCCTTCTAGGGTCCTGATCCTCTGGATCCTCCGTTCCCTGTTTCCATTTTAGGTCCAATGCGTTAAGGCATTTTGATAGCAGATACTGATAGTCTTCTGGTTTGAAAAATCTTTTGGATACCTCAGGTAATTCCATAATTTCAATCACTTCTTCATCAGATAAAAATTCCCCATCTTCCTTTACTGAGGACTCATCTGCTGTAGAAGGATAATCCTCCCTGTCAGGGCTCCAATGGGGTCTTTTGCGCGCTGCTTTTGTGGGCCAGGCTGGTCTTTGCTCGGCCAAGTTCCCATATTCCTCCCTTTCTGAGTCAGGGGAGGCCTGCCTGTGACATCTATGCCGCTCAGGCCCTCTTTCCCTTTTTTCTAGCTGCGCTTGCACTACCTCCGAAATACATGCAATCAATTCTTTAGATAATAAATGTTGCCCACTGGGCCTTACTGTACTCCTGGATTGGCTCTCCTCTCCTTCCTCCTCGGCTCCGGTCTCCTCGCGAGCAAGCGTGGACCGGGCCGCAGCTGCGGAGCCGCCCGCCCGATTCTCTTCAAAATGGCCGCCACACGTCTTCTCCTTGCTTTTTTCCTGCGCTTTGGTCTTCTTGCAGCGTTTTGCCGCTTGGCGGCTTGGCTCCACATTGGCTGGTTTAGGGACGGCCTGTGGCGTGCCCTCCAGCTTTTTTGGCTCCTGCTCCGTCGGTTCCATCAGCGCCTCCAGTTCTCCTTCGGACAGGAGGTCATCTGCCATCGTTCTGAGCGGAGCCGGCAATGAGGCTTCGCTGGGAGGTTTGCCTTTAATGGCCTTTCCCAGAGCCGAGTTTTCAACAGGGTGGGGGGGGGAGGTTTTTTTTTTGTTTGTTTTTTTAAGAGGAGAGACAAACGGAGACTGACACACACTCAGGTAGTCATACACAAGGTAAGGTAGATAGAATTAGGTAGATAGATAGAAATAGGTAGGATTTGATGCTGAAATCTATTTGGGATCTTCCAGCTCAACTGCTCTCCCTCCGAGGCAGAAACCGAACTGAGGAGGCCGGGTGAGTGCCACCTAGGGACCGGATAAAGAACTGTTAAGTTCCTGCCTCCATTGACCCGACGGTGGAATCTCACCCAGCAAGATGTCCTCGCCCCAGGAGGAGAAAAACCACTTTCATCTGCAGAATAACGCTGTGCAGTGGCCTCAAATCTGCAGAGTTGCAAAGAAGTAGGACACATGGCTTGGCTGTGTCTAACCCCCGGCCAGAGCAGTATTTTAAGTGAGAAGGGGCTTTTCTGTAGCCTCCCTGTCAGCCAACTGTTTAGCACAAGGGGAAAGCCCCCCATCCTCAAAAGGAAGGCCCTCCGTCTCCCCTGCGTTGCTCTTGGAAAGGCCTCCCTCCTCTCAGTCAGGGGCTGTCAGAGGCTCCTTTGCAGAAGGCCTAAAGCGGGGGAGGGGAGCAATCTAGCCAGCTCTGTCAGGGTTCTGAGGCCATTTACAGTTGGACATGACAGCCTTGGGGCGAAAAGGCCTGGCACAGCCTGTCCAAGCCTCTCTTCTCATCCCCCTTTGCAGCCCTAATGACCTCCTCTCCCTTTGGTGGTCAGGAGCAGACTGGCAGCCATTTTTCCAGATTGCCCCTGGCTGGATGGAATTCTGGTCTGTCCTGGTAAGGGGCCAATCGGAAGGCCCTTCGCGCCTTCCTATTGGCCCCTCCGCTTGTCAGTCCAGGGCCATGAGACCAATTGTTGCCCCTCCCCATCACGGACTGAGCCCACCCCAACACCCCTTACTGTTTTATTAAGAGGGAAAAGATTGCTTTTTTCCTGGGGTTTCTCAGTTCAGTTCTGCCTCTTGTCCCATCATCTTGCAATTTTCTGCTGCTCCAGACATACGAATGCTCTGTCTCGATCTACCTCACAAGGCTGTTGTGTAGATGCCCCCCAGCCATGCTCCTTGCCCTGCTATGACCCCTGTGAAAGGGTCACTCAACCCCCAAAGGGGTCTCGACCCTCAGGTTGAGAACCATTGCACTATTAGATCCTGTCAGATCAGAACCATTGATTTCATATGACTGGAAAGGAGCATTTTTGCAATAAATAGGACTCTGGATACTGTCTTGTTTTCACAGATTGAACACAAATTTATATCAAAAGAGTCCAAGAATATTAAACAGCTGGCAGAAATCACTCCTTACATTTAAAGCAAACTTTTCTCAAATGCCATTTGAGCACTGTTTTGAGTCATTAAACCTATTATTTATTTATTATTTATTTTATTTATCATACTTCTATACCACCCTCCCCGGAGGCTCAGGGCGGTTTACATTATAACAGAGAACAATACATAAAACAGTCTGTAGAACATGTATAACTGATAACTAATAATTGTAACCAAATAACAACACAGTATAACAGTAAACAATATAGTAATACATGAAATATTTAATTTTTTTTTAAAAACTCAGGCATTAAGAAACTACATACCAGAAGCAGATAGTTCTTTCTGTACTTCTTAGCAACAACAATTGTCATTCATGAATTTCATGGAATGGAGTTCAAAACTGAATACCATACTAAAATGCACATGCTTGTCCTGGTTTTAGCTCGACCGATTGTAAAGTGATTTGTGATCTTGTGGCTTTCGGACTTTTATTTGACTGGGAAATATTAAATGTGTATATATTTAAATTTTAAACTGGGTGTTGATGCCTATAACACAATGCAATAATTTGAAATCAAGACAATGTAAAGCAATGGCTAAGGCTACTCTGCACACATTTATTCCTTTTGGAGTTGCCTAAAATCAATCCCTTCTATTCACTGCAATGTTGCCAGAGGATCTGCATGGGGGAGAAAGCTGGCAGCAGCTGTTTCTTCAAAAGTTAAAGCAAACCCAAGGGGCATTACCACTCCCCAGTGTAGTTCAACCAGACTTGACAATAGTTATCATATGGTGGCGATAAAGAGAGTTTTTCTTCCTTGGAGCTGCAGTTCTTAGAACAAGCCTTTTTAAAAATTTCATTTATGCTCCATATTTCACTCCAGTGTGGGGCACAGAGCAACTTATAACGTTCTTTGTCTCCTCCATTTTATTCTCACAACAATGCTATTGACTAAGAGCATGTGGCTGGCAAAAGGTCATCAAGCAAGCTTCATGGAAGAGTGGAATGGCCAGCTCTAGATTGGCAAATACCTAGAGACTATGGACGGTGGGGGGTGGAGCAGAAGTAGGCAGGATTTGGGGCAGGGAGGGACACAGTAGCGTATAAAGCTATGGAGTCCACCCTCCAAAGCAGCCATTTTCTCCAGAGGAACTGATCTCTTTACTCAGGATATGAGTTATAATAATACTGGAATCCCTATGGAAGGGTTAGGATTCAAACATGGGTCTCTCAAATATGAATCAAATGCTGTATCCACTGTATTACATTGGCTTTCTTTCTTCTCTTTCCTGGAATAGTCTGGGCAACCTAGGAGACTCCCCATTCAAGTCTGGTGATCATTCCTCTTTTTTCCATGTTTGTCTATTTCTCATCACAAGTTGAATAAATAAAATTGTTTATACTGAGTTAAAGCATCAGTTTGTGTTGCTCAGTATAAGCTTTTTAAACTAGGAATTTCTCAGGGCAAGGAAGGTCTTTCCCAATACCATCCACATAAGAGGAGAGAATCCTTGCTCCCTGCCCCCTCCTCCTCCCATCAGCCCCTCCTTGCCTGCTGGCATGTCTGCTGTTGGGGGTGGAGCTAGCCCAGTGCAGCACAGCACTGTGTGATGCACTGCTGCCCCTGCCCCTGCCAGTTTCCCGAAGCTGCTCCCGTTCTCTGGAGGGCAGGAGCAGCCTTAGAAGACTGGCAGCAGCAGTGATGCCAGAGCACTAAGTGCGCCTCAGTGCTCTGGGACGCTGCTGCAATCCATCTACTGTCACAGTCCCTGGGGGTGGGACTATGGATGTAATGTCCATAGACTTCCGTTGGAGGGACCGCACCAGTAGATGTACCACATCAAAAACAAGCAGCTTCATGCTCCTCTTGCCCCTCCCCCAGCTTGTTCTGGCTGAGTTGGGAGACAAAAGACAAGAAATAAAGCACTTTCTAGCCTTGTGTTCCTTCAATGCCAGCTGGAGCTTCATGCAACTACTGCTCCCTCCCCAATCAAGCAGGAAGGAGACAGATTGGGACAAAATACAGTGAGAAGGCATGGATTTAGTGGAACCTGTTTAGGGTCAGAAAAAAGGAAGGCTGCAGATCTGTTGAAGATCTGGCTTCAAATCAATTAGAATTCGGCAGAATTGATAATGGAGAAAAAATGTGAGTACAGAAAAGACTCAGTCCTGTGGTCTTTTCCATCCTCAGGCTAACAAGCTAAACAGCACAATCTTTTTTTCTGTAGCAGAAGTGTTGGTTGGTTAATAAAAGTTACTGTGGTTTCTCAGGGAACAGGTCTTTCTCGATAAGAAACCCTTCAGCCTAATACAATGCCCAGAAACTATATTATAAAAGTTTAGTAATTATTGTATACGTGCAGTTAACAAGAAATAGGGTTTGAAGACTGAGAAGAACAGTTAGATAACTCACTTGGGAGCCTCTAATGTCAGAAGCCACAGAAACACCCAACCAGTAGTAAAACACCAGGGTTTCCCATGAAGCAGCCTGAAGCCAGCTACCATGTCATTACAGTTACAGCTAGTTTTATCGCAGTTTACCTGCCTTTCATGTTTAAACCTGAGGCCAGTCCCCCTTCCCACATACATGGTAATGAAGGGAGGATCTTCATTTCTGTGACAAGCCACCTGTATCAGCAGAAAGTGTTCCTTGGTTATTTATTGATGTCAAAGCAGGAGGGGAAAATGCTGACGTTCAGCATGCTGGCAGAAGGATACTGTCAGCGAGCATATTGATCTGACCACAATGTTTCTTAGAGGTAGCAGGACTGAATTTTCACCTAGAGAAATGTACAGATTGCATCTTTGGGAATTCCTGTACTTCATATTCATCAAATTAATAGCTTCTATGATTTCTTTAATAACAGTGAAAATACTTAGGGCCATTTCGCACGGCTTCAAAGTAGCACAATGGTTGCTATTTGGAAACGCTACTAATTTGCCATAACCCACGACGTCGTAGACAATCTGCAACAATCCTGAAACCAATCAGCAAAAAGCGCTTCGTTGTGGCGCTTTCAGGGGAATCCAGAAAAGTGGATTCACCCTCCGGATAGCGATACACTCCTGCAACCAATCTGCAACAGTAGCGCTAAAGACCTGTGCGTTACCATTGTTGCTGGTTCTTCAAAGTCCCTCCCCCTGGCTCTCTCCTCCAAACTTCCGGCGAAGCGATCGCCATTTTTTTTTCTCCGAGCGAGCGGGGATAAACGCACCGGCGAGCCTCTTTCTGTTTAGAGGCTTCCCTGGCTACAGTCCTTCACCTTTAGTCACTAAGCACAAACCACTGAAAAGCCCGTTTGCTGAAATAAAGTCCCTTTATTTTTTACAAATAAATTCAGCCGAAAATCGAGCCCGTGAGAGGGGGGGGGGGATTTTTTTTTTATCACTCGAGGCAGCGTGCAAATGATCATACAATCAAACGACAGCTCACATTAGGCAGCTGGATGGGTCTCTGCATAGCAACGAATCTACCTAGATTCGTTGCTATGGGTCGTTTTTTTTTTTAAAAACCTTTCTTAAAGGGAAAGGGGCTGTTTGGGAGCATGCTAACGGCTGCCCATTGGCTGCTTGACGGCCAGGGGTGGGACGAGCTTGGCAATAGCGCTTCCTTTCTAGCGATTTCTGCCGAGACCGGAAGCCTGTGGGAAACGCTAAAAAACGCAACTGATTCCACTACAAAGGCAGGTATGCATAACGACGAATTCCACTATTTTAAATGGCAATTTTTCATTCCGCAAACAATTTGCAACAAAGATCCCTGTGCGAAAAGGCCCTTAGGTTTGTACAGAGGTACTATTGAAGAGGAGATTTTCCATCTCAAGGGATGAGATCTGCTTCTCTCTCATTTCTGCAATAGTACTGATACACATGCCTGGTTCCAGACCAAAAACTTTTCCCCGATGCGTCATAGGGCTGATCATTTTCAGGGCCTAGCCCAATACCTGCATGCTTATCCATTCCTACATTTGTTCACTGTTCTAAACTCTCTAGCTGTTTTCCCTTCTTCTAGTTTTAATTTAAACATTTTAAACTGTTTTGAGAGAAGGGGGTAGATTTGAGACTGACACAAGGAATAGCCAATCAGTTTTCTGAATAGAACTGCTACAAGACAGGTGGATGTGTTTTCATAATTGACACAAGGGTTGTTCAATCAGTGATATGTAAATTCACTTGTACAACAAATCTGAAGTACTTATCTCCCCGCAAGAAGCTGCTAATTGATGATTCTGGCCTCATCCAGATAAGAAGAACACACAGTCTATGCACAGTTACAGGACATTCACTGCTGACATTTGTATATCTGCACAATAGTCCCAACTCCTTGGCCATTTCCTCACTAGTGATATTGTTCCGATTTACATTTTAAATGGTTGACATTTTTGTTTATTTTTGCACTAAAATCCACTTTTTCAGGTGCAGACCCAAATTGCCCCCTCACTTACCTTGCAGCAAAGGATTCCCCAGAAAACCCAATTTCATCTTTTCAAGCGGGGTATAATGGGGTCTATTTTCTGGGCTGTTCAGTGTGGAAATGCATGCATTTATGATTGTTGCTATGCCCACTATTTTGAGTTGTTTGGACACACCAATTTGCTTATCGCCATCCTCTCCCACCCCTTCCTTCCCTCCCTCTGTTCCAAAAAATCTGCCTTTTTTTAAAAAAGGGGGTGATCATATTACAATGCTGTTCCTAATTTCTTAAAGCATTCTTTAACAGTAGCATTCTAATGTTAGAAACCAGGTTAAAAAAAACATTCAGGATATTTGGGGGGAAGGGGAGAGATGATTAAGAGCACAGAATGATTGAATTAAGAGGCACAATGGAAACAAAAGTGCAAGCAGACATTTTGCAAAAAACACATATTTTGAAAAGGGGAAGGGAGCAAAGCATGATGGGAGGCTGCCTCCATCAAACTCAGTGCAGAAAGCATGTTGTGAATTTCAGTCTGGGAAGTGAGGGGAGGAAAGCCCAAATGTGGAAAGGCTAGAGTCAACTCGCAGCATTCAAAGGAAATTCAAAGCAAGGCTAAAACAAGGAATGTCTCCTAATGCAGAAATGGTCCTTGTGTACAACAGACACTTTTTCACCTCTTCCCCTGCCTTTAATATGGAGAGATGCATTAAGAGAAGAAAGTGGAACTCTCCATCTGTTGTCAACATTAATTTTTGTAATCTGATTGCTAGATATTGTCTATTAAGAACAGTGTTGAGATGACTATTTTCATATAAGCATCAGATTTTATAGGCTAGATGTTGCTAGATTTTGAAGTTATTGCTTAATCATATAGTATATTTACATTCCTACAGCAAAAGCAGGTCAGAATGGTCTGTGTTGTCTTCAGTCTTACACTAAAATGTAAAGGTAGGCTTCCATCGTTGGCTTCCCAAGCACTTTGCTCAGTTTGCTTTAGGAGATACTTACTGTGCAGTCCTAGCAAGAGTTACACCCTTCTAAATCCATTGAAGTTGATAAACTAAGATGGGAGTAACTCCAAGATTGCACTGTTAATGACCTAGATTGGCCTGGATTAGGAGGAAATGCATATTTCCTGTAAAGTGAATTAAGTATTATGCTTAATGCTCCCTCACACAAAGTATACATTCTGCAGAATTGGACATTTGCACATGGATGACTAGCTGTGCAATCCTAAACTGTTGCATCCTTATAAATGAATTGAAAATGGGTTTAGAAGGGTGTAATTCTGCTTATGATGTCACAGCAAAATCCATCAGAGGTGGTTTGCCATTGCCTGGCCACGTATGATGACCCCAGTACACTTTGGAGCTCTCCCATCCAAATACTAGTGAGGGTCAATGCTACTTAGTTTCCAAGATCTGGCAAGATCAGGCATGCCTGGGCTATCCAGGTCAGGGTGATAGATAGCACAAGTTTAAGAAGGGATATCATGAGTTGCTGTCATACTAAATTTTCCAGTAACAGAAAATGCTTCCACCAGTGGAACAGAACTTTGCTGCCTCCAATGGAAAACAGTAGTTCAATTTCACAAGAGGCACACATTAATATATCAAATTCTGAACCTGGCCTCCATGATAGTTCCAGGGAAGGGGACAGGTTCAGATAGTAGTTTTTCTTCTAGAAACTTAGGAGACCGTAGAATCATAGAGTTGGAAGGAACCTGCAGGGTCATCTAGTCCAATCCCCTGTAGAATGCAGGAAATTCACAACTACCTGACCACCCACAGTGACCCCAGTTCCATACCCAGATGATTCTATGCCCTCCCTAACCCCAGAATGCACAGCCAGTCTGACCTGGAGGAAATTCACCTCCCAACCAAAGTGGTGATCAACATTTCCCTGGGCCAAGAGCCAAGCATGGACACAATCCCTTTTGCCCAGTCACTTACAAACTGCCTAAATTAACAGAATCAGCATTTCTGTGCGGTGGCTATCTAGCCTCTGCTTAACAACCTCCAAAGGAGGAAAATCTGTCATCTCCAAAGGAAGCCAGTTTTGCAGAAAATGAGAAACCCCAAATTTGGGAGGGGGGCAGTGCCTATTTACTACAGTTTCTTCCAATGACAGAGATGGCAACACTACAGCTGGATAGCGGATGGACAGTGACAGTCAGACAGAAAGGAGAAGAGCCATTCAACCCCCCCTTCCATGCATGAGCTCGAAAGAGGGGAGCCCCCATGTTCCCCAATGTCTGAGACGGATGGGAATGAGAAGAGTTACCCCTGTCTCTGACTGGCAGGCAAATAGTTGGCCTGTTGAGTGCAGAGGATAGGTGGGTAGGAAGGATGGGGAGGCAGAGTGACTGGTAGCTTTGCATGCAACACAGGAAGAGACCAGCTTCGTTGATAGGGGGGAGAAGATGGGATTAACTCCTCTGAGTCTTGCAGGTTCGCTCTTGTATCTTTTAAAACTTTCCTATATCATCCCAATAGCACCATTCCATTTAACAGAAAGCAAATGAGCAAAGAGTGTGCCAGATCTTTTTCTTCTTTTTTTTTTAAAGCAAACAAACAATCAGAATTGTCAATCAGCAGTTCATGGAGTTAAACTAAATTTTCTACCAATTCATCCTTCTTGCTGCAGACCATTGATTCTCGCCCTCATGTCCTCTCTGGGTAACTCCTGTCTCCCAAGAATAGCATTTTGGGGAGATCAATGAGCAGCATCAGAAGCAGGGGAGGCAAGAACATTGTGTTCCACTGATGGAAATGTTTTCTGTTACTCGAAAGTAACAGACCACCTACAAACATCTCTTGCTTGCCTACCAGACAATCCTAGGATCTCCTGGCTACACAATTTATTTACACAGTACAATAACCTCTCCTTGTGGATATCATTATGAGAATATTTTTGGATGGTCCTTGGACAGCCTCTGCAACAGTATGCTGACCTCAGCTCAAAGCAAGTTCCTAAGAATTTTTTTCCCAAAGGACCAGCGTTTGCTTGGCACTTGCTTCACTTCCTAGGCACACAATTTCACAAGCAGCAGTACTGCAAATACTGTATCCACTAGTCATCAAAATCAATAGGGCTTATGAATAAATATGATGGAATGGTTGCATTTTGATTTTGTCCTCCCTTCAAGGACCTCAGGGCAGTGTACGTGGTTCATCTCTCCTCTACATTATTCTCAGAAGAGCCTTCTGAGCTAAGGTCATCCAGTGAGCTCCTCAAGTAAGTGTGGATTTGAACCCAGATGTCCGCTTGTCCTAGCCCAATTCTGAAAACTCACAGTGCCAGTCACACTCTCACTGTGTTTGGAATCAAAAGGAAATGATCCTAAATTACACAGAAATGTTATTGGATGGGCTTAACCATCAACCAATATTTCCAAGTTGCCAAGCTATTGGAAAAGGCGTTTTCTCAGATATGCTCTTTATTCATCATAATTAATAATTAACTAACTAGTTTGGTCATTGTATACGCTTGATAGAAGGGAACACGATTGCTTATGTAGCAGGGTAATTTCCATCTCATTTGTTCTTGCAGCTCAATGCATAACAATTTGGAGGAGGTGTCATCTGTGTTTGTATTATCTGCTTATTTAATGACATTTTATTGTTGCATTTTAAAATGGCCTAGAATCTTAACCCAGTCATTAAAAGAGCAATAAAGATTATAACTATTTCAGACCAGGGCTCAGGTTCATATGGATTGAAACAGATCAGAAGGCAAAACTAGCTGGAAAAATTGGGACTGTTTTGCTTTTAAATCACCAAGCTGTTCTCCCATACACACTGATGGAAGATGCTATCTACCCTCCAGACCTGGATGCCAGGGGTAGCTAGACCAGTTTTCTTCCTGTCCTTCCTAATGGAGTGTGATTTAATGCTTCCTGGATACAACCTACAAAGCTTCATGTTTATATGAGGCAGCAGATAAAGAAGCAAAGCAGTCACTGGAAACAGGAGATTCTAAATGATCATCAAACTCTAACCTGACCGCCATTCTCTACTCCGCTTTAGGACTGGATTATAGGAGCGGAATTTGAATCACTAGGTCATTTGGCTATCCCCCACACTGCAATCTAGATCTGTTTGATTGTATATGATCCTTACTTGCACTCTGGAACAGTCTGTGTTGAAGTCCATTGGTCCATGAGGCAACTGCCAGATGTAGGCCACTGTTGAATGGGAAAACATCAAAGTGGTTAGTCCTTTGAGAGTCAGCTTTACTGATTATTCTTCATTTTCATCACTCAGCACTGGTGAGAGGGGCCAGGACTGGGCCTAAAAAATTAAGCCTTTGGCTTTTCACTTGGCATGACTTATCCAATAAATCCTTGTAGGGTGCCTTGATACCAAACTGAAACAATAACAGAAAGAGATGGACACAGCAGGAGGATGGGGAATGAATGAGGCAGGGTGGGAGAGTACTAATTCAGGATAGTACTAATAAAGCAATCTTGTGTGAAAACTATGGGCTTAGACTGGAGTAACAGTACATAGGTTGGCATAGGTTGGGTGTCATTGGTAATATTTCTTGTTTTATAATTGATCCACCCATTATCCATGGCTGAATGTCAAATGAGTTTTCTATTTATTTGTTATCATATTTCAGTAGGGAGACTGGTTTGGATCCAGCTATTTCCAACCAGCATAAGAATATGGTATAGAACGGAGGAGGTTTTGTAGCATATTTAAACCCATCATTATTGACTGATATAAAACACTTAAGAGGGTATCAATGCAACATTTAAGACAAGTCAGCCTTTTCATTCAATCCTACTCGTTCCTGTTATACTACAGCTTCCTTCCCACATGGCTTTTGACCATGCATGAGCCATGAATCCCAGGAAAGCCATTTTTGGGTGGCTGGATCCCTGCAGCATTTTTTTTTTACCACAGGAAAAGCTGGTTGAATACAAACCATGGAACATAACACTAAGGTGTTTAATAATAATAGTAATAACAACAACAACAATAATAGTATTTGTTGGCTGCTGCTCTCAGTCCAGCTGGCTCATGGCAGTTTATATCAGTTTATATCAGATTAAAATACAGCAGCTGCAGAATACCCATCATCCCCTAAATCCTTAACCCCCCCCCCCCCCCGTCAGACTCAATGGACCCCTTCGGCCCAATGAAACAGGGGGGTGTTCAGAGGAAGGATCCAATAAATATTCCTTGTCCAACCTTAAACAAGTGCCTAGCAGAAGGGCATTTCTAAATTAAAATATTTCTAAATCCACCTTTTCTCCTAGTAACGGGGGCATAGGATGGATAACAACAAAATGCAAACTTAGAAGAATAAATAATCAATATACTACCTAGGCATAACGAATTGTAGAAAGTACAAGCAGTACCCTTTCAGAGTCAGAGTGTTCAAAACCACTTTATGAGCCAAAATCCTTCTAAAAAGTCCAGGTTTGCACCTCTTTCAGAATCACAGCAGGTCTTCCGGTGTCTTTCAGAAGACTGTTCCATGACACAGGAACACCTCTCCCCCAAAGTAGTGACCAAACTGGCAGTTATTATTTGTACTTCCAGAGGGGTTGAAATCACTAGAACAATACACCTAATTGAAAGATTGGGTTAATGAAAAACTTTCTAAGAGTTGGCAGAAAAGTGTTGATGAAGTCTTCTTAAGAAATTGGTTCTAGAATTAAAACTGAGAAGTCTTTGCAGTGCTCCTCATCTCGGTAACCACTTGAAGTTAAGGGTTGGTTCCCCCCACCTTGTTGGTGGCAGGTAGCTCTCTTATAGCAGAAATTGGTTTCTTGTGGGGTGTCCACAGGTAGAATGTCAGTCAGTCTGGGGAGGGGCTGAGCTCCACCTTCAAAATTAAACTATTCATGCCCCTCCCCTTTTCTGTTCTTAAGTTTGCTCCCCCCTTCCCCTTTACCAATGTAGCCATTTTTAATTAAAGACATCTGTATCTTTAGCATGTCGTTCTGGGAAAGACTGCAGTATTTATGCTGGAGAGATGGGGTTGACAAGATATGTGAAACAGTTCCAGAATAAATTTATAGCTGTCTTCATTTTCGAGCAGACAATTCAAAAGAAACGCCATAATTTAGTTCGATCTGCCTCAGGGTATGCATATATAAGGGTACCCACACATTTAAATTCCTAGGCACTGGTTCCAGGGCAGTCTTTTAGCTCTTGTACATACAGATATGGCCTTCTAAGGGCAGAAAAGTGAGATAAGTGTTGTTGACAACAACAGCATACCAAGGCTTAATGTAGCACCAGGAAAGAAACAAGAGGAAGACAAATACTTCAGAAAAGTGTAACTTTATTGTGTTGAATACAGTAGTGAGGAAGACAAAGTAAGTTGTCTTTTAAATCAAGACTACGTCTAGGCAGTAAAATGCGAATGACAGCTCAAAGCTGAGTAGCAATAGCAATTTATGTAGAGCACTCAGAACATCTAATAAATAAAATTCATTTGCAAATTCCTTAAGTCTAATTTGAATTAGAGTTTACCCGAAACAAATACATTCCTATTACATGGCTAATCTAGAAAAATCCACCCCGGGTTTGAAGAAGGTATGTCCATAAAGGGTTACAGAAAACTTTTTTTGGGGGGGTGGGAAGTAAGAGGAAGGTTAGAAATAGGGAAGGAGTGAGGCAAGCTGTCAGGTGCTAGGGGAACAGGAATGTCAGAAAGGCAATTGTAGAGAGTTTTTGGAAAAGGGAGTAGAATGAAAAAAATTAGATCTTACTTTGCCTGTCCAGAAGAGGGATTGTTGTCTTGTGTCAAGGGTGGAAGAAGGTCCTTGGATGAAAACCAACTCAAAAAGGTAGAGCTAGTAAAGCCACCTTTATATCTATTCCCTGACTATTGTCAGGAGGTTGCAGTGGGGAGGTGTCAGGATCTTTTGTGAAGTGACTTGGGAGACTGATGTCATAGAAAGTGGGAGGTACAAAGGACCCTCGTGGGATGGCCCGTCTGACTAATGCTCTCTCTGAGGGCATGCTAATATGTCAGAAGGTGAGGCCGTCTTGGCTGCCTAATTAGTTGGTTAGGTTTCCTGGTATGTCTGCATTGTGAAGGATAGCTGTGAGTGGCATGAAATGTTGTGTTATTGTCTTGCAAACATCATGTAGGGTTGCCAACTCTGGGTTGAAAAGTCCCTGGAAATGTTGTCAGTTGAGTCTGGGGAGGGCATGGAGGGGAGGGACCTCAGCATGTATAATCTGCAAAGCAGCCACTTTATCTAAGAAAACTGATTGATGTTGCCTGAGGGAACAGTTGTAATTCCAGGATACCCCTCGGCCCTACCTGGAGGTTGGCAACCATCATAGCCTGAATATGGAGGGGCCCTAAGAGAGTCATAGAAAGGGATAACTGAGGCGTGGCAGCATCCCCATGGAAAACAGGCTACTTCCTCCTGCAATTGCATTTTATTGCACAGAGCCTGCTTATTCCTCTCTGAAATGAAATCTACTTACACCTCTGGCTGCACATGGCTCCTGAAACTAGGAGATCTTCATAGCATGATATCTGACAAAGAGGAGGGTATTGGAGTAACATGTGCGGTACAAATTACACCCATCTTCTCAAAGTGAGAAATTACAAACCTGACTTGCTTTACATCTACTGCCACTGTGGTCAGTTCAGAAACTTCAGGTCATTTGTAAGCTTGCCAGCTCTGGGTTAGGAAATACTGGAGACTCTGGGCATGAGGGGGAAGAGCCTCTTGTGGCGCAGAGTGGTAAGGCAGCCGTCTGAAAGCTTTGCCCATAAGGCTGTGAGTTCAATCCCAGCAGCCGGCTCAAGGTTGACTCAGCCTTCCATCCTTCCGAGGTCGGTAAAATGAGTACCCAGCTTGCTGGGGGGTAAACGGTCATGACTGGGGAAAGCACTGGCAAACCACCCCGTATTGAGTCTGCCATGAAAACGCTAGAGGGCGTCACCCCAAGGGTCAGACATGACTCGGTGCTTGCACAGGGGATACCTTTACCTTTACCTTTACCTGGGCATGAGGCTGTGAGTGGGCAAGATTTGGGTTGGAGAGGAACTCAATGGGGTATAAGGCTATGGAGGCCACTCTCCAAAGCAGCTGTTTTTTCCATGGGAACTGATCTCGTTAGTCTGGATAATTACAGGGGATCCCCAAGTCCCACTTGGGGCCTAGCATCCTTAAGTGATTTGTTAGCTCATTTGTTATTTGGGGGTAAGCCATTATACACATATTATGCCTGATTTACAATGACCACACTGTCTGTCTGTTTGTTTGCAATTTCATTTTGAGGTGTTGCTACTTACCCTGTCATGGTCTAAGACACTCCTGCCTGCAGGACTGCCATTGGGGAGAGAGGTAAAGTAAATATTTAAAAAACAAAACCTCAGCATGTGCCCCTGTAGTAACTTTGCTTTTGGATCAGGATCTACTAGAAATTTCTGTTACCCTGTACATTTGGACCATCACAAACCATTCTTTGGGATTCTTTGAGGTAGTCCCCACTGGATGGAATGGTGTCCTGGAGAGCATTACAGGACAATGATGATGATGTCATCCATTCGGTCATGTCCGACCCTCGGCGATTCCACAGGAAAGCTTCCACTATGCGTCTCTGTCAATGACCGCTTCTTTTAGTTGGTTCATGGTCATCCCTGTGTCGGCTTTGTTTGTGTCGAGCCAGCAGATCCTTTGGCAACCACGTTTCCTTTTGCTGCTGACCATGGTTATAAATGTTATAAATAAATGGTTTTGCACTATGGACATTCCACAGTCAAGTCAGAGACAGCCTTTAACACAGTGTTGTGAAACCCAGTGTCATGTCCTGTCCGTATCCTCTGGGAAAGCCCCTCATGCTCTGGTTCTGCTCATGGTGGCTCACAGCAATAAAGCAGAACTAGGCTGACAGACCAAGAATCTGTCAAGACAGACCAAGAATCTGTCATGACAGACCAATAAAAACATATCGGTAAAACAATCCAAGGCCAATAACATCAGTAAATATAATCAACTACTTCCCAAGAAAGTTTTAGCTCTGTTCCAGAGGGTGGTGACAGTCAGTAAATATATTTAAATTCTCCAAAACTAGCTTCGAAGCCCGTTCCTAAGAATGGGCCTTGAAAGGGTCCCCTCCCCTGGCCTTCGGCCAGGCAGCTTAAGGTGGCTTTGGGCCGCAGCTTGCAGCCAGATCAAGTGGGGCGGGCAGGGGCTGCCCAGCTTGTTAGCAGGCCCAGGACAGAGCTCCTTAGCAGGCAGTCAGCAGGCTGGGAGGCCATCATTAGCAGGCCCTCCACCACAACCTTACCTGCTGCTGGCTCTCCCCTTACCTGCTTCTGGCTCCAGGCACTGGGGCGTGTCTGAAAGCAAATGGGCTGGAGTACAGGGACAGAGGGTGGGAGCTGCAGGGGCAGGGCCAATCAGGGTGCAGCCAGCTTTGCTGGCTGCATCCTGATTGGCCCTATTCCAACTTGGACAGCCAGACATGTTCCACCCCCTAGGCTATTTCACAAATATATAGAGGAACCATGGATATGCACATTAATAATGACCTTTATTTTGATTATGGGGTTGCAATGGGTCGGACACGACTTCGCACCTAACAACAACAAATTTTGATTGGCCATGGCTGGCAAATATATTTTTAAAAAGCTAACAAATTAACTCCCAATTTTGTTTAAGTTATATTATTTAGGTATTCCAAAATGTTTGCTTAACTAATGTATTCTAAGTTCCTGCATAACGATGGAGTGGTTTTAATGAGAACATGATGTCATCTTAGCATGCGAGCTGTCTAATATTGCAATGTGGTATGAGGGCTGAGTTTAGGTGTTGTGTCACTGCTAAATTTTCCTCCTAGGATTTTCTGTTCTTTGGCAGATAATAGTAAATAAAAATAGAATGTGTATGCCATTTGGAAGTAACCCAGGGTTGATTAGGATTAAATTTCATTTCCATGGGGGGAGGGGGAATCAGCATTTCTGTAATACACGACAAAGTTATGGTAAGAATTAATTCAGTGTGTCTTGTACATGATTCAATATGGGAGTAGTTCTTGGTGACTGAGTCCTTTCCAGCCAATTCTCCTAATTTCAGTCTTCTTCTCATATGATCCCAGGGTAGGTTTGTCTGCTGGCCTCTTTTTTCCAAGCAACAAAGACCAGCTGGTTCCACAAAGAGACCCTCTCAGAATTATAGCAGTTGTGCTGGGATTCTTCACTATAGTTTAGAGCTTGCAGCCAATTTAATACTTTGAACAAAAATATTCTGAAGAATTCTTATGAATACTGCATGTACCGGAACTGTTGTATTCAGTTTCAAATTAGAGGAGCAACACTACTGATGAAATCGTGTGCATTGAAAACGAGTGTAACAGTGCACTTTGTTGTAGCTGGGAATAAAGAATCTGAGACGATTATTTCAGAGACTCTGGCATTGCAGAATTTTATTACACAGCTATGTACTGGCCTCTTTTTTTCAAGCAGGAGCAAAATGGGAGATAGGCTGACAATATGTGATGACACTTCTGGTTGTACCTAGTGTCACAACACTCTAGGAATTACCAGTTCTATGTGCTCAAAAAGGTAAAGATTTGGGGAATTCCTAGAATGTTGTGACATTCTGAGTACAACTAGAAGAGATCTTGTGGCATTGTTTGAAATTGCTTTCTCCCTACATCTGCTCCAAATGGAGTAAAGAGACGGAGTGAGGGCTGATATACATTTAGAGCTGATGAGGGGAATATTAGGAAATCCATAACAACCTTCATCTGCTGCTCTGTCCTGCTATTTTGACTACTGCCACACAAGAACGTATTCATTTATCTTTGGCATTAATTTGTCCTGGCTGAGTACCATTGTCTAGTTATAGCCAGCTCTAATGTCTCTGTGGAGAAAGTAGCCTTTTTAAAAAAGGGAAGGATATTTGGAAACATTTTAATTGCAACTAGTTTCTAGCTGTAATTGCCAGGATTGAATCTTAACTAAGACAGAAATGCCATACAAGAAACCTGATTGTGTCAGCATTTTCAGATTACTCTTTTGTGAAAAGTGTTGACAGGAAATCACATGAGAATGGGTTTGGGGGGAAGTTTCCTTTTGGGCAAGGAATGCCTCAACAGTAGTCTTGATTTTTTTGTGTTTGTTTTTTTTAAGCACCAGGAAAGACTTAACTCCTCACCAACTTGGATGGTGTATTATAAATCAACAGGACTTGCAAGTAGGTTTGCCAATTCTAGTTTGGGAAATTACTACAGCTTGGGGGGGGGCTATGTTTGGAGAGGATCAGCAGCAATGTGGTGGCCTTCTAGGACTTTTGTTCAGGGGAACTGAGTTTTGTGATCTGGAGGTAGTTATCATTCTGGGAGATCTCCAGGCCCTAACAGGGTTGCCCGTTTTGCAAATATCACAAGAGAACCTGATCCAGGTATAGTTGAAGGTCTAAGCTCTGGTGCTTGAGGGACCACATGGCTTCACTGAGGTATGTACTCAGATCATCCAAATTCTGTATCAAGTGAGTGTCTTACAATGCAAATCTATGGAGAGTTATATCCCTGTAACCCAACTGACTTCAATATACTTTAAAGGTTGGGTTTAGGGTTGTACTACTAATGATTTTATCTTCTTTTTTGTTATTTATAGTAGGAATGCCAATTTCCAGGTGGGATCACTAGAATTCCTAGAATTACAGTTTATCTCCAAAGTACAGAGATTACTTCCCTTGGAGAACATTGCTGCTTTGGAGGCTAGAGTCTATGACATTGTACCCCACTGAGTTTCCTGTCCAAATATACAGGAGTTTCCCAATCTGGCTCTGGCAATCCTACCCCCATCTTCCATCAGTGGCTAGAAGTGACCTGGCTCTCCTAATTTAGAGGGAGAAACATCAAGCTATGTAAACCCAGTCAAGACCAGTTGAAATTCTAAAGCTGGTTTCTCAATTTTTATCAAAAATGACTGTTTTGAAGCCTCAGCTACAAGTTAGTAGAACATCCCTCTATTGTGGGTCATCCAGGACTTGGCAATGTTGAGAACTCCTCAACGGCCAGCATGGCCAGACCACAGGCAGCAGAAACCGACAAACAAGAGGAAGAGGTGCAAACATGCCAAGACTTATTGCGGAGAGTTTGTACAGAGTCACCTCTACTCCCCACCTGATCCAGCAGATGAAATCCAGCTGCCTGTTTCCAGCCCTCCAGGATCATCTGTACCATTAGAGAGGTGAAGGCTGAGGCTTAGAGTAGAGCGTCAGGCTAAAAGGAGAAGCAGCTACTGGCTGAGAGTGATGATGAGTTGTTGCAGAGTCTGAACAACTGGTGTTTAAAACCTCTTGAAGGACTTTTTGGGGTGTGGATGAAATGTAAGCTATATGCTGACAACTCCTTGCTTGAATCTTGAAAGCCTTGACTTCTTAGACTGGACTATTGTGCTTGCCTGACCTGTGGAATCCTGAACCTCAACCTGAAAAGACTTTGTATCTCATCTCTTCCCTTGGCTTTGGTGATTTGAAAGAAATGTGAAGCTCACTGCAATCTGATACCACCACCTGGCCGGAGTATTGTACCCCTTCTTTTTAAAAAAATGTCAAATTATTCAGTTCTTCAACAACAAAAATCTTTCTGTATTTTTATTGCATTTGTGTATAATTATGTCATACACAAATTCCTTGATTTCTTGGATCACATTTCTTTTGTATCCATTTCATGTAATTTGAAGAAAATTCTTATACTGTTATAAGATAGAGAACAGCATACTTTGAAATACACACACATGCACACTCACACACACGTACCTGCACACAAAACCTGTTCACAAATAATAAACCATAATGACTGTGAAAAAGAGCTGACACTATTATTTCAGGCTTTGCTTTAAAATGAAAACCATGACACAAGTGTCTAAGGAGCTCCTCTGTAATGGAGAAATGTTACAGAGGGTTGGCTTGCATCTATGAGGGAATTTTGAAGAGAGAAGCAGTGAGGGGAGAGGCTTAATCCTTTCTTTGCCAGCTATCTGTCTTTTTTCACTTGCCTCCCTTTCATGAGATATCAAATGTGTTTCCTAAACATATGATTGGAACACCATGGGGAAAGTAGAGGGGGAACAGAAGTGGCATTTAGGGAAAATGTTAAGCATTCCTGCCAGTTTTCTGCTCTAAATTCCTTCCTTCCCTCCTTCCTTCTCCTTCCTTCCTTCCTTCCTCCCTCCCTCCCTCATGGTCGTGCATGTTGTGTGCAATATGCAGCTAGCCCTTTAATATTCTCTTGAGAAGAGAAGTAAATACTTTATTGCTGAGTCATTTTTACCAGTTAGTGATAATAATTGTCACTATCTGCATTCCATTTTTACAGCTACTTAAAATGTATGTATCAGAACTTAGAAGAATTTGATAATGTCTTGGAACCCTGGGGACTACAAAATCACTTATTTAATCAGTTCACTGCACACATGACCACAACTCAGTGCACTGAGTTTACCTATTGAAATCAGTAGATTTAAGTGTGCTCAGCTTGCACTGGATTGTGGCTCATGTAGTTTTCAAAGATGTTCTTTATTCATTGATCCTATTCATACCATAATGGGCAAGTCCCCATGGCACAGATCTATAGCATGATAATAATTTATTTTTATTGCTAATCACCTGTTTAGAGGGAGAGGGAAGATCAAGTCTAGATGGAGTTGAAGGAAGATTTGAAGGGCTCGGGGCTCGGCCCGGTACTTTTTAACATATTTATTAATGATCTAGATGAGGGGGTGGAGGGACTACTCATCAAGTTTGCAGATGACACCAAATTGGGAGGACTGGCAAATACTCAGGAAGATAGAGACAGAGTTCAACGAGATCTGAACACAATGGAAAAATGGGCAAATGAGAACAAGATGCAATTTAATAAAGGTAAGTGTAAAGTTCTGCATCTGGGTCAGAAAAATCAAAAGCATGCCTACTGGATGGGGGATACGCTTCTAGGTAACACTGTGTGTGAATGAGACCTTGGGGTACTTGTGGATTGTAAACTAAACATGAGCAGGCAGTGTGATGCAGCGGTAAAAAAGGCAAATGCCATTTTGGGCTGTATCAACAGGGGCATCACATCAAAATCACAAGATGTCATAGTCCCATTGTATACGGCACTGGTCAGACCACACCTGGAGTACTGTGTGCAGTTCTGGAGGCCTCACTTCAAGAAGGACATAGATAAAATTGAAAGGGTACAGAGGAGAGCAACGAAGATGATCTGGGGCCAAGGGACCAAGCCCTATGAAGATAGGTTGAGGGACTTGGGAATGTTCAGCCTGGAGAAAAGGAGGTTGAGAGGGGACATGATAGCCCTCTAAGTATTTGAAAGGTTGTCCCTTGGAGGAGGGCAGGATGCTGTTTCCGTTGGCTGCAGAGGAAAGGACATGCAGTAATGGGTTTAAACTTCAAGTACAACGATATAGGCTGGATATCAGGAAAAAAATTTTCATAGTCAGAGTAGTTCAGCAGTGGAATAGGCTGCCTAAGGAGGTGGTGAGCTCCCCCTCACTGGCAGTCTTCAAGCAAAGTTTGGATAAACACGTTTCTTGGATGCTTTAGGATGCTTAGGGCTGATATTGCGTAGAGCAGGGGGTTGGACTAGATGGCCTGAATGGCCCCTTCCAACTCTATGATTCTATGATTCTGTGATTTTAAGATATTAAGCAAGCAAACTTTCTTTTAAAAAGTATATAGCATGTGTTAATGATCAAGGTATTCTGAACATTTACTGCTCTTGAACATAGCAAACCAACCAGAAGTGCATCAGGGCCCAGTGTTGATTTAGCAATGAAAAAGCCGCCAATACCAACCAGCTGATGTCCCTGGCCCCAAAGAAGTCCGCCTGGCCTTGACCAGGGCCAGAGCCTTCTCTGTCTTGTCCCCACCTGGTGGAATAGGCTCCCAGATGAGATCTGGGCCCTGAAGGAGCTAAAGCAGTTCTGCAGGGCCTGTAAAAGGGTGCTCTTCCACCAGGCATTTGGCTGAGGCCAGGCACAATCAATCAATAACACCAGCAGGGCCCCTGCCTCCCTCTCCCTCTCCTCCCCCTCAGAAATCCCCCAAGACCCCTGGACCTGTTGTATTATTATTGTTTAATGTTATACAGTTACTTTGTTATTATCAGTTAACTAGGAGAAAAGCCCATTTATAAAAATGGGCGTAAAAACGGGCATAGGGCAAGTGTGTCCTACCTTGTAGCTTGGCCGGAAGCTGCTGGGGGCAGGCGGGTAAGCGGCGCGGCTTGGAGGGGGGGTGGGGCGGGTGTTGGGGAAGGGAAGGACGCATGCTCGGGAGTCCGGGCATGCATGCTGGAGCGGGGGGGGGGGCGGGGTGTTGGGGGGGTCCGTGCATGCCTGGTTCATTTGGCTGGTGTGCCGGGCTGCGCGCAGGGTGCGCAGGCCAGCAGCATCTGTGCGAGGCCAAAGGGAAGAGAGGGACAGGGAGCAGGAGGGCCGGCGGAAGGTGAGCGTGGTGTCTGGGAGCGGGGCTCGGGCGGGGGAAGGGTGAGTTGGTGTGTGGGTGGGAAGCGTGGGGACAGGGGATGAGGGAGAGGTGGCGAGTGGTCGGCAGGGCGTTGTGCTGGGTCGCAAAAGGGTCTTGGGAGGGGGGGTTAGCAGGCGGCGGGTGGCTGGTGGAACGTGTGGCTGGGTGGGTTTCTGTGTCACGGGGACTGGCGGCGGGTCGGGAAGGGGTCTGGGGAGGGTTGGGGGTATGAGCGGGCGGCAGGTGGGTGCTGGAGTGTGTGTGTGTGGGGTGTTTGTGTCGGAGGCAGGCGGCGCGGGGTGGGAAGGGGGCTGGGATGGCGGGGGGTAGTCGGATGTAGCCAGCAGCGTGTTGTTTGGGGGTGGCGGGAAAGGAGCAGGGACGCCGTGTCTTCGACGTGGCGTCCCTGCTCCTTTCCCTAGGGCGATGGTAAGGAGTTCTATGCCGGGCAAGGCCGGGGCAAGTGGGCAATGGGGAGGTACGCTTCGCAGCTCCTGATTCGCCCCTTCGAGTTTTTATCACGGACAGAGTCCACCCTAACTCCTCCCCAATAGCCCTTAGGGCTTTATTTAATCCGCTCCACAGGAGCAGTTAAAGATAATATTAATGTTATAATTAGTTATATGTAATCTTTCATGTATAGTTTCTTCAGTTCCTTGTAAACTGCCCTGAGCCTTTGGGGAGGGTGGTATATAAATGGTAAAAATAAATAAATAAGGTTGCCAACTTCCAGGTGGGGCCTGGAGATTTCCCAGGATTACTGTTAATCTCCAGACTACAGAGATCAGTTTCTCTGGAGTGTGGGTTCTATTTATTTATTTATTTATTTGTTTGTTTGTTTGTTTATTTATATTTCTATGCCACCCATTTCTTTGCAGCTCTGGGCAGTTTACATTGAACATTATATAATACAAATTACATGGAACGATATATAGTAACAACAATATGTAACATCAACTTTCAAATATGGCAGTCTACCTGGCTGAGGTGCTCTCTCCCCCAAACCTGGCCATCCCCTGCTCCACCTCAAATTTCCAGAACTTTTACAATCAGAGTTAGCAAGCCAAACCTCTGTTGACAATTCAAACAACTGCTATTTTCTTGTGGTTAAAGTTCATAACAAATCAAGAAGCAGTACTGAACTCATGCCAGTTTTGTTTCATTGAGATTTATTTTAGAGTTGGGCCAGTCCTGTTTTCTAGTCAATGGCCAGAAAGACATAGTAAGCACTGCAATCACTAGGTGTCATTGGGTGCCAGACAAGGGTGCACTAGGAATGCAAAAGTCTTGAGAGTCTAGTCATCTTGGGGCCCCACACAAGTCCTGTAATTTGTTTCCATTAGGTTGAATTTGAGTGGTGGTGGTGGGGACCAGGGAATCTTTTGTCTGAGGTTCATGGTGGGTCTCAGCAAGGCAGAAAATCCCCCCTCCCAGTGTTGTTAGAAAACTGTTTTCCAAGTGCACACATAGGCTTTGTCCAGGAAGACTGGGATCACTTTGGCAGTTCTCAAATGGAAGAGGCTTAGTGCCTTCTCCCGGTGTTCTGCTGCTGCAGAGACTAATACAGGGTGCTTGGACAGACAACCCCCAAACATAGGGTGATGCATATATTTTCCCACTTTAGTATGCACATTTAGAAAGCTAGATTTCTTCAGGGTGCATATTTGCATGCACCAAAGCTGGAAAATGCATTGCCTTACCCAAACAAAATGGTGACCACACATATTGTGAGGATGACTGGTAGCCCTCCCTCTTGTTATGTGAAGCTGGATCACTAAAAAATTTAACAACTGAAGAGGCCTCAATCTGAAGTATATCATGAAGGAGGGTGAAAAAGAAAAAAGACAGGATGTTTTTATTGTCAGCCACCAGATGGTGCCACTTTCACAGTTTTCTCTTTGTAGAAGGAACTTGAATTTGTTTTTTTCAGTTTAAGTGTCCCCTCTGGAGGTAAATCCTAACTGCTTCAGTACCATGTAAACTTCCAAAAACGGAACAGCAATAGGTGATTTCATTTATGCCATTAAATGCAATCTATATCTAGGCAATTTCACCAGTGATACTGCACTGGAATAAATGTTTTATATTTACTGACACATTTAATTATCTTCTTATGTGCAAAACAGGCAGTATTCTCCATATACAAGCTTTGTCATTTTTATATAATAAATGTAAATATATCTGATTGGTTCCTCTTGAGAAACTTTGTTAGGCTTTTGTCAACATATATGAAAGTGATTTGGGGCTACTTTAAATAACCCAGGACTGCTTTAGAAGGCAGACATCTGGGGCTGATGCTGCATATTTTATACTAGAATTAAGGCATTGTGGAAAGTGGTGTTGTATATGGATCCTGAACACCTGAGTTTAAATTCCCACTCATTCAGTCTGTCAGTCACACCTTATTACAGTCATTCAAACCACATTATATATAGACAGAAGCATAAGAGACCAAAACAATATGGACATTAAATGTAATACAATTTAAAATAGATCATAAAATAAAACTTAAAACTCTATTACTTTGGAGCATAACGGCAGTGGCGCAAAACTTAGCCAGCAGAATTGTCATGGGGGGGGGGCAGGGGATCTCATCACTTAGTAGCCTCTTTGATCGATCTAGGTCCTAGGTTTCAGTTCTGCTATTACAAACTAAACTAAGGTGTAAACTGCACGGAGTTTTTATTCCAACCCCAGATCGATTCAGTCCCTGCCCTCTACACAGAATGCAATTTCCGTTTGGATTTTGGGCGATTTAAATTTTCCTTCTGCAGCAAGAAGGATTGATCCGGAGTGACCCTACCTTTATTGTGCAATATCTTGGAGTGCTTTTAATACTCAATATATTTTAAAATCTGGATTGGGAAACCAAGCTCCGTGGTAGAGAATCTCTGATAGGCCATACCTGGTCTTGTGACATGCTTGCCTTAAAGGAGAAGCCCCTAATTTCTCTCAACTTCTGTCGGTCCTGGATTTTTCTTCCCTCCTCTGCCTTTTTCAATCTTCTCCCCCACCCCCTCCAAGAAAAGAAAGAGGCTATCTGCTTGGCTTCTCCCCCCCCCCCCTTCAAGTAAAGAAAGAAAAAGGCTTGGCTCCCTCCCCTTCAGAACTAACCTAACCACATGCAGAACACTTTCCTGTTTCAATGGGGAGGGGGGGGGAAAGAGGAAGATCCGAGTTCAAAGCGATCTGAATTCCACAGGATTGACAATGGAATAAACAAAGCAAGTGTAGACTCTGCCCTGAAGACCTGTTTTCCATATGTTGAGGATATGTGAAACCAAATCCTATGTGGTTCATTCACATCTGTGCACCACCTGAAGAAAAGCTCTCTTCCAAGGATGATCTATAGCCATATTTTGTATGTAAAACCTGCCAGGATCCTAGGAAAGAGACTCACTGAAGACTCCCCATCTGAGACAGATCCAAGACCATGCATGAGGTCCAAAACAGATTCAGTCTTTATTGACTTTACTGATTACAGCAGAGCAGGAAACACACAGTACAGAGATATTGGTGAAGACGGGGAACAATAGGGGAACAGGGCTTATATCTACTTGGGGTCCTACCCCTAACTAAATGCGTGAAAACTAGTTCTCACAAACTGCCCCTTTGATCTATAAGGGCGCAAAACCCAGAGACTCTATGTCTACTTCCTAGGTTCTTACACAGCTATGAGGTTGATTGAAGCTGTGAGCATTCACACTCTTCAAGGTTATATATAAAACTAGCTTTAAAGTCCATTGCTAAGAACGGGCCTTGAAAGGGTCCCCTCCCTTGGCCAGGCAGCTTAAGGTGGCTTTGGGCCGCAGCTCATTAGTGGGGCAGGCCGGAGCTGGGCAGCTCATTATCAGGGCCGGGACAGAGCTCCTTAGCAGGCAGTCAGCAGGCCGGGAGGCCCTCGTTAGCAAGCCCTCCACCATGACCCTTTGCCCAGGGCCCTCTCACTTTACCTGCTGCTGGCTCTAGGCACTGAGGCATGAGTAAAAGGCTAGAGTCCTGGGATAGAGGGTGGGAACTGCAGAGGCAGGGCCAATCAGGGCAAAGCTGGCTGCACCCTGATTGGCCCTATTCCAACTTGGACAGCCAGACATGTCCCACCCCTAGACTGTCTCAGAATCCCATCAATAAGCCCTGGACCTGTTTGTAGTACTATATTGTTATACCGTTATATTGTGCTGTTATTTTGGTTACAATTATTAGTTATCAGTTATACATGTTACAGACTGTTTTATGTATTGTTCTCTGTTATGATGTAAACCGCCCTGAGCCTCCGGGGAGGGCGGTATATAAGTATGATAAATAAATAAATAAATAAAATAAATAAATAAATATAGAGGAACAACAATGGATAAGGATAGGCATAAAACTAGCTGGGAGCTTCAAAGTAATGCCTAGAGGCACTGATGGAAAACATGAATCAAAGGACCAGGTTAGAAGGATGGTTTTCACACAATAGTCTGAGCTCCTGGGGAAAATGGGAGAATGCATGACAAAACCTTACTTTTAATTGCTTCGTACGCTAAGGCTATTTGGTGTAGTGGTTAAAGAGCTGTGGACTCTTATCTGGAGAATGAGGTTCGATTCCCCATTCCTCCAAATGCAGCCATTTGGATCTTGTGTCAGCGACAATTCTCTCAGAGCTCTCTTAGCCCCACCTGCCTCACAGTGTGTCTGTTGTGGTGGGAGGAAGGCAAGATGATTGTAAGCTGCTTTGAGACTCCTTCAGGTAGTGAGAAGTGGCTTATAAAAACGAACTCTTCTTTCAGGATAGGCTGTTGGGCATCGTATGCCCCCTCCCCTCCCCAAACCCTGCCTTCCACAGACATTTCCCAGTCCAGAGTTGGCAACCCTATGAGGTGAGAAATTCATATTCTTCAAGAAGTCCTCCCTCCCACAGAAAATCTGTGGACTGAAGCCAAACATTCATTGACTATGAGCACTAAGATGTCATCCTCCTTGATGCTGTCATAAAGCATAACAACATTCTCAATTCAAATGAGTAGCTGTGTTGGTCTGCATTAGCACAATAAAATCAGAGTCCAGTGGCACCTTTAAGACCAACAAAGATTTTTTCAAGGCATGAGCTTTCGAGTGCAAGCACTGACTAAGAGTGCTTGCACTCGAAAGCTCACGCCTTGAATAAATCTTTGTTGGTCTTAAAGGTGCTGCTGGGCTCTGATTTTATTGAACATTCTCAGTTGTTGAGTAAGGAGAACGGTTCTACTTAACAATGAGATTTTCCTCTGTGTAAACTGGAGTGTTATAGTCTATTTTTTAAAAAAAGTTGTATCCAATTACTCCATGCCAAAATGAAGAAAGATACCAGTGACATTGTTACACCGTGTACCTAGGAAGGCTGACACTTATGAAACTCTTTCATCTCTAAGACATCTCATTCTCAGTTAATGCACCTGAGTACTTCCTGTTCTGAGAATTGCAACACAGCCTGTATAACTTTGCAGCCAACACATGTCACCAAGGATCATACTGTACCTGTCTATGTGGAAAGGAAAGCATTCCTCCCTATCGTGGAAAACATAACCGCAACTGCTAGAACAGTTTAAGTGACTTGTTGGAATATAATAGATTCCTGCAGACTTCATTTAGCATAGCAAATATTAAAAATACATTTTTACATTCAAAGCATTTAAGCTGCCATTATCGCCTCATTTTAGTCCTCACAGGAAACTCCTGTGGTTTAAGTCTATGGGCCAGATCCTATTGTATATTTAGGTGCTTGAGATGAATCATTAGACCTTTTCTAAAGTTGAGAAGCATAGATTCTAAGTATATAACATTTCCTTTAGAAGTAAAAGAAATATACAACATGCATAGCAAACACAATTGCAGTAGTTCTCTTCAAATATACTAAGGTCCAAACTGAATGTTACTTTCTTTAGGTAAATGATGTCTGGGGGGCAGTTATTTCCCGCATTTTGGCTGTTCCCAACACAATTTCTGATTGGGAAAAGGGCCAGAGGGAAGAAAACAGCCACTCAGCCCCACTTCTCCCAGTTTCCAGAACAATTGGGCTCTTCTTTATTTTTAAACAATCCCTACAGCTGTGGGTATGTGGAGAGAGCGAGAGAGTCAAGTCTAGAGAACTCAAAAAGTAAAAAAAAAAAAAAAATGGAATGTTTAGTTTGGTTCTAAGTCAAGGGGCTCCTGTGGAACCTGTGGCCCTTCCTGGAATTTTGACCACTGTTTGCAGGCACCACAACAAAATATTTGCCAGAGACTGGTAGTGGGACCATTCACAATATGTTGGGATGTTTAACAAAATGTTAACATGTTCCAGGCCATGTATCTTTCTTTGATGGAGGCAGCTGTTTCCAAATGGATGCTCCCTACAGACACAAAGATGATGCCTCCCGAGCTCTTCCGAAGCACTGTCTGAAATGAAGGATAGCTAAGACTGTCTCTTTTCTGTGGGGAAAGATACTGTGTGGAAGGAGCAAGTCGGTGACAGGAAACATGTCAGTGAGTCCCATTGTATCCATGGGTACTACACTGGGAATTGCTATTCTTAAATGCTTTAGGATTCTTAGGGCTGATCCTGCATAGAGCAGGGGGTTGGACTAGATGGCCTGTATGGCTCCTTCCAACTCTATGATTATATGATTCTATAATTCTATGATTCTAACATCTATAATCAATGCACACAGGAACAGGGAAGCATAGCAACAAGTTCTATGGCCAAACTACACATACATGCATAGAGTGTGCAGAGAAATGTACGTGCAAAGGGCTGTCTCAGGTCCATTCCACACGACTTTAATATAGCGCTAGTCATGCATTTTGTTTTCGGCACTAAAACTATGTTCCGCATGACGTCATCAGCAATCTGCAACACTCCTGTAACACTAGTGCAAAAATCGCTTAGTTGTAGCGATTTTTTGGAGAATCCAGAAAAGTGGATTCACCATCAGAAAATCGCTACACTCCTGCCAACAACCTGCAACACTTGCGAAAAAGACCTGTGCGTTCTCTCAGAGCTCTCTTAACCCCATTCAATGTAGCAGTTTCAACAAAGTCCCTCCCCCTGGCTCTCTCCTCCGAACTTCCGGCGAAGCGATCGCCATTTTTCCCCCCTCGTAGCGAGCGGGAAAAGCAACAAACCAGTGAGGCTTGATTCACCCAGCGAGGCTTCTCTGGCTACAGTCCCTCCACAGAAGTGCTTTAAAGCTCCCCTAAGTCCCCAAGCACAACACAGCCCCCTTTAATTTCAGCCAAAAATCGCACCCATGCGGGGGGGGGGGTGTTCCATTCGGGGGAGCGTGGTAATGATGACTCACCAGCTCACACGCCAGCTAGATGGGTCTCTACATTAGGAAAAATCAAGGCATATTCATTGAAACGTGTGTGTGTGTGTGTTTTTAACTGCTTAAAGGGAAAGGGGCTTTTTGGGAGCATGATAACAACCGCCCATTGGCTGTTCATTTGATTGATGGCCAGGGGCAGGAACAAGCACAGAAAAAATCGCTTCCTTTCTAGCGATTCCTGCGAGACCGGAAACCTGTGGGGAACAAATGAAACGCTACTGGATTCCACTACAAATGAAGGTATGTGGAACACCAAGATTCCACTATTTAAAATACTGTTGTTGCTTTGTGAAACCAATTGGCAACATTGGTCCTTGTGTGGAATGGGCCTCAGTGTTGTCAGGTTTCCTCATGGGAAGAAGTCGGGAAAGATGCCTGACAGGGAACAACAAAAAGGTTGACGGGTGGAAGAAAGCTGAGGTGCTATCAGAGGAGGTGCTATCTTAATGAGAAGATTAAAATAATTTAAGTAAATTAAATTAAAGTAATTTTAAAAATTACAAAATTACAATTGATAGTATAATACACTCTATTCAAATGTATTCAACTACTCTCAAGGGAGGGTGGTATAAAAATGTAATAAAATAAAATAAATTGTCCTTTTCCCTTTTGTAATCCTTCCTAGCATCTGTCTTAGTATCCTAATCCAATTATTTCACCCAGGTCAGTACTTCATCTTTTTACTGATTCCATGAGGCACTTCTTATTCCAAAAATCAGTTTTAAAAATCTATTCCTGTGCAAAATGTCTCTGTGCACAATTCTTATGATAAGCATTCTAGTTGTTACCAGAATATGTAAAACTAAATACCATAGACTCTTAGGCAACTGTTCTGTGTTGGAACCCAAAAGACAACAATGGCATAAAATATGATTTTTTTCTATAATGTCTTTTGTCTCTTTTTGTATCATATTTCAGTAATTATTTATATACTCTGATTTCATTTCAAGTATACGCACCATCTCATGTAAGTGATTAATCTGCTGGGATATTTTTTACTTACCTTTATAATGAGACTGTATCTGGACCATTTCTGGCATTATAGAGTCAAAAGAGACATATATTTCAAGAGACCTATGAACTTTCCCTGTATGTTGTGGCCATTGTCCCCTAGCCAGGGAATATTGTTATAGGCATCAGATGACTCTTTTTTAGAAGTCATTGGCTATTGTTTTAGTAACTGCTGAGAGCCACAATACACAGTACATATTACAACCCACCCTGACTAGAGAAAATTGGGTTAAAAACTCTAAATACATTTTGAAGAATTTTGATGGCCAACACTAACCTCTCTTAATCATGCTATACAATTATTCAAAACTAGCTTCAAAGCCCGTTGCTAAGAACGGGCCTTGAAAGGGTCCCCTCCCCTGGCCCCTGGCCAGGCAGCTTAAGGTGGCTTTGGGCCGCAGCTTGCAACCGGATCAAGTGGGGTGGGCAGGGGCTGGTCAGCTCGTTAGCAGGGCCGACAGAGCTCCTTAGCAGTCCTTAATGAGCAATCAGCAGGCTGGGAAGCCCTCATCAGCAGGCCCATCCTAGCAAGCCCTCTACCACGATCCTTTGCCCAGGGCCTCTCCCCTTACCAGCTGCTGGCTCCAGGCACTGAGGCATCTGAAAGCAAAGAGGCTAGAGTCCAGGAATGGAGGGCGGGAGCTGCAGGGGCAGGGCCAATCAGGGCAAAGCTGGCTGCACCTTGATTGGCCCTATTCCAACTTGGACAGCCGGAAACATCCCACCCCCTAGGCTGTTTCATAAATATATAGAGGAACAACAATGGATAAGGATATGAATTGGCACATATGATCTCTCAACATCTTTCCAGTGGCATCTCTAAATATTGTATGAAAACTCAACAAGACATTTGCCTTTCAGACCAGTAGCTATTTTGGCATAGGCAGTGATGACCTGCCGAAAATGGAGGCCACTCGATAACAGCTACATGGATGTGATCCAGCAGACAGAATTCCATAGAGTGCAAAGGCTTTGTACAACAGGCTAAGCCAAGGTGACAGAATATAGCAAAGGTTAAGACAGGGGTGAATAAACAGCATGAAGAATATTGTAGGTGGTCTGTGATGTTATAGAAAGATCATTATAGAAAAAGTGGACTTCACATAGGTTGTCAGGTCCTGTTGATCAGTGGCAGTGGATGAGAGGTAGAATTGCCAGCTCCAGGCTGCAAAACTCCTGGAGCCTGGGGAGGACAGGGACCACTGTGGGGCACACCATAAAGTCCACTCTCCAAAGCATCCATTTTGTCCAGGGGAACTGATCTCTGTAGTCTGGAGATGAGCTGTAAATTCAAGGAGATCCCCAGGTCCCACCTTGAGGTTGGCATCCTTAACTTTACAATAGCAGTTCAAACAGGAAATAGTTGACTTGTATGTTTGTTGGTTTTAGAACAATAAAAGAATTCATCACAAGGTTTCCAACTCCAGGCTCAGAAATTCCTGAAGGTTTGGTGGTAGTGCTTGAGCAGAAGGGAAGTATTTGGAGGTATACCATAGAGTCTGCCCTCTGAAGCTGCCATTTTCTCCAAGGGAACTGATCTATGCTCATGACAAATTCAGGCCCCACCACCGCACTTGGAGGGTGATAACCCTAATTAGTAGACTTGACATAAAATCACATAGCCTTGGCTTGTTTTAGAGCTAGACTTAGAGATGGCAGTAGAGAATGCTTAAATCAGTTAGACCTTATCTGTGAACCCAGAAATATGACATGACCTTATAAATTCCTTGTTTTGGGCACATTCCGTAAGACAAAAAAGAAAAAAAGTATATGAACCATTAATGAGTTAGTTATTTGCTTTCTAGAATGGAATGTTCTGAACCGAGAAACAAACGGTTCAGGCAAAAGAACTCTTTAAAATAACAGTGCTCAATAAACTGCCTACTCATTGAGCACTACAAAAACAGGAGTGTATTTATTTATGCAGAGTTTAAATTTATTCACTGCTTTTCTACTGTTGGGAGAATACCATTGAGCCTTGCAAGAGAATAAATAAAGCAATAACAACAATGCAGTTATTAAAAGGAATACTAAACAACAGAACCAGGGCCCATTCCTCACATGTTGGATAATGCACTTCCAATGCACTTTTGCAGCTGGATTTTCCTGTGCAGAACAGGAGAATCTACTTCTAAAGTTCCTTGAAAATGAGTCATCCAACATTAAGGTGACCAGATTGTCCTACTTTTGGAGGGACATTTGGAAGTACCTGGCAAATTGTACTTACGTTGAAATTTAAATATATATATTACAATACTATTTTTTCATTCTATGTGTTCTATGAAACTTTTTGTTGCTCCATATAGACCAAATTTTTAATCAAGACCCCCCCCCCGGTCAATGGTGACCCGCTTTACCAATGTTAAAATCTGGTGCCCCAGTTGATAGATACTTGAAAGCTACAGTAGGCTTGGCAAAACATAAATGTGCACAATAAGTGTGTTTAAAAATCTATGGAAGGATCCCATTGGGATTTCTAGGAAAAGAAGCTGCAGGACACAACCGCCATAACAGAAAAGACCCTGTTTCTGGTAAATGACAGTCTTATCGCCAATACTAAATTTACCTAAATATTTTTCTACTGCAGGGGGAAGGATTTTTATAGTGAAAGTCATTCCCTGAATGATCCAGGACTATGATTTTTAGTCCTTAAAAACCACTTATGGGACCTACAGGACATCAGAAAGATATGGAGTTGATGATTAGATAGGAGCCATCAACACACAAACACACAAACCGCCCCCCCCCCACACACACACTCAACTTGCGGTTTTGGAGGGAATGATCACCCAGATCACAAAAAAAAACCCTCAAACAAGACGGTGAAGGAATGTAAGCAAAAAAATTGAATAACCTTGACCTGAATTAACAAATCTGACAATTTCTTTTGTATTATTTCCTTTCAACATTCAATGCACTATAAGTCAAACTACTTAAGTACACTGAGAGTGCAATCCTTAACAGCTGTACATGAAAGTAAGTCCTGTTTTACTCCCAGGATTACACTTGTAGGATTTCAGCCTGAAGTACTTGTTATCAATGTTACACTTTGTTCTGAATCCAGATAGAAATCCTTTAATGAAATTTTAATGGAAAGCCTTAATGGATAGCCATGCTAATGCTGGGTTTTGATCCTAAAACTGCATCCATGGTGGCGATCATCAAACTTAAAAAGAGACACAAATAATTAGCAAACAGATGTTTCTGTTCAAGTGTCACTTCTATATGGGAAATATTCAATGGATACCCCAGTATTATCTACATCTGGGTTAGACATCACACAAAAAGAATCAAGGAATAGGTCTGGATAAACATAATTTTTACAAAATAATTTTATTCCCTCATACTGGAGATGCTGGTCAGTAGTCTTTCATTGTCCCTGATTCTGTGGAAAGCAACATTAGTAATGAGTATATACATAATTCCTTTAGTCTCACAGTCTTTATTGTCACAGTAGGAGCTCCTGACACAGAGAAACTAGGTTTCATTGATCACTTTTTGAATCTACCTTTATAGTATTTTCTCTATTTCTTCAGTATTCACCTGAACCGATTGCTTTATACATGACTTCAGCTTCACTATCAGCGCTATCTGAAGTCCACTGAATTATGTTTAAGATTGCATTGTCAATCACTAAGTCCTGTAATTTGTTTTGACAGTAAGGTGACTGTACTTCTCTTGCAAAAGTACTGGCTCTTACAACCTACTGCCTTGAGCAACTGTCTAGGGATGTCAAGTGGCAAGCTTAGTCATGATGTTTTATAGTCATTCCTTGACATGGGAAGTCAGGACTGGTAGTCTAGAGAAGATGAAACAATGTCAACAGGTGAGTTGGCAAACCGTCAGGCTGGTGAAGGGGCAAAAGGGTATGCCTGAGTTGCTGAGAGGTAGAAGGGCTGAGAAGTAGGAAATGTAGTCAAATGATAGCTTGGCCTTTATATCTGAATACATATTGCTTAGGTATAAAGAGCCATACAGAATCAGGCTTTATATAAGGCAAGGGAAACCTTTTGACACAATGTGTATTTGAGCCTTGAAGATATGCTATTAGAAGTTCCATATGCTGACTATTAAGACAGGTGATGCTAAAGTGCAACAGAGAACAAACTCTTGTCTTCCACTAAACCACTACAGTAGCTACTCCATTGAAGTCAATGAGTACTTAGGCCTGCAAAGTTATAGACATGTGGTTAGAGTCATTTCAGCCGAGAAACATGGCCACCAGTTTCCCAGCATTCAAATATGTATACAACCAATGTGGGGAGGTTTGGGGGGGGCATTTTTGTAATATCATGAGAGTATCCAGGATGCATTTCCCTTTAGGGATCATCTGGGGGTGAGGAATTTCTTCCACAGACGGCAACTTTCTTCCTTATCCCCTTATGCAGCAGTCTGAAATGGCCAGGGGAGATTGGGGATGTCCAAGAACAGGATTTGGGAGTATTTCTGCACTTCTAAAAATTTAGCGTTAAGCAACCACAATTGCTTAACACTATTAAAAAATGTGCCCCCACCATTTCTCACCTCCTCGCTCTCCTCCCGCTTTCTCACGCTTCATGGCACTCCGCACAGCTGATTACAATGTCTGCAATACCAGTGAGTCTCCCCCTACCTGCCAGTCATGGCAGCCAGCTTATCAGCTTTCTCCTAGTTTTAAAGGGAAAGTGATCTTTTTTTGGTAAAGTAAAACTTCTCCATTGCTATGCCTATGCATATATTCATAGACACATAGTGCATAGTTTAGCCAGCCCATTTTGGAAGTCTGACACTTGCAGATTAAAATAAGTGATTTTTTTCTAGATTTTTTTTTTAGAGGGATTTGAGAGGCATGCTTTGTGCGCCAACTGGTTGATGGGAATTTTTTTTTGTTCTGCCTCTATGGACCAACACATATTCGTTAGTCTAGGTAGCTTGCTCCTCCCCCCCCCCAAAAAAAGCCCCTTTTGGATTGAAGGGAGAGGGAGGTGGGCTCGAGGGAGGGCACTGCAGATGGAAATTTTACTACTTTGCCCATGTTGGTTATGCACATGTCCTTGGTGTGTGGCTTGCTGCTTACTCTTCTCCTGCTAGTGCTAGATAGTTGGGGGAATCCATTCTTTGGGATTCCCCAACTATCGCTTTAAAATGGAGGAGCTAGCTGCTGGTTTGCTGCTGGGACACTGGATGCAGACGATATTGTGTAAAATGTAGAACCCCGCCCCCCCCCATCTGCATAGGGTTAATATTTCACATTATTACTTGGGTGTGGAATGGCCCGTAGGCTGCCATGAGAAAAGGGAGTGAGAAAGTCACACTTTGTGAGCAGAAATATTTGCACTCATGGGAAAATTCTGGTGGATCCAAGCTGTAGTTTTGATTTTCAGTATTTATTCCATCTGCTGAATGTGCGTGTCAAATGCATTCTTATTTTCTGTACTTCATTGTTATAGTTGTCAGGTGCAAAGTCGTGTCTGACCCATTATGACCCCATGGACAATGATCCTCCAGGCCTTCCCCAGAGTCCATTTAAGTTCACACTGACTGCTTCAGTGACTCCATCCAGCCACCTCATTCTCTTTCGTACCCTTCTTATTTTGCCCTCAATCACTCCCAGCATTACACCCTTCTCCAGGGAGTCCTTCCGTCTCATGAAGTGGCTAAAGTTTTTGAGTTTCATCTTCAGGATCTGGCCCTCTAAGGAGCATTCAGGGCTGATATTCTCTAGGACTGACCGGTTTGTTCGCCTTGCAGTCCAAGGGACTCGCAAGAGTCTTCTCCAGCACCAGAGTTCAAAAGCCTAATTTCTTTGACACTCGGCATTCCTTATGGTCCAACTTTCACAGCCATATATTGTAACTGGGAAGACCATAGCCTGGACTAGACACGCTTTTGTTAACAGGGTGATGTCTCTGCTTTTCAGGATGCTGTCTAGATTTGCCATAGCTTTCCTCCCCAGGAGCAAGTCTTTTAATTTCTTTGCTGCAGTCCCCATCTGCAGTGATCTGGGAGCCCAGGAAAATAAAATCTATCACTACCTCCATTTCTTCCCCATCTATTTGCCAGGAATTGAGAGGGCCAGATGCCATGATGTTCATTTTCTTGATGTTCAGTTTCAAGCCAACTTTTGCACTCTCCTCCTTCACCCACATCAACAGGCTCTTTAGTTCCTCTTCACTTTCTTCCATTAGAGTGGTATCATCTGCATATCTGAGGTTGTTATTTCTCCCTGCAATCTTGTTCCCAATTTGTGACTCACCTAACCCCACCTTTCTCATGATGTGCTCCGCATACAAGTTACATAGGCAACAGTATTACAGGCTTGCCGAACTCCTTTTTGTACTTCATAACCTGCAGTAAAAAAAAAAAAAAGACAGCAAGGACCACATCAGTTGAGAACATTTTATTTTGTTTAGTTATACAAGGAAGGACTGGTCAGTGAAATACCCCATCCTCACCAGATTGTGTCAGTATCACATTAGTTAGTACACCCAATAGGAGGGGCAGACTCTAATACAAATACTGGAGTTACTGTACTTCGTTTTGCCAAGTTTTTGTCTCCTGATTGGTTCCATTCAGGTAAGTTCCATTACTATCTTTATCAATAGAGAAATATAAACAAAACCAAACTTGGAGTTTGCTTAGGGTGACAGTTTTAAAAAATTGTTCATTAATAGAATTTCACTTCTTAATTACTGTTTCACAGCAATGCCAGTTTTGCTGGTTCATGAGTCTACTGATCTGTCTTTTAATATTAGTCATAAAGTGCTACATCAGAGAAACCTGACCAGGCATAAACTTCACAGTTTCAGAGTCTCCAGTAGATGACAATTTAACAATTTTCAGATGAATAAGTGCATGGAAACACTATTATATATATTGAATTTTAAACACTGCAGAAGAGAAATAGGATTTATTTGGCTGTTTTGATTCTGTTTTGCTCATGTTATAAAGGCTAGAATAGTAGATTTCTTCCCCCACATCCAGTTTTTAAAAGCAGTTATTGCATTTATGGGAAGAAATGGCATAAACACTATAGGTATCACATGCTACAAAACGTTCTCAATGATTCTTCCTATCAGACATGTAGGAAAATGGCATACACTCCAATTCAAATGTGTATGGGGGGGGAACTTGGGGGGGGGGTTGAACTAGTAAGGAAAATGTCCAGTTTACTAGATTTTGAATATTTTTCTTCTTAACATTTGGATTAAAGCATTATTTAAAACAATATTCAAAATTTATGGAGAACTTCTTTCAGTGGGAATGAATAGGAAAAGTTCTTTTCACTGAGGCTTTATTTCTAAGAATTATTTCTAAATATTGAACCTACTCACTTAGTATTGAGCAAACACAGTTATGAAAGGAGAACAATTTAAAAACCCAGGAGAGTGGTTACAACCAGTGTTGTGTAGTGGACAGATGGTTGGACTAAGATCTGGGAGATTCAGATTTGAATCCCCACTTTGCCATTCATGACATCCATATCCCTTACTGGATAGTGCCTGTAACGTCACCAGTGATGAGATGACAAAGCAGTCCTCACAGCCATTTCCAGGCACCACACATTTTGTTATGTTTAAAGGCTCAGTGTTTTGGAAAATTAGCAAATGTTATAAAATAATTTCCTACAGAGATAATTAGATTCATATAGTTTTTATAATATTGATACAATATAATCCAATTACATTACATGCCATCAAATATTATTACACTAATCTATACAAAGCCACAAGCTGACTCAGAGTTCCACTCTCCCCCTATTTAACATCTAGCTATAAAGGAATTCTAAATGTGTGTGTGTTTTAAAAAACCCAAACCAAACAAATGCTTTTAGTCCTTCAATATAAATACATGTACTAAGACTGATTGCTTATATTGATCCTTGTATGCTTCTTTCTATGTTTTTGTGTTCAGTGCTCATATAACCCATTAAAAAGTGACTCCTTTTCCCCAATTTCCTGATGACTAGGTTTGCTAACCTCCAGATGATGGTGATCCATCCTTTTGGAGAAAATAACTGGTCTGGAGAGTATATTTCATAACATTGTACCATACTGAGCTCCCCCTCCTCCTCATCCACCCTCCCCATGCTCTAGCCCCCCCCCCCCAAATATCCAGGGATTTCCCAGCCAGGAATTCGCAACCCTACCTGATGACAGCTCCATGACTTTCAGGTTGCTCAGTGGCTTCCCTATCCCCTCCACCAAGAAGAGATAGGACAAACAATGACGCTTCTTGCCTTCCCTGATGCTTTGAGAAAGGTGAGAATATCAGGATGTTGACTCCTTTGCCTGGTCTCACTATCCTCTCCTTCCTTTCTTCCTTCTCTGCCTGCCTGTGTCCATCTGCCCACCTCTCTGGTTTTTTTTTTTTTGAAACTGTCCTTCAAAACTTGGACATACAACTCTCAAGAGGACCTAACAACTGGATTTGACTTCTGCCCTCAACAAGTTCATCCCTTCTGCAAGCACCATACCATAAACACTAGAAAGGATCAAAAAGTTCCCTTTCATTTAATAAAATTATCCCTCTGTGTTAGAATGAGTTGTAAAACACAAATCCTTACAACATTATGCGTTGTGTTTACAAAATCTTTATCATGTTCTCACTAGGAAAGAAATATTTAAAAGACTATTTTCAAATTCTTTCAAGATTTTTTTTTTTTTTTTTAGTGTTTGGCTTACCAGACTGAAAACCAAAGTAGACCTTTTTCTTTATTCACCAAGGAATTGAGGGGGAAAGTTAGAAATGTTGTACTAGACCACATTAATTTGCAAGTTTGTTTTGTGAATGAAGGGTCCCTTCAAATGTGCTCCCATTGGGCCCCATCTTTGTAACTCTTTCATTTGTAAGAGACCTTTTTTGTATTTAGAATATGGAGCAGAAACATTTATGCATGATTTTCCTTTCGGGACAGTTCTATGAAAAAGATGCCCATCCTTTGGCTGTTTAACTAACCATGACAATGTGGTATTGATAGAGAAATGTTGGAAAATTTGTTACTGAGTTGATAATGAGGTGCCAAACTGAATCATTAGTGCATATGCTCATTACAGAGTTTAGGATTTAGCCCTTCAGAAGATTCATGATGTCCAACTAAAAGGAAAAGAAACCAGCGATGATAGTAACAAAAGATACTTTTGTTGTTCTTTTGGAGTGATTCATGATAATAAGCAATTTATTTTTCATATGATTTCAAACCAGCTGATTATTTTTACTGGTTTAACTTTTTAAAATTGCCTTTACTGTCTTTGTAATATGACATGGAATGGTAAAAAATTGTATATTTAGAAAAATCAGTGTTCATTTTTATATACAAAATATCTTTGGGTTCAAATATTGCAATGAACTTATAGAGCATAATTTTGATGCACAACAGTGCCTGTTTTAAGGTATATTCCTGGGCCACTAAAATCAGTGGAACAAAACAAATATAATAACTAGAAGAAATAAATGTAATAGTAAAGGTAATGAAAATAAAAAAGACTTTTAAAATGAAGAAGGCTGCATATCCCTAGGCTGGATGGGACTTAGAAATAAATACTGGGCTGGGCTCAAGTTTACCCAGCCAAGAGTAGGGCTTTGAACTCAGTTCTTTCAGAGAGTTGCCTGCCACTCTAGTCGCTATACCATGCCAACTCTCTCTGAGGGCAAAGACCATGAACAACATCAATGGTTGTCTGGACAGGCCACCTCTCCCAGACCCTCCCAGTAATGCCCTCCCCATAGCACTTGACTACCACAACACTTTCTGGGTATGGTCCCTGTATTCAGGTCTCATACCAACTCCTGTAGGATGAGGTGGTCATTGCTTTGCAGTTGCACAAATAGCCTTGCCTTCCCACAGCTTTGGCAGAAGTCAGTCCTTGCTAGTAGAGTTTGATTGATTAAAATACGGCTCCAAGCCAGCTACAAAACTCACACTATTTACAAAACCATAATCCAGCAAATCATGGTAGTGTACAATTGTCCAGCAATAAAAACACATTAAATGTCCTTGGCTAGTAGGAATCAGAGCTGCAATAGTATTCCTCATGCCCAGTTGCTTAGGGTTATGTCATGTTGACTGACCATTGGCTGAAGGTCCCCACCCTCTTTTCACAGCAATTATCTGCCTAGCTGTTTTGTTCCTACCATTGACTGTCATTGTGGGTGGAAGCTCTACCTCTTCATGGCCCCAAATGTGACAGGATTTCATGGCATTTAGGTAGAACTGACCAACAAGGAACAGGTCTCATGGGTGGTTAGGGAGTAGCAGAAGAAAGACACTTTCTTGTACCCTCAGTGAACTTGTGTGTGGGCTTCTGGAGCTTTCCCATTCTGATGTAGGGATGCTGTGAATTTTGCCTCAAATGTGAGCTGATTGCCAGGCTGAATATCCACTGAACAGGTTTGTGCTGGATCTTTTCTAAGCAAGGATACTGGCCATGAAAAAGGGGGCTGGCAGCCATTAATACAGGTATGACTGATTTATGTGATTTGAGATTGATTTAATTCTTTTTAACAATTGCCTGCTGAGGAGGGATGGGGAAGAAGAGCTATTAGATTATGTGTGATTATACATATAGACACTCAAAAGATTATTGTGCTGTACTGTACTGCTAGGAAGGAAGTGGGGGAAGTGATCTACCCAGCATCTATAAACAGGTCATGGAACAAACATTCCATTAAAAAAATGGCTCCTTGTATATGGTTGGCAAACTGGACATAAGCTGAAACTGCAAGTTTGGAAGGGGCACCATGTGTGAATCAAATAATTTTATTAGTACTCTAGAATGGAGTGTGTATGTGGATGCACTGGGTCACATGACATACTGCCCTTTGGTCATTTGTTGTTTGTGGGAGCGATGCTGCCACTGGCCATTGACTGTGAGGTAGCATGTAGTTTCCCACTTGCTGGCTGTATCTCGTGGGTGGCATGCACCTGTTTAATCAATGGAAGAGGAATGGAATGAACCTTCCAACAAATGCTGTTCCATAAGCATTATTACAGGCTTCTCATTATTACAGGCTTCTCTCTCTCTCAGTCCAAGCTGATGTCCATGGGATCTTCTGGTCAGTGAGGCAAAGCAGGGACAGCAAGAGAAGCAAAATTTAGCTAACTAAGCAAGGTCAACCAGGGTGAAGTGAGGCACAACAAAGCCATTAGTCATTAGCCTGGAGCTAAAAAATACTTCTGGTTGTCCTGCAGATCACTTTGTCATAGGCACTATCCAACCAGGGGGGGGGCAGGGACTATTTAGGACATTTTAATCACTCTGTTGCACTGCACTAGAGATCGCCTAAGGATACTCCCCTGTTGTTCTAGGATTTGGGAGGAGGGGGGGTTCAAGTGTCACAAATTACAAAGCAGGCCTTTTAAAAGACACAGTTTCCTGGTAAAGGCTGTTGTTTTGTGTTACTTCTCTAATTTGAGTTTTCACGTGTGTCTTGTTTGCTAGGAAGAGGAAAAGGGGTCAAGACAAAACAAAGAAACAATTGGTGGAGCAGAAAAATAATCTTTAATAATTGAACAGACCCTACGCATTTCATCTGCAGCTTCATCAGGGGGGATTTACTTACAGATTCGTTTGGTTTTACAGTGTAAGTGTATATGTGGGAACAAAACCAAAAAGATTTGTTTCCTTCTGTACCACTGTTTTTTGTTTCTTGGGAAGCAAAATGCTATTGATCTTCTTGCCTTGTCATTCTTTAGATTCAGGGCTTGCCAGACTCTGCTTTTAAGTTCATAGAATACCCAAAAAAGAAGACTAACAGGCTTGCCAGAGTGAGCTTGTCAACTGGCAAGAGGGAAGGGGCGGCGACAAGAGTGCAATGCTGTTACTTCTGAGTGCTCAGAAGTGGCAATGGGCCATAGAAATTCTATGGTGATTCCTAGAGCTACCCATCATCATACTTGTGCGGCCAGTAAGGTTTTTAATTTTTTAAAAACCGTAGTGTATCCTTTACTATTGCTCTAAAGCACGGTAGGCAGTGGGAACTCAGAGAAGGGGATCCCACCTTCCAAATGACTTTGGCAGGCCTACTTGTGTTTATTCGATATTAACAAGGGTTATTGGCAGAGTGGTGGTTACATAGCAGATCAAACCAAGGCAAAAGTAAGTTTACAAGTATGTGGATCCCCGGTAGTTCTCTTGAGCTGCCATGCCCTGGGGGTTAATTGCTGGCCATGTACCTGCACAGTTCTCCATCCCCATCAACCAGTGAGATCCATCAACCTGTGAGATGCAAAGACCTTGAGGCTTGCCTGACTTTTTAAACGATGCTACAGCCTAATTACAAGCCAATGGCAGCACTTATCCATGGGATGATTTCCCACATGCAGGCTGTGTATTGCCTTCAGTTTATATCCAACTGCAACATATAATTTGTGGTTTTTAAGTTCTAAATATTGGGTATTTATGCCAATTAGTTAATCATTCCAATGTACAATTATAAGTTGAAATGGTGTTTGAAATATAGGAGTTTAAGAAAATTTCCAGAGAATCCAAATGAGAAGGCTTAACCATGAGAGAGTTCTAAAGAAAATCACAATTAACATGGTGTCATTGAGGTTTCAGGACTAACTTAGTGGGTTCACCAAAACCACAAAGCAGATTTTGAGGTTTTTGACACATATCACTTATATTGCCAGAATGCTATAAATGTTGTTGCTCATAAATATTCAGTGTTGTCAGAAACTTTATGTTAAGATCTGAACTCCACTGCTTGTGGAAGGAGATATTAATGACACTGATATATATGTAACCATAAAATGACACAAGTAAAATAATCAAAAAGTTCTGCCAGTTCTAATTGTCACATTTTGGCTAAAGTCTCTCTCTCTCTCTCTCTCTCACTCACTCTCTCTCTGCACTGATGAAGTTATCCTCGAATTATCAGAAAAGCAGCCTACTATGCGCCATCTGTGGATCAAATGGATAGCAATCAAGGTGTGGCTCATTATGGCTGATGACGAACCCATGTTGCCAACAAAAGCACCAATATTTATCAACAAACCTTTTGTAGTTCTCTGGAATGCACCGACTGAAAGATGCCGGCTACGCCACAATGTGGATTTACATCTTGATGTTTTTGGCATCATGTCAAATGCCAATGAGACTCTGAGTGGGTCCCGTGTGACAATATATTATCATAATCGCCTTGGGTACTATCCCTATTTTTCGGACACTGGGAACCCCATCAATGGAGGCTTACCGCAAAATGAGAATCTTACCAGGCACCTCACCAAAGCCAAGACTGATATTAGTCAGTCCATACCTCTGAGGAAATTTGCTGGACTTGCAGTCATTGACTGGGAGGGCTGGAGGCCTCAGTGGGCAAGAAACTGGGGCAATAAAAAAATTTACCGAAATAAGTCTCTTGAACTTGTCAGAAAGCACCATCCAAAATGGTCAGAGCGCAAAATCAAAACAGTTGCTAAGAGTGAATTTGAAATAGCCGGAATAACATTTATGAATAGTACCCTTGCTCTGGGTAAACATACAAGACCGCATGGGTTGTGGGGTTACTATCTATTCCCGGACTGTTATAATTATGATTACCGGACTAACCCATTGACCTACACAGGAGAATGTCCAGCTATTGAAAAATCACGTAATGATGACCTGCTTTGGTTATGGTCGAAAAGTACTGCCCTGTACCCTTCCATATACCTGGCTTCTGAACTAAAATCAAGCTCAAATGCTTTGAAATTTGTTCGCTATCGCGTTAAAGAAGCATTACGTATTGCGGCAAGTGCTAGAACAGACTACACCTTACCTGTTTATGTTTACTCTAGGCCATTTTATGCCTATACGCTTGATGCTTTGACAGAGGTAAGAGCACATTGTAAATTGGAATCACACCACTTCCTAGGACCTGTCCTTAAGTTTTTTTTTCCTGGCTATCTTGCAAGGCCTATAGCCATATGTGGCATAGAGGGCCATGCCAACTTAGAAATATCCCATGCCACTTCTCTAAATTCTCAGCTATTGTTTTTAAGAAGTAATGTCTCTAGTTCTTTTCCTTAAGGAAATATAAGGGAAAATATGCAAGCAATTTCCCAGCAAAATGTCTGGGAAGGAATGGGGATGGGGAAGTCACATAGGAGCTCTGAGGCTCAATGGAATTGGAAGTTTGTAATTCTGCATAGGATTGTACTGCATAATACCAGGGCTTCCCAATGAAACACTGAGGTTAAAAATCTCAGGTAGCTACTGTAGTGGTTTAGTGGAAGAGTTTGTTCTCCTTGCTGTCTGAATTCATTCTCAAATGCTCAGTTTGGTTATGTTTTCTCCCTGGGCCCTATGCTTGTTTCATCTTTTGAGAGTCAAAGTTTCATATCCAACAAAGGGAGTTTTGACTCTCAAAAGCTTTGACCCCAAAAATCTTGTTGCTACTGGATTGTATCTAGCTCATATTATTTTGGAGATGCTTCTTCTATCTGCAATGAGAAGTTTGCCTTAACAATAGGTGTGGTGATGGGGAAGGGAGCAGGAAGAAATCTGAATGCCCACTTTTACTTCACCTGGTATCCATTTTAATCAATAATTTCCAGCCACACTGCCACAACATGCTTGTCTGAAAGCATGAATGCCTCTGAGCATATATAGAGTGTTTTTGACTCACCAATAAGTAACCTTTATCAAGATTATATCCTTGCCTCCCTCCAAATCTGTGATTAGAGCTATAAAACTTGAAGATGCATAATCCTCAGACAGGTTTAAACTCTGAAACATCTCACTATAGAAAATGAATATTTTCATACAGATGGCTGAAGGAATGAGAGGTCATAACATGCAGGCAACCTCCAGTAATTTCACATTTCACTGCAGAAAATCAGCTCTATGAGGTGTCTTAATAAAACTGAGCCAAGAATAAAAGCAACTTTAAATACCCACAGGGAAAATGCTTTATGCAGTGCTTTCCCACGACTGCATAGTAACCATACATCCAAATACCTTACCAGTTAGGGGAAGAAATTTGTGTTGGAAGAGAGTGATTTGTGGGCAAATGTTAATCTGGAGTCTCTCATTTTTGTCATTAAGGCACTGCATAATAATATCTACCTTCTATATCACCAGACTTTTCCAGCACAGTTTTTAGGACTGGTCTGGGAAGTTAAAACGGCCTGGTGCCTGAAAAGATAGCTCAGCAAAAACATGGGCTGATTCTGCACTTGTTTATTCCATTGCGGATCCTGCTGAATTCAGGTCAATTTGAACTTGGGTCTTCCTCTATTCACCCCCCCCCCATTGAAACAGAAAAGGGAAGCCCAGAAGGGGGGGGGGGAGCCAAGGGCAGCAGGAGCCTCTTTCTTTTTTTGATGGTGGTGGTGGTGGGGAGAGGATTGGAGACAGCAGAGGAGGGATAATAAATCCAAGAGGAAAATCTCTGCCAAGAGAAGTTAGGGCTTCCCCTTTAAGGGAAGCCTTGCAACCTGTGAATGAGGAAGCCTTTGAACTGATGCCCTGGCCAATTAAGGGCTTTTCTACAGTGTTGGAGGCTTGAGGCAGCAAGTTAGTTTGGGAAAAGCAGAGAGCTGGACCTTTAGTCATGCTGATCTTTCAAATATCAAGGGTTATATCCACTCCAGAATATTGTGGGGGAAAAGTAGGGTAACTCTGGATCAATCATGCTTGTTGCAGATGAAAAATTTAAATCACGCAAAATCAAAATGGAAATCACATTCAGTGTAGATGGCAGGGACTGAATTGACATGGGACTGGAATAAAAGCTCTGTGCAGATTCAGCCCTGGTCAGTGGTACCAACAATGGTTACTGGCTCACATATTACCTGCTTTTTTTGGTGGTAAGGCAGCCAGGTAGAGGAACATGCCATCTCCCAAATGATTTATGGTGACCCTGTAGGATTGTCAAGGCAACAGACATCTAGAGATGGTTTGCCATTGCCTGCCTCTGCAAAGACCCTTTGCAGTCTCTCATCCAGAAACTAAATAAGACTGACCCTGCTTAGTTTCTGAATCTGACAATATCACCTAACTCGGTCTGGATAGCCTAGTACAGAGGAACAATTATATAGCATGATATTACATATGTTTGGTATTGAACATCAAGAATGCTTTCAGTGGACCCATCCTGTGTGTGAAAGTGTGAATGGGAGCACATGGAACTGCATTCATGCCACATTCTGGCATATATCTAAAATATGGCCCTTCCCATTAAATACAAAACTTCCTAGATTTTAGCCTTATCATCATGTTAGCTACATGCCAGCTGCTCTAGTGGATATCCTATTTTGAGATAATCAATGGCAAGGGTACCTTCTCTGTAAAGCAATAAGCACATTTGTTCATATCTTTATTTTGTAATAATGTGATCATTTGAGTTTATACTCTTTTGCTTTGGTTGGAGAAAAAAAGATTATATTTTAGATAGTTGAAGGTGGTATGAATGAGGCATCACTGATGTGCAAGTATGTGCACTGATCCTACTGATATCTATGCTTCAGAGAGGAGGGCAAGAAAATGAATGGATGTGTGAATTATAGACATACACAACAGCTCTGGCTTTTTGTTCGCTGTGTGCGATGCTGTACTATATCATGCATGTTCTTTAACTTTCAGGAAGACATGATACATACTATTGGTGAATGCGCTGCACAGGGAGCAGCAGGAGTTATCCTTTGGGGAAATAACCAGTATTCTAACTCCAAAGTAAGTCAATGTGGGTTAAAGTTAAAAAATCTCCATCTGCTAAATGACACATGAGTTCTTTGATCATCCAAGACCCTTTCCATTGTATTACTTGGTTGAGATTAAAGCATGAGAAGTTAGGGTTCCTTCTGGGAATGATTAAATGCCATGATATTAACAGATATAGAAACCATCTTCTTGCATAGTAAAATCTCACGCACTTATACAGTATATTCAGAAAGCAGATACAGTATTTGTGGGTCTGATGACGATGTTGCCTTTTGGTAAAAAGCACTCTTCCATCCGAATCAGAGATGATGTTGCATAGAGTTTGCTTAAAGTTATGCATGTTCAAAGATGCTGTCAATTCAATCTGATCATCAGCCATTATTGTTGCTAAGGATTACTCAGCTGACCACCAAAATACAACACTGATTGATGGTTTACATGATTTGTTAGTGATCTTGTCTATTTAAGCAATGGCCTGCTGGGTAGTCCAGTTTCTCAGCAAGGATTGGAGAGAGGGGAGGATAACTAATTGTAATGGAGCAATGTAGCGGGCCAGGCGTTTTTCCACCTTCGCCAGGCCCGACTATTAGCGCCCTACCTGTCCCCCGAACACTTAGCCACAGTGATCCATGCAACGGTCACCTCCAGAATAGATTTCTGTAACTCGCTCTACGCAGGCCTTCCCTTGTCCTTGATCTGGAAACTTCAGCTAGTGCAAAACGCAGCTGCTAGGGTCCTCACTGGCACATCTTGGAGGGCTCACATCCAGCCAGTGCTGAGGCAGCTGCACTGGTTGCCAATTGCTGCCCGGATCCGGTTCAAGGTTCTGGTTCTAACCTTCAAGGCTTTACGCGAGTTGGGACCCACATACCTGAGGGACCGCCTATCGCCCTATGCCCCTCACAGGGCCTTGCGCTCTGCGGGTGAAAACCTGTTGGTCGTTCCCGGCCCTAGGGAAGCACGCCTGGCCTCGATCAGGGCCTGGGCTTTTTCGGTCCTGGCCCCGACCTGGTGGAATGAGCTCCCGGGAGAGCTGCGGGCCCTGCGGGATCTTTCAACGTTCCGCAGGGCCTGCAAGACGGAGCTCTTCCGCCAGGTTTATGGTTGAGGCCGGGGCTGATAATAGATCTATGCCCCCCCTATTTCGTACAGCATAGGAAATATATACTAAAGCATTTAGGTTGGGAAATTCTTGGGGGGTATAGTCTGGGGAAGGTGAGTTTTTGAAGGAGACTTCAGCCAGAATGCCATAAATTCTCTGTTGTCTGGAGATCTGAGGAGATCTCCAGCTGAAATCTGGAGGCTGATACATGTATGTACCCAAATTCAGTCCCAACAAACTGCTCTGCCTTTCTTAAAACTGGGAAGAATGAAGGGTATTGGTTTCAAGCTTAGGCATGCCATCTCTGGATAGACGAATGTCTAATACCTAGAAACCAAGTCTGGTGGGTTCAAGCAATGGAAAAAACACAAAGATTTGAGCATGAGAATATATGTTTGTAGGAGATCAGCTCACAGAGAACAATCCATTTGACTGATAAAGAGAAGAGCTGGGTTTTTATACCCTGATTTTCACTACTCAAAGGTGTCCCAAAGCAGTTTACAAATACCCTTTCCTTCCTGTTCTTACAACAGGCACCCTGTGTGGTAGGTGGGGCTGAGAGAATCTAAAAAAACAACTCTGCAAGAACTGCCCTAAGAGAATTGTGATGGGCCCAAGGTCACTCAGCTGGCTGCATGTGTAGAAGTGGGAAATCAAACCCGATTCTCCAGATTAGAGGGTGCCATTCTTAGCGACTTTACCATATTTGCTCTGTATGCAAACAAACATATAGAACAGTTGTACAAATCTCCAGCCTTGAAACAATACATTTACAAATGAAATGCATGGTTGTACTATTTTAGTACAATATTTGACAATTTGATGACCTGCCCAGTGTGATGTAGTTGCAGCCCAGCTGATTTCTTGACCCTTCTGATCAATTGTTTTGATAGCCATTGAGACACAGTGCCAACTACTTAACAACTCATTTGTCATCTTTGTTTTATTTTAGCATAGCTGTGCCGTTGTGAAAAATAACATAGATGGCTCCTTGGGATATTACATCCTTAATGTGACCTCTGCAGCCAAGCTCTGCAGTAAAGTTCTCTGCAAGAAGAATGGGAGATGCATTCGTAAAGCAGACAAATCAGATGCCTTTCTGCACTTGCCCTCTCGTAGTTTTAAGATGAGCATCAAAACCACTCGCCGTAGGATGAAAATGCGAGTGATTGGGAAACTGACACGAAAAGACAAAAAGAGACTGAGAGAGCAGTTCAGGTGCCAGTGTTACAAAGGATGGATGGGTGATAGGTGTGAGCTGCACGTTGCCCATCAAACTGACAAATATTTTGACAAGGAAAACAAAGCAGACCAATACCCATATTCAAAATTATACTACCAAAACCTTGTTGAGAAATGGTTTTCCAATAAAAAAGAAACCAAAACCCATAAAAATATTTATTAAATATGGACGTGTTCTTGGAATGTTAGTTTGATTTATACTAGGGTACTAATCAGCCACATTACTGTAATATCAGCAAGCTGAGATTTCCTTACCATTACCAGAGCTGTGGAATAGTTCTGAACACCCTTAGATGTCTCAAGAGCCACAGGGTAGTTGGTAGAGGCCCCTTGGCCATCCTAAGAGGGGACTTTTGATCACTTTAGGCCCCTTATCCAGACAGGTTACTAGCTTCAATGAGTCCCACCACCTTTCTCTCGCCCCCTGCCCCTCCTGGCTCCTTAAAACGAGTGACAAGGGGGTAGGAGGACCTCTCTGGGAGATAATAAACTTGTCTCTGACTATGGGGACCTTGGGAGGGGGGTTCTGAAGGCAGTGATAGTTTATTTTCTGTTGAAGAAATCTTCACTAAACCCATGTGACTCAGCCAGCCACCCTGAATTGCATCTTGTGTTCCTGGGGAAGGTCATTGAGTGAGTGGCTGCAGACCAGATGCTAGCATACCTGGAAGAAGCTTCAGTCCCTGACCCATTCCAGTTGGGCTTCTGCCCTGGCCACAAAGTGGAGACAGCTTCAATCACCCTTATGGATGATCTTCAGAGGCAACTGAACTCAGGAGGTCAGCACTGCTTGTATTGTTAGATTCAACATGGTAGACTATGGGACAACCTTTCAAATACTTAAAGAGGGCTATCATGTGCCCTCTCAACCTCCTTTTCTCCAGGCTGAACATTCCCAAGTCCCTCAACCTATCTTCATAGGGCTTGGTCCCTTGGCCCCAGATCATCTTCGTCGCTCTCCTCTGTACCCTTTCAATTTTATCGATGTCCTTCTTGAAGTGAGGCCTCCAGAACTGCACACAGTACTCCAGGTGTGGTCTGACCAGTGCCATATACAATGGGACTATGACATCTTTTGATTTTGATGTGATGCCCCTGTTGATACAGCCCAAAATGGCATTTGTCTTTTTTACCGCTGCATTACACTGCCTGCTCATGTTTAGTTTACAATCCACAAGTACTCCAAGGTCTTGTTCACACACAGTGTTACCTAGAAGCGTATCCCCCATCCAGTAGGCATGCTTTTGATTTTTCTGACCCAGATGCAGAACTTTACACTTATCTTTATTAAATTGCATCATGTTCTCATTTGCCCATTTTTCCATTGTGTTCAGATCTTGTTGAACTCTGTCTCTATCTTCCAGAGTATTTGCCAGTCCTCCAAATTTGGTGTCATCGGCAAACTTGATGAGTAGTCCATCCACCCCCTCATCTAGATCATTAATAAATATGTTAAAAAGTACCGGGCCGAGCACCGAGCCCTGAGGTACCCCGCTACTCACCTCTCTCCAGTCTGATGAAACACCATTGACAACAACTCTTTGAGTGCGGTTCTCTAACCAATGCCCTATCCACCTGACTATCTGAAAATCCAGATTGCAGTCCTTCAACTTGTCCATCAGAACATCATGGGGAACCTTGTCAAAAGCTTGACTAAAATCCAAGTAAATGACATCAACCGAATTTCCACGATCCAGCAAACTTGTTACTTGGTCAAAAAAGGAAACCAGGTTGGTCTGGCAAGACCTGTTGGAGACAAATCCATGCTGACTTCCTTGGATCACCAAATTGTCCTCCAGATGTTTGCAGATCGCTCCCTTTAATATCTGCTCCATTATCTTCCCCACAACAGAGGTCAGACTCACTGGTCTGTAGTTTCCTGGGTCATCCTTCCTCCCTTTTTTGAAGATTGGAATAACGTTTGCTCTCTTCCAGTCCTCTGGGACATCTCCAGTCCTTAACGAGGTCCCGAAGATGATGGACAAGGGCTGTGCAAGTTCTCTGGAAAGTTATTTGAGCACTCTCGGGTGCATTTCATCCGGCCCAGGGGATTTGAACTCATCCAGTGCAGCTCAATGCCTCTCGACAACCTCTCTATCCATGTTAACCTGCCACCCAGACACTATCCTTTGGCTACTGCCATCTCTAGATGTGCCTAAATCCTTTGACCTGTGGGAAAAAACAGGTTTAAAATAGGCACTAAGCCTTTCTGCTTTCTCTGCATCTTCCGTTAAGAGTATGTCCATCCGCACCCAACAGTGGGCCTATTGCCTCCTTTACTTTATGTTTGCTCCTCACATAACTGAAAAATCTTTTCTTGTTACAATGGGCTTCCCTGGCCAATCTTAGCTCACTCTCAGCTTTGGCCTTTCTGATGATTGATCTACAGTGCCTAGTAACCTGTAGGTACTCTTCTTTAGAGCTCTGTCCTTCCCTCCATTTCCTGAACATTTCCTTCCTTGATTAGAAGGAATATCAACTCTGTATTCTAATCCTACATTAACTGCTGGCTAACTAATGAAATCTGACTTAAAGATTATAATTTATGATTGTTGTACTGTTTTAACTGCATTTTAATTGTAACATATTATGGATGTAAACTGCTCTGAGGTGACTGGCTCAATATGGTGGTCTATAAATGTAAATATAAATAAAAATGAAATAAATTAATTATCTATTGTTGAAGCTGAGCCAGTAATTCTGGTACATTTTTGAGGATCATGTCTGTCTGTCTGTACATTTTCCCACTTTGCAATATTGACTTTGAAAAATATAAATTTGATCTTAGTCAAAGATATAGAAGGCTGTGGGTTGGGATCAAAGCTACATTTCCTATTGTACCACAGAAGATATAGGTTTTGACCACAACCCACATCTCATCAACTCCTCTTCAGTTATCTTATCTTAGAATATATAATTGGCCCATGGTTCAGAATTTATGTCTCATCAGAGGTAGCAGCAGCAGCCTCTCCATCTAGTGGCTGGCCCTGCTCAGGACCAGCTGCTGGTGATCAGGCTGACAGCTCTCTTGATAACATCAAAACAGCTGTGGTTCATTGTGGGGGGGGGGGAGAACTATAAGCACATAGAATAGCCATGTGTGGTCTCACCAGCACTTAGCAGAACAGGGAGAGTGTTGAGAGCTAGAATCTCTGGTGTCAGGCTTATTAGGAAAATTGAGAATTTGGGCTAACATGGACAACAATGTGAGCAACGCTGTAGCTAACAACCAGCTTGCCTGACCCCTACCTGAAATCTTGCCAGACTTTTTAGACATTCTGACCCTGGACCAGACCACTGACCATCCTTGTTGGAGCTTGTCTATCTGCTTTATTGAACCTCTGGCTTTCCAACCTTTCCTTGCTGACTAATCTACAAACTCTCTTTGTCTTGCTTCAAACACACTGATCAGCTGCTGAAAACTGACACCTCTGGTTAAGCCTGATAGCCAGAACAGCACCACAGCAAAGCCCTATCAGACAGCTGGTTATTGTGGGCTTTCTGGGCTGTGTGGCCATTGTCTGGTAGCTTTAGTCCCTGGGATTTCACAGTCATTGTGGCTGGCATTTTCAGAGGTAGGACATGGCAAGATGGGAATCTGTCTGTGTCAAACCCTACACTGGATGGGTTAAGGATAAAAATGTGTCGACAGTTTCAGTATACAAAGAGAAGAGCAGCAGCAGGCTGCTTAAAAGAAGAAAATAGTTTTATTAAGAAGAGAAACAACTTTATATAGAAAGAGAGGAGAGAAACTGTTGCCAGACTAACATGCTTCTGTTGTAGAACAGAACACGAGTCCAATAGCACCTTTAAGATTTATTCAAAGTGTGAGTTTTATGAGCAGCAGAGTATGATTAGCAAATTAGTAAACTCATTTACTTTCTCCTTATATTTGTACTTTTCATGATCCCTGTTCCATTGTGTGTTATCTGAGGAAGAGTGCATGCACTCAAAAGCTGACACTTTGAATAAATCTTTGTTAGTCTGAAAGGTGCTATTGGACTTGTATTTTGTTGTGCTGCTTCAGACCAGCACAGCTAACCATTTGAATCTATTCTTCTGTTGTGTCTGTTCTGGAAATAAGCAGGGAAGAAGTATGCTAAAAAAAGCAGGAAGTTTCCAAAGAGGCAATCAGGACACTGGCAGAAATTATTTGAAAACTTCCAGGAAGTTCCTAATCTAACTATGCTAAATAACATCTCCTCCAATGCCCCTTGCAGGACACTCTTCGCATGTTTCTGAATCATGCACACTAGGGGCCATTCCGCACCAGGATCTATGTGGCAAATTGGTTGCGGGATGAAAAAATGCCATTTTAAATTGTGGAATTCGTCGTTATTCAGACCTGGCTTTGTAGTGTAATCCATTTGCGTTTCGATCGTTTCCCACAGGTTTCCAATCTTGGTAAAAATTGCTAGCCAGGAAGCGATATTGCCGAGCTTGTCCCGCCCCTGGCCATCAAGCAGCCAATGGGCAGCCGTTATCATGATCCCAAAAAACCCCTTTCCCTTTAAGGAAGTTTAAAAAAACACACACGTTGCAACGAATCTGCGTTGATTCGTTGCAATGGAGAGACCCATCTTGGTAGCAGGTGGTGTTTGAGCTGCTGTTTCATCATTGCCACGCTCCTCCCGAGTGAAAAAAAAATTAACCCCCCCCCCCCGGCACGGGTGCGATTTTTGGCCGAAAATACAGTGAAAAATAAAGGGAAAATAACCCAGCAAATGGGGCTGTGTGTTGTTTCGTGCTTGGTGACTTAAAACAGCTCTGCAGCCAGGGAAGCCTCGCTGGGTAAATGAAGGCTCACTGGTGCGTTGATCTCCGCTCACTTGGAGAAAAAAAATGGCGATCGCTTCGCCGGAAGATCAGAGGAGAGAGCTAGGGGGAGGGACTTTGCAGAAACCACAACAATGGTAATGCACAGAACTTTCCCGCTAGTGTTGCAGATTGGTTGCAAGAGTGTAGCGCTTTCCAGAGGGTGAATCCACTTTTTGGGATTTCCCTGAAAGCGCTATAACAAACAGCTTTTTGCGGATCGGTTTCAGGAGTGTTGCAGATTGTCGACGACATTGTGCATAACAGCAAAACAGTAGCGATTTCAATTTGTAACCATTGTGCTATTTTGGATGAGTGCGGAATGGCCCTAGATTTGGCATATATCAACTGAATGTAGTCAATTGAGACTGAACAGCAGTAAAAGCAAGCCAATACCATGATTTGACACAAGAGCATTCAGTGCCTCTGTCTTGTCTTCACTGGCTGCGGCAGTCCAGTCATGGAAGTCGGGGAGATCCCAGAAAGGAACTCTAGAGATTCAGGAAAAAACCCAGATAAAGGGTGTGAAGAAATAAGCTACCAATCTGGCAGTTCAGTTTGCACAGCCCAGAAGGTATAATATGGGCTTTGGTTTCTCAGCAAAACAGTTCCAGGAAAAAAATATATTTTCTGGTTCAGCTTGCAACACTGGTATTTTTACTGGCTCATTTCATGAAATAGGTAATGCAGACTTGATTTGTACAAGATGTCATGGGAGACCAACTTAAATGCTTATATAAGAGTAGACAAATAACCAAAGGATAGGCCTATAAATGTCTAGCAGAGCTAAATGGAACTTTCCTATAAAGAACTAGTACACCTCAAGTAGCAGATTCTGAGAAGCATTCAAAGTATTCAAGCCCTATTTGTGAGTTAATACAGATTTTTGACTGACTACTCCTAGGAGCAAACATTTTATATTCTTCTGGTTCTAGTACTGGTGAATTACACCTGATCAATGTAGCTGACTCAGGTTGGGGGGGGGGTCCTCATTTTCCCTTCCCCCATTATTTCTGCTTTACCCTTCCTGCTTCCTTCCCCCCTTCTCCCTCCCCCAGCCAGCCAACCTTTATTTGTCTCCTTTTCATTTTATCTTTGTCCTCCCTGTAGTCTGGTAGCCACTCTTTAAGAAAAGTCTGCCATGGGGAAAGTTCCTTGGTGCCAGCCAGACTGCATCCAATTGTGTAGTACTGAATTGGCCAGGTCCTGTTTTGTGGGTTTGTGTTGTTGGCATTGGGCCTGTCCCAGGTGAATCCTCCTTCATCAAGGGAAATGACAGAGAGGAGGACAGGACATTTTAAGGGCAGTTTTGACCTCCTAGTGTACTTAAAAAAAAGATTTCAGATTTCTCTGCAAACCTGAGATTTCCTTTGTAGAAAAAGCCCCCCCCCCATCTGTCTGTCGCTCCATTTTTCAAGTATATTAATCCACATTCTTTGGCCCATTTTTGAATTAGATATACAATTATTCCCCATTATCAACCAACATACTTTTATCATTATGTCTCTGTTTCCCTTTCTACATTAAAAAAAAAGATCAGTGGCATCTGAGTTTAATTCAATAGCTAGTTGCTTGCTTGTAGGAGAGACACAATGACTCCAGGCTTTTGACCCATAAACTGAAGCTCCAAGACTGGCTCCACTGGGATTTCTCCAAAAGAAGTATTCCAAGCTACTTCATTGCTTTGAACCTCATGTTGAATGAGGAATTCATAATGCTCAAGTCAACATCCCAACTATCTCTTGAAAATTGTGACCCAGGGGATACTCCTGAAAACTGAGAATGCTCCTGAAAATGAAGAAACTCTGTCCTACTGACAGTATTCATAACAGAGTGGGAACAAACATTTCAAGGCAGTAATGGCTAGCTGAAGCCAAGACACCAAAGTTAAATAGAGATTCAGCAGTAGCCTTCCATTTTACTCTTTGCCCTGAGTCACCCTTGTAATGACATGTTTTGAGGAACGCAAACAAAAAAAACCCAGGCTTGACATTCCACTTCTCTTCGGCATGAGATAGCCTGGCACGACTGATGGCAAACCTAAAGGTACTCAGACTTGTCTTTCCATTGAAATTTTTGAAAATTGGGGCTTGTTCTTTTTAGAGCTGAATAGGAAGTCTTGCTTAATATGTGATTTATTTCTACTGCCTAGAGCTGACTTTGAAGAACCCTGGGTTGTAAAAAAAAATAAAATAAAATTAGCACAGGGCTAGTTTTGCTCAATTTTTTTGTTATCTGAATTCATTTGTTCTTTCAATGCATAACATGGCATGGACTGTAACAAGATGAGCTACAAAAATTCTCTTGTGTGCTATATGTGCCCCGCAATCTGTATATTGCCTGAAATGAATGAGAGATTGCATGATTGGTAGTGACTAAAACTGGCCTTGATAAGTAACCCTTATGCTTTTCATAGATGTTTTGCCAACTACTTCATCAAGTGTTTTGTGTAATCAAAAAAGTTTGCATGTTGTATTATCGGAAAGTCAATGCTTTTCCAAACTGTCTTATAGTCCATCATGAGAATATAATCATCAGTATGATGGTAATGTCACAGCATCTGTTGTTACCCTGGACAGTGTGCTTCTAGGAATGAAATGTTTACTAGCAGAACTCATACTCTATGCAAATACAAATGGAACCCAATGCACAATGCAAATTTGTTTGCGATTCACCTCCACATGCAATCTGCAGGTCAACTCCCCTGATTTATTTAATTACTTTGTAACCCCACCCTTCCTTCAAGAGGTCCAGAGGGTTGCACATTTTCTACCTTTTACCCATAACAGCTCATGAAAGTCGACGAGGCTAAGAAATATTGATTGCCCCGGAAGCTTCATAGCAGAGTAAGGACCTGAATTCTGGTCCCCTTGGTTGTAGAGTGACATTCTAGCTCTTGTATCACAAGGACTCCATTTATCCATCTGCATCCCTGACCTTAAAAGGCGAGTCACCTGAAATGAGTGGCATCCCATTTGCTTATTTAAATCAATGAATGACTGGAAATAGTCATTGAGATAAGTAGCTTGTTTACTAATCAAGTCTGTATGTAACCCTTCCTCAGAAGAGTGCAGTGTGGCATGTATTGGATTGTCCTAATTAAATCTCAGGACATCCCTGTGATATAGGCTAGCTCAGCCTCAGATTGGGACATTAAAATGGCCTGGGAGTAAATTGAGCTGAACATTGCAGCACCTATGTGGCTTGTTGATCAACAAGAACTACTCAGCTAGGATTTGGGTGACATAGGGTGCTGCTCTACTACCACATGCTCTTGTGCCACTTCCAAACAGGTCTAAGTCTGAGTGTTCCTTTGTTTGCCCCAGGCTGCCTGTGGTCCCACAGAGCTGTGGCCCATCAGGAGCTTTCTCAGGAAATGAAAGGACCAGTTCACACCTGGGTTAGGCTAAGAGACAGTGGTTTTCTAAATAAGTTTGTGACAGTATGGGTAGAGACTCCAGGTCTCTCCTTCCAGGCACAACATCCTACGCACTATACCAAATCAACCACACAATGGATGCATAAGCATGCCTATACAGGAGCATATGGATTATATTGGTTTATTTATTCAAACATTTATACCCTGCTTTTCTCCCCAATGAGGATCAAAGGTCGCCTACAACATTATTCTCTCCTTCTCCAAAAAAACACAACAAAAAGCTCAGAGTCTTTGTCACTGAGGTGTGTCAAGTGGGTGTTGTAAAGGAAAGTTAGTATAACATTGTTACCTAAATAGGAAGTCTCCTAATTTAGTTGGGGAAATCAGCTTTTAATTGGTAACTTAGTGATAGAAGGTAACTTCAGAATTTCTGACAATGTTCATGGGGATGATGCCCTCAGAGAAACTTAGAATTACCAGTCTGGTGTACCAATCACACAAAAATACAGTAAAATATGCAAACAAGTCTGGCCAAGGAAATAAGGGGTGAAATGGGAGAGAGTATTCGGTCCATGGATTCAGCAGTGAAACAACCAGCATTTCTTGGAGACAGAAGTAGGTCCTACATGCAAGTAGGTGTATATAAAACAGATCCAAAGATACGCACACACCTGGGGCTGGATGTCCATATTTGATAGGAAAAATGTTCCCTGGGGCAATGCTTATATGTGAGCACAAGAAGAAGAAGAAGAGTTGGTTCTTATATGTCACTTTTCTCAACCCAAAGGAGGCTCAAAGCGGCTCACAGACACCCTGTGAGGTGGGTGAGGCTGAGAGAGCCCTGATATCACTTGGTCAGAACTGTTTTATCAGTGCCGTGGTGAGCCCAAGGTCACCCAGCTGGCTGCATGTGGGGGAGTGCAGAATTGAACCCGGCATGCCACATGTTGATGAAATCTTCTATGTCTGGCTTTCTCAACCAGGGGTTCATGAAACCCTGCGGTTCCTTGATGCCCCTGGAAGGGTTTCCTGAATTGGTGGGAGTTAATTAATTTTTATATAGTAGATTTATGAAGTTGTGAACAATGTGAGCTATGGAATCCCCAGTTCAAAACTCACCTCACGAACAAGCCTGTAATTTTAATATCTTGTCCCTCCACAGGAGAATCAGAAAAAGTACTTTGACAATGCATACAAAATACTTGCAGATACTCTAAAGCCCCATAAAAAGATCAAGTATTAACATGATTAATTCAGGTGCAATCCTATACAGTTTATTCCTCTAAAAGTTATAGGCTTAAACCAGAGCAAATCTACATAGGATTGCACTGAAAGTGTTCTCTGCAAAACTTTACTTAAATCTGGAGAACCACCTGTGCCTTCCTTTTGAAATAGTAGGTTAAACACTTAGGGGTGTATTCACAAAACTGGCTACTTAATAGTTATGGAATCCTGAGACCTGTATAGAGATGGCCAGACTTTAGCAACCAACTCTCTTCCCTCAATGATCATTCCCAGGACTCATCTAAAATTTGTATCAAAATTATATTAATTTCTGTTCCGAAAGAGCTTTAGTTCAGCCTCCCTATTTTTAGTGAGAGGCCAGTCTAAGGAAGAAGTCCTACAAGCTCAGGAGAAAGGAGGGCATATATATTCTTTAAATAACAAATAAGGTCTGAATAAGGATTTTTAGAGTTAGGCAGATACCAATCACTCAGCACATTATGCTGCATTGCTTAGCTGTTGGGAAATTCACTTGAAGTAACTGTTATACTGCTGCAATAGTGAAATACTTATTTAGTAAGACTTTTGGAGGCCAATCCACGGGAATGTTACTGGTGGGGGGCATTACTTTAAAAAAATGGCTATGGCTGCTTTATGAGCTTCAATGAGCTCTTGGTAGCTACAGCCAAAGTACATTCCTCTACTTTTTTTTTTTTGGGGGGGGGGGTCATTTCCTGTCAATCTGTACCAAGTTTGGATAGTGGGAGTATTGGCAAATACAGGTTATGCTAAAAATACCATTGAAATGATAGTTTAGCACATGGAGAATGAAAGTCTGGAAACAATTTGGGGTTTTGAAGGAAAAACAATTCCCTCTCACACCAAAATCCCACAAGTAAGGCTGTCCACTCTCAGAAGGAGGGTTTTTGCATGTAGCAGTTGCTTGACCAGGGAATAGGTGTCGAATGAGCATACATTCAGATGCATGTTCAAATGCCGTCCATATTCAGTGGATGGTATCCTACTTTAGGCTAAAGGAAATTCCTTGAGCCTTCCACCAGGCTAAGAAGACCTCCTCACATTTGAGGAAGGATTCAGATTTTGTTTAATGAAGTAGTAGGATACGAGGCATTGAATTTATGGATGCATTTTTAGACATACCCCTATCCACTTTCTGGTTCAGTTAGTCACATATGGAATTGTACAATCTTAATTTGAATGTGATTATAATCTGGATGTTTTTTTTTTTAAATAAACTAAAAAACAATTTATCTTTTCACTGAAATAAATAGAAACACTAATTTTTGGCTACCCAATAGAACCTGTCTGCAAGAAGATTTGGAGGAAATTGTTTTCCTTGTTCATGTCCACAATTAGTGAGGAAGGGGCATGATTTCTTTTCAGAACTGTTTCAGCTACCCCTGCTATTAGTCCATGACAGCTCACCATGTGTGGTGAACCAGTCCTTTGGCTTATCCATCCTGAACCCATGTGACCACAGTTCTCAGTAATCTACCATTCCTTGCTTTTGAGTTTCTCAGAGCAGCTGGATCTGTAGATGTTCACAGTTCTCTATGACGAGAAAAGCTTCACCAAATCATTTTTGCAGAATTAACTGATGGTACACGACAGGAGCAGGCCTAAGGTATTTTTTTTCTTGATTCTTCCCTTGTAGTTTTGCAAACTAGTGGAGAGAGACGTACAAAATAGATAAGTTCTCCTTAGTGTGTAATGTGCAGGACTGCTTGCTAGCCAAGAGCTGCAACATTTAGAAAAGGGTAGAGGAGCATCCTGCATAAACACAAAGATCACATGAATCAGTCATCAGTTAACCAAGTTTTTTAGTAACTAGAGGCAAAGCCCAGGAATACAACGGGTGCTAGCACATACACCTGCTCTGTGACCTTCTTGAGTTCTGGACCTCCCCACCCCCCTTGCTCTCCACTCAGTCTTGAGATCCAATACAGTGAAATGGTTAAAAAGTAGCAGATTTTAATCTCAAGAGTTGAGTTTGATTCCTGACTCCACTTTCATATGCAGGCAGCTGGGTTGTCAACTTCCAGGTGGGGGCCTGGAAACCTCCAGGAAGATGAAAAAGAGAAAGACAGGATGAAAGAGAAAGAGAGAGAGAAAGAAAGAGGGGGGGGGGAGGAAAGGAAGGGTTCAGTTCTCCTGGAGGTTTGATGCCGGGCTGCAGGCTGGAGTTTTAGTTGTGGCAGGTTGGCTCACGTCTTCCTGCGCCCACATGGGGGAGCATTTAGCCTGGCGCATCTCATTTGCCCCCGATTTGTGCTCCTGCATGGGGTAGTGAAGTTCCCAGTGCATAAATGGTCAGTGTGTCTTACAATCACCTTCCATTCCTCTCTCCACAGCAGATACCTGTGAGGTAGGTGGGGCTGAGAGAGTTCTGAGAGAACTGACCCAAGGTCAACCAATTGGCTGCATGTGGAGGAATGGGGAATCAAACCTGGTTGTCCAGATTAGAGGCTAATGCTCTTAATCTTTCCAGGGAAAGGGAATTGTCTGGAAAGAACCATGGAAGCTTAAGAAACAAATTCTTTAGAATGATTGTTTTTGTGTAATTCTGCCTCCTTTATTATTGCATCGATAGTGGTGACTGGAGTTACAAAGAAATATAAGTCTCTGTACTTATAATACAACCATTCCTTCACAGTCCTTTTTTGTCTCTGTCCTGCCCGAAGAGGTTTACAGTGGGGTGAACTTTCATGCCCATCTGTGGGTGGGGAAGATTAAACTGATTGCTGCAGGAGAATGTTCTCTTCCTAGTGTATTCTTTTTGTCTTTCCATACCACATCTTCAAAGGTATCTGCACTGACTGTGCTGTTCCTTACCTTTGGCTCCATTGATCATGTGACAGCAGTCTGCTTTTTATTTTGAGAAAGAAAGCTACAGACAGGTACTTAAATTTTTACCATCTGACATTTAGCTGGTTCAGATGATGAACATTACGTTGCACATATTTTGTACAGAAGACTAAATGTACCTAACTAGGCAGACATGGATAACATGCTTCTTTGATAAGCTTTTGAGGTTGCTAATATTAGTTAATATGACTTATCAGACTTAATAAACACACATGTAAGCAAGCAATTAAGGGGGGGCAGAAAAGCCCTACAGTGACCTGCAGGCCCTATTTCACCTTGCACTCCAAGATGTAGCCCCCAGTGGCCATCCGTGTGCCACCTATCTGGCTTTCTCTATTGGTTTCAACCTCTATTCCTTGCTAAACACCTGTTTAGCTAGAGAGGTGTATGTGTGATGTGACCATCTCATTGTGTCACATCAGGTCTACCATCCTTATCCATGGTTCCTCTATATATTTGAGAAACAGCCTGGGGGGGGGGGGGTTGGACTATGTCTGCCTATCGAAGTTGGAATAGGGCCAGTCAATGAGCTCCCACCCTCTGTCCCTGGACTTTAGCCTCTTTGCTCTAAGACGCACCTCAGTGCCTGGAGCCAACAGCAGGTTAGGGGAGAGGGCCCTGGGCAAAGGGTCGTGGTGGAGGTTCTGCTAACAAGGGCCTCTTGGTCTGCTAGGCTGGGCCTGCTAACAAGCTGCCCAGCCCCCACCCGCCCCACTTGATCTGGCTGCAAGCTGAGGCCCAAAGCCACCTTAAGCTGCCTGGCCGGGGCGGGGGGGGGGACCCTTTCAAGGCCTGTTCTTTGGAAAGGGCTTTGAAGCTAGTTTACATATATAACGTTGTGATAGTGACACTAGTGAGAAACTGACTCTCCCTTCCACAGAGTATCACTGCTGAAGACATAAGGCCATTCCACACAGATTCTTTGTAGCAGCAGTGTGGCAAATTGAAATCGCTACAAAAATGCGGTTATGCACAACGTCGTTGACAATCTGCCATACTCCTGAAACCGATCCGCAAAAAGCGCTTCGTTGTAGCACTTTCAGGAAAATCCACAAAAGTGGATTCACCCTCTGGAAAGCGCTACACTCTTGCAACCAATCTGCAACACTAGCGGGAAAGTTCTGTGCGTTACCATTGTTGCAGTTTCTGCAAAGTCCCACCCCCTGGCTCTCTCTGATCTTCCGGCGAAGTGATCGCCATTTTTTTTCTCGGAGCGAGCGGAGATCAACGCACCAGTGAGCCTTCGTTTACCCAGCGAGGCTTCCCCGGCTGCAGTCCCTCCCCAGAGCTGTTTTAAGTCACCAAGCACCACACAGCCCCGTTTGCTGGTTTATTGTCCCTTTATTTTTCACTTTATTTTCGGCTGAAAATCGCGCCTGTGCAGGGGGGGGGTCACTCGGGGGGAGTGTGGCAATGATGAAACGGCAGCTCAAACACCACCTGCTAGCTGGATGGGTCTCTCCGTTGCAACGAAACAACGCAGATTCGTTGCAACGTATGTGTGTGTGTTTTTAAACCTACCTTAAAGGGAAAGGGGCTTTTCGGGGGCATGACAATGGCCGCCCATTGGCTGCTCGTTTGATTGACGGCCAGGAGCGGTACAAAGCTCGGCAATATCGCTTCCTAGCTAGCGATTTTTGCCGAGACCGGAAACCTGTGGGAAATGATAGAAACACAACTGGATTCCACTACAAAGGCAGGCATGCATAACGACAAATTCCACTATTTAAAATGGCGTTTTTTCATTCTGCAACCAATTTGCAACATAGATCCTGGTGCAGAATGGCCCATAGTGTTCCATTTATACCTTGTGGCTAATAGCCATTCATGGACCTCTGCTCCATATGTCCATTCAATCCCCTCTTGAAGCTGTTTATTCTTGTAGTCACCATCATGTCCTGAGTCAGTGAATTCCATGAGTTAATTGCACTCTGGGTGAAGAAGTACTTCCTTTTACCTGTTCTAAGCCAATTGCTGATTAGTTTAACTGAGTATCCATGAGTTCTTGTGAGAAAGGGAGAAAAGTACTGCTTTTTCTGTCTTCTCTATCCCATGCATAATTTTATAAACTTCTGTCATGTCATCCCTCAGTTGTCATTTCTTCAACCTCAAAAGCCCTAACCTCTTTGACTTTCCCATCCCCTTAATCATTTTAGTTGCCCTTTCCTGCACTTTGGCCAAGGCTTTATCTTTTTTGAGATGTGGTGACCAGAACTGTATACAATATTCCAAATGAGGCCACACCATATATTTATACAGGGACATTATGATACTGCCTTATTCATTTTCAATCACCTTCCTAATAATCCCCAGCATAACATTTGCCTTTTTAATTGCAGTTGTACACTGAGTCAACATCTTCAGTGAGTTATCTGCCATGACTCCAAGGTCTCTCTCCTGTTCAGCCACCATCAGTTCAGACCCCATCAATATATATTGATAGTTAGGATAGGAATTTTGGCTCTAATGTGCATTACTTTGCACTTGTCCATGTGGAACCCCATTTGTCATGTGAACACTGACTCACCCAGCCTTGACTGATCCCTCTGGTGTTACTCACTGTCCTCCTTGTTTTCACTGTCTCCTGAATAACTTCCTGTCATTTGCAAACTTAGCCACACTGTTAACTTCCAACTCCAGATCATTAATGAACAAGTTTGGGTATAGGATGGATAAGTCAAAGGACTGATTCACCAGACTCTCTGGCTGGTTTTCTACATCTCATGTATTTAAAGATATTCTCATTGACCCATTATGCACGGGGGGAATAACGCACATTCGGAGTGGAATGGTGGTGACTAAAATCACCGATAACGCACGGAGCTGGCTGCAACCGGCCGCAGATTCGGTGCATGATGCCGAAAAAGCCGCGTTAGTGAAATGCGGAAGAAAGTGCAGCATCCAGGTGACCAGGGCACAACCAGAAGCGGCGCTGGGATCGCCGTGTGCATAATCGGTTACTCTGGGTTTTGCTGCCGTCGCGCCCCGTTCCGTGCATAACTGGTGTGCTTCGCGTCTTCCCCCTCCATGTTTTCAATGTGACTCGAAATCGCCGTTTCAGCGGCTGTGCATAATGGGCCATTGTTGGTCTTGATGTCTCCATGGCCTTGATGTCAAACATTTCTCACCATACATCCATAGCAATGATTTTTGCATCCAGAATGGTTTTTGATTCAGGAAGCCTGATCTACAGTGGAAAAAACAATTTGTGGTCTTTTTGGAATGTAGTTTTTTGATACACTTGTGGAAGGAAGTTCCCAGAAACTAATGTTCTGATCTAATCCCAAGGCCAGGAAGAAGAACAAGAACAGAGGAAGGATTTCTCACTACTGCTTATGTAAACATTGGAGGCTGGGGGCAGTGGGTTGGAAGGTATGAAAACAGCTTTTTTTAACTTGTCAGCAGCTTATGGGGACTGGCTTGGAAGCTGCAGGGTGGCCCTGTGAGATGACATAGGCAGGTGAAGACCCCAAGTTATTGGCGTGACCCATAATAACATTGTCTCTCCCAGCCTCAAAGGGGAAGGTATTTAACACTATGTAATTGTATTATTCTCCACACAGGTTCTTTTGAGGACTTGTATTTCCTGTGTCCATTTACATTTCTATTCTACTTCAGTTGAATACAAATTATAGAAAGACATTCCAGCCTAGTGGTCATTCCAGTTGGGCCCTGCACGCTAGGCAAGCAGTCCTAAAAGGCCCAGTTAGGCCCTGGGCCATTAATCTCATCACCTAGCAAAAGATTTTTCATTCTTCTGCTTTCCTACTATTGTTGGAACTCCCTATGAAACCCCTGATAATGTAAGCCTGAGATTGTTTTTGAGCAGTTTATGTCCAAATTGTATTGGTGATGTAGCCAACTTCTGTTTTACTGTCTTTTTAAGCTGTCGAATCAATAGGTGTGTAGCCTATGGACTATTAAATCTTTAGAAACTGGATACCAAACTGAATTCCCTACAAGCCACACTGAACCGTTTGCCTCAGAAAATCCATTTCTAATTTCATTTGCCAGCCAGTTTATCTTTGTGGGAACATTTCTGACACCTGCCTTTATTTTATGCACCAGCAACAATTAACATATTTCATACACATGTTATTTCTTATTTTCATCATGTGCACTGCATAACAGCAGCATTTTTAAGAAGATACTTTTGATTTGCGCCGATGTTTGAGAGCTCTATAGCAGTGGTCCCCAACCCGCGGGCCGTGGCCCGGTGCTGGGCCGCGAAGGCCTTGGTGCTGGGCCGCGGCTCCTTCTTCCCTGCCCCCCCCCCGCAGTGAGAAGCCAGGCCGAAGCGGCTCATTCACTTCCGGCCTGGTGAGCTTCTCGCTGGAATAGCGCTCAGGAGGGGGAGGAGAGGGGGAAGGGCTGGGGGTTGGCTGGCAAGCGGGGAGGGGATGCGAGTGAGCGAGGAGTTCCCTGGGGCTCGGCTAGGCGTTGCGCTCCCCTCTCGCCCGCACCGTTCTTGCTCTCTGTGATCTGCCTTGCCTGGGCTCCGGGAGCCGCCGCTGTCCTGGCCCCACTGCCAATCGCTATGCAGGTTTGGAATGCGCGCCGGGCCAGGAAACAGCCGCCGAGCCAGGCTGCCCTCCTCCCGTGGGCTCGCTGCAGGGGTCGGCAGGGAGAGCGAGGCGCGGCCGTGGCGGGTGCAAAGGCACCTGCCACACTTGGGCCGCGCAGACAGAAGCAGGACAGGGCCTTGGCCCTGGAGCGGAGCCCACGGCGTACCTCCCAATTGTGGGAGGAGGGCAGCCTGGCTCGGCGACTGTTTCCTGGCCGGCTGTGCGTTCCAAACCTGCGTAGCGATCGGCAGCAGGGCCAGGACACAACGCAGGCTCTTCTTTTGGTGGCGGCGGCTCCCAGAGCCCAGGCAAGGCAGATCGCAGGCAGATCGCAGAGAGCAAGAACAGCGCGGGCGAGAGGGGAACGCAACGAGCCCCCGGGAACTCCTCGCTCACTCACGCCCCCTGCCCTTCCCGCTCTCCTCCCCTTCCCGAGCACTGCCCTCTCTGATGCTTCCGAGCCGGCTTCTATGCAGTGGGTAACCCCCTCCCCTAAAACCCGAGGGGAAGATAATCTGTGCAAAGTTATACATCGAGCGGGAAGGGAATTCTTTTTAAAGCCCAGCTGAAAAAAGGGCGACTGGAAGAATAGTTGCCTGTTCTTATGGTTTCCTTTTGAGAGCTGCTTCTCATCCTCAGAGAAAACTGCAAGGTTTCAGGGAGATCCACTGGTTGAAGCTTTACTGAATCGCTGCTTCTTAAAGACCGAATATTATCGTCCTTTGTCTCTGCCGGTTGGTGGCAGAGGGCTCCCGGCTCCTCCTCACCCCCCACGCCTGTCTGCTCTGCTCCGGAGAGAGGGAGAGTGTGTGGGAAGGTAGGAGCAACACCCCCCCACCACCCCATCGGATGCTTCTCCTGCGCCTCCCTCCTTGCCCAGGCCTGGGGAAGCCACTTATACCGAAGACAAAGTCACACAGGGGCTGAGCAAGGGGGGAAAGTGAGCCAGGCTTTGAGGGAGAGGCGTCCAGGGACCCCTTCCCAAGATCGGCTCTCCTTTAAATGGAGACAGGCAGGTTTGAACCAGCAACTTCTGCATTCAGCTCTGGCCTCCTGAGTTCAGCAAGCACGGATACCCCCAAATTCCCCAAGCATTTATGGAGCCACCCTGTAGGAAACCCAGAGCTGTAGAGCTGGAGGGGTTCCACGAGGGTCATCTAGTCCAGCCCCATGCACAGGATGATCTGAGCCATCTCAGGGAAGAGTGCATCTGATTCCCAGGGGCTGTCATTTCACTCTTTTTTTAAAATTCCAATCCCAAGGCAGTGTGTATGATCCCAGTGACTGCCATTTCTCTCTGAAAGCTGTCATTCCAATCTGAGATCTGTTTATCTGGTACCAGGGAATGTCATTTCACTCTGGAAACTATTATTCCAATCCCCCGGACAGGATTGTCAAAATTGACATTTGAACCACCAGCATTGAGATTTCATGTATCAGAAGTAAATTAAAAAGGAATCTAAATCCCAGATGAGCTACTAGGAGAGATTTCAAGTTATTCATAACGGGAAGTTGCTTTTACATAAAACACACCTGCTTCCCTTTGGCTAAGTCCGTCTGGCCAGTTAAAATTTCAACATAAATTTTAGAAGAAGGGATAGTTTGTGGATGTGCTTATTTTGAGTTGGACTATCGTTAAACCGCCCGTGGCGCCACGGGCGCCACGGACTAAATAATTCGGTAAGGGGTGTAGAGGTGGGATTAGTCCGTGATGAGGAAGGGTCCGGATTGGGCCTGCCGATTGGTCCCTCCGATTCCCAGCTCCAGGAACTGTGAGCCGCGCGCAGCACGGCTCGCAGTTCCTCCCAGCCTGACGCGGCGAGAGGCGAAGCGCCTCTCGCCACGTCAGGCCGCCGCCCGAGAGAGCCCCCGGCAGTCGCGCGAAGCGCGGCTGCCGGGGGTTCCCTGCCTGGCGGGCTGACACGGTGAGAGTCGCGAAGCGCCTCTCGCCACGTCAGCCCGCCGCCAACAAAAGAAGCTCGCCACCGCCAACCAGCCCGCCGCCGCCGACCAGCCCGCCGCCGCCGCCGCCCAGCGCGCCGACGACTACAGTAAGGACCTAGCGCCCGCTGCATTCCCCTGCAGCGGGCTTGATTACTAGTTAAACATATTAGTCTTATTGTACATGCCAGCCCCCCTCCAAAGACCCCCCTCAAAAGACCCCTTTCCTCAAACTGAATCTTATACCAGAACATTTCTCAAAAACTATATTAGTTTTTGTGGCAATCTTATTTTGAAGGGATGTTTAGACATAACCATAGCAACCAGAGTCAGAGAGCGTTAGGGCAGTGGTCACCCCCCCTCCCCCCGCGGGCCTCAGTAAAATTGTCAAGCATTGACCGGTCCTCGGTGATAAAATGGTTGGGGACCACTGCTCTATAGTCCAGTCCTAAACACAGTTATGCCCTTCTAAGTCCACTAAAGTTCACAAGCTTTGAAGGGTATAACCCTGCTTAGGATCTCACTGCTGGAAACTTCCCCTACCCACATGTTGAAATGGTCCCCCAAACCCAGCGGACTGGCATGGTGTTTCTTTTTTCAGTGCCAAGATATTATTTTCAAAGGACGACTTGCCATTTCCCTCCTCTGCGTTACCATGAAATATGAAAGCTAAGACAAATGTGACCCATCCAGTTTCCCAGCCTGTTGCAATTATTTGCAGCGGTGAATAATGCATAAGGATTCTAGGAGCCTCATGCATGCATTGATGTTCTGGGAGACAATAGCAAAAGAACCTCATGACATAGGAGTTCTGTTGAATGTTCCCAGTTCATGGTGCCGCTCCAAATGAGACAATGAGAAAATTCAGTTCCTAAATGTTTTGCTTTCCTAACACCTAATGCATGATGGTTCTGAAATAGCATCATTTCAAGGAAATAATAGGAATGCTTTGAAGGAAATTGGTATATGAGATTTCTGTAGGCTGGATGCTGCAGGCATTCTTTCAGGCAGCTCCCATTTTTTTCCACTTCCTTGTCTGGAAATTCTTAAGAGTCCTCATTCTATCATAGCAGAATCCGTTTATTTCCAGGGCTGTCAACTTCCAAAGCAGCAGTTGCAGTTTGCCATTTGTGGGGAAAAAATCATGGAAATGGACAAAGGGAACTGAGAGCAGATGGGCTTGCACTTGTAGCCCAAGAGGAAGAAAACCTTTCTTCGAACACCCCCCAACCTGAGTTGTACTGAGTGAATTTCCCAGATGAATCAAATTCCACATTGCAATGCCATCATCAATTCAAAATGCTGGATTTCTTCCCTTTGAGGTAAGGTGACCAGATTGTCCCACTTTTGGAGGGACACCTGGGGGCACCTGGAAAATTGTACTTATGTTGAAATTATATATTTTTAATTTTTTTAAATCAAGAACACCCCCGCCCGGTCAATGGAGTCCCGCTTTACTAATGTTAAAATCTGGTCACCTTACTTTGAGGCCAACTTACCTTTATAGCTGGAGCTTAATCTATTTATAGCTCTGCTGATGTCACTGCTTGATTGTAGCTCTCCACCCTCACACTGTAACACAGGTAATCGTCTCTAACTACTATGGCAGTTCTGAAAATTGTTGTTTTCTATTTCAGAAAGCAAGCATTTCAAACCATCTATATTTAAATAATGGCATTCCCTTGCCAATTTGGCATATGTTTGCTATGCAGGAACCCAAATTAAGACAAAGCCATTCATCTAAGTTAAAATACTCTCTGTAACTTACCTTAAATAGCTTTTTGTTTTCGTTTTAAATGGGCATAGACCTGACTGCTGGTGACACTTGGTGGTGAAGGAGAGCACCTACACCTATTCTGAGTTAGGTTGTTTCAAAAGAGGCTATGTTACCAAAGGGAAAATCCAGAAAAAGTTAAAGGACTGATCAGGAAACAGATTTTTGAGGACATGTCAAAATTGTGACTCAAACTGGGAAGTTAAATTGTGGAAATGTAATTGTAGCCTCAATAGTCTTATTATTAGAGCTTTTGCCATCTCCATTATGTTTCCAAGTATCTTTTCATAACTATAAGGACTGGAGATATATTTTCTTTATAAAATTAAATATTTTATTTAGTTTATAAATGAAGTAACATTATTTGGGGGGCTTCATGCAGCTGGAAATACATACAATGAACATTGTCATCATCTGGGCATGGAATTGGGGTCAGTGTGGGTAGGGAGGTAGTTGTGAGTTTCCTGCATTGTGCAGGTGATTGAACTAGATGACCCAGGAGGTCCCTTCATGAGTCATGATCCTATGATTCTACATTGCTTTTCTGCTCAATGTGGATCCAAATGGCTTACACTTCCCCTCCCCCATCTTATCATCCTAACCACATACATAGCAGGTGAGGCTATTTCCTTGGCAGAGTGGGAGGGCTAACCATGGGACAGCATAGGTCTTAGTTAATCATAACAGAAATACCTCTTTTCTTTGAAGATATAGAAAAATTACAGTTTGCATGTGTGTGAGAGAAAAATTGAGACACGACGTGAGCTTTTCACATGGTCATGTTACAAACTGAAATGTTTTCATTTATTACCCAGCAGATCCACCTTTCAGCCTGGTTACAGATGTCATTTATCTGGTCTTCTGCCTTGAAGCCCACTCAGCTACCAGTGATCCAAAGGAAGCCTTTCATAGCTGCCTGGAATGCACCAACTGATCATTGTTCCATAAGATATAACATTACCATTGACCTCAGAATGTTCCATGTGATTGGTAGTCCATTTGCTAGAGCAAGAAGACAGAACGTGACTATCTTTTATGTCGACAGGCTGGGATATTATCCTTGGTACACTTCTCAGGATATGCCTGTTAATGGTGGCCTACCTCAGAATTTCAGTCTGCAAGTCCATCTGGAGAAAGCCAGCCATGACATCAACTACTACATTCCTGATAAAGATTTCACTGGATTAGCCGTCATCGACTGGGAACACTGGAGGCCGCAATGGGTTCGCAACTGGAGCAGAAAAGATATTTACCGGCGACAGTCCAGAAAACTAATTTCAGAAATGCAAGTGAACATTTCTGCGAACACCGTTGAATATTTGGCAAAACTTTCCTTTGAGCAAAGTGCTAAGGCTTTCATGAAGGAGACCATTGAGCTTGGGATTAAGAGGAGGCCTAAGGGCCTGTGGGGGTACTACTTGTACCCTGACTGCCACAATTATAATTTCTATGACCAGAACTATACTGGCTCCTGTCCAGAGAGTGAGGTTTTGAGGAATAATGAACTCTCATGGCTCTGGAACAGCAGTGCTGCTCTGTATCCTTCCATTGGTGTGAAGAAATCCTTCGGCAACAGTGAAAATATACTGCGCTTTTCACAGTTTAGGGTGAATGAGTCAATGAGGATTGCCTCCATGACATCTCATGATTATACTCTCCCAGTCTTTGTATATACCCGACTGGGCTATAAAGATGAGCCTTTATTATTTCTTTCAGAGGTAAGCCATTTTGGGTTGCTGCTTTAGAATTGGAGCCAGGAAGATCTCAGTTCAAATCTCACTTCAGCCAAGAGCTCATCAGATTTAGTAGCCTATATTAATACTGCAGGGCCACTGGGAGAATCACTGGGAGTGTCACTGGGAGAATTTCCTAAGCCTACCAGGAAGAATGTCACATAAACTCACAAATATATAAAATTTTGAAAATTCAGAAAAATATGTACTTGTACACAACAATCTATATATGGAATATGGCATATAGCCTGCCCGTCAATCCCTCCCAAGCCTTGCTTAAGTCATGCCTGGTATCATGGGAACCATGTGGGTTGGGGGAGGAATGGAGTGAGGAAGGGCAAAGCTCTGGAATTCTTCCTCCCTTTTCTGAAAGTGTACCAGTCCTGAGGTAGCACTGTGTGTGAACGAGACCTTGGGGTACTTGTGGATTGTAAACTAAACATGAGCAGGCAGTGTGATGCAGTGGTAAAAAAGGCAAATGCCATTTTGGGCTGTATCAACAGAGGCATCACATCAAAATCACAAGATGTCATAGTCCCATTGTATACGGCACTGGTCAGACCACACCTGGAGTACTGTGTGCAGTTCTGGAGGCCTCACTTCAAGAAGGACGTCGATAAAATTGAAAGGGTACAGAGGAGAGCGATGAAGATGATCTGGGGCCAAGGGACCAAGCCCTATGAAGATAGGTTGAGGGACTTGGGAATGTTCAGCCTGGAGAAAAGGAGGTTGAGAGGGGACATGATAGCCCTCTTTAAGTATTTGAAAGGTTGTCACTTGGAGGAGGACAGGTTGCTGTTTCTGCTGCCTGCAGAGGAGAGGACACGCAGTAATGGGTTTAAACTTCAAGTACAACGATTTAGGCTAGATATCAGGAAAAAGTTTTTCACAGTCAGAGTAGTTCAGCAGTGGAATAGGTTGCCTAAGGAGGTGGTGAGCTCCCCCTCACTGGAAGTCTTCAAGCAAAGGTTGGAAACACACTTTTCTTGGATGCTTTAGGATGCTTAGGGCTAATCCTGCGTTGAGCAGGGGGTTGGACTAGATGGCCTGTATGGCCCCTTCCAACTCTATGATTCTATGATTCTATGATTCTATGAGGGTAGCGGGCATTCTAATCCCCTTGTTCCTCCACTTGGGGCAGCATGGCTCTTCTTCTGCAACTGTCCCATGACCCTAGGGAGGAAGTTCAGAAGGCACAGAAAGGATTGTGGGAAAACTGCATACTTTTCATGTACAGGGAAGTTTAATTCAAGCCACTGATTAACATTTTTTATCATTGCCTTGTACATTTGTGAAGGAAAATAGGCTGTGGTATGCACAGTAATTTGTTTTAGTTGACTTTTAGTTTCTGTCATGAACGTATGTTAACTTTGCACTCCATAAAGAGTGTTCCGAATAAAGAGCACTCATGTTACATGAAAGTGACTGCATCATTCACTGCTTCTGAAGAAGTGAGCTCTCGTTCCTGAAAGCTGATGTGGGAATAAAATTGTGTTAAGTCTTTAAGATGCTACTCAAGTCTTATCTATTTTTAATGCAGTTCCCCCTTGGGAACAAATCAGAAAGATATTTTTACTGTACTTGAATACCTGATTACAACACCATATCAAAAGCTTTGGACTGTTCCATTCACAAGGCTGCCTCAGGGGAAAAAACACAATTTGTGTGAAATTTTGCTGAAAGAATGTTCAATTGCCTATTTCCACATAGCATCTATAAAGGGGCAGGATATTTTTTCGTGGCCAGCTGGCAATCTTATTTGTCATTTCCAGAATTCTAGATAATTCTAGTCTCATCAATGCCAGAGGTGTACTAGCTAATATCTGGTTTTATCAGCCAAAACCACCATTTCCCATATTATAGCTTTTGGCTGAGGCAAGTTAGTCAGAAAATACATATAACAACTAACTGGGCCTCCTTCCCCCTCTCTAGATTTTCACCTCTTTACCTTATACTGTGCCAGCAGTGATTTATATAGGTGCTGATACTGTTTTAATTATAACAGTATGTCAATTTTGTTATATTAATCATATTGTTATGTTATTAACTGTAAATTGACTAGACTTACAGATGGCAAGTCTGAAAGGGGTGGTAGATAAATCAATTCACAAATAAAATTTTTAAAACCATTTATATCCACCTCTTTTGGCAACCCTTCATGTGGGAGAGTTTCTCTTAGGAAAACTATGTAGAGCAGAACATGTGGGTCTCCTCCCCATACTGCCTTGTCCTGATTCAAATGTTATATTATATAGATAGAGGATGACTGCACTAAAGGGTAAATAGAACACAGCTAAGTTCTTTATTATCAATAAAATTACCATAGATATGCTAACTTAGTTCCCTCAGGAGTCGTCCCTCCTAATCTATTTGGCTCTTCAAATTCTTGCCTAGCTATTTACCTCCTGATTTTAATGGAATCTGTGGCAAAAACTCCATAACAAAGGAATGTTTTTTCTTTTTTCCTTATAGCAAGATCTTGTTAGTACCATTGGAGAAAGTGCTGCATTGGGAGCAGCAGGGATTGTTATCTGGGGAGACATGAATTTAACTTCATCAGAGGTAAGCCAATGCTTTCATTCAAACTTGGGATGTTATTTACAAAACTAGGGCAGAATTTATATTACATGCTCTTCCATTTTAATTTCTTCACATTTTTACTTGCAGCTTAATTCATTCTCATCCAGTTTATTAAGGCAGACCATTGTCTCTGGAAGTTTTAAAGAGAGAAGAAGAGCTGATTTTTTTCTACCCTACCTTTTACTACCCAAAGGAGCCCCAAAGTGGTTTGCAATCACCTATCCTTCCTCTCTCCACAACAGACACCCTGTGAGGTAGGTGAGGCTGAGAGAACTCTGTGAGAACTGTGACTTGCCCAAGGCCACCTAGCTGGCTGCATGTAGAAAAGTGGGGAATCAAAGTTAGTTCTCCAGATTAGAGGCCACTGCTCTTAACCACAACACCGACCACAACACCAACACAGATCACTGTGCCCAGCAAGTTAGATCTACATGCAATCAGATGAATCTTAACATCTTCTTGAGGTCAAGATTGTTGCTGCTCACTTGGAATTGACACATCATAAATTTACTAGTTATTCTCTTCTGAAACATACTTCTCTGTGAGGAGCAAAGGCTTTCTGAAAGAACTCTCAGCATCTTTAAGAAGTTAGAAGAATCAAGACTGAAGCCACAACTGACAAAAGTGGAATACAAGTCCATTGTGTAACATTGACCATAACTGTCAGAGAACTTCCAGCTAAAATGAGGAAGGGTATAGGAGAAACTGCCCTCTAAATGGTAGGCTCTTATGGCTGCCTTTCTAAATATACTTTCCTGGGTTTAAGCCCCATTAAATAACATGAGGTTCATTTCTGAATACTCGTGTTGAGGATTGCTCCTCACCTCTTTAATTTTAAGTAGGATTTCAAGTTTTTAATGAGATTGACTAATAATCAAATAGAGATTAGGCCTAAATTGTACATTTCTTCTAATCTGCCAGAACTCCCCTGTCACAAACCTACTTTTTTTGTCAAGAGCTCCCCTAACAGTGCTTTCTAAGCAGTTGTATATGCCTAAATCTATTGATTTCAACTGATTTAGAATAATGTAATTTTTACATTGTTAATCACTACTGCTTTGCAAGACCAAACAGTCTCCACAGAACATCCCTTTGCTCCCCCTAACTGGCTTTTCTTATCCTTGCCCATTTTAACTTTCCTCCTGTCTATATTATTTCTCTACAGTCAAGACACACTTTTAGCATTTTGCCTTGTTTACTTTGACTGCTCCCATCTCATTTACTACTTCAGCTTTTGCTCCTCTTCCCCAGCTATTATACCTGCCATTATCTGATTTGTTTAGATTACCTTCCTGCAATTGGCTTAAGTCCCTGAAAAGATTTAGATACTTCCTCATGTCTTGAAATTTTAAAGATTTATCTGCTGAAAGATATTGGTTTCCTTTCCACATCTAGTAGAGTACAGCATAATGCCAACTACTGTTAAACATATGCATCAATATATCAATATTGTCCTTAGAAGCCTATCCTTGTTTCCTCACTAGCTCTATTCCATTTTGCCCACCCAACAAGCCTGCGAGGAAGGTTAGGTAGTATGTGTGTATGAGACTGGGCCAAGGCCACCTAGTGAAGACTGTGAGAGACTGGGGATTTGAAATCTCCTGAGGAAGAGAGTTTCACAGGTGCGGTACCACAGCAACACTCCTCTGGCTATCTTCTACTTTCGGTCAAGCCACAGGAAAGGCCAGAAAAGGGCCTGTGGGATATATCTTAATACCCAAGCAAGAACATTTTAACAGCAATTTTACAGATGGCATTTACTATTATTTTATTTATTTAACATTTGCCTGATAGTTCTCCAGATTTGCTTGAGGCAGATCACAACAAAATATAGACCAAGCGAATAAATACAGGTTATGCCAATTAATAAAATAAAAACAATTCAGGGCATAAATGAACATAAAATAAACTGAATAGTCTACAATTATATAGATAAAATTAGTCCTTTAGCTAGGAGTATTCCCTAAAATAAGTTAAAAAGTTGTAATGTCTCAGTCTGGGGAGAATGTTTGGCCTTCATGCCAAGTAGAGACCCTATTTGGGTGGAAAGGTGGCATACAAATGTTTTAAATGAATCAAAACAAAGAAAATACATTATTACAAGGGCATTCCAAATTTAAGGTGTCACCACTGAGAAAGCCCTGGCTCTGCTCACCACTCCCTGCAGGTGGGGGCACAGAGAGGCAGAGTTTGAGAAGAGGTCTTAATGGTCTGGTTGGACATATGAACAAAGATGGTTGGTTGTTCATGTATACTGTGTTTCCATACAATGGAATGTCTTATTGTATCTTCTTTTTGAAAGGTCAACTGTACAAAGGTGAAACAATTTGTTGCTTCTGAATTGGGTTTCTACATCATCAATGTAACCAGAGCTGTGGAGGTGTGCAGCAGACATCTATGTCATAATAATGGGCGATGTGTACGAAGGAACTGGAAATCTTTGGACTACCTTCATTTAAACCCCAACAGCTTTCAAATCAAAGCCTCAGAAGATCAGGGATTTACTGTGAGAGGGAAAGCTTCACACTCAGACCTTCAAATCATGTCAGAAAAATTCACCTGCCATTGTTATCAAGGGTTTAAAGGAGCTGATTGCAGGGAAGGTGAAACTTCAGGCAAGCAACTGGAAAATTCAGCCACTTTGCTCTCATCTGGAATAATCATTCTGACAAAATTGTTTTCCCTGAACTATTTACTTTCTGAGGCCTTGGGTTTGACTTAATCACTTAGTGGTTTCAAGGCCTATCTTATCAGCAAACTTAGAGGCCAGAAGGAATTTCAGAACCATTAGATAAAACAGCCTGATCATTTGCCTCTTTACTGTGCAACTAAGGATGTGTAGGATAGAAGCTTCAGATAAGAACATCAATGCATAGAAGAACTTTGATCAAGGAAAATAATTGTCTGTTGATAGTAAACAGAAAGATTCTGAAAATGTATATGCTTCTGGGTGTGGCTTCCCATTGCTCTGTTAACACAGTGGTAGCATGAGAATGGCACATGCATTCTTTATTAAAAATAAACTTCCCACCCCCACCCCTGTGCTCCCTTGGTGGAGCAGTGGGAAGAAAAAAAAACGGGACTGGGTAATGTCATACCTGTGAGCCTCCCCAAATCTTGATGGTATTTACCAGATAATGGGGGAATTCCTAGAGTGTCTGGGACACTGTGATATTTATTTATTTTAAAAAAATTAACTGCTTTTCTTTATTGTGGAAATCAAGGAGGTGTTACATGTTCCCATTAGATGGCCCTGACCATTCTGCACTAACTGCGGCTTTCAAAACGTCTTCGGGGGAGGGGGGTAGCAATTGTGCAACAGATCAGACTAGATCTAACTCACTGTCACTAGATCTGACTGAACCAAGAACAGATGCAGTTGACACACCAGTGAGACAAAAGCACTCCGAGTCACTGCAGCCATTCTTTCAACATGAGCAGCTGGCACTGACCAAGTTAATGTCTAGTCCAGCCTTTTGTAACATTTTAACTGTAGATTCCCCCACCCCACCACTTCAGAACTCCTGGGGAATTCCTAGTCTAGTCAAACCAGACCCCCATGAGATTTTCCTTCAAAACTAACAGGGCTGGATTTTTGATAGTTAACTATAAGGTGTTCTTCCAAACAGATTCTATCAGACAGGCCAGTCCTAATGTTCTTGATAGGAAAACTGCATCATCAGTAAAATGTAGGACAGAAACTTTAATGATAGCAATGGATAGGCAGTTCAGTAGGACACTATTCTGCAGCAGAACTAGTAGGAGCATATTTTATTTATTTTAAATATTTATGAGCTGTCTTTCTCCCTTGCAAAACTCATGGCAACCTACTATACAAATATAAATAAAATAATCATAAAAATACATAGGTCACAATTTAAAAACCACAATTAGGGCTGCCAGTAAATAAAAAATTAAATCTGTCAGATGAAGTCCTGAGCCATATGGGAGGGCGGTATAAAAATCAAATAAACAAACAAACAAACAAATAGTACTGTCTTCAGCATTCCTCTTATCTTGTTCTCAGAGACCATAACTTCTGAGTGCTTGCCCATAGCATCACAGCATCAGAGCCACTCATAGACTCCTCCCACAGAAACTCCCAGGGGATATCATAGCAAGGCTGGAAACCCTAAATACTATCATTTGCTGTGTAGCCTTCAAGGACTTATCCTGCCCCAAGGCCAACAGTGCTTCTAACATACTAAGGAATTTTCAAACTACAGCGCTTCATGTAAAAACTATGATTTTTTTCTTCTTTTTTACATTTTGTAGGTCAGTTAAGCCCGTTCTGCTTTATCAGGCTGGGGACTGCTCTGCTACTTGACTATATTCATATGACAATTCCTTCTACTGAGTCAAACAATTGGTCTGTCAAGGAAAGCGTTACCTTATCTGATTGGCAATGGCTCTCCAGGTTTCAAGCAGAGGTCTTTAACATCATCTGTCACCTGATCCTTCTCATTGGGGAGGCCAGGGATTAAACCTAGGACCTTTTCAATGCAAAACAGATGCTCTTCCATTGAATCACAGCTGCTTCCCATAGCACAGCATCCATATGGAGGCCAGTTGAAATGGCTTCTGGATGGTAACTGTGATAGAACAGCTTGCCATGTGGGCTGGCTGCAGAGTCTCTACTAATGGCTGCTAAGTAATGTCAGAGAAACTCAAAGTGATCCATATAGAAGGCCATGCTACAATTTTTCACCATAAAGTAAACCAGGGCCCATAATAAAGCTGTTTTAAATGACTTCCATACGGTTGGAAACATAATTACCAGCCACCTGATCTGCAATTTATGGACCTGGGAGCTGAAGGTGGGATAGGAAAACAGGGAATCATAGTTCTTCTTTGCAGAGATCAGATAGTTGCAGTGGAGGGGCAAGGTAAGAATGTCCCATTCTGACTCTGGAAAGTTTAAGGTAAAGGTATCCCCTGTGCAAGCACCGGGTCATATCTGACCCTTGGGGTGACGTCCTCTAGCGTTTTCGTGGCAGACTCAATACGGGGTGGTTTGCCAGTGCCTTCCCCAGTCATTACCGTTTACCCCCCAGCAAGCTGGGTACTCATTTTACAGACCTCAGAAGGATGAAAGGCTGAGTCAACCCAACCTCGAACTCCCAACCTCATGGGCAGAGTTTTAGACTGCATAACTGCTGCCTTACCACTCTGCACCACAAGAGGCTCTCTGGAAAGTTTAGTATGGACCAAATCCAATGAAGACATTTGGCAGAGGAAAAAAAAAAGCATGGAGAGTTACATGTAGTAGATGAGGAACAATTTAATACAATGTTTATTAAGGTAATTTGTGCCTCACTTTTTCATTTAACAATACATTGACTTATTGTGAACAGAACTCAGCAGTAATCCTCCATGTGCTTATTTGGGAGTAAACACCATGGAACTCAATATTTATTTGTTTTAAATATCTTTGTGTGGTCTCTCTGTAGAAATACTGTGAACTGCTCTGCATGCATAATAAAACTGTTCTTAACAATAATTACAGGTATTCCAAAATTCAACAACCAGCAGAGCCCTAAATATCTAAAACCAAAAACTGAAAAAAATCAACTTGGACTTCAGTAACACCCCAGAACTACTAACAATATTAAACCATTGAATAAAAGACAGAAAAAGAATCAGTCAGCAATGAACAGTGATCACATATTTATCAAGAGATAAAAGCCTCCATGAAACCCAAGCCTCTGATTTACTGAGAGAAATACTTTAGCGGTCCATGTTTGCTTTGAAGTTTAAGTCCCTCTTCATTGACCTCATGCACTAAGCAATACACATCACTAAACATGATAAAGTTGAAGTTGCATGCAGCCAACTCACTCCCAACCTGATTGGCCCTCCCTGTGTTGCCAATGGGGAGAGTGCACTCAGCAAATTAGGGCCAATCAGTTTAAATTGCACTCTGCCAATGAGTGCCAATCAGTTAAGATAGGCAGAGCCACCAATAGGGAGAGATCAATCTGCCAATGAGAGCCAATCAGTTCAAATTGGAACAAGCCATTGAGGGCCAATCAGGTCAAATTGCATGCAGACAATTGCCTCCCTACTTGATTGGACCTCCCTGGCCACCAATAGGGAGAGAGCACTCTTCCAATGAGGGCCTATTGTGGGGGTTATCTGTTCTCCTTGCTCAGTGGAAAAGATGCTGGCCTCTCTGAAAGGCCCTTTTACTGGTAAGTTGTTCTATCCTCAGCCTCTTCCCACCCTCCATCTTCTTTGGGCAAGGGAGGGAAGCCAGTTGCTTCCTTTGCATCCCATGTTGGTTTCAGGTTTTAGCTCTCTGCTGGAAGCACAGATAAGCTGCCAGGGAGGTAGAGGGAATCAGTTTTTCAAAAACAAAATGCCAAGGGACAGTTAGAATGCAATGAATGTCTTAACTCAATCAATGAATCAAGGGTCCCTTCAGGCAGTCCAAGGGCATCAGCAGAAGAAGCAGATCACAGGTTGTGTCCACAATCCAGCCTCAATTTAATTTAGGGTGTCAGTAGCCTCTCTGTCCTCACTCTGTGATGACTCACCAACTTCTGCAGTCAGCAACTGTCTTGCTAACATGGTGTGGTGCTTTTTAGACTGGAGCTCTCTTCCAACACATAGCTGGCATTGTTTAATTGGCTCAGGTGAGCCAGGTATGCTGATAAAGCAGGGAGTTGCAGCTGGAGGCTGGGCAGAGGAATGAGGAGTACCTCCATGTATCCTCCACGTTGTATGTAAACTGCCCTGAGCCATATGGAAGGGTGGTATAGAAATAAAATAAATAAATAAATAACAATTTTGGAATCTATGCTACAGGTTCCATTCCCTCTTGCTGGTTAGAGTTCTCTGCTGTTGAACATTTGGCTGGGCTAAGCTCTCATCCAGATGAAGCTTGGGTGAAGCTGGGAGCTCCTGGCTAGCTATTTCTCCAAGGAGTCCTCCCTAACAGGACCTGGCCTCACAACACCTTCCCATGGCCCTGCAGCTGGCCATCAGAACATTCTTTGCTTCTCCCCTTCACAGAGGAGCTGGGGGGATCCAACAGCCTTCCCTATCCAGCCTGGCCCTTGGGAGATGTGGGGGGATGGGAAGGAGGCAGCCCTCCACAGCCTTCCCTGTCCATCCTGTCCTTTGAGAGATGTGGGGGGGGTGGGAAGGATAGATCCCCCAAAACCTTCCTGTCCTTGCCTTTGGGACATGTGGGTGGTGGGTAGGAAGGAGCAGCCACTCCCCCTGGCCTTCCCTCCTTGGCCCAGCATTTGGAAGATGTGGGGGGTGGGAAGGTGGCAGCCTACCCCTCCACAGCCTGCCTGGCCTTGCCTTTGGTAGATGTGGGATTTGATGGAGAGGTGGGGACAGTGGTGACCTATGAAGACACTTTTGTATGGGAGTTGGATAGGAATGCCAGGATCCCTGTTTTCTCTAGAACTGATATCCTCCTTCCTTTCTCCCCCCCCCCTCTGTCTTTCTCTTCCTTTCATCCTGTCTTTCTTTCATCTTTTTGAAGGTTTTCAGGCCCCCACTTGGAAGCTGGCAACCCAGCAGGCTCAATATGGGGGAGGAGACAGGAATCAAACCCAGCCCTTGAGATTAGAGTCTGCTGCTCTTTACCTACTTCACCACACTGGATCTCAAGATTTGGGGGTGGGGGAGGCAGAACACAGAAGGTCACAGTGCAGCTCTATGTACTAGCACCCATTGTATTCCTGGGTGCAACCGATTTTTCCACTAGTTTATAATAAACAGTAACAGCTCCAGTGTAAACTAAACAAGTCTTTGCTCTCCTTCCCAGCCTGTTGCAATAGGTGCTGCCCAAACTTCCCCCCTTCTTCTTTCCATCCTTTAAGTTCAGGGCAACCCACCAATAATGATTGCACAAGGAAAGTAGAGAAGGGCATCCTGTTGCTTGGAGATTTTCTTTCTTTCTTTCTTTCTTTCTTTCTTTCTTTCTTTCTTTCTTTCTTTCTTTCTTTCTTTCTTTCTTTCTTTCTTTCTTTCTTTCTTTCTTTCTTTCTTTCTAAGAAACTGAAAAGGCTGACGGTGGAGGAGGCCGAAGTGTGCAGAACTCACTGTCAAAGGCTCTTGAAGTTTAACGCTCAACCAAAGGAGTATAGTCTGAATTGGCAACTGAATCTACAGTATCAGTTGTGCTCTCAGCCTGCAGGAGGGGAAGATTCCTTACCATATAGTCCATTAGATAGGAATGCTGACCACTCACTTTTCTGATCTCTTTGATTCTGTCCCTTTAAGGTTAGACTGAATCTCTTAGGGACAACTTCCTGTTTCCTGCTTCTTCTTCAGCAATCTCTCTCCTTCTTGCCTGCCTGCAGTATTGTGGATGTAGAGATATCTCCTGCATTTCCCTCGATTCAACTAGCTGGATTAGAGATTATCTTCGTTTCTGTCTAGAATGGAGCTCTTTAATAAATAGTTGTTATATTAGTTTAATAGCACAACCAGAACCTGGGAAACTAGGTTCCTGAATCATTCTGCTAACTTGTCAGCAAAGCTGCTCTCTGGACTCCTGCTCATGCCACCACACCTGAGGCTATTATGTTTGACAGGAAACTTCACCAAAAGTCTACTTTTGATTCTGCATAACACTCCTCTCTCATAGCGATGACTCATCTTTTCTGTGATGTATTTAAAACTAGCTTTACAATGACTTTTCTTTTACGACAGTGCTAAAGACAACTGTTTTTGCATGCATAAACGTTAGTATGTTTTTGGTCTCCACCCCTGTACCACCATACACCAATGGGTGAAGGGACAACCTCTAGTTCCTTGTCTACCAATGAGAGCTTGAGATGCCCCTTGTTTAGTACAGATCCTCCTACTTCTGCTATGACAACATTACATCAGCAGAAATTAATTTATTCATTCCCTCAGAGGCATTTTCACCCATTCTTTACAAGGAACAGCATACCACTGAAGGGGGAAGACTGTAGTGTTTTCAAAAGTCTGTGTGCCCCCACAGAAATTTCTTGTTGAGTTTTCCATGTCCATGAACTACAATTCCCATGAGGCCCTGCCTGCAGCATGTGGCCAATGAGCATCTAGCACAACCGAGGAAGTGCCTACCCACTTAAGGATTTGCCATCATAAGTTTTACAAATGCATAATAGTTTGCAGGAAAAAAACAATGCAGTATCAGAGCACATGCATAAATGTGAACATTTAAAAATGATGATTTAAAACTGTAATATCTATTTTAATTTTTTACTGGCATGTTTATATATATGGAGTTCAATAAAATAAAATTTTCACTGTCTCTTTTTCTTTTCTGGCCACTATTATTACTCATTTTATTTTATGATTATTACTAAAAATAATTTTGTTGTATAGGAGTGTGAGGTGTTAAAATAAATTCACCCCGGATGTCAGATGCAGTAAATATGCCACTGTCTCTGAACTAAATAAATAAATCATGCTAATCACTTGTTCTCCAGTCTTTTTTGCCTCTTGCCCCATCTAAGCAAGCCCCATTTCATGGAAGGGGGACTTATTTCCAAGCAGACATGCTTAGGAATGCTCCCTATGAGTGTGGATTGCACTGGTGTGCTTGCAGTCAGGCTCTTTGGCATAGATGATACATATAATAAAAAGTGCAAAAGATTGATAACACATAAAAGTGACCTAAGCTTCTCCATTGCCTCAATGCACAGCGGGAAGGTCCAAAAAGCAGGCTATAGCTTTGCATCTAAACAGGCTCATTTACACAATAAGAATCAAATGTGACTGACTCATTATGCAATTTATGAATTTAACATTTGCATGGGATACTCAGTGTCAAAAGCCTTTGACAAGTTACATTTCAAATAAGCAATTAAAGATAAGAACCTAAAATATGTAGAATATAGTAAACACATTAAGACTCTTAATGAACTAACTCATAAAGGGTGCATGTGTGTGGCTTAGATGGGGCAAGATATATATCAAGAACACAAAAGGGCAGAATTCAGTCACTGTGTTGTGCTTTTAAATGAAATTTGAGCAGAGTTATTTATGCATGCTTTGAATCCCTCTACTGAAATCAACAGGATTTAAAAGTGGTTCAATTGGAACACATCCTTACATCTTAATTTTGCCTACTGTTGCTCTGATTCTTGAGGATAATAATGGGTTCAAAAGCCAGAACTCACAGCACCCTTCTCCCAAGCAAAATACCCCGTATGCTTGCCTTATTTATTTGCCATTTGTATTTGGAGCATACCTGATGCCCTGTTAAATGGCTGTCGGCTCATGGCTGCTGCTGGTGCAAACTCACTTACTTGAGAGCCATAAACAATGTTGCTATTTGAAGATGCTGCCTGTTAGAGGGAAGGAAGCTAATGATATCAGTTAATTATATCATTTGAGGGCTTGATAATCCTTATGTTTTTAAAAGGCATTCTTAATGTGTAAGACTGAAAAGTTCCCCCAGTTGTATTGGAGAAAAAGTGTCCAGCAACCACTAGAGAGCAGCAAAGCGATGAAATGTAAAGACATTTCACAGAAGGGGAAAGTGACTGTATTGGTGTGTGTATCTTTCCATTTTTTTGAGAGCATGTTTGTGCAGACATCTTTTGTATTAAGAAGACTTAGCACCATTTTAAGAAATTCTCTCTATTAAACATAAACAATGTATTTAGGTGCTTTCTACTCTGCATCGGCAGAAAAATGTAATGGCGAGACTTCTACAGTATTACTTTAATTAAGTATTGTAAAAAATGGGTTCTCTCTGAATCTAGGAAGCTATTGGCCAGTCTTGGACATAGCACTGTGGGGGAGGTGACAGGCTCTCTTGGATCTTACAGGAGAGAAACCCTTCACAGGCAGATAGACCCAAGGATGTTCCTGTTGATCCTCCTGGCTCTCTTATATGATGCCAATATCCTATTAGATACTGGCCGGGAACAGTCCCTATTCTTCAGGATGGCCCAAATATAGGGTTGCTAACTCCTGGTTGAGAAAATCCGGATATTTGGGGGTGGAGCCTGAGGATGACAGGGTTTGAGAAGGGGAGGAACCTCCGCCAGTTATAGTGCCATAGAATTCACTTTCTACAGTAGGTATTTGCTCCAGGGGAACTGACCTCTGTAGTCTGGAGATCAGTTATAAAGCCAGGAGGTCAGAAAAAACAGGTCTGTTTTTTATTTATATTATAACGAGCAGCAAAGCCCATTTATAAAAAAAATGGGCTTTGAAAGGGGAGAAGGGGCAAGGGCAAGGGAACCCCCCCCCCCGCCCCGAAGCTTACCTTAGGAGGTCTTGGGCAGCGGAGAGTGGTGGGTGGGCACAAGGGGGGAGGAGAGTGCCCCACTGCCAGGCACGCAGGAGGAGAGTTGGGCACCGGAAAGAGCGCATTGGCCCTGGAAGGCCTGGAGTTGTGTGTGTGATGGGGTGCAAGGCCTTCCCGGGCCAAGAGGATGCTGCAGGCAGCCCCCAGCCGGGCACACTGGCAGAGAGCGCCCCCTGGGGTGGAAAGGCCTGGTGCTGCATCAGAGATGCGTTGCCAGGGCTTCCTGGGGCAAGAGAACACAGCAGGCCTTCCCCTACCAGGTGCACCAGCGGAGAGTGTTCCCCTGGCCCAGGAAGCACCCTATCTCCCCCCCCACCTCCCCTGCCACGGCCCAAGCGCTTCCCAGCAGTCCGGAAAGCACACCTGGGGCCTTTGCGAGGCCCCAGGTCTGCTTTCCAAGCTGCAAGGAAATACTCCCTTCCCCCTCCTACAGGGCAATACCTCTAAAGGTCAGATGATGGTGAAGGGAAGTACTCCACCATCACCTGACCTTTTTAGGTATTGCCCTGTAGGAGGGTCAGAAAACTCAGCTTCCCTTCCACATTCCCTTACCTTTTCCTCCTTGTGCTCCTTTTAAAATAGCATGTCCAAGACTGTGGAGGTCTATGTGGGACAGAGATCCACTAGCAGTATCAAAAGTTATATACCATTTATTTAAAATCAAATAAAATGTTCACAATCATACTTTTAGCACAACACCAGACAGAACAAGGGATTCAAAAGAAAAGTGTTAAATACAGTTTCTCTGTCCCTCCCTCTATACTTATACACTATCAGATGTTAAATATAAGGCAGGCTTGTTAGATTAGAAAATTATCAGGTGTTTACAAGAGGTCTATTATCTTCAAGCCTCCTTCAGGCCAGTGCATAGCAATGGTCATCTGCTTCAGACTTCAGGGCCATTTCGCACAGAGCTCAAAGTTGCTATTTGGTTGCCGTTTGTGAAAGCGCTACTTCAAGTAGCGAAATGTAACTAGCCGTGCCCGTAACGCACAGCTGCGGTTTTTGCGGAATTTGGCACTTTCACTTCTCGCCACTTTCGTAACCCACAGGCTTCCGGTTCTCCGTCTTATCGCTACAAAGGAGGTCCCTTTTTAGCGCTTCTGGCCTCCCGTGCCCGTCAATCAAACTGCAGGCACACCTTTGACCTCGACCCTGAAGCCGAACTTGTCGGGGTTCCCTTTTTTTTTAAAAAACCCAGGAAACCCCGTAGCAACGCGTTATCGTCCAATCATTGGCGCCCTTGGAACGTGTTTTCTATTGTTTTCTAGGAACCAGATGCATTGACATGTTTGATTGGTTAATCCCCGCCCACAGTACACGCCCACAGGTTACCTGCTTATATGCACCTGGGCAGACACGCGGTCGGCCTCACTCTTTTGTTTGCGTAGCCTACTGCCCGCAGCACAGGTCAACGTTGCAATGGAGAGGCTTATTTTTCAATTGCTGGCTTACATGCTCGCGGTGGTCCAGCGCATGAATATCGCCTTGTCGCGTCGGACGTCTGCTATCGCGGAGTACCGAGAACGGGTGGCCGGAACGCTGACCAGCAGCAGAAGACGTTCTGTAAGGGTAACCATGGCGGCCAAGAAACGCTGGCAAGCTCTGGCAGAGGTCCGGTTCCCCAGACAGTTCTGGGTGGACGAACGATCCTCTGACTGGTGGGAGAATTTTGTGTGGACTCGCTGGGATGATGACCACTGGATTGCCAACTTCAGGATGTCGAGGGGGACATTTTTTGAACTCGTGGAGGCTCTACGTGGACGCATGGAGAGGCAAGTCACTGGCATGCGGCGCCCCGTTCCAGTTGAAAAAAGGGTGGCTGCCGCATTGTGGTACTTGGCCACCCCTCAGTACTTCCGGACAGTAGCCCAGCAATTCGGACTCGGAGTCACTACGGTTGGCGATATCCTTAAGGAGTTCTGCCTCGCCATGGAGGCGGAATTGTTCAGCAAAGTCGTGTGCCTCGGAGACCGGCTTGGAGCGGTGAGTGTCATTCTATCCCCTTTGCCCTTTAAATTTTTTTTCTTGTTTGACAGGTCAGCAACGAAGACGCGATACACCCCACGCTGACATGCCATGGCTTATATTCTTTTCTTTCCCTTATTCCAGAGTATGGACGGGTTTGCCAGGCTTGGATTCCCGCATTGTTTTGCGGCCGTCGATGGAAGCCACATCCCTATCCGTGCCCCCGGGGGAAGCATAAAAGAGTACGGGAACAGGAAGGACTTTTGCTCTGTTCTCCTGCAAGGAACAGTGGACTTCTCCGGCCGGTTTATCGATGCCGAGGTGGGGTGGAGTGGCAGGAGGCATGATGCCCTTGTTTTCAGGGAATCCAACCTCAGGAAAGCCATGGACGAAGGGGTCTTTGTTCCAGGAAACCCCACCGCCACCATTGAGGGCGTGCGTGTGCCGGCGTTGGTCCTCGGGGACGGAGCCTACCCATTACGACGCTGGCTCATGACTCCCTACAAGCGGCCAAGGACGGACGTGCAGAGCCACTACAACCTCAGTCACTCCCGGGCAAGGAATGTAGTGGAGCGTGCCTTTGGACGTTTGAAGTCACGGTTCCGTTGTTTAATGTCACGACTCCATGTACATATTGACAATGTGACTCCGCTGATAATCGCATGTGTGATTTTGCACAACATATGCGAGGACAAGGGACATAACATCCCCTTCCCTGAGGACGAACCTGAACCTGTAGTCCTTCAGGATACACAGGACATCCCTGAAGCAAGGAGAAAAAGGATATATGCTGAGGGGTGCAAGGTTCGGGACGCCATAGCCACCCACATCTACAGAAACAGGAGGCGTGTTTAATTGTTTTTCCTACTCTGTTGTTGAATAAAGTTTTGTGTTCTTTGTTTAACCTTGTCTTGTGCGGTTTGTGTACTTTGCCAGCAAAAAAACGGGGATTCTCTGGTCCAAAAGCACTTTGACAGCCCTAAATGCTAACTCCCCACTGAAATTGACAAACACAATACGGAAGCGCTGAATGGGGAAAGTTCGGGGAGGCGGGTAGCCAGGAAGTATTGGCGACCCCTGTCAAACCGGAGGATCAATCCACTCATGTTCCAAGGAATAATTTTATTGGTGGGCAGCTTTGATACATTTAAAAAACGGGGTGGTCGATCGGAGCAACGCACGTTCGTTCCCTAACCGTCATTCCGAAGATGCCGAAGCCACGGAAGGGCTCCTTCTGGCAGCGCGCCGAGGCTGAGGCACTTCTGGAGCTTGTGCTACAATCAAAAAGTGTTGGCCGCCTAATGGCCAGCACCCATTGCCACACCAAGGGTGCCTACCTGGTGTTGGCTTCAAAGCTGAGGGAGAGGGGCTACGTCCGGACCTGGGAGCAGGTCCGGACAAAATTCAAGCGCCTTAAGCTGGACTTCCTAAACAGTCTGGAACAGTGGGGGGGGATCCCGCAGCCAAGTGGGAGGACGGTCTTCCACGACCAGATGGTTAAAATATGGGAGAAGGCTGGGAAGCCCCCCCTGGACATGAGGAGGCATATGGGTGAGTGCTGCCCTCGTTGTGTTTTGCCCTTAAACATGCATGGAATGACTAGCTGCCTCTTTCCCCTACTGTCCCCAATGAAATTCGAGAAAGTATTTAGATGCTGTCAACCCCCTCAGACTTAGCCAGCCAGTACTGTAGAACCACTTTGGTTATGCGCTTAGACTCTAACTGTGGTGTGTCCACCAGCTGTGTTTCATCTCTGTTTTGTGTGCTTTTAATTATGATTTGTCTTTTTCTTTGCCCAGCCACACAATCACCATCCAAGCTGGCAACAGCACCTGAGCGTGAGGAGGGGGAGGAAGAGGGACCTTCCACCTCGGGACAGGCTGCAGGTGAGAGTTTTATGTCTGTGAGGGAGACCCATGTGTGTGTACCCACACGGAGCCATATGGGAGCCTGATGTGATGCTTCCTTTTGGACTGTGATCAAATTCTTTGTTTGATTTCTATAGCTGAAACTGTGGAGGCAAGGCTGCGTGCCATGGAGGCCAGAGTTACTTCCCTGGAGGCTCAAGTGGCAGAGCTGAAAGGGGAGATTGAGCAGCACAGGCAACAGAGGGAGGCGGAAGAACGTAGGTTATGTTCCCCACTGCCCAACTCATCTCACACTGTGGCTAAGGCCACTTAAAAGTGTATGCATGTAAACTAAAGAAATTTGAAAATATGTGTGGTACTAATGTGTACTTTTTCTCCCTCCCCACAGTTAAGAAGAAGGAGGACGAAGAGCTCTTCCGGCGCAAAGTTAGGGGGACCGTGGGACGGCTGTGCAGGAGAGTTAGGGCGATGGAAGGGGCTGGGGAGGGGAGCGGTGGGAACTGAGTTTTGTTTCCTGTTTGTGTTTTGGGGTAGGGGTTGGGGGGGGGGCTCCAAGTTTCATTCCCTAATGTTTTTCCCCTGTTAAATGTATACCTTTGTTAAAAAAAATAGGTTTTCCAGGGGGGTGGGGGGTGGTGGTGCTGGTGGGGCTCCAAGTTTCATTCCCTAATGTTTTTCCCCTGTTAAAATGTTGTTTAAAATAAAATGTTATTGCAAATTTTATAACAAGACTCCAGTGTGACTTCTTAAACTCGCACATATTTAACCCCACACCACACTCCTAAAACTCCTTGAACTAACACCCCTCCAACCTCCAACCCACACAGCAGTACCACAATATACACAATCACTAGAGAGGCCGCTTTCAGCCTTGCAGATTCTACAGTAGGGTACACAGAGACAGAGTCAAAAATATAAACTTTATTCAACAAACAACAAAACACAGATAACATGAAATAGAAAAAGTGGGCAAAACTAGGAGGGGGAGTACTTGTCTGCTGGTTTAATTTTTCTCTTTCCGAGAATAGTCCTCCTTCTTGTTTGGGTGGAGGCATTCTGAGAGGGAGTTGGTGGGGTGGGTGCTGGAAGTGGTGGTGTTGGTGTGGGTGGTGGTGGGGGGGCGATTTGTGGAGGGTAGGCCCTTTCCATGACCGCTACAGCCCTCTCCATGAGTCTCCTTATCAGTCGCACCTCCTCCACGCCTTCGCGTAGGATTTGGTTTGTCTCTCTAAGGACTGCCCTCAATTTTCTCCCCTCCTGGGCAATGAGTGTGAGCATGGCTTGGTCAGCGGCCGCGGCACGCCGTGACTCCTCATAGCAGTGCTCAAGGAGCCTCTCTCCCACGCTTGTCAAGACGGAGACGCGCCTCAGCCTGCCGCGTTCCCTCGTAAGCCTCTCCTCTGCTGGGAGCGCACCTCTAGGTGGTGGGCTGCCTGGAGGCAGGGGTGGTTCCTCCTCCTCATCTGAAAGAACCTCTGTTGGCAAAAAATGAGAAACAAAACTGTTAGTAACATCAAAAAAGTCAAAACACACCATGGTGGACATGGTGTTCTTTTTTGTCCCCGTGTTTTCCTGCCAAGAATTTAAACAATCCCCGGCGAGCACATGGCTATTGTTTGTTTGCCCATGTTGTGCTTTTACTTTTGCCTACTTTCACAGCAGGACTCTCAACAATTAAAAGGGAGCACATGGTTAGTGCCTAGCGACATTGTCCTGCAGCTATGGCTCGAAAGGAACAGGTCATGCACGCTCACCATCTTGAATCTGTATCCGCCTGCGCCGGGCAGGAGGTCCAAGCACCCCAGGCTGTTCCTCCTCCTGTGTTCCGGGTATGAAATCTGCAAAAAAAGGAAAAAAAACAGATCTAGGACCAAAGGGTGGCAAAGCCAGCTTCAAAGCCTACACCAGCAACGCAGAGGGACTCTCTTCTTTCTCTTAGCAGTGCTGCTGCCCTGCACAAACAGAAAAGCACAAAGCAGTTAAAACAGCCCCCCCCTATTTTTACTAATACTTACCAATGTTAGTTGATGCCCCCGAATCACTATCCACGTCAGGTGCTGCTGGAGACTCTAGGGGCCCCGTCCCTGGCAACTGTGTCTCTGTGGACAAGAGCAGAAAATAGTGAAAAATGAGCAAGCATACACCATGAACCACAAAGCAAGCTCCCAAAGTAGTGAGCCAAAGTACTGCAGAAGGCCTATGGGCGAGGCATGCAGCAAATATTTTGGGGCTGTGGGTTAAACATGACCGTTTAAAATACTAACCACATCAAGCACTCCACAGCCAACCATCTTATTAAATCTTTTAAAAATTAAAATTAAATTATAACATTAAAACCGTTTCAAATAGTAACCACAGCAAGCACTCCACAGCCTACCTTCTTTTAAAATCTTTTAAAAATTAAATTATAAAATTATAAAATTAAAACCGTTTCAAATAGTAACCACAGCAAGCACTCCACAGCCTACCATCTTATGCGTTGCAACGAACACACGAGAAAACGATGCCCAAACGTCAGAACACACATTTGCTCAAAAGGAAATATAAAATAAAAAGAAAATCACTTACCGGAGGCAAGGGGCGTTTGCTCAGGAGCCTCCTCTGGCTCCCCAGGAGCGATGGCGATCAGGTCCAGCGTTACCGATTCCGCGGCTCGTTGCTGGACGGGGGGTGGAGGGCGAAAGCTGGACGAGGTTCCCTCGCCGGGATCCTCCTCAGCGGGTGGTTCCTCGACCGGGGCAGCCGGCTTCCGAACCACCTTAAGGCTCCGGCCGACGCGCTTCGGCCTGCCGGATCCTTCCCCGTCCCCGTACAGCTGGCGCTGCTCCTCGAAGTAGGGGCAGGTAACCTTTTCGTTGCCGGAACCCTTATTATGGTTCACGGCACGCATGTACTCTGCCCTCATTGTCTTGGTCTTCGACCGGCATTCAAGGCCGGTCCTGTTGTGGCCCAGGGCGCGCATCTTAATAGCCACTTGTTCAAAAACCTCCCTATTCCTGTGGGAGGACTGGAACGCGTCCTGGATTTTCTCCTCCGAGAAAATCCCGATCAGGTCCCTGATCTCCGCGTCCCTCCAAGTTGGGCCACGGCCGGTTGCAGGGACGGACGAGGCTTGAGAAGACGATTCCATGTTGCTTTCGCTAGTAGCTGAGCAAAATGGTGGTGGGAGGTGCAGGGTGCAACGGATCATATACCTTCCCGCACACAAAGACAAAGGGACTAGCCGGCTCCTGATTGGTGGAGGGCAGCAGGGGACACGCACATTGGCCACATCAGGTCACATGTCACGTTCAAAACTCCTCGCGCGGGAACAGGATCTGCTCCTAATGGCCAGATTGGCGCCCTTGTTGTTTGACTTAACGCATGCGCGTATTCGTTTACACGCGAGAAGAGCAGTTTGAACATGCAGCGGGAGCCATTTTAGGAAAATGTCCGCCATTACACAAACGCATGCCGGTGTTCAACCGAGAGCAAGTGCGGCAGTACTCGGCAGTTCCCCAATAATATTCACCAGCCACAGCATAAATCAACCAAACATGACATGTTACTGGCGTACGTTCGTTGGCACGCTCAGAGGAATGTTTTTTAAAATGAACGGGGGACGGCGACTCCGCTTGCCGGAGGTCTAGCCGCCAATGGAAGGGGTTGTCCGCACCCAAGCACAAGCACGCACCGGGAACCACACAAAGACCCACTACACATAAGCCGCCCCTCATGATATCACCTCGAATCATGTCTATTGAACCCCTGTAAGCTAAGCAGGAGACTGCGAGCGGCGACCGTTCGTTGGCACGCTCAGAGGAAAATTTTTTAAAATGAACGGGGGACGGCAACTCCGCTTGCCGGAGGTCTAGCCGCCAATGGAAGGGGTTGTCCGCACCCAAGCACAAGCACGCACCGGGAACCACACAAAGACCCACTACACATAAGCCGCCCCTCATGATATCACCACGAATCATGTCTATTGAACCCCTCTAAGCTAAGCAGGAGACTGCGAGCGGCGAACGTTCGTTGGCACGCTCAGAGGAAAATTTTTTAAAATGCTCCCTGTACGTTGACTCCGCTAGGACTGGCCGATGGTAGACGGGGTTTTAAGCTTTGGGCAAATTTTGGGAACGTGACGGTGTGTGCCACTGTGCTTGTGAAAAACTCTTGTGGTGTCCGGGCAGAATTTCCGAAAGTGATCGTGCTTGAAAGCCAGTCGCTGTCCCGTTGCCTCGTAGATCCCCGCTCGCTCGGAGAAAAAAAAAATGGCGAACAGTTCGCCGGAAGTTTGGAGGACAGGCTCGGGAGGAGGGACTTTGAAGAACCCGCAACAATGGTAACGCACAGGTCTTTAGCGCTAGTGTTGCAGATTGGTTGCAGGAGTGTATCGCTATCCGGAGGGTGAATCCAGTTTTCTGGATTCCCCTAGAAGCGCTACAACGAAGCGCTTTTGGCGGTTCGGTTTCAGGATTGTTGCAGATTGTTTACGACGTCGTGCGTTATGGCAAATTAGTAGCGTTTTCAATCAGCTACCATTGTGCTATTTTTAAGCCGTGGGAAATGCCCCTCAGAGTTCTGTCTGCTTTGACTGAATCAGCACAAAAGAGAAAACTTCCCCTTGCTTCCAGAAGTTTTATCTTCTATCTTTCCCCTTCCACTGACCTGCTCAGGCCAGGTCTAAGAAACGTTTTCATGAATTTTTCTAAACTTAATTCCCCCCAAATCTCTGTTCCCTTTTTTTTTTTGGGGGGGGGGTACTGGCACATCCAATTGGCTCTAGCAATACCTATTAGCATTTCTGATCTGAGGCTTGGGTCAAGAATGAGGGTGGCTGTCAAAAATGGTACGTTTACCTGCTGCACATGTGTGCTCCAAGGTTCATGACACTCTGATTTTTATGTTTTCCTACTTTGAGGGGCAGCCAGCTAATATTTCTTTGTGTTACATACTAGAAGTATAGTTGTGAAATCTGTAGATACTCAATGGTCAATAGGTCAATGATCCAGGCCAAATTAAGCAATTTAAGATTTTATTTCAATTGGAAAGTTAATAGATCAGTGGATCAGATCAGTGGAACAATGCTGCTTCACTTGGGGTCTTAACCAAAGTTGCCTTTACATAGACTTCCCTACATTAGCAGATCACAGGTGGGATCCAACGTTCCTAAGGGCTTGTCTTCAAGTAAAATTTCACTGGCTGCCATTCTGATTGCTTACTTCTCAAGGACTCTATGGAGGGGGAAAAATCAGGCTAGGAGTCAACAGAGAATTCTCAGCAGACTCTCTTATAATCCTTCGGAGCCAGCCATGACAGTTCATCTTGCAGAAGATAAGGGTGCAGTGTAGAAATGCCATGCATGTCTAAGGTAAGCTATAAGGTATTTTTAAAGATTTAATGACAGTCTTGTGCTACATATGAAGAATCATGGCTGAATCAGGTCATTGAATAGCTGCCCTGAATGGCAGACTCGTACCATTCCAGGGTTGCACTCCTGACCTGACAATACATCTCACTTAACTCAGTAGGACTTACGTCCAAGTGAACATGTAGGGTCTTGCCACAAAGGGCACTTGAAGAGGCTAATGATGGAAATAACACATTATTTTTGTACTTATTTGATATGGATTGGAGTCAATGGTTCCTTTTCATTAATTAAGTAATCCTCTACTGAAGAAAGACTCCTTCTGTTTGTTGGGGGGAAAATCTGTGGAAAAAGTCCAGGAGGAAGGTCTATTCTTTCAGAGGACCAATTCTCACTAATGGAAAGGAACTGATAGATCTAACCATTAGCTTTTATTTGGTTCAGCTGACATCCAAACTGATATAATTTAAGTGGATATAGAGGTTTAACTATCTGAGGCTACTGCATGTGTGCAAGGCAGTCCTCTTGGCCCTTGGCAGTTCATGACATGATCCAGGCTTCAGGTTATTATGTGGGCCAAAGCTGGAAGATCTGTAGAGGGACTTAGGGTCCTCTGATACCAAAGTTGCTAACTGGAGACCTGTTGAGGAAATATCTACAGTCATTGAGAAACATTTCTATTCATTTTTTTCATGGGCTAAAGACCATTTTACCTTAAGGTATTCATTTTTCATTCAAGCCTCCTACAGACCCATATCTTTACTGACAGATATCTTGACAGTTATCTTTATGGATACCTATGAATACTATCCATTTGATTCCATTTTGAGATGACATGCCATTCTCAAACTACATAGTCAATATTATTGCCACTTGTTTTTAACAAAGCTACTTGAGACAAGTGCATCACCAAAACAGCTAACAAATGAATTGTGCCTCTTTCTCATGCAGTGGGAGTTGTGTATGCTTCACTTGCTTGGAAGGATGAATGCAATACTTTGAGGTCAACAGTTCTTCCATTAATAAAATAAAAAATTAAAAGCTAGCAAGCCTTCTATAAACATGGGATGAGGTTTACAATAACCTGCACATTCAAAACCCATAGATTCTTGGGGAAATATCATCCATAGCTCTCATGTACCTCTATCCACTCTTTTTCAAATAGTTCCATTATAGTTTTTATATTTAAAAGCTTTTGCTAATGGTTTTCTGAGAATTGCAGTCATCATTTGTAGCTTATAAACTATTTTTCTGGAATCTCCCAAGCATCCTACAAAAAGAAGATGCATTTTTAATGCCCAGTTTTTCTATAAAGCTTCCTGTTTGTATGTTGCTAAATCCACTGTCTCGCAATAAAGTGTACAAGATTTCCTCCATAGGAATGAAACATTAGTGCTGCCATCTAGTAAGGTATATTAGCATACGGAGGCAGCCTTCCATGGGCAATTAATACGGCAGTAGATTGCAATTAATTTAAAGATTCATATCCACATTTTAATCCAACTATCTTCCAGGCACATTATTAGCAGGAAAGAAACATTGCATTTGGACCTCTGGCTAATGACAAAGGGTGTACTTCTCTTGTGTATGCATAATAAAGTGTATTTGGACCTATAGAATTAATTTTATTGCATGTTGGGAAGCATCCTCCCTTCTGTCTTTGAGAGCTAGTATGGTGTAATGGTTATGAGCTGGAGAACCATGTTTGGTTCCCCACTCCACCTCCACATGAAGCCAGCTAGGTCAGTACAGTTATCTTAGAGCTCAGCCTTATTTAATGCTCTTATTTAGTGATCTTCCTGCTCCTTCCAATTCCCCAAAGTCTCACACTGCACTCCTATGCCTTTTTCCCTTCATTTTTTTTTTTTTTTTTGCTCTAACCCTGATTCCTTACTGGCCAGCCTAACATGTGTCTTGGAATTTGATAATACTTTCAGTCCACCATCTGCACTCTCTTCATTTCCTTCCCTGGGGGACACTGAACACATACTCATGGATGGGTTTCATCTGCACTAACCTGAAGATACATAGTTAATGTAGCCACTTCTGTGAGGAAATTTAAATTGCTCTTCATTGCATTCTGGGTTTACAAAACTCTGATTTCTCACATTACATCTTGAAATTTGAGTCTCTTTCTTATCATATCTGTCTGTTGCTGTACTCGATAAAGATTGATTTAAGCTCACACCGCATAGGTTGGATGATGCATTTTCAATGCACTTTAGAAGCAGATTTTCCTACTTTGTGCAGGAAAATCCAGCTGCAAAAGTACATTGAAAGCATATTTTCAACATTTGCAGAATGAGCCCTAGTTAAATTTCTTTCTCTCTAAATTGTTGAAGGCTTCACGACTGGAGTCAACTGATTGTTGTGGGTTTTCTAGGCTGTGTGGCTGTGGTTTGGTAGTTTTTGTCCCTGACATTTCACCGGTAACTGGGGTTGGCAGCTTCAGAGGCAGGTCACAGTAAGATGGACCCTCTCTCCATGCCAAAATTGCAATGATTCACCTGAAGATGCCAGCCACAGTTACTGGTGAAATGTCAGGGACTAAACTACCAGATCATGGCCACATAGCCTGGAAAACCCACAACAACCAATCTCTCTCAGTCTTTTGTATTTTCCAAGCATGTGCATGCATTTACACAGACTTTGGATCTCAAGCCAGGGTTGGGGAGGTACATATGAAAGGCCATATACATGCAATCCCCTTCCCTTGTTTCCCAGATAACATTTATTTTTGTATTTGATTTATTACTTGCCATTCCCAGCACACTGATTCACAGTAATAAAAGCTTCACAATACAATAGTAAAACCATTTCCTCCTGAGTAGTGAAAAAATGTCTCAATAAAGGTGATGTCAGAATGGAAAGGCCATTGCCTGAGATTTTCACAAATTCTCTCAACTGGTCAGCATCCACCTGTATAACATCACACTTGCTTTTATGCCACCTGGAGAGTATAATATTCTCAAACACATGGCCTGTCAGGGTTGCTGGGCAGGGCTGTCAGCCTTCCCAGTCTAGCACAAGGCCAGGGCCACTGGAGGCTTCCTTGATCCCCCCCCTACTACCTCAAAAGTGGGGCTGGAGCTGTACCAGGAAAACAGGGCTGGTGAGATGTCTGGCTTGCTTCTGCTGCCTCCCAGTCCGGCACTGTCAAGGCTGTCATGGTTGCTTCTGACCTCCCCAGTACTGTGCTGGGCCACCTGTGGCCTCCCTGCCACCTCCTTATTACTTTGGGAGCAAGCCTAGTCCATGCCAGTGGCACTGATGCATCCCAGCCCAGTCTCACGTGGGGTGCAAGGCCAGGGCAGCGGGAGCTCTCCATTCCACCTATCCACCCACCTTTGCATGGCCCAGGGAGTGGGGCTGGCACCGCGCCCGTGACTCTGTATTCTCCCAATCCGGCGTGGTCAGGGCATGGGAGACTTGAAAGCACAGTAGCCAATTTAAAAGAAATTTATTATAAAGGTGTGATGTGTCTCTCCCCCTTATCCTTTCTCCCTCAACCTCCCCTGATCTCTAGGGTACAGAAAACAGTTCCCTTGAAACATATGGCTACTTTGGATGGTGGACTGTATACCCCACTGAAGTTCCTTCCCTGCCAAAACTTTACCCTCCTTAGGCTCTACACCCCCATGTCCAGGAATTTCCCAACCTAGAGTAGTCAGCCCTAGGGTCATGCAACCCTGGGGATGATCATTCTGGAGGTCAGAAGGCTGCAGGAATGGAAAAGAATGCTGTGTTCTTTTCATGGACTGTGCAGGATACTGCCTACTCTTTTGCTTTGTGCTGCAATACACCCTGGGCCATTCTGCACGACTTTAATATAGCACTAGTCCTACATTTTGTTTTTGCCACTAAAACTACGTTCCGCATGACGTCGTGAGCAATCTGCAACACTAGCACCAAAATCGCTTCGTTGTAGCGATTTCCGGGGAATCGGGAAAAGTGGATTCACCCTCAGAAAATCGCTACACTCTTGCCAACAACCTGCAACACTTGCGAAAAAGACATGTGCGTTCTCAAAGTCCCTCCCCCTCCTCTGCGAAGCGATCGCCATTCTTTTTCCCTCAGACCAGGGAAAGCAATGAACCAGCTTCTCTGGCTACAGTCCCTCCACAGAAGTGCTTTAAAGCTCCCCTAAATCCCCAAGCACATCACAGCCCCACTGTTCACCAGTTCCTTTTAATTTCGGCCAGAAATCGCGCCCATGCAGGGGGGGGGGATTTTTTTCCCACTTGGGGGAGCGTGGTAATGATGAATCGCCAGCTCACACGCCAGCTAGATGGTCTCTCCGTTGCAACGAATCAATGCATATTCGTTGAAACGTGTGTGGTTTTTTTTTTAAACTGTGCTTAAAGGGAAAGGGGCTTTTTGGGAGCATGATAACAACCGCCCATTGGCTGTTCCGTTTGATTGACGGCCAGGGGCGGGAACCAGCACAGAAAAAAATTGCTTCCTTTCTAGCGATTCCTGTGAGACCGGAAACCTGTGGGGAACGAATGAAACGCTACTGGATTCCACTATAAATGAAGGTATGCGGAACACTGAGATTCCACTATTTAAAATAGCGTTTCCGCTTTGTGAAAGCAATTGGCAACATTGGTCCTTGTGCGGAATGGCCCCCTGTGTTTTTCCTCTGCTGAGAGTTCTCCTGGTTCTCTCATGACTGCTAATCATCAGGACTAGGGAGAAAATACCCTTCATGGTTTGAAAAGCTGGTTGACTCCTATATCCTGTGCCACGCAGGATCATTCCCACCAAGCCACCGAACAACAAGTACATGATGAACAGCTGTAACTCTATATTAATGTTAAGAAAAGAGAGACAGGGCAGCTGAATTATCACAGAAATAGCACAGTGAACATGACTTGTTTACAAGTGAGCTTTGTTCTCATGTGCTACCTTTCATCTGGTGATCTCAAAGCATGTTTCAGAAATAGAAAGGTCTTATTAACCTTATTTTTTATATACATCAGAAAAGCACAGGGGGAATACAGGTCATGCTTGCAAATGCTAATACACGAAGAGAATCATTACCAAGGGCTCATGATCTGCCTCACAGTGGCAGGACTGACGCTTCAGGCAGTTTGAACCCATTGTCAGTTTGATAGAATTCAGAAAGGGCAAAAAGAAGCTCTTACTTCAAACATCGCTTTGGTAAATGCTAGTGACTATAGACATCATGGTGGAAAATGCAGCTGAGAAGGCCTACACCACACCTTGATAACCCTCCACAAGGTACCATTGGACGGAACAAGCACCGATCGTGGACACATTTAATTCTACTACAAAATTGTGCAGTTCTTAAAAACTGTTTTTAAGAACTGCATGACAAAGCTGAAATTAAAATAAATGAAGCATCTTACACTCCAGCAGCTACACAGAAGAAAAGCCTGCACTGCTTTCCCCAAATGATGGGTACTCCTAGTGACAGATAATGGCAAACGGAAGAAAAATATAGAAGAAGACAGCGCCTCAGGGGAAGGCACAATGACCTTTCTTGCCACTAACCCCTGCTAGAATAACATTAACTGTTGCTGTTCAAGAAACAAAGCCAAAAAGGGCTACATTTATGGCCCATCACACACACACATCTTTCAGAGCAGTTAACTTTTAATCTTGACTTTGTATTTTGTGCCCACCTTACACAATATTATTTTTCCTCCACTGTATTTATTCTGCAGCCACAATTTTAAAAAATGCATTTTTCTAAACTGAAGTGGAATGTCATTTCATGTGTAGGATAGTATCCAAAGTTTTTTTTTTAAAGGTATGCAATTGTTCTATCACAACTGTGCACTGGTATCCAGCAAGTGACTTCCATTTAAACCTTCATGGTTCAGGTTTTGTACACACATTTTAGTATTAGTTCAGTGAATGAAAGGGAACAAAAAAGAATGTAGGCAAAGGGGTAAAACACAATGTTGAAATCAACAAGGGTTTTTTTAAAAAACTGACAAGCTCTCTTTTCCATATTGCGAAGCACTAGAGGATTTTCTATCTGTTATCAGCCACTGTGAAAATGGGAGTCACATGATCTCATAATATGTGGGAACATGTTGAGTATACAGAATGCATGGCAGGGCCCACTAACATTGGCACTGCAAGCTGTGATCATTGACAACATGTATGTATATGCATGTACCTTTGCCACCACATTTTGCACAGGGTTACAATTTGTATGGGGGAAGAATCCTCTGCCAGAAACTCGGAATAGCTTGTTTAGCCTTGTGCCTCTAAATTGAATGGGTGGGGATATTTTTGCTGATGTCCTAGTGCAGCTGCATAGTAACACTAATGTTGCAAATTTCCTTGCAAATTTAAGTGGTTTTCTCTTTATGATTCTCTAATTTGATCCTGCACACTGATTGTTATATTGGCAGTTTTTTTTTAAAAGCCTGTCCTATGCAGATTATACTCTGTCCTTCAAACTGATTGATCCCAAGAGATTCTTAAGTTCAGTGGTTTGCAGGAGGTCCATGTGGCTCAACTGCCATTTTAATGGTAGGCTAGGCTTCTCAAGACTGCTAAAATCCCCCACACACACACACACACTTCGTTCACTAAAACATCAAAGAAAAATGTTTTCAAAATTTTAGGCTTCCTATTCCAGTCTTTCTCTTTACATCTCATGTCAATTTTTCATTCATGCAGACAGTTCCTCCCCTTTATTCTGTTTGTAGCACTGTAATCTTTTTTTTTTTGCACTGGGGATCCTTCCATTTGCTTCCCCATTTCAAGTCATAGAATCATAGAATCATAGAGTTGGAAGGGGCCATACAGGCCATCTAGTCCAACCCCCTGCTCAACGCAGGATCAGCCCTAAGCATCCTAAAGCACCCTAAGTCAATACCAGCAGGGAACTACTCACCCAGTTCCTTTTAAAAAGTTCCATCTTTTTAATTTTTAAATTCAGTGATCTCAGGCTAATCGTAGTTTCCTATCACCAGACTCATGTCGCTTGTAAAAAAAAACATTAAAACAATGGTGAAATGGAGCTTGTTCACCAATGAAGTGGGGAGAATAGTGGAAGGTGAAGAATGGGCAGAATGATGTGGGTGAGGGAGTGACCCTGGCAAAAGGGTATAGGGAGAAATCTGAGGGAACGGTATCCTTTTGAATTCCCTTTGACTTGGAAGCAGAACAAGGGGGAAATCAGCACCAAAGCACCCTTAGAAAACCTGGGGAAACAGCAATCAGAATGCAAACTGTGCACTGAAGGGAGGAAAAATAAATGCAGAATGACAAAGAAAAATCAACAGACATACACAGTGAAAGCAAGAGAAAACACCCGTGCTTAAAAGGCCGAGGTTTGGGATGCCAGGAACAATTATAGTTATTTTCAATTGGCTTGCAAACTCCTTGATGCCTCCTGAAGCAGCAGACAAATTGTCTTGTTGCTGTCTCCAATCCCATATAATTTTTACAGGTATGTAGCCATTCCTTTGAGTTACAAGGACCTTTTTCTGAGCAGTCTTCTTTAGCAGGAGACATCTATAAGGGCTAAGGTTGCCAGCCATGCAGTAGCAGCCCCTAGGAGCTTTTGGAGGTCAAGCATGGGGAGGGAAAGCATAACTTATGGGGCAATGTCAGTTCTAGTGGATGACCTAGAAGCGATGTCACTGCCCCCATTTTTTGGAACTTCCTAAAGTGTTGCAAACACAGCAAATGAAAGTAAAGTCACAAGAGCAAGGGAGAGCTGGCAGGAATGGAAGGTAAGCGTAGCAAGAGCTCAGGCTTGTTTTCCTGTGGGGAAAGAGATCAGATGGGTCCTTGCTATATGAGGAGCACAAGACAGTCATTTCTTTGCAAATGCTGATGCCTATGCCTCTTTGCAGTTTCTGTGTCCATAGACGGACAGTGCAGTGCTGAACAGAGTTATACTCAGAATGAAGAATGTCTTTAACCAATTTCAATACGAACACGAGCTAAGACATCCTGTGCAACATTTCGGAGGCTTGTTTTAGAAAATTAAAGTACCTTGTTGGCTGCTTTTAAATGTCATGCTCAGCGCCTGCCAGCATCCTCAGCAAACACTCTTCATCGTTAACTGCACCTCCTGTCTTGCAGGTCCCTCCTTGTTGTCCTCCTACGCTGTTCCTGAGACTCTGATGACCAGGGAGGAGAACTGGCGGGCAGACAAGTCTCTGTTGTCAACTCAGGGCTGAGGGATCTTTGTACTTGTACCTGGCTGTGGATCCATGTCTGGCTGCTCAGAGACTGTCTCCTCCTGCAGTGTCTCTGTCACTGGTTGTCGCTCTGGGTCAGGTTTGCTGACTGCTTCACTTTGCTCTCCTGGAGTTGGCTGGTTCACAGCACTGGTGCAGCCAGTTCTACTACCTCTGGTTTCTGCCACCATATTCTCCTGTATGTATGTACCAAGTCTTACTGTTATGCAGTATTACACGGCCTCTGACTGCCATCCCCAGGCGACCTCTGGCTCAAAATCTAGGGAGAGTTGTATCTGACCTGGAGGTGACATCCCTGAACCTCTGAATTTTCTATGGTAAGAACCAGAGATTGTGGGGGTATTCCTAGTGTATAACCCCAAAGTTATGTCACTTCTGCTGTTCATTTGCAACAGTGATTTACGCAGCATATGGGAATGTTTTACAAAAGAAGACTAATATTAGAAACCAGTCCAGAGTTTTGGTTGTTGGTAGTCTGTCAGGGGCAATGCCTCTCTTTGGGAAATGCCCTTTTGGAGAATAATATCAACCATCTTTATAAATACACCATCTTTATAAAACCCAACTGCTTCATTTTCAGTCTCCTTTTGTTTGTTTTTCCCAGCCTCGTCTTCCTTCCTCTGATTTCCCTGGGAAGCCTTTCTCTGCCAGGTTACAATAAAGAAACAGGCTGTGCCATTACACTATCTTGATTTTAATCTATTTATCTCATCTATATCTTGCTGATCCCCCAAGAGGTTCCAAGTGGCATATATTTGGCTGAACCTGTGTCTTAACACAATCCTTTTCTTACTTAGAGCCATAGCACATTGCATACAGTTACAGTGCCTTGCATTTCTACAGTATATTGTGCACATACCCTTTCTATTGCATTTGTATAGGTATTCATCCATGAGAAACACATCCCAAGAAGGCTTGTTCAAGCACAGAGCTCCTGGCTGTCTTAAACCAGGGAGGGAGGGAGGGGGAGAGAGAGAGAGAGAGAGAGAGAGAGAGAGAGAGAGAGAGAGAGAGAGAGAGAGAGAGAGACTGAGACTGAGACTGAGACTGAGACTAATTGTCTAGCGGACTGTTTAGCAGTTTCTGCCAGACCAGAAACTTGAGTATCTGGAATGATGGAGTATCAGCATAGGCCAGTGGAAGACTTTTGTAATCCTTTTATGATTAATTGCAATAATTATGAAAATAGGTATTTCATAATAATTGTAATTCATATGAGCATGATACAAATTTCCCATATAAACAGCCTATAATAACAAACCATATTTTGAGGGGCAAGGGTTGGACTCCGGTTTCTTTCATTATGGTAATCTCAGCCCCTGCTGGCTGCCCAGCTCCTTACCCTCCTTGTGCCACCAAATTTCCTTGCCGTGTTTCTGTCTCCTGCTTCTGTTCTTCACACTAAGTGGCTGCAGTACTGTCTGTGTTACTGTTTGGAATATTTCCTCTCCAGTGCCCCCGTAGGGGGCATAAATTGTCATCATGTGGCAACTGGCTTGTGGCTACGCTGTAGGATTTTCAGAGCAAGAGACAAACAGAGGTGGTTTGCCATTGCCTTCCTCTGTGCAGCAGTCCTGGCATTCCTTGTTGGTCTTTCATCCAAATGCTGGCTGGGGCTGACTCTGTTTGGCTTCTGAGATCTGACAAGATTCAGCTAACCTGGGGCATTCAGGTCAAGGTACGGTTGCCTTTCATTGCCTCCAAAGGGCGGGAGGGAAGGAGGGTTTATTCTCTCTGTCTAAACTCTGGCAACATGGGTGTCCGAGGGGAGCAGTACAGTGTGAGTCCTATCCAGTTGGGGCAGGAAACCACAAAGGTCATTCAGACCCTAGAAAAGCTGGATGTGTGCCTTCTCTAGAAACCAAATGGAAATAACAAAAAAAAAAAAAGAGCTACACAAATGGAACCAAAATGAACCAAACCAAACCATACAGAGCAACTCAATAGCAAACAATACATTTTGGAATTAATAATAAAAATGAAGGAATTGAAACAAACTCCTTTGTGCAATTGGAGTTTAGGTGCATTTTCAGTCTGCAATATCCCTCTCATATTACTCAGAAATATATTCTGTAGCTTCCGACTAACTTGACATTGTTCCACATTATGAAGCATATCATTGCCTTAAGTTAGAGGGTAATAATAATACATGATTGATATAAATAATCCAAGTAATAAGCAACTCACATTGTTTGATTAATGGGCTTTGCTCGGTTGCACTCTTTATCTGTTGCCATATGCCTTTTTTTTTCTTTTTAGCAAAGCCAAAGAGGATACAAGCAGGCCTATTAGGGCGGCTTTTTCATTCTTGAAGTGCTAAGCATGTAGCACAGTCATGCCAGTCAAATATTGCCCTTTGCACTCCAAGAGAACAGAGAGAATGAAGTGACAGCTGATAAAATTCTTGCAGTGGTTGCATGGACAAGCTAATAAGCAAATGTTGTTTTCTAGGACTTAGATGTTTTAAACATAATAAGTTTGCCAGGGATTTCCCTCCCCATCTTGTTGACTGTGTAGTTTTTGCTATGTACTATAGGTAGCTATGTCTTCTGATGGAACGTGTAGGGAAGTCAGGTACTCTCCCTCCTGTATGGCTTCCGTGATAGATCTTAGAACCTCCATCTGAAAATGCTTTACCTTTACATATCTGTTCAGGAATTTTATGTCCAAGACCACTCTCCAGTCCCCGTTGAACTTGGGAACTAGAAAGAGTATGGAATAAACTCCTGTCCTGGGTTCGAATTCTGGGACCTCTTCTATTGCCTGAATCTGAATCAGGTGATCTATGATTAAACCTGGCATCCCTACCTGAGTTTCGTGGGTAGCATGCACTCCTGTTGGTGGATGCCAGGTAGATATGTCTGCAAAGGCCTATTCTCATTATCATATTTTATTTTCTAGGGACCTTTCTGTATCTGGTTTGGCAGAGAACTTTTCAGGCCTGTATGTAGCTATGTTTTATATGCAGATATCTAGCTTAGGAAGATGTTTCTACTTCTCCAGAATGCAAAATGACTTGCCTCATTTATAACTTTCTAAATCACCCACACACATACACACACACACACACAAACAAACAAACAAACACACTCTGCTGAAAACTCTTTTGCTAACAGTTAGAATAAGGCTAGGAGCAGCTATTATTTACATGTCTTATTTGTGCTTCAGAGGGACATTCAAATGTTTTTCCAGCAAACGTTTCACAAAGAAAATCTCCAGCTGGGTTTGTCAGAATAATTGCCTACTATCCCTAGGTGGCTATGCGTTTTCATCATTCCATTTTAGTTTCGTTTGAAACTATTTCATAGTCACTTGCATGAAATTTCCCCCCTCTATATCCGCAGAGCTGAGCTGTACATTTGCATTGCAAAATCTAAGCCAGTATTATGAGGTGGAAATATAGTGAGTGTGGGCCTTTTTTTTTGCCATACTTGGGACAGAAAAATGCAGGAGGAATTCTCCTACGGCTAATAGGTGCAGAGACCTCAACATCTCATTTCTCCCTCTTGATTACCTGTATGCTATCACAAGGAAAGACAGCATTTACTTAATCTACCTGGAGAGTGTAAAATCAATCTGTGGAACAGAAACTTGAAATGCCAGCTTCAGAACTCCTCCTGAAATACAGATAGAACTTCTTAGTTCCTTTGACCTCTTATTACCTCTATTCTTCAACCTGTTTCCAATGAAAAAGCTATCAGGTGTTTTCTTTTTATATAGATTTGTTCAAAATGTCACAGGCCTCTAGGTGGCACGTGCAATAGAAGTGAGTTCTGCTATGCAAGTCATTTGCAATTTTGTGACTGCTGTTCATCTGCTTTAACCTTCATTCACTGGACCTTGGAGCATTTAAACAGCCACCCTTTCACCCGTGCAGGTATAGTAAGGTACCACCAACTGAAATCAATACAATAAATTAGTTAGTTATGACCAATATGGACCCCATGGACCCCAAGGGAACCTGAGTGCAACTAATGTTGGTTGGATGGAGCCTTCTGTTTTTATAGATGTTGTCAATAACCTCCCTCCAACCTGTCAGGCAGATTGGCAGGTAAATTAACGTGTTGTACCTATAGAGGACCTTGCCTCAAGGTCCTCATGAAATAAACCAGAGCTGAGTGGAGCAGCCCTCAGCCAGAGGGCTTGCAGCTGAAGCTACTCCTCATCAGAGGAAGGAGTTGCAGCTGGGCCCCGTGGGTTGACAGGTGTGCTAATCTTCTGACAGCTATCAAGGTAGATCAATGCCACCATTGATGCTGCTCTGGTGAGTGTCCAGGGCTTGCGGGGATCTTGACCTGGTGGCATCAGTTTTGCTCCTCTGGTGAGTCCTCAGGGCTAGGTGGGGTCATATCCCAGGGCTTGATATATATCAGCATATATGGCTGGCTATCAGCCGGCTGGTGCCAGGCTGATCATCATGCAGCTCCTGATCCTTGGTCACCAGCTCTTTTGGTAACTGCTTGAGAACCCCCTGTTGCCAAAGCCAGTGATATGGGCATGACAATATCACTTTCAAAAGGCCAGAAGCCTCCCACTCCATCAGAAAGACATCCAGGGATGGATTAATCACTAAGCTCATCAAACTAAACTTACACAATGAGCACTTACTATTGTATAGGAATGGACACAAATTTCAGCAGCCCTCAAATTGAAGCCTTACCAATCCAGAATTTTCCTAAACTGAAGTGCCCAGTTAGTACTCTCTGCAAGTCATGACCAGGAGAAGGGGGGGTGCCATTTAACCCATCTACTTCACTTCCCCTGCTTGGAAGCATGGACAGGGGGAGAGATTGAAAGGGATGTTTGCCAGCTGATGGGTGGATGGCTGGCAGCCATTTCACCAGTTATTTTTTTTACCCCTCCTGTCAACAACCAAACATTTAGAATCACGGAAAGCAATAACATTTCTGGAAGAGTTTTATATGCTTAGCAGGGATGAACTTGGCCCCTTCCTTTAAAAATAAATGCCATTGTAAAAGCAAAGGCCTTGTTATACAAGCAATCCTTTTGTGACTCATGAAAAGGCCCCATCCATCAGAAAAGTGCACTGACCTTTCTGATGATGAAATAGCTTCTATATTAATTCAATACTATATCACTTGACAAGATTAGGGCTATGAGAATGCCCACCCTGGCCACTTCCATGGCATTTTTGAAAACCATTTATCTTCCATCTAAGCCTGGTTCATTAATCATACACTGCCACTGGAGAGCTCTGGACAGTGTGAAAAACACCGGGAATATCCAGCCTGAAAGATGCTTTGGATTGAGCAATGATTATACCATTTGTTTATGTGATAACTATGTTTCTGTAGGAGGTAAACAGTAGCACTTTCCATCATGGCCTCCCATTGCCTTAGCTGGATGTAACTTTATTTAGGATTGCACTGTTAGATTAGGCAAATGGTATGAGTAGAAATATTAGGCCTGCCCCATCACACAGTCAATTGTTGCCAGCCCCAGGATCAGAAATACCTGGAGATTTGGGGGGGGGGGTGGAGGCTGGGAGAGTGGGGTTTGAGGAGGGGAGGGACCTCATTTGGGTATAATGCCATGCGGGCTATCTTCCAAAGCAGCCATTTCTTCCAGGAACAGTGGAAGAAATATTTTAAATAAATAATAAATAATTTATGTAATGTGAAGCTCAATTGTAATTGACCTCCAAGCACACCTGGAAGCTGGCAAATGCTTCACCCTTTGGTCGCTTAATTTTAAATTTAAATTAAAAATTTAATTTAAAAAAATGGGAACAAATCCATGTCAGGCTGAATATTTTTTTTGTCTTAAGTAGGACACAGACTGAAGATTTCAGTGATTTGTTTTGATGTCCCACCATTATATCTAGTACGGCCCTTCATTCCGGGAAGTGACTGGATGAACAGTTTCCAGAAGCAGGCCCTTTTTTCTGAAACAGTAAGACAGCAGCATTGAGAAATATCTATCTTTCAATATGATGCTAGGAGTAACTTTGTTATAATGAAAGAAGCACTATCAAAACAATAAGAATCTTCAGCCTAGACTGTCTCCCTTGACAAGATGGGAGTTCTCAGGATATAGTGATTATAGAAATAATTAGCAACCAAGTAATCCCACTTCCACCACGTATTACTCAATAATGCTGGGACAGTGTACAAGGACAGCGTCTGTCATCTGGCAATAAAAGTAATGACCACTTGCCCACAGACCTTATTAAAGGCCTAGAAGTTCTGGTCCATCAGCCATGTTTGGCACTCTTGGTCTACAGCCTAGTATCTCCAGGTCAGGTGCTACCTATGTGAAATGATACAAAAATGTTACCTTAAGATCTATAGCTGCCAGCTAAAAAAAGTTAGCTGGCAATGTGGGCCCTTTAAAGCATGGAGAAACAGGATTGGCTACCTGGCTTGATTGACAGGTGAAAGAGAGTTGTGTGTAAAGCGCGTTGCTCTCTTCCGCCATTTCAAGCAGGCATGTGGACTGTAAGGAGCGCTAGAAGGCAGCAGACGAAAGTGAGAAAGCCAGAAGGTGAGGAATGGTTGGAGGTGTGATAATTTCGCTGGCATAACACTATTATTTTTAATGTGCGCAATTGCTCTCAGTTTGCCTCTCCTTTAGAGAAAACCTGCTGAAAAATATCTATAAGTGGCATTTAACTTCTTGCAGTTTGGCAAAGATCTATAAGACTGGTATCAGCATAAAGACGATAAACTATGTTCACATGTGGTTGACATGCATACATTCCTCCAGTTATTGGAAACAAATGGTGAAAATCATATCAATCAAGTTGGAAAAACAAATCCCCTACAAACCAGAAGGACTGAATAACCTATCTAATAACACTGGAGATCAGCAAATGGTAGCCTTACATATAATTACTGCTGCCAGGATGGTTTTCCTAGGCAATGGAAACAAAAACATGATGTCTAAATTACAATACTCATAGTTGAAAATAAAGAAGATCTACACAAGTTGGCTTGAAACTCAACATCAAGAAAACAAAAATCATGGCATCCGGCCCTCTCAATTCCTGGCAAATAGATGGGGAAGAAATGGAGATAGTGACAGATTTTATTTTCCTGGGCTCCAAGATCACTGCAGATGGGGACTGCAGCAAAGAAATTAAAAGACGCTTGCTCCTGGGGAGGAAAGCTATGGCAAATCTAGACAGCATCCTAAAAAGCAGAGACATCACCCTGCCAACAAAAGTGCGTTTAGTCAAGGCTATGGGATTCCCAGTTGCACTGTATGGCTGCGAAAGTTGGACCATAAGGAAGGCCGAGCGTCAAAGAATTGAGGCTTTTGAACTCTGGTGCTGGAGAAGACTCTTGCGTCCCTTGGACTGCAAGGCGAACAAACTGGTCAGTCCTAGAGGAGATCAGCCCTGACTGCTCCTTAGAAGGCCAGATCCTGAAGATGAAACTCAAATTCTTTGGCCACCTCATGAGAAGGAAGGACTCCCTGGAGAATAGCTTAATGCTGGGAGCCATCGAGGGCAAAAGAAGAAGGGGACGACAGAGAATGAGGTGGCTGGATGGAGTCACTGAAGCAGTAGGTGCAAACTTAAATGGAATGGTAGAGGACAGGAAGGCCTGGAGGATCATTGTCCACGAGGTCGTGATGGGTCGGACACGACTTCACACCTAACAGCAACAACAACACTCTAGTGAAATTAGCTGCTTATCAGAAAAATAGAGATACACATAGAGTGAACCTTTTATGTTTAATAGTGCTACAAAGGATGGAACGGGCAGTTGTGTTATTAGAAATAGTATTAGAATTGTCAGCTGTTGCTGAAAATTTTTCTATTCCCATTGAGGCAGGATGTGATTTTGTATTTATGTATGTTTGCATTGTTTGTTTTTAATAAAATTAATTAAGCAAAAAACAAAAAAAGTTCTCACAATAATCATGTGTTCAGTGTGTGGGAAATGAAGACATTGGGAGTCCGAAACTAACAATACTTTTTTTCCAATGCTTTCTTCAGTCTAAAAAATCTCAGCTTTCTCCAAAGTGATTCATTGATTATATTTTAGACTACAATGTCAGGATGCGCAAGTCAGCATGAATCTCCTTGAATGCTGAATTTCATTTTCCACTCATCTTTTGAGAGAAGCTTTTGGGATACTTTGGATCAAAGCAACCATCTTACAATTCGACCTTTCTAAGATACTGTAATGTTTAATTTAATTGGTTCGTTGGCCAATTAATTGGGGAAAAGACAGACAGTGAATGAAGAATGACTGTTAGTGAGTTTCTAATGCCCTCAATAAATTACAATTATTGATCACCTGTCATGATCCAGCAATCTCCAATGAATATTCAGGAAAGATTAGAAAATGTACTTATGACATCAAAGAAACACACAATCAAAAGTAAAGCTCTCTGCTTATAATGTACTCTTCTTCACTGTATTGAAATACCAGTTTTATAATGGAACTAGTAAAAATGCCCATTTTTAAAAATGGGCATGCTTAGGCGGGGAGAGAAGGCTGCTGCACGGGCAGGCGCAGGAGCAGCGACAGAGAAAGGCGGTGGGGCGGCCTGCGTGGGGCTGGCGGGCAGGGCCCTCCCCACGCCAGAGAAGGGCGGTGGCATTTTGATCAGAAAATGATGCTTTCGATTTTACTTTCTTGTGCAAATAACTTCTAATTCTTTTTTTAAAAAATTACTCCATTTTCTGTTCTCTTGTGCCATATTTACCTTGTAAAACATAAACATTTTGCAACATAATTTTACATCAATACATCAACATTACTTTGTTAAATGGAGTACATTGTGCATACACATATTAGAACATTATTTCAGAAGAATGAATAGAAGAAGAATGTTAGTTACTCACCCAATTGTCTTAGCTTCTGTGAGGCATCAAAGTAAGCTTATGGTGTGCTCCATTCCAAAGACTATAACAAGACTGTTTTGATTGCATTCTATAATTTACTATCTGATCACACTCTTGTGATTCAATTGAGAGTGAGAGGAAGGCTGTCCCTTCAAGCAAAACAAAGATGCATAGCCTTTAAATAACCCAAATACCTGGGGGTCAAGAACCCCAAAAATGTCAATGAATCATTGTGTATTTTTTAATCCATTCAAAGTCTGAAATTTGCTGCTATATAGAAAGCTTAGCCATTTTTACCTTTCCTCCTTATTTCAGTCTCTTCTCAACTTGGAACATGGCCAGAATACCCTAGCACCATCCCTCCAATGGATGGACTAATTTAGTAATGTTATTACTGCATTTCTGTCACAGGATTGGTGGTTCCTCTCATACATTGGAGTAATGCTCTGATTGGTGAGTGATGTTGGAGTTGTTAGGAGAATGATGGGAGGATCCATTAGTATGTGTGCGTCCCCCCCTCCAATTTTCTTCTGCTTTAGCGAATGCTTGCTGGTAGAATACAGGATACCAACTAATGACACATGTTTAAGTGCCAGCATAGTAGTGTCCAGCTTAACTGGACAATAAGCTGGCCTGTCCGTGCTTCGAGTGTAAAGCAATAGCTGTTTCTGTAGACTCAAGGGCACTTAAATTGATCAGTATATATACTTCTAGCTAGATAACCCTAAAGCAATTAGCATTAATACATTCTGGGATTATTGAATTTTTTACAAAACCCAGAGCTGCTTTATTGCTCAACTCACTTAAACCCAGGCTCATAAGAAGGAGCTGAAGAGAACAACATTTATTAGACTTGTCATCATTAAGCTTGGCCATGGGCAATCCTTTTAAAATGGGAGCTATCAGGTCAAAATAATCTATTAACTTTAATACACAAATGCATTACAGTAAGACCCGAAAAAGGGGGGGGGGTGAAACCCTGCTTCCCTACAGTCAGATAAAAAAAATCAGAGTCATACTGGCCTAGCGAAGCCTTGCCTTCTTAGCTGCAGGCTGACTACAGAAATTTGAATTAAACACAATTTAGGGTGGCATATGTTGTCCTCCCCTTCCATTTTACTCTCACAACAACCCTGTGAGGTAGATTAGGCTGAGAAAGGGTGACTGGCCAAAGGTCACCCAACAAGCTTTGTGGCATTTGTGAAGCTGTGTCTCCCAGGTGCCAGTTTCTTTAATCACTGCAATAAACTGGCTATACATGAAGGCTATACATGAAGAGGAATGGTTCTAGGTCAAAAACCAAAGCATGGAGCAAGCTTACCTGTTCCCTATGCTCTCCTTCCTAAGGCTACCTGTTCTTGTCTCCTTTGGCTGTCACCAATGACTGACTACTCTGGATTTTCCAGGTGTTGACAATGAAACAAACACCATGCCAGTTACACCTTTACCAACTCCCTGCAATTCTGGTACAAAGATGGCACCATGTTCCTACTGAATGTTCATGATGTTTGCAGTTTGCACATGGGATAAGGACCTTGTAGTCATCTTTGTCCCCTTCAAGGTCTGAATTCTTGAAATATTTTTAAATAGTTTGCAAATATCTCTAAAATATCCAGTCAACTAGAAAAGAAATGGAAATAGATAGTTTTAAAGCAAATGACAACAAATCAGGGTTTTTATCATTTTTTTTTCATTTGCTTGACAATGAATGCACATCATCATCAGTACAAGTCACCCACTACCTGATTGGCCAGCATCCAGGAATGACCCACCCAGGTAGTTTAAACACAATCAGGAGGCAGCCCTCAGCCAGGAAGGGCTTAACAAGGTATCACCTCTCCACTCCCAACTTCCTGTTGGTTTCAGGAGTTTGCTGCCTGTACATTGCCCTGGCCTCTTTCAACTCAGAGGACATAGGGGTGGGGGAGTGGGGGCAGCCTCTGCAAGCCTTCTAGAGGTGGAGGGCTGTGGAGGGCTGCAGAAGGCCCCAAAACGGCTCCCTGCTGATCCTCTGGGATCCAGGGAATGCCTGAGCTCTGGGAATGTTTACTCATGAGTAAGTGATGGCCCTCATCCAGGAAAGGCCCACCCTGGTAGCCCCAATCAGCCAGGAAGGGCTTAACAAAACATCAGCTCTCCAACTTCCTACCAGTTTCAGGAGTTTGCTGGGTGAAAGAGGAATCAGCCTCAGAGCATGCCTTTCTACCTGTAAGTTGCCCGGCCTCCTGGCCTCTTTCAACAGGACGTGGGGAAAAATGGGGGCAGCCTTTCCCTGCAGCCAGGAAAGATTCTCTACCTCCAACTTCCTGCTGGTTTCAGAAGTTTGCTGGCTGGAAGAGGAGCCGGTCTCTGAGCTTGCCCAGCTTCTAGTATGTTGCTTTGGCCTCTTTCAACTCTGAGAAAATGGGGGGAGCTGGGGCAGCCTCTGTGTGCTTTCTGGAGGTGGGGGAGGGGGCTGCAGGAGGCCCAACAACAGCCCCCCTACTGGTCCTCTTGGACCAAGGGGGCCCAGGAAAAGCCTCTGCCATAGGGGTGTTTACTCATGAGTACATCATGTGAGGTTTGCAATTTGCAGTCTGAGAAGGTAGAAGTGCTTTGAGGGTAGCCATCACAGGCAATTGCAGCATGGATGAAAATGCTGATGTCGGTGTGACTGGGAAGATGTAGACTTCCCTTTCCATATGGATACCACCTAGGTCGGTGGTTATCAACTTGGGAGTCGGGACCCTTTTTGGGGTTGAACAACCCTTTCACAGGGGTCACAGGAGGGCAAGCAGCTTGGCCGGGGGGGGAGCCATCCACACAACAGTCTTGCAGGGTAGATCTGACAAGGCCGACAGAAGTTGAGAGAACGTAGGGGCTTCTCCTTTAAGGCAGGCTTGTCACATGACCACCTGTAGCCAATCACGGGTCCTCTACCACGGAGGAGAGCCCAGATTCAAAACAATGTGATTCTGAATATATTCAGGATTAAAAGCAGTCTAAAATATCGCACAATAAAGTCAATCCGGATCAATCCTTCTTGCTGCAGAAGGAAATTTTAAATTGCCCAAAATCCAAACGGAAATCGCATTCTATGTAGAGGGCAGGGACTGAATCGATCTGGGGTTGGAATAAAAGCTCCGTGCAGTTTACACCTCATAGTGGCTTCTAATCATCTTCCCTTCCTTTCCCCAAACCCTGTGAGGTAGGTGAGGCTGAGAGAGCCCTGAGAACAGTTACTAACAGGATTGTGACTAGCCATCACGTGGAGGAGCAGGGAATCAAATCCAGCTCACCACATTTTATTATTATTTGTTATTGGGGGTTGAATCAGTGGTGTTAGTGGTATTGTTTCATAGGTTTTGTGTCTTTTTTGTCGTGGTGTAAAACTATCAATAAAACATGTTAAAAAAAAAATCCAGCCCACCACCTTAAAAGCTGATGCTCCTTACCACTACACCAAGCTGTACAAATTGCCATAGCCTGAAAGAGATGTAGCTAGAGCACAGGCAGAAGCAGCTGTGGCAGGAGGATGGTGTAAGTCTTTTTTGACTTGCTCATTGACTGTTATGGGATTCTTTTCCTTTACATTTGGACCTCCTGGCCACTGGCTTCTCAGAGCAATCCAAGGAGGGAGACCCTCAGGTATTTCTTACATGAAAAAGTGATTGTATGGTTAATAAGGTTTGCAATTTCAAAATTGTTTGATGTTTACTGTTGTTAGCAATTACTGCCACACAGAATTTCTCTTTGTTTCCGATCTGGAGCCCAACATCCCTGTACCTCCATGGGATCCAAAGTCAGAAAGTCCCCCCTCCCAAGTAGTCCTTTTCTCCAGGAAGACTGATCTCTGCAGTCTGGAAATGAGCAGCAATTCCAGCAAATCCCCAGGTCCCAACTGGAGATTCACATCCTACAACTTCTCTGGGACTGATTGCCACAGAGTTCCCCCCTCCCAATCAGCCCTTTCTTCCCCAGGAGCCTGGAGATGAGTTCTCATCACAGAGTTCCCCCTCCAAAACTGCCATTTTCCCCTGGGGAGCTGATCTCTATCGTCTGCAGATGATTTCCAATTCTAGGAGATTTCCAGGCCGCACCTTGAGGTTGGTGACCCCTGGGTTAGGAATGGTCCTTAAGGTTTGGAGGTGTGACTTCATGGCTCTGGGAGGGCAGAAGAAGGAGTAAAGGCTGCCTGCCAGCCCCATGGGACCCAGCTTGGCCTCTGCATTCTGCCTTCCTTCTCCCTCCCATGATTTATGCTTTTGCCATGTATCCAGCCCCCAGGAAGGCCACAGTCCAGATGTGCATCCTAGCACCCATTGTTTCCCTGACTGCAACAGGCTTTGCCTCTAGCCTTTAATATTTGCCATAATCACAAACTATACTCTGCCTGTGGGAACAGAATTATAACTATAAATAAACAGATAATCCTGTGTTTGAAGAGGTTAGCAGCAGCCATTGAAACATCCTAGTGATTGTATTCCCTTTGGTTAGCCCACGACTTTTCATTAGGACCCTTTATTTCATATGGATTCTTCACTGCAATATCATCCACACTGAATAACACTTGCTAACATCAGCGCTGTTTTTTTTACACCTAAACCATTCAGAAGACAGCTTTTCTGAGAAGCCTAAATTATGACAAAATGCTGCTTTTCTTCAGAATCTGAACTAGCCCTGACTGATTGATATGCAGGCAAGCATGATGCACCCAGAAGTGGAGAATAAATTGAGCTATTCAATCTTAATGCCTATGTTGCGAAGAAGATGAAGCATTTTTCAGGGAATATGAGCATCCACTGTGAATATGAGACAACAGAAAAATAAAGGCTCAAATAAGCAAACTTGTTTTCTCCTGGAAGGCATGATAAAAACAGAGAAAGTTTACAGAACATTTCTCAGAGGTTCTAAATGCCCTATAAGGGTAAATATCGCAGCACTCTTTCCTGGTTTGTTATCATGCTTCATTAATTTTTGTCTAAAAAGAGGCATTAAAACAATGGTGTGAACAAAGAACAGAGGCAAAGAGGGGTGCAAATGAAGAATAAAAAGGTGTCATGTTTCAGCTGCATTTATTTTACAAGTTAGTTATTTTTTAAATTTTGATAAGTATTTGATAATGTATTTAGGGGGAGGCTATTAAAAATTCACAGACTCTCAGTTGTACATGAGCTTACATGAATGTTCTATAATTCCACTGCAGTCACATGTTACTGTGATCCAAAGAGTTCATTTCTGCATGGAAAACAGAATTGCTTTCATTTTCTTTGAAGATTCCTTTGCAAAAGCTCCCACTGTTGAAGAAACAAATAGCTTCTAGATTGAAGAATAAGCCAGATTCCCATGAATGGAAACTCTGAGAAATCAAAGGAACCTCCAGCTGTTCATTATATATGTGAGACAACCAGATCTTTCATGGCATGTAGAAATACTCTGCCCTGACCTGGATGGACCGGGATAACTGATTTTATCAGATCTTAAAAGCTAAAAAGTGTTGGACCTGATCAGTACTTAGATGAGAGACCACCACGGAAGTTCAGGGTTGCTATGCAAAGGTAAGCAATGGCAAACCACCTCTGTTTATCTCTTGCCTAAAGGGCTGTCCAAACTTGAATCCATATTGATACTTAATGAATTACAGCTGGACTTTACATATACTCCAGAAGCTTCAGTGCTAGTACAATACTAACTAAAGGAAAACTACAGAAGAGTCATCTCTCTGCCATGTACAGAGCACTCTGACTCTTATTAGTACAGGTGGCTGAAATAAGAACAAAAGCTTTACCATAAGATGTCACACCTGGGATGTCACACCTAAAAGAGACAGAGACTGGGACAACTAAAAGGCTAGATAGTCATTTCTTTCTCCTGGGACAAGAAGATCAGACTCACCCAGAGGATCTCAAAATGGAAATTCTTAAAACGAGTATAAATTATCAGGGCATCAGAAAGAAACTCAGCCTTACTGTTTGGCTTATGACCAGGGAGGTAAAAACAACAAAGGACTAAATCTTTACCTAGGGATGACACCTGACCACTTGTCACAGGGCAATGGAAGATGTCCCAAGTATGAGAACAAAGGTAATGATAGACCTTTAACTGCTGCATCTTCATCTGAATATCTGAGGGGCTCCTCCTGGTTAAACATCTATTTTCTGTCCTATCCTAACAATATCAGTATTAACATAAATATAACATTTAGGGTTTGGATAATTGAATTTCCACTTTTTCTCTGTATTCTTCCATGGCTTGATGCTTTCACGAACTTTGTGTACTCTTTTGTTTTGATTTATTAAACATTATGATTTATTAAACATTTATTAAATATTTTGATTGCTCAAAGTTTGATCTCTGTACATACACCAGATCTATTTAGTCTTCCTTTCAAACAGGGCAGGGACAGTAGTGAAGCTTACCATATTTACTGTACAAAACGGCAACTGATCATCTCCATACCAACACATAAAAGCAAAGTGGAAGTTGCAGCAATAATATGGAGCCTTTAACAGCAATGCAAGCATAGAGTGCTAGATGTACCAGGATATAATCTTACAGCTTTGGTGATGGCTGTGGTTACTACTCACAAAGAAGTTATATCACCTCTGGGAATAAGGAAAAGAAATGGCATCATCAAGTGGAGACTTACAATGGCTCTGGGGCATTTCCAGCCCCTAAGGACCTCAGGGAATGGAGCTTTTGAATCTATTCCTTCACACATGAAATGACAATTTTGAACAAGGTTGGACAAATCCCATAGTCTCATGTTCATACACATGATATCCTTTGGAATCAGAAGACCATAAGGAGTGGCCATCTTCCTCAAATAGCCCCTCCCCCAACATAATTCCCACTAATATCAAAGTCAGGTAGATTATGGAACCAACCAAATAGCTTTGAAGTATTTTTTGCTGTCATAGTTAAGCCTGATGAAAGCTTTCCTGGTAGTCTAGGGTGGATTCTGCACTGACTTTTTCTTCTGCTGTTGATCCTGCTGAATTCAGATCAATTTGAACCCGAGTCTTTGTGCTTTGTCCTCCCCAACTTGAAACAGAAACCCTCTGCATGAGGTTGCTTGCCTCTTTCCTTTCCTAAAGGAGCGGACGAGCGGACGGGCGGGCGGGTGGGGAGCTGAGCTGAGCCAGAATGAGGCAAATCTCTGCTGAGAGAAGTCTGGGATTCTGGAGCACAGTCACCGTAAACCTTTAAAAAAATATATTGGGAGGAAAATCTTGCAACCAGGAACTAGGAAGTCTTAGAACTGGCGTCCAGCCAATCAGGGACAGACTGCTTCTCTGCATCAATGGGGAGGATGTTATTCCAGCAAAACACAGATCTACATTTTAATACTGGGAGCCCTCAAATCAGCTTGATCAACTATACTGAGTTTTCTCTACTCCTGGGTATCGCGGAGGAAAGCTAGGGTCACCATGGCACAATCAGATTGGTTGCAGAGGGAAAATTTAATTTGCCCCAAATCAAAATGGAAATCACATTTAGTGTAGATGGCGGGGATTTAATCAGCCTGGGATTGGAATAAAAGCTCCATGCAGATTCAGCCTAGGACTGCATAGCCAGAAGGCCCTGTTTGATGCCTCCTTCCCCTAACACTCATATTACAAAACTGAAATGATCCTGTCAAGTTGATGCATTCTCAGGTGTATTTGGACAGACTAATTTCTACCACAAGAGGAGTAAGGAAACCATAACCCTTTTTTAGAGCTCTTTTGAAACTGAATAAATCATTGGCTCCTATTGATGCAGCTTGCCTCAGTAATGGAATTCGTCAGTAATTCTGATTTAGTAACTCTTGATATTATTTTTTCCAGTGATTACCTTAACTTAGCACAAAGCACATATAATAATTCTCAGGGCCAGTTCCCTGGAAAATGTTCAGACTGTCAATCCTAGGAGACATTTGCCCAAGCAAATGTATGAAGGTATTAGATTTAATATGCCTAAATAATGTTCTTATGGCTTTGGACAGCAAGTTATCAAAGGCAAGTGACAACATTCCCATCACAAGTATGGATTCCAGGCTGCCTGCCAAAGGTATTTCTGCCACTAAATGATTCAAATATCCTTATGTGTAAAAGAACTGCAAGGAAGGTACAAATTCTAAAGGGAAAAAAATATCCTTCTCTTCTGGTAGAGATAGGCAACTTAACCAGTACTAGCAAGCTGTTTGTGAGGAGAACTTGTAAGCTGTCACTAATTCGATGCATAGCTTTTCTTAATTATGAAACCATTAAACCATCATGTTTACAAGAAGCTCCTTCTATCCTGCATTCATTGTGATGTCATTATGAAAACTGACAGGAGGGAAGTTGGTACTATTTCTTTCAAAACTTGTGCTGGTTGACCATTGTACTGATTCTCAGGGTCTCTTCAGCCATGAAGGACTTTCTATGGCAGTAGGTCCTCCAAAGATGCCTGGCTGCTCAAATACTGTGGAGTCGGCCTGTCCTCACTGGGAGGAGGAGTTTCATGGATTGCAAGTACGGCTGGATTCTGACTTATGGTTGGTGGCTCAGATCTACTCTGTGGCATGAAGTGTCTTTTATCAACTTCAGCTGATATGCTAGCTATGGTTGTATCTCAGAAACTATGCCGTGGCTGCAGTGACCCATTCTCTGTTTATATCCAGGTTAGATTACTATAATGCGCTCTGTGTAGGGCTGCTTTTGTAGACCATCCAGACACTTTAGCTGGTCCAGAATATCTGCAGTGGCTGCCCATCTGATGGTTCTTACCTCTAAGTCCCCAGATGGCTCAATGCCAAGATACTTAAAGGACTCCTTCTCTTGTACTGTCTAGCCTGCCAGTTAAAGTCCTTCTCACAGGACCTATGCTCCATGCTGCTTCCTTCAGAAGTGAAGTAGGTGATAATTAGAAGACGGACTGTTTCAGGGACTGTGCTGTGGAATGCCCTTCCCCTTGAGGCTCACCTGGTACCAGCCCTACTTTCTTTTTGGGTGCTAAGCCAAAAAATGCCCCCTCCCTTTTTTTTACAAAGGCTCTTAATTTTGAAATATTTTTTACAGTCTTTTCCTAGCCTGTTTTATGAGACTTATAATCATAGAATCATAGAACCATAGAGTTGGAAGGGGCCATGCAGGCCATCTAGTCCAACCCCCTGCTCAATGCAGGATCAGACCAAAGCATCCTAAAGCATCCAAGAAAAGTGTGTATCCAACCTTTGCTTGAAGACTGCCAGTGAGGGGGAGCTCACCACCTCCTTAGGCAGCCTATTCCACTGCTGAACTACTCTGACTGTGAAATTTCCCCCCCTGATATCTAGCCTATATCGTTGTACTTGTAGTTTAAACCCATTACTGCGTGTCCTCTCCTCTGCAGCCAACGGAAACAGCATCCTGCCCTCCTCCAAGTGACAACCTTTCAAATACTTAAAGAGGGCTATCATGTCCCCTCTCAATCTCCTTTTCTCCAGGCTGAACATTCCCAAGTCCCTCAACCTATCTTCATAGGGCTTGGTCCCTTGGCCCCAGATCATCTTCGTCGCTCTCCTCTGTACCCTTTCAATTTTATCTACGTCCTTCTTGAAGTGAGGCCTCCAGAACTGCACATAGTACTTCAGGTGGGGTCTGTCCAGTGCCGCATACAATGGGACTACGACATCTTGTGATTTTGATGTGATGCCCCTGTTGATACAGCCCAAAATGGCATTTGCCTTTTTTACTGCTGCATCACACTGCCGGCTCATGTTTAGTTTACAATCCACAAGTACCCCAAGGTCTCGTTCACACACAGTGTTACCTAGAAGCGTATCCCCCATCCAGTAGGCATGCTTTTGATTTTTCTGACCCAGATGCAGAACTTTACACTTATCTTTATTAAATTGCATCTTGTTCTCATTTGCCCATTTTCCCATTGTGTTCAGATCTCGTTGAACTCTGTCTCTATCTTCCGGAGTATTTGCCAGTCCTCCCAATTTGGTGTCGTCTGCAAACTTGATGAGTAGTCCTTCCACCCCCTCATCTAGATCATTAATAAATATGTTAAAAAGTACTGGGCTGAGCACCGAGCCCTGAGGTACCCCGCTACTCACCTCCCTCCAGTCTGATGAAACACTTACTTTAAGTGTTACCCACACATAATAAGCTGCCTTATATTAACTCAGACTACTGGGCTATCAGTCAGTATTGTGTATTCAGCCTCAGGTTGAGAAGTCTTTTAACATCACCTACAATCAAATAATTTTAACTGGAGATTCTGAGGTTGAACTTGTGGCCTTCTGTGTGCTTAGCAGATGCTCTGCCAATGAACCACTGCCTTGCTCCTTTTTATGGTTTGTTCCTTTATGCCTTTTTGATGCTTTAAGTCCTTTTAATGCTATGTCTTTAATGCTTTTTAAAATTATTGATTAATTGACGATTACTTTTAGAGTGTTGTATGTTTTTATTATGTTTTATACTTTGCAAGCCATCTCAGGCATGTTCTCTGAAGATGTATGCTTTCCCCTGCCCCAAGCCAGCCAAGCATGCATGACAAATAAGTTTGATAGATCTAATAATAATACTGAGGGCCATTCCGCACCAGGATCTATGTAGCAAATTGGTTGCAGAACGAAAAAACGCCATTTAAAATAGTGGAATTCGTCGTTATGCATACCTGCCTTTGTAGTGGAATCCAGTTGTGTTTCTATCGTTTCCCACAGGTTTCCGGTCTCGGCAAAAATCGCTAACCAGGAAGCGATATTGCCGAGCTTTGTCCCGCCCCTGGCCGTCAAGCAGCCAATGGGCGGCCATTATCATGCTCCCCAAAAGCCCCTTTTCCTTTAAGGAAGGTTTAAAAAAAAAAGACGTCGCAACGAATTTGCATTGATTCGTTGCAACGGAGAGACCCATCTAGCTAGCAGGTGGTGTTTGAGCTGCCGTTTCATCATTGCCACGCTCCCCCCGAGTGAAAAAAAAAATAACCCCCCCACACACGGGCGTGATTTTCGGCCGAAAATAGAGTGAAAAATAAAGGGAAAATAAATCAGCAAACGGGGCTGTGTGTTGCTTGGTGCTTGGTGCTTGGTGACTTAAAACAGCTCTGGGGAGGGACTGCAGCCAGGGAAGCCTCGCTGGGTAAACGAAGGCTCGCTGGTGCGTTGATCTCCTTCTCGCTCATAGAAAAAAAATGGTGATCGCTTCGCCGGAAGATCAGAGGAGAAAGCTAGGGGGAGGGACTTTGCAGAAACTGCAACAATGGTAATACACAGAACTTTCCCGCTAGTGTTGCAGATTGGTTGCAAGAGTGTAGCGCTTTCCGGAGGGTGAATCCACTTTTTGGGATTTCCCTGAAAGCGCTACAACGAAGCGCTTTTTGCGGATCGGTTTCAGGAGTGTTGCAGATTGTCAGCGATGTTGTGCATAACAGCAAAACAGTAGCGATTTCAATTTGCAACTATTGTGCAATTTTGAACGAGTGCGGAATGGCCCTGATTTTATTAAACCGCGTTGTTTTGGCAATGGCAGGATAGGTGAATCAATGCCACAAAAAAGAATAAAAATTCCTTGTCCTAGAAACTATATTTCCCCTACTAAATAATATTTAGTAAGCAAACAGAGCTACCAGGAGCTTGAAAGAGGGTGTGTTATTCTTTCAGAGTCATTATCGTTCTTTCTGTGCTCTAAGAAGCGACTACATCTTAGCATGATTCAGATGGGACGTGTGGGCTGAAGGAACACAAAAGTGAATGCCATTTCCTTGGGGGGGGGGAATCAAGTTGGTTCCACCACTAGGAAAAGGAACAAATTCCAGAGATTTTATAATGATGGGGCAGATGGTGCTATTAAGCATAAGGAAACAGGACTGTTGAAGATGATACCGTCGGGTTTTACACCTGTGCCTACACAACCTGCTCTGTTCCTGTAGCGTGAATGAGAATACTACTGTCAACGAATGGCTCTTAAATCACTGACAGGGCAAGAACAATCTGGTCTAGATGAAGGGAGGTGCAGTTTATGAGTCTATTAAACAATCTCTCTCTTGTTTGGTTATTGTCATTATTCCACCCCTTGTTCAATGTCACAGCTGCTGTGCATGATTCCCCAGAGGACACTAAAATAAGACTCTTAAAAAAGAATCCTTGTAATTAACATGTTGATCAGTCTGTTCTTTGCTAGCAGCAGCGACAAGCCGCTCTCCGATAAAAGGGCCTTTCGTTAAGGAATCACAATAAATTAACCATGAGCATAGGAAATGCTTTAAACATAGCAAATGTTTATGTACTTTTAAAAAATGTATTAACATTTATTTTTAATAACACAGGAATCAGCCAGAGCTTTTCAGGACTTTGTAATATGGGCAACATATTGAGTTAAAATAGGTGGTCTGAGGTCCTGGGAGAGAAATTACTCTTACATAGGAAGAGCCTGTTGATGCGGGTGAAGGAGGAGAGTGCAAAAGTTGGCTTGAAACTCAACATCAAGAAAACGAAGATCATGGCATCTGGCCCTCTCAATTCCTGGCAAATAGATGGGGAAGAAATGGAGATAGTGACAGATTTTATTTTCCTGGGCTCCAAGATCACTGCAGATGGGGACTGCAGCAAAGAAATTAAAAGACGCTTGCTCCTGGGGAGGAAAGCTATGGCAAATCTAGACAGTATCCTAAAAAGCAGAGACATCACCCTGCCAACAAAAGTGCGTTTAGTCAAGGCTATGATATTCCCAGTTGCAATGTATGGCTACGAAAGTTGGACCATAAGGAAGACCGAGCGTCAAAGAATTGAGGCTTTTGAATTTTGGTGCTGGAGAAGACTCTTGCGAGTCCCTTGGACTGCAAGGCGAACAAACCTAGTCCTAGAGGAGATCACTCCTTAGAAGGCCAGATCCTGAAGATGAAACTCAAATACTTTGGCCGCCTCATGAGAAGGAAGGACTCCCTGGAGAAGCCTAATGCTGGGAGTGATTGAGGGCAAAAGAAGAAGGGGACGACAGAGAATGAGGTGGCTGGATGGAGTCCCTGAAGCAGTTGGTGCAAACTTAAATGGACTCTGGGGAATGTTAGAGGACAGGAAGGCCTAGAGGATCATTGTCCATGGGGTCGCGATGGGTCGGACACGACTTCGCACCTAACAACAACAACAAAGGAAGTTATATCTTTTGGTGTCCTCATGATGCTTCATGTATCTGCACTGGACATAGAAGGGGATATATTCTACACATACACATGAAGGTTCCTTGTATTGAGTCAGTCTGTTGACCTATCAAGTCAGACCACTGGTCTATGTCAGAGGTTCTCAAACTGTTTTGGGTGGCCACCGCTTGGCTCCCAGGTCACATTCCCCCCCCCCCCCACACACAGATAAACCTCTTTCTTGGCGTTAGGTCTATGACAAATTGAAAACACATTATATTGCCTACACTTCTTTTTGGTTGTTGTGCCTGAGGAAAAAAATATATACGTTATTTGTTAGCATCATTTGTAAAAGTCATTTTGGGCCCTCATTAGGGAGAAAGAAAGGCAGGAAAAGAGAGAGAGAAGCAAGCAACAGAAAATCCCAAGGCCAAGAGCAAGCAGGAGAAGGCTTTTCCAGCCTCCCAAAGATGGAGACTTATGGTGAAGGGTTGCCAACCCTGGGTTAAGAAATTCCTCAAGATCTGAGGTGGTGCCTGGGAAGGAAAGAGTCTGAGGAGGGGAAGGAGCTCAGCAGGAATTTGATCTCATCCAGTCCACCTTTGGAAGCTAAACAAGGCTGGCCCTGGTCAGCACTGGGATGGGAGACCACCATGGTGGAGTCTACGGTTGCTATTATCTAGAAGCAGGCAATGGCAAGCCACCTTGGAACATCTCTTGCTAGGAAAATGCAGCCACAGATGAAGAGTCAGACTACTGCCCCAAAATTCCTCATTGCCCTCAAATTCCTCGCTGCCCCACTACTCCCCCCAAAGGATACTAACAACCTATCTGTCCTCAGAACACCCAGCCATGGTGATCCATGTGATGGTCACCTCCAGAATTGGCTTCTGTAACTTATTCTATATGGGCCTTCCCATTTCCCTGATCCAAAAATTGCAACTCATATAAAATGCAGCTGCTAGGATCCTCACAGGAAGAACTTGGAGGGCCCTCATCCAGCTAGTGCTTAGGCAGCTGCATTGGTTGCCTGTTGTAGCCCAGATAAAGTTCAAGATTCTGGTTTTGACCTTCAAGGCCCATTGCAGTCTGGGACCCATATATCTAAGGTGGGGGTCGTCAACCCCTGGTCTGCTGCCCGGTGCTGGGCCGTGAAGGCCTTGGTATTGGGCTGCCGGTGCCGGCGCCTGCCTCTCCCCCCCCGGCAGTGAGAAGCTCGCCAGGCCACTTCACTTGTGGCCCGACTAGGTTCTCACTTCGGGGGTTAGGAATGCAGGCGTGGCCGCCGGCATGCCGGCGGACGCAAACATGCATGTTCAGAGCTGTTGTGCATGCGTGTTTGCGCCCATGGTGGACACAAAGGCACATGCATGGCAGCTCTGTGCATGCGTGTTTGCATGGAGCTGCCATGCGTTCGTGAGTGGTGCCCAGGCTGCCAGCTCTCCCCCACCCGCGGAAGCGGTCCTCAACCCAGAAAAGATTGGGGACCGCTGATCTAAGGGACTGCCTTTCACTCTACTATCCCCACAGAGCCTTGCGCTGAGCAGGTATTAATTTGTTGGTGTTGCCTGGCCCTTGGGAGGTTTGCCTGGCCTTGACCAGGGCTAGGGCCTTTTTGGTCCTGGCCCTGGCCTGGTGGAATGAGCTCCCGGAAGAGCTGAGGGCCATCTAGGAACTTTTGCGGTTCTTCAAGGCATGTAAGATGGAGCTTTTCCACCAGGTCTTTAGCTGAGGCCAGGGCATGGAATATCTGAGGGGCTCCTCCAGGTAAAACATCTATTGTAAACATCTATGTTTGGCACCCCTTGACTTTCCCCTGAGGCATGGGGGGGGGTGTTGCTCAAAACAGGGGTGGAGGTTGGCTTTTTATTTTGTTGCCGCTGTGTTTTGTTTGGTAATGAGAGGGTTGGAAGGTTTTTAATTATTTTATGTGGGATTTTATCTTTTATTCATGTAACCCACCATGAGACTGTTCGCTGATAGCAGCAGGGAATAAATCCAATCAATCAATAAAATTCCTCACTGCCCTCTTGATCCTTCCACTGCCTTCAGGGGTGGCATATCACCCACTTTGGGAACCCCTAGTCTATGGTCTATTCTAACTGGCAGTGACTCTCCAGGGTTTCTTGTGGGGTTCTTTCACATCACTGCTTGGCCCTTTTAAGTGGAGATGCTGGGACCTTGTGCAGAAGTTCTACCACTGAGCCATAGCCTCTCTCTTGTTATACATAGAGCAATCTTAACAGACTTCAAGAGTCCCAACCTAGGATGGATTCATTTTAATCTTCCAATAGATAGCAGAGCAGCAAATGCCCATGATATATCCTCAGAAAAAGATTCATTCCCTCTCATCAAGGGCCCAAACCAAGAGGTTGCAGTGGATGGTCTTAAATTAGCCTGGCCTCCAGCCTAAACTCACAGTGGGTGAGCAGGAAATCTCTTGTTGTATCTTGCTAGTCGCAAGATCTAAAAACTGTTATCCCAATCTTCAAACAAGTGAGGAGAGATGATCTGAGAAACTACAGGCCAGTGACCTCAGGTACAGGGAAGATAATGGAGGAGATTTTAAAGGGGGCAATCTGCAAACATCTGAAGGACAATTTGTTGATATGGGAAAGTCACTACGGATCTGTCCCCAACAGGTGCTTCCAGAACAATCTGGCTTTTTTCTTTGACCAAATAACAGGCTTACTAGATTGTGGAAAGTCCGTTTTTTAAAAATTATACATATTTTTATTTTTCATTTTTTCCAAGATAGAAAAAATACAAATAGTATAGATACATAGAATATGTTGAATATAACTTTGCCAATCCAATTTGATACAACAGTCTTGGGTTGTATCAACAGAAGAATCACATCAAAATCACAAGATGTCATAGTTCCACTGTATACCTCATTGGTCAGACTACACCTGGAGTAGTGTGTGCAGATCTGGAGGTCTCACTTCAAAACAGATGGGGACAAAATTGAGAGGGTGCAGAGGAGAGTGGTGAGGATGATCCAGGACCTGGGGACCAATACCTATGAGGAAGGACTCTAGGACTTGGGAATGTTCAGCCTGGAGAAGAGGAAGTTGAGAGGAGAAATGACTGGTCTCAAGTATATGAAATGTTGTCAGAGGAAGCCAAGGGTTGTTCCTGTTGGCAGCAGAGGATAGGACTTGCAGTAATGGGTTTAAACTACACAGAGAACAGTATTGACTAGATATCAGGAGGGAAAATCAAAGTCAGAGTAGTTCAGCATTGAAATAGTCTCCACTTCACTGGTTCTCTTTAAATAGCGGCTGGACAGAATCTTACCATGGATGCTTTAGACTGATCCTGCGTTGAACAAGGGGTCAGTATCTGGGGGAAACTACCAGTTTAATAATTATTTATTTAGTATATTTCTGTTCTAGTTTTTCTTTTTACTCTCAATGTATTTTTTTAAGATGTACCTTTTTCTGGAAACCTGGGTTTGTGAAAGACTGCCTTGTTTGTTTCTGACTTCAGTCTCTGGATTTAAGTATCTGCAGATTTGGCCATATTGGGAATTAGATATTTTGATGATGCTATCTGGTAAAAGAATGTGTTTACCAGAGTAGGTGATTCAGTTGGTGCTAAAAGGTATCATCCCTGCTTATGTATCCTGTTCAACAGTCCCCAGAGATTTGAGGTAAGCCTCTGTTTTTCTAAGGTGATCCATTTTTTCACTTCCAATTTCTTTAGGCTGTGAAGGAGTGTTTTAATACTCCACTGAACATATCTGTTATCATGCTGAGTGTTCATGGAATGCCTTCAAATATTTTACAGGGAGTTCTTTCAGGAATCTAAAGAAGATCATTATTGCTTTCTGCTTATTAACATAAAGAAGAATGGCCTCAGCCATCAGTGAAGTATGTTGGCCTCTGGACAGGACACAGCCAGTTGGCATATGATTTCTGCATTGGCCAAGAATTTAAAGTCCCCACCCCAACCTTAGGTTCCTTTTTGTATCCAACTGAAATTCATTTCTTGGATCAGTAGATGCTGTAGAAGCAGAATGCAATTATCAAGCTCTTTAACAGCTAAAACATTTTTCACAGGAGGAAAAAAACTGCTGAAAATTCAATATTAAATGTGTGACCCATTGACACAGGTCAAGATTGGCAGCCACATTAGTCTTTCTGTAGCAGCAGAAAAGAACTAGAGTCCTGTAGTATGTTAAACACTAACAATATTTGTGGTATGGTATGACCTTTTATAAGTCACTGTTCACTTCTCCAGATACCTTAGATTTCAGGGTTTTCTCGGTCACTGCCCCTTATCAGCTTTTCTCAAGATTTTAACCATTGAGAAACCCCTGAAATATTCTTCAGGCTTTGAGAAATCCCAGAAGTGGGATCTCTGGGTCTCAACTAGAGGCTAGCATCACTGCCACTGTTCAGGGATGCCAGCCTCCAGGTGGGACCTGGGGAACCCCCAGAATAAAAACTCCTCTCCAGACTGCCAAAATCTCTTATCCTGGAGCATAGAACTGCTTGGGACATGAGGAGGGGGGGCTGTGTAGCACTTCCCTCGATACAAACACACACATCAAACACAAGACAAAATCATTCCTACCATTTCAAATCGCAAACCTTATTAACCACACAATCACCACTCTAGGTAGGAAATACCTGAGTGCCTCCCTCCTTGGATTGCCCTCAGAAGCCAATGGCCAGAAGGACAATTTAAAGGAAAAGAATCCTATAACAATCAATGAGCAAGTAAAAAAAGACTTACAAAAAAGACTCCTGCAGCAGCATCTTCTCCCTGTGCTCTAGCTACATCTCTTTAATGCAACAGCAAATTATACAGCCTAGTGTAGTGGTTAAGAACAACAGCTTCTAATGTGATGAGCTGGATTTAATTCCCTGATCCTCCACATGTTGGGTGACCATGGCCCAGCTGGGTGAGTTTAGTCTAGTCACAGTCCTGTTAGAAACTGTTATCACAGAGCAGTTTCTCTCAAAGCTCACTCAGTCTCAGCTACTTCACAGGGTGTCTGTTGTGGGGAGTTGAAGGGAAGGTGATTAGAAACCACTCCGAGACTCCTTTGGGCAGTGAAAAGCAGGATATAAAAACCCACTGTTCTTCTACTGGGAAGGTGCTACTGGGAAACAGTGTCTCCTCCCTCCACATGTCCCCAGGGTCTCATGGTGCTTCTGTGTCCCATCTACAGTTTCCCCATCCTCCATGCCATTGGTCTCAAATTTGCTTTGTTGTGATGGTCTTGAGAAGACTTCAGCAAGATCAAGGTGGTATCCATATGGAAAGGGAAAGTTTCAATGAACCCTTTCCCCTCACCCACCTCCCTCACTATGGAAAGAAGCCCCTCCAGGTGTCTGGCAACCACTGTTATAGACACTGTCAGCTTCTTCATCTATTGCTGCCCCCAGGAAAAGGCTTCCTACCACTCATGATGGCTCTCTAGCCATTCCTGTTCCATTGCTGCCTATGTGGAGGAAAGGGTGGGCAGGATGGTCTGTGGTGGATGCAGGCACTGTGCCCAGAGAGCAAGGGGCCAGGATACCCTCCCTCCTCCAGGCCACCAGCAATCATGACACTTGGCCCTGTGACAGCTGCCTTGCCACTGACCACCTCTTTCTGCAGGATAGAGCCATTTCCATCTGAAGATATTGAGTTCCTCTGTGTTGCCTCCTCCTCCTCAGGCACCACAGCTGGGGACCCTGTCATGCCAAGTGATTACAGAACATGGAAGCTGTCATCGCTCTGTGTCTTCTTGCATCAGGGCACATAGCTGGCCCATGACTTCAGCAGTGAATGTCAGGAAAGACAGACCAGGGCACAGGGGGAAAACATAGCAGTCATTCCATTAGAGCTTCTAGGTGGATGCAGAGCCCTTGCATTCCAGCCCCCTTTAGAAGCACCTCACCTTACCTCAGCCTGGGAACTTTGGTCCTCGTCTCCATCTCATCCTTGATAGACATGGGCCAGGGTACAGGATCCTGTGCTGTCACCAAAGGCTTCTGTGAGGCTGGACCTTAGGAACCATCGACCATCTCAAATGGGAACATGTGTTGGAACACATCTGGCAGAGATGTGTTGGAACACATCTCTTCCTCTCAGCATAGTGGCCACACCAGCAGCAGGGGGTGGGGGGCTGTCTTCCTTACAGCCCATATAGAGCCCTGTTCACAATTACAGTGAATGCATCACTGTATAGTATATGCTTGATTTTTCTTTATACATGTGTTGAATAATTCTCATGTCACTTTAAATGAATTCACAGTTGAAGGTGTGGATGAAATAGGGTTGCCAGGAAATGTAGAGCTACCAGTGTGAGAACTGTAGGTGGAGATACTGGGTGTCTGATGCTGGCTGCAGGTCTTGTCACTTTCTTTAAACAACTGAAGTGACAAAAGTAGCTCTAGAAATTGCTGTAAACTGTATAGTAAAGCCAAAGTGTCTCGAGATTTCTAGAGCTACCCTATGTCACTTCCATTTTTTACCAGAAGTGAACATTTCTCCTGCCATCAATTATAGAGAAAGTGGGTAATTGGAGCAGGTAACAGGGGATTCTAGGCCCAGACAGAAGCTTGTCAGTCAACACATTTATCCAGGTATTGATCCTAAATTTCATTTGTAAAGTGGATAACTATTGGCTTTTTCTTACAAACAGATGCATGCAGAATATATATATTTATTCATTATAGCATACGATCAGGGTTATATACCATGAGTGAAATGATAGATGTGACTAGCTGCTCTCAGAACAGGGATATGGGACATTCTAGGCACTGTGAATTAGGCACGTGTGCTAATGAAAAAAGCCCAACCACTTTGGGTTCAAAAGAACATGTTCCGGACCATTAAAAGCCCAGTTGAAGCACTTCGGCCATCTCCAAAGCGTTTCGGCCATTGAAGTTTCGCACCATTTTCCTGCTGTGCCGGGCAGGCTGAAGCTGTGCTGCTGTGGTAGATGTAGGGCTTGCTTTGGGGGGAGGGAAAAGCCTCCCCCTCCTCGAAGCTCACTCTCTCTAGCTCTGGGGTGAGAGAGCTGGCGTGGCTGCCTTCCTGGGCTGGTGCAGCTTCCACCCCGGCTCAGCCTCGCCCGGCAGCAGCGTGATGTGCCTTGATGCCTGGTGGGACGGATGCTCGGGGGAGGTGGCAGCCCTGGAGGCTGCTGCTTGTCACCCCTCCGGAAGGCGGGTGGAGACCCGGGAGCGTGGTCTTCCTGACAGGGGAATGGCCGCAGGTGAGGAAGAGAGGGAGTGGCAGTGGCCTGGGCAGAGAGCAGGCCAGGCTTGGAGCTCCTGCTCTCTTCAGCCCTTACCTGAGAAGTGTCACTCCAGGGTAGGCAATGAGCCAGGTGGAGACTGAAGCACACCAAAACGCACCAAAGTGTGCTTCGGACAGCTTCTTCAGCTCTGTCTCCCCATGGGATTTTGCGCTTTGGACCATATTCAGTCAATTTGTCTCTGAAGCAGCCGTGCTTCAGAGATTTTTTGACCAGAGTGGTCTAAAGCGCACATGCCTACTGTGAATTTTTAATCATTAAAATAATTGCAGTTAAAAGAATCCATTACTGCAATTTTTGCAGGATACTCTTCAGATCATAGTGCTAACAAGAACTGGCTAAAATGTCAGAAGGTACATTTTAGAATGTACTTTTACCATTACCAAATAAATGTGCACAATCTTGCACTGATGGGCTACTTTTGCATATGGTACAAAAAGGAGACCACATGTCTCCTATTTATTTTCTGTAACATTATAGGTATGCTCAAGTTTGAGGTATTTATTCATTTACTTACTTATACTCCACTTATCTCCCCACTGGGGACTCTTGCTTGCTGAAAATTCCACTACTCCACCCCTTTGTCTGTGATGGACATCCTCTAGGCCAGCGGTCCCCAACCTTTTGAAGGTTGAGGACTGCCTCCGGGGGTGAGGAAGAGCTGGCGGCCTGGGTGCCGCGCATGCGCATTAGCGCCCCCTGGTGGGGAAACGCACACGCGTGGGGCTGCCACACATGCGCATTGTCACCACTAGGGGGCGCTAATGCAACTCCGTGCATGCGCGTTTGTGTCCACCAGCATGCTGGCGGTTGCACCTGCCTTCCCCCCCCCTCCAGCAGCAAGAAGCTAGCCGGGCTGCGAACGAAGTGGCCGCTTTGGCAGCCACTTCTCTTGCGGCTTGGTGAGCTTCTCGCTGTGTGTGGGGGGGGAGAGGCAGGTGTGGCTGCTGGCGGCCTGCTACCGAGGCCCGCTACTGAGGCCCCCGCTCTAGGCCACATTTTACATATACTCACCCATAATTCTAATCAAATCTATTAAAAAGTGGAACTCTATGTAGCACTAATCAGTAGAAATATTCCATAGGAATAGTCTTAAATGAGTATGATAATAATATAATTTTTAAAAATGGGATGATAATGAATAGCTGAGTGAGTTTGAACCACCTCTTGTAATTTCACGTCCTCTCTTGAAGGCAATAAATATACTTCCTTATCCTTGATTTTTTTTTAATCCCTCCACTCACATGCATGTGATCAATGTAGAGAGTATTCACAATACCATGTAAGTATTACATATGCCTTGACTTTATGGTACAGTGCTGCTTTTAAATGATCTGAGGCTTTCTGATAAAATTTGCTTTACTATTAATTTTTGTATTTTTTCTTAATGAACTTTGCACTTATGCAAAATTTCCGGGCTTAGTGCTTCTTGTTCTGTCAGGCAGAGTTATTGTGGACATGCACATCATCAAAGACTATGAATCACTCTACACTATACAAATGTATGAGAAATAATTAGAATGCTAAAAGAATTAGTAATCCATCTAGTCAGTCTATTCATAGGTTGTCTTCATTTCAGACATTCCAGCTATGCAATGAGGCAGACAATATTGGTCTCTCCCCGCCCTCCCTCCATGATTTAACAGGCATCCCATCAGTTTGCCCAGTGAGGTATACTAAAAGATTGCCTCTTCATTCAAGTGCAAATTACTACTATGCTATCTTTAATGGAGAACCTAATTACCTTTAAAAAAGCCCAGTAAATACATTCAGCAATTGAAGCATTAACATACCTTTTCTTTCTTCTCACATGCTGTATTAATTTCAGTTCTACTTTTACCTCTGCTGAGAACTATTTGGTCACTCCTTTTCCCTCACAGCAGACTTCCTTACCTAGGAGACAACCAGATCAGTGCTGGAAGATCCATGAGGATTTCTCCAGTGCATTTCTCTTTGGTAAATAGCAGCCATGGGAGTAGGAAGGAGGGTGGATCCAATAACTCTCCAAGGAGCCTTCCAATGGAAAAGCTACCTAAGTTGGTGGAAGACGCCTTAGCCTGGAGAAAAGCTTTGCTCATTGGAGGGGTAGGATAAAGATAGGAACCAGTGGTTAGTGAATCATGTCTGGCTGCTTCTGGCATGGGCAATGGAGTCTTACCAAAAGAACACTTCCCCCCAATCACCCATCACAATCTTTCACACCTTATCTCGGGCTCTAGTATCTTTTGACTATGCTGCTGCTGATCTACAAAGTAGTCAGGTAGGTGTAATGGTTAGAAATGCAAATTGGGATCTGAGATAATCAGGTTTGAAATCACACACTGCCATGCAAATCACACAGGAAACACTTTTTTTTTAATTACCAGACTAATCAACCTCACATAAATACTTTTTGTGAAGATAAAATGGAGGAAGAAGTAGAGTTGGGTTTTTATACCCTACTTTTCACTACTCAAAGGAATCTCAAAGTGGTTTACAATCACTTTCCTTTCTTCTCCCCACAACTGTCACCCTGTGAGGTAGGTAGGACTAAGAGGGCTTTGACAGGAACACTTGATCAGAACAGCACTGCCAGGGCTGTGACAAGCCCAATGTCACCCAGCTGACTGCATGTGGAAGAGAAGGGAATCAAACCCAGCTCGCTAGATTAGAAGCCACTGCTTTTAACCATTACACCAAACTGGCTCCCCATTGGACAGAAAAACAGGATATAGGTAGCTAAATATATCAAGGCATGTTTCACAGCTGGTGGACAGCTGCAGTATTTTCTACCATGGAGAAATGGGTCATCAAGTCTAAGTATTGTATTTAGCAGATCTAAGATATATGGCCTAATTTTATTGTACAGCACAATAAATGCTAAAAGATATCATATTACCCTTCATGCTTAGCCTTCTTTGGATATAACAGTAACTCATTCTTAGGATGAAGCAGAATTAAATAAATATAAATGTACTGTTGTAGTTGTTGTGTTAGAACAGAACTGAGTGAATGATGCACAGCTGAAACACAAATGGCTGATGCTGCTGTTCAGTTTTTGTAAGTCTGGCAAAATTCTCTTTTGATATAACAAAAGAGCAGCTTTATTGGCAGCACTGTAAGACATCTAATGTTTTTCTTTGTGAAGGTTGGCAAGTTTGTTGTGGTTCTTTGTGTTAATGCGTAGTGGAAAAATGTGGTACCTGCTGTCATGAAAAGGGTAAGTTTTGGCATTTCAGTGTATTTCAGTTCCTTTTCCACCTTAGAGCCATTGTCCATCTGCATGCCCCCTCCCCAACAAAAATATCATGAGGACATATAAGTTGAATGAATATAGAGCTAACACAGATAAAATACTTGGTTATTGTCCATGGACATTATTCTTAAAACAGCATATATGTGTATGGAGGGGTGAGTATGTTGGGGGGGGGATGACTGATTTTGTACTTTCTCTCTGGCTCACGCAAGCATGCTTCTCTCCATCACTCCACGAAGAAGAAGAAGAAGAGTTGGTTCTATATGCTGCTTTTCTCTACCCGAAGGAGGCTCAAAGCGGCTTATAGTCGCCTTCCCTTTCCTCTCCCCACAACAGACACCCTGTGAGGCGGGTGAGGCTGAGAGAGCCTTGATATCACTGCTCAGTCAGAACAGTTTTATCAGTGCCTTGGCGAGCCCAAGGTCACCCAGCTGGCTGCATGTGGTGGAGTGCAGAATCGAACCCGGCATGCCAGATTAGAAGTCTGCACTCCTAACCTCTACACCAAACTGGCTCTACTATAGGGCAAAGTCTTGTTAGGTTTTCTAACAATTACATTTTTAAAGATGGGACTTGACATTTTAGAGCTTTAACAAATGTCAAGCTAATTGATGATTGTTTCCCCTCTGTAATTTGCTGGCCCATCCCTACAGATGCCAGCATTTGCATCCTGCAGTGCTTTGTCTTATTATTATTATTGTTTGAAAGGGGAAGTATTGAACTTCTCTTTATTTACTACTCTTGTTCTGAGGTGTTATGGATTTTAGGGTAACTTTATTAACTTGAGGAAAACAAGCGATGCATTTTGATGAGCTGCAGATTCATCGAGCCAACTTGCGGCATACATTAATCCTGAATCACAGGAATAATAATGACCTTACAATCCTGTCAACTTTTCCTCTATGTGTTATCTCGAATATCAGTTATGGATATCTATATCTATAGATATTATGATTGTGATTTTAGTAATGGAGTAATGCATATCCAAGTGATAGCACTTGTGGACCTAAACTTTGCTGAATATTTTTCCCTGCCCAATGAAGTTTATATGAAGTTGCAAGAGATTTAACAATAAATCTACACAAAGCTCACATTAAGATTACTGCCACTGGCTCATCGTTCTCATCTCTCTTTATTTTTTAAGAAGTCCTTTAGTTCAATAGAAATCTTTCCTCGCCATTCCCTTTTTTGAAAGAGTCATATTTGGCTCCATCCTAAGGCAAATTTGGCCATAGAACCATAGTTTGCGGATCCCTGTCTTAGAGCTCTGATGCGGAAAGTGCTATTGTCAAAGCCAGTTGATGGGTTTTTCAAGGATAGGGATGTGCAGCGGCAGTTTGCCATTGCCTGCTTCCACCCAGTAATCCTAGACTTCCTTGGAGGTATTCCATCCAAGTAATAATCACAGCCAACCCTACAGATCTTGGAAGATGAAGATCAGGCTAGCCTGGGCTACACAGGTCATGCCCCCTTGAATCTAAAAACATGCAATCTTGCCTGAAAGCTAACTAAAGCACTGTTGAATCTTCATTGTCATTGCTGAAGATTTTCTCTTTTCCCAGCAGTGAAAATTCAACATGTTTTAAGACTAATATTTTCCCTGGAAGTACCCACTCTGCAAAATGATGATAGTTTTATGCTTAACTGGAAGTCAAAGGAGAGCCACTTGAAAGCCACGTACTCCAACTCAGACATTCTGGCATAACACTAAGGCACACTCTTTTGAATTACCTCCATAAAATTCTCTTTAAATAAGTTTTTACTTTGGGAGATACATGATGTATAAATGGGCCCTATAAAATACTTATTTGCTTCAATCAATAGAACGTCTCTGATAGGAGGGTTATAAGTCACTCGCAACAGCCAGACCTCACAAACCCTCAACCAATGAGCCCAGGAGTGTCCTTGTAAATGCTCCCATGAATATTAACTAAAAAGGAGCAAAAGAGAAACAGCAGCAGAGGCATAAAGTTTGTAACTTTCTAAATCATCTCCAGTTTGAAATGCAGTATTAAAGAAATTGCTGATGTTATAGTCTCATGAAAATGCACTGGTCTGAATCAGATGACTTGTCTGTCTTGGTCAGTATTTCTTGTTGTGACTGGCGGCAGTTCTCCTGAGCCTTAAGAAGAGAAAGGTTTTTACTACTATCTGCCACCAGCTTTGTTTGGTGGTTAAGTGTGGTGGCCTCTAATCTGGAGAATTGGATTTGATTTCCCGCTCCTCCTCCACATACAGCCTGCTGGGTGACCTTGGGCCAGCCACAGTTCTCTCAGAACTCCCTCAACCTCACCTACCTCATAGAGTGTCTGTTGTTGGGAGAAGTAGGGTAGGTAATTGTAAGCGGCTTGGAGATTCTTTTGGGTAGCAAAATGTGGGGTACAAATAAACAGTTCTTCTTTAGTTTGAGATGCAGAGACTGAATCTGGGTTCTTCCATATGTAAACCACTGAGCAATAGCTCCCCCTCCGCCCCAACTGAGAATTGTCCAGGCCTGACTACCCTCCCATCATATGGCAGAAACATAGCCTGGAAAAGCCTAGTTTCCAGTAGATGCTAGAGAAGCTCTCCTGTGCTTGAATTAGGGTTAGCAACTTCCAGTTGGGCCCTGGCAATCTCTGGACTTATAGTTGATCTCCAGACTACAGAGATCAGTTCTTAGAGAAAATGGTTGCTTAAGAGGGAAGACTCTATGGCAAACCCTGCCCTTCCCAACCACAACCCTAAATCTCTGGGAGATGACAACCCTGGCTTGAATACAGAAGAAGAAGAAGAAGAAGAAGAAGAAGAAGAAGAAGAAGAAGAATTGGTTCTTATATGCCACTTTTCTCTACTAAGAGTCTCAAAGCGGCTTACAGTCACCTTCTCTCTCCTCTCCCCACAACAGACACACTGACCTTTTCCACACTGAGAATTTTCCCTGCCTTACTGGTCATCTGGTAGCAGGGCAAAAAACTCAGTTCCGCTTGATGCCAGCAGTGAGTCGGGGCCATCCCAGGCATGGCCCAACTCAGGCACTCTGTTGCCCTGTGGCAAAGGAGTTCTGATGTATCGGCATTACCTTTTTTGCCCTGAATGGCAACGGAGCCTATGCTGGGCTGGGCCACAGGGAAGTGAAGAGTTGGGCCATCCAGGCCTGGCTCCTCCTCCAAATATGAATCCCAGAAGGGACAAAACTGCCCCAGGTGGCTCTGTGATGCCACCTGTTTTTTGTTTGTTTGTTTAGGAGTGTGGTATTGCATCTACATGCACTACTACATCAATAAACAAACAAAAAAGTCCCTGCTGCCCCAGAGTGCAGTAGAACCTTGCTGTCTAGGCTGCCCATGCAGAGGCACAAATCCAGGGTGGAAGAGGTGCAGCTGCCAAATGCTTCCCCATGCAGGCGTACAAATCCAGGGCAGACTGGGTGCAGCTACCAAAAGGCTCCCCAGCTCAACCTGCCTCAACTCAAACAGCATGCTGCGGCCCGGCAGTAAACATCCTTGTGAGGTAGACGAGGCCAAGAGAGCCCTGAGATTATCGCTTGGTCAGAACAGCTCTATCAGGCTGTGACAAGCACAAGGTCACCCAGCTGGCTGCACGTGGGGGGATAGGGAATCAAACTCAGCTCACCAGATTAGAAGCTGCTGCTCTTAACTGCTACACCAAGTTGGCTCTCCTTTGTAACCCTTTGCACTGCCTTCGTTCTCTTTTCTTGGTGTCATTGTCCTACAGTCTGTGTTCTGGAAAATAGCTTTGTTGCTGCTGCTGCTGCTTCTTCTTCTTCCTTATAATCTGGCATTCTAGTGACCAATTCCAGTTTCTAGTCTTGTTTGTTAATAATAGTGACCCATTCTTTACATCCATGAGTCCCTACATCCACTGAAATCTATTCACTCTTTATTTAATGTTCTTGGATTTACAATTCTCTCACACAGGGATCTTAAATCTTTGTATTTGAGATGCATGCACATACTTTTTATCTTTTTAATCTCCAGGATCTTCCATTATGTATATTTGACTGCCACTAAATTTTTAATTAAAGATCCTACCAGTAAAGTACCTGCAGGTGTGAATGGATATATACCAAAACATGTAGCTTTTATACCACTAATGATCTGCTTCTGTCCTTTTACATTCTGTAGGGGACATCATTATTTTTTATTTATTCTTGCAGGTTTTACCTAATCAAGGACAATAATATTTCCCAAGGAAAAAAATTCTACTTAATTACTGATCCTTATTATGAGAGAAAAGTAAAGGGGAAATTAGCATGAACAATTTGTTAACACACGCGACTTTAATGAATTATGACCTTTATAAAAGGCATGGCTTTCACATCCCTCTGCTGCAGTGGTGTTGAAGACTGAACCTCATATTCTGTTGTAATAAAAGTGAGTTTGGGATGATGTGATTTCTCTGCTCCATATATACTCACATATAAACTGAGTTTTTCAGCCCTTTTTTTAAGCTGAAGAAGTCCCACACGACTTATATGCGGGTATTTAAAAAAAACAGCTTCCAGACAAGACAGGAGGGTGGGGGTAAGAGACAAGTATACTTGCCTGAGGAAGCAGAGGCAGGAACAACAGAGATGCAGCAAGCCTGGAAGGGAAAGAGCAGTCTCCGCCTCCCCCCCCCTCTTTGCCTTAAGGAGGCTAGCACGAGGGTAGCACGTGTTGCAGGAAGCTCTGCAGGGAGCTCTGAAGCCTCTGTCTCAGAGAGAGAGCAGAGAGCAGAAGGAGGAAACGCCCCTAAGAGGAATAAAGGCAAGAGGGATCAGAAGTAAAGAGGAAGGAGGAGAAGGGTGGGAAGAAAAGGGAAAAAATCCTGCCTGAAACAGGGGGGAGGAGATGAAAGGAGAAAAAGCCTTATATGTGAGTCAAAAAGTTTTCCCAGCATTTTGTGGTGTAATTAGGTGCCTTGGCTTATATGCGAGTATATACAGTATATCAGACTGCTCAGGAGAACTGCTAGTTCCCTTTCTTCTTGCAGGAGAGAATGTACACTCCACAGGGAAAAAAAGGAACATTTTAAATGTAATCCTTGAGATAAGTCCCAGATGGTGAAATGACTCTGTCAATCAATCAAAATCATAATAATTGTGTTCTTTTTTATTGTGTGAATTTTAAAGGTCTGTTGAATGCTCAGTGTTTCCCACTTGGATATCATTTGTTTGTTCTCTACAGTGTCTTAAGATTTCAAAGTTAGTACTTTTTTGGGCTGGGACATTTTGAATTTAGAATTATCTAGCAACTTTTTAAAAACTCAATATAAATATATAATGTAATTTAATTCAGTGTAAATGGAGCAAAACACTTGTTTTAATTATTAAGAGTTGTAATCAACTAATACAACATATTGTGTTAAATACTGTAACATCTGAGAGATTCATTTTCAAATCCCCACTCTATAACAGAAACTTGGTCAATCTCCCTTTCTCTCTCTCTGACTAACCTACCTCACAGGTTTGACTTTGTAACCACAATGGGCAGACAAATCAGAGTATAAATATCTAATAATAAATCAATTATTGAACAATATTCCAACATCCTTTGGTTCCCTTTCCCTTGAGACAGCATCAAGGCAGCTGAGCACACCAGGAGGTTGTTTTGAAAAGTTGATACTCATTTACACACACACAACAGTAAAAGATGCAGATACAGTAAAATTAACCATAAAAGATGGAAGGTTCTGCTTCTAGGGTAGTAGAACCTACCTGAGAGGTGGTGGAGGAAGGATGCATCTCAGAGGAGGGAGGGAGGGAGGTGGAGGAGCTGTAGGGTTTATTGGCAGCCAACAACGTCCTGTGTCTGGGCTTCAGAAGAAGAAAACCTGACTGGACAGACTATTCCTCATACAGCAGAGGGCTCAGTCACCTGAAGGACCCAGCAGGGCACAGACACATGAAGAGACCCAAAGTTGTGGCTGCATAGAATCCTTAATAAAAGTTTAGACACCCAGGAGCACCTATCATATACCCCTAAAGCTAGACTTGGGATCAGAATCTTCAGATAATGATTGGAAGGATCCAGAGACCATTCTGAGGGAAGGCCAGGAGGCTACTATCACTGGACCCCCCCCAACCCAAAGTTCCTGGGTCCTGAGATGTTAGGCACCCAGGCAACGTTGCCATTATACTGGAATCCATGGTGGCTGCAAGGGAACAAATCCAGGACTACCAGTCACCTCATTTCCTACAGTGACAGAAATGGTAGGCTTGCAAGGAAAATCTGCAGTACAGCAGGCCACATTCCAACTACTGAGTCAGATCATTGGGTAAGTGTGCATAGTGCTTAGCAGAATTGGGGTCAATAAAGCCCTGGCGAGATGAAGCCAAGGAACAGGTGGGATCTCTTGCCCTCCATAATACTTAAGCCCTGCACTACATGGAAAGTCTTACTGATTTAACCAGTTCATGTGGTGGACATGTTTCCATGCTGCAAGTGAGACTGAATATGCTATTGGAGCCCAAATAGCACCTTAATAAGAGTTTTCTTCATTGGGAATGGAAATGGATTTCAATGTGTTTTCCTTCCCTTGGATTCCAATATTCAAATATGATTGGTAACCCTGACAGTAGCAAGTGCTATGCTGATGAAGCTCCCTGTTTCTTCAAAATGGACTTGCCTGGCCTCTCACCCTCAGCAGGGGCATTCAGCTGTTATCTGGCTGTTGAGTCATCAAGTCCCTGTATACATTTGTATGTGTGTGTGTGGGGGGGGGGGAGGCCTGAAAGAGAGCTTTGCATTGCCCACACCTGCAACCATGTCCTATCTGTGACTCAGTGTAGGTCCTCATGATAGTGAAAATCCTACTGTTCAGGGAATCCTACAGCAGGAACAATGATAATGGGAGAAAAATGACCTGTGAATGGACACACAGGAGTTAGGCAGAGAACTGATAGAAATCAATGGTGATTCTACATTAGGCCAGACCATCGCCAGAAGGAACCATCATCATCCATGATGCCCACATGATATACCGTGAGGGGATTACTTGTGGGGTGGGAAGGTAGCTTTTTTTTGCCACCAGGGTTTGTGTTATATTTTAATGGGATTATAATAATTGTTTCATGTAGGGTTTTATTCGCTGTGAGACAGTTCACCGATAGTGGCAGGTAACAAATCCAATTTAATAATAATGATAAAAAATGTGAAGATGGTGTGAGCAAAGATAAGAGCCCTATACTCTTATTATGTGTATGTAGAAGTTTCACGAGATGATTCAGACCCAGTATTGCAGTGGCAAATGACATAGTTGATTATGTGACAAACCAAGCAATTCAAGTATGTCTCAGACAGCTGGGAGCATGTGGAGAGAGCTGCTGGGGAGAGTTGCTGCTGCTGACCAGGTGAGGATATTCTGGTGCTGAGGAGATTGCTGGGAGGATTAAAAAGGGCTGCTCCTCGACAGAGCTCTTGGCCTGTGGCTCTTAGCCTGGGGTTCTTAGCCTAGTAATTAGAATCTGTAGATTATATTTGCCTAGTAGTTGCACTGCCTAGAAGTTACGATGGACCTCCAGGACACTCATCCCATCATCTGCAATGAGTGTAACATGATTGTCTTCCTCCCTGAAGACAAGATGGACTACATCTTCCCCAAGTGTAAACTGGTAAGACTTTTGGAGGAAAGGATGAGGGGTTTAGAAGAGAGGATTATTACTCTGACAGAAATTAAGAAAGAGGAGGAGTTCATAGACAGGAGCTGTGCAACTCTGAATAAAGAGGATACAACCAGTCCTGAAGAGGATATGGGGATTGACCTCATTACAGAGCCTCTGCAGACAGGAAAAAGACTCAACAGTGCAGAGTGAGACGGTTCTTGGGGCCTTTGGAGCTCCAGAATAGATTTCAGGCCCTTGCAGAGGAGGTGCAAGTGTCAACGAGGGAAGAGGTCCCAAAACAAAGTCTAAGACAAAGTGAAGAGGCCACGGGGATAGAAGGAAATGGTGTTGAGGGAAAAAAAGGAGAGTACTGGTAATTGGAGACTCCCTACTAAGAGGAATGGATCGTCATGTGAATGGGCCCGACCCCCTAACCTCAGAGGTGTGTTGCTTGCCAAGGGCGAAAATTAAAGACATTTCAGCACGGCTGCCCAAACTCCTCAAATCTAAGGATCGCTACCCATTTGTGATGGTCCACGTGGGAACGAATGACATGTCCATTAAAAAACATCATTCCTATTAAAACAGACTATCATGATCTAGGGAGGAAGCTCGAGCAAATGGGAGTACAAGTGGTATTCTCTTCAATCTTGCTTGTCAAAGGTAGAGGAATGCGTCGGGAGAGGAAGATAATGGAGGTGAATCAGTGGCTGCGTAGTTGGTGCTGGCAGGAGGGATTTGGTTTCTGGGACCATGGGATAGGCTTTCTTGAAGAAGGCCTACTAGCACTTGATGAATTGCACTTGTTGAAGTTGGGGAAGAATGTGTTTGGCAGGAACCTGGGGAGATTCATCAGGACAGCTGAAGCCACAAGGGAAAGGAGACATTCAACATACGGCGTGTAAGGAAGGAGACCGATCGGATGCTGTTTCCGTTGGCTGCAGAGGAAAGGACACGCAGTAATGGTTTTAAACTTAAAGTACAACAATATAGGCTAGATATCAGGAAAAAAAAATTCACAGTCAGAGTAGGGTGTAAACTGCATGGAGCTTTTATTCCACTCCCAGGTCGATTCAGTCCCTCCCGTCTGCACTGAAATTGATTTCCAGTGTGATTTCCATCGATGGAAATTTTCCATCTGCAACCGTCATGCCTCGACCCGCATTCACCGTACCTTTGCCTCGGAATATCAGGGAGCGCTTATTTTCCGGAATATCCACCAATTCGCGCCGGATGCACCAAAGGATCCACATGTAGATGTCCTCGGCACTTGGATTAACCGGCATTCCTCCCCCGCTCCTCCCCAATGGTGACGTTACAGAACTGTCTTTTGCTGATTGGTCAACCAGCCCCCGCGTTTCCAATGCTGACACTGTGTGGTTCTCTCTTGCTGATTGGTCGACAACCCCCCCCCCTTTCCAATGCTGACTGAACGTGTTTATCTCCTGCTGATTGGTCGACTCGCGGAGTTGAAAGAAAGGGGGAATAATTGTTTCATGGGTAAATACACTGTTCAGCTCTGTTTTGAGAGCTTAGATTGTTTGAGACAGCACAGAAATGGAAAAGTGTACAAATACAGTAATTAAAAAAAACATATCCAGGCGTACTCTGGTGGGAAGTACGTCAGAAAGTCAGGGATTGATTTAAACTAATGTGATGCAGATGACGCAAGTATGTTAAAGCTGTTTTGTTTCGGAAATAATGTTTGTTGCAGATCACTCATAATGCCCGAGCCCGAATTGGGCAGAGATCGGCAAGAATAAAAACGGGAAAATCAAGAGATACAGACTAGGCCTAGTTCAGCAGTGGAATAGGCTGTCTTAGGAGGTGGTGAGCTTCCCCTCACTGGCAGTCTTCAAGCAAAGGTTGGATACACATTTTTCTTGGATGCTTTAGGATGATTAGGGCTGATCCTGCGTTGAGCAGGGGGTTGGACTAGATGGCCTCTATGGCCCCTTCCAACTCTATGAGTCTGTGATTCTGTGCTGGCACAGTTCTCTCATTGCAGTTCCATCATAGGGGACAGGAACCAGCCACTGCTTAAATAAATCCACAGGGTTGGGGGGAAATGTTCGTTCTGGAAAAGGCTGTCTCATTATATGAATGCTTTCTTTCTGTCTTTCTGTGTAACCTTGTTTCCCATCCCCGGGCAACATACAGGGCAGCTGATGACATATCCCCACATGTTCAAAGCAGAAACCCACTTTTTAGCAGTGTGCCTTGAAGGCAATTTTTCAAAGCCAGAGTTGTCTGAGCTTCTGCTGGCAGGCATGTGAACTTTGTTAGAGTGAACCTGAATGTCAATATTGGGATTTGCTTTCTATTCAAAGTTAAAAATGACTACTTATTTCAATCAGAAATAAATAATATTAAAGGTAAATGGCATGAAAATGAAAAGAGGTATTTGGGAGAAGATGTACAAATGAATCCTCTACATTCCTGATATAATGCAGTGACTCATAAAACTGGCTGTTGAGGGCAACGCTCAGTTATCATCAGGATTTGTAAAACATTATCTTGGTTCTATTATGTAACTGAATCCCAAAACATTGTTTGTTCTTCAGGCTGTTTTACTGTCTCATATTTCACTTTGAGTCATTAGGAAATTGGGGTATAAATATTTTTTAAAGGGATGGGTGTGGCCTGGGAAAATGTGCTTTTTGTGGTTTGTGGCTAAATCACGAACTGTATCAGGAGGTTCATTCAATGACCCATTATGCATGGGCCGGAATGCCTGTGCTGGTGGCGGCAGGGCATCGGGGAAAATCCTCAATTATGCATGCCCCCGCCACCAGCGCGGGCATGGCCCAGCCCAGGGCCATGGAAGGCCTGTGTTATACGAACGTGGGAGCTTCCACAGTCCCCAGGATACCGTGGGTACCGGCAGCGTCCTGGGCTTCGTGGCCCCGGCACACAGCGCGTGTGTGTGGCTATGCTGGGGCATCCTCATACGCCAGGGGAACCCAGCCCCTGTGCATACACGGGGAACGGCACAGTGGCCACCCGGTGTAGTGGCCGCCATGCATAATGGGTCATGAACTAAACCGGTTCATGGTTCGTGACCCTGCAGAAAGCCCAAAAACAGTGAGGCTGCTCCCTGCTGTTGAGCTGTTTTTGTGGATTTCATGGGGAACAGAAAGCAGGGGTTTAAAGGGACTCTGAATCCCTTTAAACCCCTGCTTTCTGCTCTATTCACTAACAGACACGAACAACTATGAACGGCTTTAAAAATTTTTGGAAGTTTGTGATAGTAGGCCCATCATGAACTTTGGTTTATGAACCATGAACAGAGCAAAAATTATGAATTTTGCTTTGTGGTGCATTTTGTGCTGATTCCTGATTTTAATAAATATTCACATACTCAGCAAGGATACATTACTGACAAAGCAATTGTATCCAAAATATAATAAAGATCTTATTAATGATGGCTCTCAGAATTTTGTTAATGCTAAAAAAGGCAGTACATAACTGTTATAGATGAGATCTTTAATGTATCTTGAATGGATAGAGAATTGTAAGAGGAATTTAGCTCTCCCTCTGCTAACACATTTCTTTGTGTCATGTACAGTCTTCTGAAATAAACCAGTAATTAGCCTGACAATTGTTTGTTGTTTACTTGGTGGAAAATTTGTTCCTTTCAAAACATTTTTCCCTCAGGCTAAAAGCATGGTAGTCTCATTATACTCTTCCCCCCTGAATTTCTCTCTGGAAACAAAATCAGACACTCACAATGCTACACACATTGAATGCCATCTTGAATTCCATCCAGTAAAGAGAGGAAACTTGAAAACAAAATGAGGAGGGATTATCATAGGTATAGTGTCACCCTTGGCACCTCAATTTGCCATTCCAGGCCAAACTCACTGCAATGGGTCTAGCTTTTCTCTCAAAACATGGTTCCTGCTCTTAGATGGACAACATAGACTGCAATTACTACATTTTCCAAAAAGAAATGCAAGTGATTGGACAATCCTATTGTTGGGCTTCAAGAAGACAGTCAGAGCAGAGGTTGGGACAATATATAGACATCTTAATTGATGGAATGAATTGTTTTCTGGCTGAAACATCTTCCAATTTAGTGAGTTGGTAGGGTAAACAGACCTGGTTTTCAGCCGGGTTAGGCACTAGCTAAGGGTTTACTGAAGTTTTGATGCTTCCACTTAATTATATTAGCAAGCATTCTTAGTCTCTCTGAATGGGGGGAGTTAACCAAACTAGACATAGAAACATAGAGTTGGAAGGGGCCACACAGGCCATCTAGTCCAACCCCCTGCTCAACGCAGGTTCAGCCCAAAGCATCCTAAAGCATCCAAGATTTGAACTCATCCAGTGCAGCTAAATGCCTCTCAACAACATTGTGAGTTGATGAGTCCAACTGCCTAGAGAGGAAGCTCTCAGTGGTAATTTGTCTATCGTACTTCATGCTGACTAATGCAGAGGAATCATGTTGATGAACAGCATCTCTATGAGGCCCTGGGTTCATCTGCTCATATACCAGGCAGCACTCAAGTCACCACAGGTACTTCCCCCACCCCTGTTAGGCCTTTCTAAAAAGAGTGGAGGGGTTTTTGTGCCACCTGCTTTTGTTTTCTCTCCATTTCTGCATCCTCTTGGTTTGTGGCAGGTACTGGCTTAATGTCCTTGGTTTTCTTCCTATTCTGTTTTGAAGTTGACCTGTCAAGGACATTATGGATTTGGGTGGTGGGGTGGCCTAGCTACTGGCCTGGCTATACTCCACTCCTGACCCTCCACCAGTTGGCAGTAAACAGCTGAACAGTAGGTGGAGTTCTCCAGGCCCATCTGTTAATCACCTGAATGGCAGGTGGGACTTACCCCCTCAGCAGCCGGTGAAACAGCCACCTTGACCCATCACCAACAGCTGGACAGTAGGGAAAGCCTCACACAGTGCCCAACCACAGCTTGCTGGACTGTCTGCTGCTGATCTCCCAGAAAGCAGACTACTGGGTCAGAGTAGGGTGCCACATTATTTTTCCCAGGTCCTTGCAGAGATCTATAAAAGGAGGGAGAAGTTAAAATACATTCCAGAACCTTCATGAGGTGTATTAATTAGTTCTTTCCCACTTTTAAACTCATTGATCCAATGAGTAGCTTTCTGTTGTATTTATTTTATTTCTTTTGGTGGAGATGAAGCCCCCAACTGCTCCTTGGTTTCCCCAACAATCTCTTCACATGTTTTCCTGGTGCAGACAAGAAACAACATTATGTGTGTAGTCATACTACCCTTCCCAGGTTTACAGGTGGTTCTTCTCAAATGCTGGAGAGCTCATTGGGTTTCATTGTATTGATAAAATTAAAGTTTGAATAACTTGTAGTTCAGTGGTATACAGGTCTATGGAAGAATGGAGGTCCAGGATACAAATTAATAACAGATTGCTCTGCTATGTGCCAAGTGGTCTTGCTGGTGCTTGGGGAGAAAAAGAGGAAGAACTAAGAGATCACCAAGTCTATAGTGATTCCATCCACTTTATCTTTTACCGATTCTCAGTGAGGTGTTACACCATTGGAGTTAGACAGTGAGCAACTGTTTATTCAGTCCTGTTCTTAAAGTTAGAAACATAGCTGTATTGATGATGGATTGAGATTCTCTAAAGAATAGAAAATAGGTTTAAAGTATAGAAAAGCCTCTAGAGATTAGAATTTCAAACACACAGCACATAAAACAACTTTCTTGAAGCATTTTCTAGAATATTTAATGAGAGTTTATTGCAATGGGGTGCAGTAACCTTCCATTAATCAGTTTCTGTTAAAAATTGCTTAAGGATTAATGCACAGCAGGACTAATTTTTCAGAATGCAAAATCAGTTTATTGATGTTTGCATTGCTAAGCTTTGATTATATTAATTGCTAATGCTTGGAGCATTTTGAGAATAATTTCAGTATGTTAGAATATGCAGCTTGAAAGCATATAGTCTTATTTTGACCCAGATGTAGAAACGTGAATGCAATTTCAGCCTAGTTAGGTTAAACCAGCCAAAAGGGTAAGCTTACTCCTTGTTAATTACAAAAAGCACTTACTGTGGTCTTCTTTTGGAAAATACTTTATAAATCCTATTCTCTGAAAATTATGTTATTTGGAAGAGAGAGTACAGGCTGCCCGTGGCTGTTCATATTTACCAATTAAAAGGAACATAATTCCTTAGGCACCATCTTCATATAAAATAGTAATGATGCAAAGCACAAATGTAAGAGAGATATGGAGATTTTCGTATGCATCCTCCATCATAGAGTTATCTCTCCTTTCAGTGTCTCTGTCTCCTTCACCAGTGATTTTTTGGGTTATTTTTTCTTCATTTGGATATGTATGTTCCTGCCCAAACGTGAGTGAAACATACACAACACCCACATGTCTTTTTTCTTGTGAGTAAACCCAATTGAATAACATTGGTCTTAATTCCAAATTGCTTAGGAATGCTTCCATTCTGACCTGTTCCATGGTGTTTGCAGTTAATAACTTATTGGAGGGCACTGAGGTCATTAAGAAGCTATTGGGTATTATGTGAAAAAATTAATAATAAGCACAATTATATGTTTTTTTTAATGCTCAATAAGAAGTTGAATGAATCTTCACAATGGTCTATATTGTATTGTGCAGTTGACAATACATGGATTGGCCAAGGAAGAATGATGCTATTAGGATTGCCTAAAAAAAAACACTAAAATATGGAATATACTGTTAGACCATAAGAAAATACTTTATGTGTTTTGAAATAAGAAAGGGGCCATTCTTTGAAATAAAGAACAGGTGGCTTGCCTAATTGCCATGGAATGGTGTCCATGAACATGTCAACTTTCCAGCTCTTCAGAAAAGATTTACTATCAGAATTCTGTGAGGAAAGACAGAGGTTGTCAGTTTGGCTAGAGTTATGATCTCCAGGTCACAAGTTACTGTTCATTATTTTACTGTATATTATAAATTTTCTACTGTCTCTGTCATTAAATGACTTTGCAGTATGCCATACAATGAAAACAAACAATAAGGTTCTACTCTGATTAATGTTTGGTATGAAGTACCAAGGATCATGTACCAAGCACAATTAACCTTGATTTCATAACTAGGACAGTATATTAGGTTCACTGGGAGAATATAATAAAGGATTTTATTTAATGTTTATTGTTCTTTTGAGGATAATAGATTAAGTAACCATAAATAATGTACTCTTGCATCCTGCCATATCTAATGAAGAATTACCTTTTATGGCCAAAAGAAGTATGTTCAACTTTATATAATTTAGCTCTCTAATAAAATGAAAACAATCATTCTCAGTACATTTTACAGCTAATTGGTTGTCTTTCAGTTGTTGGGGGTTTTTTTTGGCTTTTTTTAAAAGGTCAAACAATGAAAGAGCAATGAATGAGATGAAAAACAGAAATTAAGGTTGGTTGGTGTATTTTGAAGAACCTATTTTGTAAAATGAAATACTATGTGTTGTCAAGTATTCACCTGTGCAATTAAGATATCTTTAAATTTTATTATTGATCCTGCCATGTCTAATAGTGGTTGCAAAATTGCCAGGATCAGATATTGAAATGCAAACATCATCAGGGCTCCACTTCCACTTTCAGAAATAAAATCAGACACTTCAATTCCTTCTGAAGTATCTGAATATTTGAGTACACAGCCCCTAACTTTGAAGCTAAATAAGGCTATTATTAATGCTATTCTCTAAATCAGTGATGGAAGAGAATAACTGAAACTTTATCAGGATATCCCTAATCATCAACAGTAGATAATACTGAAAATGTTCAGACTTCACAGAAATCAAGGTTGCATGATTATTTATCAAGAGACAATTATATAAGCTTCAAAAATATATAATACTACAGAACTATTATTACATATTGTTCAGATATAACCGCCAGTAGATTTTTAATACAGTAATAACATTTAGGTGAATAACAATGCCTATTGGGTATTAGTCTTGGGCGCGGGGCTTGTGTTATTTCACCTGTTCAATGTGTATTTTTATATTGTATGGGAATATCTATCTATTTAATTATTTGTTTGTTTGTTTATACCACCCTTCCCAATGGCTCTGGGCAGTTTACATAAAACATTTTGGAATATTTACATAGAACACTATCAATATCAATATAACAATATAACAATAGCATACAAACTAGAACAACTAGAATAGTATTTCAACAATATTAATATTGACACTCCATTGGTAGGTTTAACCTCTCAATCTTTGTGGAGGGACCTGTAGATGTTACGGGTCAGTCGACCTCAAGCAAATGCCTGGTGGAAGAGCTCCCTTTTACAGGCCCTGCAGAATTGTGGACAGGGCCCTGATCTCTTTGGGGAGCTCATTCCACCAGGTGGAGGTTTTAATGGGATTTTTAATGAGGACCATGAGCCATTGTATGGGAGTGGCAGGATAAGTAAGTAAGTAAATAAATAAATGAATGAATGGGGGGGGGTAGGGAAGCATTGTTCAGGGTCTGGCCCATTTTTTAAGAAACAGTTCTGGATATAAATGTCTTCAAGTCTTCTTTTTCTTCCTTGGAGAAAGCATTTAAGGCCCCTCTTCATCTGCTCGAAGTTTGCAGTATGACCTTATTCAGAGTCTGTGAGCATGCTGAGATCCTTTCTGACTCAGTTTGCCTCTTTGTTTGCTCATTACCATAGGAACTTAGTCCCTAATATATCTGAAAGAAAAGAAAAAGAGACAAGCCAGACAAGCCGTCTCATAGCTTTGTCCATTTTTATTTGCTTTTTGTCCTTTTTTTCTCTCTTTTGTCCATTTTTATTTGCTTTTTTGAGGGGGGTGTTAACTATTTTATTGATTTTATTTATTATGAAATAAATATTACATATGTTTGTACTTTAAAAGCTGTTTTAATGTTTGAAATATTTGCCAACTTGGGGACCCTGAGTTGGGTGGATAGGCAGCATAGAAATTTTTAAATATGATCATACCTCAGTGTTGCCAGAATTTTTTTAAATGGCTCTCATTCTGACAGGTTGCTATCAGTTCTGGGAACACATGGCAATGGCATCTTACATCTCTAGGAATCTCTGGACATTTCCAGAAGTTCCTAGGAAGGCATGTTATCACTTCCAGGCTTTCCGTGAAAGTGATATTACACAGTCACTAATGGCTGCCTTCCATGACCCATCTTTCCTGAGTCTCCCACTGCCATGCCTGGAAGTCCTACTTGCATGCTGAAATCTTTGAGAGGCCTTCCTTCAAATCCCCCCCACCCCAAGTATAGTAGTTGGTTATGCAGGAGAAGACATTTTTGCAGAGAGCATTAGGAGTGCATTGAGTGGACTCAAGGATATGGTTTCTGTTGTCATCATGGAATATGTTGGTTTTGTGATCATTTGTTCTTCCTACTAGTTGTTATGTTTAAGATTGTTTTGTTAACACCTGCCCTGTGAATCACTGATTGAAAGGTAGGCATATAAAAATAGGATCAAAACCACTGTTTCTTTTTATCCTTCTAACTCTTTCTCCAGAAAACAAGGCAAGATTTGCCATGTTCATTCCAAAACATTCCAAAACAAAGCTTCCTCTCACACCCCACTTTGCCAGTGTTCAAAAGGTTCAGTTGCTATCCAGTCTCATCACCATACCTGGTTTATTAACATCCGAAAAGCAACGAACCCAACTAGATCAGATCTACCTCCCCACGTCCCCCCGTTGAAGCCACAATCTCTAATAATGCAGTCCAAAACAGAGTTATGGCTTTCAAAGCCTACGCATTTCAAGGGTATAACTCCAGTTAGGATTGTACTGAAAGACCTCTTCCTGTTTCAGTTTCTACACTTTGTTCCTAGTGATAGTGAAGGTGAGCAGAGTGAATGATTCAGCAGATGTGTTCTAGACTGGCATGCCCAATTCAGCTGAGGTTAAAAGTTAGGATTTTCACATTGCTAACACATTTCTGTTAAGTATGATAGCTTTTTTTGAATGAAACTTTCAGACCTAGACAGCTCATATATCTCCAAATATTGTGAACCAGGATACAGATTTTCTATTTAGCACCTTAAAAACATACATATAGGGTTAAAAAGACCAATATATAGCATTCTAAGGTTAGACTTGTACACAAGAGACTTGCAGATATTTAAACTGCAGGTAAGATGTCCAGTCTGTACTGGGGAGAAATGGACAACTCTTCTTTTTGAATACTGAACTTAATTGTCCAGAGCAGGCCTTTGAGACACCCAACTATGAGTGCAGGTCGTTTCCTCTCTTCTGAACTTGTTGCTTCTTTCCCAAGGCAAGCTGAAGGGCCAGGGTACTGGGAACAGCCAATCCAGTTGGAGAATCTGTGTTCCTTGAATATAAGCTGGTCAGTTAATTAAAGGAAGGCAATGCCTGCTGCATTTTCCGCTGATAAACTGTGGCAAGCCTGATGCCTTTATACTGTGACTAAGAAACTGTCACGGGTTCAACATGCACAGGCTACTCCCCGATAAAGCAGAAGCAAGAAAGTCACACCCATTTATTATTCTGCTTCTTCCCATGTATATTAATCCATTGTAAAAAAAAAAAAAAGATAGCATAAATGTGCTGATCCAGCCTGTACTTTGCAGTTGCCCAAAGGACCAGTGCTCATTAAATAGCTATTAGTTCATGGTAATTCAGAAGACCTGGGCAGATGAGCCCTTAGCAGCACCAATCATTCCACTGATCCCAAAGAGCAAAACGTGTCACTTATCATCTTTGACTGAGACTGAGCTGAGACATTCTCCACTCGTGGCAGATGACAGAACGATGGCTGCAGCTGCTGTGTGCTGACAGATTGTATTTGCAGCAAGATGTGTCATCCCCACACTCTGTTTATGAATGCATGTAATTAAAAGCCATTCATGTAGATATAAAGGCATTAACCCCATGAGGAAATGATGCCAGGGCAGAAGGGGAAAATGTTCATGCCAGACTTAAAACAACAACAACCCTCACTTGCAATGTATTAACACATGATTTATAACCTGCTTTCTTTTGTCATGGAACTCAAGGTGACTTACCTAATGGAGGGACCTTCTACCCAAACAATGGGTTGGATGCAGCCAGTTTTCTGTTGGCCTTTGACACATATTATGCTGGTATTTATGGGACTTCCATGGACAAAAGTTGTGGGATGAGGACTGTGGAAAGGAGGGGAATTGGGAAGGACTAAGTGAAAAGCTGGCTGGCTGGATCCAACCCAAAGATCGCACTCAGCCTTGTTCTGCTTAGTCAAGGTGGCTGGGTCATGATCCTTTCAATCTTACCATGATAGCATCATCACAGCATTGGACATTGCACACTATTGCTATTACTGTTAATGCAATATTCAATGACATGTAGATGCAGCCCAGAATGATATGGTGACATCTACAGGAACTCACTCATAAATCTGGACTTTGAATTGCTTTTATTTTTAAAAAGCAAAATACAAAAAATGAATACTGCTGTCTGAGAGGTCTTTGATCATTAAGGCCTGGCTTCACCAGGCTTGTGCTACAATTTATATGGACATGTGCTGTAACTGTTTCTCACTGGAGTAGCATAACATGTAATACAAGAACATCATGGGCATAATCATAGCTTGGATCCAAATCATATTTTTGGTGGAGGAGCAGGGGAGAATTTGTCAATATGCGCCCACACGGTAGACTCCAACATTTCCCCCAGCACTGTTCTTGGGTACCCTTAACTCACAGGGAAGCAATTTTGGTACTGAGAGTACTATAGGAGACAGCAGGCAGGAAATTCTGTTCCTTTTTCCGAGTCCTACTGGGTTTGAATCCAAGCCATTATGTTCAAGAGCTCCATTTGCATGATATGCCGCTTTGCCAGAAGGACATACAGGTATTTGTGTGGCAAACTGATACCTTGTTAACTTGTGATGGAGACAAGTTATGGAGACAAGCATGGTGGGTATCCTCTCCACCATGCAAGTGGTGTCTGAGCCATGCTAAAACTATGTCTGAACTAGGACAATGTTAATTGCTTTTATTATTTGGAGCAGTATCAGTGATAGCTTGTGCTCTTTGTGGCTTTTACAAAAGAAATGACTAGAGTAATACATGTATGTTGAAATTGGACAGTGCAAAAGCAACAGAAAAAGAAGTCTACAAAATGAAGTGTGGCTGAGGGACATGTTTCTCCTTTTACAGAGAACCTTTGGATTCACACATCACAGATGCCAATTCAGAAAATGTCTAATAGATGTACAGCCAGATTCTATAGGATAATAGGAATGAATAGGCTACCTGTTACAAACTATCATATTGTCTTGTGCAAATGAAAGCATAAAAGGACTTAAGCACAGTTCTGCTTCTGAAAGACCTTGTGAAACACCTAACACTCCCCCCTCTAAATATTATAGAGCCCAGAAATTGGCTGCACAACATTTTATGCAAGCAGAAACTCAAGTAGGGATATGATAAGTCTGACTTTGTGTAAGTGCCTATCACAGTCTTTTCTTGCATTTCTGCTTGCATAAGAGCTATAGCACAAGTATAAATTGGGTCTAACCCTGTATTCCCAAAGGTGACTAGCTTGGTGCACTGTGATCTCTCTGGCTGGAGTAAGAGCATAGCATGTCTACTTGGACTGGATCTTAAGCCCACATATGTTCTACATGGGACTGGTATAATCTGCTGCTGTCTTTTGCATTTCCATTGCCTTTCAGCCCTGTTTTTGTAACACCTGCTCCTGTGTGTATGTGTGTAGGTGCACCATGCCTATTATTTATATGAGAGTGAGTGCAAATGCAATAAAGCATATGGCATGTACTGAGTGAAGGAGATATAATTTTCCAGACTGGAAGCAAGCGGTAGCAGCTGGCTTCAGTATTTTCACAGATGCTTAGATCCAGGGAACATTTGCCTGTGTACAAAAAGAAAGTATAGTGATGAGTAGGAGAACTGATATTTAGAAACAGGATGAAGCCATCATATTTTGGAAATCGACATCTAATCACTGAAGGAATCAAAGCCAAGCCATTACAAAGCCAGCAAGTGGATACCAACACTGCTTTGTAAACATGGCAGATTGTTTTTGTTGCTCCTCATAAGCACCCTAGAAGTTGGGAAAAACTTGGATCACTAATCTTCACACTGTAAAGGAAATTAGTTTGAGACCAATTGGAAGCACAAGGATGATTATCAAAAAACCTTGTGAATATATTCTGTATTTTCAGTGGGTGTGAAAGAACAGGCATATGTTCAGAAAGCCAATGAAATATACATGGGAAACCACGAGACGATGCTAGTTGTGTTTATAGTTTGCAACTAGCAGCTGGGCCTGGCATCTGCCAGCATCCATAGTGGTAGCTTTAATTTAAACCTGTTAGCAATTTGTTTCTTAAGCAAAGTCACAAAACAGTCATACCATGATGCATTCCCAAGGAGGACAAGGAAAACTACAGTTAAGCAATGAGCTTCGGATGTTACAAAGAAATGAAGGAGCCAAGGAGTGGGACTGTAGTAAAGCTGGGTGGCAGAGCATCTCCTATGTATACAAAAGTTCCAGGTTTGATGCCCAGCATCTCTGGTTAAAAGGATCAGGTCATGAGTGACTAGAAAGGTCTATACTTGAAAGCTGTTGCCAGTAAGATTAGACAACACTGATTCAACACAGAACAATGGTCTGATTCATTATCAGGCAGTTCTAATGTGAGCAGCAGCTATGTAAACAGCTAGGGAGTGCCAGCACTATGCTTAAAGTGTTTCTGAGGAGGATGGGAGGGCCTCTGAATTGAATGGTCACCCAAGCTGGTAGTTGAGTAAGGAGTAGATGAGCCTGTCGGATAAGGTCACAGGCTCACACCAGTGCAAGTTTTGCACAGCCATAGCAAGTTTTTGCTTCAATGTATGAGTTGAACATCCCTTATCTCCTACTCCCTGTCCACTACACTGTAGTTACTACAGCCCTTGTTCTATAAGCCCTTGTGCATTCAGATACCATGGTCCTCCAGCATAATGTTGTTGTGTGTTATCTTTTTCTTCTGTGGAAAAGCTGGTTGTTTCCAACCCATATACTCCAACTAGAAATTAATGATGAATTTCATCACACATCATAGACTGGAACATGGAGGAAAAACCTTTGTTTCATTATTGTGTTCAGTATCGCTGTCCTTTTTCTTCTTTCTGCCCAGAAAACATAACAGGATAATAAATCTATAATTTCAGGCTAAGTTCACAGTTATTTTCTCGATAGTGCTACAGTTGCAGGCACTGAATTGAGAAATTCCTGGAGATTTGGGAGCTGATCCTAGGGAGGGCAGGGTTTGTGGAGCAGAGGGACTTGCCATAGCATACACACTTCAAAGCAGCTGTATTGTCCATGGGAACTTATCTCTGTCACCTGGAAACCAGTTGTACTTCCAAGAGAACTCCAACTCCTACCTGGAGATTGGCAGCCTAAGATAATTTACTGCTAGCAGCTACTTTTCACTGCAGCTCAAGTGCCCCTTGATTTAATAAATCTATTTCTTTCACACATAAAAAACAACCAGCCTATTTAGCTTAGAATTTGAGAATGTTTTCTACTATGAGCACTTTGTAAAAAATTAAGTAGCCATATGCCAAATGGAGGCAATTACCCAGCTATCCTAAGGAGGGGTTTGAAAACTATAAGTGCATCTACTAATTGGACTAAGGAGAGGCAATTAACAAAGTGGCATTAACATTGATCCAGCCACCAAGGATCCAATTAGTCCACCAATGGTCATTTTCACATATCCTGTTGAGTTTTCACTTAACAATTAGTTGAGGTAACAAAGTAAATATCGGTCAATATGTGCTTCCAAAGGTGTGTCTCTCTGCAACAAAATGGAATAAAAGGCACAGGAGACGTGCTGCCAGTGTGTTTCTCTCATGTTTCATAAAAATCAATATGACCTACTGTAGCAGGCTAAAATAGGGTATTGGAGAGGAAAACTGAAAAATTGGACTGGATGTTGCCAGTTTCAATAAAGAAAAATATTAAATTACAATGACACACACACCACTTTTCCTGGGTATCTCTACATTCTTTTGGCCTGTATAACTTTGGAAAAGATAACTCCCTCAGTCAGAAGATCTGTGTGGAGGAAGAACAGGGCAGGCTGATTGAAGGTGAGGACTGGGATGAGGAGAAAATCTCCTCCTCCTCCTCCTGCAAGTGCAGCCATGCTGGAGTTGTGCCGTGGGAAGAGGCTTCTTTGTCCCTTGTTCATTCCAGCCCCCTAAGCTGTGTGGCTATTTAAGAATGTTATTCATAGTCCACCTTTCTCACTTGGAGTGAGAAAGGCAGAGTGCACAGAGTGAGTCATTATAACTGACAGGATAAATCGGGCAAGAGCATTGACTTGCAGGGTGGGAGTCTCAGCATACATAAAGATGTACACACAGTGTTGGCATTAACAGGGCCACAACTTTATTAGCAAATACCCTGAGAGGGTTGCCATGGCAGTGGACAGGAGCCATTTGCAGTCAGCTGCCTGCCCTGTTTCCCCACAGCAATGGCTTGTTCCAATCCCACACTGATTCCCAGCTAGGAATGTGGGACCCCTGAAGCCGTTGCACTCCCTAACCAGGGAAGTATCCACCTGGGAGACCAGAGGAGGCACAAACCTCTTCTGGACCCAACCCAGACCACCTGGCCCTGTGAAGCCTCACCCAGCCAGGCTTGGCACCTGCTCACAGGTCTGCCAACTCTTTAAAGAGGCCCCGTATTTGGGGAGTTTGCCATGCATGGCATGCTCCCCACCAAACTGGCTCTGCCCCCTGCCAACCCACAAGATGTGACAATTCAAACTTTAATGCAATAACAATCTGAACTAGCTGTAAACAGATCCCAACAACCCCAAATGGACATCTACTCATTCTGCTCTTTGGGAGGGAAGCTTGTCCACATTGCCCGGCAAAGTGGCTGGGCCAGGCACATGGCACACTAATGCACCTATGCCAGACCTTCCCCTTGGTTCAATCCCAGGGTGCCATGCTGCCCCTGCAGCCATGTGCACCCTGGGCTCCCTTTCTCTCCCCCTCCATGTTATTCTTTCCTACCTGCCCCACCCACTGCATCAATGGAGGTCCCTGTTTAATCCGGGCCACTAATAAGGTTTGCAGAACCAACCAGAAATCTAAAGCCATAACTGAATCAAAGCATAAATTTTAACATTACACATTAAATGATGCAAAAATTACATAGTAGGATCCTAGTATCAGCAAGCTATGCTCAGTAGCACAGACCACAATACCTAAAAACTTATCCAAGTAATTTTGTGAATCACTTAGTACAATGTAAATCTACTTGCCTGCATTAAAAAGCCCTCTTGAATAATACAGTTTCGCTGCAAGTAGCCCCCTGAAGTGGATATCCCAGGTTAGCCTGATCTCATTAGATCTCAGAAGCTAAGCAGAGTTCAAGCTAGTAAATGGATGGGCCACCTCCAAGGAATACCAGAGTTGTGACATGAAGTCAGGCAATGATAAACCACCTCGGAACATCTCTTACTTTGAAAATCTTATGAGGTCTCCATAAATCAGCTATGACTTGATGGATCTTTCCACCATCACACAAGTAGTAGCCATATCTCTATATAGGTCCCATGACCCTTCTGTGCAGTTGTGTACAGGCCAAGCTGATTCAACAGGTGGATTCTTAGTGATGGAGACAGGTAGGATTGTCACTAAAGATCATAGTTGAGAGTCATTGGATCAAAATAATCAACCCATCTTTAAAATTGGCTCCTTATTGATCTAGAAAAATAAATCCATGTAGTACATCCAAAATGATGTAATATACTGTTCAAGTTTATGAGGTACCCTTCATCAGGCACAGGTTACAAAAATGCAAAAATCAAGGGAGGAAAAGACACGCTCAGATCAGCTCTGTTGGTGTTAGATGATGACCAGTTTCCACACTGGAAACTGCCCCTGCTCGTGTGTGGACTCACAAATCCAGGGCAGGCAAGGTGCACCAGGCCAAATGCTCCCCCGTGCAGGAGAAGGAAGAGGTGGGGCAATCTGCCCCATTTCAAACTCCAGCCTGCCGCATGGCACAAAGCCTCCAGTACAGAAACGGTCCAGGTCACAGCTTCGTTCAATTAGTGTAAGCATTACTTTCCAGCACCTGCATTCTGGGAAAAAGAAGTAAACAATGGAGTCCCATCTCAATTGATGAAACAATGAAGTTCAATCATTGTTTTAATGAATAATAATACATTAAAAAGTTATTACATTGATTTGTATTTTCTGAGGGCCAATATGGCTGTTTGCAACTCCCTACACCATCCTGATTGGTATGGACACATGCAATTTTGAGCACAGAAACCTCATAAAAGGAAATGGAAAGGTACTAAACAATCCATTCTGATGCCATGTTATGCTCTCAGAACATATCAGTAGGAAATAAGGGTAGTGTGTTGAATTTGTCTAGGAGATATTATGGTTCCTCAACATTTGATCTACACAGCAGTCCTATGAGGTAGTTTAGACTAGGAACACGGAACTGGCCCAGGCTCATCTAGGAAGCCTTGAACCCAGCTTTCTGAGTTCATAGCTCAACCCTCTAAAATTATACCACTGAGATAGCCTCATATAATTGATGGATTCTAGACCTGGCATTCCCTCCCCCTTGGTTGTTGTCCTCCTAGTGTTTATTTTGTCCCAGTTTTATTCTATTATTTCTTTGAGCATAGTTAGATTAAAGATATAATTATTGTGGGAAAATTTTCCCCAGATTGTATTGAAATAAATACCTTGTATCCTACTGAATACAACTGCACCTGATTTCTACTCTTGATTGTCTGTTTCTTTCTGCTCTTTAATTATTTGCTTCTTTTCATCCTTATTCTGTCTCTCCCATCAGTGCTTGTTCATATCTGCTCTACAGAATTTGCTTCACCTCTGACCATACCTCTCGTACCATTCTTTCTGCACAGACTTTTATTCCATTCCTTTTATCTTTTTCTATGTGACTGCATCGCAGCTTGCCTCCCTTGAATCATTGTCCACTTACATTAAAAGGTCTGTGTTTGGATGGCAGAGTACCAGCATTTTGTAAAGGCTGCATTAGCTTCTCAGAGCAGTCACAAAAACATGCTGTTAAACTGGAAGTTGTACCTATTTTTCTGTCCACCTAGACTTCAATGGAATCTACAAGGCTGCAAATTATCAAAATGAGTCTATATTATCTGACCCTGGCATCTGCACCCACACACAAAGCAAACTGTAACCACTTGGGGATCTAATGATATAGTATACAATGTGTTATTATTGAACAGGAGTCCTCAGTCTTGTTGAGCCTGAGGGCACTTCTGGGGTTTTGAGAAAATGTAGTGGATGCCATCATAAAATGGCTGCCATGGGAGACAGAGCCCATCACACTATGGCAGCTGTAGGGTACTATTATAAGCCAAGCATTCTCCTATAATGGTGCAGCTATTTCTGAATGGGTGCTCTCTAGTAACTCTAAGGTAATACTACTTGAGGTCTTTCTGAAGCACCTCCCTGTGAGTCAGAAGAAAGCCGGGATTGGCTCTATGCTATGGGGAAGATGGAAGCTGGTGTTAGGAAACAAACTGGTGAGCATGATGGAGTTTACCACTGTATAGAAAAAAATGCAGTGGCCACTGCAAATTTCTTTAGCATAAAGGATTGGGGTGTGTGTCTTAATTGTGGCATTACATACAGCTGCATCTCAGTGTGGATTTGCCATAATGATAAGGAATACAGATGGGATGATCAAGACAGAAGAACTTCTGGCCTGATCTTATAAAGCTCGGCAGGATGACACAGATAATAAGGTAACCACTAAGAGACACTATTTATACTCAGATATATTTTCTTCATATATAAAGTACTGGCAGGAGTCTAGATCAGCGGCCCCCAACCTTTTTAAGGTTGGGGACCGGCCTGCAAAGATGAGGCCCGGGCACGCGCATGTGGCAGCTCCGCACATGCCCATTTGCGCCCACGGGCAAGCCGGTGGCTGTGCCTCCCTCTCCCCTCCCCTGCAGCGTGGTGCTCACCAGGCTGCAAATGCTGCACTGCGGCGGGGGGGGGGAGAGGGAGGCACGACTGCTGGCGGCCCTGTGCCGAGGCTTTTGCTTCCAAAACCGGACTGCAGCCTGGGGGTTGCCGACCCCCGGTCTAGATCTATACGCCTCTGGATAAAGAGAGGAGCTGGAGTTGATATTTAAGACCCCCTCTCAATATGCACTCCAGACTTAATTGAAGTCATTTGGAATTTGACTTAAAGGTTGTTCTGGACTTTTGAGTTCTGTAAGTTCAATATGGCCATCAACCAACATCATGGAAAAAGCTGCTAAAAGCTGGACTAATCATCTTTGGATACCAACATATGGCAAATCCTATGATTCAAATTGCAGTCATAGAGCAGATGACATTCTGCAGGAGTCTGAACTCCTACACAGTCTGAAAAATCTGAGTATGTTTCTCTGGAATTTTTCAGCAGAATATTTCTACAGTGATACAGGGCACATGATATTATATAATACATTTTATTAATAAATCATATGTCAAAAATGACAAACCTGAATGACATTCAACAAAATTAAAATGCCCGCCAGTCATTATCATACAGGTTTTCACAGCATACTAGACTGCCCTTTGACACCATGAACTCTGAAGCAAGGCCTGTGCTTTTACCTGCTATATTGCTATTAAAATGCAAAACACAAGCTGTCTAAGATATGCCATTGCCTTAAATCATAAAACTGTCATTGAGAGAATGTCTCTCTGTATTGACCTACTTTTATATCCTGTTACCCAGAAGCTGCCTTTCCTTTTCGCATACTAATGATCTCGTAAGCAAAACACTGTCCATGAGCTGAACAAACCTAGTAAGGGACATATTGCAAAAACAGCTTTGGTTCCGTGCCCCAGGACTAACCATTCTCCTCAGTAGCTGAATTACATTTTCTTTTGTTTTTGAGAAAACAAAATGGCTTCAGAACATCAGAACTCCTGTGGGTTTTAGCTCAAAGGATAGGAGGTACTAAAGCAAATCTTGAACACTGATAAAGAACCCTATGGACCCATTAATTCACTCTTCTCTCCTAAAAGAAAACAAACCTAACCCAAAGATCCCTGCTAAATTGCTCCTTGAGCACTTATAGAGGAGATACCTTAAACAGCTTTATTAATCTATTTTATTCCTATTTCGATTTCTTGGCCACCCCACCCACACATGGACTCGGGGAGGCTCAATACATTAAAACCATCTTAAAATATAAAACACTTTAAAAGTCTTGACATACCAATTAGCCACCTCCAGATCCCCCATATCATTCTGAGTGTCTTGTTCTGTGGGCATGTTGGAATCCTACAGGCATGGGAAAACCAACGTGGGAAATGCAGGAAAGTGGGAGGAGCATGGAAAATGGGAGAATCAAGGAAAAAAGCCTGTAGTTATTCTTTATTCATTCTGGCCTCAAGCATAACCCTGATTGAAGAATGCCATCTTACAGGCTCTGAAGAACTTAGTTAGGTCTGTCAGGCCCTGGATCTCTCATCCCACCAGGCAGGAGCCCTTCTGGTCAAGGCCAATCAGATTTCTCTTGGATCAGAGATCTCCAGCAGGTTGATATTAGCTGAGTGTAACACTCTTCTGGGAGTATACTGGGAGAGGAAGTAAGGCCTTGAAGATTAGCATCAACACCTTGAACTTGATCTGGAACTCCACCAGTGCAGCTGACAGAGGGCAGGTTGAATAGACGCCCTACAGGGGGTCCCCGTAAGGATCTGCACAGATGCATTTTGTACCTGTTGTAACTTCCAGATCAAAGCCAAGGATAGGCCCACATGGACTGAGTTACAGTAGTCTAGTCTGGAGGTGATCACTATGGCTAGGTCTCCCAAGGCCAGGTAGGGCTCTAGTAGCTTTGCTTGGTGGAAGCAGTAAAATGCCTGCCTACATTCATTACCTGAGCCTCCATAGAAAGGGGCTCTAATGATATAGATCAAAGATCACTCCCAGATTCATGACAGAGAGCTAAGTTGTATGTAGCACTCTGTCAAGCCAGGAAGGCATACTTCCTCTTCTGGTCCTTTCTTTCCCAGCCACAAGACTATCATTTTCAAGGGACTGTTTCATTGTTAAACTGTTAGATTCAAATAGCCATGTTGGTCTGAAGTAGCACAATAAAATCAGAGTCCAGATCATGCCTGGAATACATCTTTGTTGGTCTTAAAGGTGCTAGTGGACTCTGATTTTATTGTTAAACTGTTGTGAGAACTGGGATGTTTCCTGAATACTAAAAAGATGTACCTGCATTTTTTCAATATTTATTCAAACCTTGCTTATCTCCCCAGTGGGGGCCTACTGTGGCTTACATAATCTCTCTTCCTGGATAAAGTTGCCAACATCCAGGTGGATCTTGGAGATCTCTTGGAATGACAATTGATCTTCAGATGGCAAAGATCAGTTCCCCAGAATAAAATGGCCACTTTGGAGGGTGGACTTTATGACATTATACCTTGCTGAGGTTTTTTTTTCCTTCCCAAGCCCTGCCCTCTTCAGGCTTCACGCTCCAAACCAAGAATTTCCCAAACCAGAGTTGGCAACCCTGACCCTCTACCATTTTATCCCATTTTGCTGAATTCTCACCAGTCCAAGATAGAACCAATTCCTCAATTTCACCAGGGGTCTGGATTCAGGACCTGGGCCAGCTCAGCTTCTATTAAGGAGAGGAAGGTATGTGGGCTTTAAAATTTTTATTTGATTTGAATGTGTAATGCACCCCTGGTGTAATGTTTTACTTACTGCTTGTAGGTTGCCTCAAGCCAAGAGGAAAGGTGGTGTATAAATATTTTAATATATAAATATTAACATGACATCACTAAACTAAAATGCTTTAGATGACATCACCCCTTCGGTGCCCACTTGGGACTCTCCTTTCTACATTTTTCCAGTTCTACCCCCTGCCTAATAATCCATGTTCAAGTTGTCCAGCCTCTGAGTTCCATTCTGCTCTATAGCATCCCATTCCACAATTATCTCCCCACATTACCATTTGTTATTGCTCCCAGGCTCCTCTCATCTTTCCGCTTAGAGAGCTTTTCATACCCATTTTCAAAATTAATTTGTGTTATCACAGTCATTTTTGTTTCTATGGAAATTGTGTTCTTCTTGCTTCACAGCAAACATCTTATATAAGGTTTTTAAAGTGAATGCATGCTATGGGGTGTAGAGAGATCTGGGCAATTAATGAGGGTTTTTTAAACGTACTGCATTAAAAGAGTAAGAAATGTGTTGCTTTTTTAAATCATTAGGTAGGGTAAGGCTCCTCTTGAGTTTCTGGCATGTTTTGTAGCACTTGTTTTATCCTGCTGAGATGTATTGTTTTCATGCTCAAGACCTTTGGTCATATGAGCTTCATAATAATGGAAAGGCTCCACTTGAGTTAGTGAAAAAGTAAAAGTAGCCCACAGGCTGATTTAAGCTCTGAACCTGTGTCTTCATAGAAGACATTTCTCAACTATGCCCCCCCCCCCCCGGCAATCTATAAGGAGTTTTATGGCTTTGGCCTTGCTGTTGTATTATGGATATTCAATGTATTTTCAATCCAGCATGATACACTTATGCATGCCTTTAATTATACTCTTCTGGGCATAAGTCCAGTCTTTGTTTCTGTAAATAAAGCAATACAAATGGGAGGGTTTGCACAAGAAATCAATACTAGCATCATCATAGATAAGCATTGATCCACTGAAGTTTGTGGCTGCAAGCTTCACATCAAGCACAATTCAGCACATTCCATGATGCTGTTACTCTCCAAATGCCATACTCTGGGCATAAGGAACAGCAACATGTTGTTGTTGTGGCACCTTCTCTGAGATTCAGTGATATGCAGGCTTGCCATTCCCCCCTCTCCCATCATGGTGGGTCAGCCTCTGCCTTGGTCCCAAACCGCCATCACCAAGAACTGAGGATCAGGAGAAAAAATGACCTCTGTAGTCATGCACTAGGAATTTAGAGAACAGAGGGTAATTCCCCTCAAAATCCCTGATATTTGCTGAGGCAGTGCTGGCAACTCCTGTGCTGTGGTAGATGCTGGAATACTACTGCAATTTTGTCACACCTGAGGTAGCCTGGTATCATCATGCTGTGAAATCCTGAAATATTAGAGAGGACGGGAGTTGGTAATCATGACAGATCCCTTTCAACTTTGTCTCCTAGGCTGTACAACTCCCTTCCCTCAGAAGTGTTGTTGTCTTCACCTTTCTCGATTTTCCAGAACAACTCAAAAAAGCTTGTATTTTCCATTTGGCCTTTGAAAACAGTTGATGTTTTATCGACATTGAGGTATCTTTTTTATTGCTGCTATGACTTTTTAAAATGACTCTTTTAGAATTTTGCCTCTGTTTAGAATGAATTTATTTCGACAGCTATTGATAGTTATAGCTTAAACATACTGCATTTTAATAATGTTTTTATTATAATAAGCTTAAAATAGAGAGGCAGGGTGTAAATTATCTAAAATAATAATGTAATAGTGTCATGTAATTTGTACAATTTTCATTTGTTAGCATCCTAATAGATAGGCAGCCTGGAATCCACAAGGGCTGCAGAGTAGGTGGCATCTGAGGTAACGCTGGAGTTACATTTGGTTGTATTCCCTTAGACTGCAGGCAGATGGCACATGTGGTGGAATGTTCCTTCATGAAAAAATAATTCCCGTGTATGGGAAAAGGACCACATGCAAAAGGCTAACCAAGAACTTTATTCCCTAGTATCTTATTTTTTCTGTGATTTTTTAAAAAATAGAGCAGCATGTGACCTTTACTGCTGTTTTCTTTTCTCAAAATTATCTCCTCCCAAAGTTGTTTTCCTACCCATAGAGTACATGACCCTTTAATTCTTCCCTCACAGTTATGAAAAGCAGCTGAAGCAGACAGGCAACTAGAAGGGACCTAGCTGAGCTGATCACTGTGTCTGAGGCAAATTTTTATTTAAAATCAAATAACTATCATAATGAAGAATCATGCAACTGATTATCATGTGTATTTGGAGCTGGGATTAAGTAATAAAATAATGAGAAGTGGACTGGGAAATGAAAGTTTGGCATCACTTCTCAGTGTGAGAGCCAATACTGTATTGTGGTTTAGTGTTGGACTAGTGTCTGGGAGACTCAGGTTTGGATCCCCATTTCTACCATGCAGGGTGACCTTGGGCCAGTCATTCTCATCCTAACATACCCCACAGGGTTGTTGCAAAAATAAAATGGAAAAGAGGATGATGATACAAGCTGGGGAGGGAATGCAAAGTACAAATGAAATTACGTTACATTATAAAACAAATAAACTCCACAATTCTCCTCATACCAACCATACCTCTGGCTACAAATATTTCAGTGCCATTGTATGGTTTGATAGTGCAGGTCTTGACTGAGGATCTTGGAAGTGATGTCATCATATCAGCATGATGATCTAGGACCATTTTAGAGTTTACCATAGAGTTTTGGGGAAATCCTAGAGTGTTGCACTGATGAGATTCCATCACTTCTGGAGCTTATACCAGAAGTGATGTGGTATTAGAATGCTGCATATTTATTTATATACTAGGTTTTAAGCCCGTTGCATGCAGGAATGCAATGGGCACTAGGGCTTGTGGGCACTAGCCCCTGATGGCAGTGGGCATCCTCCCATCTGTGCAGACTGCTGGCTTGATGGCATCACAGTCGTATGGGCTGGCGCGTGGTGGGAGGCATAGTGGGTGTGCATGTGGCTTTCAGCTCCTGACTCCACCGGGCAACCTCCTTCTCACACAGGGCACTGGGCTGACAGATCTGGAGCCATTTGGGCTGGGGAGAGGTGGGACAGCTGGGGCCAGAGGCCACATGTATCAGAAGGCAAGGCAGGGCAGGACAGGGTCTGGGCGTGAGGCTGCCAGAGCGTATTGTGGCTGGCTTCTGGAGGTAGACACTCCAGGGGCCGGCCCAATCTGGTTGCACACAGCTTTGTTAGGTGCATCCAGATTTGCACGTGCAGGCAGAAGCACAGGACAGACAACAGATGTGGTCCCAGACAGCACTCCTCCAACAGAGGCTTTTCACAAATATTAAAGAGAACAATGGTAAGGATATCACTATCTCAATAAACTTTTATTGGCATACAAGACCATCATATCATATGTTAAGATACAGAGTGTATAACAGAAACACAAATTAAATTTAAAACTCAGCAGCTTCACTATCCCCAGCAACCATAAAAACCCAATTAGGTGTTCTCTCACTTAACTTTAGAAAACAGAACACCCAAATCCTTAGTAGTACAAGATGGTGTCCTTTCTTGGAGCACAATGGCTACGAATTCTGCTACATGTTCCATTACTGCAGAAGATATGTCTTATAATAATTTTTTAATACCAGGGGCAGATGATTTGTTAGTCTGTAAGGGAAGGCCTAACAAGGAAGAGCATTGTTTATTTTAAAAAAAAGAAGTATATGTGCTCGCATCGGCAGCTCACATACCAAAAATTAGAACAATACAGAGAAGATTAGCATAGATATTTACTTACCATTACCACTGTTCACCTCCAGCCTGTTGGCAGCATTTGGCTGGCAAGCCTAGCAGCAGATCTCTGGGAATTTCTCCACTAAATTAAAGGGCTTTTTGATCTCTGATAATATTGATACAAACATACAAAATAAATTGTATACTTTGTGCAAAATATGTATTTGTTTTAATTTCTCTTGACCATTTAAGATGTTTCATTCAGCATTTAGTTGACATTCCATGACAACCTTAAAATGAGTAAATGTCTCTCTCAGAGGCAGATTAATTTATGCAGCACACTTAAAATCTGAGATGGGAGCTTTACAGTTTAAGGACTAAACATCAACATAACGAACTGAGCAAAGAAAATGTATTTACACAGATTCCTCTTCCCAGTTTGACGTGCACAGCCATAATTTATATAATGAGCAAAATCTTGACAGAGGAAGTTATTTTAGAAATTTAACTGCATGTATGTCAAATGAACTGTTAATCTGAATGAAACTATACTTTAAACTGTGGGAGATGTCAGTTTTTATGTTTGCTCAAGCCCCAGCTTCTTGACAAACAAAGAATTCTACTAAGCCCATTCAATAAGTCTTAGCCCTTAGTAAAGGTGGGTTGATATCTCATTCTCTAATACTTTATTAGTGTTCACCTACATGTGGTTCAGGAGATTAATAATCAAAACTGATTGTATGATGAAAAAACTAAAAGCAGGCACAAATAGGAAGCTGGGATACTGATTTGGACACTTTCCTGCCATGCTTCTGGATATTATTTTATGACTGGGGCCTCTCCCCTTACCCTTCCAGGCCAATTACTGGCTATGTTGGAAGGGGTGGGTGGGTCAACATAATCATATATGGTCATATTACATATAATTTTAAATTATACATATACAATTAATTAACTTCTACCAAAACCCTTCCAGAACTGTCAAGAAACCTCAGGTTTCATGAATCCATTGTTTTTAAAATGTATTTATATATATTTTAGACATAAACTGTCACTCTCAAAGACTAGCAGTGGTTTACAAGAAAACAATAAAAATAATACAAATAACATAACCCCTAAAAAAATTCCCTGACACATTAAAAGATCGCTGTACATTAGAGTCCAGCTTATTGCCCACCCCCTGTCCAGCTTATGATTAGGAGCTCTTTCATTAGGAGCGAGGGTCCTGATCTCACTCTAAAGGATCCCCTGATGGTAACTCCGGGACCTCAATCTGTCTTCAACCATATGTCTGGTGGAAAGCTCTATCTTGCAGGCCCTGTGGAAAGCTGATAACTCTGACAGGGCCCTCAGCTCTTCCAAGAGCTCATTCCACCAGGTTAGGGCCAGGGCCGAAAATGCCCAGGCCATAGTTAAGGCCAGGCAAATATCCCAGGGCCCAGGACAACAAGCAGATTCATACCCACAGAGCGGAGTGCCCTGCCCCGCGCAGATGCATAGGGCCCAAGCTGCATATAGCCTTAAACATAAAAACCAATACCTTAAACTTGACTGGTAACCAGTGAAGATGATGCAACACCAGCTGAATGTGGGCCCTCCAAGAGATGATCCTAGCAGCTGCATTCTGTACCAGCTGTAATTTCTGGGTCAAAGCTAAGGGTAGGCCCGCATAGTTACAGAAGTCTAACCTGTAAGTGACTGTTGCATGGATCACTGTGGCCAGATGTTCAGAGGTCAGGTAAGGCACTCATAGCCATGCTTGGCACAGATGAAAAAATGCCATTCAGGCTACCTTTGTGACCTGAGCCTCTATGGAAAGGGAGGCATCGAAGATCACCATCAAATACCTGGTGGTTGGTGCAGCTGTCAATTGCACCCCCATCCAGGCATGGGAGGTGCGCTTACCGATCCCACCCCCATCTTCCCAGCCACAGATCCTTTGCCTTGGAGGGTTTGAGTTTCAAGTAGCTCTGCCTGAGTTATCCAGCCACTGCTTCCAACAACGAATGTTTCCGCGAGGAAGTCTGGCCAGCCATCTATTAAGAGATATTGGTTACAACCCATCCCATAACTCTGGACAAGCTGGGCTAGAGGGTTCATGTAGATGTTAAACAATGTGGGGGAGAGAATTGCCCCCTGTGGAACTCCACAAAGGAGCTCTAGAGGGCCCAACAACTCATCCCCCACAGCAACCCTTTGTAACTGGTTCTGAAGAAAGGAGACCAGCCATTGTAGCACAGTCCCCCTAATCCCGGCTCCAGCAAGGTGGTGGGCCAACAGCTCATGGTCGACCACGTCAAATGCAAGTCTAGAAGTACGAGGATCACTGATCCACCCCAGTCCAGTTGGTGCCAGATATCATCCATCAAGGTGACCACAGGATGGAAGGCCAACTGACATGAGTCCAGGGCCAAGAATGCTAGGAGCTAGTCTACTGCGGCCCGCTCCTGTTGTGGAACTCCTTTGTGGGTTTCAAGCTCAATGGATCCATTCCCTCTCTGGCTGTACTATTCCTTCCAGTGTCATAAACCCATGTACCAGAGGAGTGGAAGACACAAGGTAGACCTTGCATGTCCTCTGATCCCTCTCAGCAGAATCCTCTGCTATGAAATTTAAAATGAAGGGGCAAATTTGGTATATCAAGTGGCTTATGGATATGATTTGAATGAGAAACCACCAGGGAGTGACCTGAAGTGTCCCTATTGCTTTTTCCTCCTCTGTAATATATTTTCAGTGACTAATGTTTTGCTTCATATCTGAAATCTTTAGAATCCTAGTGTATCTGCTAAAACCTAAGAGTAATGAATAAATGGTTTTTAAAAAATGGCTTTAAAAAACCCCCAAATACTAAACTGTCACTTACTGGAAAGCTCTCTTTGATGTCAGCAGCACTGTAATTGTCTCTGTTGTGGTTATTCCTGCAACATCTGTCTGTTGCACTGGAGCCAAGGAACTGCATACGTTCAGTCACTTCGAGACATTTTCTCTTGATTTATACCTGATTTTCTAAAGGTACAAAATGAGTAAGCATCTGAAGGTCAGGTTTTTAGAACTGGGGCATGATTTGTTTAAAATGGTAATACATTTATATTTTAAGCACACACATAAAGAGAGAAATATAGACTATTTTACTTTTCAACAGTAATAAAAGATTAGACTTTATACTTACATACTAAACTCTGTCTTGATTAGAATTCTGCATGTGTCAAAAGGACAATGTTATGGAAAGGTGTAGAGATAGGAGGGGCCTAAGAGAAAGAAATGTAAAGGCAGAAAGAGACCAAGGAGAGAAAATGCAAAGCCTTGCATAAGGACTTGGACATAAGAGCTTATTGGTTAGAAGTAAATTAATATAGAAAACTGGAAACTGGTCAAGAAGTCCAGAAGACCAACAGAGCTACTAGAAATGATTTCATATAAATAAACTGATTAATGGTTCTTTTGTTTTTCAGTTTTATTTTTCAGTTTCTTTAAGAAAGCTATGTATACCTCTGTTACACCACATGAAACTGATAATCAGGTTACTCAGCATTAGGACATGGATTCTGATAGTCACATAGAAGAAGGACTTTGGCAGGCACTGATTATTCACCAAATATTCACTAAAATATGAATATTTTGTTATTAGTTTTGCTAAATATGATTGTTATATCCTCATTATAGTTATTATTACCACTATTTATTTTATTTGAGCTCATCAGCACTGGCTGTAACTTCCTATTTTGTCAGAAACTCTGGTTCTGCATGCAGAGGCTCCAAGCTGCATGCAGAGGCTCCAAGATTCAATTCCTGGCATCACTAGTTAAAAGGATCAGAAATAGGTGGTCTAAAATACCTCAGCCTGAGAACTTGGACAGCTGCTGCTAGTCAGAATATATTATGTGGCATTGTCAGAGATTGTACTTCTCACCTGTAAGATCCTACATACTAAACTTCAAGCTGATATGAAAAATTGGATCCATCCAACCATCTTCTAAGGAATTTCCCTCCAGTCTATGGAGAGTCTCCATTGGAGACTTTCTCTAACTTAAGGGGTTCTTCTATTGGAGAAAGCTACTTAGGTTTGAGGAAGTCTCCTTAGGTTGGAGGAAAGTTTCAAAGTTTGCTCATTGGAATGGTCCAATTCACCTTCAGCATTTGATAGCCAATTACATTTTGCTCTTGTTTGCAATTCCAGAAAGCTGACAGAAGGGCAGGGTGTGTAACAGGTGGCGTTTGGCACACAAAAGAAGGGCAGGTACTAAATCGCAAAGCAAAAGTAATGTGAAGGAAGTGACAGAAAAGCCGTAAAGGCAATATATGTCAGCAAAAGAACTTGATATGTACAAGGAAATGACAATATTGCTTTGCACTTATACAGAATCCCAAAGACTCCTTGACAGTGCAGTGAGTGATGAAAATGTAAAGTTCGGAGTCCTGTCAGAACCATCCTCTTGGGTGGCAAGATTCATCATACATCATTGTCAGTGTGCCTGTCTGTCATTCATATTATCTGCTGAGGCTCTCTCTCCTCTCCCTCTCCAGGCCCTCATTGAACTGAAGCAGCATCAACAAAGCTCCAGGATGCAGAGGCTTGATTCCCTCTTGGATATAGGTAATTTCCCAGTTTTCATTACTTAAAATAATGTCATCAAACCACAGGGTTGTATTCAGCTCAGATGTTGATGCTTTGGCTTTCACACCAGCCGTCCAACTAGATGTTATAGACCTTCTTGTTTAAATTCAAGCCTGCCCCAGTTTGTATGGAAATATAGTTGGGTAAATGGAGGGTGATTTTTCAAGCAAAAAGGCATATGGACTAAGGAAGTGAACCAATTTCCACGCTGTACATTTTCTGTCTGTAGCCCCTCCTCCATCTTTTCCCCCCAGCTAAGCTTACTTCTAAATTAGGTGCTGAACTGTGAAGAAAATGATCTGAGGCAAGGTCTGCAGGAGACAGGTGAGCAATAGGGATGTGCAAAAAATAAATTGATATTTTTGGGGTTTGGGTATATTAAACCCCAAACGATTGGTATTTCCTGATATTTCCAAACACCAATACCAATTTGGTATTTAGATTCAGTAAATATTAAGGAATGCTGTATTTATATAACTCCATGAGCCTGAGGCTTTTAAAGGGAACTGAGTCTCTTTGAATGCCTTAACTATATGGTGGTCCTCAAAATCCCAATATTTTCAGGTTTGGCCATTTCAGTAGCCAGAAAAATAGCCCCAACATCTAGTTCAATTTATTTTTTAATTAACTAATTAAATCTGGCTCAATTAATTTTTGATTTGGTATAGCCGAATGCACACCACTAGCTGGAAACCCACCAAATGTCCCATCATATTCTAAAAAGCAGCCCCCTATTCACAGCATTGGGTTTAAGCCAATGGGCCTGTCACCATGGTATCTAGCTGGGTCACATTATACTATCTGCAGAGTTTTTTTGGGAAAGAAGAAGGGGGAACACCTATGTGCAGATTTCATTTTAATGACACAGTACTAAGTAACAAACACTCTGTCTTGACATCTCCTGTGCATTTATATTCTTGCTGGCTACCTGGTTGGTAACTAGAATGAGTTCTGGAATAGACTGTGTCAGAGCAAGCATGCAAAAGAATGTGGCAAGTATCTTTTCCCTCTTAATAAAACAGTAAGGGGTGTTGGGGTCGGCTCAGTCCGTGATGGGGGGGGCAACAATTGGCCCCTTGGCCCTGGACTGACAAGCAAAGGGGCCAATCGGAAGGCATGAAGTGCCTTCCAATTGGCCCCTCACCAGGACAGACCAAAATTCCATTCACCCAGCCCAGTCTGGCTGCCAGATTCACACAAGAAGGGAAATGATGCAGAACTGGGAGGAGTTGGTTGCCATGTAGTCTTCCCCTAAGAAGAGTCTCCAGTCTGATTTTCCCTTCACATATATGAGGACATGGCTCTGGAAAACTCATCTGTAACCACTATGCCACAAAGGTCAGCCCTCTCCCACACTCAACGAACATTCCACACCACAGGTTCTTGACACCAATATCTTCATGCCCATGCCCTCATTTGCCACCGTGCCACCACAACCTCCCACACAACACACACATTCAACCCCATGCCCTTACAGACTGGACAACTCCTCCCCTTCGTCTTCCCACTGCCAAGCTCTAGCACTTGTTGTATTCTTGGATACAACGGGCTTTGCCCCTAGTGTGACTATAATACTGGTAAACATAAGAAGATCTCTGTCCATTTCTGGTCCTTTAATTTATGGACTTTATTCATTGCCACATGAGGAAGGAAATTGCAATGGACTGAACTCTGTTCAGTATGTGCCATAAGGAAAACCTTGTTGAAAGAGTTAGGGAATATTATACCTCTGTGATACCCATTGGTACATTTCTTCCATGTTTTACTATCTGTACCGCTTTAAAATCTTTTTGGGAGCAAAGACTCTTTAACTAAAATCTACAGTGACTGTGTTGTGGAAAAAGTCCCCCCCCCCAGCAATTTTAGCTATATATGTGAACATGAACAAAAGATCAGAGAAAGTTCAAAAGACAGTTCATGTAATGATATAACAGCGAACAATCAGGCCAACATAAATCTGAGAACTATTTGATAGCTTAGTGCTCAAACAAATATAAGACAAAACCTCAATACTTTATATTCCTTTGAAGGTAGCAAAGAAAGGCCTTTTGTGCATTGAAAGACACATGCAAGAAGAAGGAAACCCACAGCAATGCAGTTTTCACTCAGTGTAGAACACCCTCATCACAGAAACCTTAATTTTCTTTTGAAGCCAGCAGGATAGTCCCAAAACAATCCTCTCTTGTGCTGCAGACCTATTCACTCACAAACATAAAAACTCACAGGGTCATAACATGTACAAAGCATTTCACTCCTCCCAATGAACATGAAAGTCAGTTTTCCCCAGCAATTAAATTGGTTTCAAAAGTGCAGCTATACAGTATATGAGACAAAAAGAAGAAGCAACGTGAATTTACATACAGTCCTCCCTCTTTCTCATAGTCCTGTATTGCCATTTGTCCCTCAATGCCTACAGAAGGTCCATCAATGGCTATGACAGCTAAACAGAACTTCAGTATTCAGAGGCAGTAGTACACCTTCCAATGTGTGTTGCTGAAGGAGCCACAATAGGAGAGCTTTCTGTTTATATCCTTGTGGGGCATTTGATCAGCCACTGTGGGAAAGAAGAAGAAGAAGAAGAAGAAGAAGAAGAAGAAGAAGAGTTGGTTCTTATATGCCATTTTTCTCTACCCGAAGGAGTCTCAAGGCAGTTTACAGTCACCTTCCCATTCCTCTCCCCACAACAGACACCCTGTGAGGTGGGTGAGGCTGAGAGAGCCCTGATATTACTGCTCTATCAGAAGTTTTATCAGTGCCGTGGCGAGCCCAAGGTCATCCAGCTGGTTGCATGTGGGGAGATGCAGAATCGAACCTGCCATGCCAGATTATAAGTCCGCACTCCTAACCACTACACCAAACTGGCTCTCTACACCAAACAGGTTGGACTAAATGGAGCATTCGGTATGTTGTTTTATTACTATAGCATTTGTGATTTACTTCTCATCAGTGGATACTCTGAAGATGAATTAGGTGTTACTGTTCAAATGTAGACTGCTCTGCTAATAGATGTGGTTTGGGAAGAAAATATACTGATGCCAATACTGGCTGTACTGATCAAATGTCTCTTAAAGTAACATGCACTTAATATAGTGACTTATTTGACCACCCAGAACAGTTTTCTTCCTCTTGAAATAAACCACTTTAAATCATTCAGTTGTCTACAGCTACACATTTGGATCTTTTGTTCCTTTCCTGAAATAATATTATTATTATTATTATTATTATTATTATTATTATTATTATTATTATTATTATTATTATTATTATTATTATTTCAATATCAAGCCCCATATACAGTAAACCTCCCAATAAAAACCCAATTACATTAATACAAAGAAGTACAAAATACAACATGGCAGTATAACAACATCAACCTTCCCCCAAAACGCAACTACCAGCAGGGGTGGTGACAGCTGGTTGTCACCAAGATGTTCAGAAGTGTGGTCATACCTGCTTCTTAAGCACGGCCCTCAACTAGTCTTCTCTCTGCACTGGCCTCATTCATAGACCTGGTGGAAGAGCTCTATCTTACAGGCCCTGTGGAACGCCTTTACTAAATACTGAAACAGGCTATGTATGGGCACAATCTAAAAGGTCATTCATAGGGATGGGCACAAATGAGCAAAATGTGTTTTAGTTCAGTTCATGGTTCGTGGCACTGCCAGTTTGCAAAGCATAAAATGTCACAAACTTTCAGGGGCTAAAAGAACTCATTCAGTTCATGGGTTTTGTGACCAAACTCACAGGAGATCCCAAGACAGCTCTCCTCTACCTGCCCTTCATGTTTGGTGAGGATTGAATGTATGCGATCTGAGTTACAATCCCCCAGAGAAGGTGTCCCCATCCTCCAGTGTTTCCAATGATGGGGAGAAAAAAAAAGCAAGGGCCATAGAAGACCAGCAGAACAGAATCAAAGTCCCTGAAAATCTCTACAGTTGAAACTGAAGGTGTGGGGCATTTTTGCAAACCCAGCAGAACCAGTGCCACTATGGCATTGCAACTCCAACAGAAGTGAGGGCAAGCCAGCAAAGTGCTTTTGTGAGAAATGTTATGTGAAGGTTCAGAAATGTATAGGTGGATCCCCCCTCCCCACACACACACACCACACACGCCAAATGCATAGGAATGCTCACTTTGCCATCTTCTCCTCTACAATTTCTCCAAGTTGGGGAAGATTAAATTTCTGGAACCCCAGTTATGGATCCCCCAAAAGGTTTCTAATATTTATACTCTTCTGCCCTTACTGAGTGCCAGTAGGGTGAATGTGGTTGCAAAGGATGCTCACCATGAGAGGATGATGAGCCCCTGTCCCTAGGCACTAGACTAATCCTGATAGGCCACTGGCATCAAAAGGGGTCTTGGAGCCTCCTCTCCCTGATCTCTTCCTGGGTCTTTCCACAGAAACAAAAGATCTGGTAGCACTGTCCAGAGGCACCAGCAGTTGTAAAACTATTTGGAGAGGAGACCTGATAGCAGTGATTTGGGGGGGGGGGCACCATTTAGAAATATTTCCTCACCCTTCCAAGTGACACTTATGTGGCAAAGCACCAGGTGTACAACACTCATGTATAGAGGAATGCAAACCCCCAACACATGTCTTCCTTCATCCTTTGTAGGCACCTGCAAAGGTGTACCCAACTATATAAGGAAGGAGTGGCAGCCAATGGGAGGAAGCAGAGGTCCCCTCACTCTCATCAGGGAAAACTGGAGAGGGAGCACGCAGCCCTTACAATAAAGGCTCCTGACACTTGGGCTGCTTTGGGTGGGCTACCCTCCAAGAGGTCAAAAAGGGCCACATGGAGATCCCAGAAAGCCATCATTCATCTTATTGTCAATGTGACAACCCTTCTTCCTCATGGAGGACTTTCACAAGCTGCAAAATTGGTGGTGGTCAAGGCTTAGTTCTCCAGTGTACAACGCACTTCATGGAAGATGTCTGGAGCAGCCAGCAGGACTATTGGGGCATGGCCCGGGCCCCAGGAGGAGATGTTCTTGCTACGAGGCTATAAAGTTGTTCTACTCCATGTGCATGGGATGGATGTAGAGAACATTGCACAAAACATCACCACCATGTGATACAGTGTAACCCGATGAAATGGGGAGGATGGTGGCAACACTGTCCATGTCTACATAATTATGGATGCTGGCATCAACATGCCAGCAGAGGTGTAGCATTTGCACCTCAAGTGCATCATCTGCCGGGCACACCTGTTTATTCTGATGGTGAAGAACACTCTGATGCTGGAGAACACTGTGAGTGCCACCTGGGATACTGCCCCACCTCGAGATGCAGTTGCTTGCTTGAGACCTCCTGGTGTCCAGCCACCCACTTCTCACACAACATCAAATCTGCCCATATGCTGCATGAGGGGAAGTGGGAGAGGAATGAGGAACTCCACCTACACTATGATTGCCTGTTTGGTGGAGCAAAAAGGCATGATACAGCACATCATCTCCTTCATGACCATCCTGCATGGTGAAGAGGAGCTGATCCTGAGCTCCTGGTTGATCTTCTCCTGAAATGATATGTGTTCTCAAACCCTTCCAGGATACCACAAACATGCTGTGCAGCCATACAGTTAGCCAGGAACAAGGCATCATCCTGATGCAAGGGCTGGACTGGGCACTGGTCCCTGTAGTGGAACTAGCCCCAAAGGAGTGGCTGTTCTCCCACAGGCCAAGGCCTTCACAGAGAGGTTCCAGTTGGGCAAGAAAGATGGGCACAACCTGGCCTGTATCTGTGACCCCCAGATAAAAGGCAGCATTGCTCTCCTGAATGCAGAGTTCTTGCAATGGAAGTGTGTGAACTCTGCAAAAAAGTGTGGAGGCTACAAGTCAACAGACATTGTCAGAGGGAACAACAGATGGACTCATGCCTAGCCAACCCTTTCCTGAACCAATCCATTATGTAACATCATCTTATTTTTTTTATTGACCAGATGCAGTGCAAGCTCACAGCTGAAATAGTTCATTGAAAGGCCTCCCACCTGTATCCTGACTGTTTGCCACCACATCTCTCTAGTTCATAATGTCGTGTCCTTTTTATGTATTAATAAAGTCCATATTCAGCCTTATTTAGGCCTGTCAAAATGCATATTGAGTCTACAGTCATTCTTACCAACAATTTATTCTGGAATTATTAGATGATACCAGTTATAATTTTCAAAAGTCATTTGTACCCGTATTTCAACACTTATGTGTATTTGGTGGGAATTCTCTGCTTTGGTATGTGGCTGTGTTGATGTACAGACTACAGTTTGTAAATCTGCAAAGGTACCTCACAGGGTATCCCTTATCCCAATGATGTCCCATTATAGCATAAGTGGAACCACTCCAGAGTTTATAAATCAGCTTTCAATTATTTTTTTCTTGACACATATTCCTATGAGGGAAATAAGAGGGGAAAGGAACCCTTGGTGTTTTCTATGGAAAGATTTTGTCACCTCTATATTTGTGAGGGGGTTCCATTAACACATTTTAAGGTGTTTGAATTTATTAACCATGCATACACTCTAGGGGGAGAAAATCTATGCTTTGCTAAAGATATATTTATCCTCTGAAATATCATTTTAACTCTTCATTCTCTTTTTGATATTACAAAGAAATAAAAATTAAGAACTAAAGCGGAGTGGCCTTTTCTTTCTTAACACATTCCCTTTCTATTATATTTTTTAAAAATGAAATTTGCATATTGGGTAAGATAATACACTTGCTAAAATGGAATTAATATGTTATTGACTGGCAGATTGTAGAACTGTGATCATTGCTTATAAAATATGCCTGCAATTTTTAATAAGAACTATTCATTTAATGGAGATAGACAAAAATGTTAATGGACCTGTTAATCTTTTTTAATGAATCTATATTAATGAAGATAAAAAATTGTACTCAAATACTAATAATAGAATAAAATTAATGTTAACTTTCTCAGTCATCAAATATTACACTACTGCTTACACACACCTCCCATCCCCAGTATATACAATCTGCTCAGTGAAGAAAGCACTTTATATACTGGATAAAAGCTGTAGTCCACAAAAGCTATTGTGACAATGAACAGTTTTTGAACTGTTGCAATTGGCTTTTCGTGTATCTTTTTCTCAAATAGCCCAACTGAGTTCTAAATTACCCTGTTTAATGCTCCCGTGTTCTGCTCAGCAAGCAATTGTTTAAATAAACAGTGAAAGCAGTAATATATAAATTATAACTAAAAGATGGAGTTTTTTTGGGGGGGGGTAAAAATGACCATTTACTGTTCATCTAAGTAGAGCAGCTAGTGCCTGCGCATTAAACAGCCCCAACTTTTAAGTGAATTGAACCAATTCTATGGGCTCCTGAACAAGGTGTCTCCAGTCAGCTTCCATTTTTCCTGCGGGGTTGATTCCATGCAGACATAAGACCAAGTAAAGAAGCTACTGGCCAAAAGCCTCTCAAAACAGTTAGAACCCCCCCCCCCCATGCAGAATTAGGGGATCCCAGCAGAAGCAGGGGACAGTGTGGCAAGCCAAACACAACACATGTACAACCTGAGAAGCCAAGCCAATGACAAGATATATATGAATGCTGTTGTAAATCCAACAAATGTAAAATTAGGTAATCCAAGCCACTATTTAACCCAGAATGCAAAACAATGTCATACCCAAGAAGCCATAACAATACAAACCAATTCCTACAAAGAACACACTATCACAAGACCAACAAAGACAATTTCAAATGATAGAATCAAAGTCAAGCCAACATGCCATGCTGATACCAAGTCCCAGACAGACACAGACACATGGTAAAATTAAAGAAAATACAGTCCCATGAGGTTTAAAACATTGGCCCCAATATTCCTGGGTTATTCCTAAATATTTCCAGGGTTTTTTGGAACATTTCCTGATACCTCAGAAAATCCTGGATGCTGTCCAGACACCTGGTTATGTCAAGAAAATGTTTTTATATATGTATTCAGACTGAATATTTTCAGACACATTGCCAGTAGGACCTTCTCAGTGGTTATGCAGCCACTCAAGTCTGTATTGCATGTCCACTACATTCTAACTCAGTGCAGAGATGATATTAATCATACAGATGAAAACAACAATAATTCAAAAATTAAGTGTACAGTGAAACCAATAGATGTTTGTAGTCACATTACAGAAACAGAAAACACAAAAGACTGGAGCATCAAGTGTGAAAATACTTTTTTATTTTGAGAAGAAACAGACATTGGTTTCTCCCATTTTATTGCTTTTATAGAAGCATAGAATTATAGAGTTGGAAGGGGCCACACAGGCCATCTAGTCCAACCCCCTGTTCAATGCAGGATCAGCCCAAAGCTTCCTAAAGCATATCTTTTCATATCTGCCATTTTTGGGAACATTCCCATGAATGTCAATGGAAGTGGCCTTTAATCCAACACTTAGAACAGAGGATGATGGGAGTTAAAAAAACCAAAACACTAACAGTACAATCGTTCTTCTAATCTTTTGATGCCTGTGGGCTTAAAAGGAGCTAACTCTGTTTAGGATACACTGTGATTCTTCATCAAAACTGCTTCAGGCCAGCAAAATGATGCTGTGAAAGCGGGAAATAATTAGCGTTTTGCACCTCTGCTATCTCAGCCTTATGCTTCATACAAGCAGTGTTTTATCAAGAAACTGCTGTTCTCATTACAACTTTAATTAAGGCTGACACACAACTACAGATGACATTGTCTTATTCTCTTTGACTATAATCTCCTTTTGCAAGATGATTGCAGCCACCACGCCCTGGCCTACAATCACCCATTTGCATCTCTGAGTTCTCACTCATTTGAAAGTGGCACTCTTTTGCTCCCTGATATTTCATTTACGAGGCAGGAGGGCAGTCCTTTGCATACAAAGAATGCCAACACATGGGTTTTTACCTTTGGTGTAAACTGGCCACAGCTTTAATTTAATAAACATGAGCAAAGGCACACCGAAGGTGAGGGGATCCTGACCGCCCCTCCACTGCTGCTGCCAGCAGACAGCAGCCCCACAGGGAGGGAAAACCGCAGGGGGCTGAGTGACCATCCGGTCAAGCTCCCACTAACCATCAGGCTTGCTGGAACCTGGGAAGGTAAGCATAGGAAAGCCCCATGGATGTCAACCTCTATTGGAGCTCTCCCAGCCACCCCGCCATGTGACGCAGGCAACTCCCCAGATGGGAAATGGCCTCCCGATCACATGTGCAGCTTCTTAAGGAAGCTCTCACCCATAGGCAGCAACATGCCCCCAGGAACATTTTGCACCCCACTAAGGATCCGCCCCCATACAAAACACCAGATGTGACCTACAAAGACAAATAATGAACAACTGATGAAGGTACCAGAAACAGGGCAGGTGGGAGGGAAGAAGCCGGCCAGCAGGAACAGCGACGGCAAGGAGACTGCATGGGTATGCTGGCCTCCTTTTAAATTTTCCGCTCGTTGTGTCCCCCCCCTTTTTAGGGGAATTTGCGAGAGCTGGCTGCACACACAGGAGCCCACTTGGTTCTTTCTTTGCCGGGCTCTTCCGCTTGTCGCAATGGCAGCCACTGGCTGATGGCTGCAGCTGTATTTGTTAGTCAATTTGTTTATAGTCTGGCTTTCTCACTGGCCCTCAAGACAGATTATGCAGTATAAGACTAATCAACAGGATGAGACATGAGATAAACACTGCCATAGGATTTGGATTCTAGAAATCTGGACCCCACCAGAAATCTGAAACCAAAACTGAAGCAAAGCAAAGTATTAACATAACATATTAAAAGAAGGAAAATAATTACATTATAAGATCCTATTATTTATAGCAGCCAGCTGTACAAGCTATACAAAGTAGTGTAGACCACATTCCTTATTCCTTTACAAAAAAAAAACCCTTTCTGAACCATTTTTTAAGAGTACAACCCTATTATCTGTGTAGAAAAGCCCTCTTGAATACATATTGGGGTAAAAAATCCTACCATGTTTAAATAGAAGCATGACTTCATCTAAGTGACATACAAAATAACAAGCTATGGCTGAATGCTTAATTTGCTTTTTCTTAATAGCATAGCAAATGACAATAATAATATTTGCATCTGTCTGAGTTCCACCCTTTAGAGACTGATAAATATCCATTTAAATGCCTTGGAGAATTGCTTAGGTGTCTATGGTTGACTCCTTATCACTAGCTCAACTATACAAGCATTCCATAATCATCACATGTAAGCCTGCATGTCAAATTCATATTCTCTATTTATATATACAGCTCCATCAAGTCAAACCCAACGAATAAGAACTATTTTAGGTTTACTCTCCTTTAATGTATGTTTTTTTTAAACAAAATTTTGAAAAAAGCAAACAAACTCTGGTTAAGAAATAGTCCCCCTCTGTTTTGCATTTTATCATCTCATCCTAGATATATGTGATTTTATAAAAAGAGACTATTTATAATTAGGAATACCAGGCAGTTTGAGCGGATGTACAGGATTTTTTTTTAGCACTCATTACTATTGAACAAAATTATGGATCTACAGGGATTCGTATTTTCACCGAACATTTTCCTAAAGCAATATGTTCCCAACCTATGTGAATTTATGACAAAATAAACCCAATGAAAGTTAAGGACTGTGGCTCAATGGTAGAACAGCTGCTCTGCATCCCAGGTCCATTCCTTTTTATCCCCTTTTTATTCTTCCAAGCAATTGTAGAGGCTGAAAACACCAGGAAAGAATGTTGGAATCATCCTTGCTTTTTTTAGAACATTGGTGCTTAAAGGCCTATTATGCTTTCTGTCTGCAAAACATGCTGTATTGTTTAAAAGAATAACTAATAACAACATTGAGCTAAAGTACTACTTTAGTCAAACAAGCTTGGTTCACTAAGTTTGAAAGATGAAACATACTTGAACTGATGGATAATGTGACACAGCAAGTGATATAATTAATGTCTTGAGCTAAATCATATCATCCCTCTCTCTTTTGCTTAGATTTCTTTCACATGACATAATGAAAGCTGCTTGCACAGACAAGCTTCATTGGGCTTCTCCTTTGCCTCTTCTTGGGAACATTGTTGGGCCCGTTGCCTCAATGGAAACAATGAGAACATGCAGATGGACAGCAACAAATATACTGTAAGTTTGCTATCACCGGTCACAAATGGCAAGGATAAAGGTATTCACAGCCAGAGTAATCAGTAGTGCATGGCAGTACTCTTGCATCACCATATTTACAGTATGTACCATGGCTAGCCCTGTGTACCATATTGTGTCACTGATTTGTTGTGGTTGCTGGGAACAGGGACTGCCTTCTCCCCAACAGGTGCATCTGGTTTGATTTCCCAAATCAAATTGGAGGCATAGATAGGCATAGATAGGCATTACCATAGTTTTTCTATAACCTTTTTCAGAAGTTTGATTTCAGTATGCCAACCATGTATAATATAATTTAATTTTGTCATGTAATTTTTTAGCCACTTTGGCAGCCCTTGTAAAGGCAGAAAGGTGTGATAAATTTTGCAAATAAATATGTGTGGTTGTCATTTTGTGTGAACATGGCAGCACCCTTTTGATGGATGGGCCTCCCCTGTTGACTGGGAGGAAGGGAAGGTAACCACAAGGTAAGGGGTCATGCTTGGGGGGAACATTCATCTGGCAATACATTCTCAATTGCCAAAGACTGCAGGCAGATCATGGGTATGACAGGCCACTCGCTAGTGCATGGACATCCTCATCCCACCCAGTTTTGCACCAGTACAGTACAGATGGGTTCTTCTTCACCTCATGGAAAGGCTGCTTACAGAAGGGGGGCAAAGGCTGGGTGAATCTTAACTGCCATAGCATACGCCTTCACATATAAACCCTCAGGATAGAGACCTCCTTATGAGATGGCAGGTCTGCAAGTGGGGCCACCCTGGCAGGTAGCCCAGGGTGGGGCCAAGGGAGGTGGGTGCCTCTCCTTGGCACCCCAAGATTTACAGTGCCAGGTGGCCTTGAGTGGAGCAAAAGGAAGTCTGCACTTCCTCTTGGCACTTCAGGTTGACACTTCTCTATGGTGGGAATCCGGTGGCAAGGGGACACACATTCCTGGTGGGGGAACTGAGTGAGCCCCAGGGCATCACTGGGCACTTTCCTTGCGTGGGATCCCAGCAGCAAAGGGACCCATGTTTCCAGTGGGGGAATTAGTGAGCCCCAGGATGCCACTGGGTCTGGGTCTTTGTGGTCAGCTGACTACAAGCCAGGCTCCCTCTCCCATGCTGATAAAGGTACCATGCTGTGCCAACACTTCTATGGAGTAATATTTACTTATTTATTTATTTATTGGATTTATAGCCCACCACTCTCAGAACTGGCTCATGGTAGGTTACGCAAGGCAATCCATACAATAAAACACAATAACATACCTTAAAAAAACATTAAAAACCTAATTTCTACAATACAACAATACAACTTCCACAGATGGGAAAACCATAATCCCCTTAAGATAAACCCTTACAAAGGCAGCATGGGAGAACCAAGATGTCCGGCGCCAAGATGTTCAGGTACCAATAGGAAAAGGAGACCCATGTCACCTGCTCTAGCACTTGCCATTAACCTGGCAGAAGAGCTTTGCTTTGCAGGACCTGTAGAAGGCAGAAAGCTCTGTGGCCTTGTTTAAGCCAACGAAAATGTATGTGTGTCTTCCTTGAGCCCAAGGTGCCCTCCTGCAACTCAATGTGTATTATGCTACCAGGAGATGAACTTAAAGTGAGAAAATATCATATACAAATGTTTGAAAAATAGAAATAAAATTAAAACCTATTCCAAATGTAATATCTTAAATAAAAATGAATTCTTGATATGAGATATATAACAGACTTTGTCTTACAATGTGATATACTCTTACCTGTTAAAGGTTCTAATTACTATGTGGAAGCAGTGGAAAAAAATGTTATACTGGATATGTAGTAATGATGAAATTACTGGTATAATCATAATAGATTAGTGATGAAGTTTGAAACTTAAAACAAATACTGAATGCAATAGTACTCAAACAGAAATAATAACTATTGTATTTTATACTAGATTCAAAGCCCATTAGTCAGAAGTGGCTTTGAAAGGCCTTCCCCCCCCCCCACTGCGGCCTCCTTCACCCACTCCCTCCCGGCTGCGAGGCCATGGGTGTGCTTATAGGGCCGAACGGAAGGCCATCTTCCCCCCTCCCCCCGCCCATGTCGTGGCCATCCCCCTGTACCCACAAGCACACCTGCAGCCTCTTCAAGGCCACGGGTGTGCTTCTAGGCCCAGGGGCAAGGCCTCCTTCTCCCCTCTCCCATGTCACAGCTTTCCCCCATGGCCACGGATGTGCTTCTGGGCCTGGGGGGAAGCCCTCCTTCCTGCCCCCCACTCACCCCCAGCCATGGTTTCCTTCTCTACTCATGCCGTCGCGCCACTTCCCCAGAGACCACAGACGGACTTGGGTCCAATTGGAAGGCACAAAGCGCCTTCTGATTGAGCCCTCACCCGACTGGGTAGAACTCTTGTCTGTCCTGGTGGCCCCACTCACTCTCCGCCCACTCAGACCCTAGCCTTTTACTTAACAACGACCCGCTGTTAAAGATATAATACCTTAAAATTATAAAGGAGGATATGAAGGGGAAAACATTCTCTATCCTATGCATTTTGTTCTATATGATTGTCTTCAATAAATGCAATTAAGTTCATAATCGTTTTCTGCTTTCCCATTTCTTTTCTGTATTCCCAATCCCCCACTGTTTTCCTAAAATAAAATAAAAATGTTCTTCCTTTCAGCTGTCTTCATTGTCCAACTTTCATATCCATAGTAATAAGGAATACTATGGCATGAATCATCTTGGTCGCCAGCAACACATACACTTTTAAAGGTCTTTTCCAGTTCCCTCATGGCAGTGTTTCTCAGTCTCAATCTCCTGATTTTTTTTATTGCAGTCTACCTTACAGTTAATGATGGAGAAAAGATCAGAAAATCTTAAATTATTTCAATTTATTTATTGTTAGCCTTCAAGTTGTGTAACCCTCAGGTCCATCCTGCATCTAGAAAATAGTGAGTCACTTACCTTTTGCAGGTGCCATATTTTTGCCATTTCAAATGAAGTCGTCTGCATCCAGCTTCCCAGCAGAAAACTGGCAGCTACATTCTCCAATTTAAAGCGCTAGCTGGGGAATCCTGAAAACTGGATTCCCCCAGCTTTGTAGTGAGAGCAGCAGGACAGCAACTAGCAAGCACTTGTAAAATGGCTGTACATAATCACAGCAAACAAAGTAGTGAGATCTCATAGAATCATAGAGTTGGAAGGGGCCATACAGGCCATCTAGTCCAACCCCCTGCTCAACGCAGGATTAGCCCTAAGCATCCTAAAGCATCCAAGAAAAGTGTGTATCCAACTTTTGCTTGAAGACTTCCAGTGAGGGGGAGCTCACCACCTCCTTAGGCAGCCTATTCCACTGCTGAACTACTCTGACTGTGAAAATGTTTTTCCTGATATCTAGCCTATATCGTTGTACTTGAAGTTTAAACCCATTACTGCGTGTCCTCTCCTCTGCAGCCAGCAGAAACAGCATCCTGCCCTCCTCCAAGTGACAACCTTTCAAATACTTAAAGAGGGCTATCGTGTCCCCTCTCAAACTCCTTTTCTCCAGGCTGAACATTCCCAAGTCCCTCAACCTATCTTCATAGGGCTTGGTCCCTTGGCCCCAGATCATCCTCGTCGCTCTCTTCTGTACCCTTTCAATTTTATCTACATCCTTCTTGAAGTGAGGCCTCCAGAACTGCACACAGTGTGGTCTGACCAGTGCTGTATACAATGGGACTGTGACATCTTGTGATTTTGATGTGATGCCTCTGTTGATACAGCCCAAAATGGCATTTGCCTTTTTTACCGCTGCATCACACTGCCTGCTCATGTTTAGTTTACAATCCACAAGTACCCCAAGGTCTCGTTCACACACAGTGCTACCTAGAAGCGTATCCCCCATCCAGTAGGCATGCTTTTCATTTTTCTGACCCAGATGCAGAACTTTACACTTATCTTTATTAAATTGCATCTTGTTCTCATTTGCCCATTTTTCCATTGTGTTCAGATCTCGTTGAACTCTCTCTCTATCTTCCGGAGTATTTGCCAGTCCTCCCAATTTGGTGTCATCTGCAAACTTGATGAGTAGTCCCTCCGTGTTAAGTGCCCACCCACCCCCCGCCTCCCTTTCCCTTCTCCCTTTTCCCAGCAGCAGGACTTTTTTTTTCTTTAGCAAATTGCCTGGAGCAATGCATACTCATTGCTCCAGCCAGGAAGTACAAAAAAAGAATTTCCCACCATAGTTGATGCACAAGCATGCCTCTCAGATCCCCCCACCCCCCAAAAAAAAGGTGAAAAATGATTTCTCCTAAGCTTCAAGGCTGGGAGCTGGCATTAAAATAAGCCCTATGCATCTGTGAATAGATGTATAAGCATGGCAATGGAGAAGTTTCACTAAAAATATCACTTTCCCTTTAAGACTGGGGAGAAAGGTGATTGACTTGCTGCCATGATTGACAGGCAGGAAGAGACTTGTGGGTATACTGAGCCCCTGTCCTCCATTTTAATCAGCTGTGTGGAGTGCCAAGAAGCGGTAGAAGAAAGCCAGGGAATGAGGAGGTGAGGCATGGCGGCTGTGTGTGTAAGCCATTATGCCGCCTTAACGCTTTTTTTTTTAGAAGTGCAGAATTGCCCTTATTGTTCCTTTCTTGATGTTCAGTTGTAATCTTGCTTTGGCACTTTCTGTTTTAATCTTCATCAGTAGCAGTTTCAATGCAGTAATGGAGTTCCTCCCAAAATAGTATGGCCAAACAAGCTGGTTACAATGCATCTAATCTAAGGAATATACCTACATTCTTTTTCTTACATATTCTAGAGTTCTGTTGATCTTGAGCAAATTTCTACATGGCCTTTAATAAATATACGCACATCTATACTTTACCCTTATAGAAGCAAGTAAGTGCAATCTTCCATTCCTGTGAAAGTCATATTGAAATTAATAGCCATTACTTCTGAATAAATGGGTTTAGGATTGCAGAACTAATTGATTAAATTGTTTTTAAAAGAATATGCTCTTCTCTAAGTACTATTTGCTCTTGTAGTGCACCATAAATTATTTTTGTACTATAAATGTTACTGAGGCATGTAGCCCTTTTTGAATGAGCCCAGAGTTGAGCAGGTCTGCCTTGAATTTTGATGTACAATTTAAGTGAAAGTATACAGTAACTAAATTTCCCCCAGCAATGTAAGGAAACTGTAGAGGGGATGCCACATGCCTTGTTGCCCTCTAAGCTAAATTTAGCCCAGGAGTCATAAATTATGTCTTATCGTGTGCCTTATAATACCAGGCAATGTTGTTTTTTTTTTTAACTATTTCAGGAAGGCAGAAAAACTGACCAGTTTATTAACACTATGATGAGCTAGTAAACTGGTAGGCTATTGGTGGGTTAAAAATTTTGAAGGTCTGACATGGACTGTTTCCGCATTTGAGACATACCTTGTTTTGGCCCAATTTGGGATTTTTCAATCAAAATCAACGGTAGGCTTTCTGCATTTGGGCATCTCCCCCTTGTTTTCCAAGTTGAAATCCACCATATGTTTTCTGCATTTGGTTTAAAAGGAGGCAGCCTCTCATCATGCCTTTCTCCTGTTTCTCTTTTCCAAGAATTTTTTTTCAGTCTGCACATGTTTTAAAATAGTGCCTGATTACACCTTTCTTTTCAATTAGCCCCATTACTCCACCATTCTGTGCCCTCTCTCAGAGGATGCCCTCGTTAGAAAGCCCTCCACCACGACCCTTTGCCTAGGGCCCTCCCCCTTAGCTGCTGCTGGCTCCAGGCACTGAGGTATCTGACAGCAAAGAGGCTAGAGTCCAGGGCCGGAGAGTGGGAGCCACAGGTACAGGGCCAATCAGGACAAATCTGGCTGCACCCTGATTGGCCCTATTCCAACTTGGACAGCCTGACACGTCCACCCCCTAGGATGTTTCAGAAATATATAGAGGAACAACAATGGATAAGGATTTTTCCACTCTTGGCAATTGGTGGCAGTAGTTTTGGCCATGTGGATAGTCAATCACTAGTTTCTAAAGTCTTCCTTGATCTGTTTAAGCCATGTATTCTTTGGCTGTCATGTTTTGTCTGAATTGTCTCGTTTTGATTATGATCACATAGAAAGACACCCAAAATCTGCTTGGTGAAGCATTTGCCTTGCAGGGGAACACTTCCCACTCCACAAATGACATGGACAACAGTGCTCTTGGCATAAAATTTGGCCACAATCTTTATTGACACAGTGTTGGTTAGCATGGGGAAAGATCCTGCCAACCTGTGGCCCCATGGCCACAAGGCAGCCAACCTTTTATTCTCAGCAGGCATGCACAGGTCCTATCCGGCCCCATGCCAAACATCCTATGCCCCCAATGGCCTGCTGAGTAATAGGGAGATGGCACCCAAAGGAATCCCACTGAGGCGTGAACCTCTGTCAGGTTCCTTGCCATCCGGAATGCGTCACCGACTAGACCCCCCCCTCCATGAGCAGGGGGCCATCCGGATCCGCTAACACCCAGCCTCTTATTGAGGCCCCCACCAAAGAGTGAGCCAGCTCGCAGGCCTGTCTCACTCGCAAAGGGATCTTCCCCATGCCACCTTCCCGACAGATTGTGACAGTATAAAAGCATTGTAACAAAGACAACAACAAACAATTCTTGAAACAATTACAACAAGCTGTACCTTGCCATCTTATTCTTATGGTTACTCAACTGCAACATATCTATTTTAACTCCCATACCATAACAACAACCATTATCAAATTATGAAATTCATGGGCGGGTGGGTGGAAAAGAGCCGCGCGCCTCGCTCCACGCCCCCTTTCAACGGAGGGGGCTGGGAGGAGGCCAACAGCCGGCTCAACGCTTGCGGCGCGTGCGCCACAAGCCCGAGGCTGCCCAGCTGCCCCGGAGGACCCTGGGACCTGCAGTCCCGGCCCGTCCGGTTCCTTTGCGGCGCGGGGCTTCCCTGCCGCGGCAAACGCCGCCAGGGTAAGTCCCGACGGCTATTATGTACACTTATCAACTTTCACAATAGGCTTGATACTTCTACAACCTAGGGCACAGGGTGAAGACACATGATACAGCTCAAGCAACTATTGGGCCTGATTTGGTGGGAAAACATCCAAACCTGGATGGATATTATCCCTGCTTTATCTTAAATTAAGCAGCACATAAGCTTAATAAAATGAAGTTTGATGTTGCGCTTCAAGACAGAAGCATGTTTTAATTATCATTGACAAAAAAAATCAGTGGACACAGAAAAACATGAGTTCCTATCCATTTTTTTTTAAACTTTTAGAGGGCTTTTAATGAAATAGTTTTGTAAACCTAAGAACATTTCCAGATACAATCAGCTGAATTAACCTCAATCAAACTGGTTAATTATCCACAGTTTAATTGCTCAATGCACTCTCATTATAGCTTAATTATTTTCTAGGTTCTGGCATTCTTTTTTGTTTTGCTTATCTAGAGTTCTTTCAGCAAGCAAGAGCAACAAACTATACACAATAGCATTTGCAAAAGTTCGAAGTTATTTCCATGACCTGAAATGATTTCCATAACCTGTTGGCAATTTCCAGGAATTGCAGCCAGCAGTCACGCCAGTAAATACATGCATGTCCCATTCATGCATCATTCTCATTCCTTCTTTTTTTCAAGAACAAACGGAAATATATTAACTTAGTTTTGCTATAAATTTTTCCTCTGGAAATCTAAAGCTGATGGCCTAAGTACAGAGGTACTGAGTACCCATTGAAATATGAAGGTCAACAGAAGCACCTTAAAAAAGAAACCATAAAATGTAGTGAATCATGTAAAGAAAAGTAGATGTACTGTATACTCCATATCAGTCCTTAACAGAATCAGTATGATAAGAATCAAAGTTTTCTTTGAGTTCATGCATGGAGGAAAGTAGTTCAGTGAAGATCTGAACATTAAAGTGGCAGCCTATTTTTGGGT